>NC_141697.1:881808381-883045881 GCF_964263255.1 Lissotriton vulgaris | reverse complement strand
GCACTGCAATTCTGACGTCGGCAACCTGGCCCATATGTTTTTCTATTGCCCGATGCTCCTACAGTTCTGGGATAGGATCTTTGATTATATTCATCGAATATTCAACTACAGTCCGCCCAGAGAATTTACATATGTCCTACTGGGTGCGATTGACCCGAGGTTACTTTCTGAAAACAATAGACTCCTATTAGATCTCATGCTTACTCTTGCATGAAAAGTAATTTTAAATAAATGGAAATGTGCTCTCGAGGTATCGTTCAAAATGTGGCAAGAATGGCTAAACTCCCTGAGAGGTGCAGATAATGATGTCCTACACTCATCGCCATGGCGGAAACCACACACTAAACTCTGGAGCTCGCTTGATTCAAGGGAGACATGCTACGACCCGCCTTAGGCCAATATGGAATATTATTCACTGCATCACATCCTGTTTGCCTCACATCCTGTTTGGCTCAATTAAGTGTATGCCTATGGACTGCATAACTTGGCACATACCAGCTACTGTGAACAATTATATCATATCATGCTAAGTGGCTATTGTTACCCGTGACTCTTAATTTTTCTCTTTTCTTCTTCTTTTTTCCTCTACCTATAACATTATAGGTTCTCTCTCTCTCTATTCTACTCCATTGTTTCTCTCATACTTTGTTCCATCCTACTCTCTTTTTCTCTCTTCCTGACTTTAACCAATTGGGTGGGTTTAGAGTATAGCGCAATGTATTTACTGTATATGTTTTGCCATACCATGACCTATTGATCATTCATATTATCCTTTTTTTTTTATTATTTGCCAATTGATGTAACCAGACAGTTTAGCATTTGAATGCACCCGCTGTACTCAATCGTATGTTGTTGTTTTTTTGTGTAGTTTGAAGTTTTTTATTACTTTAGCACAGTTACTTAAAACCATTGCTATCAAAGTCAGCATTAGTACATTTGTCGTATTAAAAAAGACAGAGTAGAAAAACAACTCTCCAGGCTTAATGACCATTACACTTATAAAGGAAACAGTCTTGTAGTTGCCAAAGTAAACATATTACTGTACTAAACCTAAAATAAAAGATAGATTAAGACAGAGGATACTAAACCGGGGGACAGAAAAAGTCTGTAACAAGTTTTTGAGGGGGAGGGGGTGGGAACACAGGAACCAAAGAAGGTAAAAAAAGATTGTCCAAAAGTCTCACAAATTTTCCAGACCTTGCAAGTGCTTGAGTGTCTGTGGACGTAAAACACAGAGCCGAAGCCTCCCAGCATGTCCTGATGGCCCATTTTAAATACAAAGGTTTTAAGAGAGACCTTCTAGGGGCAGCCAGGGCGGGGCAGCAGCACAGGAGATGCAGCCATGATTCGGAGTGGTAGTTGCACAGTCTGCAGGCCCCCCCTCACTTGTTGGGGCCCATCTGTTAAAGGCCGTCGAACGCAGGCCTAGAAGTCGCATAAACATTATGTTCTTCCTTGCCGCTGCATTTAAATTTTCCTGGAGATAAGATTGTGGTTTCCCGGGAAGATACGAGGAGTTCAAGGGGAGCATAATGGTGGATGTTTTTACAGCTTGAAGGTCCATACGATGGGAGATTAGTTTGACCTGTTTATTGATAAGTTTGTTCCAGACTGAGTATGGAGTGGTGTCTGAAAGAAGAGATAAGTTGTCAATCTCTAGCACTGTTATGGCCTTTACAATCTGAGTGTACCAAGGTTTAGCAGGACTAGAAAGAGTTTCTTTTAGCAGGGATTTTAAGGTATTATCGCCAGCTTTTAATTTCCTTATAAAATATTTCAGGGTGTCTGCCTCACAATAGATTGATTGTCTTTGTAGGCCCAGCTTCAAACGTAGTCTTGCTCGCTGGATGAAACTTGGGAGATGGAAGATTTTTTTAAAGGTGGAAATTTGAGCGAGATCAAGACTAACAGAGCATGCGCCGGGGAAGGCCTGATGCCCGTAGGTTAGGGGAGGAAGTAGAGTAGCTTTGGTCACCTTCAGAATGGATTCTGCGGAGGGGCTGCTCAGGGACAGGTTCAATCGGGTCAGGGAGTATGTAATTGCTCCTGCTCTCTTTTTCAAGGCGGCTAGATGAGCTACTGGTCTAGACGTCTCGTTGAACCAGACTCCCGGGTAATTATATTTTAGGGTTGTATTGATCCTGGCAGGCCCAATGTTCCACTTTAAACTTTTCTTATTCTTGCATCCGCCGAATATCAGTACCTTGGTCTTTTCCTGGTTGATTTTAAGGGCGTTGACGGTATTGTATGTATGGAGCATACTTAAGGCTCTTTGGAGACCCGGTTTTGCTTGGTCCATTATTACAATGTCATCAGCGTATTGTAATATGTGCAGAGTCCTTTTTGCAGGGCCCAGTTTTGGCGGAAGAAGATTACTATTCTCCAGGAATGTTCCGAGGTGCCCTAAATCTTTAATAAAAACGATTTGAAATCAAAACAGTACAGAAAGAAAATTGTACTTCCCCTTTTAGATTTCCTGGTCTGATTTGCATGCTCAACTCTACAAGCTGACTGATTTGTGGATGCATGAAGAAAATTAAGAAATGAAAATTAAAACGTTTTCCTGCTCTTTACATGAAAGGGGGCCTCCAGTTAGCATAATTGTGACGAGAAGTCCATCAGGACCTTCACAGATTTGTATTTGTTTCAACAGCACTTAGAGACTTGCTTTAGGTAACCTATATCAAAATGTGTTACTATATAACAATGTTGCAGGAGAGACACCATTAGTTGGAGGGATAGCAGTATTTGCTAACATAACAATGAGAACAGTTTCCTGTATGGAGAAAGTCAGCCTGTATCTTAAAACTTGAGGCATTAATTTTGTCTGATAATATATATTATCTCCACACAGTCGGGTCATTCGGAGACCAAGCCCTTCGCCAGGTGGTGCATGGCGCTGGTTATGCCTGAAAACGAGCAATTTCCATAAATCCGATTCCTTTCCAGTAAATGCACACTCAGAGTTGCAGATATACACAGAAACTGTTTATCGATTGCTCATTACGCATTTCGTCAACAGACTTGATCGCGTGATCAAGCTTCTGTGTATACCTGTAACTCTCAGAGTAGGGGATATATATATATGTGTGTGAACAAGAGCACGTGGTTGCTCGAAATGCGTCGCCCGTGGGAGGTAAAATAAAATCTTACCTTGCCTGAAGCCGTGGGGTCTGTCTCTTCATTTCGCCGCAGTGGTGGAGGGAGTGAAGATTACTGATATATATATATATCCAATGGGTGGTCACCAGTAGGTAGTTATAGCTAGGACCTAGTTTCCATAGGAAAAGCCTTTTTTGATTTGCCAATAACTTTTGCACCGTTTGACGAATCTTTACGAAATTTTCAAAACTAGTGCGGCGCTCCGGTCAGCTCCTTTCTTAAAAGTTTCAGGGTGATTTGTCAAGCGGGGGCCGAGAAAAAAGGGGGGTCTCAAAGCGTGTATCCGTCATGTAATTTTTCATAGGAAACTTTAGAAAAAGCTACAGCCCGAACTGCTGAACGGTATTACACCAAATCTGGCAAAAAGGTAGCCCTTGGTTCAGAAAGATACCTTTTTTTTTTTTAAATGGTGTAAATCCGTTCAGTAGTTCCTGAGAAATTAGAAAAAGAAAAAGTTGAGATATCTAGGGCAGCGGAGGGTTCGCGAACCCTCCTGAGCACGAGCTTCATTCTAATTGGTTGCTAACACTCCAAACCAGGAAGTGTTGGCAGCCATCTTGTGACTCGAAACAACAGAGTCACAAAAAAACTGAAAAAAAGGAGGTTAAAAAACAAGAAAAGGGGGCAGGGCAGGGTAGAAACACCCTTACCCCGCAGGCCTGCTCAGGAGGTTCCACAAGCACCCCCAGGGTCAAAAATGCATTTAAAAAAAAATAATTTCAGTGGAAATTGCGTTGGGATCGCGAATCCCGCTGTAATAATTTTAAAAAACGAAGTGCCGGCTCCCGCACTTCGTTTTCAAAAAGCCCCTTGGTGGGCCAGGTCCTGGGGAACTGCAAATTAATTAGCGGGGCCCGCTGGGGCCCCGGGGACAGACACCTCCCCGGGCTTATTTTATTGTATGCGGGGGCACTGCGGCCCCACGCAGCCCAGGGGACCACCACCTCCCCGGGGCTGAAAAACATGAGTGGGGGGGGTTCCGAATCCAAACCCACGCTTCCCCGGGCCCGCCACCTCCCCGGGGCTTTCAAAATAAACTGAGGAGGGCACGTGGCCACCCTGCAGCCCAGGGGACCACCCCCTTCCCAGGGCTCTGTGATAAATATTTTTAAATGTGTGGCAGGGGCTCGAGCGTCCCCACGAACCCTGGGGACCACCACCTTCCCGGGGCATTCTATATTTAAATTCAGGGTTCCGTAGCGGATCCCCAGCCCTGGGGACCCCCACATCCCCGGGGCTATTTTGACAAAAAAATAAAAAATTCTGACCATGCCTCAGGGATGGGGTCCTCCTCCCTCAAAGAAATGAGTAATTGGTCATGCCCCAGGAATTGGGGTTCCCGGGGCCAGAACTGGCCCCTGGGTGGGCCAAGTTCCGGGGGCATTTTTTTACATGCCCCCGGGACTTGGCCCAACCGGGGGCTATTTAACAACGAAGCGCGGAAACCCACGCTTAGTTTTTTGTATTTATGCGGCCGGTCCGGCGGATCCTCTGCACATCACGATGATTTCAAAAATATTTATTTTTTTGGGCCCTTGGGTCCTTGTGGAACCCCCTAAGCAGGCCTAGGGGTCAGGGTGTTTCTACCCTTCCCCCTTATCTTGTTTTACACGTTTCTTTCCCAGGTTTCTTGTGCCTCGGTTCTACCAAAAGGGAGAAATTTACCTATGCCTCTGTATGCATAATTACCACAATTAATGAGTGAAAAGACACAACCACACTGTTAGTTGTCTCAGACACATTGATTTATGTCTATTATTTTGGAAAAATTCAGAAATTGTACATTATTTAAGACAGAAAAGAATACATAGTCAACTTCACATAAAACCCACTACAAACATTTTTTGTAAGGGAAAAAGCGCAAAAGACAAGTGTATAAACAATTGTGTGAATGATAATCAACAAATCAAAATAATGTGCATATCAATTGTACACAGTGATGAACAATTATCTCAAAAAACAGTAAAGGACAGACTTTCACTGAGAAGTGTGCAATATATACAGTCACATGGTATTGGAGTCATACCAAAGCAATAGAAAACAGACTAGTTGGTATACCTGCGGGCTGTGTTCGAGTAAGTAACATGTTCACCAAGCATTATTTTAACAAGACTGATAAATAAAGAAAATGTAATTTGCAGGGCGTTTGAATAACATGGTAAATGGTAATTACAATTCTAGTTCACCCAAAATAAAGGAATCTAGCCCAAGTGGGCAACATATTTTTACCGCTGGCGCAATACACCTAACAATGCATAAATCGTACAATGTAGGACATTTAGCTGGTATTTAGAGCAAGGCTGGTAATACAAACAGGTACAATGTGAAAATACACTAAGTCAGTAAATTGCCACATCATGTAATAATCTCATTTGTAGTGCACAAAATTCCAAATTAAATTGATGACTAAGTAAATGAATCTAACCCAAGTGGGAAACTTGAATTATCACTAGCGCAATGTACCTAGTGCGTACGACATATGGATAGCATGTATGGCAGTTGGTATTGCGTACATGGTTCATACAAAAGTCAGGCCCAGGTGGGGACACTGCTGTACTAGTCGGCGCACTTGCAGCGTTCCAGCCAGGAAAATAAAGTCCAAATGTGCCTTGCATACATAACGTAGAAAGTAACTGTAAGAAGATTAATCAGTATGCGTTAGAAGGCACAAAACCAGGGCATAATAAGGGGATAAGGTACTCCCGAATTGTGTCTACGGTTGTCACCACCTGGACGGGACAAACTCTGTAAATAGAGCCTGACTTAGTGTATTTGCACATTGTACCTGTTTGTATTACCAGCCTTGCTCTAAATACCAGCTAAATGTCCTACATTGTACGATTTATGCATTGTTAGGTGTATTGCGCCAGCGGTAAAAATATGTTGCCCACTTGGGCTAGATTCCTTTATTTTGGGTGAACTAGAATTGTAATTACCATTTACCATGTTATTCAAACGCCCTGCAAATTACATTTTCTTTATTTATCAGTCTTGTTAAAATAATGCTTGGTGAACATGTTACTTACTCGAACACAGCCCGCAGGTATACCAACTAGTCTGTTTTCTATTGCTTTGGTATGACTCCAATACCATGTGACTGTATATATTGCACACTTCTCAGTTGGTTCTTTCTCGTGAAAAAGCAGGTTTCACCTGCGAAACGCGTCGAGAAAGCCGTTGTAATAAACACGCTTTGCATCTCCAAGTGGCCCGGATTTCTTTTCTTTACTGGAAGAGTATTTGGCTGTGTGTGTGTGTGTATATATATATATATATATATATATAGATATATATATATATATATATATATATTCACTGAAAAAACCATAGGTTATAGACCATATATAGTTAGGGATATATAATTTTAATTTTAATAATATAATTTTTTAAACCATTGACACACCAATACTAGTTACTACATACGCACTCACTGATTCCTATGTCTACACACAGATTCACTCATTCACCCATACAATCATTCATACATACAATCACTCATCTTTACAACACTATCATATGCACTCATACACCTATACAGACACTCACACTCTGCCACTCATCCATGGAGTTACTCACACACCTAGTCAGTCCTGTAAAGAATCAATCACACTTCCATTTTCTAATCAATACAGTTAAACATAGAGTACCTTACATGTTCAAACATATACTAACACATACTTACTCTCTTATACAATCATTGATACAAGAACACATTGATCTGCACAGAGTCACACATCTCCCAGCCAGCCACACACACACTCAGTCTCCTATACAAATACTTCGACAATCAATCAATAACCCATATAGTTACTCATATAGCTACTGATCAACACATGCAGCAGTTTACAGAACAACAGACATAATGATGCACAAATTAAGACAGTTTAGTCACTAACCCATGCACTCAGTGAGACACATTTAATCACTCACTCATACAGTCAGTCATGCACCTACTAAATCCTTCATCCAGACACTTCTACATCTACTCATTATTCAATATGTAAAACATATTTAAACTTTACAGAAACATACAGTCACTGGATGTTGTCATCAGTGATGTCATCAGTGATGTCATTTGAGATGTCATCAGTGATGTCATCAGTGATGTCACTGACCATGTCATGAATGATGTAATATGTGACATCATCAGCAGTGGATTGCGGGTGCGCGATATATAGTTAGTGCAACTAACTATATATGGAATTTCAATGGTTTTGTGTGAGTAAAATAAGGTTTTGTAAATGCGAATTCCTAACTATATATGGTCTATAACCTATGGTTTTTTCAGTGAATTTTCAAGGCTTTGTAAATGCTAATTCCTAACTATATATGGTCTATAACCTATGGTTTTTTCAGTGAATTTTCAAGGTTTTGTAAATGCTAATTCCTAACTATATATGGTCTATAACCTATGGTTTTTTCAGTGAATATATATATATATACATACATATATAAACATATATCATCTGTATATCTATATAAATACAAACATAAATGCATGCATACATATACTTATATGCATACAGATGCATGTTATTTACATGAAAGTTGAAAAAACACTAATAAAAGCAAAGCTAAAAAGCCACCTCATTACAAACAGAATGGCTTTAACTTAAACGAGGGCGAGATCTATTGCATTTTCAATGCTTGTTTACTTTGGTTCCATCAAGAAGGCATTCAGATGTGTCACGCATTTGCCATAAATTCTGAATGTTAGCACTCTAGTTGCACATTAGATCACTGTAGTAAAGCTACTGCTCACCAGGGACGTCTGCTGCTGGTATTCAAAGTGCATGTTTCAGTCTGCATGTCAGAATTTTTTTAATGAAATAGAAGAGGATTTGAGAAGTCACTCAAAATGATCCCTAATTTTTCTTTCTGAAGCACTAATCATACTTTCTATGGCAAAATTAACCCCCTCATGTTGTTCCTTTTTAAATTGAGTGTTTTCAGACTTACCACTTCATTCCAATCAAGATGGCTTCTGGTGTGCCATACTTTTGTCATAAGTAAGACTGTTAGCGCTCTAGTTTTTCTTTAGAACACTCTGGGACATTCTGTCATTGGGCTATACTTGGGGTACATCTGGGTGATATTTGGGCTACAATTAGGCTCTTTTGTCTCTGGTGGCCATCTTGGGAGACTGTATGTCAGAATTTTTTAATGAAATTGAAGAGGGTTTGAGAAGTCACTCAAAATGTGCCCTAATTTTTCTTTCCGCAGCACTAATCATAATTCATATGGCAAAATATACCCCCTCATTTTGTTCCTTTTTAAATTAAATGTTTTAAGAGTTACCACTTTATTCCAATCAAGATGGCTTCAGGTGTGCCATACCTTTGTAATAAGTAGGACTGTTAGCGCTCTAGTTGTTCTTTAGAACACTCTGGGACATTCTGTCATTGGGCTATACTTGGGCTACATCTGGGTGATATTTGGGCTACATTTGGGCTCTTTTGTCTCTGGTGGCCATTTTGGGAGACTGCATGTCAGAATTTTTTCATGAAATAGAAGAGGATTTGAAAAGTCACTCAAAATGTGCCCTAATTTTTCTTTCTGCAGCACTAATAATACCTTCTATTGCATAATATACCCCCTCATTTTGTTCCTTTTTAAATTAAATGTTTTAAGAGTTACCACTTTATTCCCATCACAATGGCTCCAGGTGTGCTATACCTTTGTAATACGTAGGACTGTTAGCGCTCTAGTTGTTCTTTAGAACACTTTAGGAGGCTGCAGTAGAGCACAAAGGAATCAACTGACAGTCTCTGTCCTTGTTGGATGTACATGTTTTACTGAGAATGTCAGACTTCATTTTCACATGACTGAGAAAGATAATGTGAATTTACAGAAAATATGCTTTCAGTTTAGCTTATAGATCCCCTTCCAAACCACTGTGGGAAAATCATGAGATATTAGTTTTCTTACAAACAATATTCATGATATCACAGCAGAAGGCTTTTTCACATGGTAAAATCACCTTAGAACCCACCACAATTCCTAAAACGAGTATGGTACCATCAACAAATGATTTATAATGTAACTAAAGTCCTAAAACCCTCTATTAACTACAATGCTTTTTAATGAGGTGCTATCATGTATATTGGTCCCAAGATGGCTGCCAACACTTCTTGGATGAAGTGCTGACAGCCAATCAGATCAGATGTATGGTTAGGCTCCGCCCAGATATATATATTTTTTTGAACCTAAATTACTCAAAATCCACTGGAGCACATATATTGAGACCTAGCAAAGGCACATCGGGCTAACAGTCCCTACAATTTTGCCAAGTTTCATGCAAATCCATTCAGCCGTTCGAGCTAAAAATGAGGCCAACCGCCCTATGGAAATTAACATGGGAAAAACGCGTTTTGGGACCCCCCTTTTTTCTCGGCCCCCCCTTGATGAAACCCCCGCAAATTGTCAGGGGCTGCTCAGAAACAAAATGTTCCATTTTCCTGAAAATTTCAGCCAATTCCGTCCACAAACGCCAAAGTTATTAGACATAGAATTTTCAAAAATCCCATAGAGAAAAAATCCTAACTATATATACCTACTGGCGACCGCCAGTAGGTAATATATATATATATATATATATATATATATATATATATATATATATACATACATATATATATATATATATATATATATATATATATATATATATACATACACACATACATACATCCAAAAACACCCCTCCGATGCAGAGAAGTAAGAGGCTACACAGGGGAATCCTGTTGGGAGCCTTTAATATGGAAACAGGGCATTATGCATTGCGGAGACCCTTCGCCTCATCAGATGCCTCCAAAAACAAAGCGCGATTCCATCTCCACCTATAAAACTCCTCCAGCACTCTCATTGGTCGTAGAGCTCCGCCCACAGTTGTTGGCTTGCACACCATCTGTAGTCTTTGAATCTTGACTACAGTACCCAGAGTTCACCAGTATGGGAAGGCAATGCACGGGGGTAACAAATAGGTTGATAATGCCCACGGGGAGAATAGGCAATTGCTGTAATGATGGCTGGCCCCATTTGGGAATGGTGTCCTCGGACTCCCTCAGGCCCCCACTGACGTTCTAGCCCCTCCTGCAGGAGACGGGCAGGCCGAGAGTCAGAATGCAATGATTCCCGCCTCCTCGCACAGTGTTGAGCTGCTCCTGGCAACAGCACTGTCCCTGCTTCTGCAGTTCAAGGTGGGCCGGAGCTACCAATCCCTTGGTGAAGTCTACAGCTCTGTCAGCAATGCTCCGGCCTCAAAGCGGAACGGGCCGCTTTATCATGCTGCTGGCCAGCGTGTACAAAGATCCAAAACACCCCTCCGATGCCGAGAAAAAAGAGGCCACATGGGGGAATCCTGTTGGGAGCCTTTAATATGAACACAGGGCATTATGCATTTCGAAGACCCTTTGCCTCATCAGATGCCGCCAAAAATGAAGCGCTATTCCAGCTCCGCATATAAAACTCCTCCAGCTCTCTCATTGGTCGGAGAGCTCCGGCTACAGTTGTTGGCTTGCACACCTTCTGTAGTCGTCGAATCTTGACTACAGTACCCAGAGTTTACCAGTATGGGAAGGCAATGCACAGGGGTAACAAACAGGTTGTTAATGTCCACGGGGAGAATAGGTAATTGCTGTAATGATGGCTGGCCCCATTTGGGAATGGTGTCCTCTGACTCCCTCAGGCCCCCATTGACATTCCAGCCCCTCCTGCATGAGCTGGGCGGCCGCGAATCGGGGTGCAATGATTCCCGCCCCCTCGCACAGTGTTGAGCTGCTCCTGGCAGCCCTGTCCCTGCTTCTGCAGTCCGAGATGGGCCGGAGCTACCAATCCCTTGGTGAAGTCTACAGGTGAGCCAGCACTGCTCCGGCCTCAAAGCGGAACGGGGCCTCAATCACGCTGCTGGCCAGTGTGTACAAACATACAAAAACACCCCTGCAATGCCGAGAAGCAAGTGGCCACACGGGGGAATCCTGTTGGGAGCCTTTAATATAGATACAGGGCATTATGCATTTAGGCGACCCTTCGCCTCATCAGATGCCCCCAAAAACGAAGCGCTATTCCATCTCCGCCTATAAAACTCCTCCAGCTCTCTCATTGGTCAGAGAGCTCCGCCCACAGTTGATATATATATATAAATATATATTTTCACGAGGCTTGTCACTCAAAAGACAGCGAACAACTGCCGATTCCCTAGTGACAAAGAGTAGACCCAAGAAAGTGCTGGTGCAAGGTGATTTATTCAGATAAAGCCAGCGCTGCCGCCATGACGCGTTTCGCCTTCAAACAAGGCTTGATCACATGACAAACTGCTCGTCATTGAGCGGAGCATTTAAAGTGGCAGTGCATGTGAATGAGTCATAAACATGGTGAAAATACAATACATAATGGCGCTGTTATTACAGAATCATTAGTGGGAAACCTTTAAGAAACATATATATTTCCCAAATTATTTACCACATTGCATAAAACAGATATTATAATCGATATATTTACAAGCATATTTACATAGCACTCTAAAAAGTGAGATGATACTAAAACATGACAAGTAATTGTGTCTATGTAAAAAGAGTATCAACCCAGTATATATATATGCAAACATTTTAAATATTTATGTAATGCAATAAGCCATGTAATATGCTCCAATGTAATATAACAGTGATGATAATGGGGGGGATCTGAAAATAAACTCGTTAACGTCCCTCCCACGTCCAATATTATGATTCAATAATATGTTGATCTAAATAGAGCCCAAGTGGGCCTGCCACAATGCCTGCTAGAAACAATACAAGTGCAAAGAGTGATTGTGCAAAAATAGCAATGTAAAGTGCAAAAGTGACAACAGATAGTTCCTGTTTCTATTAAAAAAATTCTAAAATTCATAATTGTTGAATGGATACAGTTGAGTCACCACAATGTCAAAAATTAATAATGATGTAAAAATGACATTGTTGGGATAGAATTCTTTTTATATCCGGACAGGTCTTATGGGCATACTGGTCAATCCTAAATGCAGGTATAAAGGTCTTCCCTGTCATTTAATCCATTAGGATTTTTTGTGTTGAGCTCCAATATGTAACTAGTCTCAAGGAGACGGAGTTTAGTCTCACGGTCCCCTCCTCTCCTTGAAACTTCCACACAGTCAATTAAAAAATATTGGAGCTTATCCGGTATGCCTAGATGTTTCTCCTGAAAGTGCCTGGCAACCGGATAATTTTGATCGTGCCCCGAAAATAAATAAATATATATATATATCTCCATCCCTTTCAGGCATAGAGTGTTGGTGGTGTTGAGAGTGCTCGATACTGGAGCTGCTTTCCACCTTAACTTGAGAACTACCCAGAGTTCTATGTTTCTATTTCGCATAATTTGTGCATCACTCTAAGCTTGCAAGGTTATTGTTTTGATTTATACTGGGTGTTCCCTCATGTCTGAACACAGCTGTATCTCTCTGAAGAGCTCTAATGAGAGCAAAACACATGTCAATGGTTGCTTTTATTCATTTCAAATAGGCTTGATTGGTATTTAACCAATTCAAAGTTGAAATACAGTGCCTGGAGTGGCAAAAGCTTTTGTCATTTCACAGCTTGACATGGATAGCAGTGTGCTAGTCTAATGCTTAAAAACTGTGCTGTAGAAAGGGCAAAAGAGTTTGTCTCTTTCTATCTCGGTGTGAATGGCACTGTGCTAATCCTACACTTAAAGACTTTGATAGAAAAGCAAACATTTGAGGTGAGCACATTTAGAGTAGTGTCACTTGTGTTGAGGGTGCTCTATACTGGAGCTGCTTTCCACTTAATCTTGAGAACTACCCACCAGAGTTCTCTGCTTCTTTTTTGCAAAATATATAAATATATATATATATATACACACACACACACACACACACGCACACACACACACACACACACACACATCCATAGATATACTTTGTTCCTTTCCAGCTTGGCGTGGATGACACTGTGCTAATTCAATACTTAAAACTTTGGTAGAAAAACAGACATTCGAAGTGAGCAGATTCAGTGTTACTGGTGTTGTAGGGTGCTCTATATAGGAGCTGCTCTCCCCCTAAATTTGGGAACTTCCCAGAGTTGACTGCTTCCTTTGTTGCACAATGTATGAACCACACTAAGCCTGAAAGGGTATTGTTTGATAGATATATAGATATATATATATATATATCTCAGCAGTGCAGAGATCATTATCCATCTTTTTTATCTTCTATTGAACACTTGTGTTATTATCTCTGGAACAGCTTTTAAGGCAGGTTGTGACAGGTACAAGGAGCCAGAGCCATGCTTTGACAGCCAGACAGGTAATCTTAAGTGGGGTTTATGGTGTGGTGCCAGTAAGAAAAAGAAAATGATGAACAACCCCACTAACCTGTATGTCATGGCCTCGATGAGGAAAGGCTGGTTCTCTGCCACGGCTCGGCGTCTGGCCTCCTTCACAGCATTATACACGGCAAACACATCATTACCGTCGACTCGGATTGACAGGATCCCATAGCCAGGACCCCGAGCAGCTGGAAGGCAGAAATAGTGGTTATTTGCACATGTATTTCCTGATCTGTCATTGTCCTCCTAATCCAACTGTATATGACTGTTCTACTCACAATCCCACTCTATCAGTTAGTGCCATTATTCATTCGGACATCGCTTAGGTGCTATTGATTTTAGACATTTTAATATTACAGACCTCCTTTTTATCGACTATGTGAGGTTACGTCACATATTTCATCGGGGTAGGTAACAACGCGGACGTTACATTGTCCGTATTGTTATCACGCATGGCATTACAACGCAAGTCGTTTCTATGACTTGCACTAGATGGCGCGCTGGACTTAGGAATAGTATAAATCACTATTCCTACTCCAGTTAGCGCAAAAGCAGGGAATGTGTTGGGACTTAAAATCCAACAAATTTCCTGGTGTTGCGAGCCATCTAGCGTAAGTCGTTGAAACTACTTGCGACGTAATGCCATGCGCGATAACGCGGACGATGTAGCGTCTGCGTTGTTACCAATAAGCGTTGTAACCACTGTTTCCCCTTTTTATCCCATAATTAGTATTCATATCTTTTCTGTAATTCTTTCAGTTGTGTTTTGCTTTCTCTGCCTCTTTCATTTGATTTGAAAAGTTACAACAGGTTGACTGCAGACATTCCTTTATAGGAACGACTGTGATAGCACGGGTGGGCTAGTGCCAGGAGAGAGGAAAAAAGCCCATCAGGATTCATACTTCAGTCTTGGTGCCCACCCACCACGTGCTACCATGCATGGTACTCTGAAAGATCTATGATGAATGACTAGTCTCTTCCTAGGGGTTGGTGGCTGACGTGGTGCTGAATTTTGACTGCAATGGCTGGTTGGCTTTCACTCACATCAGGAGGGCCCTGAACAAAAGAGAAGGCTTAGCCAAGATATTAGCTGATGGCCCAAGATTTTTCTAGACAGGCTAGCAGATTTTTTCTCTCTGAATGCGGCTTGACTAACGAGTCTGGAACAAAATCATTCATTATTTTGAGGCTGAAAGACTTGACAACTTACTCAAATGAAATTACAAGAACAAAGAAGTGCAGACTTTTTAACTACGGGGGCAGGCAGTGAACCCTGACCTTAAATAAAACATGTGATTATGGGAAGCATTAACACAAACATCTTGGAATGATTCCTAAACCAAAAAGTGATTTAATAATGGTTTCAAAATGCATGCTACAGAGTGCTCGATATACCAGTATAAGTGTGCAAAAAGCTCACGATTTAGGGCTTAATCGCATTTTTGTTTTCCTAGTGCTTGTATGCACTCTGCACTTCATGATCAAGATAACAGAATACAATAAAATAGTAATTGGAAGTTGGAACCATTCTTTTCACATAGAGCTGAAGGATGGGCAGAGCAAATAACTCAAGCTCTGACAAGAAGTGGCAATTAAATGGACACAATGCTCCAGAAAGAATAACAAGCTGCCTAGTCTGGAAGTATACCAAATACACCGCTTCCTTCATTTCAGTGTGTGCAACTTAGCGTAAATTAAGCCCATAATAGTTTGAGTCTGCAGAACACCTACTGTCTAATGGCGAGTTCCCAATACAGCCATCGGGCCACTTTTTTACCATTTACCTTTTCAGGCCTTTAAATTTTGTGCTCCATTGGTACATACCAATGCCATCGCCCCGGTACTGCTCTGAGGTGGGTGTTGAGATGGCGTACCCGTTGTTCCTGCAGAAGAAGATGATGGGGCACTCAAGTGTGGCAGCAAAGTTGAAGCCAGCATGTGCATCCCCTTCGCTGGCTGCCCCCTCGCCGAAGTAGCAGATCACGATGCGGTCCGCATTCTCACGCTTAATGGCGTAGGCCGAGCCAACGGCTGATGATATAGGAGAAAAAAAACAATGGGCTCAATAAACAGGAAGAACCAACAAGCAAGGTCACTTCTGTGTTCCAGGGGAGATGCAAGATGGTGAAGTAATCACACATTATAGCAGTAAATAAAAATGGCACAGAATAACCAGCACACACGAGGATTGACCTACACAAAGTGGGACACTTCCAAGGAGGCTGGCATTTCTGAAAGTCAGATAGGGCTGAGATAGATTCATACTCATGTTGGACAAAGGCCTCACATGTGACTGATATGATCCTAGCCCTCACGGCTTTTCAGAGGCACTGGTTTATGGACAAATCTCTTGCTGTGCCTCAGGGAAGTCCGTCCCAGATCTAATGGATTTAGATTGCGCTCACTAGAACAATGGAGCTTTGGCCCAGCATCCATGCCACATTTCAAAAGAATACCGAAAGTAAATTGTAAGGGGCTGTTTAAAACTAGAATTCTAAATTCTAAAAACCCAGTATTTTTCTTGGGAGTTAGACCCTCTGCATTACCATCGTGGGTGTGCTGATACCGTCACTTATATAATCTACATTTAGTGGTGGCCAAGAAGCAGGGTCAGGGATGGTGTTGACCTCGAGAATAGATAATGAAATGGGTCTTCAGGGTTAAGATTAAAAAACATTGCAAAAATACAGTAATAAGGGCAAAGTATTGACTTAGAAAGGGAGTATGAGATAAGTAATTTAGAGAAAACCATGAAGGCTTAATAAAAATCATTAAGGCACAACATAGAATATAGCTTGTTAAAAAAAAAATCAACAGTAGGACATAGGAAAATACTTGTCACGAAGGCTCGTGGTAATAGAAAAAATGCAATAAGGAGTAAAATCTGCAAAATAATCCAAGTCCAAAATATGCAACAAAACAACAAAGTCAGGCAGCATCCCTAGAAGAAATTAAAAAGATCTGTTTCGGCCACAAATTCAGGAGTATTTTATAATAAATGTCACCATAAAAAGCAATAAAGAACTGCGCGGTAAGCATTGGATGACCAAATGTATCCTTTCATCAACAAATCACATTTCAGAAATATAAAACGTCATTTAAACCCATTATGTTAGCACTAGCCCAATACATGAATAATTGATTTGCCCCACATGATCTAATGTCATCTGAGGTGCAAAGCAAATGTGTTACACTAATGTGAGACGGCGTCCCCGCCGTCCCTCAACGGAGGCCGCCCTCCCCCGCACCTACCTCCGTCCCTTCCACCGGGATTACGAATAAGCAAGCCAGACATCATGAGACACACAGGAATCGGCGGGCCAGCCATAACCAACGCATCCCCGCCTCTCTCTCTTCCTCAGGGACCAACCAGAACAACGTGCACAGAGGAACCATATCCCTCCGGCCCCGGAAGTCCCGCCCTCGGGGCGGAGTCAAAACAGGATAAAACCAGGACGCGAGAAGAGCACGGAGTCGGAGTATCGTGGCAGGAGGCTCAGACTGGCACTGGAGAAGGAGAACTGACGGGTGACGACGAGGAGTGGACCGAAGAGTGGTGGAGCCCACAGGAGGTGGCTGAAGAGCGGCCGTAACTCACTTGGAGAGTTACGGCGGACCGGGTGAGTGTCTTAAGCCTTCCCTAAACCCCACTCACTAGGAGTTCCTGTAAAGTCCTGTAAATAACCCTTCTCTTTAGCAATCACGCCCCCTGCACTGTAAATATCAATATACAGCACACGCACTGTTTGAGTGACGCCCGTTTACTTCTTCCTCGCAACCCCCCCCCAGACACCCTTTCTATCAACCCTTCCCTGTGTTCCTGCCTTCCCGTGTCCCCCTTTCCTCACGATATCTCTTCTTCCCCCTTTATCACTTCCCGGGTGACGGTGTTCGGTATATAGCCTTGAAAGCCAAGGATAAGACTAACGGTCCTTTTGTTTCTCCTCTCTTACCGCCCTCCGTGGACCTCCCCTACATCGGAGCTGTCGGTGAAGTTTCCGAAGACCCAGGACTACACCCAAGACCCGGAGCGGAGAGCAGATACGGACCCCCCTTGTCTTTCATGTTCTGTGACATTCCATCTGACTTCTTGTGAAATAAAACTACACTATAGCTCACTATATACGGCCTCCTCGCCTGCTTTTCCGGCCCGCAATACGCCCACCATCACAACTAATCAATGGAAAGACTCGTACATTTTACGTCTACAGCGTGCAATTATTAACAGCTGTAAATTTAGCTACGGCTTCCTCTTGATATCTTCCAGAACAGGATTTCATTACAAAACAAATGTGCACATTTTGATGCAGGCGGCGTCAAACGAAAGAATATACACACACAAAGATTATTAGAAGACAGCAGCAGCCATCTTTTCCGAGATGCAATTGACTAGTGGAGCACAAGCTAGAACAAGCATTTACAATGCAATGGTCTCGTCGTTGTTAAATTGGCATTGCAAATGTTATTGTTTTCATTTATAGTTTTTTTTTTAAACCAATAAATATATGGTATTGTCATTTACAATGGCAATAGGTAAGCATTAGAGAGTAGCAGAGAGTATTAGCAGTTATTGATAGTTAGTAGAGAGTGACTAGTTGATTAATAGAGAGTGTGCTTGTATAGAGTAGAGTATGAGTGAGTTGTAGGCAATAGTAGTTAGTGAGTAGTCTAGATTAGTGGAGAGTAGTATAGAGTGAGTAGTAGATAGTGTGTAGAGAGTGTGTAGGATTTAGTGAGTAGTAGAGACAGAGTAGTAGTAATTAATGAAAAGTTCAAGATATAAATATATGTAGTGTAGTGAGTTATAGATAGTATATGGAGTAGTATATGTATTTATTAGAGTGAGTAGCGAATGACTTTTAGAATAGAGTATATATTAGAGAGCAGTAGTTAGTACTTTTTAGTATTAGAGTGTAGTATATAGTAGAGTAGTTGAGAGGGAGTATAAAATTGTGGATAGTTTAATTTAGTGAGGGTGTATTAGAGTGTGATTAGTTGAGTTAGTAGTAGAGTGTGAATTGAGAGAATTAGAGAGTAGTACAATAGTAGTTACAATGCAACGGTCTCGCCTTTGCAAAAGTTAGAGCTATTGGCATTGTAAATCAATAGTGTGTGTTTTCTGTTACTTGTGTGTCTGTCATGTCTATGTCGTTTTTTACAGGGTTATTTTCTTCACTTGTAGTATGACCACCACTACTCAGTGATGTGCAAGAACAACAGGAGTAAAACCCATAAACCTCGTCGGGATGGGTGTAGAGCATATATAAAACAACAATTCCCAACAGGTATCAATTTAAGGCAGTTAAATGATGTATGCAATCAGCATTACATAAAAAAGAAACAAGGAGGCTCATATGGTTTAAGAGCTTGTTATTCACCAATTCAGAGGAGGGTGTTTCACATGGGAATACAGTTAGGCAGCACTGTACAGAGGAAATCATGTGACAACCCGAAAGCACTTGGTGAGTGGTGATATATACAATTGGTGAAAGGTGATGATGCAAGTGCTGAACGTGAACAGCGTGAACGGCGCAAGGTGACAAAGGAAATATACAGTGATGGCTCTGCAGGATTACGTTTTAGTCACTTAAATCATGGTATCAAACAATTTTACAAGAGCCAAAGACGTTAAATGCGCCATAAAGTTGCGCTGTGATGTCGTCGGCGTTTCGATCCCCGTGAGTCGGGATCGTCTTCAGGACAGGGTTGTCGGGTTCAGGCAGTGTTGTGCACACACTGCAGATCGCGTGGTTCCTGGGTCCCAGGGCGGAGGCAGCGTAAAAACAGTCTGCAAATGGTTTGGCGCAGCCAAGGGCAGGTTTAGGAGGGGCAGTGCCTGAATGAATCAAGGCGGACAGGAGCAACGAAGGCTGTGAACGCTTGGGAGGCTCGCAGAGGGAAGGAGCAGCTCCATGCCTCTGCGAGCCTCCCAAGCGTTTGATCCCAGCTCTTGAAGATGAGATCACTTTGCCCAGACACCTCCACTGTGCTGTGGGAGCCTGAATAAGCAGTCACTCGGGAATACAGGCCAATGAAATAGCCCCCCCCCTTTATTTATGTGATATCTGGGGTTATCAGGGTGAACTGGCACTCTGTCAAGTACTACCCTCCTACAGCTAGCTAGTGGCTGCTGGACTAGTGAGATTCCAGTAAACTGTGCCTGGACATCAAGGACCTGTGATCAAATCCCTGATGCCACTAGAGCAGTGTCCTCAATCAGGACAGGAGGACAGTTCTGTTGCTCTGGGTGGGGGTTAAGGGGCTGATCAAGAACCTTTGACTTCACATCATATGCGGAAACTATTGCCTTTCAATCCAAAGATTGGTATCAAGGCTCTAGCGAATGAGAGCAACCCTGTGCAACATGGTCTGTAAGATACAATGCCAATTGTGAGACATCCGGTTTTCACGGTTTATCCTAGTTTTCTGTGTAGTATGATTCTCTTGTGTGTATTAAAGTACTTTTCTTTTTATGAAAAGTAAAGCACTGACTGGGCATTTATTTTATCAGCTGGTAGTGCATTGTGCACTGCACTCTATTCCCACCTCACCTCCTTGAGTAAGCCTTAGGCTGCTCCGTCTAACTACCTTGAGAGAGTCAAGTGCTGGAGAGAAGTACTTGGGTTTACAGTTTTGGGTCCACTAGTACTGAGGCCCCAGGACACCAGTGGGTAACACTCCAGTTGATGCAATTGGAGCGCAGTAAAACTGGAGTGTCCTGGTGCCCAGGAAGCCGGGTCTAACACCATAGAAGCCACACCACCGTGGATTTGTCTGGATCTCAGATTTCAGAAATGACCACGTTTTACAGGGTTTCTTGGTTGCTGGCTGTTAAAGGGCCCAAACTGTGCAGCCACTCAACAGGGCAAGTGAGATGAAATTGGTATTAATCCCTTACTGCTGGCCCATATGTCAAAACATTGACTAAAATAATCAAAATTTTCTAGATCTTCCTACGGGAATGGGCATGCTTTAGGGATCAGGGAGGCAGAAAGACTGTGGGGCTTTATGGGTGGGGGTCAGAGCCAAAGCCTGGACGGGACACCACACCCTACCTTTACTTGCCTTGAATTTTTTTCTTTTCCATGGTGTTGTGTTCTTTTTGTTGACCCACACCCCAGGGCCACAAATACTGCTGGACCTATACTGCGGTTGGGGCACCATCAGATGCCTGGGCAGGCCATCTTTTTTTGATAATTTGTCCATGGTATTTGGTTGAGTTTCTGAAGGATGAGGGAGATTGGGAATAAACCCCCTTCACTCTGCCCTCCGGATGGTGAGGGAGGCTGAAAAGCTTTTGGGGCTGTTTTGAGTTTGGTGTGGCATGATGCCAGGGTGGCTCACCCAGATCTCCCTTTTGTATTGCTTTTTCCTGGTGTCTTCTGTCTCAGACTATTGGTGCCATAATGGAGGAACAGGCTGTGCCAGGGTGAGCCACACTGCCCACTCTTATTTAATGAATGTTTCTGGGGTCTATTGGGGTTTCTGCCCCACTGGGAGGTGGGGGGGGAGTAGAGCCTTAATCCCCAAGTTGCCCCTTTAAAGGCAATGGGTCTTCCATTTGCTTCAAGTTGCTGCTCCTCTCTCCCTCGGAGTCTAGTGGATAAATCCCTTCTTCAGCACTGTGGTCCAATGACAATCCCCAAGCAATGAGCCACCAGATAGAAGAACTGCTGGAAAGGGGACATTGTGCCCTTCCAGCAGGGACTCTCCACTGCCGATAGGTGCTTGGCACTGTGACATTAGCGTGCTGGGCAAACTGCTTGTCACATTAACCAAATTTTCTTACTTAAGATGCAAGGGAAGTTTTTTTCTCATGTTTCAGATAGAGGAGCTGCCAAGATATCTACTATCTTTAAATGGTCTATGTCCATTTAAACCATACTAAACAAAGAGCCTAAGAAACAGCATAGGTTTAAGGTCCTATCTTTGGGAGGTGTAATCTTCCATCAACTACAGTAAATGGTCTGGAAGCCACACAAGCGAGGCACTAGTGTAACTAATCATGGTATAAGCTCTGAGGAGTCTAGCCAGGAGTCGCAGGGTGCAACGCATAAAAATGGAAATTATACCACCAGTCAAAGTATATGTTCGGATGACTTCAGAAGGAGCAACAAAGGAGCAACGGTTACATAACCAAGCATTGTATGCCTTTGGAGACTACCCATGTGAATGGGCATTAAAAGACCTAACTGCTCTTGAGGGTTTACCCAAGAAAGACAGGCAGCAGCCAATAGAAATGGAGAAATGATATAACCGACAACAGTGAGTCCATCCACGAGTGGCAGGAAGCAACACATATGAATAGTTATTGTCAAGCCTGTCGTAGTAGAATATACACAATTACACCAAAAGTATTTGAAGAGCAGCCAAAATAGAGGAGGATTATACACCAGCCCGAGAATATGCTCCAACTGGTCAACCGTGGTGGCTATAAAAGGGCACTACAGAACCAGAGAACCTCCCTAGTTAAGGGCTCGACCACGTCTAGCAGAGGAACAAGCATTATAAAGCTAGCCATAGCATAAGCCTGTAGCTAAGGAGCAGCAGAGGAGTAACCCGTGGAATGGGTCACAGTAAATTCTCTTAGATATCGACCCTGGAGCAGCAGAGGCGCAACCATTAAACAAGTAGCCACAGCGTAAAGGGCTTATCGAAGCTCTGTATCCATCATCTGGAAGAACCAATTTTTTGGGCCATGAATCCAGGTTAACCAATCAACATTCATGTGAAGGTCCAAAAGGCTGAATGTGTGGAAACTGTAGTAAAACTGATGTTTGAGCTGTTAATTCTCTCTTTCTTGGCACCAGTGTTTGGTACTCCCTGGAGAAAAAGAGCCATGTATCAAGTAGGATCAGAGCAAAGAGGCAGGGACAGTGAGGTGTCTCGACTGGTGCACTGAACCAGCAGGCCATAAGCTTCTTGAATGCGAAACTACTGGTTAATGTGCTTGATGCAGACTTCTGTGCAAACTGCACATTGTCTTTTATCCAAGGATGATCATGGGAGTACGACTAAGTTAGGTAAAAGTAACATCTAATTTTGACCCAAAGAGATCATTTGATTTGTGGTATGACTTTGTATCATGTATGAGGTAACAAATGGGAATGTACTGGAACAACCTGGGATGTCATTAGTGTCAGCACACTCTCTCTCTAGATATCTGGTCTCCAGTGCTGGCAATCCTCCTTTGCTTCCTCTGTGCACTGGTTAGTAATGTTGTTAGCTCGAAGTCATGGGGATTTAGACATTTGCTGTTCCATGCCTCGCTTTCCTAGGAGGTACAAACAATGTAACCAATCAATACACTGTAACAAATCTGCTTTTATTCCATTACCATGTGCCCGTTTTATGGTCACAATATGAACTCTATCTCAATAAAATCTGCTGCTAATATGACCACTTTCAGTTGTTTCTCTTTAGTGTTTAGCTACCCGATGTCAATTCTTTACTCCTTTTGGTAGCAATGAATTTATTTGCATGTATGTTTTCGAATAATGACTTCGCCATGGTGTTACTGAAGCTAACAGCAACTTCCACAATCCACTCTCCTAAGATTACAAATAAGCGCATCCATCAGTGGGACACTAATTAAAATATGGTAGAAACGGAATATAAAGTCACCTGCCCACTCGGAATTCTTGAGTGTCTCTATTTAGCTGAGAACCAGGCCATCTCACCTTGTGGGATCTGTGTTGCCAGAGGAGAGGAAATGGTCACAAAGTTCAGGTCCTTGCTGCCATAGTGCACCGGCATCTGGCGACCCTTGCCCGGGTCTGAAACATTGCCGTAGCACTGCGACATGAAGAGGTCCAGAGGGTAGCCACGGTACATCAAGACACCTATGAAAAACAGGACAGATAGTTACAATTCAACAGAGACAAGCCCAGGAGACTGCACATAGCTGCAGTGGAAAAGTTGTCCTGGTGACAACATATTAAATCTGAAATTTGTGTTATCCCCGTGCACTCGTTTTGCTCCTAAGTTATTTCGAATAGTTAAATCTGCTCGGGTTGGCGCCTCATTAGTCGCACGTCGTCTAGCTGTGCCTTTAAATATCAAAGCGTGGTGTGGGGAGGATCATCTGCCCACCAAAATGTGCGCACAATATATCATGAAACTCTCCGGTTTCTTCACAAGGTTCAATTTTATTCAATTCAAAAATTTGTAATCCATTCAAGGTTCTTGATTATATTCATCGTTCAAATTCAGCATAATTTGCAGACATAATCATCATCTTATGGTGCAATTATTAATGTTGTTCACAGTTTTTAGAAGATACCCAATGCATTTCGGGTCAACACAAACGGACCCTTCATCAGGGGTCTGTAAAGAAATGAAACAGGACCTGATAAAGTACTCCACTAAATCATACATAACAATAAAATCAGTGACATGATACGGTACCCGTGCCCAAAGAAAATTGTGTGACGGACCTGCCAAAACTTTAAGGAGTGCACACGGAGTGAATAATCTCATAGAAAGAGTGAGAAATCATTCAGAGGTGGTTTACTCTGTTGGTTCGGTGAATCGCCTATACAAACACGAAAAATCTGCTGGGGAGGCACGGTGTGCGGTGACCAACATGCAAAATCTTAAGCGTTAAATAAAAAACATGCAGGGTTGAAAGGTTTGTAAGCGAGCGCTGAAGGGTGTGCTTAGGCAGACTCAAACTATCGAAACTGTGACTCGCTATATACTGAAATGGCATGAAAAATCAGATACACTGGCTTCGATAACTTACATAGGACTGGAACAAGCCGTGTCTCCACTCCTTTCGTGAACCATAATATTCAGGAAATGAAATTACGCGCGAGATAAAAAGTGATGAAAGACGGACCAAACCGATCACAATGGATACGCGATAAACGCGTGATGCATATGTCAAGTGATAGGAGTATAACAACTTCAAGAGGAAATGTACAGCGATTCATGGATAATAAAGTTGTGTTGAAGCTAAACAACGTGATGTCAATAAACAAAACAAAAACGTATTGAAGCAAAGAGAAACGTGAGATACAAATGTGTTGGTGACAAACAAAAAATATTGCATCATGCATGAAGATAAACAGTATGGTATGGATGCGGCTGGAGTTGAGCACAAATAAAGTCGATCAATTTGCAGTTGGTTATGACTTTTGATAAGGAACACAGAATAAGTCTTTAGTCAATGTGGGGTTCACCACGGCTCAAAAACAACCTATTAAATAAAGGTACTACATTTGTTCCCACATATCGCTCAAACCTTGCTGAGACAGAGATAGCTCTATTTAAATTCTTCAGGTCTCTGAAGTTAAGATTTTTCTTTAAAGATACTCAAGATACTCAGAAAGAAGATACATGGGATAAAGATTTCAGACCCAAAAGTACTTTTTGCACACCATTTTCATTAAAGACTATTGAGGCTTTTGAGAGATCAGTATTATCGGAAGTTCAATGTATTCCTTTCACCAAACCGAAGAAAAGTAATCTGTCTTCAAAAGAATGGAATACGCTTAAGAATTTAAGCCGGGAGAAACATTTGACGTTCCAGTAGGCCGACAAGGGAGGAGCCCTCGTCTTAATGGACACGGAGTTTTACATCAAAAGTGTTAATAATCACGTTTCTGATGAAAACATTTATTTACCTTTGCAGTCTGATCCGACATATGAATACCAATTGATTCTCCAAAAAATTGTAGACCACGCATTAGAAATGAAGTGGATCAATCAAAAGACTCACAATTCTTTTTAAATGAAATTTCCAAGAAGACCGCAACTGTACATGTTGCCTAAAATGCACAAGGTTCCCATCAATCCTCCTTTTAGACCCATAGTTTTGGCCTGCGGGTCCATCTCTGAACCCATAGGGAAATTTGTGGATACGTTTCTACAACCGATTGTTCAGAAGAATAAAACATACATAAAAGACACCACAGCATTTTTAAATCTTCTGAAGACAGTGGAACTCGAAGAAAACATGACATACTGGTTATGTACTATTGACGTTACCGCGTTGTACACGTCGATTCCCCATAATGAGGGTATTGAAGCCTTGGAATGGAGCCTTTTGAACAGTGATCTGGAAGAAACTCAAAGAATAATCATTATGGAATTAATACAATTTGCATTATATTTCAGTTATTTTGAGTGGCAAGGTAAATTCTTCAATCAGTGCAACGGAACATCGATGGGCTTTGGGGGCACCCTCATATGCCAATATTTACATGTGTAAATTTGAGACAGACCATATCCTGGATTACCCAATTTGGACTGAAGGCCTCACAATCTTCAAAAGGTTCATTGATGACATTTTCCTTATTTGGAAAGGCTCTCGACAAAAATTGGAAGAAAACATTATGGTGTTGAACACCTTGAATGAGCGCCTAAAATTTACCCATAATATTGAAAAAGAAACCATTGCATTCCTGGATGTGCAAGTATTGATGCAGAACAATAAGATCAGCACTAAAGTTTACACCAAAAAGACAGATAGAAATTCAAGTCTTCTGTTTCAAAGTTTTCATCCCGAGCCGCTTAAAAAGCATTTACCCACTTCTCAATATATAAGACTGAAAAGGATCACAACCAACAGCTCAGATCTAGAAGAATCTTTGAAAGAACAAACAATAAAATATCGTCAAAGGGGCTATCCTCAAGACATTCTTAATTCATCCTTGGCAAAAGTTGCAACACAATCCAGAGAAATTTTGTTGAAAGAAAAAACAAAGACTCAAGATCAAAAAACTTTGTGTGTGTTGAAGTATTCCACTGAATCCAGTAAGATAAAACGAATCATTAACAATCACTGGCCACTGATCCAATCAGAACCCGATCTCATCGGTTTGTATAATGACAAAATCACATTTGCGTTTCAAGGATCGAAAAACTTAAAAGAACTTCCTAATACACCTAAAAAAAGAGGATGTAAAATGGCGAGGTATGTTAAGATGCCAAAACTGCACTCATTGCAGCAATGTCATAATTGGGAATAAGTGGACACATCCGACGAAAGGTCACCAGATTGAACTGCACCACACAAGTACTTGTGATACTACTAATTGTATTTACACGATTAAATGCCCTTGTGGCAAAACATATGTGGGCCAGACGGAGCGCAAATTGAAAGTACGTATAACAGAGCATAAGAGCAATATAAGACTTGCGAACAAGAAATCCACAGTAGCCAGTCATTGGAATAAAGCAAGACACCAAATTTCTCAACTACGTTTTATGGTTTTGGAGACTATTCCGCAGCACCGGAACAAGGATCCTGTCAAACAAAGACGAAGGGCTGAATATTTTTGGATTAAAAAATTGAATTCTACCCATCCCATGGGGTTAAATGATCTGATAGAATATTCTTGCTTTCTATAACATATGGTCACTTGAACCCCACATTGACTAAAGACTTATTCTGTGTTCCTTATCAAAAGTCATAACCAACTGCAACTTGATCGACTTTATTTGTACTCAACTCCAGCCGCATCCATACCATACTGTTTATCTTCATGCATGTTGCAATATTTTTTGTTTGTCACCAACACATTTGTATCTCACGTTTCTCTTTGCTTCAATACGTTTTTGTTTTGTTTATTGACATCACGTTGTTTAGCTTCAACACAACTTTACTATCCATGAATCAATGTACATTTCCTCTTGAAGTTGTTATACTCCCATCACATGACATATGCATCACGCGTTTATCGCGTATCCATTGGTAGTCACTCCGGTCATGTGATCGGTTTGGTCCGTCTTTCATCACTTTTTATGTCGCGCGTAATTTCATTTCCTGAATATTATGGTTCACAAAAGGAGTGGAGACACGGTTTGTTCCAGTCCTATGTAAGTTATCGAAGCCAGCGTATCTGATTTTTCATGCCATTTCGATATATAGTGTGTCACAGTTTCGATAGTTTGAGTCTTCCTAACCACACCCCAGCGCTCGCTTACAAACCTTTCAACCCTGCATGTTTTTTATTTAACGCTTAAGATTTTGCATGTTGGTCACCACACACCGTGCCTCCCCAGCAGATTTTTCGTGTTTGTATAGGCGATTCACCGAACCAACAGAGTAAACCACCTCTGAATGATTTCTCAATCTTTCTATGAGATTATTCACTCCGTGTGCACTCCTTAAAGTTTTGGCAGGTCCGTCACACAATTTTCTTTGGGCACGGGTACCGTATCAGGTCACTGATTTTATTGTTATGAATGATTTAGTGGAGTACTTTATCAGGTTCGGTTTCATTTCTTTACAGACCCCTGATGAAGGGTCAGTTTGTGTTGACCGGAAATGCATTGGGTATCTTCTAAAAACTGTGAACAACATTAATAATTGCACCATAAGATGATGATTATGTCTGCAAATTATGCTGAATTTGAACGATGAATATAATCAAGAACCTTGAATGGATTACAAATTTTTGAATTGAATAAAATTGAACCTTGTGAAGAAACCGGAGAGTTTCATGATATATTGTGCGCACATTTTGGTGGGCAGATGATCTTCCCCACACCACGCTTTAACATATTGAATCTGTCACAGTTCAACACCTTTTTAGACTTTGGTGAAGAAAGAACAGTATTGGTAAGCTTCTTGCTGCATATATCTCATACCCTAATCAAATTACAACTGATGGAAATGTTAAAACAAGATATTACTTATGAGGTTGTGGAGACATATCATGCCTCCCTGCCTATGTCGGCTCCAAATAAGCACCAAGTTTACTTTCAAGCGTGGTGAGGACAACACACAAATTAACATACACACAATGATAGCAGCAATGAATTATTTAATGTATCCCCTATTAACAGGAGTGCTTTCTAGAGGCAACCTCAGCTCCACTTACCTGCTTCTCTGTACTGCCCGAACACTAAGTCTGCGTCATTCAGAGCTGCGGCACTGCCCACATGGGTGCCCTCTTCACCGTAGTTTGTCATGTAGAAGGAGATTCGACCCTGCAAGAAACGGATTAATCAGCACTAGTCTTTAGCAGACTCCTCGAACCAATCCTTTTCCATAAATAAAAAGTGAACTCCATAGTCTAAGAGGTTTATTGGCCACCATATCATTGCCAGACGTTTACTGTCCTTGGGGTGTTATGGTGATAGTGTGCAATGTGAGAAATATTGACTTGAACCTGAGAGAGCCAAGTTGCGCAGAAAAGTGACTATTGAACCTGCGATCGCCAATGGTGGTGTCTGTGAGGGAGACAAGTACAATTTATCCCTGTATCAACTTCTGCAACCTCAATAGTGGTGTAGTGACTGATTCCCTGTGAGAAGTTGGCCTGATATATGACGTTTCCAATTCTGGAACCACCTTGTATCAGTCCAAACAATCCCGTATGGTGTCTGGTTGTAAGTCAACCTTATAGACAAGCTATCTTAATGGTATCATAGACTAAGCAGCCTTAAAGGCTAAACTCAAGAGGTTGTGTTAAGCGAGCTGTTTTACCAATCACAATCCTGTAATATCAAATGAAAGGACACCACACAAGTATATATTATAAAAATATATGTATTTATTACACAAAATAATCCCCAGTACTCTTTATGAGCAAAGGGGCACAAGCGTTAAATCAAAAGCACAGTATAACATAGAAAGTTGCACAATTATGGATGAGGGCGGGTGGCCACTCAAACCATATATTAAGAAAGTGGTATAAGAGATACCAATCGAACAGTGGTTAGGCCTAGGGCCTAGAGAATCGCTGGGACTGGTCGGGACTAGCAATGCTGAAGTCGGGAAAAGCCGGCGGGAGTCGGGTGCAGCGCTTAAAGCGCGGCTTGCACCAATGCAATGTCAATGGTGCGTAAAAGTTACACAAGTAGAGTTTAAGGATACTTCCGCTGAACCTAGAAGGACCAAACTTTAGACACAGACCCTAGAGGTGTGTACGAGTGTGGGAACACCGGCGTTGCAATGTTACCTCACCCACAGGAAGCGGGTGCATAGGGTCGAAGTGGCGTCGGGTTTCGTCACGCAGGTTCTTGGTGCTTGAAGCTGAAGATGCTGCAGGCGATGTGAAGGAGAAGTGTAAGGTGTGATCCAAGGGTGGATCAGAGTAGAAAAGTACCTGAAAGCAGAGGGGAAAGAGTCTGGGTCACTCAGCAGTGACCAGGGTGGAACCAGGCAATGTCGGGCGCAATCAGGTGGTTGTCGAGGAGCTTCTCTCCGCTGCCACGTGGGCTCTGGGGCATCTGCGACGTCCAGGAGTGGGTCACGAGCTGTCGCACGCAGGCTCTCACCGTCGGCGCTGTCGGCTTCAAGATCGGAGCAAACAACACTTGGCAAGAGCAATCCACGCAGGACTGGAAGATTGCTTCTCACTCGGACCAGAAGTCAGAGCAGGTGCTCCAATTCAGAGGAGCGGGTACAAGTCTGGAGCAACCAGAATGACAAGTCGTATTTAGGTTTTCGCCGGCACAGGGGCCACGAGCCAGCTGGCAAGTGACCGGGCCAACACGTTGAGCCAAAGAAAGCAGAAGGGCCCCACGCAGCACTCGTCGAGTGTAGAGGGGTGAGCTTCGGTGCAAAAGTGGCTCAGGGCTGGGGCTTCTCAAACCCCGGTGTACAGCTTCGAGGGTCACTCGTGGGCTGCACGGTCAGCGTCTCGTGGTCTTTTCAAGATGGCGTGCCCCACGCTTCCGGTCGCCTCCACGGGTCTCAGCTCTGCAGGGACTGTGGATCGGGCTGTAAGAAGGCAGGCAAGCTTGATCTCGTCGATCTCTGTCGCTCGAGTTCCGGCGGGAACTGCAACAAAGCGGACGTCGAGGTGCTGGATGGTGCCGGTCTGCACAGGGTGGTCACTCCTTGACCACAAGGGAGATTCTTCAGTCTTCTACGTGGAGTAGGATGTCGAAGGGTCCAGAGTTTCGTTTCTTATGTTTCATTAGGATAATCTGAGTGTTTTGGCACTGCTCCCATTCTTATACCAATCTAGGGGGCTGGATTGCCTGCTAGGTCCACTCCTATGGGTGGGACCCAGGAAGGGGGTGGATACACCCCCTTCCTTTGATCCAGGCCGCGCTGGGACAGGGGCTGGTGTGCCCCAGAACCGGTTTGGCCGGATTATGCAAGGGGCAGCCTTGTGCTCCCCAGGCAGTGTCTGGTTTCTTTCAAACCTCCCTGCTACAATCCACTATCTCCTGTCTGGGGTGGTGTGACACCTCCCTGCGACAGGAAAGCCTTTGTCCAGGCCTCCTCTGCTGAGTTTCGGTCAGCAGCAGGAGGTCAGACTCGTGTCTGTGGCAGAAGCATCCATTTTGTGGATCTGAGGCTCTTTTTAAAATCAACCGCGTTTTAGCAAAGTAGCATGTCAACCCCATCTAGACGGGTGGAATGCTATCCCCGTCGACAGGACTGTCGAGGGGATAGTATTCCAAATCGTATGACACCTTACACAACATGTTTTGATAAAGCCAAACCAAAGTTGACATATAACCGCGAGGATTATAATGCACTTAATAGTATATGGTTTGGCATTATCCCGGAACAGCTAAGGGAATTGGTCCCGACAGCTGCAGACAGGCTGAGCTCATGCTAGAGCACCATCTCACATTAAACCATGCACTCTGCCTTCAGGATTGTTAAGGCCTGCCATAGGAGTGACTCACAGGTTTATATGTGTCCAGATAGGTTTAGATATAGGGATACTATATCTAAGCAAGGGGTGATTACACCACCTTGCCCCAGCTGAGTGATCAGCCAGTTGTGTCAATTTTAGATAGCCAGCCAGGGGTGGCAAAAGATATGCTGCAGCCCCTGGTAGGCCTTGGATGCACCTATGCCCTGGGCACCTATAGTGCTCTGTACAGGGGCTGATAAGGTGACCCAAGCCAATCTAGTTATGCACCTAGGGTACATGGAATCCATTTTACAGAGAGAGCAGATAGCCTGGGACCCTGATTAGCAGGGAACCAGGCTAACTAAGTCGAAAACCAGCTAAACACAAGGCAAACAATCTGGGGTAACCATAGTCAGGTAGCCACCTTCCTACATGCCCACTTAAGCACATTAAATCACTAAAGTAATAAAGGCCTGTGTATCTCCTTGGTGGACGCTGAATTCCTGTATCACCTGGTCAAACAGCATCCATCCTCTTACAAAATGACAGTCTTCGCAAACCATTATAGGGATTTGCTCCTCGAGGGGAGATGCTGTTTGATCCTGCATTCAAAGAGTAAGCTTTCAGGAGGATGCTGTTTTACCCTGCATTCAATGAGGGGGTCTCCAGGAATAATTATTTTTTTTAAACTTTATTTAAAGCATTTTTTAAAGGAAACAAAAAAACAGAAGCTGCTGATTCAAACACAATTGTGCATTTATGAAAAGGTGAACTATATCGCAAAAAGTAGAAGTAAAAAGCAAAAAGGGAACCAGGGATCCAATAGTAAGAAGGAGAAAGAGGAGTGTCAGGAAGTGGAATTTGGAAGGACGGTGTCACCAGTTAGTACGCCAGGGAGTTCATGTTAGAATGTTGGCAAGTCGTGATTCTTAGAGTGCATGACCAGAATAAACAGCACTTACCAATTATTCCAGTCTATGAGTGAATAATTTATGGACCTACAACACTGGTGACGGTCCTGCGCAGGGGGCAGCTCTGGTCATCTCCCCTTTCTATGCTCTCTCATTCATGGATGAAAATGACGCGCTTCGACCTTCAATGAAACGGTACTGCTGTGTATTGCTCTAACAGAGTTACCTTCATGTCTCATCTCCACTTCAGCGTGTCAATCTGCGGACTTCCTCGCTCAGTTTAATTGTTGCCACCTCAAGGGATTCCAGGCAGCCTGATTTCTTCGAGGTTTTGCCACTTACCTGAGGTAGATCTTGCCTTCTCTGGTGCCGGATTCAGCGCGTGTTGGGCAGTGCTTCAGTTCTTCGTTCAGCGAGAGCGGTGTCTCTGCCTCGTGTGGTGGCGGCCGACTCCGGAATCCTGCGGGCCGTTCTTGTGCTCCAGATCATCTTGGCCGCTCCAGTGAGTGTCGTAGAACCTAGCACCGGGGTCATCGGAGTGTGTTTTCCTGTTATGCCCTGTTGTGGGATCAGGCGCACCAGCTACCTTTTGGCCGCTCTGGTGAGTTTGCTGATTTGTTCATCGAAGTCCTCGGAGCGTGTCTACGCTCAGGTGCCGAGGATCCCCGGGGCGCCATGCAGCCTGCAGCACTGCCTTTCACTGCTCCCCAGGTGCAATTGGACGGTTTCCTGAGGTCTTCAACCCCACGCCGGAATCCTTCATCGGTGCCTGGCAGCCGCTGCTACTGGCCTGCCCTCAGTCTCAGCTGCCTCCTTCCGGCGCCCCAGCCTTCCCTGCCCTGACATGTATCCTGGGCATCCTTCTCCACGCCTACCACTGCCAGAACCTCCCCTCAGAGCTTCTCCGGATCCTGTTCGAGGATAGAGTAGCCTTCTCCTCCTCCTCAGCATTGTTACGTGGTGAGGCACCCTCCGCTTCAGCTGATCACGGTGAGGTGATTTGTGCTGCAACATTCTCCTCATCATGCCACACGGTGAGGTGTGTGAGAAGTTAGCCTGGCATATGATGTCCACTAGCTCTAGTGGGCACCTTGCACCCGTATTGATGGTGGTTGTAAAGTCAACTTTTTAGAAAGCTATCCTAGGGGTAGCAATGGCGAGCAGTCTTCAGGCTAAGACTTCAGAGAGCGTATTAAGCTAGTTGTTTTACCAATTATAATCCCTTGAGTACCAAATGAAAGCACACCACACAAGGTATATAGCAAATATATATGTATATATGTATTTAATCTAAACACAACCCCTCTGCACTCTTTATGAGGTCAGAGGTGAAAGTACAATACAATGTTACTTAATTAGCATACGATAAGTTGCACAGTATACGTTTTGCCCTCGGGACCTCACAAACCATATACTAAAATAGTGGTATAAGAACCATGTGAGAAATAGGAAGCAGGGCTGGGGCCTGTGGAATCGCTGGGGCTACTCTAATCAACCAAAGGTTAGGATGTAGGAGGCCCACGGGAGACAGGTGCAGTGTCTAAACACAGCCGCGGGTTACCATTGACTTTTTATGGGAAACAAACAAGTTACAATTTTACAATTTAAGGACACTTCTAAATGAACTACAATGGAACCCTTTGAGACTTAGACACTAGGAGGGCCAATACCCTCGAGACTACCAGAGTACTTGTGTTACCTCACCCACGGAAGCCGGGTGCATAGGTCTCTTTTGGTGTCGGGTTTCGATGCCGATTTAAATGGAGATCTGCAAAGAAGTACTGCAGGTGACCAGAGGAAAAGTGTCCGGGAGGATCCAAGGGTGGATCAAAGATCTGAAAAACCTGAAAGCAGAGGAGACAGAGTCTGGGCCACTTGCCAGTGACCAGGGCGGCGATAGAAAGATGCCACCAGATGTCGGGTGATTTCAGGTGAAAAGGTGAAGTTTATCTCTTCAGCCACGAGGACCAGGAGGCATGGACGACGACCAGGAGGTGGATTAGAGCTGTCCCACAAAGGATCTAGTTGACTGCGGTGCGGTATCCGGATTGGACCCAACAAGCCTTGGCAAACGCAACCCACGCAGGATGTCGAGATGGGCTTCGGTGCAGACCAGCAAGGACTGTGGAACTTCTCCTTTGCAAGGAAGTTGGAGCAAGCCTGGAGCAACCAGGAAAGCAAGTTGAAATTAAGGATTGTCTTCTTGGGGGCACACTAGCCAATGGATTAGGAACCGCAAAGACGCATTGAGCAGAAATGCACAAAGCGAGCCCACGGGCCACTTGTGGAGTGTGGAGCTCTGAGCTTCGGTGCAAAAGGTGCTCGGGTCTGGGGCTTCAAGCACCCCAATGCACAACTTCGGGATACCTCTGGAAGTCGATGCAGGTAGCAAAATGCAGGATGTCCGGGAGTTCCGGTCCCACGTCTCTCGTGTCCACCACGGGTCTCAGCTTTGCTGTGAGCGAAGGTCGGGGTAAGAGATGTCTGGAAGTCTGTGTCCTGTGTCGCAGATTCTTCGGGATCCGGCGGGAGCCTCGAAAATGCAGACAGGCAAAGATGCTGTTGGTGCCTGTTTGAACAGGGTGGTCACTCCTTGACCACAAGGGAGATGTCTTCTGGTCTAAATGGAATGTCGAAGGTCTAGGATATATGTTTCAGAGTTTCGTCCAGGTTAATCTAAAGTCCTAGGGACTGGGGTTCTATACTTAAGAAAAGTTTAGGGGTTGGACTAACTCTAAGGTCCCTCCTATGGGTGGACCTGGGGTGGGGGTGGTTACACCCCTTCTCCTTTGTCCAGTTTCGCGCCAGAGCTGGGGCTGAGTGCCCCAGCAACCGGTTTGGACTGGGAAATGCATGGACCACCTAGTGTGCCCCCAGGCAGTGTCTGAAAAGCATTCACTGAATGCAACCCTCCCTGCCCCAATACACTAAAGCCTGTCTGGGGAGGTGCCAGCACCTCCCTGGACGGGAAACCTGTTGTATAGGCCTCCCCTGCCGGAGTTTCGCCCAGCAGCAGGAGGGCAGACTTGTGTCTGTGGCATTAGCATCCATTTTGTGATGCTTGGGCTCTGTTTAACTTTAACCGGGTAAACCAGTAACTACAGGTCTTCTCCCTCTAGAAGGGTGGAATGCTAAACCCGCTGCCTGGACTGGTGGGGGGGGGGGGGGGGGAGGGAGGCGTGGGGGTGTGGTAGTATTCCATAGTGTTTGACACCTTACGCAACATGTTTTGATAAAGCCAAACCAAAGTTACCATTACCCGCGAGGATTATAATGCACTTAAGAGTATATGGTATGGCTATATCATAGAAAAGCTATAATTAGATGGTTCTGAAAGCTGCAGAGGGGCTCAGCTCATGCTAGGGCACCCTCTCACATAAAACAAAGCACTCTGCCTCCAGGATTGTCAAGGCCTGCCATAGGAGTGACTTATGGGTGTATATATGTATATATAGATATAGGTATACTATATCTAAGTAAGGGGTAATTACACCACCTTACTCAGGCTGTGTGAACAGACCGGTGGTGTCAGTTTGGAAGGCAAACCAGGGGTGGCACAATACATGCTGCAGCCCCTGGTAGGCCTAGGATGCACCTATGCCCTGGGTACCTATGGTACACTATCCAGGGGCTCACAAGGGTGACCCAGTAACCAATCTGGTATGTACCTAAAGTACATGGTATCAATTTAGAGAGAGAACAGCTGGACTGTGGGCCTGATTAGCAGGTCCACAGCCACACTAAAGTCGAAAAAGCAGAGAAACAAAGCAAAAAGTGGGGGTAACCATAGGAAGCAGACCTACTCTGCTTTAAGGTGCTCTGCGATTAGCCTCCTTCTCCTCCTCAGCATTGTTACGCGATACAGCTGTGGTTTCACCAATTCAGCTCACCTTCTACATGTGAATGTTTTACTACCTTCTTTATAGCAGTCAAATCCTCGGTGCCTCAGATTTCAATTGTACTGCTACAGTGGGCAATTACTTCTAACCTAACTGTGACTCACGCTATATTTTTGCTCCTCGAGACTGTGTGGATTTGGGTTTTAAGTTTTTTACAGTGACCACAATATAATACTCTTTCATTTCTCTAGACTGTTGCCACCTACATCAATATTGCCCAGGCTCCCAGCTCTTGGTCTCACGAGGGCGCTACGAGAATCCCTATCCACTGCTGTTGTTATCTAGAGAAGAGCACCCTTTTGTTTTTCCTCATCTCTAGTCATCCTGCCTCTACCACTTCTTTAGTTTTGGTTGTTATCAGCCACCCAAGGAAGGGCAACTTACTAACTTTTGCCATCTCCAAGGTCTAGCCACCATTAACTCATATCTGGGACATCTTTGAGCAGTGTTACAACATCCTACAATTTTCAGTGGGTGATTTTCACTTGTGAATTATTTTTGATCTTCCTCTGGGTTTCTCCTCCACCCCTGTGTTCCCCAGACCCAAGCATGGGCACGCAGGGGATCCGTCAACCTACATCATTTTTAAACGAATGGGAGAACCTGATATCCACTGGAAAGAATGGACTAAACTATTCAAGTCTTATTTAATTGCCATGGGTGAAGAAAGGTTCTCAGCAATGCGCATACCGCACATTCTCTTACATAATCTGGGGGTTTATGGTCGTAAAGTGTATGAGACCCTGCCTGAACCGGAATTAGAAGAGGATGAGGAACCGGATGCATACGAAATTACTCTGGTAAAGTTGGGAAACCATTTTGGTGACAAAATAAACTCGGTCTTAGAGTGTCACAAATCTTTCAACTGTGCTCAAGGCAAGCATGAATCTGTTAAAAGTTATATAGCAGTGTTAATAGGCCTCACCCAATGGTGTGACTTTGGGGAACTCAATGGGAATGTGTGTATACTTGTAAAGCGCACTGCCGCCCCATCTCGGGGCCTCCTGGCGCTGTATACCGCTGTGGAACCCTTCCTGGCTTTCCCTGTGATATGCCCCCTCCTGGGCACCCCCAAGGTAAAGCCAGGCATCCCAGCGCTGTTGGGGCCGTTGTGGAGATTAAACAAGCTATTGCCCAGAGTTGCAGAGTGGGACCCATGATTAGAGTAGGCACGTTGGCGAGAATTATCGAGTCCGCGGACATTGAGCCCAAGACCCTGCCGTGTCGGGAATTGAACCCTGGTCCTGGGCCTGACCTCTGCTTCAGGGTATGCCGCTTCTAACCAGTGAGCCACACTTCTCCACAATGACCCAATGACTCTCTTATGCAAGATCAGTTAGTCAGATGCACGAGTAACAGTAGGATACAAGAAAAATTATTGGCCAAAAATCCCACATTGGAAGAAGCTATCTCCATAGCCCAATCGATTGAACAAACTGCCAAATGCATGAAAGAGATAAAAGTAACTGAGGAAGTGGTGGCTTCGGTACAGGTAGAAGAGCCTCTCAATAATTTATTGAAAGTCAAAAATAAATGGGAACCACTCAACAAACCTTTAAAGGAACATACTGGCCTCAAATGCTACAGATGTGGGAGCAATAACAATTTAGCCAACAGTCCATTCTGTACTGCACGCAATGCTCATTGCAAGAAGTGCAATAGAAGAGGACATTTAGTCAGAGTTTATAGGGATGGAAATAGCTACCAAGTCAAAGCAGTTAAAGTCGACAGCTATGAACAACTGAAGTTCGTTTTTTAAGTGAAAAGTACATGTGATGGTTCTGTTCCGGATTACCCTAAATGTAACATCTATAGAAAAGTTTGCAGACTCTTTTTTTTTTAAACTTTATTGTGCATTCAAATAGAGTTACATACAAGGGCCTACAACCACAGGGGCCGGCCGCTAGCAAAAGAAGTGAGAGTATCATTACATACACAGCTCTTTCGCCGACATCCCTGAGGTCCGGCAGCGATTCAGGATAAGATTCGTAGCAACACAGGATAGAATCATAATGGAGTATTGTTTTGTTTTTTATAAAAGAAAAAAAAATTAGAAAAAAAAAGAAAGAAACAAGTCTCAAGGCAAAGGGACATTGTACACGGAATTGTGCTCGTACGGGAGGGACCTCCAAGTGCAAAGTTGTGTAAACTTGTGATTAGAGGAAGGGGTCAGAGGGGCCTGCGGGGAAGCCGATGAATAGGAACAAAATTTAGGCAAGACATGGAGTGTCGGATCAGGGGGAGAGGGAGATGTCTAGATTTTCATCAAAAGGGGGCGCTCATATGTTTCCGCGGTAGGCATTCCACTGGCTCCAGACTCTAGTCCACGCCCTCGGTCTGCCCCTAGCCAAATACAATCTTTTCTATAAACATACACCAATCCATATTTTCCTTCCATACCGATACCATGGGCGGCCGCCGGGAACCCCACAACTGTGCAATATCTCTCTTGGCAATCATGTTCCCAAGGGTCGCCCACCTGGTCTGAGCAACACTATAATCATTCGGCTCCCACACATTCAACAGGCATCGCCGGGCTTCAGGCAAAAGCGTGACTCCGGTGACCCTCTCCATCACTGCATGCACACGATTCCAAAATGCAGCCACCTCCGGGCATTCCCAAATGATATGGAGGAAGGTTCCAATCGTTCCACAACCACGCTTACATAACCCATCAGCAGAGTAACCCATACAGACCAAACCAGGACCGGTGACATACACACGATGAAGAATTTTAAGCTGGACGAGACGGAGACGGGCGGGAATAGCCACCTCTTTAGGTGAAGATAGTGCAGACTGCCAGTCTTCATCGTCCAGTTCCAGCCCATCCCCAGTCCAGACTTCTCTGAGGCGTACGAGGAGATCAGCCCGAATGTTTATCAACTTCTTATATATTAATGAAATCGTACTATCAGGCACATGGCCATCAAGCACACGATCTTCCAGAGGGGAGGACTCAGGGATATTGACACCGGCAGTGAAGACCGAGGTCAAGGCATGAAGAATCTGTGCGTATCTAAAAAAACTCCCTGTCACTCAACTCATATTCCTTCCGCAACATTTCAAAAGTCTTAATAGCACCCTTGGCCCAGAGATCGCCCACCCTGCTGATACCAATCATATCCCATTTCTCAAAACCTTTCGTTGTCAAGAGGCATCCCAATCTCTCAGACGCATACAAAGGAGTCACCCGTGTCAGTTGATCCTTCCAGCCCAGGGCCACATTCGCATCACACCAGACTCGCACGGCAATCTTGGTGGGACCTGTTAAGGTCCTCCCTGCTGCCTTAGAATAGAGTGCCCTGTTATAATTCCCACCCAGCAACTGATGCTTATCCATCTCACATGCAGGATTTGGGCTGGGTGCATATGTTGCCTGGTTAATTGTGCTCAACTGGGAGGCCCAATAATACCGTCTGATATCCGGGAGCGCCATGCCTCCGTCATACCAGGGGAGGGTTAATTTAGCGAGGGCAATTCTCGAACATCCGTCCCAGAAAAGCCACCTCTGCAAGCTCTCCACTTCCCGGAAATAGCTTGCAGGGATAATGTCGAACGAGTTCTGGAGCCTGTACAAAAAGCGTGGCAGGGTCATCATTTTAAAAAGTGCAGCGCGACCGAGCGCCGACAGTGGCAATCTACGCCAGCGAACGACGTTGAGTTTCAGCCTCTGGAGAGGGGGAAGCAAATTGCGTTCATAACGAACGGCGGGGTCCAATGATATAAAAATCCCCAAATATTTGAATCCCGTCTGCGAGACCTGGATGGGAAATCTATGAGGCAAATGGGAGAGACCACCCGAAATTACATAAACACAGGATTTAGTCCAATTAATGACTAGACCTGAGTTCTTGCCGAACGAAGTGAGAACATTGAACAAAACATTCAGCGATTTTCGGGGGGAGGTAAGGTATAACAGGATATCGTCAGCGTAAAGCGAAATCCGATCCTCAAAATCCGGAGTCCACTGGATACCCTTTATCGAAGGCTCCCATCGGAGCCAAGCAGCCAGAGGCTCCAAGGCAAGCGCAAAGAGTAGGGGGGACAATGGGTAGCCCTGCCGCGTACCCCTCCCAAGAGTAAAAGAATCCGAAACTCGCCCATTAACGACCACCTGGGCCAGCGGTTCCTCGTACGGGAGTTTCACCCACCCGATAAACTCGGAACCGAAACCAAATTTCGCGAGGGCGGCCCAAAGATACGGCCATTCTATAGTGTCAAAGGCCATCGTGGCGTCCAAGGAAGCCAAAATGACCGGCTCATGAAGAGTCTCCGCCCTCGCGAGAACGCCACGCAAACGCCGCAAGTTGAGTGCGGTGTTACGATGCGGGATAAAACCAGATTGGTCCAGGTGGATCAGGTCACCAATTACCGTGATCAGCCGATTAGCTAGCACTTTAGCTAGGATTTTAGGTTCAGCGTTCAACATCGAGATGGGCCTGTACGAAGCGCAGCGATCCCGAGGCTTACCCTCCTTAGGAATAACCACTATCGTAGCCAAACGCTGATCACAAGGTAGAGAGCCAAGGTCTTGCGACTCCAGAAACATATCCCGAAGATACGGTGCAACTTTATCAGGGCGCAATTTGTATAGTTCGATTGGCAGACCGTTGGGGCCCAAAGCCTTACCAGAGTGGATGGAGCGCATGGCGATTGCAATCTCATCCGCCGACAGTGGAGCATCCATCAGATCTCGATCAGCCTCCGATAGGCGCGGCAATGCAATATCGCGTAACGACAGATGAGAGTCTTCCTCAGGTCTATCAGAGACCGGAGAATACACTGTACGAAAATAGTCCACAAAACACCCCACAATCTCACTCGGATCAGTCACACACACTCCATCCAATTTCTGAATCACGGGAACCACACGATTCGCCCTTTCTTTCTTATCAAGCCACGCAATCAATTTACCCACCTTGTCCCCAACGTCATACAATCTGCCCTGCTGCTCCCTGTTCATTATTTTGGCAGCATCTGTAACCAGGGATCTGTAATCAAGTTGTTTCAGACCAAGGGCGTGGAGTTTGGCATGAGTCACGCCTGATTCCAAGTCACTCTCCAGCTCGACTATTTCCGTCTCAAGACAAACAACTTCTTGATTTTTTGTTTTCTTAGCCTCAGCAATTAAAGATAGAGCCTGCACACGAATGACTGTCTTGAAGGCTTCCCACAATGAGACAGATGAGGACACAGACCCCTCATTTTCAAGAAAATATTGGTCCAGGGACTTTACCAATCCAGCACAGGTTTTAGGATTACGGAAATACCAGGGGTTTATGGGAGCAACTCGTCCTGCACCACACACTCTAGTATCCATACAGAGCCACAATGGGGAATGGTCTGAAATGCCCTGGGCAAGGTGTCTGATTCTCTAACAGAAGGAGACTGCGCCGCCGGCATCAGTACATAGTCAAGTCTGGAAAGGCTACCATGGGCCCCAGATTGGAAAGTGTACTGTATCTGCTCGGGATGCATCAATCTCCAGCAGTCCACCAGACCAAAAGTCTCCAAAAACCCACTCAGCCATGATTGAGACTTGGGAAGATCCCTAGGAGGGTGGCGATCCACAGTGCCAGAAATAACAGAATTGAAGTCCCCACCCATAACTAGGGTACCCTCATGAAGTCCCAGCACCACACGCCCAATATCTGAGAAAGTAGAGGTGTGTAGGCCCGGCGGAACATATATGGTAATCAGCGAAACAGTCCTACCCTCCCATCTACCAGTGAGGGCGGCGTAGCGCCCCCTGTCGTCGAGGATTACGTCGTCTATTTCTAAAGGGAGAGAGGACCGAACCAGGATGCCAACGCCCCTAGAACCAGAAGTGAACCCAGATTGTGCAAGAAGACGGAACCCCCATCTGTTCATAGCGTGAAACGTGTTCCCTACCAGATGTGTCTCCTGGAGAAGAACAACATCCGGGGACAGGCGACACAGGAATTGTAACACCACACCCCATTTTATTCTATCACCCAACCCGTTGACATTCCAAGATATTAGCCTCAACCCACTACCCCCCATCCCTGCAAGAAATGCAGAACCCACCCCACAAAGAACACAATAACCGGATCACACAAAAGAACAATACGTTGCCTTGAGAGAAAATAACAAACCCCCAAACACTCCCCCCCCACCCCCCAACTTGAACCCTTTAAAACTCCCCCCACCCTGCACCCCTGCATTAGACTAAAAAGCCACCCCAACTTGCAGTGTGCCTGTCGCCCTACCATTACACTAGTCTACAAAAAGAACCCTGGAGGAGGAAAGGGTCTCGCTTCCCCCGCCACCCTCGCGTAAACAATAATAAAATACAACAATATCAGAATAATCGAACCCAGCTGTGGAAAGTCAAGTATTCAGAGGTCAGGAACCGCATTGTCACTTCTGTTCTGGCTCGCCACCCTCGGCGCCACCAGGGTGCTCAGTTCGATCGTTCCGGGCAGGCAGAGTATCCAGCCAGTCACTCACATTCTCTGGACGGCCAAAGAAAAACGTCCGGTCCTCAAACTCAACACGAAGTCTGGTAGGAAACAACATAGCATATTTCAGGCCCATGTCTCGGAGTCTTCGTTTCACTCCCTGAAAGACCATCCTTTGCCTCTGAACAAGCTGAGTGAAGTCCGGGTAAAAGTTCACTGTAGTCTTTTCGAACTTTACCGGGCCGCTCACCCTCGAGGCCTGCAGGATAGCATCTCGGTCTCTGAAATGAAAGAGCTTGGTGATGATAGGCCTCGGGGAGGGGGGGGGGGGGCCCGGCCTCCCACCGGGCACACGATGGGCCCGTTCCACGGCAAAGAATTTTCTCAGTCCTGTAGGGGCAAGGTGATTTAAAACGAGGTCTTCCACCAGGAGGTCCATTGAAGGAGTTTCGGGGTTTTCGGGGACGCCTATGATGCGGATGTTGTTGCGCCTTACCCTATTTTCAAAATCCTCCAGTCGATGAGACATGAGGTCGTTGGATGATTTAAGGTTGCCAATTTCCGTTTGTAGTTCCGACACATCGGCCGTAAGACTAGAAGTCTTCAAATCCAGCGATTTCACTTTTTCGTTGGTTTTAGACAAGTCGGCCCTGATCAAGGTGACATCGATGGCCACTGTGTCGATTTTATGAGCCAGAGCTTCATACTGCTGGCAGATGGTAGCCTTCATATTGGCGATGGCGCTCATGACATCTTGGAGAGACAGTTCGGTCAGCCCAGCCGGGTCTTCCTTGGCGTCCTCCGGAGTGCGGCTGGCGCCACCGGGGGATCCCTTAGATTGGGTAGAACGATCCACAATATTAGTTTGAACCGGTCCCCCGCGAATAGGCGCCTTGGTTTTCCGCTTCTCGTTGTCGGCCCTGTTGGCCATCTTGGAAGATGCGCCCCGGAGGGGCCCGTGAGACCTGGTGAAAATGGCCGCTCACAGGCAAGTCACCGAAAGTCTACAAAAGTAGGTTCGCATGGCCGAGGTGACAACGTAGCTCGCTATAGAAGAGTTGAGAACCGAGGGCACACAGTGAAGGGGCAGAGCCAGGCCGGATCTCAGACAGAACGGAACCGTACTGCGATCTGATAGTGCCAGGACCCAAAAGTGAAACTGAAAGTTGATTCAGGGCTACTGGGGGAAGACCCCTCAGCCGTTGTTGTTCAACTTCGTCCCGGCATGCCAGCTTGCCAAGCCCCTGGCTTCACCGCAAGGTGGGCCTCAAAAGTTCCGACCAACGTAACAGCGGTTCCCAAAGTCCAAATCAAATTCTGGAAAGAGCAAAAGCATCAGCTGAGGTTCATCTTCAGTAACCCATCAGAAAAATCAGGATAAAGTCAGGATATTTGCGAAGGGCGGCGAGGGTCCCGGGAGCCCTGTGCTCACGCGGCCATCTCGGATGCTCGCGTAGCTCCTCCACCAGTTTGCAGACTCTTGTTCCCCTTTTACCTTGCTGAACGTGGAAGATTTCAAGATATTCTTGGGAGATCAAAGCACAGAAATAAATAAACCAGATATTACACCACAAGGTTACACCAAATATTCTATTCCCCTGGTGGGCATGTTGGAAGCACAAATAAACTTTAAAGGAAGGTCCACGGTAGGAAAAGTGTATCTGGTGAATGCAGGATCTAACCTTTTGGGGTGGAAACAACAAGTGGAGCTCGGCATCATATTCGACCCCATTAATAAGGAACAGGTCATCCTAATGGAAGATGCTGATCTGGGGAAGACTCTTTGTGACGAATTCCCACGTCTATTTTCCGATAAACTGGGACTTTTGAGAAAATACCAACATTAAATAAAGGTCAGACTTGGTGCCAAACCTGTGGTCCATAAAACCCGCCAAGTTACCCTCCTTTTAAGACAGCCTCTGAAAGTTGAACTAGACAAACTTTGCCATTTAGGGGTCATACAGCCGATTGATTCTTCCGAGTGGCTAGCACCCATTGTTATTGCTTCGAAAGCTAACGGGGAAGGCATACGCCTTTGCATTGACTTATGCAGCCTTAATGAGAATATTTGGGTTGAGAGATTCCCCCTCCCCAATATCAATGAAATGCTGAGCACAATGGGAAAAGCCAAATTCTTCTCTCTCATTGATCTATCCATGTGTACTACCGGGTTGAACTCCACCCGGAGTCCAGTCCTTTGACTGCATTCTCATCCCCATTCGGCACGTATATGTTCAGGAGAATGCCATTCGCCCTTGCTTCAGCTGCCGCAGTTTTCCAAAAAATGATGCAGCAAGTGCTTGAAGCCATTCCGAGCAGTATGTGTTTCCAAGACGATGTTTTAGTCTATGGAGCTACTGATGAAGAGCATGACACTGTGTTCAGGAAAGTATGTGCTAGACTATCTGAGGCAGGTTTGACTTGAAGGTAAAAGTAACAGAGGTAGATTACCTTGGACATAAAATCTCACACAAAGGGATCAGGCCTAAACACAGCTTCATTCAAGCAGTGAAAGATGCACCATTCCCCTCAAATAAAGAAGAACTCAAGTCCTTTTTAGGCCTGATTGAGTAGATGGCAAAGTTCATTCCATTGTTTTCTGAGAAATGTGAAAGTTTACGGGAACTTTTGAAGGCTAAACAAGAATTTAAGTGGGAGAAAAAACACTGTGTGACAGTAAACAGATTAAAACAAGAAATCATTGAGTCAGCTGCTCTTGACCCCTTTGACCATAAATAGAAAACTATTTTAAGCACTGATGCCTCGAACAAAGGTCTGGGAGCAACTCTATCACAGAAAGGGGAAGAGGGTGAGACCATCATAGCATTTGCTTCCCGCACCTTGAGTCAATAAGAACAGAATTATTCTGTAATTGAGAGAGAAGCCCTAGCATGCTACTAGGCCATTAATGATTTAAAAAAAATTCTTTGGGGGACAAAATTCCCGGTCCGAATGGAACATAAACCCATACATTTTTTTCAGCTAAAGAAGTACATTGTAAATCACCTAGAATAGCAAAATGGGTTCTGGGGTTAGAGAATTTTTGCTTTAGGGCTGAATACCTGCAGGGACAAGAAAACGTGGTGGCAGATTACTTGTCTAGGTTACCCCTCACGATTAACCACCTAGAGGATCCGTTGGATGCTCCCATCCTAACCATCCAACTTCCTTCTATCACTAAGGAGGAATGGCATGAAGGGGAGAAGAAAGACTCAAAAATGAATTCTTTAAAAAAAAGTAATAATCAATGGCTGGCCAGAGAAATGCTGTGAAGTCATGGATGACATGAAGGAGTTTTGGGAGGTAAGACATGAACTAACCATCAATGACGACAAGGTTTATCTCAACAAGAAAATAGTCCCACCTGATGCTCTAAGAGATAAAATAATGGACCTTGCCCATGAGGGACACTTGGGCAGGTATTACCAAAACAAAAGTCAGGAATAGCTCTTGGTTCCCGAAACTGGACTCAATGGTGGAAGTAAAAGTCAAGGAGTGTATCAGTTGCGCTAGAAGCGACAAAACCATAATCTTGCGCAAAGTTCCCTTGTCTCCAATAGAAGTACCAGAAGTACCATGGACAAAACTTGCTATGGACATAATTGGTCCGATGGAGGGTTTAGGGCCCCAAAAAAAGGTTTATGTTTGTTCTAGTACATGGGTACTCACAAACTTTCTCTCGGGGGCCAAATTTACAGTGTGGTTTGTGTCCGAGGGCCGCACCGGTGGGGGCGGGGTCAGTGGGAAAGGGGCGGGGCTAGAGCAACAAAAAAACTGTGACCATAATGTTGATCACAGGTCCCTGCAGCGGGCTCCTTCGTCCACTGAGCCACCAAGCCCGGCATAGACACACATCTCTCTCCCTCTCCCTCTCTCCCCCTCTCTCTCCCTCTCTCACCCTCTCTCTCCCTCTCTGACCCTCTCTCCCTCCCTCTCCCTCGCCCTCTCCCTCTCTCTGACTCTCTGTCTCCCTCTGACTCTCTCTCTCTCTCCATCTCTCTCTCTCTCCATCTCTCCCTCTGTCTCACTCACTCTGACTCTCTCACTCAGTCTTACTCACTCTCTCTGTCTCCCTCCCTCTCTCTCCCTCTCACTCTCCCCCCTCTCCCTCTCCCTCCCCCTTTCTCTCTCCCTCTCTCTGTCTCCCTCTGACTCTGTCTCCCTCTGACTCTCTCTCTTTCCATCTCTCTCCATCTCTCCCTCTATCTCACTCACTCTGACTCTCTCACTTTCTCCCTCCCTCTCTGTCTCCCTTCCTCTCTCTGTCTCCCTCACTCCCTCTGTCTCCCTCACTCCCTCTGTCTCCCTCTCTCTGTCTCCCTCCCCCTCTCTGTCTCCCTCCCTCCCACTGTCTCTCTCCCTCCCTCTGTCTCCCTCCCTCCCTCTGTCTCCCTCCCTCCGTCTGCCTCCCTTTCCCTCCCTCCCTCGCTTTCCATCCCTCGCTCTCCCTCACTCTCCCTCCCTCCCTCCCCATCCCTTCCCCTCCCTCTCGCTCTCCCTCGCTCTCCCTCCCTCACTTTCCCTCTCCCTCTCTTTCCCTCCCTCTCTCTGTCTCCCTCCCTCTCTCTCCCTCCCTCTCTCTGTCTCCCTGCCTCCCTCTGTCTCCGTCTGCCTCCCTTTCCCTCCCTCCCTCACCATCCCTCCCTCGCTCCCTTTCCCTCCCTCACTTTCCCTCTCCCTCTCTTTCCCTCTCTCTAGCTCTCCCTCCCCCTGTCTCCGTCTCCCGATTAAGAAGGGAGACTCCTGATTTTTAAAGCCAAAAAGTGCTTTATTTTGGCTGGCTCCCGCCCGAAATGTGGAAACGGTAATCCCAAATTACAATACACCAGATATTGATGCAGCCCACTGCTACTATAACATACTGCCATGGAACGCAAAGCATCAGTACATCAAAACTGCTCTGCTTACATGTACATTTTGCACGAGGCCAAATGCCAAAAGAAATTAACAGCAATTGAGGTACTGCTGCTATACATACTTACAAGTGTCAGTTCCAGTGTGTCCCTTATGCTGGTGGTTTAACGGTGTTTGGGAGTAGACAGCCAAGAAGACACTCTCTTTGAGCACTGCAGCACTGCTGTAAATCCGTCGTCCTGGACCCGAAACTTCGTATCATTTTCAAAGGGACTGGCCCGAGAAGGGAGGGGTCAATCTGCGTGACTCTCCGAGGGTCTGAGAGGAGCTGTGCTGCTCTCCAGGTGCTGAAATTGCCTTCCACAGTGCAATTGTGTGTCCCCTTGGCCCCCACATGGAAGGCAGGTGAATATTACAGCTCTATCTGGCGAGGCTGCCTGAGTCACGTAATCCGCCAGGGAGGGAAAGGCTGCTGAGAGGCAAGCGATCGGTGCAGGGCCTGCAGGAATTTCCAAAACTAAGTGAGAGTGAGTGTGACCTGTAGGGCCACAAACCATGGACCAAAATACGGGCCCACTTCTGTCTGTTTCCAGATGGAAGGTAGTCTGTAGTAGTGTAGATTGACACACACACACACACCAAGTTTCCTGCTAGCATTGCTCAAAGGGGATCCTGCGTATAAAACTGTCAACCCGTGCTCAGGGGAAATGCCTTTCCAGGGCATGCATATTGGAAGTCATGCAGCAGATCTTCTAATTGCTACAAGCCACAATGAGCACCGAAGCGCACTTCCTACCTTTGTTCTGCCGGGAGTCTGTGCGCTATGCAGGAGCCGGATATTGCGCTAATCACAGGCACGTGACTCGGGCGTGATCTGTAATTAAAAGGAGGCCGTAACTCCTTAAGTGACGTTTCGTGTGATGTTGTAGTGCCTGAACCAAGGGGGTATTGTATTCTTTGTTTTGTGCATGAATGTGCAAGCCCTCTAAAACGCATTGCGCAAAATATGTTTTCCTGGAAGTGTTTTGATAAACGTGGGATATGGTTGGTTGGTTCGTTAGGACTATCTGTTACATTCTATCTGAGGATAGCCTGACAGCATGAATAAAGCTGTAGTACCGGCCCTGAAAAATAAGTGCCGGTGCTCACGGAAAGCTCCGGCACAAATTAGGCCCATGTAGCACTATTCCCTCCCTCGCTTTCCCTCCCTCCCTCCCTCTGTCTCCTTCATTTTTTTTATTTAAAAAAAAAAGGCTGTCTGCAACCAGAGGTGACTCAGAGACTCTGCTGCCTGTGTGGGCCGGGCGATTGCCGCCGTAGTCAGAGTGGGGCTGCAGGGGCGCTGTGAGGTGAAAATAGCCTCATTAACATGTTAATGGTCACCATTAACATGTTAATGAGGCTATTTTCACCTCACAGCGCCCCTGCAGCCCCACTCTGACTACGGCGGCAATCGCCCGGCCCACACAGGCAGCAGAGTCTCTGAGTCACCTCTGGTTGCAGACAGCCTTTTTAAAAAAAATAATAAAACTCGGGTAGGTGTCTGAAAGGTCCGCGGGCCGCCAGAGAAGGCTTGCCGGGCCGCCAGCGGCCCGCGGGCCGTACTATGAGTACCCCTGTTCTAGTAGATAACACCTCACATTGGGTTAATGTCAGATTCACTTCTTCCACCACAGCCAACAATCTCATCATGTTTCTAAAATCTGCCTTCTAATTCGAAGGGATACCAGCGGTCCTAGTAACAGACAATGGGGTGCAGTTTACCTCTGAAGAAATGAAGACATTTCTTAAGAACTTAAACATCAAGCACAAAAAAACTGCACTCTGGAGAAGTGTGGCTCACTGGTTAGAGGAGGCAGACCTGGAAGCAGAGGTCAGCCCGGGACCAGGGTTCAATTCCCGGCTCGGCGGGGTCTTGAGTCCTAAAATGTCCATGGACTCGACAATTCTCGCTCCGGTACCTACTCGATTCACGGGTTCACACTCTGCGACTCTGGGCAATAGCTTGCTTAATCTCCACAGCGGCCCCTCGCGGCAGGATGCCTGGCTTTCACCTTGCGGATACCCTGCCAGGGTTATCTCACAGGGGAATACCAGGACGGGTTCCCTAAGCAAGCGCTTAGAAACCACTCGGTGATTTGCGCTATATAAATTCCTGTACATTTACATTTACATTCACTCTACTGTCCCAAAGCCAACGGCTTAGCAGAAAGGACAAACCACATGATCAAAGAGCATATCGAACTGGCATCATATCGAACTGGCATTCAACAACGGCTTTAACAAAGATGATTCCCTTAGAGATTGCTTATAAGCCTATCACACAGCACCTAACCTCGTCAGCGGAATTTCCCCTTTTGTGGCCCTAAGAGGAAGAGAGCCTGGTACCAAATTGAACCCCCTCTGGCTAGATGGGGGAAAAACTGTGGCGAACAACAGTAGGGAGAGTCATCAGAAAGTCCAGCAGCATCAAGCCAGTTACAAAAATTGGTATTACCGGAAACATGGGGTGAAAGAACTTAACCTCAAAGTTAACAACTCCGTCGTGGTAAGAAAACCCACTCATGAACAGGTTGGGCAGAGCAAGTTTTTCACTCCACAAAATGTAAGGAGCTCTGGGAAAAATGTGGTGCAGCTGGAGGATGGACATACTTGGAGTGGGGATAGACTTGCTACGACTAACAAGCTGTTCACATATTTCTTTTAATGTATTGCTTGTTATATTTCATGGGTAAGGAGATGTGTTGTTATCTTCCCCTCCGCCTTTCCCTTTGGTATCTTCCTCCCACCCTTCCTCCTCCACACCAGTTAGTACGCCCAGGAGTTCATGTTAGAATGTTGGCAATTCGTGATTCTGAGAGTGGATGACCAGAATAAACAGCACTTACCAATTACTTCAGTCTATGAGTGAATAATGCATGGACCTACAACAAAGAGTAGGAAAAGAACCTGAAGTAGATCAGATAACAGCAGAAGACCAGTGATTGTAGAACAGAAATATATTTTTAAAAAAAGAAAAAAGGAATTTGAAGAATAAAAAAAAGAGAACTCTCCAACATCATCATGAAGATGTAACTTCCCTTTCGGCGTCATCTTCAGTACCGGGAGCCAGCATCAGTAAATAGTCTCCGAGTAGCGGTCGTATGTCTCTTGGTCGTGAAGTTGGAGGCTGCAGTGAAGCTTGAGGTTCGCTAGTAATATCACAATAGGTCAGATCACGATACCAAGCTGCTTCCGTAGGATAATGTCCATTACTAAATGGAAGAGGGAGGTTGCCATATAATGGGGATTTGTACTCTGGCCAGCAGTTCCTCACCAGGGAGGAGACCGATACGACGTTTGGGGTGGGGAGGGGGCAGGACCTCCAATGTGCGAAAATCTCGGTGGTGGCCCACGAATTGTGCCTGTTGTTTCCACAGAAGCTGCCCATATTTGCTACACTACAGGCTCTCTCGACATTGGCGGGTGATGCAGGCTGGTTTCCCACATGTACAGGGAGCTCAGGGAGGACATTACTGATGACCCCCTCCCAATACATGCTAAATGGGAAGGGATACTGGACGAACCTTTAGCAGACTTGGAATAGAAGAGGGTACACAAGCATTCCACCAAATCTCCTGATAAAAATGAAGCCTCACTGGTGTCTAGTGTGTGCAACAAGAGAAGGGCTCAAAATGAAACATGGACACATCACATTTTTTCCACTCAAAATTGACCCTTTTTTGCAAAGTGGGTAGTTGTGGATTTTGGGCCCTAGCTCAGCCGGCATTTAGGAAAACCTAGCATACCTGTACGTTTTTGAAGACTAGACACCTAGGAGAATCCAGGGTGGGGTGACTTGTGTGGCTCTCACCAGGTTTTCTTACCCGGAAGTCTTTTCAAACCTCAAACTCTGACTAAAAACCCACATTTTCCTCAAATTTTGATGAGAGGAAAGTTGCGGAATCTGTGGGGATACACAATTCTTTTTACCACAAGTCTCATGGTAACAACGGTACCTAACTTGTGAAGGTGGGTTAAAAGACCACACACAAAAGGCCCTAAAACCCTATGTGTAGAAATCAGCAAAAGGTTTAGCTGCTGTATTTGAGGCTGTGCGGGCGTCACCTGTGGAAACCTACCAACCACTGACATTTATGAAAAAAGCAGACACCCAGGGGATTCCACGGTGGTGTGCCTTGCATAAATCCAACAAAGCTTTCTTACCCACAATGACCTGGAAACTTCAAACTTTGGCTAAAATCACACATTTTCCATTGCTTTTTGTGCTTGAAACTTCCAGAATCAGGAGGAATCAACAAAATGACTACCACCCGGTATTCCCCAACTTGTACCGATATAAACGTTGTCCCACTTCTGTGGCTTGGGCCTAGAATAGAAACGGAGCAAGCCATGGTCAACAGGCATTTCACTGTGGGACTTCCGTTGAGCCTGGTTTGATACTTTCCTGTTGCGGTAACTAGGCAAAAGCCACACAAGTCGGGTAGGGTTTTCATCCGATCAGTGGGGGAATGCTTGGTGGTAGGAATTTTGAGGATTCCTCCCGATTAGGAAGTTTCCTCCAGGTGGTAGCTTACCTAATCCCAAAAAGTATAGCCATTCGCCATGACAAGTGGGAAGATACTGGAATGTATCACCACTCTCCTGGCCAATATGGAAAAATACCACCCAAAAGAATCAAATGACCTTTAGCTTGTCTATGGGATGTTATAGTCCGGAGGAGAACAAAAAGACTGTTTAGGCTTTAGGGGTAAAGGTGGGCCCTGATGTCAGGATGGGCCGACCCAACTGATTATTTAATATCCAGTGGGCAAACACCATCTCTGCCTTCTGGGGAGGTCAACAACCTGTTTTAGCCCCTCTATAGTAGGAATATGGCCTAATGTAATAGTGTGACACCAGTACCCGTTTCTTTTGTCCCAAATGCAAACTGCCTGGTGTCTAGTGTGCTTTCCAACAACCCAGGAGGAAGACTTGGAGCAACCTCCCCATTTGGGACAAACTTTCTATCTGCCTCAAGCGTGGCAGAGGGATGCTATTGCCCCTTCTGGGGCGGGTGATTGGCTCGAGGACTGGGTGGGCCACCACCTCTCTTTATTTGGTTTGGCGCCATGTTGAAATCCCTTGTGTCTGGTGGTCTTTCTGCCCCCCCCCCTCCCCCCACCAAAAGGGGCAAATTAGTGGCAAACCCCGTCTGCTTTTGGGAAAGCAGAAAGACTGGTTTTCATTTGTTTGGAATGGGGACATGGCCAATGCCTGAGTGCAACGCCCATGCCCCTTTCTATATCCCACATGCAAAATCCCTGGTCCCTGGGGGAGGAGGGGGTCTGGTGAATGATCAGGGTCTGGTCTCCCGGATCTTTAAGGGTTTCCCCTCCAGTGGTGTGTCCCTCTTGGTATCTGCAGTTAGTTTTACAGACTCTCCAGTATCCTTCCTTTGAGCCTCTGCTGCCTGAGAGTTTAAGCCTTTTGACTTTGAAGGTCTGTTTCATGGTGGCAATTAGGTCTGCTCGCCAGTTGGGTGAGCTGGGTCCTTCGTCTTGTCCGCCTCCTTTCTTTTGAGTGTTTGACTACAGGATTGTTCGTCGGTTGGGCCCTGGCTTTGAGCCCAAGGTGAAATCTCGGTTTCATCGTGATTCTTTGGGTGTTTTTCCCTTATCCTCAGGCCCCTGAAGAGGTTGCCCTTCATTGCCTAGATGTGCATAGGGCGGTCTTGGTTTACTTGGGTCATGTAAAGATGTTCAAGGGGTCTTCTGCATTGTTTTTGAACTTTGGTCTGGCTCGAAAGGGGGATAAAACTTCTACTCAGACCTTCAGCAGGGGGATTCAAGTTTGTGATCTTGCTCGCCTATAAGCAGTTTGGCTTGTCCTCTCCTTTGGGGATCCAGAGATCTACTAGGGACATGGCCGCTTCTGTAGCAGAACTCCAGCGTGCTTCTTTACAAGAGATCTGTCCGGCGGGAACTTAGGCAGTGCCATCGACGTTTGTGTCCCATTATCTGGTGCTTCAGGGGCCAGAGGAGCCGATTTGCTGGGTTCCAGGGTCCTGTCTTCTGTTTTGTGACCTGCTTTTTTCCTATGGATTAAATCTGTTTGCACTTCTGTACAGTTGTTGTGGTCCTTTTTGGTGGCTTTGGTACATCTCAATATGACGGATTATGGTGAGAGGTGTGGCTGCAATCCTGCGATTACTTACCAGTAACAGCATGACTGAGTCCCTCCCGGCATTTCAGCCAGTCCAACTGTGTGGTGTTTGGGCTTGGTACAGAACAGGAAGTAAGGGGGGGGATTTTATTAATTGGAAAGGGATTGTGAATTGAGGCCCAGAGGCCTCACTATGTAATTCATCACAGTGAGAGAAGAACTCAAAGTAATGCTATTACTGGTAAGTAATTGCAGCATTATTTTTAGATAGTACCTTTAGGCAGTTTGTGTTCTGTGAGAACTTTCTGCTAATGTGAGATGCTCACATGTGGCAGAATCTTTCATGGATTTGGCCTTGGGCACCTTATTGACATTATCAGATAAACCAGTCAAACAGGTCTACTCTAATTACCCTTGCTTCTAGGAAGAGGGCCTACCATGGGGCAATCAAATTGGAAGCTGCTGTCAAGATATATATTCTTGTTGCAGTTATCAGTCTTTTTTTAATTAGAATGTTATAATTTTGTCCTTACGAAGAATGCAAGGAATCATCCCTTGACAGGGTATTACGAGACAAGACAGGCATGGCTGTGTTTTTCTCAGTTGATCATGCACTATACACTCCCTAGGGCAATGGCGATCATCTGTCTAGTAATTACACAGTTTAATATTATTTACAAAACAATATGGAACAGAGTAATGCATGTGAGATGTTATCAGCCTGAACTCTACAAGTTTAAAAAGCTGTCGGTTTGAATGAATTGCTTGCTGAAGAAACGCAGGTTGATGTCTTAGAAAGAGCCTGTTTGTATGAACCTAGCTATCAGTGGTCAATGCGCATGGCACTGTCTGGATGTAAAAATAAACTTTACATCTTCACATTTCTACAAGTCATACATAGTGTCGTTTATGTTTTGAACCACATCGGTGCACACAAAGACGTCACACTGGCCTGTGGCTCTTCCATTTCTGGCACCATCTCTGTGTTCAAATTTGTGACATAATTAGGAAGTGGTGCTAGCCAACTAACATTCAAAAAATTATTTTTCGAAGTTGGATGTTTTTAAAAACTGTATTGTAGCACATATTTTGTTCAGAGCTGCAATTGTGCTTTTATTTCTTGTTAAAATGGTTTTGTGAAATACCAATAAATGAATTTCACAAAACCTATTACATGTCTTGGCCTTTCAATATTTGACGTTTAACTGTTATACATAATTTATCTTTAAACAAGATGACATTGTCGAATGTGAAATAAATGTCTCTTTGCCCTGTTTGTAAGTACTTGTTGGACTTGGACCTTCTGGCAGGTTCACACCTAAACTTTTTGCTTTTAATTGTGACCTGGTGCTGGTTATTTTTGGCTTCTGCGCACTTTAACACTGTGTCCCAGTGTAATATGCGTGTGTGTGATGAGGTTGGCCTGCCCTCCCATAGGAATGCGAGTGTCCATGGTAGTTCCTGATGCGTGGGGAGTGCAGGGTCGAGTTTGGTATGTGCGGACTCGTGAGACTGAATGCTGTGCGATGATGTGTGCGGCGTTAGTGTGTCTAGTGTGGAAGTGCCACTTCTAGAAGTTGGCATGTCTGTGTAATAAAGGTGAAATGACTATCTGGCTTGTGATTGGCTGGAGCTGGCTGGTGTGCCTGGCTCCAGGAGTCAGGATGGGTCTGCCCCGGTGGTGAGTGGAGAGATCTGCATGTTGATGGCAGGGAGGAGTGCACCTATGACCTGAATAGGGCTGGGCTTTCCCTACACAATGCTGGATCCGCCCCCTGTGGTGCGTCTGATGTCCCTAGTCTGGCCAGTGAATGGGGGGAGGGGCGGCTGAGCACAACAGAGTGCGCCAAAAACAGCTGTGTCTGGTTTTTCCCTTATCCCTGCAGCCTAGACAGAGGATTTATGTGTATAAAAAGGGGCTGTGACCCCTTGCACAATGTTCTCTTCCTGATCCTGCCTTGAGGGGGGCCTGCTGCTGCTGGGCGCCAGGAGGACCGAACTGGGGACTGCCTCCCTGTCTGGAGGGCCCTGTGAGCTGGCCTCTTTGCCCCCCTACCTCCTACCAAGACTTTTTGCTGAGCTTTGCCCTGGACTTGGGTCTTAGTTTCCTGTAGCACCTGGAAGTGCTTTCTTTGCATCCTGAGAGAAGCATCGCTGCTGTTTTCCCTTACAGCGCTGAGCTGCCTTTCTTCGAGAGGGAATACAGGGCGTAGGGATTCCCGCCTCCCCTCCTCGCGGGTGCCCACCCCGCATATCTGCCGATTTGTAAAGTCCCTAGCGGGTGTCCACCCCACCAGGGACTCTGTGCCGATATTTTCAGCTCCTAGTGGGTGCTCACCCCGCTTTATAGGTTAATGCGAGGGAGCCTACCCCTCATTTGTGGCCGATTCACCGCCGCCGGCCCGAGCCCCCAAGAAAACCGAAACCGGAAGTCAGGCCAAGTATTGCTTGAGGTGGAGCGGGACTTCCGTTTTCCCGAAGGAAGCCCCGCACCCACGTGATCACCCGGAAACGAAGAGACGCGCCGGTCAAGAGCCCCGTAGTTCAGCTGAGGGGCAGAGAAGTGCTGCGGTCACTGGCGGGGCTCCCGTAATGTGAAGAGAGCCTCGCCCCCTCAAGAGGAAGGTCCCGTCCGTCCGAGAAGTGCTGGTGTCCGCGAGGCTCCCCGAGTGAAGGGAGAGCCCCGCAGCCCAGGAGAAGAGCCGCCCCAGGAAGCAGCGCCGGAAGAGGAGCCCCCGCCACAGGTCCTGGTGAGTGGGGCCCCGATGTTCATTTGTGAAGAGGAGGGCGTCGGCGCACATTGCCAGTGCCCGCCCCTCCCCTCCGGGGGGTGCTGTCGTCGCGTTGGGCCCCCACGTCTTGGGTAGGAGTCCCAGAGCGGGACTCCGACGTTGGGGGCACGTGATTTCAGTGCCCTAGTGGGGCCCCCACAGTGAGCAGCTGCAACTTTCCTTTGGGGCATTTTTCTGTGTTAGAGCGGCCCCGGGAGGCAGCGGGCCGCTTCCACGTTGTCCTGCAGTCCTTGCTGATTTAGAGCCCACAAAGCTCCACAGGGGCATTTGTTTTAGAGTCCACGAGGCTCCACAGGGGCATTTGTTTTAGAGCCCACGAGGCTCCAGCGGGCATTTTGTGTCCAGAGCCTGCAAGGCTACTACGTTGTTTTTGGGCACTGTGTTATTTGGAAGCCCAGAGGAGAGCCAGGAGGCACGCTGGTGCCAGGCTCCGTTCCCCAGCTGCCCAGCACTTAGTGGGCAGCTGCATCATTTAGGCCCTGTGCAATCTTCTTTCCATGCCTGCGCAGCCAGCCCAGACATTCAGGACATTGGGCCTGTGAGCCCCTGAGAGGCCAGGTTGGCCTAGCGTCAGTTCTGGGTACTTTTTGGCGCAACTGTGATTTCTGCATTTATGCAATGCCTTTTTGCCTATACCTCTAAATGTATGTTGATGCTTAGGAGGTTGTTTTTCCTAACATAGGTTCTACTAGTGAGTTCATGTTCCATGCGTGATATATGCCTAAGGAAGTTAGGGTTGCGTAGTGTGTACTTACCTTTTACCAGTGGTTACTGGTTGTGTGCTACATTTGCTATTTGGTGCTACAGTTATTATATGTGCTATGTGCTAAGCATTATTCCTACAAAGTGCTATTTCTACAAAGTGCTAGTTCTACCAAGTGCTTATTCCCGACAGTGGTCCATGTGGCCCTGTCCTATGTATATAATCCCCTGTAAATTCTGCCCGTGCCAGTGGCACAGTGTAAATTGTGCGTTTATTATCTAATGTGTTTGGTATAATACAAAGGCTATTCTTATATATAACCTTGTGTGGAGCTTCCTTTGTGGTGGGCCTTGGGTGTTGTTGCTGGGTGCGCCCGCAAACGCTTTACACCTCACTCCGGGATAAGCCTGACTGCTCGTGCCAAGCTACCAAAGGGGTGAGCAGGGGTTATCTTTGGCGGGTGACTTCCTTGCCCTGACTAGAGTGGTGGTTTTTGCCCGGCTTTGGCGCAAGCCTTAGCCAACCAGAAATCCCATTTTTAACAGTACTGCATTTTGTAATACAATGTCCCTAAAAATAAGTCGCTCCAGAACCTTGCAGCACTATGGGTGAAAGTTGCTGAATTTTAAAATGCCTTTGTTAGACCTGTCAGCCCTTTGGGTGGTCCCTCCTATCTATTTATTTATTTTTGTTCCCTTTTTTCCCCTCAACCCCCTTTATTTTTATGTCCACTGTAACTTTTTGGTGTTGCCCTAGGGGGTCAGGTGCTCCTTGACCCCATAGATCCTCATAGGCCTAGAAATCCCTCCTTTTCTGAGGGCAGGTTTAGTCACACAAAATGGTGGCCAATAACTGCCATAACTGACACTTCAGGAACAGGGGCCCATAGGGTAACACAGGGAGACTCTAGAACCTTCCAGCTGGTTCTAGTGACCGGAGGCTAGCCTATATAAGGCCAGGGTTAGGGCAGCCATTTTGAGTAGTGACCAAAGAGTGTTGTGGAACCTGGTCGCAGAAGGAGCGAGGCAAAGTTGTGAGGAGAGAGGCGCATTAAGCGAAGGAAGATCGTTCCTTGGATCGGCTGCCTACTTGAATGACGTCTTCCCCGGCTACTTGACCCAGCCCTTCTAACGTGGAGTTACTCCTGACTATCTGCCTGTGCCCGGCACAGCTGTTAATTTAAGTGTGCAGTGGGAGAGCGAGGAGCGGGAGTTCCCAAGGTCGAAGAGTCACTCACTGTGTGGAAGAACCTGAAGCTCTGCGCGAGGTTCCCAGGCGTCTGCTGTGGCCCCCGACTGCGCAGAAGAGTGCCGACTTGGTGGTGCCCCCCTCCGAAGTGGCTGAGGAGAAAGCCGGGCAGGCTCTGTGGTCAGGCATCGGAGGCGGAGGAGCCTCGTGGCGGCTGCGGAGGAGACGGCCCAGGCGGGGACAGCCGGCTGTGTTGCCGGAACTGAGGAAGCGCTGTGAGTGTCGTGACGTCGTGACAGGAGGCAGGGCGAAGGCGAAGCCGAGGAGGAAGAAGTCAGCCGCGACCTCGGAGGAGGCCGTCCGACAGTGAGGAAGGCGGAGAGAAGGCGGAGCCTGCGGCGGAAGGAGCCAGTGAGAGAAGGATCCCCGAAGCGTGGTAAAGAGCGGTGAGGAACGCCGGATTCCCCCTCCCTTCTTCGAACCAGAGGCTGTAACAGTGACCCCGTGTCAGTCAAGCTAGGGTGACTTCTGTGGGAAGGGTCATTACAGACCATAGAATTGTGGCCATTCGAGGAAAGGCAGGAGGGCTGAGGCTAGAGGCTGAACGGGCAGTCCCAACAGGAACCTCCCAGTGGGGCTTATATAAGACAGAATAAGATGTTGGAATAACTTGTCTGTTTCTTTAAATCAAACAACTGTCTGGATTAGCCTCCATGCATGCCAGTGGGGAGAGGTTTGCTGACTTATTCTGTTAACAAGCCAATTGATGGTCCTGTTTCATTTGGGTAAAGTACCTGACTGCTTCAACCCTTCCAATTGTCAATGTAAATGCACAAATCAATTGTACTGTGAAATTGGTAGCAGGAAAGTGTAACAACATAAATATAAGTACTGGAAAGTTTTCTACTGTATAAAGCAATATTAAGAATGTAAAATTTGGAACCTCATGGATGTAAGAAAAGAGTCGATGGAGTGAAACAAACTCTGAATTTTGAACCTATCAACAGAACGTTTATAAAACAGCCCGTATTTTTCCAAGACTGGTGTAGTGTCTTTCTTTTATAGTGGTTGAACGTTATGTTACTGAAGGGTGTGACGCAAACTTAACACATGTGCCTTTGGGTTAGGCCTTCCTACTCTGTGCCAAGCTACCCTTTGTAGACTGGTAATCCCAGGTCCAACAGCCTTCAAAATTAAAAATACTATATTTTGTCTTACAGTAAACAAATGAATCATTATTTGGCTAACATTTATTGGGCGAGGCCCCAAAACAATACCAAACGTAGCTAAGCTCACTATATGTTAAGGTTTGTAAATTAGTTCTGAGGTTAAGACAGCATGTGGCCCTTTTACTAAAATTCAAAAGAGAAAAATAAGAAAATACTTTTGTCTCAAATGAATTTTAGGTCGAGCCTACCAGACAGTGAAAGCTGTCTGGTTGCAACAGACACATTGTGGGCCTACAGCCCACCAATTGAATACTACGGCTGGTTTTACTGTCACTCTCATTTGCCTCCTTTTTATTTGATGGCTTGCCTTGTCCATCTTGCGTTTAAAACTCCCACTGAGCCCAGGCTCTTTTACCATCTCTTTATTTGGCTGGTTTCTATGCTTCCTCTGCTCGGTTTAGGGTCCTACTTTTTCTTTTTGTGCAAAGCACTTCATGAGAGTGCATGTGTTTTCCAGCTGTCATCCTTTTGTGCTTCTCTCCCCCTCGCTATGCTGCTCTCATCCCTGTGCTTCTCCCCCAACCCCTCCATGATGTGCGTGTCACCGTGTGCTTCACCACCACATTGTTTATCGCCAATGTGCATCTAACCTCTCCCAGAACCGCAATGCTTTCTCTTCCTTGCCCATTTGCTTTCCTTCCCTGCGCCCTCCATATTGGTTTACTCCACTTTAGCACTCCATGATGTTTCCAGCCCCCGTGCTCCTTCCACACCCAATTTCTTCCACCCCTTTAAAAAACACGAACAAAACACGAGCAAATAAAAAAATTGGCGTTGCCAATAGGTCTCGCATTAGGAAAGTTTGAGCTATTGGTATTGTAAATGACACATTTTTTATTTATGTGTTGGTTTTGAAAATAGCGAAATTAATAGCTTTGTCATTTACAAAGACAATACTTTTAACTTTCGCAAATGTGACACCTATAGCATTTGTAATGCAATATGTGTTGTATTTACGTGACTAGGATGTATTGATATTACGAATAACCATTGATTTTAATTTTTTTAATTAATAAAAGTGTTTGAAATAAGGATGTATTGAAGAAACAGGACACAGCTGGAGAAAGTAGAACTCATTTATTGGCCATCCACTCTCCTCACTGGAGAACACCTCAACATTCTACAATGAGCTTCAAGACTGGAGAACCCAACAGGGGTCAGGGAGGAGGGGTGGACGGAATGTACCAAGGCAGGTTGTAACACATCTCCCTTCCTTATAATGAGTACCCACAAAACGTACCAATAGGTACGGGTTCATAAACAATTGGTCGGCTCCCCGAGGGGGAATAACAGAATGTTCCTAGAAAGAAAAAGGTTATGGCTGCACTTTTACAATGTTGTCAAAACTCCACCATTGACCATTTTCAAACTGTACAACATTTTTTAACACTTTGACAATCTTGCTGGGGGAGTAGAACTTGCTGATGTCAGTTCCCGATTTAGTGTTCCTTCTGGCTTGCGCCATGTCCCCCACTTCCCACCTTTGAAACTTCACACCATGTTTGTTATCGTACCACTGTTTGCACTTAGTTTGATGTTGTTTGACTTTCTCTCCTGCCTCCTCCCAATCTACATCCCTGACATCGCCCCCATTTAACCAACTGGGGTTAAACTTGGTACTAGGCTCCCTCCCACGTAAAGACACAAAAGGAGAGACCCCAGTTACTCTATTGGGCGACGTGTGGTAAGCCCACAGACATTCCTTCAAACAATTCTCAACATCTTGTCCATTTACAGTAGCCAGCTGGATATTCTCTTTGATGACCCTATTAGCTCTCTCCACCATGCCATTTGCTTTGGGGCAATAAAGGGCTGTGGTCTCATGTCTGATGCCTGAAATTTCCAGAAAACTCTGCATTTCCTCGGAGGTGAATTGTACCCCATTGTCGGTAACTAATGTGGAGGGTATACCTTCTTCACAAAACACTTCTTTGAGGAATTGGATCACTGATCTGGTGTTGATGTTGTGCACAAATTTTTGCTTTACCCAGTGAGACGTATAGTCAATCAGCACCAACATGAATCTTTTCTGCACACCTAGATTTTGCATAGGTCCAATGATGTCTAATGCCAACTTGCTCCATGGCTTGGTTGGAACACCTACTGGAGAAAGTGGGGACTTGTGTATTATTTTAGACTTGTCACTTTTAGCGCATGCCCCACACCCTTTCACAGCTTCCTCCGTCATGGTGTCCATTTTGGGAAACCAAAAATTCGTCCTTACTCTAGCTTTTGTGGCACTATGCCCAAGGTGACCTTCGTGTGCCAAGTCTATGACTCTCTTCAGTAATTCTCTGGGCGGAATTACTCTGTTATTTCGGTACACTTTTCCTCCAATGGCACTCAATTCATTCCGGACTTCCCAAAACTCTTCTAGCTCTGCTTCAACGTCTTCCCACTCTTTCTCTGTGATGGCAGGAAAATCCACCATCATTATTGGGCTGTCCAGAGCCTCCACAGGTTCTTCCTCCTCTGGTAGCGGTGATCTCAAGAGGAAATCTGCAATTGTATTTTCCTTGCCCGGCACGTGTTCGACCTTGAAATTATAATGTTCTAATACCAGAATCCACCTGCTGATGCGTGGGGTGCTATTTTCCAGACCTTTCACCGAAAATACATACGTGAGGGGCTTGTGGTCCATCCGTATCGTGAACCTCAAACCCCATAGAAAAAATCTGAAATGCCTGACCGCCCAAAAACACGCCAGGGCTTCTCGTTCGATTACAGAGTAGTTTTTCTCCGGTGGAGAAAGGCTCCTGGACGCATAGGCAATGACCTTTTCTTTACTACCATCCTTCTGGACTAGGGTGGCACCCAAACCATAGTTTGATGCATCTGTTGCGAGAATGTTTTTTTTGGTTGGATCAAACGTACCAAGCGCTGGGGAGTTGATTAGATCCTCCTTTAGAGCGTTAGCGACAGCCTCCTGCTCCTCCCTCCACACAAATTCCTTGTCTCTTTTTAACATCTCTCTCATGGGCTCGCACTATGTAGCAAAATTGTCCACGTACTTTGACATGTACTCCATGAGCCCCAAAAAGGATTTGAGTTCCTCTTTGTTCCGTGGACTCGGAGCCTCCTTCACTGCACGAATTAAACTTCCCTTTGGTCTGAACCCTTGTTCTGTGATGGAATGGCCCAGATATTCGACTTGTTGCACCTTTATCCTGCACTTTTCCTTTTTGACTGTTAGACCTGCATCCGTGAGTTTTTTGAAGACCTGCCTTAGTACATTGTCGTGTTCCTCTGAATCTTTTCCATATACCAAGATGTCATCTTGGAAACACATAGTGTGTTCTACGCCTTCGAGGATCTTCTGCATGACTCTTTGGAAAATGGCCGCTGCTGACGCAAGGCCAAACGGCATTCTTTTAAACATAAAAGCTCCGAACGGCGTAATGAACGCTGTGAGTGGCCTTGAGTCCGGATGCAACTCGATCTGGTGGTACGCCATGGATAGATCTATTACACTGAAATATCTTGGAGGGCCCATGGTGCTTAGCATCTCATTTATGACTGGCAAAGGGTGTCTCTCAACCCAGATACAGTCATTTAAACTGCGCAAATCCACACAGAGGCGGATGCCTTCACCGTTGGATTTGGCTGCGAGAACAATTGGGGCCAACCACTCAGAGCAGCTAACGGGTTGAATTATGTCCATGTCGCACAACTTGTGCAGCTCGTTTTCTAGAGGCTCTTTCAGTTTGAGGGGCACGGTGCGCAGGCCATGCACCACAGGTTTGGCATTGGGCTTTAGTTTAATCCTATGTTGGAAATTGTGCAGGCATCCTAGCTCTTCTTTGAAAAGCTGTTTGAATTCTTCACAGATCTTTTCGCTTCCTGGGAACTTTTCTGTAAGCAAGACTTGTTCTGCACTATTAGGGTCCAGTATGATTCCCAACTCCTTTTGATGAACCCATCCCAAAAGGTTTGAACCAGACTTGACTACATATATTGTCCCATAAGTTTTCCTATCTTTGAATTGCAGCTGCACATCCTTCATCCCCAGCAGGGGTATATTGCCCTTGTTGTATCCTGAAGGAGAGATATCAGGATTCTTTAGATCACTAATCTTATTTTCCCCCATGGACACATAGTCATCCTTATTAATCAAGGTGAACGGAGAACAGGAATCTGCAAACATTTCAATACGTTCATCATTAACTAATACATCGCATTTAGGATAAATGGAATTCACGGTGTCATCAACATCCTTTACCTGCAAAATAAACTTTTCCATTTTCTGTTCAATACATTTTACTTCTTTATTTGCACCCCTTTCAGTACCTCTTTCGTTATCTCTTGAGTGTAACTCTCCATCGCGGCACACACTGGCAAAATGACCCCTTCTATTGCATTTCTTGCAAGTGACATACCTGGCTGGGCATTGGAAATAGGTGGCAAAATGGTTGTTGCTGCCACACCGGTAACACTTAGGACCCTTCTCTCTGTGCTCTACCTTGGTACTGGTATTTTCTTTAAACCTCATCTTGTACACATCTAATCTCTCCTCTGCATCACTTATGGCAGCCACTATCTCCCCTTCTGGTTTCATTTCTTTAACACACCTCGCTGTATGTTCCACTGACTTGGCTATTTCAACGGCTTCTTTTAGCCCTGGATTCTTAGCTAATAGTTTCTCCTGGATGCGTGGATTATTGGTACACCTCACCAATTGATCTCTTATTAGGGAGTCAGTGAGGTCCCCGAACTCACATAGCTGAGTCAGTCCCCACAAAACCGCGATATAATTCTGTACTGACTCCTGTTTCCCTTGACATCTTTTAAAGAACTTATGGCGCTCCAGGACCACATTGATTCTATCCCCAAAATGCTTCTCTAACTTTTCCATGGTCTGCACAAACACATCAACTTCCCCCACAGCATTTTCATCCCGCTCTGGTACAGGTAAGTTTTCATATACTTTACGCCCTTGCACACCCAGATTATGGAGTAGGATATGTTGTTTCCTTATAGAGTTGAACCTTTGTCCCCCAATTGCTATAAGGTAAGACTCAAAAAGCTTCACCCATTCCTTCCAGCTTATCTCGGGTTCCCCTATGTCATTTAGAAAGGACGGGGGTTGGTTCATTCTTGCTGCTGCCATAGTGGGCTAGGAAATTTCAACCAAGGACTGCACACAAGAGGGAAAAAATATAACCTAGGAAAAGGATACCCCCAGCATGCAAAACAACTGAGAACAGGCAATCTACTCTTTCCTCAATTACTCACTGCCCCTCATCAATTACGACCAATACATGCATAGTTAATCACTGCGAAGGAAAGAAAAGTTAGAATGTCTGGGTGAGTTCACCAACTATTGAGCACCAACAGTCAGATGCTTTGCAAGCGGTGCGCAGCTCTTACTAATGTTCACTTCCTTGTGACTCCACTCTCAGCTGACTTCTGTTTTGATCCTTGTTAAAAATTGAGCTAGTACAAGCCGGCTGCTTCATCTCTGAATCTTCCAGCGGAAACTTGCTTCCGGATGCAGACGCTGTCGACAGGGTTAAACTGGAGGGAATCCGGCCCTTTCCACTTGGTGCGCCGGCACTGCTCCCCCGGCGGAAACCAGGCACACGGACACTCTCCTCAGAACGCAATCTGAGGAAACAACGCAGGCGCCGTCAAAAGACACCGCCAGGCCCCGGATGAAGTCGGCCTCCTGAGACACTGACAGGGGTGGGCGGGCTGGAACTTCCGAAGCGTCGCTGTGCCCAGACACTGCTTCTCAGGCACAAATCCCTCTCACAAGTGTCCCAGTCATGAGGTACGTAATCAGCCTCCAGGGATTGACAGGTTGGCGGGTTTAAGCTACCGAGGCGCCGTTATGCCCAGACACTGCTCTCCAGGCAAGAAGCTTCTCTCGCAAGCGCCAGAGTCTTTAGGCTACCAGCTTCGTATGCGACTTGGTTAAGAAAGGAACGCCCTTGCATGGACCCTTGCTGACACGCTGAATCGGTCAAAGCAGTAGACCTCTTCTGCTACGCTGACACACTGCTCGCCGGTCCTCAGCAACAGCAAGGTACGTGTAAACACAGGGGGAAATACACGTCAGGAATTACTCACGTTCCACTCAGAAAGGTAGTTTCTTGAGAGACACATCATCCGCTCTCTTACAGTCTCTTCAGTCTCACTTCCCCCACAGTAACCACCGAAGCTCATGTGAAGGTGAGCTACAATTTAAACTGCTCCATAGCGATCCCATCTCCAGCTTAATCTTGACATCCGACTATTTATTTTTTCCTTTCAGAAATTTTCCTTACTTCACAGTCCTTGAATGTGTCTGTGTGGAGAGAGCACACAAAGGGGAGATGGCCACAGCTGTCCCCTGCACAGTTCCGTCGCCAGTGTTTGAAATAAGGATGTATTGAAGAAACAGGACACAGCTGGAGAAAGTAGAACTCATTTATTGGCCATCCACTCTCCTCACTGGAGAACACCTCAACATTCTACAATGAGCTTCAAGACTGGAGAACCCAACAGGGGTCAGGGAGGAGGGGTGGACGGAATGTACCAAGGCAGGTTGTAACAAAAAGTTATTGTAATTTATAATGGCAATAGATTAAACTTTTGTAAATAACTTTTGTGAAGATTATGTTCAGTATATTTTATTGCGACGAAAATCCAAGAACAGAAGTGAAATATTAACATCTTTATGTGACATTTGTAATAAAGCTTGAAACATTGAGAGAACATATTTGAACCAGTTGTTGTTGAATGGTTGCACAGATGCTGTGGTGGCGCTGAGTGATGTGGTGGTGCCCCTTGGTGGTGCTGAGTGATGCTGTGGTGATGCGATAGAGTGTAATTATGTGGCATGTAACTAATTGGCACTGAGTGGTATTTGGAGTGTATGTTGCGTTGAGTGCAGAGTAATTATGGGGTGTGTAACTATGTGGCACTAAGTGGTATTTGGAGCGTATGTTGCATTGAGTGCAGTGTAATTATATGGCGTGTTATTATGTGGCACTGGGTAGTATTTGAGTATGTTGCGTTGAGTGCAGTGTAAATATGTAGCATATAATTATGTGGAACTGAGTGGTATCGTGTGGAGTGTGTGTTGCATTCGGTAGAGTGTAATTATGTGGTGTGTAATTATGTAAAAACAACAATTGATGGACTGAATGTGGATCAATGTCACACACTCCCCCAGTCAAAAGATCTGGGCCCAAATCCATCGTTTTTTTGCACTCCACACCACCCTGGGTTAGACAATGGCGATATGCAAATCAGCTCTGACCCTGTTGCCCCATGGGAACAGTCCAGTCCGAACTACAAAAGCCATGTCCTTCCCAGAACGGAATCAAGCATCCGAGGACCGGACCGGTTTCGAGGTAACACCTCTCATCAGCCCGGCTAGCTTGACTCCAAGTGGTGTGGAGTGCCTGGGACCCACGTCTGGGCATCCCCAGCGCACTTAGGGCGCAAATTGCAAAAACAACAATTGATGGACTGAATGTGGATCAATGTCACACACTCCCCCAGTCAAAAGATCTGGGCCCAAATCCATCGTTTTTTTGCACTCCACACCACCCTGGGTTAGACAATGGCGATATGCAAATCAGCTCTGACCCTGTTGCCCCATGGGAACAGTCCAGTCCGAACTACAAAAGCCATGTCCTTCCCAGAACGGAATCAAGCATCCGAGGAATGTGTGACATTGATCCACATTCGGTCCATCACCTGTTTTGTTTGCAATACCGCCCTAAGTGCGCTGGGGATGCTCAGACGTGGGTCCCAGGCACTCCACACCACTGGAGTCAAGCTAGCCGGGCTGATGAGAGGTGTTACCTCGAAACCGGTCCGGTCCTCGGATGCTTGATTCCGTTCTGGGAAGGACATGGCTTTTGTAGTTTGGACTGGACTGTTCCCATGGGGCACAGGGTCAGAGCTGATTTGCATATCGCCATTGTCTAACCCAGGGTGGTGTGGAGTGCAAAAAAACGATGGATTTGGGCCCAGATCTTTTGACTGGGGTGAATGTGTGACATTGATCCACATTCGGTCCATCACCTGTTTTGTTTGCAATACCGCCCTAAGTGCGCTGGGGATGCTCAGACGTGGGTCCCAGGCACTCCACACCACTGGAGTCAAGCTAGCCGGGCTGATGAGAGGTGTTACCTCGAAACCGGTCCGGTCCTCGGATGCTTGATTCCGTTCTGGGAAGGACATGGCTTTTGTAGTTCGGACTGGACTGTTCCCATGGGGCACAGGGTCAGAGCTGATTTGCATATCGCCATTGTCTAACCCAGGGTGGTGTGGAGTGCAAAAAAACTATGGATTTGGGCCCAGATCTTTTGACTGGGGTGAATGTGTGACATTGATCCACATTCGGTCCATCACCTGTTTTGTGTGTAATTATGTGGCACTGAGTGGTATTTGGAGTGTATGTTGCATTAAGTGCAGTGTAATTATGTGGCGTGTAACTATGTGGCACTGAGTGGTATTTGGAGTGTATGTTGCACTGAACATTTTGCACTTTAACAGAAAGAATGATTCCCATGCAAAATGTAACTTAAGACCTGCCTGTATCTGAAAAAGTGATTTGACCTGGTGAAATGCAATCCGGTGCTCTTGTAAAAGTGATGGAACACCGTGTGGCTATTCAAAATGTCCATTAAGCGCTATAAGTGGGGTGATCACCTGACTAATATGTTCTTGGACAGCCAGTTCAGATGCACAACCTGGAAAGAAACGAATGCCAGAACGATGTGTGCTGCATACTGAGAAAATAAAACAAGCAGCGGAACCCGGACGACAAAAAATATTAGAGAGCATTCACAGTATCCCCTCGATCCTGCATTTTCCATTGAATGGCCATTCATAACTGATGAAACAATATGCATCAACCGGTAAGACGGTGCTAGGCAGATACATATATTTTCCTGAAAGTCCAGTCACGAGGTATCTGAAAATAATGCTTTCAAAATGGTGTACTTGGTATCAGAAGGAAGGCGGTTAATAGGAGCGAGCTCTGCTTTAAAATAAACTCATAAGTATTGTACATAAAAAACATCGGTAAATGAGCAGCTTCACATTGCGAGGAATCATGGCGCCTGCTCGTGAGCGCAACACCCCCACCCCACCCTGCTCCATCCCCCCACACCAATGACGCAGTTACCTTCTGATACTTCACCTCGGTGATGCGACATCCCACCGTCTTTCACGTGGCGGGTGGAAAGAAAGGTATTTTGTTTCTGACTTGCACTGTGGTGCTTTTACACGTGGTCATAATTACAGAACATTTATTATTCGGTGAGATTATATTTACAACTGCGTGTCTTCGAATGCGGGTACCGTACTTGCATAAGTATTAAATGTTGTCAGTCGCTCTCTTAAGAGACACTTTATTTTGCAGACCACTCCAGCCTTTATTTGCAGCGGGCTTTCTTGATTATCGGGCTCCATTTCCTTAATGTATTATACATATGCATTCGCTCGAGATCCAATGCAAACAAATGGATAACTCAGTTCTTTATCCATGCATTGCAGGGCCTGCCTATGTGCTTGGAAATCATTGGTTCAGCTGATAAGAAAATCACCGGAGTAGAGAAAGCAGACAAATTACACCCGTTAAGTTTGTGTTGGAAGCTTTTTTTGTTCAAAAAGGTTTTTATTCATTTAGAAGAGAAAGACGACACAACCTTAAGCATTGGAACCCCTCAGATCTAATCGTTTATTACTGTAGAGTATTACTCAGAGTATTGGCAAAGTGTAAACTGTTTCATTACAATTAAAGAAAGGATCTATCATAACATGAGTGGGAAGGCAGGTGCTGTAGAATATTGACGGCTGGTTTTGCTAAGAGTGCGAAGCTTTTTTAAATCTCAAGTTGACTTTGCTGGCAGCATCACACAGCTAAAGAACTATGTCTCACAGGAATGTTCGGTGTGACTAAAGGCACAGCAGATGTTTTATGTGCCGGGAGGGAAGCCGGATGGGGGCGGGAGAGCCTGGTGGGGGGGGCGGGAATGCGAGCGAGGGGAGGCAGCTGATAAGAAAATCACCGGAGTAGAGAAAGCAGACGAATTACACCTCTTAAGTTTGTGTTGGAAGCTTTTTTTGTTCAAAAATTTTTTTTTCATTTAGAAGAGAAAGACGACACAACCTTAAGCATTGGAACCCCATCTAACATGAACTGGCAAATTGGCAGACAAGAAGGACCTGGTAGGTCGCGCCTACTATTCACAAAGTTTGTTTTTGTGTTCCCGTTTTGTTTTCGTTTGTGTTGTCCTGCAGCGGAACTTCTGGCTGCTGAACACAGGCTGCTCCGTGTGTGTTTATAGGTTGTGTCCTCGACGCAGCACTGTTCTGACTCGTACACAACTTGAGATCTTTGTAACTCCTCGACGCAGCACTGTTCTGACTCGTACACAACTTGTGATCTTTGTAACTAACATCCTGTCATGGCTGATGGGGCTGCGGTCGCCGCTGCATTATTGGAGTCGTCCATCTCTCTGCATGTGCTTCTGATTTCCTCTGGGGGTGCAGTGCGTGAAGTAGCAGGGGGGAGATGTGCAAGGGACTCGAGGGGATGGGATGGGATGGGTAGGGTGAGATGAGCTGCCTCCATTGAGGAAGATGCGCTGCCATACGGGGCTAAGAAACATGTCCACAGCGCCGGATGGGGGAGGAGAAGCCGCACAGCACACGCTGGGAGAAGCCCTTTGATGTGCTGTGCGGCCGTTAAAAAATGCAATTAGGAGGGAGGGAGGCTGATGCGCGTGCTTGTTTGGTCACGTGATTCACGTGAACTTAAAGAAAACCGCACCAAGAAGCCCTTGGTTTGACGAGGATTTTGAGCACTTGAATTCTCGCTCCGCTCAATGCGCTTGCGCGCATTGATAGGTCGCGAGACCTAAAAATTGCACATTTTGTTTCCTTCTATCTAGCAAAAATGTTTTTATCTACCAATTCCACTGCAGTCTGTAGATAAAAAGAAAAAAACGCCTGTGTCTTTAATTAGGTGTGATCATGTGTGGTACGTCTGCAAAACAACACATGGTTTAGAGGTTCTTTCTCCCTTAGCCATGCTGCACAGCATTGCTAAAGCCCTTGGTAAAACTAATAGGTCCTAAAGTCGGGACTTGCTGGATTTCTCAATACTTGTTTTAAAGTGAACCGGAGTTCATTTTATGGCTGAAACAAGCTGTCTCTGCTCTGATGTTGCTTCCCTTTGCCTGAGCCTGGTTCAGTGTGTCAATGTCAGAATACAACAATCATTTGCAATGCAATAGGTCTTGCATGAACGTGAGTTTCAGCTACTGGCATTGTAAATGACAATGCCTTTTATTTATGTTTTGGGTTTTAAAACATAAATATCCTATCTGTCTGGGCCATGAGCATTTCTAATTTATTTCCTGATGGTGGTTTAGTGTTTTTGAAACAGGACTGCCGACATGTGGATTGCCAATTTGGAAGGTTCATCCTCTGGCTGTTTGTATATAGCTTCCGTTCATTCAGTAATTATTTTTTTGCTCTGAGGGGCAGGTCCTGGGTTGATATCAGTCGTGTGATTTGTCGTCCCAGGGCATTGATTGTTGGGTGCTGTGTCCGATAGATCAAGGATTTGTAGGTTTGTTGAGGTATTAGCATCAGATGTGTGAAGATTGGGCTGCTAGTTAGCTTTTATTTGGAGTGCTTCTAAGGGGTTATTGCCGATTGTTTTGCGCATGTCTATTCTTGGGTTGTTTGCTAGAACATGTGTCTTTGTGTTTTGTCTAGTCCTTGAGGATCTGGAGAGTCGATTCTCTTGATCTGTTCTGCTGTCTCTCTTTTCGATTAACCTCAGCTGAGTATGGATGTAGATGTCTGAGCTGTCGTCTTGTGGGTGAGCTGAGATAGGGATGTTATGGATCTGATCTTTTAGTGTTGCAAAGTAATCATCGAATAACTCAAGATCCTTGTTGGTTGCTTGGATGAGTACAGAGCCATTTTTGTATAAGGATATATTTAGTGTGGCCTTTAGATTTTTCTAGGGTTTTATATTCAACTTCGTCCGTAAGGGATGTTTCTTGATTCTTTGGTAATTAGCAGATTCGAAATTGCGGTACGCCATTTAGCTAGTAATCTGGTGTATAAAATTAAATCGTTAATAATCAATCCGTTTTTTGAGTTAGAGGAGGGGTCTAAGATAAGAGCTTCAGGGTTTTCCATGAGCAGGTTGTATTTAAAAGGTTTTGGAAGCATTTTTAGATAGATTTGAGGGGTAGGCTATCGCTCGGGCGTTATTACCTGCAGGAAGCAGATTGTCTCCCATCATTTTGTAAACGGTGCATATAGCTCCTCTTGAGGAGCCTCCTCCGCTATATAGACGAGTTTATGTTTTGGTGCAAAAGGTACTCTCATAATTGCCGCTGAGAGTACCCTGTAGAGGGTGAAGATATCTATTCCCTAGTGCACTTCTCTTTACATTTACCCATTTTATGGTCTATTCTTTCTTTTAGAGAGTTCTGTGCCCCTGCTATTAATAGTGAGCGAGAGGAACTGTGGTGGTGGTATTGGTATTGGTATTAGTGGTAGTGGTATGGGTATTGGTGGTGGTAATGTTATTGGTGGTATTGGTGGTGCTGGTATTGGCGGTGGTATTGGTATTAGTAGTAGTGGCGGTATTGGTGGGGGTAATGGTATTGATGGTGGTGGTACTGGTGGGCGTGGTATTGGTGGTTGGAACTGGTGGTGGTGTTGGTATTGGTGGTGATGTGGTGGTATTGTATTAGAGGTGTTGGCTGTAGTGGTATTAGTGGAGTTGGTGGTGGTATTGGTGGTGGCATTGGTGGTACTGGTATTGGTGGAGGTATTAGTGGTGGTGGTAGTGGTATTGATGGAGGTGGTATTGGTGGAGGTGGTATTGGGGGTGGGGCTGGTATGGTGGTGGTGGTGGTAGTGGTGGTGGTATTGGTGGTAGTGGTGGTGGTATTGGTGGTGGTATTGATGGAGGTGGTATTGGTGGAGGTGGTATTGGGGGTAGGGCTGGTATGGTGGTGGTATTGGTGAAGGTGGTGGTATTGGTGAAGGTGGTGGTGCTGTTAACCCCTTCGCTGCTAATGACGGAACGGTTCCGTCATGAGCATCGGTTGAGCTGTGCTCATGATGGAACCGTTCCGTCATGACCACGCCCGTTTGCATTGGGGCCCAGCACAGGGGGGGAATCTGGATAGCATGCATGGGGTTAATAAAACAGGCTTTTGAAAACAACCAGTCAGGTGGTTTTAGTACAGATGACGTGTAACACAGATGTGCTGTTGTCAGCTTCAGCCCATTAGCACAGGATTATGTGCTACCTGGAATTCACACAACTTAATTTGCTAATCATTTCTAAATCCATTTTACTTGGGGAGTTGAAACAGTCACGAGATAACGCCAGGTTAATGTGATTGAAAGCAGGCGGCCGTGCTGCTTAAAAAAAACACAAGCTGTTTCAGCTAATGCAGCGCATGTCCGGCCTGTAGTAAGAGAAACTCAAAGTAAATAGTGCTTACATACTAAATAACGGGTCCCGTGTAACAACTGAAGTAAAAGGGCCAGTGGCAAGGGAGGGTACAAATGAAGACATGGCCGTACTAAGGAGGGACTAACAAGCCAATTAATGAATCCGACGTCAGCATTTATGAAAGACAATAACACAAGGCAATGAAAATTATGGGAGGAGAGTGGGCGCGGCTTCTCTCCCATACTCTACTACAGCAGTCTCGGAGAGCAAGCAGTGCATGTGCGCTGCCGCTAGGCTCAACCTAAAAAAGCATAGTTCTTATCACGAATCACTATGTTATCATTCTACACCGAAGATAAAACTGCTCTAGGTTCGGCACAAAGTAGTGGAAGATCCTTAGTTTTATTCAGCACACACCCATTTCAGCTCAGTGCGAAAGAGATTATTGAACACCCACTTTCAAAGCCACAGTCACTCTAATACAAAGCCTTGGGTACAAAAAACAGACTCTAGCTGGTGTGGTAATTTCCACATTCCCCTTTGATGTCTACAGGTCTGGATGTCTGCATGCACAAATCTTCTCTTCTTTCCAATTTTAATAAGCTCATTTTGAAAGAGACCGATCATTGCCACGAATTAGCAACCATCTGAAAATGTGCAGGGCCCTCATTACATAACACACCTGTTAAAAGCATCCAAATACCAAACTTCTGACACTCCAGTCCAACACACATATGGAATCACAACCAAACACACAGACACCCATATAGACAACCACACTGACACACACACAGTTTCTCTCTCTCTCTCTCTTAACCTCTTCTGCGCTGTGCGAATGTTCGCGCTGTGCGGGCGTTTTGATGAGTGGGTAGGGTTTGGACAGCCCCCGGCCGTCCGCCGCACACGCCCACCGTGACACGACACAAGGGGTTAAACACCCACACACACCTGCTGTCGGTCTTGTTTGAATTTGTTTATGTACTGTCCATTTAATGTAACTGTAGGTGTATGGGGGGAGCGACCCTGTTTGTGCAAGTCATTGGTGTCTCTGGTTGCCTTAGTTAATTCCCACATGTAATCTATTACATAAAAATATTCAGAGATGCAAATGTTACCAAAGAAACAATACGTTGACATGCAAGGTGCAAAGCAGCCATTCTCTACTGCCCAAAATTCACAGCTTTTAATTTTTTAGTCATGTCCTAAAGAATATACTTGAAACTGTGCACTTAGGAATTGTTATCACTTGTACCATTTAACTGTAAGAGGGGATTTTGGAGTTCGTGCCTGTAAAATGTGAATCCTTCCTCTCTATAAAGGGAATAAACAGATGGGTGCACAAGAAGAGACTTAAGGGGGGCACCCAGGAAGGCAGAGAATCAGATCTTGATGAGCAGCGTAATATGCTCATGTGCAGCTACAGTTCAATGAACAACACACATTCGCTTAATCAAGAAAAATACAGGAACACAATCCCCTCGCCACATCATCACAATATGAATTAGACTCCAGTCTGGAATCAAAACCTATAAATAAATCAAAGAACTGCTTAAAGTAATGCAAGCACGTACCAATGGCAGAGAGTGTGATGTACAAATTATGTTATCGTAACTTGTGTTTTCATTTGACGAACGACTGAGGGATTTTAATTGTGCATACAAGCAACTATTCATTCAAGGAGTGATTCAAGCACTTGAGAACGCCAAGATAAACAGGCGCACATTTCTTCATGCCAAAATGTTGTCTATTGGGCAGGAAAGCAGACCGTACCAAATGAGCATTTTCTCTACCGCCCTATCCAAAAATGCCTCACCCTCATTGTTGATCTTTCATTTCTCTAACTCCTTGGACTGTCACACATAACGAATACTTTGCAGTGCCAAAAGGAGAGACACATTAAGAAAAAATACCAATCTCCCAGGCTCACGTTTCTTTTTCCACCCCAGAAAAAGCAACTTTCTGTACCAGGTATTTCTAAAAATCAAAACAACAAGTCATGAAAATTTTAAGATCCCGGTTGTCCCAATCTTTTCTGCTCCTAAATCAAGTTTCCATGGCTACATTACCAACAAAGCACTCCACCACTCCGTGATGCAGAGCACCCTTAATGAGTGTGTCGGGCGCAGACCAGACAGCGGATCCCATCACAATAAAAGTGCTATTGTGAGCACAAGCGTGATCCTGCACTGGAACCAGCACATTAAGCGGCGCATTCTGGATGTGTTGAAGTTTAAGACATTTTTTGGCAGTGCCTAGGTATAGTATATTGCTGTAGTTTGAGATATGACTAGAGCATGTACAAGAGTTTTTCGGGCCAGGAGAGGGAGTAGGCCTAGGATTTTTCTTAGGACTTTCAGAGTCCGGAAGCATTTTCCAGCTACCTTCCTGATTTGATTCTCAAAAGAAAGTTTTGGATCAAACCAGACCCCGAGACTTTTGGTTTCTTCTTGCAGGTAGTGGATGGCCTCAAGATTTGGGGCCACCAAGCCGAAGACCAGATTGAGGAGGCTTTCCCCACGATCAATACTTCAGTCTTATTGCCGTTCAACTTAAGGCAATTGTTGGACATCCATGAGGCCAGCTCCCCTAAACAAGAGGAGAACGGATTGGCTGCTGTCTCTGTGTCCTGAGATAAGACGACGATCAGTTGCGTATTATCCGCATAAGGACCGATGGCATCCTCATGGCACTATGGTATTACAGAAGTGACCACAGATTCTCGTTTGGCTCCTTCCATAATACATATCCCACGGGTGCTAAGTGTGTAACAGAAGTCACAAACACAGTCTGTTCATACCTTAGATTACTCTGTGATTGCTGCAACTTCCATCGCTGTCAACTAGGCAAGGAAGCTACTATCCCTGGTACAGCTCCTGTTGCTCTTTTTTAAATGGTCATAAAGGCAGCAGCAAAACCAGAAAGTAAATAGAGCTAAAGAGTCTGTTTTCTTTCTTTTTACTCTCCATACACTGCCCTTCCTTTAGCCTCCTCGGCAGCAAATAAGAGGTTGCGGAGAGGAAAAGGTTCAAACCTGTGATGTCACTGGGATCAAATGGTGTGTGGGGTCACTTCTACCACCTTGGCATTTTGGTTAATTGACACATTTGTAAACTGAAAAATAAGTACGCAGCAGGAGGCCAACTTCGAAATCAGAGCTGCTTCACCAGGATTAATTCCATTAAAGTTCAGGTTGGCTACCTAGTTCTTAAAAGAGATATATACCTGTCTCTGGGACTCATACAGGATGCGGTCCATGGTGTTCAGCAGCGTCATAGTCTTGTAGAACTTCACCACCTTTTCTTTTGGAAGCTGTGGAAAGTCAGATTAGAATGGATTTTAAAAAACAAAAAAAAGTGTTAAGATATGCATTTATGTAGGTAAACACTCACATTCAGACAAAGGTACACATGCTGCTTCCTGCCCTCACCCTGCAAAGTGAGATAGGCAGCCTTTAGCAAGTCAGCGGTGGAAACAAGATTTTTTTCACTCAATGGAATATGTGCCTTCTGCCCGCACAGATGCAAAACTGAGATGGACATAACTCGCATAGTGTTGCCAAAATTGTATGGTGTGGAAGGAGTTCTAGAGCTCAGAAAAAGTCTATTCTTTACAAGGAGGTTTGAATTTGGGAGTCTAAGGGGACACACTATTTTTGTTTGGGGAAAAAAGCTCAACTGTACTTCACATAACCATTCTTCAAATAGATATGTTAACAAGCATTGGCAAAGCTAATGGGTCTCGCCTATGCAAGAGCTATTGGCTTTGTCAATTTCTTTTAGCTGTGTAACTGTTTTTAAACCAAAGACAATATCCTTATTTTACAGTATTTGATGTGAGCATAGCAGTGCCATGTTTTGGATCGTTACCAGTGATCCTGCAATTACTCTAAGTGGGACTGTTTGCAACTCGCAGCATATCTACAACCAAAAGTGGATCATTGACTTTACCAGATATTTGTTTTGGCTTCAAATGTGACATAAAGCAACATAAGTTGCTAGCTGCAAAACTGTCCCAAGGGTTTTTGGCTCAGAGAATGAAGCGGGGAGATGCGATTATGGGCAGAGCTGTGGACTTTGGAACTGGGAAGTAAGTTCGAGTCTTGGCATTGGCTGAGCATCCTGTGATTCTGGGCACATTACTTAATCTCCCTGTGCATAAAATTTGAACATGAGTTTATAATAAAAACAAAACGGCCACCTCTTAAAATTATATAAATCAATCCCAACAGTGTGCATGGAAGAGCAACTAAAGCTTCTTGGTATGTGGGGCTCAGAAGTTTTATGCATACTAGAGGCTTCTAGAGCCATGTCAAAGGTGGCATGTGCATACCCGCCAACATTTTAGAAGTGGAAAGTGGGAGATTAAAACAATTAAAATAAACAAAAAGTCGGGAGAACGTAATTCTCCATCTGCTTCTATTGAGGGCGAAGCAATATCAGGTGGGAGACAGCCAAAATAAAGCTATTTTTGCTTCAAAAATCGGGAGTCTCCCTACTGAATCGGGTCATGTTGGCATGTGTGCATACCAGCTTGGTGGATTGATGCTGTAATGGGGGTTTGATGGAGCAATTAACAACATGGAATGGGTGGGGACATGTCATGCATTTACTTCTGCAGTATGGTGTTTACCTTTATCACATTGTGCCCGTGGTGCAAGTGTATATACATTTTAAAGTAAATGGTTTTGCACCACGAGTTAAACACGGTCACACCAGGAGAAAGACCATGTTCAATTGATATAGACATGCAATGTCACACAAAAACGAAATCTTGGCAATGAAAATGTTAGTCCGCCAAGAGAAGCGCCCCCCCACAAGTTCTGCTAGCTAGAACAACATGCCATGGCAAAAAAACATGCCATGGCAACACAACATGCCCCGGACCCAGCAATCAACTGACAATTCAATAGCACCATCAACTGCACGATCTGAACAGTATAATAAATCTTCACAGCTATTTGCTGTTGGAGCATAAACAATGGTAAACCTCCGAACACACTACTTATTGGATAAGGTAAGTTCTGTGACTGTATTGCAGACTCATAGTACTTATCAAACAATTCATTGGGTATTACTGGTTGAATCGTGCAAATGACAAATAAGGAAAGCCTGTTACATTGCATGCCTTTAACGAGGGCCAGTATGGCTGCTGCAAGGTTTAATTCAGAGCAGTGTGCCAGAATTATGCTTTTTTTATCACTGTTGCTCCATGCACATATACCTATACCTATATGTATGCTGCATGCATACTAATACTACTGTGGAAAGCTATCCGAGGCCCTCTTTACACATGCCCCTGTGAGCCTGCATTAGCAGTGAAAATTGGTACACACTGAATATTAGTGTCATATTTATTCTGTTTAACTTTCAAATATGCAGTACTAGACACACTTGTTGTGCTTTTGTTTTTTGTGTATATAGTGGCTTCCCCATACCCTTGCTTGGCATGATGGCATTTAGGGCCTTCAAGGTGCTAGACATGCACGGACCCTTTTTGCATAAAGTTATTGGCATTCATTGCAAACCAGACCAGAAGTAGTGCGGTACCTGAGCACTAGTTACATTAAACATGTTTTTATTTTAGGAACAGGAATATAAAGTGGTTTGCCCAGAATCACAGGATGGTGAGCCAACGCTGAGACTCAAACCTGATTCACCAGCTTTAAAGTAGGCAGCTCTGGTGGTAATGCCACATTCTCTATCCAGTGAGTGTTGCGCCGATGTTTCATGCCAATAAGCAAATAGATAGGATGCCTGGGACCATTAGCAGGGAGGAGTATTGCACTAATTTATACTTTTTTTGTTCAACTCAATACTGTAACTAGAGCTCGGTCCTAAGTAACTTTAAGAAAGAAAGGCACATGGGATGCTTATAGAGGTAATCTAAGGCTCCATATAGTGCGCACTCTGTATCGGGGCATTTCAGTGCTTCATAACACAACTACACTGTTTTCACGCGTGCGTTAAACATAACATTTTAAACATCTGCTCAACTGTTTATTGCGGTGTGCCAAGTGCAGTATCTTGCGTCACAGAATTTTGAGCTAAAGTCAGGATTCCCACCTGGTTCCTTAATTACGATAGCGGCAGCTCTCTTCCATAACTCGGAGATGTAAACTCATTTGCAGAGACTGTCTGCCTTTTCAGCACTAACCTGCAAAATTACAAAGGCAAACGAGCTGGAAGCAAAAGTACTGATATATCTCATGGAACGGGAGGGTGATTAGAACACATGTCAAGCTGGGATAGATGTGCCAAAACAGTAGCAGCGGTGAAGCTTAAAACAAAGCAATACTTCTGATTGAACTGCCCTAAACCCCATGAACCATGCTCAGCTGAGAACTGCTGAAAAGCGGTTCAAATACCAATAAAATACAGCAGGCTGGCAAGATGTGCACTCACAAGGATGATGCAAAGATAAAGAAGCAAATGAAAACACAAGGACATGTGAAAAGCGCTGGTAATCAAAGAAAAGCATAATCTCCCAAAACATTTTCTTAATGGGACAAGTATACGGCTACAAAGTAATAGTGAGTTGCTCCTTGTGGGGGAGACAGCCCATGGAAAGGAGGGGCAAATAGGAAAGATTAGCCACTTGGAAGCAAGGCTTTTTAAAGGACACTCAAAGAAACAAATGAAAAATAGTGGGAAGGCTGTAAGCCGACAAAGTATATTCAACATGTCTCAAAGAGAGAGTGCAAGAGCGGCCTAAGCTCGACCTAAAATCAAAGGCTTGAGAGAGTTTTGAAAAGAACCTCAGGAAATAATCCAGTAGATCAAGCTCTGCCACAGTGCACAATGTGTTTGCAGCAGAAAAAGCTTGTATTCTGTACTCCACACAAAACTTGTGAGCACGGAATTTTGTTGCCACAAACATCAAATTTACCTGAAAACGTATGCCATACCAAGTATGAACACTCACGACTCAAATCCAGGGCAAAAGGCATATATAGTGTGCAAGGCTCATGAAAATACAGGGCCAGAGAATACGTACTTTCGCCTCCGGCTCCCCCCCGCTATACTTGGACACGGGACCGTGTCCTTTCAGCACCGCCAAATCTCTCAACCCAGTCCTGAAGATGATCCCGATTAAAAGGATCGAAACGTCGTCGACTACTCAGCGCAACTGATGGCGCATTTTTCTTTGTGGTTCAACTGAAATGGTTGTCAATTTTTCATCTAAAACATTGTAAATCACTGTCTTGAACCTCATATACTCATTGTATATACTTGCTCACTTCCGCACCTTGCGTCTTTTCGCTGATTGCACATGGTCACTTGCATCGCCACTTTTTGTGTCACATACACAATTGAGCACCGAGTTCAATTCGGGTTGTTCATGCAATTTTTGTTTGCCTACAGTGCAGCTACAACTGCACTTTTTCAATTTTTATCTTAATTATATGATGCCATGTTTACATTTAAAAAACACTGCTAAGTCTTCCTTGTTCTTTTAGTGTAATGTATCGCACATACATGTTTAACTGTCCTTCCTAGTGATACCAGTTGAGATACTGTTGCCTTGTTTCACGTATCTACCCAAATCTCAATGTGGTTTATGGGTTATACTCCTGTTGTTAAATATAAGTGCTTTGGATAGAACATTAGTTTCGGGGCTGCAGGATATCTGCCCATCGGCTGCTTTGCAATAAATACTCTCCATCTTTTACTACACTACTGAGTGCCTGTCGTCAGCTGTTCTCAGTGAATGTTAGCACATTAGTAAGCCACGGAATGTTGGTGCCTATTTCATTTAGCCATGTAACACATTTCCTTTTACCTACTGTAAGATGCCTTTGCATCACGTACAGGACCTACAATGTATGTCCATCAGATAATACGCCACAAAATATCTACACAGTCATTGCCATTGAAAAAATATACTATCTACTGATTACAATAGCACAGAATTTCAGCACATTAGTTATTGTGTCACATGACTCTTGTTCATTAGTGATGGTGCAAAAGAATGCTCTCCCATTGGTTATGAAGCCACATGACACCAGGATCACAATTCGTATGTGACTGAATGCTTAGCAGTCAGTTTCTATACCATTTAATGCTTGCCCGATTAATGCGCCACAGAAAGCCAGCTCATCAGTTACTGTATTACATAATAAACATCTACCAATTGCTCTACATACAATGCCGTCCATCGGTCACAATAACATGTTGCTGCTTTCCCTGCAGTTACAATGCCATATAAAGCGTACACTCCACCTACTGAGCCACACTATTATGAAGTAAATAAATGCCCATTGGTTACGCTGCAACCAAATGCTCTTTGGCTCATAAACAATATACCAGAGTTGGTGGGAATTAGAAAGTTGAGTGATGCTCATTTGAAAGTAAAGTTTCCAGTGGACATTTGAAGGTACTGTTACAAGTTGGCCTCACACAGGGTGTGTAGGGCTTGGAATTGCAACAATTTGCGTCCTAATAAAATGACATGTGCCATCGATCAACACTGCTGGGGTGACAGGTACTCATGATCTGACACTTGCACGAGAAGATGCCAAGTAAGTGGAAAGCATTTGTTCAAAATCAGCTGCATGCTTGAATTAATTTAGGTCTCAAAACAAGCATCAGAACATTCTTCTGTTTCAAATATGGGTTTTAGGTTAAAAATTACTTTGAGCATAATACATTGGAAGATGATTTGTTTAGGTAACCTGACCGGTACTGCAGAGGAGATTGTAAGCTGTTCAGCAGCATTAACTATGCCAGGATTTTCACCACATCAGAGATACCTTACCTTGCAACATGTGTTTCACATATAGTATCTCCACTTGGCATTCCCAGGTCAATGATGACCCTTATTGCAAAGGCATACATTGAAAATCAAGACAACAAAGTTGTTTGTTCCTCTGAACCCCACACTTGCATCACCCAAACAGCTGTGTATTGTGCTCCCTTTTCCATCAATGATGGGGTACTCTACCTGAGGGTCTTCATCTGGGTTGATGATCATCCCCTGGCGGTCCATAACTCTGTAGATGGGAATCCCAGAAATCACGTTGGGCTGAATGAAGTCCAGTTTATCCACAAACTCAGCCGAGGCTCCAGGAAACTGCGGCTTCTCCTCCAGGGATGTGAACTCATTCTGCTGACGGAGACCATGCTGGGATGAAGAGAGTGAACAAAGACAGCGTGAAAAAAACATTTCAAAATGGAGAAAAAAAATAGCTATTTTCTTGGTGTGATATGATCCCATTTTCAAACAACAGCTATCTTTGTTGCAGCAAACTACTCAGCAGCATTTCAAGAATTTTCCATCAGACAGATCAAGTAGAATAAAGGCCAATACAGTACTTTTATGCTTGCCTCATACAGACAGAATAAAAAGAGAAAAGCAGTAAATTAAATAAAATGCTTATAGTGCAATCAGCAGCAGAGCAAGTTTTCCTCAAACATACAGCAACCATGTGACTGGCTGTAAACAGCCCACAATTGCTTTGAGGGGTCTAAAATTACCTTATGGACAATGAAGCATGCCCGGAGGCGTATATTTGATGTCCTGAACACTTGTTTTGTGCTTCATTAATTAAAAGCGTTCTGGATTAACAGTTAAAATCACCATGGCAGGGATCATATTCAGACGTCTCTTTGAAAAACGAAACTTTTCTTGAGACATAGTTTAGATGCTCTTTGCTTCTGCAATGTAAAAGCTCTTTGAGCTCCACGTAAGCCCATTTGTCCAGAACGGTAGAAAACGGGGTGGTGATGGACGGAGCATCTGAATCAATCAAACACTCACATCCAGTCAGATCTGGGTTTAATCCATCACCGTTCTTTAGCCCACTCTGCCACCCCAGTTCAGACATGGCTATATGCAAATCAGTCTGACCCTGTGCCTCATGGGAACAGTCCAGCTCGAACTGCCAAGCCATGTCTTCCCTGGACCGGAAACAAGCTTCCGATGCTCAGATGGGAGTCCCTTGCTCACTTTGCCACTGGATTCAAGCAAGCCGGGCTGAAGACGGCTGGAATGCCAGAAACCGGTCCTCGGAAGCTTGTTTACGGTCCAGGGAAGACATGGCTTGGCAGTTCGGGCTGGACTGTTCCCATGAGGCACAGGGTCAGACTGATTTGCATATAGCCCTGTCTGAACTGGGGTGGCAGAGTGGGCTAAAGAACGGTGATGGATCAAACCCAGATCTTTTGACTGGGTGTGAGTTTTGATTGATTCAGATGCTCCATCCATCACCACCCCCTTTTGTACAGCTTTTGGCCGCCATAAGTGTGGCAGGGTATGCTCAGACGCGAGTCCCTTGCTCACTTTGCCACAGGATTCAAGCAAGCCGGGCTGAAGACGGCTGGAATGCCAGAAACCGTTCCTCAGAAGCTTGTTTCCGGTCCAGGGAAGACATGGCTTGGCAGTTTGGGCTGGACTGTTCCCATGAGGCACAGGGTCAGACTGATTTGCATATAGCCATGTCTGAACTGGGTGGCAGAGTGGGCTAAAGAACGGTGATGGATCAAACCCAGATCTTTTGACTGGGTGTGAAGTGTTTGATTGATTCAGATGCTCCGTCCATCACCACCCCCTTTTGTACCGCACTTGTCCAGAACAGCATGCCTATATGAAAAGTCTTCGTGATATGATAACTAGTACTTATTTTTCAATTTGAATGCCACAAAAAATAATGTTCTCATGCTGAAGAAGACAAATTAAAGACTGGACCAAAAAAATGTCAACACAATTATTCTGAATGTCCCACAAATTTCAGCACATCAAGAAAATCATCAGGCGGCATAATAATAAAATAAAAAAAATAAAAAAACTCACAACAGAACTAAGAATCTCAGGAAACCCATGTATTCTTGGAAATAGGAATTATGGTGACCAAAATAGGGTACATGGGGTAAAATGGAGCAGAGGACACAGGTCGAAGTAGCATACCTATTACAGAACACCCTTGATTTGACCAACAACATGAAGGAGTTAGAAGCTGTAACTGATCCAGACAACTCAAAAAGAACATAGCAAATAACCCTCATCACATATAGAGCAGGTTTAAGAAGAAGTCTATATAAGATGGTGCTTCAAATAAAAATAACTTGGAGTTGTTCATTAACATCGGTAAAGGACGTAAACATTTTGAGAGAATTCCTAGCGAAGGACCAAGTCCCCCTTTCTTTCCTCACTTTTTGAAAATGTACTATACGTTTCTGCTGAGCTATTTTTTTTATTGAAACGCTCTTTTTCCAGTATATTGTGTAAACAAAGGGTAGGACTGAAACAAATGAGAAGTTTTATTACAAAGTGAAATGCATTGATCAAATTTATACGAACACCTTTATTGGCAGAATTATTAGACAATTGCAAGCTTGCTTTTAGATAATTGGAACGTTTTATGTTGTGTAAGGCAGAAAGAAAGGTTTTAATGAAGTGGGGTAACGTTTCTGCCATGCAAGAAATTATTAGCAATAGATAGTAAATATCATTTTGAACTGGATATGTTCAATGGATATGGTTTTGTTTATTAAGGACCTTTAGATGTTTCATAAATTTAGAGTCACTTTTTGTGTGTGAAAATACTAAAATGTCTAAGCAGCAGACAGCATGTACTGCCTAGTTTGTCGTTCTATGCCGTGTAATTTAATTGACCTTATCGAATTTATACCTCTAATATTGCATAAATGCAGTGGCCTTGATAACTGCCTGTAAGTTCATGAGCCAATTATATCATATGCGTACTTGGATGAAGATGATACCCAGGGCCACTGGAATCATGCAATTCGGCAGTCACAGCATTTTCTGCATAATAATGGTTCTCATATACTAATGTTACTAAAATACGGCCATGCATGTAGCCGGCCAGAGGAAAGCCCTCTGCAAAGGTTAAATAGTCACTTTTCAGTTGTTGACTTGGCTAGTAAACCGATAACAAAGAGGAGAAAAGTTGTCCCAGGTTGTGTTACCATGTTTGACAAGCATTGGCAAACCCAAAAGGTCTCGCCTTTTTGATTTATTGGCTTTGCCAATGCTTTTTGATAAAGCTGTGCAGAATCCAACCCCCCCAAAAAATTATAATAGAGGATGTGACTATGTCATTTTGTAGGCACATGCATGCATGCTGGCGCATAGAATGATGAGGCCACCATTTCTTCTTTTTTTTTTTTTTTTTACCAATCCAAGATGGCTGGGGGCCACTTGCATTGGTAAGAAAAGTAACTTTACTTTTATGAAAGGGCATTTTGATGTCCGGATCGAGCAGCAGCAAATGGCAGGTGTTCGACTATCCAGAAACCTTCCAAATAAATACATTATTTTAAATGAACAGGAGGAGGGGGGAGCAATAGAGGAGCGAGTGAGGGCTATGGGTAGGAGGAAAGCAACAGAGAGTGGGCAGTGGACGAAGGAGCAAACAAGGCGCTGGAGTCTGGACAGAAAAAAACTGTGAAAAAAAAAGCCAGGCAGGGGTAGTGAAACCAATGGGCGAGTCTGGGAGGGGAATGAGGGAGCAACACAAGTGCGCATGGGGAAGGTTCTGTCGGGAATTTAATATACTCTACAGTTGGTTCTGTAGGTGTTTAATATAATCTACAGTTGGTTCTGTTGGGTGTAATATAATCTACAGTTGGTTCTGTCGGGTGGCAGAGAAAGGACAAGCACAAGAAGAGAAATGCAATCAATTGAATAAGAAGCAAGCAAATTACAGCAACAATAAAACCAACCAATGGTAAACAATGGCTCTAAACCCACTGTAAGTTTTTGTTATGGTTTGTCAGTGGCATTTTTTGCAACCAGGCTAGACCCAAAAATAATAACATGTGCTGCATAATTTTCCTTTTCTTGCAACACAACTTAGTCAACTCTGCTGCATAATTTGGTCCTTCCTGCTGCACAATTTCAGTGTTCCCGATTATACCTTGGTGTCGAATTTGCCTCGAAGTCTCCTTGCAGGATTCCCAAACAAATCTTTTGGAAGGAGATAAGAACATCTGTTGATCAGACAACTGGCAGAGTATTTTACGTGAACCAATGTATTCACTGCTGATGGACCTTTACTGCGTTATATACCTATCAAATTCTCCCAGTCCTTTAAGAAACCCTGCTTGTGGTACACGAAAAAATGACTGCCTTATATTAGTGCGCTGAATCCGTTCCTACACAATACATCTGAAGGTAGGGACTGTGGATCATCTCCACCAGTCTGCGGGAGATCCCTCAGAAAAGTCAGTCATAAACTACGGAAAAGTACAGTGATGCCATACTAGTAGCTCTTTGGGTGCAATATAAATGCTAATTATTAACACAATACCAACAGACCATCTTCACAATCTTAGTCTTTAAATAGCAGCTTAAAAAAATTATGTTGGCTTGAAACGCAACACCTGTTTTTTTATTTTGTATTTAATGGAATATTTTTGTAGCGTGGTCCTAGCAAGGCACAATTTTCAAAAGTATTGGTTTTGTTGTGTGTGCAGGGTGCACTTGCATAGAAGACATTTACAAAATTCCCAAAATATATAGAGCAGGAGAACAGAGAACCAACATGTCCTCTCCAAGTGAATGATAGCCTAAAAGGTGGGAAAAAGTATTAATCAAGTGATTGGTTGTAACAGTATCGGGCATTGGGTTATTTTATAGCTTGTGAAAGAACACCAGCCGTTCACCGAAGCCTCAGTCGACCAAAGGATGTAAAAGTAATGTAAAGGATTGCAAGGGCAAGCACAAAATATAAACGGGCGAATAACTCAAACTGTTTATTGTGAAAGACAAATAATCTGTTTTAAACAATTCAACATACAACACAGTAAAATGCTAACATTAAAATATAAACTCTACTGAAGGGGCACAAAGAACACGCGAATACTTAAGGCGATCTTCACTAGCAATGACAAAGGAAGCTTTTGCAAATAAAACAAACAAATTAAAAACACTTTGAAGCAGGATTCTGGCTCAAATGTAAATGATATGCTTTTAACAAATAAAAATGCGGGATAACTTCCGGACTCTTATTGGTAAAAGTGACACGGGTAGTTAACATAAATATCCAAATTAATTTGGGCATGGTATATGGCTAAATCAATTTGAGTCCTGCTGTTTCAAGAATGGCCGGTCAGCCTACTTCAGTAGCTCATTTGCAAATAGTAAAATTATTTGTGCGACGTTACAGAACCTTGGGGCTCCCGCCAAAACACCTGAAACGTAGTTAACATGTTAAACTCATCTTTTACAGCTGTACTGCGAGCTAGTCAATGACAACCGCGCCGCCCCCATCTTCCGGGAAGTAAAGGTCCTGCTGCTCTGGAACAGTGCCAAACCCTCTCACACCCCTTAAACGGAGCAATAGGAGGCAGGCGGCTTAGCGCGCGCACAAACACGAGGCCGGCTTTGGGTCTGGTTTAACCAGACCTTTAATTGCATCGTATCGCGGTTGTAAGTCAGTGAGCCATACCCTCTGACGAGGAGCGAAGAGCACTAGGGCCAATTAGCCTACATTTCGCAAGATGCGATTACTTTGTGTTGAACATGTTTAATTTTATTCATATTAAAACGATAACGATTGTAAATTTACATTTGACACTGATGTTTTTATAAATAAGCAGACTGTTCTTTCTGAACTGCAAGTGTGGCCAAACTCTGACAGCTGGTGGACAGAGTTGACATATCTTCATGTAATCGCAATCAATGACTGGAATTGCATCTATTTAGTGCTTTATGACCCTGAAAAGGCAGAGACTCTCTCGGTGGCCTGGCGCATGCCCCTCTTTACACTTAGGAACGCAAAAGACAGCTCCATGGACTGAATATAAACTCTGGCGTCGCATAAAAAAGACACTATTTTAGGTACCTCATTGCTGAGTGACGTGGGAATGAATGACACACTGACTGCTAATGAAGTTGTCCGAGGAAGTCGACGTTTAGGACTTCGGTGTTGTAATTAATCAGCTTTTTTGGAAGACACAGTGTTCATGATTCCAAAATGGTAGCTAATATAGTGAATTAGGTAATTAAACACAAACATGTACAATGTGTGCATCTAACATATTTACAAGATTAAAAACGCGATGAAAAACAACATTACATTTCCAGTTTTTAAATAATCCGGTAATTAAAGCCAACAATACATGTTATGATAAAAACCACATTCTCCCTAAAAGAGGCTAGCGGAGGCTTCCATAGGGAATACCCACAAACTGTGTGGCACTTGGCCAAGGTCCTCCCACAGTGTAGTCCCTAAGCTCATCATCAGGCTGTGGGGCATTGTCGGTCTTGGCTCACTAACCTTAAAATCCCGTTCATGGCCTATTCGAAGCAAGGAGAGCACTATACATAATGTTCATGTGCATCTGCACAACAACCGCAACAAGGCGGGGTATGGGATTATGACGCCCCTAGAAGCCCACGAGGCCTTAGTATGCAGCAGGAAGAGGGAATTGATTGCCACACCTCTAGCAACCCACCATAGGCCTAAGTGTGCGGCATAGCTAAGCTAAAAAAATGTACTGTTGAGCCTGCAGTGGCCAAAGCTTCTTCTAATCAGGGTAGGGAATTAAAACCTCTTTACTCTTAACACCTACTTCTAGACGTAACGTCAGAAAGGCAGGATTGAGATACCACTAGCAACTTGCCACTGACCAAGACATAGGGCATGTCTACACATGGGAAGAAGTGTGCTATTAAGCCTGCAGTGAACAGAACTTGTGTCTAAATGAAATGGGGGGCAGGGCGAAACATTTTGCTCTTGCCTCCCCTCATCACCTTGTACTGGCACTTTAAACCCTAAGTCTCTGTGTTGGATTTACAAGAGTCTTGAATATATCCATAAACTGTATAAACAAGCGAACCTGATAGTAGAACCTTCTAACAGCACCTAACTTGCTATCCCTCTACCAGTGTTGGCCCCTCTATACTTGCTGGGGACGGTGTGCACACTGAATCGCACCCACCATCACAGTGCTAGTTCCCTTGGGACCCTAAGAGTTCAAAACACAAGCACAGGTGCACCACACATCAATTTTAAAGCAAAAATAACAATTATACAGCCCATATCCAATAAAGGTGTTCTTCACATTTTCTCTTATTATTCCATTTCCAGTAGATTAAAAACAGAGTCAAATTTTATGACTTTTCACACAGTACAGCAGACGTGTTTCGTCTAGTACAGGACTTCTTCAGGGCACTAAATATTGGGTGGGTCAAACACATCCAAAGGCTAGTGAGTAGCAGGCTTCGTTGCTTATAAATAGTTCCCCGTCAAGTATTATATTGTTTCAGAAATATGAACCGTCTATATCAAGAGCACAAAAGGGTGATGGCTAGTAGGAGGATCCCAACATTCGGATGTCGATCACCGCTGTAATGTATTACACTGAGGTTCACATCCAAATCTTGCAGTTTTTAATTGGATGGCATCCAGGAGTGAGCATTCCATGTATTAGAACACGCACACCAAGACTATACAGAATGATCTACAGGTAGGACAAGCAGCTCCACCCGGCTAAGATAAGTCTAAACAGTATTAGCCTCTACGATTTACATGAGGCGTCGTACCTAAGGTCATAACAAGACGGAGGAAACGTCCCGAAATATTGTCTCGTAAATTGGTTATAATATTAAACGAATAGAAGACCAACAGCCGGAATGAGGCTGTTGCAGGCAGGATCCCAAAGAGACGTGGCAGCAATGAGTAAAGGAACAATAGTCTTGAATACATCCATAAACTGTACCAGCCAAATATTGAGCATTATATTCCTGGTGTTTAGTGACTCCATTGCTGCTGATCTGCAGGTCCCGATTCCTAAGCTCTTGAATTCATTCAGGGGCGGCTCTAGGCTCATGGCGGCCCTGGGCAGGGAGCGTAGGTAGGGGGCCCTGGTAGAGGGGGGTCTGGGTGTGGCGGAGCACGGAGGCCACTGAAGAGGGGGCTCAGGGTGTTTGGAAGTGGAACAGAGCCGGAGGCCGCCAGATCCCTGCCAGGGACCGCCACGCAAATATGTATCCATCCTGAGAGGATTAATATATTAAGGATATATATTGGCGTGGTGGCCCCTGGGGTTTGGTGGCCCTGTGCAGGTGCACAGCTTGCACATGCCTAAGGCCGCCCCTGATTCATTACACAGTAGAGCTACCCGCTGCGGATTCAAGCAGGGGCAGGTGCAGAGAATGTGCAGCAGCATTTCCTTTTTCTGGTGACATAACAGCACATCATATCCCCCCATTGCCCGTCATCTTGCCATTTGGGTTTAAAGTTTATGGTAGATAACACGTCCAGTCTCATGGACAGTAACTTCTTTCTGACTTTGTGAGCGTAGGCAGCCTCAAAGAGGGCTAAGTCCTTTAGATTGTAATATGTATTTAGCACCATCCACCCATGCTCTCGTTTAGCTACTACTCCTTTATATTCCTCCTGGCACTGTAGTCTAATGGAATGGTTCACTATTCTTTTGAACACTTGTTTGCTAGTGTGTAAGTGCCAGGGCACACCCAAGCCAAGTTTCTCAATGCGTTCCTCCAGATATCTTTTTAAGTTGCTCATGTCTCTTGGAAGACTGATTTCAGACCAGACGTAATACACAAGTAGCTCTGGCTGCATTCTTCAATTTGTGGCAGCATTTTATGAATGCCCCGGGTCTGGCGAGTGTTTGCTTTCCAGCGAAAACTCATGCCTGACTTGCGCTGGCGATGCCGACCTTGGAAGACTCGAACAGGCTGGTGTATGATCCACACATTATTTCTCCTCAATACAAGAGGGTTGGTAATAATTTTGCCTGGATTACTGTGGACAGGGGTTCCAGATTATGGACCCAGAGGGATTTCGATAGGTTTGAAATGGCAGGGTTTAAGGCCAGCACTTTCCCTTTAATGGCTTCTTTCTATGGTATGAACAAGGCTGTTGAGTCGGTCTTAACCCCAGGGTAAACATAGCTGGATGTCTCATCTATTGATGTTCCGTTAAAGAGCCATCTGCTCTTCTTGGAAATTAGATTATTTTTTTGCGAGATACGCTTGGTTTTCTTTAGGTTGATTTCTAACTGATTGTCAGCTGTATATACAGCTATGGAGTGTATCAGCCTTTAAAATCACACTCTGGTGTTACTAAGAAGCAACAGGTCGTCTGCATATAGGATATTTGATAGCGGGAGGCAGCCAAGGCTGGGGCGTGGGAGATCAGCTCATGTAAGACAGGTCCGAGATATACAAACTGAATAAAATAGATGCAAGAACGCATACTTGTTTAAGGCAATCAATGTCTTCACCTCTTTCGATAGACGGGTACTGTCTCCCACCTTGATCTTGACCCATGTGTTTGTGTAAAGCAGCCAGATATCCCCAAAAGGTAGGACGGGATTCCCCGGCGCTGAAGGTTTTCCCACAATTTGTTCATTGGGACAAGATCAAACGCTGCTTTAGAATTAAATAAACACAGAAACAGAGGTATACAGGTGTCATTTGTTCTTTTCATGATGATGCTTACCGCCATTAAGTTTGAAAGCGTCCAATGGCTCTTTGAAAACTCAGTCTGGTTTAGGGGCCATCTACTTGTTTCAAGTGCACATGCTGATAGATCTTGTAGTAGTAATGAAGAGAAGTATTTGTGATCTACATCCAGCAGTGCAATTAGACGACAACTGTTAAGCAACAAGGCCGATCCACCTGTAAAAATTGGATAAATAATTGGACCCCTCCAGCTGCCTGGAACAACCCCCTCAGCTAGCACAGTGTTAAACATCACAGCCAGAAAATTTGCCCATGCAGATGTGTTCTGTTTGAAGAGAGCTTTGGGTATACCATTTGGTCCTTGTGCATAATCAGATTACGAATACGCAATGATCTTAGTTATGTCTGAGGGCAAGTAGTGCAGTGCAGCACAAACAATGCTTCTGTCCCAGGAATCTTCCGAGGGTGGATCTGAGCAGGTGGACTAATCAAGCTTCCTGCAAAATCCGTCTCCAAGTAGCCTACCTGGGATTCCAAAATAAAATTGCATTAAGAGCTTCTGAAAGAACAGGTTGGGTAGCCACCATGGGTCAATGTTTCCCCTCAGGGAAGCTGCAGCGTATAACACATTATGTCAAAACTTTGATTTTATCTTTTATTAAGAGTCCGCTGCAATAGGTTGATATAGAGCACCAGTAAGAATAAACGCAATTCACAGACAAAATTCATAATACAAAATAAACATCAGCAACGTCAATAGTGTAGTTCCTTATGTAGTCACTAACTTCAGTAAACAACCATTGGCAATGCCAAGATGTCTGGATTTAAAGGTACGTTGTATGGTAAAGTGAAATATTACAAGTAAATGGTATTGGAATGAACATGTATTTATGTGGACGAAAAGAACTGTAGAATAACATTGGTGTAGGTTACAAGGTCAGATAACATTTGCACTGCCAAGCCAGAGCTAAACATCCAACTAGGCGTCAACAGCGCCAGGATGCCTTTTAGGTGGTAGTGCGCTTTATAAGTTAAATAAAATAATAAAAATAAATAAATAAGGCTAAAGACGGTCCAACTCCCATCTGTCCAACTGCTAGAGAAAAACATCATACATTATGTAGTTTTCTAAGACACGTTTACAGTGTTACAATGTTACAATGTCATGTGCGGGCCCCTGAAATAAAGCTCAGGCAGCTTGCTCAATAAACAAAGTGAACATGACTGTGTGGATGGCAAGCACTTTTTTTGTGGAAGCACACAACTTCTGCCCAATCAAAACATGTACACCTGTCTCCCAACATGTGGACTAAGCCAAAACCCCACTCTAGTAATGCTCACATAACTGTCTGACGACAGCTGCAAGCACTGTCAAGCCAGACCATAACAAGCATACCATGCACCACACATGCCCTATCAGGGCAAACGTCCATCAAGGATAGACAGCACTGCAAGAATAGCAACCATGCCTAGAATGGTTCAACCGGGGACAGCAGTGCAATCTTCCCGCCCACGCAAAACAAGTGCAGCCCTTCAACCAGCAACCATGCACCCTACCCTCCCTCATAAGACAGGTAAAGCAACGCTATCACTTATCAGCGGTACAATCTTCACTCCTCAACAAAAAAGAGGTACAGCATACCAGCAGCACCTCATTCAGTCTCACACAAAACAGGCAGAGATAGAAACAAGCTTCTAGCGCTTCTTCAGGACCAAAAAGAAAGTAAGATACAGTGTATGTGTATTAGAGATGGCCTCATCAAATGAAGTGATGCCACCAGAAGGACCCTGGAGGTGGTCCAATGTAAATCGAGAAGAGGGAAGGGGATAGAGGGAAAACAAACAGACAATACAAGAATGAGTCATGTCTATGGTGTATAAGTTATAGTACACCAAGATGGTCCCTGTAGGGTGGACCAGGTTAATATCTCTGGCCTCACAGTTATGGACCAGACGGGGTCTCGATAGTGGCTTACTTTCTTTTGGGTCCTGAAGAAGAGCTAGGGATCTCCTCCTGAGGCCACTAAGAGTGCAAAACATGTCGACCCAGTAGATTCCACATACACACTTGCACATTATCTTACAGATACTGAGGGCCATTACTACCCTTGAGCCGCCACCAGCCTATTTTTTTTTTAAACTGCGACAGAGGGATCTCTCTAATTAAACCTGCTGTTTACAGATAGCCTCTAGCCACTTTTAACTCACCTATCACTTCACGAGCACTACCTTGCACTCATCATTATAGGGGTTAAATTAAAAAGATCTCCGCCAAAGAGACCCTTCGGGGGTCCCGTAGGACATTGCAGCACTGGCCCTTCGAGAAGCACAGCCTTATGAGGAAGCAGGACATCCCACAGAATGTGTGAGGGCACTAACTAAAAGTCACTTTGACTTCCCTTCTCATTTCTTTAAAACAACTCCCTCTGTCTTCCCTTAGGAACAGTGGCCCTTTATTTTGATAGATGCAAAATTGTAACAATTCAGCTTGCCGTGGGTCCTGTACATAAGTGCAAGTTACGCTGCATTACAGGCAGGTACTGAGTATTTGCGCTTCTTTCATTTGATAGGGAGAGCACCAGCATTTCTCAATACCAGTGCAATATTTTTAAAACTAACAATTCTCAGCAGCAAACAAGTACTCTGGGATTGCGAGAATCTTCACATCCATATTTCAAATACTGTCAAGCTTGCATATTGCTTCTCAGTCTCTTAGCTAAGTAGATCGATAATAATGTTTTCGTTGACAAACACGCCAAACTAAACGAAAGAATGTATTTAAATAAGCTTATGGTGCCTTCACAAAACTGTCTGAGCGATCGTTTGGAACCATGTCGCTGAATTCCAAATCCAAGCCCTGCCTGCGATCTCCTAAGACCACCGTGACATTGAAAATGATAACATGACCCTTTAAGGCCATCACACAATTCTAACAACAACAGACACTCTCGCTTCTGCCCTACAAAAGTTGAAAAAAAGAAAGAAACAGACTTACGCGGAGAGAGACCGCGCGGGACACCTGAAAACACCCTGCGTTCCACCGCGTCCGACTCAGCCTTCTAAACACCGCAGCGGCCGCCATCTCTGGAGCCGGTCAACTAGACAGGTTGCCTGTGACGGAGGACACGAAGAAAAAAGTCTCAATAACGACAGTTCACAATTTACATCGATACATTGTTTATTCTGGAACATAAGGGAAGGTGAAAGGCAACTTCAAGTTACATTGTCTAAGATTACTCGTTGTCAGGCAACTGTATGATCAGTCTCAAACATCTGGTCCCTTTTAGAGTACAGTTTGGCTAACCCGGTGGCCATCTTGGTATGAAAAATGCGAATATTTTAAGGTATAATGAGATAAACAATGGTAAAAAAGCAGTAACACTAAGTTATCGTGTATAGATTATTCCTAAAAACGAACGATACTTTACAACAGTTTAGTTTGCAATAGATCTTAAATATTGGCCCTAGAACGTACATTCTCTTTTTTCATGTAGCTCCTAAATTTTCCAGCACAGCCCTAATAACATGTTTATAGATAGTCTTAAACGCAATTGCAGTATAATAAAATGGAATAAATGCCATTTGACCAGTAATGCCTCATCTCTTTCAAGATGGCGAACCTGCTCCTCTCTTTGAGCCATGTTCTTTGCTTCACCGCAGACAGAATTATCTATTTTATTTTGATGGAAATTAAATGACTCCTACCCAATATGTCCGCTAACCTCGATTTTTATCTTGTTCTGCCAGTTCCAGTGTTTGAGTGTGCAATAACATTAGTCCAGTTCCAAGATGGCCGCACCCGGATGTCCTAGAAGACATCGCCGCCATATCAGAATGGGATTGTTTTAGTTTTGCGCTACCGGTAGACACTTGGACATTCTTCCCTCTTTAGATGGTCGGCGGTTCTAATCTGTAAAAAGAGGAGTGACTCCGTGCTTGATTTGAGTGAAAGGCATCATGGAGGCTGTACCAAGTTTGAGGGATATTTATGGAAGCCTCAGAGTTTTCGCGTGTGAGCAGAACCTGCTCTCCAGACCGGACGGGTCCGCCTCCTTCCTGCAGGGTGAGAGACCAAGCATGGCCCCAAAATATTTTGAATACCACCTGTGCGCCTTTCACTCACCACGTGTTTCCTACCTTCCCATTGTTAGAAAGCGAATTGCCCTTCTGGAATTATCTGACGGTCCATGTTCTGTGTTACAGTTGACCAGAACTTGGACATGACAAGAAAACGCAGTTTATGCGTTGTATTGTTAAACGACGGTTACAATAGCACATGTACCTTTTCCATGGTGAAATAGTTTGTTTTGTGAAGACAGGAGACACGATGTTGAGTTTAATCCATATTTAACGAGTAGTGAAGTGCGGCCCCTGGAACCTCCCTGAGTTCATCTGCAACTGATCTGATCTCTCCATTCTAGATCACAGAGCCATCACCTCAGTTACATCATCACCCGGTAACCATCTCCAGGGACACGCATTATGATTTCATAGCGGGATGCAACCTGGTCATTACAATGTAGAATTAATATAACAAAATGTATACAATCATACTGCGCTTACCAGAACACGACCGCATATTCATCCAGTTCTTGTATTAAAAAGTGAAGCTCTTTTATTTTGTTCTACCCAGCTGTTTCAAAATCTGTTTCTTGGTGGTCAGTTTTAGGGTTTGTTTTGTATTTATTTACTTAATCTGCCTGAATCCCCTTTTCAGCAACAACAAAAGTCATATCCCTATTGTACAATGCATCATTATTTTGCAAGTGCCTCACTATGAGTGGCTTTGCGCTTGAAAACACCTAACATTAATGCAATTATCTTCAAGATCATATATACTTGTAAATTGGTTGATACCATCCAAAAAGACTGTGAGTCAGCTCTATTTCATCTGTCCATAACTCCCCAATTTACGCTGTCAGGTCTATTGGTATATCGTCCCCCTGGGACAGCTAGTCCTTGGATAACTTCATTACCGGACCTCTTAGCCCCAGTTATGCTCAAAGCGTCTAATTTTACTATTTTAGGAGACCTAAACATACATCTAGATGATAATGAATGCCCTCATAGGAATCAGCTTCTCTCTACCCTGGAAGCATTCAACCTTCAATTACTTAACACAGGTCCTACACATTGTGCTGGACACTTACTTGATCCAATTTTCCCCTAGACTGTTCCCGCGAAGCGCTTCAAATCACCTGGTCCGATCACTCAGCTGTCCCTTTTTCCTTAGACATGGCTGAAACTGCAACAAGATCTGCGATAGTAAAATCGAGGCCATCTCGGAATTGGGGGAAGGTTAGTATTCCAGAACTTAATAATTCACTGATTAAAACACTTCCGTCTATTGACGCACCAGTCACGGCTCTCAACAGTGCTACTGAACTCTGGCTAACCAATGCTGTAAATCGGGCGCTACCTATGACATCTAAGTCTACAGTTTCACACCATCCTCCAGCCCCATGGTACTCGGAACAACTCAAGAGTCTTCGCTCACAATGCAAGACCTTGGAGCGTAAATGGAGAAAAGGCTACTCTCCTTCACGTAAAATCATATATAAAGAAGCCTTAAAAAAGTACCATAACAGCTGCAAAACTGCTAAAGCTAACTACACTACAAAAACAGTGACTGATGCACAAAACTGTCCTAAGGTGTTATTCTCCGTCGTGAAGAAACTGACCGGTGCAAATTCCTCTCCCCCTCCCCTGGCTCTTGATGCCACCCAGTGTCAGTCCTTAGCGGATTATTTTATATACAAAGTGGATCTTATTTACGATCATTTCTCTCCACCTCCTGAGACCACTTTTTTCACCCCTAATACGGTCCAGGAATTGGTGAATATCACCACTGATGCAGCAATCACCACTTGGCAGCCTCTAGACGCCACTTCTTTTGTGTCCTGCCTAAATAGTGTGCGATCTGGATCCCCACTGGATGTGCTTCCGGCCAAAATATTAAAACAACTGGATCCCCTTACTCATCCCATTTTTATTAAATTACTAAACACTTCCTTGAGCGAGGCCCAGGTCCCCCAACCTTGGAAACATGCCATGGTGGTACCTTTACTAAAAAAATTGGGTGCTGATTCTTCCAACCCTGCCAACTTCCGCCCGATATCTCTGCTGCCAATTTTTTCGAAGATTTTGGAGAGACACATAAATTCCCAGCTTTCGAAATTGGTCGAAAACACCGCTTTTCTCTATCCTTCTCAGTCGGGCTTCCGGCCTAGGCACTCAACTGAGACAGCGCTCCTGGGGGTAACGGAGAGTCTGAGGCACGGTGTCGACCAAGGTAACACCATGGCGCTCATCCTGCTGGATTTGAGCGCAGCGTTCGACACCGTGTCACATTCCATCCTCATTGACTCTCTGAAGTCTCTAGGTGTAGGTGGCCAGGCCTTGGCCTGGCTGGTGTCCTTCCTCAATGACCGAAGCTTCCAAGTGTTCTCTCCTAAAGCAGCTTCCACCATCTGTCCATCTTCTCGCGGCGTTCCCCAAGGCTCAATCCTTAGTCCCTTATTATTTAATATTTACGTTAAACCCTTGGCATCCATTGTCGAACAGGCTGGGCGTACCCTGTTTTCCTACGCAGATGACACCCAGATTGTCTTCTCCCTATCAGGGCGAGACGAGAACAACATCTCCGCACTCAAGTCAGGCCTCACTCTTGTGGCTGACTGGATGCGGAGAAACTGTCTCAAACTGAACGGGGAGAAGACCGAGGTGGTCATCTTGGGTCGGAATAAACATCTCTGGGGTCCCCGCCATTGACCCATCGAACTGGGCACTGCGCCTACTCCTTCCACCGCAGTTCGTAACCTGGGTGTCATTATTGACGACAGGTTAACCATGAGACAACAGGCCACTAAGGTCGCGGCCATCTGCTTCTCAACGCTGCGGTGGCTCCATAAGATCTTGTGGATGCTTCCACTATCTTCACGCAGAACCGTAGTCCAGGCGCTTGTAACATCTCGCCTGGACTATGGCAACATCCTTTACTTGGGCGCAGATAAAGCCACCTTACATGTATTGCAGGTAGTGCAAAATGCGGCGGCACGCCTGCTAAAAAACATCCCCAGACGCACTTCAGCCAGGGCTGCCTTACGTGACCTTCATTGGTTGAACATCCCTGAACGTATCAAATTTAAGGCACTATGCTATATGTTCAAGGTCAAACAGGGTAGTGCCCCAGCCTACCTCCAAAGGCTGATAACACCCTATAGACCCCTACGTCCACTTAGGTCATCGGACATGGGCAATTTCACTATGCCAAGATGGAAGCTGACAAAAATGGGAGGTCGTTCCTTCTCTACTCTGGGCCCCAAATATTGGAACTCCCTCCCACTGGACCTAAAACTAGAGACAAATTTGTTTCGCTTCCGTAAGGCTTTGAAGACATTGCTTTTTACTCAACGTGCCCAATAGTCTGCTTTGGCTCTAGTCAGGTGAAACTGCCTCCTTCTTCTACAGTCTGTCCCTAGCGCCGGGAAACCCATTGTGGGTAGCTGTGCGCGGTATAAACTTAAATAAATAAAAATAAATAAACATTAAAGATCGGTGCAAAATGTTTGGAAATTCTTCTGAATTTGGAGTGCTATTTTGATTTAACCGCTAGTTTAAGTACTCTAGGATGCAGCAGCAGAATCATATTATTCTAGTAGCTTTCCATATAGTGTGACCGTTCAAATGTCATGATAAAAGAAACTGCACCTTTGAGGTCTGCTCTCCGTTTGTCTAATCACTTGTTAATTTAACCTGGTTCTTGTCACTTCATGAGCCGTAAGCAGTTTCATGATATGGTCACCGCTACTCCAGTTCCGTTTTCCCAATATTATTCACTGCACTCACTTACATTTTTTCTAGCCCCCAAATCAGCCTGTCTTCCTTCACTCATTACAAGTCATTTTATAATCCCTTGTATCTCTCTGGTCTTCTGAAACATATTTTTAGGTCTTGCCTGACCCAGCGCATGGGCTGATCTGGCAAGACTTTTAGTAAGGGCTTCAAAAAATGCTACCAGGTCTGGCCTAGAGATCGAGTACATGTGCACGGGCCTTACGAGCAGAGGCGCCATATGGCTTTCCTCGTCATGCTCATTAAGCGCAGCGCTGGCCGCGCTTGATCGTGATCACTTTTGCTGCCGCTTTGATGTTCTCAGTGAGCCGCATTACTTTGCTTTGCTTTGAAATAACAATGGTTGTTATTTCAGGTTAACCATTAAGGCGCTACATTCGCTCGCTACAAACATCTTGCAAACCAGCTCAGCGATCACAGACACGCCTCGTGCTCCCTGCGTCTATGACAGCGCAAGACTCTTCCTGAAATAGAGCAGCGGTCGCTGAGCTTTGTTCAAGCCCTCGTAAACTGGATTTTTTCAATGGAATAAGTCTGTTCCAAAACAAGGAGGGCCCTCTGCCAGTTGCTGCTGCAGCACACAGGCCCCATTGTGCCAGCCGCGTGAATCACTCTTCCTGCAGGCTGCTGAGACAGGCTCCTTTCCTGGGGCTGGCGCGCGGCCAGGGCGGGCTGCAGCTGTGCCTTGCTGTCTGTTATTCAGGATGCATTGGCACTCACGAGCGCACCCTATTATGGACTGTTGCCTGTACCCAATTTCCCCTCGTTCCTCGCCTCTACCCTGGCCCTATCTTCTGCCACTGGCTGTGGAGTTCTCTATGTTTCTACCTCGTCTCGCACCCCCCTCACAACCAGTGGCCGCACCTGGTACTCCCTCCAACCTCACACCCTTTAGCCTTCATGTCTAATGAACTGTGTTTCCGTCACTGCTCTCTCTCCCTGCCAATGTCACCTTTCTCTCCCAGTACCCTCTGTCTCTGGCCCTTCCCCAATGGCTGTCTCTCTATTCTTCTCTCCCTGTCACCTCTGCAAGCATCTCCTTTCTTCATGCCCTCCCGTCCTTTGTTGACATTGTCACTCTCTGCTCTCCTCACGCGCCCTGGTGTAAAGCCAATCGTAGGTGAAGTAGGCTTCATGGGTTCACCGAAAAAGTCATGCCAGGTTTCACAAATTTAAAATACATAAATTAAATAAATAAACAATGAGAGCGACTAAAAATATGTGCACTGGCTGCAGAATAGGATGAGTTGGGCAAGAACAGCCACAATCCAATGTAATGGAGCGCTTCAACAGACCATACTTAATTTTGCTGTTGCACCACCAATTTTTACACTAATGTACACCAGTGAACTGTAACATAAGCAGAAGCCAGAAGGACAATGTCAGGCTCTCCATTTACGAAGTGGACCAGAGGAACCAACACATTTTTATTGCTTTTATTTATTACAATTTTTTGATATGCAAGACAGCAGCCACACTTTTCTACAACATACCTTTAACACATTGGCATTGCCAGTAGCTCTTGATACACACTTAAAAGGTCCCAAAGGCAAGACCTATTGGCTATGCCAATGCTTGTTTTAAATCCTATCTGAAATATTAGATTATCCATTATCCTTCCCTTTTTACTTGTCATCCCTACGTTGCACTTTCTTCTATTCACAGTTCCCTTGTAATTGCTGCCCCATCTTTGTCTTGCGCTGCCTAATGTTTAGCAACCCTGTTGCCTTGAGCTCCCTAGGCTTCTTCAATGGAATTTTTACTATTAGAGTACTGGACGCAACAACCGTTAAGTAGCGTGAAATCTTGTCATACTATACAGTAAACCCTGAGCCTGCTGGTGTTCCTTTGTTCTATATGTGTACACACTTGTCAGGCTATATGGGATAATGAGACTAAAAGGCAATTATTCAATCCTTGTGATAAGTATTGCATTGTCCCTAGGAGGACAGGAGTCGAGTACTACTGTAATCTCACTGAACTTCCAAGTACCTCCTGTTTACCTTTTGTATTGTATTGTAATTGCATTTATATAGCGCTTACTACCCCAGACAAGTTATATACTGTTTCTAACTGGATATCTTAACCAGATACCAACGGAGTACAATGAAGGGCACTGCACATCAGACATAGACAATGATTATAATAGTTAAATCAGGAATCTTTTTCAGTTCTTTTTTTTAATTCCCTGTCAATTTTTGCGATAAAATTAGTGATTTTTAATTAATTGTTTTTAAAATAATGTTTATTATAATGTATATTGAGGTTTCTTTTAACAAATGTATTGGTATTTGTGACCTAATTTAAATGTGTTATTTTGCAAAGATTCTAATTAATCATGCAATATCGTTTTTACTTACTTACTCACCCTAACAAGGCGTTGAAGCACTTGTTCGGGGAGTAGCACGCTACTCCGGAACCCATGAAGGATTAATGTTAAATTAATAAAGTGAAATATGAAAGCAATTTGAATGATGGATATGTTAGTCAGTTATTTGGATTGAAGAGGGTAGGGGAGGGATAGAAGAGGGGAAAAGGTCTGACCTCGGAATGCAAAGGGGAAAACACAGGAACGCAGAGGCTGTGAGCGGCGCCTCTGAGTTAAGGGATGGGAGGAACCAGCAGAGGCCACTTTATGATGCAGTGAGGCCAAAGGCTGCCGCGATTTCGATCCTTACGACAGGATTTTCATGACTTGGGTGTTCAATGCTCACTGGAACCGCTCCTGAACTGCCCCGTGCAGGAACCTCAAAGCGGGAAGGAGACCAATGTCGCCTTGACTCTGACCGGGAGAGCTGTGCCATCAACCGTTTCATTTGCCTTTCAAGCAAGGCTTTAGTCTTCAGCCGTTTACAGGTGTTGCACTCCTCGGAGTACTCTCCTAGGCACCATATGCAGAAGGGATGGGGATCCGTAGCAGACATCTTGTCGAGCATGGTCTCGCACGTCTTAAATCCCAACCCTGACACAAAAAAGTGTTGCAGTAGGCCAAAAATACAAACCGCCAGAGGAACCACTGGAGAAGTGTGGCTCAGGGGTTAGAGGCGGCAGACCCGGAAGCTGAGATCGGCCCTGGACCAGGGTTCAATTCCCCGCCCCGACGGGGGTTGGGCTCAATAATTCCACGGACTCGATAATTCTCACTCCGGTGCCTACTCGACTCACGGGTTCACACTCTGCGACTCTGGGCAATAGCTTGCTTAATCTCCACAACGGCCCCTCGCGGCGGGATGCCTGGCTTTCACCTTGTGGATACCCTGCCGGGGTATCTCACAGGGGAATACCAGGACGGGTTCCCTAAGCAAGCGCATAGATGCCTGCGATGTGGGCGATTTGCGCTATATAAATACATTTACATTTACTGATCCGTGTTACAGCTCGGAAAAGAACAAAGCAATGTCCACGAGTCGGAGGCGACTTATATGGCAGCAAAGACGTCATTGCAGAGCCGTACGGCGCCGTCCCTGGCATGCAGAGGTACTTCTGAAATATTTCCGGATCCAGTCAGATGCCTGGGGAGAATTCACAAATTATGGAATCTGTATCTAGATGTCTCTATCAGATACACCATGTTTAAACCCAGTCTTTGACCCTCACACAACACCTACCACATAGGCTGGCAGGGCAGTAATTAAGCAAGTGCAAGCTTACCCTGGATCCCATGATTGGCCAACTTAATTCTTTACTGAACTTCAAATGTACGTTAACTAAATCTGCACCTAATTACTGGCTTTACAGCTCCGTGATAAGGGTGCTGAAACTTTGCAGCTCCCTACCTCTGTGAGTCTGAATAGGGTTACACGATTCCAGCTGCGGGTGGAGCCACATCAATAAACAAATTGCACTGATGCAGAGTAGGCTGTGGAGAGATGTGACCTCAGAGCGCAGACCAGGTTTTGCAATCAGGGGATGACTGCTTACAGTGAGGCAAGCAGGTCTTGGGATACACTGAAAAGTAACAGTCGTTCACAGGAGGTAAGACCGTGAAACAAGAGAAAACACAGCCCCATGTGGATTAGGAGGATTGATGCCAGGATGAGTTTCCCCATCAGTCTTCAGCTCTTGTGGTGGAGTAATAGTAACCAGTCAGAAAAACAACACCCGCAAAAGGCAGTGAGAAAACAGATATAGATCTTAGTTCAACCTATGCCTGGATACAGTAGCAAAATCGACTCTGGATTATTTAAGACCAGATCAAGCCAGTTAAATCATAAAGGAAGTGTTTGGTCTGGCTGCAGAAATAGCGAGCCAAGTACTTAATTGACACAGGCTAAAAACGTTTCCCCGCAGTTGAGCAGCAATTATTCGGTTTCTACAAACAAAGTAGTCTCCAACCCCATGCAATAATTACTTAACTCTAGTTGTCCAGAGTAAGGGTTTTTTGCTTCACTGTATTGCTAACTTAGCTGAATAATCAGAGCATGCGTTGCAAATACACAATGCTAATCGAAATTGTATTTAACCAAGGAACAGTGTTGTGAATCTAACAGTCGTAAAGCCCCAAAGTCAATGGCTGCCGAATTTCGGAATATTTGCTTAGGGGAGGAGGGAGCGGCGTGACTCACCAGTCACTTCAGCCGTGCTCATTTTAGTCCTGATTCAGGGTGTACCCACTGGAATCAGATGAGGGTTGGAAGTACCTGCTGCTCTCAGCAAGGTCAGGGATTCCATCAGGCTTCCTGAATTAGCTGGGATGCTGCAGCACCAGAGAGAAGATGACTCTAGAAGTTCAGCACAGATATCATCATGTCAAACAGGGCAGGTTGCAGTTGGCTTCCAATCAAATGACCTTGCAATATCAAAGGTGTTCTCAAAGTATAAAAGCTGTTGGAGGGAGTCAGTCTTGTAAAGGTTCATTTCCTTTCAGTCAGGTCACAGGCAGTCATATTCCGGGGAACTGTCACTCAAGTTGTGGAGGATCTCTGTCCTATAAGGAACTGCTGCTGAGGTTCAGGCAGGCCATAAATACAACACATGTTCTAGAGGCAATCATTCAGAAAAATGTAACACGCTGGCAGGGAAAAAAGAATTCAAAGGACTCTATCACTACAAAAAGTATTGAAATTGTATCTGTTTATTGATGAGATAAGTCACTACAGTAAAAAAGCAATTCCAAACAGGGAAAAGGTGCTTTGTGTGACGTGCGGTAAAGTGAAAAATAAGTGACAATATAGTGCAGAAAATGTACACTGCACATATGATGAAAGGGTCTTAACCAACCAGGCAGCAATTTTGAGTGTGTGAACCCTCAAATGAAACGTATCACAATGGGTTTCTCAGAGTCCAAGCAATAATGGAGTAGTGTTAAAAATATAAGTCAACGTTTCGACCCCAGAGAGTTATTTAACAGGGTCTTCCTCAGTACAGAGGTCGCAACCTAGAAAGAGACAGTAAGTGTCAGAAAAGAGCAAAGAAAGTAAGAATGGAGAAAAACCTTGGAGTAAAATGCCATCAAACCTGATCACCTTACCAATGGAAGTGCAATACCTAAATCATAGGAGACCATCAATTTCCCACATGGATTACTATGTCAGGAGAAAACACCGACATTAAATTACCAAATAGTACATGACAAAATTAAGACGGACTTGGCAATAGTGATTCTGGAGAATTTTAATCCACCTAAAAACACCAAGAGGAAGAGGCTCTGTGATGGTATCGCAATAAGAGAGGGATGGTGAAATCCTGTAACAGTAACCTTGGAGTGAGCCAGATAAAAAGGTTGTGCAGTTTAATGACCACAAGTACATATAATTCAGAAAGTAAATGCAAAGAGCGAGTGACTCTCCATGTGCATTCAAGGGCAGGATCCAGATAAGCAGAGAGGTCAAAAAGGGTTAGAACAAGCATGCCAATGCAAATCTCTAAAAAATGTATCATTGGCAGACGTAAACATTTCTTCCAAACAACTTAAGCAGAACATAAGCGTTGCATTCCTGAAAATGTCATTGCGCTTCCTTAAAGATAAAAATGAACAGGAACTGTGAGGCGAGTGGGGGCCTGGTGAGGCATTTGGCACGATTTAAAACAAATGAAGGCAAGACGAGTAAAGGGTACATTCACCCTGTGCCCTCATCACAGCTCATAGGTCTGGAGGAAGGACGCCTGCATTGGAATACCCGAACACGCTCACACTGAAGTAAAATAGGAAGGGGACTTGGGGCATGTCCAAGGTTGTGGATATATGGGGGCCATATTGAAATATGTGCCGGGAAGATCTCGCCACACAGTGGGGGCCAGCATGGAGGCTACAGAGGCATGGAATAGAAACAGGAAGTACATACCAGTGTTTACGAATTGAGGCCAAAATATCTGCACGATCAACCTCATCATAAAAAAGTGCCAACAAAAAGGACTGTGAGCATGTCTTCAATGGGCACCATATTGAAAACAAGCTAATTGGTTCGGGACTAGGTCAAATAAGAGTAATACCTGCTATGGTCAGAAAAAGACAGTCATTGAAAAGAAGAGGAAAAAAAGAAAAAGCCTTTCCAAGAATAGCAAACTTCTTGTATTTTTCTTCTCCTTTCTTTTTAGGTATCGACTATTATATCCCGCAGGGATTAATAGGCGAGTGTATAGTAGTTGAAACAAACTCTTTGACCAAGCGGATTCCAAGCGGATTACGTGCAGTTCATGTGACCCAGTCGTGTGAGACGCGCGTCCACATCAAACCCATAAGCCTCGCAGCACCAGACTTCAATGGAATGCCTCCCAAGCTGCTCCCCCGCCTGTGACGCTTCGCCAGTACGCGCTTGGCCTCACTCACACCCTATATGCTCGTTCCCACCCACTCGCTCGCTCCCCTGCTCCCCCGCCCCCCACCCCTATCCGCCTCGCACAGCACCATGCTCCTTCCCTCCCACTCGCCCGCTCCCTAGCCCCCTCGCCTCCATCTAAGCGCCGGCCCCCATCCGACCTGTATTACAATGAGTTTCGCTCTGGGCAAGCTGTGGCAATCGGCGAATTCTGACAGGAGCCCCTCTCTTTTTCTCCAGTACATACATGCAGTATTTCTGCTGCTCCCAGGCGGGATTTATAGAATAGCCCGTGGCTAGGTGCTACCAGAATACTTTAGGAAGTGACAAAACCTGCTCCCCCGACCCCTACCCCCATTCGCCTCGCACACCACCATGTCCTTCCCTCCCACTCACTCGCTCCCCCCAGTCTGTGCCTCGCATCATCGCATCAGGCCCCATTCATTGCCGTCAAGAAGTGATAACATAACATAGACATCTATGACTCATGGGATGTACTTCTCCGTTAACTTAGCTGTGATTTCCAATACTTGACAGGGGGCAACGATGAAAGGGTAGTGATACGTTTCAGGGTGTAGAGTTCTTTGTCACATATCAAATGGTGCATCTTATTTGCTAATTTAGCCTGGTAAGTTAATGTGAGGATTCTTTAGTTCGTAGCCACTGATAACTGAACTATTTTTACATTCCAACTGGGTCAGTTTAATCAAAACTGCTCAACAACACGGACACGTTTATTTCAGTACCATGAAACTACTTAATAGTAATTATTCACTCAGACAACCAATCAACATTTTGAAAATTACTTGCACCAAAACCAATATGAACTATTTCTTAAGTACATAAATAATTGACACTCCACTGACTTTGAAAGTCTTCAGTATTATTCATTGAAACCACACAAACTGTATGATATTCATATTTGCAAGGAATATTTTGGCTTCCCAAAATGCAAAAATACATTAGTTGCCCAACGGCTGCTTTGCAAGGATGTCTAATACTAGAATCACCTGGTCATCAACAAAAGTTAAGACCGTGATTATCCTTATTAGGGGCTTGCTTATAAACGTACATGTAATTGTTTAAATGTTATGTTACAGACGCGATGAGACTCCCAAGGTGCTCCCCCGCCATCCCACAAAGCAAGCCAAGAACATCAAAGCGACCGGCCGCTTTGAGTCCATTTGCCACCATCCACATCACGCGCCCTGCAGGTCATAAACAGGACCATCTGCTTGTGAATTGGGATGCTGGCATGGTTGCCCAGCCCCCCTCCCAGCGCTGCCTTTCCTCTGCCGGCTTGTTTTACAGTGGCATTTTGCATGCTAGGATATGTAGGTCCACAGTTTATAACGTAAAAATAGAACTTCAAATGCCAACAATCTGCGTTTTGTTGACTGTAAAGTTGAGCTGCCCCATTAATTGCAGTCAAGACGTGATAACATAACATAGACATCTATGACTCATGGCTCGCTCGCTCGCTCCCCTGCTCCCCCCCCCCCCACCCCCATCCGCCTCGCACACCACCATGCTCTTTCCCTCCCACTCGCTCGCTCCCCCACCCCCCGGCTCCGGCTCCCCCTAGTCTGTGCCTCGCATCAGGCCCCATTCATTGCAGTCAAGACGTGATAACATAACATAGACATCTATGACTCATGGGATGTACTTCTCCGTTAACTTAGCTGTGATTTCCAATACTTGACAAGGGGCAGCGATGAAAGGGTAGTGATACGTTTCAGGGTGTAGAGTTCTTTGTCACATATCAAATGGTGCATCTTATTTGCTAATTTAGCCTGGTAAGTTAATGTGAGGATTCTTTAGTTCGTAGCCACAGATAACGTAACTATTTTTACATTCCAACACAGTCAGATGTCTTTGGCCCTGAGCATCACTGTCAGTCTCAGACATAGGTGCACATAACTCTCCCCAATACGCGTTCCATTTCCCCTTTATTTTAGTCCATTTGTTTGGACAACTCTTACTGTTATAGATTATCACGCCACAGCATCACTCAACGCCAGAGCATCACTCAACGCCAGAGCATCACTCAACGCCACAGCATCACTCAACGCCACAGCATCACTCAACGCCACAGCATCACTCAACGCCACAGCATCACTCAACGCCACAGCATCACTCAGTGCCACTGAATGCCACAGCACCACTCAATGCCACAGCACAACTCAATGCCACAGCATCACTCAGCGCCACAGAATCACTCAGCGCCACAGAATCACTCAGCGCCACAGAATCACTCAGCACCCCTCAACGCCACAGCACCCCTCAACGCCACAGCACCCCTCAATGCCACAGCACCCCTCAACGCCACAGCACCCCTCAACGCCACCACCCCTCAATGCCACAGCACCACTCAGCGCTACAGCACCACTCAGCGCTACAGCACCACTCAACGCCACAGCACCACTCAGCGCCACAGCACCACTCAACACCACAGCACCACTCAACACCACAGCACCACTCAACACCACAGCACCACTCAACACCACAGCACCACTCAACGCCACAGCACCACTCAACGCCACAGCACCACTCAATGCCACAGCACCACTCAATGCCACAGCACCACTCAATGCCACAGCACCACTCAATGCCATTGCATTCCCTCAATGCCACGGCATCCCTCAACGCCACGGCATCCCTCAACGCCACGGCATCCCTCACCGCCACGGCATCCCTCACCGCCACGGCATCCCTCAACGCCACGGCATCCCTCACCGCCACGGCATCCCTCACCGCCACGGCATCCCTCACCGCCACGGCATCCCTCACCGCCACGGCATCCCTCACCGCCACGGCATCCCTCAACGCCACGGCATCCCTCAACGCCACGGCATCCCTCAACGCCACGGCATCCCTCAACGCCACGGCATCCCTCAGCGCCACAGCATCACTTAGCACCACTCAACGCCACAGCACCACTCCGCACCACTGAAGGCCGCAGCATCACTCAGCACCACTGAAGGCCGCAGCATCACTCAGCACCACTGAAGGCCACAGCATCACTGAGCACCACTGAAGGCCACAGCATCACTCAGCACCACTGAAGGCCACAGCATCACTCAGCACCACTGAAGGCCACAGCATCACTCAGCACCACTGAAAGCCACAACATCACTCTGTACAACCATTCAACAACAACTGGTTCTAATATGTTCTCTCAATGTTTCAAGCTTTATTACAAATGTCACAAAAAATGTTAATATTTCACTTCTGTTCTTGGATTTTCATCACAATAAAATACACTGAACATAATCTTCCCAAAAGTTATTTACAAAAGTTTAAGCTATTGCCATTATACATTACAATAACTTTTATTTAAGTATTAATTATTAAAAAAATAAGCCATTGTTATTTGTAATATTAATACATCTATGTCATGTAAATACAGCACATATTGCATTACAAATGCTATAGGTGTCACGTTTGCGAAAGTTAAAACTATTGGCATTGTAAATGACAAAGCTATTAATTTCGCTATTTTCAAAACCAACACATAAATAAAACATTTGTCATTTATAATACCAATAGCTCAAACTTTCCTAATGCGAGACCTATTGCATTGCAAATGCTTGTTTCTTCCTTCTTTCCTTTTCACACCTCCCCCCTACCCTCTAAGGGGGCAATCAGATAAGGGGGTCAGCCTAGCTCGAAAAATCTGTAAAGTGGCACCACAAAATCCAACGAACCTTGACTGGAAACCCTGTAACTAGATTGCCATGAAGAATGTATGGTTTATGTTTTATGTGTACGTAAAAAAAAAGAACAATAAAAAACTTGTTGAAATTAAGAAATGGACCATTTCACAGTGGCTACATGCAAAGTCTGAGTCTGTAAGTCATGACCATAGGAACAGAAACAAAGCAATAAATACATAAAACCCAAATGTGAGGTCGACAGTAAGAATCCTTTAATGTGTCTCATAATTACAATAGTTTAAAACTTTGAGTCAATCAAGTGTATGGAGGGACAGAAGAGTTGACATAGTCTTAACAGGCATGCATACAGAGACATGTTGAGATTGTGTATCAGATTTGAAAAGATGTTGTCCATCCGTTAGAAAATGCTGTTGAAAGTTGACACCAGTCATCATTGGCATTGAAACCTCTACCAGTTGATTTCAAACATGCAGACCATTTGTAGTCATGTTGCAAAAGTTTTTCTTGATGGTTGTCTCTTCTAGGATTCTGTGTGGGCACCTCAATCACCTGTGTCCTTAAACCCTCAGGCTAGTGTCCGTGTTGTTGATAATGTTCAATTAGAGGGGCTCCTATGGTTCCACAGTTAATCCTGCAGCGGCGCTGGAGTATACTTACTTTACCCTTCTGTGAAGTTTTTCCCACATAGATTTTTGCCATGGGCACCAGATGGCGTAGATTACCCTACTTGCATTTCTGTTGGAAAGGTCCTCAAATTCAATCTTAATATGTTCGATTTCAAACCTCTTAGTTTCATAATAAAGATTGCAAGCCACAATCTGCTACATTTAAAATGACCCTTTATGGGTGCAAGTGCCTACTGTGATTGCATAGATGGAGTATCAAGAGGAGAGAAAGCAACCCTAAATAACTTGTCCCTGACATTAGGCCCTCTTTTGAAAGAGCAGAGTGGTAAATCAGTGCAATCAAGAGTCTTTTTGGTGACCTTGTTATCAGTAATGGAGGTGCTAATGAAAACCTGGCAATCCTTTCCTGTCTCTTGGATTTTGGGGGTCAAAAGGGTGTCTCTGTTTGTGTACTATGCTCAGAGCAGGGAACGAAATTTGGAGGGCTAGGTTGGCAGCCTATCTACTTTTTATATTTGTTTAGTACTTGGTCCTTCCCCTGGCTACAGACCTGCTTGAAATGGCCTGGCTCAGGTTAGGTAAGCACAAGGCACACTACCTGCCCTGTTTCAGTGATTATGAATTCAAAACCAGGCCACATACGCTTTACTTTACTATGCTTCATAAGGTTAAGAAGGAAAAAGAGCAGCACAAGGGAAAAGGGGACCAGCAGTCCTTGCTACCACTAGCCCTTTTAGAACATCCTCTAACCCTAGGGGCTACTTACAAGCAGGGGTCCAATATAGGTACCCTCCTCTCATGTACCAGTGCACACAACACACATTCCGGGGTCCCAGTTATGACATACCACACACATGTATGTGCAGTACTCACAGTAGGCTGCAGATAAGTCTGTACCCTACTACTATTAATCAGCTGCCACCATCCATAAGTAGTATCATGGACTGCTCACTGGGATGACATATCACCCATGTTAAAAGCAGCACCATTGGGGGTGAACCCCTTTCCTCCAACTAGCACTCTATTGAGTAGCACCAGTCGAACTTGTGTAATGGACTTGTCAGGGGCCATGTGACACAATTCTCATAAGCAAGAAAACACAATGAGTTGGTTAGAATGAGAAGCTGGTTATTACATGAACACTGCACCCTGGACTTATGATGTTACAGCTTTGAACCACAACCCTCTTTCATTTCCTAGTTTGCATTTTTCGGCTGCATTCAACCTTTCTTTGCAGCAGGCACTGAGCTGTCTACATTCTGGAACATATATTGACCAGACCCATCTTGCAACAGAATTTTATATGCAGAGGGATGGTTTAGGATAATGTAGCTGAGAGTGATGACCCAAGAAGGACGAACAGACCCTCTGCACCATCAAACCCTTGTAATCATCTTGTCAACTGAGCTATTCAATGATGCTCGCCCTCCATTTGTCAAGGAGCCCTACCTGTGCCCAATACTAGTGTCCCCTCTGGATTGGAGAAGTATTCACGAACACAAACTTGCTTTGTAAAGAGCCCATCAAGATCCCACGCTCCATCAATGGCCTCTGACCTCACGCAAGGGTTGTAGAAGCAGGATTGACCTCTACGTAGCAGTTCATCCACACAGCAAATGTACATGGAGCTTCTAGGTATCCTCAGCTGTGAGGCAGCCAAATCTCTGGGTACCTCTTAAGAAATGAACATATAAACCACAGCTAGTAGAAGTGAAGATGTGTCTTATTTCTTTCATTGTGCACACCTCCTGTCAGTTGTCTGTAGTCCTTCTCATCTAAAAAGTGCAACACAAAATCAATGCAACAATGGTAGAAACTGGAGATACTGATCTGTTTTGCAATAGCGTGCCTCCCATAGGAACCATAGTGACATCAAAAATACGTGACTCTAAAAGCAAGCCATTAAGGTAATAACAACCTAATGGTTTCCAGAAATTTTGTGCATGTCCACCAATTATGAGGTTGCAGCAGCACGAACATCTGGGGGTTTTTGGAAATGTGATGTGTAAGGGCATTTTCCCCTTGGATTCCCTTTCCATCTAAAGATTCTAAAGCTTCAGTGTTAAAGATCCATTTGGAGCTAACTAACTACATAGCTGAAATCACCATTGCTTAACATTAGAATATTGAAGTCTGATAGGCTGAAGCTGATAGGTTTGTCAAGTAATTAGTGAAAAGAGACTTAAGACCGGCTAATCAGACCCCTTCTAAAGCTTCTTGAATGTTAACTGTGACAATCTGGTGTGTTGGGCAATGCTCCTGCCTAGTTCATATAATTATGTTGGTTTCTTTGGCTCATCTTTGGTAACTCGACCAGAACAGCAGTGAAATCCGCAGGGAAAATATGTGTGGTGTTATGTGAAAGAGCACAGCCATCCAAAAGAATTCCAGGCCCTCCAATCATCATCCTTGCAGAAACTCTTGCTAGCTATTGGAGACACTGGCTTTTCGTTGGAACCCATCTTGTAAAGAGTGTGATTTATTTTACTGATCAAGGCCTAATGTATTAAAGGGGTTTATCCATTTTGTTTCGATGGGAAAATTCGTTGATCCACAAGGGACTAAATGACCTGGCAGCACTCCAAGGTCATGTCCCCACAACTATACCTAGCTGTTTGTGACTGATACTTTCCATGCGGATCATTAGATGTCCTCTAAATAAGACCGTCAAAACGTGTGACTTGAAACTGCTCTGTGGCAAAAGACACAAGTGGGTGTCCATATAGCCTCGCCATTTATAATTAAGGCACGTAGTTGGATATGGTACACATTCCATGTCTCAACAGTAGAAAACCTGAAGGGGTAGGTCAAGTCCGGCTAAAGAATTGACTTGATATGGGGGGATACATTTGAGTCATGCTTTTAAGTTGATTGCAGTCTCTTAAACTGTGATCCAAATTATTAGTAGAATAACGTTTTGTTTAAAAGAAACGCTTCTCACAGTGACAGCTTATAGGTACTCACAAGCATGAGCTGACTAACAAAGGATGAACTGGGGGCAGAGTTCATGTATCTTGTCCTGAGGTTTCATAACTGACCCGTGAGGGGCAACAATAATGCTGCCTTATATAGAGTGAGAGATTCATGGTTTAAGAGGCCACAGTGATTGCCTAGTACCACAATACTTGAGTTGCACAGAAGGTAAAGGAAAACGTACTGTTTTTACAGAACAAATGGGTCAGATCTCGGTCTAGCAGAGCACAGGCAATCACAGAGGTAAACCAGTATATGCAATTGATCCAGCAAAAGGCCAGGGATAAATATGTCACAATCAAGGAAAAATTCAATGGGTCCATACACAATCAGATTTCCTGGCTGTTCCGCTGGGGGTCATGTTTTGTAATTTCACTTCAATCTTGATTAGTTAACTCACTTGTAGACTCAAAATTATTTGAGAAATGTATTCAATGTATAACTAATCTTCACAGATCAACACGTTTTTATTGGTTGATGGACAATTAGTTGAGTAGTTGATGTTGATATGAACAATTAACTAACTATTTTACTGATCTTAGTGAAATAACCACAGACTCTGGGTAACATTCAATGAATTTTATATAAATCTCAGTCATAAATGAACACTCGTTAGTACAAATTCACAGTGCAAACTCCAACAACTTTCATGGGAGATAAAAATTCATTTAGCAAGTACATTCAATTCACAGATACATTCAACAAACAATGTGTTGGACTTGGCCTTTTTTTCCCCCAAAATTTTTCGCTTTTGACCCCCTTATCTGGATTGTCTCCCCCATGGGATTAAACCTGTATAGGCCATGAGTGGTGTGAGACCCCTTTTGAAACATGTAATTACCTGACATAATGTGAGCACTTGTAAATATCCCCCATTTTGAAAACGCACCTGACTGAAATGTATTGCTTTTAAAATGGATGCCATGGCCATGGGTTTTGCCACTGGACTGACATAGGTCAGCGGTCTAGTTAATATTACCCAGCTACCCCTAGCTTTTGGAGGGAAAGCCTGGCACCCAGGGTGCTCACCCCCTCCCCTAGAACCAGTTTAGGCTAGATGTGCCAACATTCTAGAAGGTCCTGGCACTGCCTGGGAGGAGGGTATAAATAGGGGGAAGTGTCACCAGAGAGTCAGTCAGCGCTGGGACAAGGAAGGGAGGGGGACCTGCTGTGAGGTGCGACCGCCACATGGGCCTGTGAGCTGGGCCCTGCACCCTTATAAACCCCCCCGCTGCTGTCCCCATGGGCCCCTGACAAAGGAGGGCCCCTACCCAGGTCACTGACGCCGTTTTGGACCAGGTACCACGTCAGCGCTGCATGAGAGAAGCGCCCAGGAGGTGAGGAGTGGGACCGTCTACCCCCTCTTGTAAAGCTGTGGCCCTGTGGAAGTGCTGGGTCGTGAGGAGCAACCCGGGGAGGATTGTGCCCCCTACGCGCTGTGAGTCTAAAGACTGTTGCTGCCTGTGGAGCTGCCTGGGGAGGATTGTGCCCCCAAGGGACTGTGCCCTGTGATTGATGTGGCCCCCGAAGTGCTGTTGGCCCTGAGGACTGTGTGGGCAGAGAAGGGAGTAGTGCGCTGTGAATAGCGCCACTCTCCTGAGGAGAATCACGCTGGAGGAGCCTACCCTCGTTTCAGCGCGCTGTCTATCGCATTATTAATAAATAATAGAAGGGAGCCTACCCCTTATCACAGCTGGAGATCACCGTCGCAGCCCGGGCGCTGAGGAAACTGTGAGGAGAAATAGCGCTGAGGAGCTCCCCTCGTTTCAGCGCGCTGTCCGCTATATAATTAATTAAGTACAAGGGAGCCTACCCCTTATCGCCGCTGGAAATCACCGCCGCTGCCCGGCGCGACTGTGGAGGGGCCCCCGCCGCTGTGTCTAACGTCGCGACGACCCCCGGTACCAGGAGGGGGCCGCCGATGAGGAGGTGAAGCCAGAAAGGGCCGGCATCACGTGACGGGGGCGCCCGGCCACGTCACTGGCCGCGCCCCCGCCCTCCGTGCATCCCTGGAGACCTGTGGGCATAGCCTCGGGCCGGCCGCGCTGTGATTGCCGGCCGGCAGCCAGAGAAGAAGCGGAAGACCGAAATCCCGGGATTGTGAGGAGCCCCGGTGAGAGTGACCGAAACGGGAGGCCACCCCGCCGGTCAGGGCCTGAAGGAGGCTGGGAGCGTGAGCTGTTCTCGGCGGGGCCCTCGGAGACACCAGGAGAGCCCCGCTTGTGTCCCGCCTTCGTCCTTCCGCCGCCTTTAGAGATGGCAGCAAGAGGGAGCCCCGAGTGAAGAACCCGGAAGGAGGGAGGGGGGGCCTCGAGGCACATTGCCGGTGCCTGCTCCCTCCGCGTTGGAGTTCGAGTTGGGGAAACCCCCTTCCCATGGGATCGGCACATCGCCTGCAGGGCTCCCAGTGGAAGAGGAGCCCAGACCCAGCAGCCTAGAAGCAGCCGGTGAGTGAGGCAGAATGTAGTGGAGTTGGGGGGTGTGTCGGGGCATAGATCGGTGCCCGCCCCTGGGACAACCCTGATTTTACAGGTGCCCCATCTGGCAGCGGGCATCTGCACCTGAAGAGGACTGGAGTCGGGGCATAGGGTCGGTGCCCGCCCCCCTTTTCAGGGGAGACTATTGTTGGGCCCTGTTGGCCCTAACTCACCAGAAAGAGGGTCCTAGAACTGGGCAAGGACCTCAGTTAGGCCCCGGGACCGGTACAGGGACGAATTAACCCCTGAGTAGGGAAATGCTGAGACTAATGGGGAGCTGTACTTACAGGGGAGTGGGTCACTGAAATCCCTTAAGTTGCCCACTAGGTTGTGTAGGCCAGGAGTCCCTGGGAGAAGTACCAACAGGATTGCCAGGCCTCTGAACTGGGCTACGACATTAGTTAATCCCTGCCTGGGGTGTCCAGGTGAATGCCAGCTAGTGTAGGCCCTGGGATTTGTGTTAGTGTGGCCAGGCAGTGCTTTTGCTGAATTTCACACCCTGCGTGTCAGTGTGCTTATGGTTTAAGGGCACACCCCCCCATATAGGTTGGCTTGAGTGAGCCGAGAGGGAACAGATGCCTAGGGAGCCTTTATTAGATGATGCACCAGTGGGGAGGATTAGGCTCATGCGTATGGTTTAATACCTGCCAATGCTCTATAATGTGTATGCCTAATGTTCATGAAGAGAGTTGGCTGCTGTGTACACCCTGATGTCTTATGCTATAGTGATGCCAACGTTCTGCCTGATGTTGATACCCCAAGGTTGTTGGTAGAGGGAGCCTAGCTATTTCCTTACAGGTGTTCCTGATATATGAGGAGGGCTCCCACCTGATAACTATGCTGGGCGATGTATGTTCCGCCTAGGTTGGTCAATGGGTTGGCCGGATGTTATTCCAGGCCCTTGTTTATGTACCAGATTGATGGGCCAGATAGGCTGATTTATTGCAGGTGTTCCTGCCCATGTTATGCCGTGATGCCCTAATGTTTTCTTTCCCTAACAGGGGTTGGGTTGGTGTTAATGTGCATGATGGTTAACTATGCTAATGTAGAACTTCTGCATTTACAGCCTTCCCTGTAGGATGAGAGTCTGAGTTGGCCCCGCCAGATTGGGCTCCAGATCTAATGACAATTTTAACCCATCCTTTTTATTACAGCTATGGTCTATGGACTCAACCCTTTTTATCCCCTGTAAATAATCCCCCTTTGAAATACTTGGCTCTGGTGCCAGTTGGCGCCGTGTTATGATGACACTGTTAATGCATTTTTGCCTTGCAGGTTGGAGATACTAAACTGCTTAATTTTCCAACTCAAATTGGTGTCCTGCCTCTTTTGTAGTGTGCCTGGTGTGTTGACTGAGGGTACTGCGTGAATGCTCCACATGTCCTCGAAGTTTGGCCTGCCCGCTTGATGCCATGCTACCCCCTTTGAGACTTGGGCAACCCCCATTTCCAACATTTGGTGGCAGAGCGGTGGGATAGGACTTGTGTTTGCGCAGTACCACAGCGGCCACGGGTTACACTGCAAATAGAGCTTTGGATGTAATCCGAGCCTTGTTGTGGGGATTATTGTGTTCTTTATTGCTTCCTCCTGAAGAGTGTTGTGAATTGTCCCCTTGTTCCACTGGGAGGGTGTGTCCCGGGTGTACCTCGCCACGATGGGGTTGATCTACCAGGAAGTGGAACTGATGGAGTACACCGAACAGGAGGTGATAGACTTCCTCCTGGAGAGAGGGATACCCCCAGTAGGGAACATGAGGAGGAACCTGTTTCTCTATGAGGCCCTCAAGAGGGGAGAGCCCTTAGAGATTGATGGGGACTTGTCTGACTACCCCCCGAGGTTTTAAAGGGTCAGTGGGTTAGAGACCAGAGTGAGGGCTCCCCATCCAGAACCCTGGGAGGTAGTTATTCCGATGAGGAGGAAGAGTTTGAGAGGGCGGAGACGCCAGTAGCTGTGGAGGACACCGAAGATAGGGAGTCTCGCACTGGGTCCAGTCCCGGGGGCACTGCCCCATCCCTTTCCCTGTCCCCAGAAGAATGGGTAGATAGGAGAGAAGAGAGGGAGTATCAGCTGGCGCTGGCAAAGCTCAGGCATGCCGAGGGCTTAGCGCAGCTGAGGGTGGAAGAGCAGCGACTAGAGACTGAAAAAGTCCTAGCGCTGGAGAGGATGGCGGAGGCGGAGAGGGCCTTCGCCAGAGAGAGATCAGCTCAGGTGGGTAGGTTGTCCCCTGAGAGTGGTTTCAGGAGTCTGGATTCACCGAGGTGGGTGGGATCCAGTGGTGGCAGCGAGTGTAGGTCCAGTGCAAGGAGTCCCACTCCCGAAGCCCAGGAGACTGTGCCTGATTCCCCGGAAGAGGAGGACGGGTTAGTGTTCAGGGGCAGGGGAAAGCTGTCCCATCAGTCCTGGGGAGAGTTCGAGGAGGAGTGTTGGACTGTACTGGAGGATTGGGTGGTGAGGAGAGCAGTGGAGGATTGGGAAGGGCTGTGCCATGCCGTTATCCGGGAGCACATGCTAAGGAGTTGTTTCCCAACACTGCGTCACCATCTGTTGCAGTGCGGGTTCTCAGACCCCAGGGAACTTGCACGGGAGGCAGACCTCTGGGTAAGTGCCAGAGTGTCTGGGAAGGCAGAGGGGAGTGATCCTGAAGGGAGTGAGACGGGGAGGTGTCCCAAGGTACCCCAGCTGCGGCCACCAGGCCTGGAGTGTTCTTTAAGAGAACCCCAGCTTGGGAGGCTAGGCTGCCCCGATGTGTCATCCAGAGGGAGGGATCCCCTTATGTCAGGAGAACCCGGAGCATCATTAATCAGAGCTTCGGTGGTTCGGGGGACTGACCAGTCACAGGGTCTAGATCTTGGACTGGGGTTCCAGGTTCAGGAGTTGCCTGGCCTGGAGGGTGGGGTTCCTGTAAAGCAGGTCCCTACCAAATTGACTCCCAGGGGTACCACTTCCAGTGGGAGGGTGCGGAACTCTGGGAGGGGGTGCAGAGGGAGGAAGGTCTCCTCTCTGTCACCAGCTCAGCCACAGGGCATAGATCCCGGGTTGGGTGGCCAGGGACAGGAGTTGCCTGCCCTGGTGGGAGGGACATCTGTAATCAGAGTCCCCCCGGAAGTGACTCCCAGGGGTACTTCTCCGGGTAGGAGGGTGCAGAATTCTGGGAGGGGGTGCAGGGAGAGGGAGGACTCGCCCCTGTCACCGGTTCAGCCTGTGAGTTTCGACTCCAGGTTGGGGAGAGAGTTGTGTGAGGGTGTCCCCAGGCGTAGGAGATGGAGGAACCCAAGGAGGAGAAGTAGGGGGAGGGGAGCCTCGCCCCTAAGGGCTGGTCATTCTGAGGGTGTAGACCCCAGGTGGGTGGACCAGTGGAAATTTGGAGAGAAGAGAGTGGTTCCAGAGTATCACAAGCCTGAGGCTAGAGCCTCCCACTCTAGGAAGGAGAAACATCCCACTAGGGAACACCAGTGGGGTGGTTCTGTTGGTGAAGGGAGGGTTGCGAAAGAGAACCATTGGGTTCCAGAGTGGAGGAGAGACTGCAGGTGCTCCTGTAGTTGCAGGCCTGCGTCCACCTTTTTCCGCCCCAAGCAGGGAAGCCCATCAAGGCATTGATTGGTCTACCCTGGCTTTTGGCTGGGGGGGAGTCGTGTTGGACTTGGCCTTTTTTTCCCCCAAAATTTTTCGCTTTTGACCCCCTTATCTGGATTGTCTCCCCCATGGGATTAAACCTGTATAGGCCATGAGTGGTGTGAGACCCCTTTTGAAACATGTAATTACCTGACATAATGTGAGCACTTGTAAATATCCCCCATTTTGAAAACGCACCTGACTGAAATGTATTGCTTTTAAAATGGATGCCATGGCCATGGGTTTTGCCACTGGACTGACATAGGTCAGCGGTCTAGTTAATATTACCCAGCTACCCCTAGCTTTTGGAGGGAAAGCCTGGCACCCAGGGTGCTCACCCCCTCCCCTAGAACCAGTTTAGGCTAGATGTGCCAACATTCTAGAAGGTCCTGGCACTGCCTGGGAGGAGGGTATAAATAGGGGGAAGTGTCACCAGAGAGTCAGTCAGCGCTGGGACAAGGAAGGGAGGGGGACCTGCTGTGAGGTGCGACCGCCACATGGGCCTGTGAGCTGGGCCCTGCACCCCTATAAACCCCCCCGCTGCTGTCCCCATGGGCCCCTGACAAAGGAGGGCCCCTACCCAGGTCACTGACGCCGTTTTGGACCAGGTACCACGTCAGCGCTGCATGAGAGAAGCGCCCAGGAGGTGAGGAGTGGGACCGTCTACCCCCTCTTGTAAAGCTGTGGCCCTGTGGAAGTGCTGGGTCGTGAGGAGCAACCCGGGGAGGATTGTGCCCCCTACGCGCTGTGAGTCTAAAGACTGTTGCTGCCTGTGGAGCTGCCTGGGGAGGATTGTGCCCCCAAGGGACTGTGCCCTGTGATTGATGTGGCCCCCGAAGTGCTGTTGGCCCTGAGGACTGTGTGGGCAGAGAAGGGAGTAGTGCGCTGTGAATAGCGCCACTCTCCTGAGGAGAATCACGCTGGAGGAGCCTACCCTCGTTTCAGCGCGCTGTCTGTCGCATTATTAATAAATAATAGAAGGGAGCCTACCCCTTATCACAGCTGGAGATCACCGTCGCAGCCCGGGCGCTGAGGAAACTGTGAGGAGAAATAGCGCTGAGGAGCTCCCCTCGTTTCAGCGCGCTGTCCGCTATATAATTAATTAAGTACAAGGGAGCCTACCCCTTATCGCCGCTGGAAATCACCGCCGCTGCCCGGCGCGTCTGTGGAGGGGCCCCCGCCGCTGTGTCTAACGTCGCGGCGACCCCCGGTACCAGGAGGGGGCCGCCGATGAGGAGGTGAAGCCAGAAAGGGCCGGCATCACGTGACGGGGGCGCCCGGCCACGTCACTGGCCGCGACCCCGCCCTCCGTGCATCCCTGGAGACCTGTGGGCATAGCCTCGGGCCGGCCGCGCTGTGATTGCCGGCCGGCAGCCAGAGAAGAAGCGGAAGACCGAAATCCCGGGATTGTGAGGAGCCCCGGTGAGAGTGACCGAAACGGGAGGCCACCCCGCCGGTCAGGGCCTGAAGGAGGCTGGGAGCGTGAGCTGTTCTCGGCGGGGCCCTCGGAGACACCAGGAGAGCCCCGCTTGTGTCCCGCCTTCGTCCTTCCGCCGCCTTTAGAGATGGCAGCAAGAGGGAGCCCCGAGTGAAGAACCCGGAAGGAGGGAGGGGGGCCTCGAGGCACATTGCCGGTGCCTGCTCCCTCCGCGTTGGAGTTCGAGTTGGGGAAACCCCCTTCCCATGGGATCGGCACATCGCCTGCAGGGCTCCCAGTGGAAGAGGAGCCCAGACCCAGCAGCCTAGAAGCAGCCGGTGAGTGGGGCAGAATGTAGTGGAGTTGGGGGGTGTGTCGGGGCATAGATCGGTGCCCGCCCCTGGGACAACCCTGATTTTACAGGTGCCCCATCTGGCAGCGGGCATCTGCACCTGAAGAGGACTGGAGTCGGGGCATAGGGTCGGTGCCCGCCCCCCTTTTCAGGGGAGACTATTGTTGGGCCCTGTTGGCCCTAACTCACCAGAAAGAGGGTCCTAGAACTGGGCAAGGACCTCAGTTAGGCCCCGGGACCGGTACAGGGACGAATTAACCCCTGAGTAGGGAAATGCTGAGACTAATGGGGAGCTGTACCTACAGGGGAGTGGGTCACTGAAATCCCTTAAGTTGCCCACTAGGTTGTGTAGGCCAGGAGTCCCTGGGAGAAGTACCAACAGGATTGCCAGGCCTCCGAACTGGGCTACGACATTAGTTAATCCCTGCCTGGGGTGTCCAGGTGAATGCCAGCTAATGTAGGCCCTGGGATTTGTGTTAGTGTGGCCAGGCAGTGCTTTTGCTGAATTTCACACCCTGCGTGTCAGTGTGCTTATGGTTTAAGGGCACACCCCCCCCATATAGGTTGGCTTGAGTGAGCCGGGAGGGAACAGATGCCTAGGGAGCCTTTATTAGATGATGCACCAGTGGGGAGGATTAGGCTCATGCGTATGGTTTAATACCTGCCAATGCTCTATAATGTGTATGCCTAATGTTCATGAAGAGAGTTGGCTGCTGTGTACACCCTGATGTCTTATGCTATAGTGATGCCAACGTTCTGCCTGATGTTGATACCCCAAGGTTGTTGGTAGAGGGAGCCTAGCTATTTCCTTACAGGTGTTCCTGATATATGAGGAGGGCTCCCACCTGATAACTATGCTGGGCGATGTATGTTCCGCCTAGGTTGGTCAATGGGTTGGCCGGATGTTATTCCAGGCCCTTGTTTATGTACCAGATTGATGGGCCAGATAGGCTGATTTATTGCAGGTGTTCCTGCCCATGTTATGCCGTGATGCCCTAATGTTTTCTTTCCCTAACAGGGGTTGGGTTGGTGTTAATGTGCATGATGGTTAACTATGCTAATGTAGAACTTCTGCATTTACAGCCTTCCCTGTAGGATGAGAGTCTGAGTTGGCCCCGCCAGATTGGGCTCCAGATCTAATGACAATTTTAACCCATCCTTTTTATTACAGCTATGGTCTATGGACTCAACCCTTTTTATCCCCTGTAAATAATCCCCCTTTGAAATACTTGGCTCTGGTGCCAGTTGGCGCCGTGTTATGATGACACTGTTAATGCATTTTTGCCTTGCAGGTTGGAGATACTAAACTGCTTAATTTTCCAACTCAAATTGGTGTCCTGCCTCTTTTGTAGTGTGCCTGGTGTGTTGACTGAGGGTACTGCGTGAATGCTCCACATGTCCTCGAAGTTTGGCCTGCCCGCTTGATGCCATGCTACCCCCTTTGAGACTTGGGCAACCCCCATTTCCAACACAATGCATTAAGAATAGATAGATGAAGAGACAAAAGGCATAATAAATCATACATTTGCAAAAGATATGCAAATTAAAGACAGAATAATAGTCACCCAATGATGATAACAGGAAACCAACCCTCTGGCCAAAGGACTGGTGGGGGTCTCCTGATTAAGAATCAGGTGACAAAGACAATAGGACAGGGCAATACTTACTAGACTTCACTGCAAAGCTGACGCACCGGGGCGCATGCCTCTCTTACACTCTCTTCCTCCTCGATATTCTTCCAGAATCTTTAATCTAATCAGGTTGTCATTCAGGTATGAATCTTCTCAGTCTGTTCTCTCCTTTCCTCATCAGCAACTCTCGCCTCCCTCTCTCAGCATCGATGCCAATCTTGCTTGCTCACATTCATGTCTCTCCTTGCTTGCAATATGACACCAAACACTAATCTTTAAGTCACTCTAGTTATAGTCTTCATTTCTGCATGTCCCACCCTCAAAAGTTACGAATCATGATGAAATACAAATTGTAATTGGGCAGGGAAAGGGGAGTTGTCGTCACCTCAGGCTGACATATTCACTTTTTTATAGATCTTTTGTTTAAAAAAACCTTCCCCTTTAGCTCATTCATATGTTATTTTATTTATTTCCCATATATCTAATGTTGCAAATCAAATAACATTTTATAAGCAGTTTCATAGTCGAGAACAACTTTCGCACGACTCTTGTCCTTGGCTTCTTGGCAGCCTGTCAGCGACTCGGTCAGCGGGTCACATCATGGCTTCAATGCGCATGCGTAGCTTGCCGCCATTTAGCCACCATCTTTTTCTCATTGCTTGTAACAGCAGGCTCAAACGTACACTATTAATAAAGGAATTATAAACGGATGTTAATTTCTCAAATATATGATTTTCACTGTTCACCACCCCCTTCTAATCTATCCCATGTTATTATCTCTTTCGTTAAGCAAAAGCATTAGCAGCAATAGCTCTCTTTAAATTCAGGCAAGCATATGCCAGGCATGCAGTGTCTCAATACCTAATGTTAGTAGTTCCTCGGTATGCGTGAGAGTTAGTTATGTTACTTTCTACGCAATCCTAGTTTGTACATGCGCAAAAGCGTTTTCCAGTTTAAAGCGTATTTTAGTGGCGTTGCATTTTATTCTTCGTTATTTAAGCATGCATAAAGCTCTCTTCTCATTTGTAAATGTTGTGCGTGTTTATTAATTTTGTTTTCTTTACTATTTCTAACAATTAGTACCGTTAATGTGGGGTTGCGCCGAGCAAGTTTCGTTTTCTTGAATCCTTGCTCCATCACAATGCAATAGGTGTAGCATTTACGTGACTTTCGCGAACGCAACACCTATTGCATTACAGATTCTAGTTTGTAAAAACGCCCATGAATTGCTTCAACTTTTATATTGACCGCGCCCCTTTCTTTAGACGAGCCATGTCTAAAGAAAGGGGCGTGGCCGCCATTAAAGTAAAATCGCGGTATGGGCCACATTTCCCCCCCAAAAAGTATTTGTTTTTCAAGTTGACAGACAAATGCTTTTTCTTGTAAAAGCACCCCATGCCACGCTTTTACTTTAATGGCAGCCACTTCCCTTCCCTTTCCTTAGACTCGGCTTGTTTAAGGAAAGGGGCGCAGCCAACATTAAAGTTTAAGTGCGGCATCGGGCAATAAAAAAATAAATAAATAAAACATGCAGCCACTTTTGCTGTGACAAGTAAGGCACAAGCACGACTGCCACTATCAGAGTGGTTGCCGTGCTATGTAAAAAAATAATAAAGCTGTTGCAAGAGACTGTGTCCTGTCAGCAATAGCTGGCAAGCAAAAGCAATTAAACGAAAAAGTGCTCGGAGGCTTTAATTAAAGCCTGCTGAGCAGCAACACATGTAAAAGGGGGTGTCTTCATGGGAGGCTACAAATCAAGCCAAGGCGGTACTAAGGAGGGACTAACAAGTCTATTTACAAATCAGAAGCCAGCGTTTACAAAGGACAATGACACAAGCCAATGACAAATATGGGTGGAGAGTGGGTAGGGATTCAAGTGCATACTCCAATACAGCATGGCTCGTAGAGCATTTCATGCGCTGCCCAGGCTTGACCTAAAAACACAAGGTTCTACATAGAACAAACTTGGAAGCATGCAAAAGGATATAGAATTTCTTATATGAATCCAGTGTGCAGTTAGCCAGTGTAAAGTTCCTTGTGTACTTGCCCATTAAGCTTTGTAAATCATAGCATAAGTTTTTTAATATCGGTTTTGAATTACAGCATTTAAACCGTCTATACTAGAGTGTTCTAGGTCATAGCTAGTTAAATGTGTTCAATATCCTTTTTCAAATCCATACTCCTGGCTAGGCATTGACTTTTATTACTTGTGAGAGTACTGTTTTATGTTGTATCTAGCACCATTCTTCACATCACCTCCCAGGAGCTACGCCTTGACAGTGCAACAGCACTTACCACTGGTGAATCAAGGGCACTATGGATACTTGCAGTCGGAGTATTCAGAAATCAGGCTACAAATGAGAACACTGCCACTGATAACCACCCTAACTGAAAATTAGTTGTTATAAGTCATTTAATTTCCTTAATACTTGCAGACCAATTATTTACCTAGAATATGACAACAAATTATGAACTACAAATCGAAGACCGCCTCTTTGTTTTCCACCAAAAGGCTTGGGCTCCATAATAGAGCGAAAAGAGTTATTGCAGGGCAGTACTACATTTTTCCATGAAGGCTTCTATCTGTTTTTTCTTTCTTTCAGGGGACACTTCGGTCCTTGCTGGTGTATACGGCCCTGCAGAAGTGAAAGTCAGTAAGGAGATCTTCGACAAAGCAACATTGGAGGTGATTTTAAAGCCAAAGGTGGGATTACCAGGTAGGAAAAAATAATTGGGAATAACTGGAGTGAACTTCAAATTTCAATTTGTGCGCCGCAATGACACTGAATGTAGTTTGTGTTATTGTGTCCGACTCCTAAGTAGCATGGTTAGAGTACACAATTCACAGTGCACTTCCTGCCTATTGTTTTAGGATGTGTCAGTCACTGCATTGGTGATTTGTCTTTTTGCCTCTAATTAAGTGCAAGTTTTCCTGTAAAATCCCTTTTCTGTGGCGAAACTGGAAAAAAAAGGATAGTATCAGTAAACACGGCCTGAACTGGGCTCTGTTGCCTTTCGACTAGGTTCACACTAAATAATTACCACGTTAATACATCATTTCTATAATGTGCTCAAAGTAGCCATGCTTTTAAAAATAATAATAATAATGTTTCGTGCTGTTTGTAGTAGTAGAAGTTTGCAAGAGGGGTTCTTGTTTATAGGAGGTGAGCTCACTGGTGCCGAAATTTTAGGATTAGCAGTAGCCAGTTAAACTGATCGTAGAATATCATATTTTTAAAAAAGTAGTAGTATATACATATGTGCGCCAGAGAAATTACTCAGAAATGATTGCACTACTCAAAATGTTCAGAAACTGCAAACGTACCAGACACCGAAGCTGTCTGCCCTTCAACAAAAGAAAAGCAGTCATTTGGGCATTGAAGCCCAGTACGGTGCCAGCAGACCCTGCAAAAATGGTCTTTTAATGTCAAAAATCAATAGGAAGCTCATTTAAAGTAGAGAAGTGGGATGAGGTGCCAGACAGTTAATAGCGATTGCCCGCAGTGCAGAGAAAATGTTGAGCCATGCAGCTACTCCTTTGATTGTCTTTTTTTTTTGTAGGCGATTCAGTGAAGGACGTGAGGCCCAGTCTATAGGTCTATTGCAGAAAGTAAAGATGCCAAGTAAAAGATTGGGCTTTATTTTATTTTTCACCGACAGGAACATGCAACATTCTTTTTGAATCTTATCTCCTGTAATGGATCTGAGAATGGCATCTATTGTCCTCTTATGCGGTGTCTTGAAGGTAGTTGACAAACCTGCATGTATATATCTCTTTTTAAACTTGGAATTTCTTGCAGAAGCTAAATCATAAATAGTACAGAACAACCTATTTTATTCTGTAACCACTCTGTGCCCCCTTTGAAAGGAACTTGTGAGGCACATCACTAAAGCATAGTGGGACAAGACTTATTTGCATATGGGTCAGAAATCCTTATGGGAAGCCAAGGGGCACGCAGGGCCTACTGGGTTCAACGGTGGTGGTTGAGACCTTTTACTCCTAATTTCCCGGGGTCTGACCTTCTATGGGTCCTGAGCAACGGGGTCAAGCAGGGCCGGCTTTAGTGCTGGTGGCTCCCAGTGTGACAACCATTTTTGGTGCCCCCACTCCCCATGAGTGGGGGCACCTTGGATAAACCTGATGTCCTCCTAATTAGCGAAACCTGGTTAACTCAAGACTCCCTGCCCGATATCCTTGCAGCTTTGCCCTCCGACTATTACATTATGTCGGCCAACCGGCCCCCAGGGAAGCTGGGTGGCGGTGTCGCCGCTATAATCCACAAAGACCATAAATTTACCACCATGACATCCCTTGTCCTTCTGGAGGTCGAGAACATGGTGGTCAAACTTGATACGGATGCAGGGTCATTAGTATTAGTGCTTATTTATCGACCCCCTCAGGCAATGCCCACCTTTCCTATCTCCCTAAGTGAGCAAATGGCCACCTTAGTCGTAAATCATACCAAGGTTCTTCTCGTTGGAGGCTTGAACTATTGGTTCAATGATGCCTCGGGTGGGCCCCATGCTGTAGAACTCTCCAAGCTCTCTCCAACTTGAACCTATCCCAACATTTACACACCCCTACTCACGAAAAGGGATACATCCTGGATCAAATATGGTCCCACAATCTTTCACTATCAATGCCCACAATTACCCCGTGCATTTGGTCAGATCACCATTTAATACGGTTTACAACCACCATTAGTGGTCAGACCAAGTCCACCACCTTGGCGCGTGGTGTGACAAGAAAGTGGAAATCCTTAAATAAACTGGATTTCATCAACACCCTGGCTAGCTCGCTACCCACCTTCAGCCCTGACGTCAACTCTATGGAAGAGAACTTCTCTGAGTGGCTACAGTCGGCATGCAATGCACATGTTCCTCTTGCCAAATTTTCCCGCGCCCGCCACTCAGACGCCCACAAATGTTTTACCACCGATCTCAAAAAACAAAAACTCGAGCTGCGCCGAATAGAGAGGAAATGGAGACTCAGATACTCCATTGAAGACAAGGAGCAATATATGAAAGCTCGCAGAGAGTATTAAAAAGCCATTTTAGACACGAAAGCGGCCTACTTCTCTACGAGAAAACTAAACGCTCACAATAAATCTAAGGAAATCTTCAAGATGGTGAATGATCTGTGCAAAGACGAGAGAACATCACCTACTCAGGCACCTACCCAAGAGCTCTGCAACTCCCTGAATAATTTCTTTTTGGACAAAATTGCCACTATTAAAGACAGCATCCCTAGCACAGCTAGTTTGGAACCTATGGATGACATGTCCAGCAACCAATCCACATTAGACCTCTTTCCACCTATCTGCCCCAGAACACTATCAGAGCTAATGGCCTGTGTTAAATCTTGGTCACCCAATGACTGCTGTCCATCTTATGTCTTAAAAGACATTTTCTCCGTCATACCTCGCAGTATCCTCCCTTTCCTTAATGAGTCACTTACTCAGGGCAAGGTTCCTAGCGCCTTTAAAAACGCAACAGTTGTGCCCCTTATTAAAAAAACAGGGGCCGATCCTGCAAACCCCTCAAAGTACCGCCCTATATCTCTCCTACCCTTCCTGGCCAAAATACTGGAAGCCTATGTGGCCAGGTGTCTATCCAGCTTCATTGAACTATCAGATTATATAGAGCCTAACCAAGCCGGCTTTCGACCTGCGCACTGAACCGAGGCTGTGATTCTGGCAGTCCTGGACACTATCAGAGCAAATGCAGACAGGGGTACCCACCAGGCTCTGGTGCTCCTAGACTTGTCTGCTGCATTCAACACGGTCGACCACAACATCTTGCTGAACCGTGTCAAACAAGCAGGCTTGCGAGGATCTGCACTTAGCTGGGTTAAATCGTTTCTTGCCGACCGCACTCAAGCAGTAAGGCTCGGAACTTTCATCGCCCCCAAGCTCACCTCCACATGTGGGGTCACACAAGGCTCCTCTCTTTCCCCGATACTGTTCAACCTTTTCCCTCAGGCCCCTGATCCACTCTTTAAAAAACAGAAAGGTCACCATTTTTAACTATTTATTTATTTATTTATTTATTTATTTATTTATTTATGCTATTTATTTAGCGCACAAATACCCTGAGGTGTCTCGGCGCTGTACAGATCATGTGCAAGAGGAGATCAAGATCTTATTGAATAAAAAGCCATGTTTTTATTTGTCTCCGGAAACTCATCAAGGAAGGACAAGATTTTATTTGGAGGGAAGAGTATTCCATAGCCTGGGGGCCGCAACCATAAAGCGTCTGTCCCCCCAATTCACTTTTTTTGTGCGCGGAATTTGTAGCAAATTGGCTGTAGCGGAGCGCAGTGCTCTTTTGGGCGTATTAACTGATGAGGCTTTTTTTTTTAAATTCTGGCCCTATGCTGTTCCTGGCCTTGTAGGTGATACATAACGCCTTGAATTTAATGCGACTCCTAATTGGGAGCCAGTGCAATTGTCGGATCATGGGGGAAATGGAGGAAAATTTTGGAGTATTTGTCAGGATTCTGCCGGCGGCGTTTTGGACAAGTTGTAGCTTGTTCAGTACTTGTTCTTGGGCATTTAGGAGTAATCCATTACAATAGTCAACCTTAGAAAGAACCAAGGTTGACATCAGGGTTTTGCCTGCACTGGCTGGCAAAAACGGTAGTAATTTCTTAATCATATTTAAAGTATAAAAAGATGCTGAGACTACCGCATTGGCATGACTTTTACAAATGACAACTTGTTGTCAAATAGAACTCCTAAATTCCTGACTTTATTGACCGGAGTTGGAGGAAGGCCTAAGTCAGAAGGTCACCATATTGGAGACCAAGACGGGGTCAGACTACCAAATATCATGATCTCCGTCTTGTCTGAGTTTAATTTTAAACAATTATGGTCCATCCAGGAGCTGATTGCCATCATACCGTCCTGAAAGTTGGCCGCAACTGTTCCTCCGTTATTATGAACAGCCAGTACCAGCTGGGTGTCATCAGCATAAGATGTTAACCCAATACCGTATGATTTAATGACCCTCGCCAAGTCCGACACATAGATGTTAAATAGCATCGGACTTGGCGAGGATCCCTGAGGAACACCACAGGGTAAAGTGAAAACAGGGGAGAAGTCGTCACCCAGTTTAACTGACTGCTCACGGCCAGAAAGAAAAGACGACAGCAGTGATTTGGCTTTGTTCTGAATGCCAATCTTTCCGACACGGTCGATCAGAATGTTGTGATCGACCGTGTCGAAAGCCGCAGACAAGTCCAGTAATATTAGGACTGCTGCACCTCCTTGATCCATGATCACTCTGATCTCCTCTGCCGCCTTTATTAGGGCACTTTCAGTTCCGTGACCCTTCCTGAATCCGAATTGGGTCTCATCAAGAAGTTTATTCTGGTCGATATAATTGGCCAGCTGATGGTTCATGATTTTTTCAAATATTTTTGACGGAAAAGGAAGGGAGGCGATAGGTCGGTAGCTTTTGGATTCTGCAGGGTCCAAGCTTGTTTTTTTTTAATAAAGGTTTAATAATTACTTTCTTCCAAACCGAGGGGTAGGAACCTGAACAAAACATAGCATTACAAATGTTTGTTAGGATGGGAGCTATTAAATCAGTCACTGGTTTTATTACCATAGGAGGACATGGATCCAGACTTGATAGTGGCCATAATTTCCTTTATCTGAGAGGGAGTGGTTTGAGTAAATTCAGACAAAACTGTGGATTTGGGGGCGTGATTTGTGTTGGAGCTAGGGGGTTCTGAGGTTAGTTTTGAGGAAAAATTTGCATAGATGTCGTTGACCTTAAGTTAAAAAAAGTCTGCCAGTTCATTGCAGAGATTTTGAGTTCGTTCAATGGTGGTGCACATGGGTGGAGTGGACAGATTCAAAACCACTTGATAGAGTTGTTTAGTTGGTTTTTTGCTAACTCTATTTGCTCCGTGTAATATTTTTGTTTTTCTATGATTAGCAGCTTTCTATAGGAGGCTAGGGTTTTTTTGTATGCATCTCTATCATTATTATGATAGTGTTTTCGCCAACGTCTTTCTAGATTTCGACAACGTTGCCTTTCCAATCTGAGAGTTTCGGAGAACCAAGGGGCTGAGGGTGTGTTGCGGTTTGGGCGTATAGATTTTACAGGGGCCAATATTTTAAGGGCATTATTGAGCCAGGCCATATAATTTTCTGAGGCGATATGTGCATCCTTTGTTTCCTCTGGTTGGGTAACGAACAGAGTGGACTGTAAAGTTGAATCGTCCAAATTCTTCCAGTCTCTAAATTGTGTGCAGCGGTTTAACAGGGTTGTATTTTTAACATTTCTGGTTGTGATGGTAAACAGTAATGCAGCATGGTCTGTCCATGTTGGTGGTTGTAAAGAAAGTGAGATGATATAAGGATTGTTGGAGAAAATACCGTCCAATGTATGCCCAGCCTGATGGGTAGGAGCGGTATTCAGTAATTTGAGACCTACAGAGGAAAGGTCAGACAGTAAAGTTGACGAATCTCTATCATTAAGATTTTCTCGATGAAAGTTAAAATCACCTAGTATGGTATAGTCCGGTTTAGCTGCTATAAGCTCTAGTAATGTGTTGAGGGATGCTAGAAAGGGGGTTCGAGGGGAGGGTGGGCGGTAAATAAGAGTGCCATTAAAGGATTGCATGGGGGAAAGTTTAATGCAGAAGGTGAGTGCTTCCGCTAACTCAAGGTTAGTTGGTTGTATCCTTGTTACCAAATTATCTCTATATATAATGGCAATACCGCCTCCTCTTTTCCCTGGTGGTCTGTCCTGCCTAACCACAAAATATCCATCAGGAACGGCAATACGAAAATCAGGACCGGATGATTGATCCGCCCATGTTTCTGTAACAAAGAGGAGATCTAGGTTCTGAGTTTGTATAAAATCAAGGATATCTTCTTTATGTTTTATGAGGGACCGAGCATTAATAAGCGCACACTGTATAGATTTGGCCTTAGTGTTTGGTTGTGGCAAATGTTGTGTTTGTAGAGGATCTGGGAGTATAAGTTTATACATGCAATTTGAGCATTGTATGATTTGTAAGTCAATCAGAGAGTCGGCCTTAAAGTGAGGACAGCACGGACTTCTCATTATGTTTCTTATGTTCCTCAAATAGTTGCTGGAGTATAAAATAGCCTTACCTCAACCTCAACTACGCTGATGATCTTCAGTTTATATTCCCATTGGATTCCCCTGACTATGCTGCTGAGTTTCAGTCCACCATGCTTCACATCCAGCGATGGGTGGATTTGAACCACCTGAAACTCAACCCAGGCAACACTGAATTAGTGCTACCTGGGAAGAGCGAGATCTGTTGGGACCCGCACTATTGGCCGATAGAACTGGAGCCTCCTCCCACTCCCTCTTCCTCTGTGAAAAGTCTAGGGGTCACCATCAATGCAGAACTCTCACTCGGAGGACACGTGGGAGCGGTGATCTCCTCAAGTTTCCATCAACTGCGTAAAATCTAAAAAATCTCCCATCTGCTGACTCATTCAGCTCTCATACAGGTGGTGATAGCTTTGGTACTCTTGCGGCTTGACTTCTCAAAACTCAATCTACCTCGGTCTACCAGCTTTTTTACTAAGAAGCCTGCAAATCGTTCAGAATCAGGCAGCTAGACTTATCCATAAACAACCTAAATGGCTGTCAGCCAGACCCTTGCTGTCGAAACTCCATTGGCTACCGATAGCCCAGTAGGCTGCCTTCAAGACTGGCTGCTTAGCCTTCAAGGCCCTACACGGTAAGAGCCCCAGATTTATCAACAGTATGATCTCAAAGCACTCACCCCACAAAGTCTCCGATCGGCCCACCTTCACTTGCTTATCCGTCCCCTCTTTTAAACGGCAAGGAGGGTACCGTTTCTCCTATCTTGCCCGCAAATTCTGGAACTCCCTTCCCTAGCACTTAGGAGTTGTGGCAGGCTTCAGGAAAGCTTTAAAAACCTGCCTGTTTGAGCAAGCCTATGCATAGTCACCCTGCTGCGACATTCTTTATGATTAGCGCCATGAAACCTACTGGTGACCGTGCGCTTTAGAACTTGCTATCAACATAACATAACATAACATGACCGCCTCCTCGGATTCTCTCACTACCACCAGTCATAAGTGCCCTTTATCTGTCCAATCATAAGTTATTGCTAAACACAGTGCCCACCCTAAGGTCGGTGATCCTTCAACAGGTCAGCGCCCAGTGTGGCCGCACCAGTCGCACTGCTCTAAAGCCGGCCCTGGGGCCAAGTAGCCCTCTGCACATTACCCTCAGTGATAGCTGTGGACGAGCAGCCCAAAGGCTCCCTCAGGGGTGGTGAAGTGTAGATACAGGTTTGTGAACACAACTCGTATAACTCAAAGTGCGCTCCACAATTTCCAGTCAAATACTTATTTTTGTATGAAAAATAAGTATTTTATTGGCAACTATGAATTCAAAGAAAGAACTACATTCATAAGCAACAACACAATCCCTTTGATGTTGGAGCTCTCATGTTTCTCTGGCAAATTCCTGTCCAACCCTCATCCTTGCTCTGTGGTTTATTCTCCATTCAATGGTGGTCGCATCCAGGGAATACTCAGGAGTAGGCCTTACTCAAGAGTTCCTCTTTGCCTTTTATGATTTAGTTAGGTGTCTGTTACCACAACACCTTCAGCAGCAAGTTACCCGGGATCCCAACAGGGCTGATTTAAGTCGTACCCGCTCCTTCAGAAAGAAGACATTTGGCATCTCAGTGGGTGCCCCGACTGCAGGCACCTAAAAGTTCTGTGTTTGTTCAGAGATGTCAGGCTGCTCATGGAACACCCAGCAGGTTCTCTCCCGAGCGGCACTGCCGGCTTTCCCCAGTGATTGGAGAGGCTCTCAGCATTTGTAGATGCAATAAGTCTGTCTTCTCCAAATGGAGGAGGGAAGATTATCTCCGGCTTCCAACTGAAGCCTGGCGATGGTGCGATGCTCTCCTCTGCATCCTCGCAAAGTCCACAGTGTTGATCAGGGGCAGATCTTGATGTGTGGGCTTGAATCACTAGAGGCAGCTTCTATTCTTCACAGGCAATGGCCCAAAAGCTTTGCAAACAGACAGCCTCTCCTGGCTTACAGGGTTGCATCGCTACGTCTTGACACAGCACAGACTCCTCTGGTGTAATCACCCACACCATGGCAGCCCCTCCTGGTACACCGAGTTGCCACTATGATACACATGAGTCTTTGTGCACTTGTTGGTATAATCACTTCAACAGTGGGCCCCTCTAGTATACAGGGTCACAGCAACAGGACGGTGCGGGCTCGGCGCTTCCCGCAATTGTTCTTGATGCACAGCTGTGCCCACTGCAGCCCTCTTTTTTCATATGGGCGTTGCAGACTCACTGCTGCACACGGGCAATGACTCAATTGGTTCCCATCTGTATCCTTGCACCTCGCACAGGGAGTTATCTCAGTAGGGCTCCCCAGTGGACCTTGCTCCCTCCACGTCTCTCTTCTTCCTCAGAAGGTAAACCGGTCATGCAAGCAGGCAATTGCTAGTGCTCCTGGGCAGGTGGTTTGGGTGATGTCCCTGTGCCCAGCAGGGAAGACTAGTTAGCCTTGTCCCCCAGTTGTGTTCACAGGCAGAAGTCTTGCAGAGCTTCCCCTTCTAACACAACCCGTCTAGCTGCTTGATAGATGAGAAATGTGGGGGTTTCAACCTCCACTTCTTAGTGTCCATTTCCTGACAACAAATGGGTCTGAGTCTTTGAAGTTTTTTATGTTGGAGTTCTGCTTTCTCGCTCTTCTTCCCTCTTGAAATGCTGGCTGTCACAGCAGCAGAGACACCAACGCTGATTGTCCTACAGGACAGGCCATGAGAGTGACTGGAGTTCACACCTGAATGTCAACCACACTGATATATGCAACTGAAGGATAATCCTGGACTCTCAGACCAACTCTTTATGATTCCCTTAACATCCCCACCTCCTTCCTGAGATGTGTCCAGGCCACTTCCTTGTGATCCATCACTGAATCAAAAAACACTTTTTTTAAGTGCCCTTCCTCCAGTTTGTCCCACCCAGCTCACAGGAATTCAGTAATACACAAATTTATCTGGGGAGTTTCCGCTACGCCTTATGTCTTCATCATGCGGCTTGAGCTTCCCAAAATGGAACCTTCAATGGATCCTACGTGTAATGTACTATTGAAGGCCCACTTGCACTCAATGTACATACACAGCACATACACACTGTCCAGTACTGTCACCTCCATGTATTGTACCACCTTAGGTGCAAACACATCCAGTACACACAATCACTCTATGCGCACTGGATAGCACTGTACTCTTTCTGTATTGTGCCATGGTGTGCTATTTGAAAAGACACACTGCTAGTGCACGCACTCACCATGCGCACGTTGCACAACACTTCACCCTTTGTGTATTGTACTTCGATCAAGCACACGTACACCCAGCACATGCTTTCATTCTGCACACATTATACAGCACTACATCTCTGTTGTAATGTATTCCTCGCAGGAATATAAACACTCGGTACTTACAGTGACCATGCTTGTACTGCGCAGCACTGCTCTAACCCTGTACTGTGTCCTTCCCAGGCATACATACAACTAGCGCAGAGTCACTACTCCTGCACTGCGCAGCACTCTATGCCTACCTTATGTAGGCCAAGGATGCGTTAAGCAAACTGAAGCGAACCTATTAATGGTGAGTTAGCCTGTAGGCCTCACTCCAGTGACACAGGGTAAAAAGGACCTGTTCACTCCTACTGATAACTAAACGGTATACTGCCGCCACTGCTCTCATGCTGGTTAATCTTTGGTGAAGGCGGTAGCCTTACATCACTATGAGGGTAGTGCTTTGGGCATTCTTCCCGGGCTGTCAAGACTGCAATCTGTGAGAAGGGTCCATGTCACGGCACACACACATGATTGGTGTTTGCCTATGACAACAACAATTAGCATTAGGGATGCAGATAATGGTACAGTTGGGCTCTCCGGGCCAGGATACATGCCTATTACTACGGAGAGGAGACTACTTTTCCTTCTCAACAATATGGCTGGCTCCAAACTGAGATGGCATGGTGGGGAAAAGAAAGAAGGGTTGGAATGATACCCCAAGCAATTGCCAGTGGTTAGACTTACTTCAATCATTTGTTCCTTCTATCATGTGTGCTTGATGTGATGTCCAAACGTGGGTCACGTGCTCACTGGGCCACTGGAATCAACCTACACCTAACAGAATAGTCTTTAATCAGGGCGAATGCGGTTTTGGGTTGCATGTGTTCCTGCTCAGGGAGGACCCTGCTGGACTGTGCCTATTGGAACAGGACCAAGACTGATTTGCATATGGCTTGGTCCAAACTGAGGTGGCATGGTGGGCAAAAGAACAATGGATTTGAATGCTACGCCAAGCAATTGTCAATTGTTAAACTGATTAAGAATTTCTCTCATCACCTTTTCTGTGTTTGAAAGATACAAATTCTACATAAGAAACGAGTGGGTGGAACGAAAAGACCTATATCTCACACAAGCACAGACATTGCTACTTGTTGATGTTTGAGACTTATTATTCAGGGATGTCATTTTATTTGGCAGACATTCTTTCCCATGTCTGCCACGAGAAGCAGACGTGATGCTAGAAAATTGTTAACGGATTACTTCACTATCAGAGCAGTGTTAAGAGTCTCAAGAGTTTGGAGGGTCTCCGCTAATTCAAGGTTCCTGTCCAAGGGCTAGAACTGAGAGGTGCCCTGACGAGGGTGCAAGGCCGACTTTCACTGAAACTACGCAGCATTTGTGCAGTATATGTACTTTGTGGAATGCTTCAAGAGACTAAAAGAGAAATAGGACACATTTTAGTAGAAGAGTATGGGATGCCATTAACCTAATCACTTTACAAGCCACTGCAGTCCTGCTTAAATCCACCGCAGAAGACTCAGGAAATACAGAGCCTGGCCCTAAAACCTGCAGCACCATTTTATTTTCTTATTTGGTGGAGAAAGGAATCATGATGGTGTACCAGAGAGCAGTCTGATTTCACTGGATTGTGGCGCAGACTGCTATGTTTTAACCGCAAGGTTAGTCCATGGGTAAATAAATCACCCTGAGACAAGGGAGTAATGTACGCTAATGATACTAAACCCATAGAATTGGAAGTCGTATCAGAATAAGGGCCAGATGTAGGTAAAATTTAATTTGCAACTCCTTAATAGCGAATTTTACCGATTCGCTATTAAAGACTCGCAAAATTGAATGTAGGTAGGAATTGCTAAAATATTAGCGAATGCTTAATATTCTTTAATAGGGAATCACAAATTGAGATTTGCTAATAAGGAATACCTACCATTCATTCCTATTGGCTAGGAGGCCCATAGGAATGAATGGGAAGATAGTCGCTATTTGCAATTCGATATTAGAGAATCGCAAATAGCGGGCGCTTTTTCAAGGGTGCCAGGGTGTCAAACGGACACCCTGTTGCACCCCTGAAATGTGCATGTATGCACATGTGGCGCACATACATGCCCTAAGGGCATGAATGTGTGCCACACGGCACTTTAAAAAAAGCAAAAAAGTACTTTTTAAAGGAAATCTCTAATTAACACCAACTTGTAGTTGGTGGTAATTAGCGATTCCTTAAGGCGAAAGTGCACTTTCTTTTGTGCTACTTACATTGCATTTAAGGAATCGCAATTTGCGATTCCTTAAATGCAAGTGCAAAATAAGGAATCTCAATTTTGCGATTCCTTATTTTGCTATTAGGTTTAAACTCCCCTACATTGGTCGCTTCCAAATAGCGATCTCTGCGAATTTCAGCGTTAGCACTCGCTATTTGGCCACCTACATCTGGCCCCAAGTTTGTAGTTTTTGATAATGACTATATTCTGAATGAGGAGCAGGACTGCACAGATCCTTCTCAGTGGACTTTGGGAGTCCTAGAAGAATATATAGACTTAGATTTATTTCAAGAAGAGGGATACTTGATAGGGAAGCAGAGACTTGATGTAGATGCCCTGATTCATTTGGGATTGTAGGAATGTACCAGCATAGAAATGCAAATTATAATCACTCAATAACGTAGAAGCAAAGCCTAGATAAGTAGTATGATGGGTAAGGAAATGGCACAATTAAATTTAAGACTATGAATAAATCCCAAAAGCATACAATGGTATCAGACACTGAAAGAAGACCTTGTTCTCTGACATTGGTCGAAATCCTGCCTGATCTGGTTTGAACATGAAATATTTACCAGCTCAAATTAAATCAAGAACATGCTAACTTGTGTGGCATTAAAATCGTTCCTGATGACTCCCTTATAAGAGTGTAAGTAGACAGAGAAGTAGGCCTACCACTTTTAAGATTCAACTGCTGGTTGTAAAACGAATTTAGACTAGACACATTAGGCTGACCTAAAGATATTTCAGCTGAGGAAAAATTGCTTTATATTTGTGATCATCTGTCAGCCAAGGGATGCGCCATGAATAGTAGTAAAGTGCAAGGCATAAATCAAATTCCCAAACCCTCGGAAGCCCAGAATTTTCCAGCAATAACAAACTACTGCAATAGCTTTGGTAAGACTTTTTAGTAAAGGAGGAAACGTTTTACAAGGTTTTTATCATGTTTGAAATAGAAGGTGCTGCTTGGAATAATGTAACATTCTACTAAGTAGAACTTGAGATGATTAATAATAAGATGCCTGGTACCCCTATTTTGTAATATTACTACTGAACAAAATCAGTGGAGCTTCTATGTGATACTTAAGAGACATATCTAGGACGAGATCTGATGCAAAAAAACAACCACTAGCTTAGGCAAGCTGGACTGTGCCGTAGAGACATGAATATGGACTTTGTTCTCTTAGGAATGGATAGTTTGCATCAGTTCATCAAGAGTGTTTTTGGGCAGACACTGATGTTGCTTTTGGACCAGACATCCATTGCCTCATTTAAAACTTGATTAAAGAACCAAAATGTCTGCAGTGCTTGATCAGTACAGCCCAGCACCACCCGTGGAATGTTCACCTTTGAGACGGAGATTAGGTAATGCTCTGTCTTGCTAGGCCACATCCTTCACTGCCCATTGACGCTCTGACCTCTCTTCCAAGCAGCGGCCCCTGCTTCTGCTAGCCACCTTCTGTGTGCAGGTGCTAGATGGGAGAGGTAATCCACACAGAAAAGGGACTACTGTATGGAATTTTACCTGGAAAACGCTGGTCTGTTTGGTTATTCCCCATTCTGTGTGGTGTAACTTGGGGCATGCGATTTAGGTGCAGAGAAACTGTCCGGAATCATGAATTACAGGCATGTGACACCTCTGTACCTATACCCACCTAATTCATAATCTGGCCCTATGTGATGTACCTGCACTTTTTCAGAAGTGTTAAGTTGTCCTGTGTAGGTGGCGGGGAGCGTCCTGTGTAGGTGGCGGGGAGCATCCTGTACTATCTGGACTTCTCCCACTGTGACAGACACTCTAAGTAGATTCAACCTAACTCAAGTCACCCTGTAAGGCATGGTTAGCCAAGAGGTTGTGTTAAAAGAAAATTAAGAATCTCTTCTCTAACTAGAGGACTGTATCTATATAGCAACCCACAGAACAAGCCAAAGTATTGCTGATGCTTAAATAGATTACACTCCGGAGAAGTAGCAGGTTCCAACGTAAGCACCACAATGTTTCCACAAATGTTACGTACTGCTAGTGGAGAAGGCGAGCGAATTGTCCTTCTGTGAGAACTAAGGACCATCATAATTATGGCCTGGATTCATTACTCGCTTTTGAGCGTTGAAAGCTGCCCATAATAAGCCAGAGAGAGCATCTACTGGTCAAGACTGATTTCCAAGTTGAATAGAGTACCTGGAAAAACCTGAGGTAAGCTAGAGACACTATACCCCCTGAAATCCCCAATAGACCATGAGAAAAGCTGGAGAGATATCTTATTAACACCCCGTTTCCTGGAACACCTAACTCCAGCGACCACAATTTCTGTGCGACAAAAACAAGTACATTGCTGTTGCATTTAGTGGAGCCTGGCGGATTTTCCACTCATCCTATGCTTCTCATATTCAATTGGTTCTCTGATGGATCTTACTCTGTGCTGAAAGGGGTTGGATATTCAAGGGATGGACAGTTACCCAATGAGGACCAGGAATCGGATAATTTTATCTAAAGCTAATTTCCATAAACTCATAGATTACAATTTCCCAATACATAAATAACCCAATTAATGTTCACTCTCAAGGAATGATGCGACAGAACAAAAGAATCAGGTTAAAATTAAAGTTTTAGTTATTCAATCTAATAGTTAACATTTACATTTGATAAAAATGGGATACAACTCTGATTAGATTAGTAAAGGATTTAATGAAATATACTAAGCCTCTGAGATTCAGGGAGAATACAATGGGGAATCTTACTCAGCCGGGGCAGATTCTGATCACATACAGCATATGTATTGATAGGTAGCCAGAAAGAGCCTATGTAAAGACTCTCCGGAGAGTACAGTAAGCTTCCAAGTAGCCTCTCCAGTTCGTCAAGACAGTGATCTGTCTCAGTTCGCAGCTTTAACAGCAAGAGTCATAGTGGCATGACCAGAACCCTTCATCCTCCAGTTTAGATCTGCAATCAAGAATCCGTCAGCAGTAACGAATCGGAGTTCTCAAAGTCTCAGGAACCAGTAGCACAAAAAGCCCAAAGTAGTAAGCCAGCAGCAGTGAAAGAAGCGCCCTCTTTTTGCCCCTCTAAAGATGAGTAATTCTACTCTAAAAAGTTCCTGGATGACATCCATTGACATCACTTTAAATCTGTCAGGCCATTCAGTTAATTTGTTAAATCGCAATAGGGTGACTGTGATGTGGCAAAAAGAACGTACAAATCTGTAAAAAATAGGTTGGTTCCTTAGGTTGTGTAAACATAGAGCACATTTGAACAATAGGCCATTAAAAAGAAAGCATGTGGGTTTAAAAGGTCTCTTTCCCAAGCAGCTGTTCAGAATGTAGCAAAAAATGTTGCAAGTGCAGTATTCAGTCTGGGAGATGTCAAAGGAAACAGTTATCATTTCAATACAAGTTGTAATACTGAAAAAAATGATAATTCGCTTGGAAAATGTTCAGTCTGTGACTTATCTGGAACGGAACATAATGCCTACATGAAATTCAGGCTATTATACGTCAAGATCATGTTAATTTATGAATTTTACATTAATAGGGCGCTAGTATGTGAATTCAAAATGTGACAAATACATTAGTAAACATTTCATTCTGATTATAATTAATACGTGTCAGTATAACGTACTCATACTTTTTTTGCTTTTGGCATTAATCATACAAGATACATGTATTTAAATCTTTTTGTGTCATTTGACTAATACATGTGTGAAATGTATACTAAAGTAGTTTCATGAGAACACATCTAAAAATAGTTGTATAGCACCTACTTTTCACATTATTACATGAAATATTTTAATTTTCACATGAAAAATAAACTAAATCATTATGGATTTCTTTTAATCTTCATTTTATATGCATTAAATAACTAACAAATCAGTTAGCAATAAAGTCCAAAATGTAAGATTTTTCTCCTACTTTATTCTAACATATAAATGAGTGAAAATAGTATTTCATGGTTAATAGTCACATCTATGTTTAATTGAATGATTAACATATCTCAAATCTATTTTTTTCTCCTGCATGCTTTTACGATGCAGTAACTAAAATTCATGTTTGTGCCCATTTTTGAAGTAGTTCAAGTTCAAGTTCAGGGATTTATATAGCGCACTACTCACCCAGAGGGTCACAAGGCGCTTGGGGAGGGGGGGGGTTCATTTTTTGTCGAATAGCCAGGTTTTAAGTTCTTTTCTGAAGGAGATGTGGTTCTGTGTAAGGCGGAGGTGAGTGAGGAGTGAGTTCCAGGTCTTGGCCGCTAAGTAGGAGAAGGATCTACCTCCCATGGTGGATCTTCGGATACGCGGGACTGCGGCGAGGGCTTGGTTGGAGGATCTTAGTTGGCGGGTGGGTGTGTAGAAGGACAGTCGGGTGTTGAGGCATTCGGGTCCTAGTTTGTAAAGGGCCTTGTGTGCGTGGGTGAGGAGACGGAACGTTATTCTCTTGTTGACTGGAAGCCAGTGGAGGTCTTTCAGGTGTCCGGTAATGTGATCTTGGCGAGGGATGTCCAAAATGAGTCTCGCTGATGCGTTTTGGATGCGTTGGAGTTTTTTCCGTAATTTGGCTGTGATTCCGGCGTATAGTGTGTTACCATAGTCCAGTCGACTCGTGACCAGTGCGTGGGTGACAGTCTTTCTTGTCTCGGAGGGGATCCAACTGAAGATTTTTTTGAGCATACGAAGTACGTTGAAGCAGGAGGATGAGACTGCGTTGACTTGTCTGGACATCGAGAGTGAGGAGTCTAGGATGAAGCCAAGGTTGCGTGCGTGGTCTGTGGGAATGGGAGCTGTGCCCAGAACCGAGGGCCACCATGAGTCGTCCCAGGCAGAGGGGGAAGATCCTAGGATGAGCACCTCCGTTTTGTCTGAGTTAAGTTTTAGGCGGCTGTGTTTCATCCATTCGGCTACTTCTTTCATGCCTTCGTGGAGATTGGTTTTGGCGGTGTTAGGGTCTTTGGTGAGGGAAAGGATTAACTGGGTGTCGTCAGCGTAGGAGATGATGTTAAGGTTGTGTTGGCGCGCGATGGATGCGAGTGGGCTCATGTAAACGTTGAAGAGGGTGGGACTGAGTGATGATCCTTGTGGTACGCCGCAGATGACTTCAGTGGCCTCTGATTTGAATGGGGGAAGTCGGACTCTTTGAGTTCTCCCAGCGAGGAACGAGATGATCCAGTCCAAGGCTTTTCCTTGTATGCCGATGTTGCTGAGGCGTTGTATAAGGGTGCTGTGACAGGCTGTGTCGAAAGCGGCGGAGAGGTCGAGTAGAATGAGGGCTACCGTTTCTCCGTTGTCCAGTAGTGTTCGGATGTCGTCTGTTGCTGCGATGAGGGCGGTTTCGGTGCTGTGTTTGGCACGGAAGCCGGACTGTGAGGGGTCGAGTGAATTGTTGGATTCAAGGAAGGCGGCGAGCTGGCTGTTGACGGCTTTCTCAATGACTTTGGCAGGGAATGGGAGGAGGGATATGGGGCGGTAGTTTTCAAGTTCAGAGGTGTCTGCTGTGGGTTTCTTCAGGAGGGCGCTGAGTTCGGCGTGTTTCCAGCTTTCTGGGAAGGTGGCAGAGTTGAATGAACAGTTGATGACATCCCGGAGATGGGGTGCGATGATGGAGTCTGCTTTGTTGAAGATGTGGTGGGGACAGGGGTCGGTTGGTGAGCCAGAGTGGATTGAGTTCATTAGGCGGATGGTGTCTTCAGTGGTGATTGGGTTCCAGGCGCAGAGGATGTTGGATGGCGGTGTGGGTTCTGAGGGGGGTGGAGAGGATTGTTCGTAGGGAATGTTCTCGAAGCTGTTGTGAATGTCGGCAATTTTGTTGTAGAAGAAGGAGGATAACGAGTCGCAGAGGTCTTGGGAGGGAGTAATGTCGTTTGAGGCTGCTGTGGGGTTGGTGAATTCTTTGACGATGTTGAAAAGTTCCTTGCTGTTATGGGCGTTGTTGTCGAGTCGATCCTTGAATGCTGATTTCTTGGTGGCTCGAATCAGTTGGTAGTTTTTGCGGGTGGCTGCCTTGAAGGTGGTCATGTTGTCGGTGGTTTGGTTTTTTCTCCATGTTTTCTCTAGGGTACGGCATAGCTTCTTGGATTTCTTAAGGTCATCATTGAACCAGGGAGCCTTTTTGTTGCCTGATTTGATCTGGTGGTTTTTCATGGGTGCTAATTCGTCAGCGCTGTGAGTGATCCATTGCTTGAGTTTGGTGGCAGCTTGGTTTGGGTCCAATGAGAGGGTGGGAGGGTTTTGGTTGAGTGATGTGAGGAGTTGGTCGGTGGTGATTTTGTTCCAGTTTCTTCGCGGAATAGGTTGTGGGTCGAGGTGGTTTTGTAGCTGAAGTGAACACAACTGTGGTCCGTCCAATGGAGAGCTGTGGTGTGATCATAGGAGATGTGTTTGCAGGAGGTGAAGATAGGGTCGACCGTATGTCCGGCAACATGGGTGGGGGTCTCAACAAGTTGTTTGAGTCTGAGATTGGCCAGGTTGTCCAGAAGGGTGGTGGTGTTGCTGTCGTTTTTGTTTTCCAGGTGGAAGTTGAGGTCTCCTAGTAGAATGTAGTTCTCGGAGGCGAGGGCATGTGGGCTGATGAAGTCAGTGATGTCATCGCTGAATTGTTTACGGGTTCCTGGAGGCCTGTAGATGAGGGTGCATCCAAGTGTGGTCCTAGGGTCGGAGTGGATCTGGAAGTGGAGGTGTTCGGCAGTTGCAAGGATATAGTCGGAGCTGGTCGTGATTTTGATGGTGTTCTTGTGGACGATGGCGATGCCTCCTCCTGTTTGATTGGTGCGGTCTTTTCGGATGATCTTGTAAGCGTCCGGGATGGCTATGGCGATGTCGGGTGCTGATGATGCGTTCATCCAGGTTTCTGTAAGGAAGGCGACGTCCGGTGACGCAGTGTCGAATAGGTCCCAGAGTTCAGTGGCGTGTCTGTGGACCGAGCGGGTGTTCAGCAGGATGCACTTCAGGTGGTTAGAGTCGGAGCTGTCTTTTGAGGAAGTTGATTTGGTGTGGGTCTTGATGCAGGCGAATTTACAGGAGTGGCAGGCGAATGGACCGTGGGTACGTCCTGGGGCAGCTTCGTAGCATTGTGGTGTGCGTCCGGGGTTAAGGGCTAAGAGGGTGGCGGCGTCATACGATATGCGGGAGGAGTGCGGTTTGCGGGGGCCAGGGGGTTTGGCGCTGGGCGCGGTCCAGGCGCGGACGGGCGTAGACGGGCTTACCTTTGGCGCACCTTCGGCGCGCATGGGGCGCGACCGCTGCGCGTGAACGCTGCGCGTAAGTTCATCTGCCATATGTGGATAGTGGGGGGGGGGGGGCAGGGGCGAGGGAGGGTCAGCTGGGAGGCGGAGGGCGGGGTGTAGGTCCGGGCAGGGAGGCACAACAACTAACTTCAAGATGGCAGCAGGCAAGAAACGAAACTGGATTGTGGCAATACCTATCAAAACACGCTATGCAATCATACAGTGAAATAAAATTAATTAAAGGCACAATGCGATTCCTTTCACTGCGCGCTTGTAAATTGTAGTGTTTCGGTAATTGACTTCCCCCGCCAGCAGACAGTCAGTCACAAATGCGTGTGTACGAGGCAAAATTAATTAAATAAATACTCAATTGGCAGCAATGATTAATATGAAGAGCGAGGAAGGCAGATATCAAATGTGAGGCGCTACGATACCACTGCAGTCGGGTTGGGGAGCTGCGTGGGGGAGCGACCGCTTCTGGTAGGATCAGGACGGTGCAAAGTATGAAACTTTGCACATGTTCTCTGTGGTTTGCACATAAGTTGTCAGAATCATTTCTTTTATCAAGAAAATCATTTGATGTTATCTCTACTCTATCAACATCAAGGAGAAAACTAAAGTCCTCTTTGCCTGAAATGGAATGTAGACAATTGACCCTCAAAATAAATCCTACTGAGTTCAAGCAATTCGGCCAAAAATGGGCATTTTGAATTTTGTATCAAAGCACAGGAAGATGCCTTAAGCATTTCTAACACAGTATTTGTTGGCGGTAAAGAGCGAAGACTGCTAAAAAATAAAAATAGTTTTTTCATTTAAAAAAACAAAAAACTTTGCTGTGCTTGACCATGGGCTTCCATATTCGCAAACACCTGGGCTGGAAAATAGCCCAGCTCAACAATCAATCTGGCAATAACCAAATTGTTACTTTCAGTTTTGGAAAGTGCAGGCTGCTAAAGAGCCAGACAACACGACATAGACATCAAAGTCTCCGTGGGCACAGCAGATTTTCAGACAGCTCAACTTAAGAAGAGAACCAATGACTAATGCCGTCCAAAAGAAGGAAACTGGTAATGTCCATCCACCTTCAACCTCCAGAAAGTAGTCACTGAAAGCAAACTTCTAGGCTCTACTGGGATTCTGGCCTTATGACTCTGTTCAGGCAACTTTGGAGTAAAAATAGGAAACACCTTGGAGGTAAAGCCCACCTATGTGTCCCCACAGAGTGTAGATGAGAAACATCCAGGAAAACCCCCAAAGAGAGAGGACCACAGTCCAGTCAGCTATCGATATACGCTTATATCACGAAAACTCTAACACTGTGACAAGGAAGCAGCAGGAATTGAGAAATAGAAGAGTGAAAAAGATGTTGAGATGAAAATTCTGTACATTGCTATAAACCAGTTATGATCATTTGCCCTTGTATATTTCGGCATTGCTTCTTAGATTTGTTCCCCCAGTGAGCTTGCCAATCATGCAAACCCACTGGAGATAGTTTACATTTTTTGTCTAAATTAGAGCTGGGCAAAGTGTACTCCATTTCCAGTTAGATTGCCCATCGCCTTCTAAAACCAGTGTATGTGGTGGCCTCATGATTAGAGTCATCACCTGCTCATGTTTTTTCTTTAGATCCCTGTGGGGATACTGCCTACCGCGTTCCCTCTGGAAAAAGGGCCCTTACCTTGTGTCCTTCGTCTTCTTCATGTCTTGGACTTCTCTGCAGCATGGTTGTGATATCTGTGGGCTTGTATGTGAGGTGACCTGTGTGTTGTAAGGTTCTTTGAACCATGCTCCTGGCTGTGCAGAGTGATGACCTCCATTGTGATTGGCTTGGATGGTGACACATAACACCAAAACCCGCCCAGTCTAGTCCTTGTTTGGACTTTGGGCAGGAAACTTGCAAAAGTGGCCAGCAAACTCTGGAAAAAATGCTTCTTCAGGACTGGAGGAACTCTCAAATGTGCAAAGGTTGCAAACCCTCTGGTTGGCTTTGGCAGTCTATCAGTTTACTAGAAAGGGGTTTACGTATTGCCCCCCTCGAACAGTACTTAGTTTACTTCACCTGTGCACCAAAGAGGCACTTCACCATTGCATAATCAGAAGATAAAGGACCAGAAGTGAAGCTTCTATAGTGATTGGTAGAGTTCATCCATATTTGGACCCATGCCTGGAAAGCTTGCAGACTCGCCTTTCTGCTTGACCTGAGAAAGGGAATAAGACCTACTTTCCTGCGAAAGGAGCTGCACTGTGCTTGCCAAGAAGGAGTGACATCTTCCTTAAGAAGACATCACATAACTCGGATGACTTGATGGACCAGTGTGAGGGCATCTCAAGGACCTAAGCCTTCCCAGATGCTCCATGTTTGACTCAGCCCAGCTGCCCAGCAGGATGAAAACCCATCAAGAGGTAAGACGACCAGCCCCCCATCATCGAGAAAAGTGAATCTGCACCATCCGTGACTGTCTATCAACTGTATCTCAAAAATGGGAAACCAAATGAACCCTTGGAGGCGTGAGCAGTTTAATATAAGCAGGTAAATTTGCCCACAAGGGATTGGTTCAAATGTGTATTTGTAACAATTGATAAATTGAATTTGGGCAAGCTCTATCAAGGTAGCTCACAGTTGGATTACTCAAGAAAGAATTCTACTAGTTTATCAATGAATACATCTTTCAAATAAAGTTAAATAAGACACAGGTGTATGTATTCAAAAAGCTGATGTTGTATTAATTGAAAATCATTAGTTGTAGGGGGTACATAATCAAAAACACAATGTAGCCAGAAGTAATAATTACATAAAATAAAATATCCTTCATAGTTACAATTGTAAACACCTTTTCACAAAATGCTTTTAAGGCAATCTGAAAAGTTTACACAAAGCCAAAGTTGCATGCAGTACAATAAATTAAGAAATAGGTGTAGTAGTCAATGTCTCTGTCTAGTAATGTCTTTGTCCGTTAGACCATCCTCAGGACCGTGCTTACGTTGATAAAAAAGACCATTTGCGCATTGATAAACTAATAGAATTGTTTCTTGAGTAATCCAACTGTGAGCTGCCCAAATGCAATGTATCAATTGTTACAAATCCCTTGTGGGCACACTTACCTGCTTATGTCTATCAACTGGGAATTGATGACTGGACACAAGGTCGCCCAGGACCCCATTGGGCACTCTTAAGACTTTCTTGTGGGCCGCGACGTAGTTGTTTGGGTGGTGTGTAATTTTGATTACATATCTTGGATTATAAGGTGTCCCGGCTACTAAATCAGGACTTGGACAAGTATAAGGTTTGCCACTTTATTTCTTTAGCATCCTTTGGTACTGCAGTTGGTACATCAGGGTAAGGCCTTTGTATCAGTACCCCTAACAGTATCCGGTCAGTCACTCTCCACACTTTCTGATGGGCCGGAATGCTTTGGATACAGACTCGAGTCACCCTAAAGCATCTCCCTTAGGATAATATTGCCCATAGTGCGCAGTGTTGAGATGCAAATACATCAGTGTTTCTAACGTGCTTAGAAGGGGCTTGGACGTTTTAAGTTTTGTTGTTATAAATGTAAGTATATTGTTTACTTACGGTAAAAAAATGTTTCCTTTCATAGTGTGAGCTACGGATTGTACATTGAAGATATCAAGAGCATTTGACGAGTCTGACTAATTTTGCATCTCTAAGCTCCTCCACCTCCTGGAGTAGGCCAGGCCTGTGTCCTGAGCGACTCTGGTGCTGAGGGGCAATCTCTTGGAATGCACCAATATAGTGCCCTTGAGCAAATGTGGTAAATAACATTACCCACACAGGTCAATGCCAAACAACCTGTAACGGCCCTCAGAAAAGAGCACTGAGATCAGTTCTTTAAATGGACCGGTACTCACCGGTACTGAGTACCGGCACTTCCAAATTTCCGAGCCGTCCGTACCGGCACTTTTTTTTCAGTAAGAAAGAGTACCGGTACCCTGGTTGATGGCATGGCAGGCTAAGGTTTCGTATCACCTCCAATGCGGGACAAATGCCTCTCTGCGTTTGGATCTCTCAGTCACATGGAGCCCCTGAAATAGTGTTCTTTAGAATTCCCCACACTGTAGGGGTTCGGGAGGGCTTGCTTAACGCTGTGATTAACAGGACAGGGTCAAGGCAGACCCTGCACTGTTGATTAGGTGTTAACAACCATTATATAGGAAAGTGCTTTAGCACCCACACCCCCTCCCCTCTTCCCCCTGTTATGTGAGTGAAATAGCCTGGCCTCGGGCTGCTGGTGAGTAATCCGGTCCATCTTTCCCAAAAGCCGGTTTTCTTCCGTTTGTTTTTTTCAGCACAGGAGCTGCTTTCCTTTGTGTGGCTGCATTTACATGTCAACAGCGACAGATCCATGGGTGTGAAAGTAGCCCTGCAGGGAACGTTGCAACACTCGAGACATGAGCTCAGGTGACAACCCATAGAAGGAAGGGGGAGGGAGGATTGTAAAAAAACTGAGGTGACCGCTTAAGTTAGAATTGCCACTTTTTTCATATAATGCCAGATATTCGTTTAGTTTTGAAATGGGTGCTTAGGAATTGTATTTTATTTAGTACACATTCAAATCTGATGTATTTCTTGAAGTAATTGGTTTAGTTATTGATGAACCACATGCCTGAAATTCAGTTTGAAACGCTCGCCCTGCAGAATTTACAGGGCATGGGGGAGCGTGCACACAGTCTCTCTCTCTCTCTCTTTCTCTCTCTCTCTCTCTCTCTCTCTCTCTCTCTTTCTCTCTACTTCTCCTTCTCTCTCCCCGTCTCTCCTTCTCTCTTTCTCTCTCTCTTTCTCTTTCTCTCTCTTTCTCTCTCTTGCTTTCCTTCTCTCTCTCTCTTTCTCTCCTTCTCTCTCTCTCCTTCACTCTCTCTTTCTCCTTCTCTCATTCTCTCTTTCTCTCTCCTTCTCTCATTCTCTCTCATTCTCTCTCTCTCTCCTTCTCTCTCTCTCCTTCTCTCTCTCTCCTTCTCTCTCTCTCCTTCTCTCTCTCTCATTCTCTCTCCTTGGAAATCGTTTTGTACTGCTTTTATTTACTGGAAAAAATATTTACAAAATACAGGCCTCAACATTAAGCGTGCTCTATCAACACAAACAATGAAATACAGGACAACAAATTACTGGCCAGGTGGCAAATTTAGGGTATGGGTACATCATGGAGGGGAGAAGAGCAGGCCCGGACTGGCCGTTGAGGGCACCGGGCAATCCCCCGGTGGGCCGCATGGTTGGGGGCCGGTTTTGGGCCCCTGGGGGCCGTTTTTGTTACAGGGCCGTTATGCTGCAAAAACGGCCCTGTAACAAAAACGGCCGAAAACCGGCCCTGTCACATACCACGGTCGCACCTCTCCCCCCTCCCCTCTCCTCCTGGAGGGAGGGGAGGGGGCCGGCCGAGCACTTTGCCAGGGCCGGTTCTGGTTCCCAGTCCGGCCCTGGAGAAGAGGAGGCAAGTGGGGGAAAAAACAGTGACAAAATGTAAGAGACTTGTGGAGAAAGTAAGTGAGAGGTGGCAGTAAGAGGGGCAGATCCAGGGAGAGAAGATTAGAGGCTGGGTAGAAATGAGAGGTTAATCGTGAAAGGAGAGTAGAACCAGAAGGAGATAGGAAGAGCCTGGCCTTAGGGCAAAGGGCTGAAGCAATCATTTAACCCCTTCCACGCTGATGACGAGCTGGGCTCGTCATGGCGTAGCCTCCTCGCACGCTGAAGACGAGCCCAGCTCGTCACGTAAAGTGCGATTTAAAAAAAATCAGCACAGGAGCGGAATTGCGCTAGCGCGCATGCGGTTAAATGGGCCGGTACTCGCAGGTACTGAGTACTGGCACTTCTTATTTTTATCGCTGTCAATGCTGCCCCTTCGCCATTGTGTAGGAGAGTACCAGTACTCATGAAAGGTAAGCTCATTGGCTGATAGGGCTGGTGAGCACTAGGCTGTCCGAGAAGAAGCTGTCTCTGACAGCCAAGGCGCTTCTGTAGTCCTTAGCTCAGCCGCTTTTCTGTACCTCTGCTTGTTTCTTTGTGTGTGTGCACACATGAGGATATATAGCATTGTCTCAAACAACAACAAATAACGGTATGACATTAAGAAGGTGCAAATATTACAAAACAAGGACATTTTTAACATATTATCCTGTTTGCCTTTCACTTTGTGTAATGATTTAAACTGTTTTGTTAACATAAATGCATTTCTGTTGTGTTTTGACATGTGCTGCAACCTGTATAGAAGTCAATGTGTATCATCATATCTTGACCCTAGCCACGCCCATAGCCCCGCCCACTTGCCACACCTCTAGGTCATTTTAATGAGTACCTGCACTTATTTTTTCCCATTTAAAGCACTGACTGAGATACAATGGCGTAGCTAGACCTTTGGACACTTATAGCGTTCCTTATGTTTGCCACATTGAAGGTGGGGGTGTGGGGTTCTGGCGATTGCCGCTGCGAGACGGCATGCAGGTAAGGGAGGGGGTGTCCAGTGCTTAATTTGTAAAAAAAAAAAAAAAAAAAATATCAAGTGCCAGGGCCTTTCTTGAAATGGCAGTGCACTCTGCCCCACCTAATCCTGCCAGCTGCCAATGACAGTACCAACATAACAGGTAACCATCGCACTCCTACAAGTATGACTATTCAGAGTATGTCAGCCAACGCAAAGCTATGATAATGGCATGTGGCATGAGAGGCTGGTATTATTAATTTTCAATGTATATTGACTTAATTAACAAGGTTGGTGTGCTCATCTCAAAATAAAAAAAACAGTGGCACGATGTGGTGGACTGTCACTAGAGCCGGTGCTGACAATTAAATGCTGGTGCCGAGCACCGGAAACTACAGGCACAAATTAAGCATGGGGGTGCCGCCCCAGAACTCAAGCCGCCCGGACAGTACCCCCCCCCCCCCCCCACCACCACCACCACCCTCCCTTCCTATGCCACTGCTGAAATATCGGCAACCCTGGGTCTCCTGCACCCACACAGGAAAAGGTAAACCCTGCCTGATATATATGTGTCTCGAGAACCCTCACACATATGAGCAGGTGGTAAATGTCTCCCCCACATTGGCGGCTCAGTACTTGTAGCTTGTCGGCGCACAATTGTAGGGCGAAGGCAACCTTCGTATTTATACTTACTAGAAAATTGCCCCAAATGCACTGTAAAGTGAATGCGATGTTTTTGGAACCACAAAGCAGTCATGCCTTTTCCAGAAGGACCACTTTCACTGCATAGAAGATAGATTAACTTCTGAAATCCACATAGGTTTCTGTGGCCTGCCTTGAAGGCACAGCAGTCGCCAGGAAAGTATGTGAGCCTCACTAGAGGGGGGCTTTTCCTCCACCCACATGTTGGGAGGCAGGAGTACATGTTTTGATTGGGTAAACGTTGTGTGCTTCCACAAAAAGGGGTTGCTCCCCACACGTGTGATCATTTCGTTAATTTGTCTAGCTGCCAGAAGTAGAACTATCGGACTCACACATGACATTGGAAATAATATGTTCTGTGTAACTTGACTGGTGCTCATGTAAAGCGCTCCAAATACTGTGAGTCGAGTTTGCGCTATATAAATCTGCAAAAAAAATGCTATTAAAAGTGTCTTCAATTACTAGATAATTTTTTTTTTCTCCGGTATCCGCACTGATGTGAGGAGCGCATTCATTAATCTACATGGATTTTTCAGTCTGGCTAGACAGTGCAGTCATAAGTTGACCTATTGGCATTGCCAATGCTTGCTATATTTACCGTGACTACGGTGAAACAATGCAACACTGACTAGCGCTTTTTAATTGTGTATTCTATTTCTGTTTTTCTTGTAAAATGCCACCCCAAGAAGAGCCTTTGCACAGTTTGCCCTTCGACGTGCCAGGTTGTCGATTATGGTCTGTCTGCAACTGTTCCCACAGAACACCAGTAGATGGCAGTGTTAGAGAGGCAATGCCCTCGGAGTCCGACGCTGCAATCTTCCTCCAGTCTTTGCCATAAGCACCTGCAGGTCTCGGGGATCTGCTGCTTAAAACATTCTAAAATACCCCATCATTTCTTCTTAGTCTCTGGGCTCTTGTTCGTTAAGGCCTTGTTAGTTTATGGCCTTGAGAATAACTTTTTCTTGCTGCCCAGATATTGGTTTCACTAGTGTCGCATGTCGTGTTCACTATAATTCGTCCACTATTTACACGATTGAACGCTTCTTGGTGTCACTAAAATATGTCCATGTAGGCCCGAAGAGATCAGCGTGTAAATGAGACCATACATTATGCGGTTACACCTCCAGAAATGTAACATAGATTGTGTAGCAACAACCGCTGAGCAGTAGGGGCCATAGATTATTGGGAGATCTGGGGGACCAGTTGTGGGAATGGCACCTGCTTCTCCATTTCAAGTTGTAGGGATTTCCACCTCATTTAATATTTCATTTGACATTTTCAGGACCTAGAAACCCCTAATTTCAGTATCCTGCAGACATAGGTTTGCATGAATTTTTTATTTTGGCATTGGGATTTGCATCTCCTGTGTTCTTCAGTTGCACACTTTGTTTGCTCTTCCCTCTTGGGAAGGACCACACAGTGTAGGCCATGGACTGTCTCCTACTGGACTGGGCATAGTTTCTGGGTTTTTGTAATGCCCAGCTACATTGAATTTGTCACGGATTTTTTTTTCACCCTGATCTCTTTTTCCTGTACTAAGCAACTCCAGTCTGGTCCTGAGTGAGAAGGTTTCCTGGGAAGTTACCCAAATGGGATTGTGCTTTTATCAAACCATATTAATGAATTATTACTTCTCAGGATTTTCAGTCCCTGGGTGGGTTTGCTAAGATATAACCCATTCAATGCAATGAGTTTATTGCACATGCTGCATTACAACAATGTACTTTTAGAAATCTACATCAGCCTCTTTCGGGGTATGATGGTAAAAATAGTTTTGGAAAAGAATCAGTCAAGTCTAATCGTCTTGGCCTGATTTCATTCATTTGTGACTTTGAGTTGAACATCGTTGCATTAAACACACTCCTTTTCACATGCTGGATCTTAAAATAATTGTACATTGCTTAAGGTTATGAGTGTACATCATAATATACACCGTTCAAGACGCTTCACAAGTTGCAAAACATGGACTTGGATTTGATCTGAATGGCGTATAGAATCTGTGTCAAATCGCCTTTAGAAAGGAGGAAAAAGATGACTTTATTATGGAAAATAGATCTGTTGTTTCCAAGCAGCACTGTTGGTGTTAAAATTAAGGTAAAATATATTTGTTTGTTTATTTTCAAACCACTGCGTCAATAAAAGTCTTTCTTAATGCTTGTCTTAAAATTTCCCATACAGTTTTTCTTCACAATTATTACCTTGCCACGATCAACGCTCTATTACGCTTTGAGTTGTACGCGCAACCCAAAGCAAAATTAACACAATAAGAAATATTTTAAATCAAAATCGCGTTAAATTAATAAAAAACGTATATTGAATGTGATTTTGATTTAAAATATTTTTTAAATACATTTTTCGAAAACAAAACGGAGATCATTTTTGTGTTACACAGCATGAGTGGTAATATTAACTTAGACATACAGATGTTTAAAGGAGTATATTGTTCTGAGGAGGGGAGATATCACTTGCACTTTGGTGTTCAAACCTGGTCTCCTGTGTTTCTGAAGGCTTACTCTGTTTTTGGAGAGACGCGATTTTAGATTAAACCTACATCTCTGAATGAGATTTTGTATTGACCTGAACATTATTCTTTGGGGAAATAGTCTCACCTACAAACCCTTACGATTTAAACAATCTATCCTCGATCACATTTGTAATATTATTCTCTACAAGACACTCACAATCTTTGGTAGTGTTTTGCTGAGACATCTGCCCTCCTCCTGAGTTCTCCATCAAGACCACTGTCTACAATCTGCGATTATCTACCCATTCAATAAGTTTAAAATCAAGATTTTAAGCCCTGTACTAACTTCTTTATCCTCCCTATAGTACCATACACCAATTGATAAGGACAAATTGTCGTATCCCCTAAACGCTCCTTCTTTTAGCGCTTTCCCATTTGACAGAATATATCAAACAACACGCATGCCTAATTGACAGCATTCAATTTAACCCTTCAACCAAAATAGGTTTGTTGCAAATACTTTTTCCTTCCCTTCACTTACACCCTTACTACAGATGTACACGTGTGAACTAGGCCTGGGCTGTAAATTCCGTTCCACTGGCGGAATTTGTGTAATTTTGCGTTCCGCGGAGATTGCAGAATTGCAAACAATTCCTCAATCCATTGCTTCGCGAAACATTTTGCTTTTTTTGCACTTTCAAAATGCGTGTTTGCAAGATATTTCTCCCCGAGTTCGCAAACAGGTGGAACAAGCCATTCCGCGTGTTCGCAGAACTTTTGCGTGCTCGCGGAGATTTTTTAGCGTTTTGCTCAAACCCAAACAATGCACACAGTACTGCAGTTAGAAACTGAGAAAAAGCTAAATAGTTGCAGTCACAGTTTGGTTAAAACACACAGGTTTGAAAGAGATTGTGCTTAACCCATGGTAATTATCACACCTGCACCCCTTAATACCCAGAAAAGTGCGTGTTAAGTCCAAGTAGTAGCAACAATTGTGAAGTCTGGAAAACAAGACAATAAAATTCCTAAACGAATTTAGAAAAACAGAGCAAAAAAATGTAATGCTAAAAAAGACACAAGTCATTAATAGGTCAAGAGGAATTTTAGATTTGACATTTTTAAGGCCAAAAGCACCAAGAAAAAGTAAAGCATGATTGAAGGACAGCCATTTGCGTTGTGACCGGGAGTTAGGTGCAATTTCAGGCTGATCACATAGGACTGGAGGTCGGTTATAATAAATGGGTCATCCCAGACAAATATTTTACCATCAGACTATGGAACAACGTTTGATTTTGGCGGAAGGGTTACTCCGTCACAATGGTGACTCTGAAATAAAAATCTCAGAGGACTTTATGGGATTTACATTTCGGCGAATGGGATATCTGTCACCGTTGTGACGGAGTAATCCGTCCGCCGAAATCTAAATCAGGCCCATAGTCTCTAACTGCTGGGACAATTTCTTCTAGTTAGTCCTGTTGCCCATAGCTCTTATGGATAGCCCTCTGGGCACCAGGTCTCTCTAGGCCAACCGCTTGACCTTTGAACAGTTCCAGTCCCTGGGTGCCAGCAGTCTTTGAGTGTGTCCTCTTCTTCCAGCAGAAGTCTTCATTCTTCTAGCAGGACACTTCTTCAGGTGGGAGCCTTCACAGGTCCAGGAATGGTCTGTGGAGGTGGAATTTGAGGTGCTAGATTTATCCTGTGCACTAGGCAGTGATACAAGAAAATCTGTCACTCACTTCTAACTATTTTCTCAGTCTTTCCACCTCCCTTTACAGCAGGTCCTCTTTTCCGTATTGTAAAAGTGCCCAGGATCTCCTGGTTCAATATGGCAAAACCCTTCTGTCAGCAGGCAGGCAGTCAGTTCCTTAGCTGCACCCCTATTTGGATGAGGCCTCCTCCAATCTGACGTGGTCAAAATGGGTTCTCTCACTACTGTGACTGGAGCATAGCTGTCTAGATGGGTCCTGGGAATGAATAGGAGAAATCCTCCCTGACATCTCTAGTCAAATGAGGTAATGCTAAAGCTGCTCTTTGTTCTGCAAATGGTTTCTTTTCACTCCCAAACAGCAAATCCCTGCAAGATGCCAGCAGGTAACACCCATTTGCTCGTCCTGGGTTCAGAGGCAAGGCTATTGTCGTCTGAGCAGAGTTTTAACTTTCCCAGCCAAGGTTGTGTATTCCAACTCTGTATGAAGCAAACTGGTTTCAGGTCTCATTTAGCTCGGGCAGTGCAAAGTACAATATTACCAAGTTGTTTTTTCTCTTGTGTTACCAAAAATCGGATTTCACAATTAAATCAGATTTTGAAAATTAAGTAAGTAATAACTTTGATATTTTTCTAGCAGTGTCACAGGCAGGGGTGGAAAACAAAGAGTTTAATCCAATTTAGGCCTGATCAGGGAAACCTCTAAGCTTACACATTAAAATTGATTTTGAATATTTTTCAGAGTGACTGCACACTAGCTCAAATTTGTAGTCTGCACTTTTGTACTATATTAGCACCCTGCCTAGTGGGATTACAATAAACACACAAAAGGGATGGGAGAAATGTTTGCAAATAGTCTAAACTAGTGGCAATCCCTCTGGGTAGCTTTAACACCCATCTTTTCTCACCCATGCTTGACAGAAACATCCCTTATGCAATTTAGTACCGTCTCCATAAGGGAACACAAGCAACCCCAGACTGTTTTTAGACTTGGTATTCCTTGCTAGTGACGTGCATCCTGCAGGCGAGAATGGGACCCACGTTTGGCATATTCTTGGGCGTGTTAAATCAAACGCCCAAAAGGTGAGTCATTTTCTTTGCCATTCATTACTAGAAAGCATTTAAGCTGCAGGAAAGTCAGAGCACAGTGGTGCTTATGGAATACATATAATTTTTGCATGTATATATTTGGGGAGTTGAATTACACATCGCAGCCTACATATGACATTTAACCTTTCATGTCATAGGTGCATTCTAGGCAACTTTTTAATTGGACTAATAGGGAAGTTGAATAGATCAAATGGAGAGTTTCCATGTAGAAAGCATATTTTAGGGAGGAAGCATAGGCATTTTACTACTGTTTAGTACTGGTAAAACAGAGTTTAAAAGCAGGCAAAATCAGTCCAGCAAAAATGGAAGGATGGGACATGACAAAAATGGGGTCATTCCTCACAAAGGATGGTACACATTACAGTCGACACTATGGTGACCTCAGTATCCTTATCTTCAATATTTAGTCTGCAACTTCTTATACTGTTCATCACCTAGCAGTGGTCAACAGTGTCTTCATTTGCATAGGGGATTAGATTCTCCAGTAGTTAACACTATTCAACAAAAGCTGACATCAAGTTGTCTAAATTGTAAAAGAATTCTGTGACTCAAAACACTGGGGACTGAAAAGCACATGACACAGTGCACACCCACAAGAAAAGGATTCTTGTATTATTCCACAATCTGAGCTATACACAAAACGGGACATTATACTGCACAGCATATAACTAAGAAGTTTAGTGTTGAATACAGAATACCTTAGTAAAACTCTGTGCATTTATAATCCTTGATTACTAACTAGGGAGAGGGGTAGACTGATCCTTCATTTACTGTTGTTGTGTTTCTATGCCAAGTACCTCCAGGACATGGAATTCAGGGGAATATTACTTTTGATCAGGGCTTCACTACAGCAAATAATGGTCAGTGGAAAATGGAAACAAAGAATGGTGATTGTGGGTATTTGTGCTAAAACTACTTGTGGGTTTAGGATGTTGCTCAATTGAGAGATGACCCACTTAGAAAATTAAATCTATACCCTACAAAACACAGTAACTGACCCTATCACCGTCAATGAGCTGCTGCAATGCAGGCCTAAATACACAAGCCTTCTAGAGTGGTTACACTGTTTAGGCCATTGTGGATACATAGCCGACCAGCGTGACAAAGGACCCAAGAAAAGTCACCTTTTTGTGTGATTCACCAAGACATAAAACCACCAATCTCCACTGAAGAAGGAAGAAGAGCCATAGAGCACATTGGTGCAATTGGTGACATTTGTGTGAAATACTGTTGCATGTATATGTTGAACGCCAGCACCACATGCTGATCAATTGCAAGAATATCCACCACTCCATAGGAACACAAACATTGTCATTGATGCAAACGGAAGCTTTAGATGCTCCAAGTATATGCTGTCTGTGCAGCCTTTGGAACCTTTAAGGTACCTGTATAGAACTAACCCACCCACACCCATTGCTAGTTCTGCTTCTGCGGTAAGGCAGAAGGTTTCCTTGCCACTAATAACGAAGTAAGCAATCATAGCAGCTCTAGCTAAGCCAGGTCCTTACCCCCAACCTTACCCAAAACTTCACCCTATTCTCTGTCACTTTTCAATCTTGACTGTAAATTGCTTGGGGACGATACTAGCAACTATGCTTTTGAATGCCCTACCACACTAGGATACAGTAGATCTCCCAGTTTCTGAAGGCTCCTCCACTTACTGGCCAGGGCATTGTGGATGACCCCAACTGGTGCTTCTGTCCCTTGGCCTTGAAAAAGCTTTTACTACTCTAAGGTGGAATCACCTTTTTTCTGTGCTGACCATGATGGGTTTGGAGAATGAAATACAAGTATCCATTCCATTAATATTTACCCCTTCACAAGGGTCCACACTTGGCTGGTTATTTCCATTAAATTGTTGGTGGAAAGGGAAACTCATCAGGGATGTCTATTTTTCCCACCTACACTCTTTATACTCACAATTAGCTATTGGCCTGCTCCTAATGAATGAAACTGTCTGGTAAGGGTACCAGCATAGTGGGACAACATTATCATATATCTTTTGCAAGGAGACCCTTTTAGGAAGCTATCTCCCAGGCTTTCTTTTTTTTTTTGGGGGGGGGGGGGGGGCTCAACTGCTGGAAAGCTTGAAATTGAACACTGTTTACCAGCGGCCCTTTTATGTGATCTGACTCTTAAAACATGAAAAAAATTGACTTAGATCCTGATTGGTATATTTAACTTTCCTGTAAGGCCAGTGTTTATTGTGGAGAGATCTACCCCTGGCATGTAAAATTAAATGCCACTCGTGGACTGCATCACCTACTGCGCCATCCACTATAATAGCAGTGGAAACATGGCTTCAGGCCCGCCCTGAGTAACGGGACATGGAACTTGATTTTTAAATATTAAGTAGTACCCCTTAAATGTATCTTATGTCCCAGCAGATAGGATACATACTATTTAAGAGTGTCAAATGTGTGACATTAGAAGTGGCATGTACCACCAGTGACTAAACCTAGAATTACATTGTCACTGGTCAGGCAGCAGCTGGTACATAGGAAAAGGCAAAGTATAGATTATCGTCTTTTTAATCTATACCCTTTGACCTGCTACAAACTCCATTCAAAGACTTATTTGCTATATTTAATAAAAATCCAATAGAATGGAATAGCCGGATTTTTATTAAATATATAGGAAATGTAGCTTTTAGATAGTCACCCTTTACCCTGCCTGAAGCTGCTGAAGGCTAATTTGCATTAGCTCTTCAGCAACTGCCCAGCTTGCCTGTGACCAGGATTATGTGTGAAAGAGGTGTGAAAACTGCTCCCAGAGTAGAGACAATGGGCTGGGAGTGGAAAGATGTTTTCTTACTCTGGCACGAAGACCAGTTGACATGGGCCCAGCAAATTGATTCACTTCAAAGGGGCCTGCACCGTGCAAGCAAATACTAGGTGACACTTGGAAAACCACCGTTTTTGTTCCATTAGTCAGGCTGGCACCCAACACAGTGGGAGAAGAACTACCCCATGACCGGGTTTGAGTGCCCACAGACGAGAAGACTGCTCGTTACTCTGGCCTACCTTTTGAGTGATCACCCATGCTCTGCACAGGTAGAGGAGGTTTTCCCTATCTTGGATTTTGAGGGTGAGAGTCGCTGTGGGATAGTTTGTCATAGAGAAAACAGGAACTGCCGAAAAAGTGGGTTAGATTGCCACAATGAACATCTACACCATTGGTTGGGGAGTGCCTGTGAGCATTTCCCACACACAGGCTGGATAACCCTACAAAACTGGAATCTCACCAAACCTTCCTCCAAACACCTCTTAGAACAGAAGAGAGCTGAACCTGCTGACTGTGACCTGTGAGGAGCTCTAAAGAATTGGACCTGTTACCCAGGACAAAAGTAGTCTCCAAGGGTGGCCTGGCTAACCCCCTGTGTTGCTTAAGTGACACCCTGAGCGTTGCAAGCTCTTGGGGGGCTAAGAAGTATACTCTTTTAGTTGCTTGGGTATTAGGGAATTAAAAAAAAAAGTGTGAAAACCTTTGATCAAGGATTCCACAGCCAAGGGGACCTACTGCAAAATGAACACAACAGTTCCATGGAATCCAATTACGTTTTAGATTTGTCCCCCTGAAAGTCTCCAGCAACCCTTATACATTGACAAAATTCCTTTGTTTTGGGGCGTGGAAAGGGTTTAAAGCAAAAACCTCAAAAGCTTCTGAGCCTTATCAGGCCCAGTCTCCATTAGATATCCCTCCAGCAGTTCCGCAGACCGGCTACATGTTGATTTGTTCTGCAAGGAAACCACTTTTTCATAAAAAAGACAAAGTCTCTGTTTGGACTAGGCCTTTGAAACTTTTTCAAATGTTTTGACTTCCAGACCGTCACCTGGACCATTCCACTTGTTGTATCCTAACAGAACTCCGTTGCAGTCATCCTCAAATTGTGCCTAGGTCCTGGTATGCTGCTTCCATGGACTGCCTTTGGCATTTTGTGCTTTTTGTTGCATTTTCATTTAAATCTTGAAAATGTATATCTCCAGTGCTCCTTATTGGATGTTTGTCGTTTCGGTCTTATTTTACTTGGAAAATGTTTCTCTTTCTTTTACAGTTGAATGTGTACTTTTATTGTGTTGCGTGCCCCTTTTTATATCGAGCCTAGCGCAGCGCGCATTCACTGCTCTAGGAGATGACCTTTAGAAATCGGTCAGCTCTTTTCAAGCATTTGTGCTTGTGGTGGCATCCACCTTGCGGGAGCGAGCAGTGGCGCGCAGGGGCCATCTGTTTGTAATTAGCGTAGCCGTGCTTGTTTTCTGGTTACTTTTTGCTTACACAAAAGCTTGTTTCTGTGCAGTTTTTTACTCCAGGATTGTCATTCGATATAAGCCTTTCTATGTACGATGTTTGTTATATATAGCTAGCGGTTGAATGCGTTCTCTCGGGCAGCATGAGTTTATTTATGTTCCATGAGACTACCAGCAGCATGTTGTGTATGGCAAGGACGTACGATCTCGATAGCAGCAAGTGCACCGCAGTAAGGATGTATGTTTCTTTTGGCAGCACGAGGCATGCATCAGCTGTGATGTATCCTCCCTGACAGCATAGCGGCACGCGCTTCTGATATATATTCTCATTGACTGTTTGCTCTGACGTGTATTGTGCACAAGCATTGTGGATGTAGGCTCAGAGTATTACCTGCGTTTTGTGTCCATGTTGTTTTTGTAGCCTTGTGATGTGTTCACATTTTCTGACAGTGACTGCAAGGGGTTGTAAGTTTTTTCTAGCAGCCCGGGTTGTTCGTGCATCAGTAATGTTTGTCCTTATGGCTCTCTCGCTGTGAGTGTCAGTGATGCACATTATGTGGGATGTTGTGGGCTCCGCATTGTCAAGGCTTGTCCCGTCTGCCTGTATTGCTGTGCCTTGGAGATGTATATTTTCCTCAGCCGCTTGAGGGTGGGTAGTGTAGAAGTGTGTTATTTCTGGCTGCGTGACCTTTGACGTGTGCGATCATTGGACGCTGGTTACATCGCAGACACTGTATCGGAGACCTAAGATCTCCGGCAGCACGAACTTGCACCGGAGATGGGTGCGCTGCGCTGTAACAACATATGGTGTGCACGGTTTTATTTGTATTCTCTCTAGCATGTCATATGCACAGATGACGCGTGTGCTCTCTACCAGCATCATGCACGCCTTTTCTGTCACAGCGGCTGTGTGGTGAATTCTCTGTCCATAAGGTCCAACTCCTTGCGAGATCTGGTTGGTGGTCGGGAGATGACGTCACTCTTGACTTGGGCCCTGCCAGAATATTTTTGTGTACTACAAGCAGCGGCACATAGATTGTTTTTCACCATGCCGCGCCTGGTGCACATTGCAGCTCTGTGGGTTGGATGACATTACAACGCATGCTTTTACTACGCATGCCTTTACATCGCAAGTTTTACAACGCATGCTGTTAGAACGCATAGTGTTGAGGGGTGCTGAATAGTGAATAGTTTAATTTACTATTCCAACTCCAGTCCCCATGTATAGTAGGGAAGGTGTTGGATAGTAAATAAAATCTATTCCCTATCCTAGAGCACCCCCAGCGCAATGCGTTGTAGCAGCATGCGTTGTAAAACTTGCGATGTAAAGGCATGCGTCGTAAAAGTTGCGTTGAAAAGGATGTTCCCCGCTCTGTGACAGTGGACTTCTTTGTCTTGCTGTGCCAGGTTTAACAGTTCCTTGACACTGCTCAGGATACGTCCCTGTCTTACTGCGTGGCCATGTTACGCCACCCCACATCAATCCCAGAGCCGAAACTGGGAGTGGGAATCTGTTTCGGCTGGTGTTGCACAAAGCGCTTTGTCTTGCTGAGCTAGGGATCATCTAAAATGAGGTGCGTGTGTAAAGGTGCGCAGCTCAAATATAAGAGGAGATGCAATGTTTGTGCAAAACGGTAATTGCAAGCATTGGCATAGGAAATAGGTCTCGCCTTTGGGACCTTATAGGTTTCAGCCATGCAACAGTTGATGTTGCTGCACCAAGGATATTGTACTACATAACTCAATCAATCAATCACTGCATTTATAAAGCGCGCTACATACCCGTGAGGGTCTCACGGTGCGGGGGGGTAGGGGGGGGCGCTACTGATCGAAGAGCCAGGTCTTGAGGAGTTTTCTGAAGGCCAGCAGGTCCTGAGTCTGCCGTAGGCTGGTGGGGAGAGCATTCCAGGTCTTTGCGGCGAGGTAGGAGAAGAATCTGCCGCCGGCGGTGGTTTTCCGGATACGAGGAACTGTGGCAAGGGCGAGGTTGGCTGAGCGGAGGTTACGGGTGGGGGTGTGGAAGCTGAGTCGGTTGTTGAGGTATGTGGGTCCGGTGTTGTGTAGGGCCTTGTGTGCATGGATGAGGAGCTTGAAGGTGATCCTCTTGTTGACGGGGAGCCAGTGCAGGCCTCTCAGGTGGGGTGTGATGTGGCTGCGACGGGGGACGTCGAGGATAAGTTGTGCCGAGGCGTTCTGGATTCGTTTAAGTTGTCTCAGGAGCTTGGTTGTTCCTGAGTAGAGGGCGTTCCCGTAGTCGGGTGACTGTTTTTCTCGTGTCGGGAGGGATCCATTTGAAGATCCTGTGGAGCAAGCGGAGAGTTTTGAAGCAGGACGCGGAGAGGCGTTGACTTGCCTGGTCATGGAGAGGGTGCAGTTGAGGATGACCCCCAGGTTGTGTGCGTGGTCTTTGGGTTCCGGAGCTGTGCCTAGCGATGTGGGCCACCATGAGTCGTCCGAGGCTGATGGGGTGGGTCCGAGAATGAGGACCTCCGTCTTGTCTGAGTTCAGCTTTAGTCTGCTGTCCTTCATCCAGCTGGCTACGGCCTTCATTCCTCTGTGGAGGTTGGCTTTGGCGGTGTGGGTGTCTTCGGTGAGGGATATGATTAGCTGGGTGTCGTCGGCATAGGATATGATGTTGAGGTTATGTTGTCGTGCGTCGTGGGCGAGTGGTGCCATGTAGATATTGAACAGCGTCGGGCTGAGGGAGGATCCCTGTGGGACGCCGCAGATGCTCGATGGATTCCGAGCGGAAGGGTGGGAGGCGGACGCTCTGGGTTCTGCCGGAGAGGAAGGATGTGGTCCAGGCCAGGGCCTTCTCTTGAATTCCTGCGTCATGGAGGCGTGCTGATAGGGTGCGGTGGCAGACTGTGTCGAAGGCTGCTGATAGGTCCAGGAGGATGAGGGTGGCTGTTTCTCCTTTGTCCATCAGGATCCTGATGTCGTCAGTGGTGGCGATGAGGGTAGTCTTGGTGCTGTGGTTGCTGCCAAAGCCGGATTGGGAAGGGTCCAGGATGTCGTTGTTTTCGAGGTAGCGGGTTAGCTGTTCATTGACAATCTTCTCTGTCACTTTTGCCGGGAACGGGAGCAGGGAGATGGGCCGGAAGCTCTTGAGGTCCTTGGGGTCCGCCTTGGGCTTCTTCAGAAGGGCGTTGATCTCAGCGTGCTTCCAGCTTTCCAGGAAGGTTGCGGTCTCGAAGGAACTGTTTATTGTTTTCCGGAGGTGGGGCGCGATGGTTGTGCTGGCTTTGTTGAAGACGTGGTGGGGGCAGGGGTCAGAAGGGGATCCGAAGTGGATGGAGTTCATGGTTTTGATGGTGTCTTCGTCGCTGACGTTGGACCAGGCAGTTAGGCGACTGGTGCAGGTGGTGGTCGCAGGGGTGGTGGACTCAGTGGTGGGTGCGGGGGTGTCGGAGTTGAAGCTGTCGTGGATGTCGGTGATCTTTCGGTGAAAGAAGGTGGCCACGGAGTCGCACAGGTCTTGTGATGGTGGGATGTCGTTGGTTTTGGAGCTGGGGTTGGAGAGTTCTTTCACGATGCTGAAGAGCTCTTTGGTGTTGTGTGCGTTGTTGTCTAAGCGGTCCTTGAAGGCGGTCCTCTTGGCGGTCCTGATGAGTTGGTGTTGTCTGCGGGTGGCTCTCTTGTGGGCTTTGTAGCTGTCTGGTGTTCGGTCGTGGAGCCATTTCTTCTCCAGCTTCCGACAGGTGCGCTAGGAGATCCGGAGGTCTTCAATGAACTGGGCTGCTTTCTTATTGGTGTGGTAGATTGTGGAGGTCTTGAGAGGGGCGATGGTGTTTTCGCATTCATTGATCCATTGTTTGAGGTTGGTCGCGGCGGTGTCTTGGTCAGTGGGGTCAGCGGGTGGTCTCGGGGCGAGGGTGGTAGTCAGTTGGTCCTTGGTGACCTTGCCCCAGCAACGGCGTGGCAGCTATTGGGTGCAGTGGTGTGTGGTGGGTATCCTGACGGTCAAGTGGACGCATCTGTGGTCGGTCCAGTGGGGTTCGGTGGTATGGTTGAAGGAGACGTGAGGGCTTGTGGAGAAGATGGGGTCCAGCGTATGTCCAGCGGCGTGGGTGGGTGTCATCACAAGCTGTTTGAGTCCGAGGTTGGCGAGGTTGTCGATCAGGGCGGTGGAGGTGGCATCGTTGTTGTTCTCGAGGTGGAAGTTCAGGTCCCCGAGGAGGATGTAGTCCGTGGTAGCAAGGGCGTGGGTGCTGACGAGGTCGGCGATGGGGTCGCCGAATTATGGTCCGGGTCCGGGAGGTCTATAGACGAGTGTTCCTCTGAGGGTGGTGTTGGGGTCGGTGTGGATCTGGAAGTGCATGTGCTCGGCGGAGGGGAGTGTGTCGTCGGTCGAGATTCTGATGGTGTCTTTGTGGATGATGGCGATTCTCCCTCCTACTCCGTTGGTGCGGTCTCTGCGGGAGATCTTGTAGCACTGTGGGATGGCTATGGCGATGTCCGGTGCTGAGGTGGCGTGCAGTGAGGTCTCAGTCAGGAATGTGACGTCGGGGGCGGCGGAGTCTAGGATGTCCCAGAGTTTGATGGCGTGTTTGCGGGCGGAGCGAGTGTTGAGGAGGATGCAGCGGAGGTGGTTGGGTTCTCTGGTTGGTGGTTTGGTGGGCTGGATGCCGGTGAATCTGCAGTTCCGGCAGGTGAAGGGCCCTGGGGTGCGCTTCAGGGTGGCCCGGTAGCAGGGGTGGCCTCGTTCGGTGTTGAGTGCATGGAGGGTGCTGGAGTCGTAGTGCTGTCTGGCGTTGCGGGGGGCACGGGGTCCAGGGGTCCTGGCGCTGGGCGCTGTCCAGGCGCGGACGGGCGCAGACGGGCTTGCCTTTGGCTGCGTGCGGCCGCCGAGTTGAATAGCTCGACAGGCAGCTGCGCGCGCACGTGCGTGCAGAGCAGGCTCAGGCTAGAGACACTGATTATCTTAATAAAGCTCCACAGCATGCTCTCACAGATGGGATGCACAGCATCTGAGCAAGCGTGGTACATACAACATTAATGCAAGACATTGACTCACACAGCAATAACGTCTGATAGTGCCTGCTGATTATGTTTTTATAAACGCTGACCCCCACACGCTTTCCTCACACACACGCCATTTAAAGTCTCATACACATAAGGCTTTCACCACGGACTTAATGCGTAGGTGTAATATTCGTGTAAGCTTAAAAAATGGGCCTCGCGCGGAGCGTCCACAGGGGTAATTCTAGTACTTCTCCGGGGTGCACAGAACATTTCTGCTTCTCTTCCAGGGTGTTATTGGTATGCACAAGAAAGAAGTTCCTCCTTCGCCATGATGCCAGTGAATTGGTCGCAAGATAAATCTATTTTTTGAACAGGGTCTCAGCGTGCAAAAAAGAGATAGTTTTCATCTAAGGTGTCAATGTATGTGCAAAGGGGAGCTGTTTGTCTCCTCGAGGACTGAGTGTGTACTATGGACAAAGGAGCAGCTCCTATCTATCCCAAGGAAGCTCTCTGCTCCAGACCCCACTTTGCGGAAGGGTGCAGTGCCACTCCAAAGTCGGACCGTGTGTGCTTCAGGTGCTTATCTCCCCTCCGGAGCATCACTGAGCGTGCACTGAGAAGGGAGTTCGATTTCTTCCTGTTTACTAAAGGGAGCAGCGTCTTTTCTCCGGGGTCTGAAATGGAGCGTGCAAAGGAAACTCTCCTCCTACACGGTCTCAGCGAGAAGTCTCTGCCACAAGCGTGCTCAGTCGTACCCAAACAGAAATATAATTTCGAACTTTTCGATTTAGTCGGACCCTGCTGCTCTCCAGCTTCTTGATTTTAGGGCATCCAGTGGGGACGGGACGCGTCTGTGGCAGCCTCCACACTCCTCAGGCAGGTCCTCCCTGCCATCTGCAGAGAAACAATACTTTCACCTGGCAGAATTACAATGGAGGTCAAAGAGGATCCATGCCAGCAGGCTTCAGACCAGGTGAGCAGTATCAGGGTCGAATCTCTGGGTTTTAATGGGGGAAGTCGTTGAGTTTTGATATAAACCACACACAGGTGGTGTGAACTGCCTTGTATTTGTGCTGCCAGCGGGCTAGGTCAGGGATCAGACACCTGCTATACATACATGCCAACATTTCAGAACGGGAAGGTGAGAGATTTTAAACAAAAACATTGGTGGAATATATTTTCTCTACTGACTTCGATTGAAGCAGATGCAGTTTCAGGCTGGAGACAGCTAAAAAAAATGTTTGGCTTCACAAACCAGGAGTCTCCCTCCTGAATAGGGTCTGTTGGCATGTGTGTTTTTGTTAAGAGATTTCTATAGAACTGTGTTGCCATTAGAATGCCTTTGTAGCCATAGGAACCATGTTATGGTGTGCTTGCAGGGCTTGGTTCCACCAATAATTTATGATGAGTGGCTAAGGTTTGGTCTAGGACCCACAATCATATTGTTTACTGGGTGAACATGTGCGAGGCTCATGTATTGCCAGGTGCCTAGTTTCAGAAAAAACAAGGTGTGAGTGTTGTGTGTGTGCGTGGCTCTTTCTGTGTGTGTGCGTGGCTCTGTCTGTGTGTGTGCGTGGCTCTGTCTGTGTGTGTGCGTGGCTCTGTCTGTGTGTGTGCGTGGCTCTGTCCGTGTGTGTGTGTGTGCGTGCATGGCTCTGTGTGTTTGTGTGTGTGTGTGTGTGCGTGGCTCTGTCTCTGTGTGTGTGTGTGTGTGTGTGCCTTGCTCTCACTGTGTGTGTATATGTGCGTGGCTCTGTCTGTGTGTGTGTGTGTGTGTGTGTGCATGGCTCTGTGTGTGTGTGTGTGTGTGCATGGCTCTGTGTGTGTGTGTGTGTGTGTGCCTGGCTCTCACTGTGTGTGTGTGTGTGTGTGTGTGTGTGTGTGTGTGTGTGTGTGTGTGTGTGTGTGTGTGTGTGTGTGTGTGTGTGGCTCTGTGTGTGTGTGTGTGTGTGTGTGTGTATGGCTCTGTGTGTGTGTGTGTGTGTGCATGGCTCTGTGTGTGTGTGGCTCTGTGTGTGTGTGCGTGGCTCTGTGTGTGTGTGCGTGACTCTGTATGTGTGTGTGTGTGTGGCTCTGTGTGTGTGTGCGTGACTCTGTATGTGTGTGTGTGTGGCTCTGTGTGTGTGTGTGCGTGACTGTGTGTGTGTGCGTGACTCTGTGTGTGTGTGTGTGTGTGTGTGTGTGTGTGTGTGCGCGTGGCTCTGTGTGTGTGTGTGCGTAGCTCTGTGTGTGTGGCTCTCTGTGTGTGTGTGCGTGGCTCCCTGTGTGTTTGTGTGCCTGGCTCTCTGGGTGGGTGGGTGTGTGTGCGTGGCTCTGTCTGTGTGTGCGTGGCTCTGTGTGTGCTTGGCTCTGTCTGTGTGTGTGTGTGTGTGCGAGGCTCTCTGTGTGTTTGTGTGTCTGGCTCTGTGGGTGGGTGTGTGTGCGTGCGTGGCTCTGTCTGTGCGTGCGTGGCTCTGTCTGTGCGTGCGTGGCTCTGTGTGTGCGTGGCTCTGTCTGTGTGTGTGGCTCCGTCTGTGTGTGTGTGTGTGGCTCTGTCTGTGTTTGTGTGGCTCTGTGTTTGTGTGGCTCTGTGTGTGTGTATGGCTCTGTGTGTGTGTGCGTGGCTCTGTGTGTGTGTGTGTGCGTGGCTCTGTGTGTGTGTGGCTCTGTCTGTGTGTGTAGCTCTGTGTGTGTGTGTGTGGCTCTGTCTGTGTGTGCGTGGCTCTGTCTGTGTGTGCGTGGCTCTGTGTGTGTGTGTGTGTGGCTCTGTGTCAGCGAATACTCTCTACTACTCTCTAATGCTCACCTATTGCCATTGTAAATGACAATACCATTTATTTATGTTTTTTTTAAAAATGAAAAGAAATGTCATGAGCAATGCCAATAGCTCTACCTTTAATAATGCCGAGACCATTGCATTGTAAATGCTTGTTTCACTCTGTCTTGTGCATCAGATATGCAGCCCTCTGCAACAGTAAAGCGATGATCATGTTTCTGTAGCTTCTCTTTCATAGGTGGTCCAATCTTTGGACTAGTGAGTCAATCTTGTTGTCTATATTCACCAGATTGCCATTCATTTTAAGTAAGAAATCAGGCATCCTGTCCTTTGAAGCGTCTGCCGATTGCTCTTCTGGGTCCACTAGCTACTTTTTCTTGGACTTGTTCTGTTTTTTGTTGTTGGTTGTCACTCTTCCCCATATTTCACCACATGCTATATTGCCCGCTGCACTGATCTGTGCCAGAGCCAATAATACTGCGGTTCCTGGTGCAGTGATAACCTATTTCTACAACACTCGTATTGCCTTGTTATGAAGTTTTGCATGAATCCAGTCAGTTAAAAATCACCAGTGAGATATCCAAGCCACCTACAGTATGTCGCTTTTTTGGTAAAAGTGAGAGCATAACACTGTCCTAGGCTATTATGCGCTACCATTCTATTTTTGACACGGTTAGCATAGCCTTTGTTAGGTCATCGACCAATCTTCAGTTTGTGAGCTGAGGACTGAACATGCAGGACTATGTTGTCATAGTTATGGTGTCCGTTTTGTATTTTGCTGAGCGTCACTTTGTGCACGATTGCGGCACCATGGCTGCTTGCCCTCTTACTCCCATCACTTTGCCTGGCTGCACGTAAGTATTATTGTGCCGTGCCTGTAGCATTAAGACTCGTTTCTCCACCATCGCTGTTTTATGTACCTAGCAGTGTTCCGCCCGGTGCCACTGCCTCTATGTAGGCCACCCTCTGTGCCCAGGCTCACTGCAAGCTCAGGCAGCTGCTGACTACAATCTTCGGTGTAGAGTGCCACCCAGCATTAATGCTACATTTTATCAAGCATGCAGCCAGAGGGCCCGCCCCTGTGTGTGGCCTAAGCGTACCCTGTTGCCCTCAATACGATCGCCACATTGGCAACGAGGATCTGTGTCTACTCAATTTGCAGGAGTGCTTACCTCTCTGTGGAGCGTGTGGTGAGCGGTGCGGTGCTGCTGTCCCCGGGTCCGTGTCCAGGCAGGAGAAGCCCTGCCAAGTGGTGTGGCCCTTTCACGTGGCCCCAATGACACTGCACTGCCTCCGACGGCGTCAACTCTGGCGCTCAAAGGAATGAGGAAGCGCGGCGTCTTGCGCTGCATCCTGCAGCAACCGCATATGTGCCACCACTTTTGGTGGCCTTGGTATCATTGGAAGAGAAGCCGGCTATTGCAGACCCACATGGCCAGGAAGAGGCCTTCGTTGGGAAGCATTTCTTGCAAACTCCAGGTACCAGCACTGCAGGCGTGTGTGTGCCTGACCGCGTAGTGTATGAAGGGCTGTGCCTGCCTGGTTTGCTCCAGTAGGCCTAAGCATTGGCATAGCCAATAGGTCTCGCCTTTGGGACCTTATAAGTGTTTAGCCTTGCAACACTTGATGTTGTTGCACCAAGGATATTGTACTGGATAACTAAACACTTATAAGGTCCCAAATGGGAGACCTATTGGCTATGCCAATGCTTGTGTTAAATTGCATCTCTTTCCAAACTTCCAAACACTTACCATGAGTTAGTCCCAACCACCCCCCACAAGTTAGGCCTCACCACCTCCCAGGAGGCTGTGTGCAAGGTTAAAGACACTGGTAAAGCCAATAGCTTTGGCAAAACACTTATAAGGTCCCAGAGGCGAGACCTATTAGCTATGCCAATGCTTGTTTAGAGTCGATAGCACTCCCTACAAGCAGTGCTTGGCTAAGTCCTTGATCTGGACCAGCGTGACCTCTCCCAGTTCATGCAGTATCCTGTCCCAGTAAGTCCTCAGTATAGGACAATCCTAAGACGTTGCTGGCTCCACTCCAAGATCACGCTATATTAAATCTATGTCATCGCTCAGGACTCAAGTAGGTGCAGTGCAACTAGTGGAATTCCGAATACGTTTTGAACACACCTTGCAACATATAACAGAGGCTAGTTATGAATGTCTGAAAATGAACTCTACTACAGAAACTTAGTTGCAAAAACAAGAATATTGCCATCTTCCACTAGAAGCTTCATCTTACCTGTGCATTGTTATTGATCAAATACACATTGCATCAGTTGCCTTTGCTTTTGTAGAGCCTGTCGGTAGAGATGACACTCCGGGAGACCAGGTGGGAGGAGTGAACGTAGTAGCAAAGACACAGACAGAAAAACAGCATCCATTTTTGGGTCTCGCACCTGGCGATTGCGAGACCTATAGTTGTCGAGTCGGCTTCAAGGGCCCTAAAAGGGGGACAGGAGATGGGCACTCGCAGCATGTCGGAATCAGATCCGGTCGCGCTTGTGAACACGCGCTCAGATTCCGGCATGCTGTACACAGCCACAATGGATCAGGACACACACTCACACGCGCGCACACACACTCACACGTGCACACACACACGTGCACACACACACACACACACGTGCACACACACACACACGTGCACACACGTGCACACACACACACACGTGCACACACACGTGCACACAGACACACACTCGTGCACACACAGACACACGCGCACACATGCACACGCACACGCATACATGCGCACACACGTGCACACACATGCACACGCGCACACACAGACAAACGCACACACAGACAAACGCACACACAGACAAACGCACACACAGACAAACGCACACACAGACAAACGCACACACAGACAAACGCACACACAGACAAACGCACACACAGACAAACGCACACACAGACAAACGCACACACAGACAAACGCACACACAGACACACGCACACACAGACACACGCACAGACACACAGACAGACACACGCACACACGCGCACACATCCCCTTCCCCCTCCAACCCCACACTCACCGGGCTCTTTCCGCATGTCCCTCTCTCCCTTGGCAGCGGGTCAGTCTCGGCAGCAGGCGGGGCTCTCCAGGAGCACGGGATCCCGCTAGCTCACACGCTCACTTCGGCTGGCCTCACGGGCACAATAGCGCGGGGTAGGCTCCCGTCTGCTTCCTGTCTTTTTGCAGCCCCGTCCCAACACAGGTTGCCTGGCTTCCTGTCCAAGTCTGGCTGTGGCAGTGAGTTTCTCAATACCTGACTTGTTTCTTCTGTATCTACCTACGTCTGCTTGTTTCTTTCTGGCCCTCACTCTTTCTCGAATCTCTCTGACTCCACTCTTCATTATTTTCTTCTTTCCAATAGCTGACCTAATTCTTCTCTTACTCTTGCCCTGTCTTTCTCACCTTGACTTCGTTCTCTCTTTCTTTACTACTTTACTGGTTAATTAGGTTACAAAATGTACTTCAGTGCTACAACATTTTGCCTTGCTAAACCTCTTAAGCAACAATAAGTGGGTTCAAATGCTGATGAAGTTCGTAATGTGCCAAACCAACTGCAGAAAAAGGCAGTTGAATATTACGTTGCTCATTGGCACTTATTTTTTAGTGCTGCAGTAATACCAGGAGTAGGGCGCAGACGGTATTCCGTGTTGTGTGGTAATAACGCCGCTCGCACAAATTCAGCGGACCAGCCGTATATCTTTGGCGGTTCCTGGTCTACCTCGGTGCCATGCTGCCCTATTAAAGTCACCCCCCGCCACACACATGGCTTACCACCCTGTATTTCCACTCACCTGCCAGCCTCCGCTCGCTTCCCCTGCTCCTCTGCCTATCCATGCCTCTCACGCTCCTGCCCATTAGTTTCTTCTCCCTCCCTACCCGCTGTCTCACTCTCTTCTCCCTTTCTATCGCTGTTCCCCTCTCCCCCTTACGCTGTTTCCCTCTCATCTATCACTCTCCACCTACCGCTCGAGTCCCCTCTGTTGCTTTCTACCGCACTCTCTTCCTCTTTCACCATGCCTCTCACCCTCTTTCTATCCATCCAGTCCCCTCGCCTATGCATTGCTCCTTTCTACCATCATGTTCCCTCTAGCCCTTCTTTTCTAGCTCTCTCCCCTTCATCCCTTCCTCTGTGTTTCTTTCCTCCCCATATTCCATCCTCCTGTTCACCGTGCCTTCTTGTTCCTGCTTTAATTTGCAGCAATATTTTCCTGTGCCCCCCTACCCCTTCATTCAATAATTTATCTTCCCTTGCTGTTCGTCGCTATACATTTCTAGCTTTCTCTTTTACTTCTCTACATAAAGAAAATTAACGTGTTCAGTACACATGTGCTCACATTTCTTTTGATTAATCTCAAGCTTTCCCACTATGATTACAGCATTGTTCCAAGTCTGTAAGACACAAAGTTTCCTATTCATGGATTTTATTTGACAACCTATCTCTTTTTAAACAAGCCTTTACAATGCCATAGGTCTCGCATTTACGAACGTTTATGCTATTGGAAATGACAATGCCTTTTATGTATTTGTTTACAAAAACAACACATTAATAAAAAGCATTGTAATCTACAATGCCAATAGCTCACACTCTAGTAAATGCGAGACCTATTGCATTGCAAATGTTTGTTTTATCTAATATGGCAGTTTCACTAAAATGTGACGTAACCAAAAGATGTAAATAAACATACGTCTATACCCTATATTAAACTTGTTTCAACTCCATAAATATTATTTAATTATCTAAATATAGAATTCATCATAAAAATCACTAATTCTCAATGTTCATTAGAGCGTGAAAAAAATATATCGAGAAAAAACGCCCACATTATCATCACTGGCATTGCATGCTGTGCCAGTGAAAATAAATGTAGCCCAATAAAACATGATAAATATATATTTTTACCATACTAGTGAAAAAAAGCATTAGCAGAACCAAAATGTCTGGCTTTATTTTGCCAATGCATGTATACATAGGCACTTTCAAACCGCGCGTACATGCATTGCATGTACAAATGCTGTTTATCACATTAAAGCCTTCGCTACTGACTTTGCCAATGCTGGGAAGAAAGCAGAGAAAATGATAGTTTTTCTGTGTAGAATGCTGTAGCAGGTACAGATTTTGATTTGTCAAACAGCATACTGATTTCAGATCTAAAATAGCCCTCCGTGCAATAGAATCACATCCTGGAAGGTGGAATGGTACATCAAACAGCCAATAACATGAGTTGAGAGGATACACTCCCTAGGATGGAGCCAATATGCACTCAATACAAATTTTATACCATTGTCAACAATATTTGCTGCCGACAGTAGACCAGTCAAAATAGTCAGATTGCTGACAACTGAACGGCATGGTTCAGTGTTTCCATCTTTTCAAGAAATATGTCTTGTTTTATTGCAAACTGCATAAAAAGAAATATAACTAGTATCAGGTCAACTATAGTCAAATGACGCTTGCTCAGGTTCCTGTGAAATTTATAATCTAATTTGCCCTCTGCCATGTGGTTTATTTTATCAGCAGAACCTTTCTTTCCATTACATAATGGTCCCTTAATGCAGTTACAATTATGTATCCTCCATTTCTCTAAAGGCTTCAATGTGATTCTATATTAGTGTGACGCCTGCAGCTAGTACAGGCTTATAAGCCAAGAACACTCACCTTGTAGGAAGTCTAAGGGCCATATCTGAAACTCCAGTACCCAGAATTCAAATCAATGGAGAAAAAGGCCTGGATAATGGGGGGTGGGGGGGATATATCCTCGTTCCAATGGACACTTAGCAGTCAAGTAATACTTACATGCCAGGATGATACTTTAGCTATGGGTGGATACCCAAAAGTAAGAACCGATTTAACTGGGGGAAAAAATCAATCATAGAGTGTGACTGGTTCTAATGCGTGAGCTCACACACCGAAGGATTGAAACGTGCGGTGTTTGTAGAGTGTGCCGCTGGAGTAGCAACATAGAAAATATAAGTCCCAGAATGCAAAACAACGATAGAGAAAAAGCATGGAACGAAAGGGCTTTGTGATTCAGGTGCAAAACGGCCAATTAGCAGTGTTGATGCCCGGTTGACCTCATAAGCACGCGCAACCCACCAGCCACATTAGATCGTGGTTACGTCCTCACGTTCACCTTCAGCATTTGGGAACGGTTTGCAAGGAGTGGCTGTTTTTGTCTTGTTTAAGAATGGATTTGGTTGGCTTTGAAGACCAGGAGCTCAGCGGGAGTACCTGGACTTTCTCGATGATGATGTATGGCCCATGTCCTTGAAGCGAATAATTAATTACAAGTCTACATTCTGCAGTGGGCCCAAATGTGCTCTGCTTCATCCCGTGTCCACCCCCACCATACACACACACTGGGAGGGGTGGCGCGGCTTTGAAATGGGAAAGAGGCTCTGATGCAAAGTCGTATGTTGGTGCTGCTTTGTATGTGGCTCAGCGCGCATTTGCGTTTCTCTATGCTTGTTTTGGGGTTCAAAGCGTGCTGGGATCATTGAAATTAGACAGGTTGTTTTCTGCTGCTCCATAGCAAAGACATCACGGGCCAAAAGACGAGCAGTAAACAAGCAAGCAAACAAACAAGTAATGGGCGCACGCGGCCGCGATATGTGGTGGGGGAGGGGGAGAAGCGGGAGTTGTGCACGCAAAAAGGAAATAAAACAAGATGTGTGGCCGCGAACGGGAGTGGGCGTGCAGGAGTGCGCGTGCGAAAGTGAAACGCGAAATTGGAACTGATCGCGGTCCAGATGGCGCCTCGGACGGTAAAAGCTGGCGGGTGCACAAGCGTGTGAACGCAAGCGCTAAGCCATCAAAGGCATGGGGTAGCAATTTCAATACCCTGATAACTAAATGTCTCGCCAGCCAACGCATGCGCTGGCTCAGGCGAGAGCAAAAAAAAAGGAAAATGAATAGACATAATGAGAACGATAATCGAATAAAGGACAAAGTCCATAAGGGGGCAATTACAAATATACTGGCACACTTCAGTAAATTGTGTTAGTAACCACACTGCAGTAGAGGAAAGACGAGGCCTAGCCAGGGAACTGGTGAAATTGTGCACACTGGATGGTGAAAATAGTGCAACAGAGTGTGCCAGCACGTGCCTGTGCTGAGATAGTACAGCAGAAGGCAAGAGGGAAGCAGGCACAGCACAGTGCAAAGTGTCCATAGCACAAGTAGTGACTGTATGCCCTGGGCAAGAGAGAGCACACACGCCCTGCTAGTGGGGTCAATGGCACAAGTGAGATTCTGAAAGTAGAACATTTGAGCAGCACGTCTACAGTATCAGCATGTCTGCCTTTCCGCAAGATGCAGCAGCACACGCACCTCCAGGTTGTACATATGCGCCAGTCATTGTGCTACCGTCATCCAGCCAATTGGTGGACCCTTCAGCTGCTGCCCTGTGGTGGCGCCAGTGGATAGGATGCCTTGAACATTACTTTTGGGCCACCTGAGAGACAGACAGCGCAGTCAAATGGTCCATGATGCTCAACGTGGGCGGTGCAGAGTTATGACTAATTCGAAAATCTCCCCAACTTCAGGGATGATGATGACTTTGATGCTGCTGTGGCTTCTATGTACCGGTACTTTGAACCACAATTGAATCCAGACTGTGAAAGATTCAACCTGCATGAACATCTACCAGCTAGATGAAATCAGAGCTCAGCTTATCCAGTGGTGCCGGTCGTCCAACCTAAGGAAGCCCATCCTATGCCAACCAGACATCGCATTAGACAACATACTGATCTGACTCGGTCCTACGAACTGGCAAACAATCGGGCTGAAGACATGGAGACAGCACTTGCATGTGACGCGGGCACGCTAGCTACTCTAAAAGCTGAGAAAGTTGAGGAAGAACAATTGGACGGTGTGGAGCGCCACCCTGCCAGGCCACGCATTTCCCCCACCCTAAAATAGAGCAAGAAAGACTGTGAAAACTGTGGCATGGTACATCCCACGTCAAACATGTGCCCAGTCCAAGGATAGACCTGTCTAAAGTGTGATCGCGCAGACCACTTTGCCAACGTGTGCTGCAACTGTGGTCCAGCAACAAGCTCTAGCTACTGAGAGCAAGGGCAGCCGACTCTCTGCCAACTGTCCATCGAGGAAGGGCCGGCAGACCAACGTATTGCGACTGCGAGTCACCCTGAACATAATGTTGATGATGGCGAAGAAGAGGTGTTCAAAGTGTCGTTCAGAGAAAACGGTCCCAAAAGGTCTCTGCCTATGTGCAAAGTAGAGATTGGTGGAGTCCAAACCACTTCCCCCACGGATTCTGGTGCTTCTGTAAATGTCATGGACACAACTCCGTTCCGCAAGCTGGTTCCATGACCCAAAATCACACCCACGAAAGTCAGGGTCTATACTTAGAGGCACAGACCCATTACCCCTGAGAGCAGTGGTCGAAGTGTTAGTTGAAAATGAAGGCACGAAAACATGATCCAGGTTCCACGTAACAAGAGACACTGGCACCCTGCTAGGTTGCCACACGTTGGAGGACTTGGGCCTGGTCTTCTTCACTGACCAGTACTTCAGTCCCATCACTTCATGTAATATTTAGAAACAGAAAATACATCACAGGTCTTAGTATTTGGGAAACATCAGCGCTGCTTAAGCTCCACTCATCGTACAGAAGTAAATTCTTGGCATTTGGGAGTGAATGCTATAATCAGGCTTATTTTTTTTACTTCGCCATACAGCACGGCTTCGGGGATGCTATACAGCATAGCTGAAGACCATTGACCGAGCCAATAAGGGACAAAGGTGAGACCTATTTGCTTTAAACTGACGATGGCCCAGCAGCATTTCTGACAAAGGTAACAAAAACAAACCCAGCATTGACCAAGCTAAAGGTTAATGGACACTATCGAACCAATTGGCTTTCCCAGTCTTTGTTGTTTGTTGGGAAGGGGGTTGACTTCCTTCCCTCAATGCTTGTGTGTTCATTTCCAGGCTTCTGGGCTGCTCCTGTACGTTTCTGGTCTGATGCAGCCACTGTACCTCTTGAAAGGAAGGAGATTGTGAACCCGATTAATTAAAGTGTTTTCAGGTTGCAGCCTGGGGCAGATTCTTGTTGCGCGGGATGTTAATACTGTGAAGGGTCTTGTTTTAATATACTGCTAGATATGCAGAGCTTGTAACGCAACAAGCAATCAGTCTAAAATTTGACATACTGTACTGCTAAATACCTATAGCCTGTTTTGCCATATTTCATACAGTATCCGCGTGAATTATTTAACTGCATGAACGGATGTGTGGCCTTCTTTGGTATTTCACATGAATAGAGTAAAAATATCCCTATTGAATTTTTTTTTGTCCTCTCATCTCCCACTACTAGAACGTCTTTCTCCTATTAAACGGCGACATTAGTTTACATTTGATCTACCCCAGAAGCAGGTATGACTTCATCCACTCACAATTCAGAATTTGCATAGCGCTGTTCCCTTATTTCTCTTGGGAAGTGCAAGTGTGCCTTTCTATCCACCATGACTCATCCAAAGACCAAACACATCACACACAAAGGAAGGTGACATTGCCGAAAGCGGAGGCTTTTTTTTTTTTTATATACACTTTGTAATGAAAAAACGTACACCCTTTTCCGTCCTCTGGCAAATGTATGCACGTTGGAAAAATTCCAGTGTGAAGAAATGAAGCCCAAGAGGGGCACGTACTATCAAAGGAGACGCAATCGGGCATTAGCAGAATGTTTAATGAAGCAATTGAGATGGGGGTGATTGTATTATGTCCAGTAGACGAGTAAAGGAAAGTCTGCCTAATACAGCTGGAGTTGCTGCCTGCAAAGATGGCGCCATGCGGACCCGGAAGGAGTCCACGTGGATGATAATACGTTTCCGGTGTAGCATGTGTGTAAAACAGAACCGAATGGGAGATGCTAGCCTCGTGTGACTGGTCGCCATCTTTGTACAAGTCTGACTGTTGGCATTGTTACACTTGTACAGTCTCTTAGGAGTACTAAAACCCCCTGCTGTTTTTAGGAGCATTAGCCTTCTGTGTCATGCATGCAAGGAGCTCGGTGATTGGTTCCGAGCTCTTTAGCTTACATCACCAATTACATTTGAACTAAAAACATTAAGTACAGCCTCTCTGGAACTTTATGCATATTCATTGTGTTATTTCTCTCCACAGCGATCCAGGAAAAGAGCCGTGAGCAGCAGATCCGGAACACATGCGAAGCTGTTATCTTGACGTCGCTGCACCCAAGAACCTCAGTCACAGTCGTGCTGCAAGTCATTAGCGATGCTGGATCTGTATCCTTTCTGCACTTGTGCTCACCAGGATCCTGCGTTGACTCTCTGATATGCTGCTTCTTCTCTCTTGTAAGATATTTAGGCTTAGTGTGGATTAAAGGAGTGGGGTATGGCACCCAACAAGGTATGCTCTCTGCATTGGGTCACATTGTGCCCTGAGTGTTGAGGTGTTCTGAATGTGATTAGGGTTGCTGTAAAGTGCCAAGTTGCCATTCGTTTGACCCGTGCAATGTGTTGGTTGCCTCTATGTGTATTGGTGCATCTAGTGTTTATTTGGCCCCATTGAGATGTGAAATTGGTTCGATCATATGTGTGTTAAAATATTGGCCTTTAGCCAGTTGGCGCTGTAAATATAACATGCATTACTTTGCATTGAAGTGATGCATTACATTTCCGCTTGCTTATTCATTTTTTTTTTTTACAGTCCTTAAGGTTTAGCACATTATTACGCCACAGAAGCTGCTGTAACTATATAAAAGGACAATACTTCTTATAAATTAAAAAAATATTGTATGAAATGCAAAGTTGGAGTGACAGCTGCTCACTGCTTTCAGTTTCCAACAAGATCATTTAAATAACACTGATAATATAGGTGAAGCTCTAAAAGGAAACTGCAAACAATTTTTTCTCAAAAAAAGGAAATGTGGAAGTACTGTCTGTTATTAATAAAATCTCATCTCAGAAGTGACGTAAGAGGAAATAAGACTTCTCCAATGAGAAACTCTTTGAGTTCATGCAGTTGGTGGGGCTCGAAACTACAGAGTCAGTGATTCTTTAGCTATTTTTGCAAGCCGTATCACCTCCCGGGGATGAACCGAACCCTTAGGAGCAGTGTGGCACCATCTAAACCTTTACGAACTGGTAGCAACGGACTGGCCTGTGGGAGGCTGGGAATGCACAGGTCTTCCAACACCAGTGGGGTCAGCCTAAGTGTAATTAAGTCTTGGCCCATCGTTTTAGTTTGACCATGTAATGGGAATGCTCCCCTGCTACATGAACCTTTGTGTCCGTTTGGGCCATCAGTCCCTACCCCGAGGAATCTCACAGAGACTACACCAACTTACTGATTCAGTGACTGGGCTTGTTGTAAAAAAAAAGTGTGTTAAGAAAATTTGATTTCAAAAGATTGTGACCAAAAATAAAAGCTGAAAACGTAGTTTGAAAAGAGGTTAAAGATTTAAAAATCACGAAAGCCAAGCTTTTTACAAAAAAATGGCTGCAGTATTAAGGCTTCAAGAAATGAAATCGCCTCTTCAGTAAAGCAAAAAGCCACTATAAGCAGCCAATGCACTTGTAAATGGGGCCTGCTGGACTACATTCCCAGATGTCAAGCTTAGGTCGGCAGAGAAGGGGCAGAAACAGAAATGTGGAACAGAAGAAGAGACTTGACCAGGGTCAGCTTTAGTGCTGGTGGCGCCTGGTGCAACTATCTTTTTTGCGCCTCTCCCCTGACCACCTCGTCGGATTCCCTCACTACCATCCGGCAGATGTGCCCCTCATCTCTCCATAGCCCCTCTCTCACTTTAATTTTTTTTATTTAAGGGCTGCTAAAGGCTGGCTTTACTACTCCACTCATCTATCCACGTGAAATACAGATCTTTTCATTGCAGGAGGCATATTAACCCCTCTGTGCTACTATTTGGCGAGCCAGAATTGGCACTGGGCAAAACTCCGATCTTTCTAGTAGGAACATTAATCATAAGAGTTATCTTGATATTTGTATTGCTGCCTGAAAGCTTGACGCACATGGAACTCTGCAGCTTCTGCTTTTAAACTGTAAGTTGGAAATTGGAAGCACTTTAAACTGGTAATGTCTTGCACGTACAACGGAGCATATCAGCTTCTGTTTCTTGTATATTGAAGTAAAGCAGACCTTCTCTAGGTCTCCGTAAAATTGCCTTTCTTTTAATAATGAGCTGACATCTTCAAACGCCATCTTGTAGTGTTTTGTCTTCCTCTCAAATATTCAGGGTGAAACGGACAGCCTTTTTGTGGATTTTTCCATACATTCATCTTTCACAGTCTCCTAAGAATAGCATTTTGTTGTACAGATCCCTGGTTTAGGAGATTTTTCTACTCATCTAACAGTAAATGAAGACGATCTTCTTCCTTTATCCTCTTATGAATTGGCTCTTCGTTTCAAGATAGATTTTAGTCCTCTCCCCAGGACCGCACCTGTTGTCTTACAACTAGGGTGCTGGTGTCAAGAATGGTGACGTAATAACAGTCCCTACTAAGCTGCGATACCACCTCTCATGATGTGACCTTTTCCTTTTGAGCATGTATTACCCCGAAAGCCTGTGAATTGTAAGTGTTGGATACCTGGTGGGAAGGGATGTGAGGACCCATGTTTTTGTGTGTCCTTGCATCACTTAGCTGAATCACAAGCACGTATTTCCATAGATTTAATTTTTCCTTTCTCTGAAGATGTAGCAACAGCTCAAATAAGATTGGTGGGAACTGGGAGAAAATACTGGACTTAATTATCCAATTAAAGTTGCCTTCCGACAGTTTCTAATGTTTCCATGATATTTCATTGTATACCAACACCTCATTTCCGGTCTCCCTGCACACTGTGAGCTTGAATTTGTTGCCTCATATTTCCTTGGCTTCCAGTGTGTATTTGTGACAAAATCTTGGTTGGTAGGTGGCAAGTTCGGCACTTTGGTTTACAGTGATACTTGGAAGAACTTCCACTTCCAGGTTAAAGCGAGGTTTCACCTTTTGTGCAGTGGGTCTCCCTAGAATGTCACTCATTCTAGTTATAGGTTAGGGAACTGAAGAAGACTAGGAGCTCAGCGTTTCTGTAGACTCACTTATTGTGCAATATAACGTTTAGAACAGCTGTCGGATATTCTTGATCTGTTATTTTATAAGACACAAGAAAGTCGGCCTACTACGCCTGTGGTAACTAATGTGCCTGTAGCATAAAATGAGGTTTGTTCTTTAGTGACGGTTTTCTTATTTAGTCTTTCACCTCTCCAGTGTGTTGCACCCCTTCTTGTGCCTTTATCTGCGTTTATACCCCAGCTCAGAATTGAAGAAGTCTCATTTTGCCCCTTTCCAGCCCCCCCCATTCCCCTGCTTCCCCTTAACACAGGACGAGGTGATTTGTCATTGTTCAGTGATTTGTTGGCGGTGTCATTGGACTACTGAGGGCTTGTCTCCTTTCAAGCCACAGCATGTTTAAAATATTGTGAGGTTGGAAGCTTAAAATCTTGGTCAATATTCTTCCAATGTTAAAAGTGCTGTGTTTTGCAGTAGTGGAATTTTGGTTTGTTTGGGGGTACTTATGAAGTGTTGCTGGGGGTTGGAAGTTAAGGTGAAGGATAATGGGGTTTTAAGTTCTTTCATGAAGGTCAAGAATGAGTGGGCTAGTATCGGGTGAAGGGTCTGATAGTTCTAGAGGTTGGAGCCATGAATGGGACCGGCTGTCTTTTGTCCAATTTACTTTTATGGGTACTTCAAGTCGCATCATGCTGGTTTAGCACGTGGTGTGTTCCAGCTGTAGGGTAAGTGATTTGCAATTAGGTGCTCCGGTTTACCGGTACATTTTGTGTTTTGTGCAATACATACCCAGTTACCCTTAATGGAAGGTGGAAGGTGTGTGTGTGCATTTAGTGTGGCCGTGGCCTGGATTGGTTTGTGATCGTTGGTGAAGGCTTGAACAGTGATGTTGTACTGTAGATGCCACTCTTTGCACCTATTTCAGGATGGTTTCAGTCACCTGATTTCCTCCACACTCTTTTTTTTGGCCAGATTTGATCGTTCTGGTTTAAAGAGGTTCTGTATATCTCGTATAAGGCTACTCGTCCCTGGTCGTCCAACATATTTTCAGCCTCACACTTTTTTTCCTTAGCCATATTTAGCATTAACTTGTCTTTATCATGCCACTATCAATTTGTTTTTCTGTTGTCAAATGCCCTGCATGACTGATATTCTGTTTGTTTTACTATGTAGCTAATTGTGAATTTCTAAGGCAGTGTTTCAACCTTTATCTCTGCAGTTTAACTTCACTCCTTTGTGTCTAGAGCTCTGATACAATCTTCTTCCATTGGTTATTTGATTACATGTGACTGTGTAAGCCATGTTGAACATATCTTTTTCACTGTTCAACCTTATATACAGAATACCTACTGCTTACACTACCATTATTGGGCTGTGTGTTCTGAAGCCAAGTTCTGGTGGAGTATGTGCTTTGTACAACAATATGTAAATAAACCAAGAAATATTTATTATCTAGCCATGTAATTCAGAATCCTCAGCCAGCTAAAATGTGTTGCTGAGGCATTTGGAATTATCATATTGATTCCAACCTGGATTCTATTTTGCAGAATGCGAATATTACATGGGTAGGGTTTCAAATAGAAAATATGGAATGCCCCATTTCCAGCTTTTATTCCATGATTTTTCAACTGGTTCGTAAAATCTGAATGCTTTGGTTTAGTATAGTTTTTCTTTAAGTTTTTTTGGGGTTACCTTGGGAGTTTAGTTTAGTGACCAAGTTACATACTTTTGCACCTGGAGTCCTTGGTTTTAATCCTAGCTGCCCCATTATATCAAATTGTGTGATCTTTAAGAAAAAAACTTCGTCTCTGTGGCTCAGTTTCTTTGCCAACATTTTGGAGTGCTTTGATGGTATTCAATTTGCAGTGTGTGCTGTACAAGAAAATGTATTGATTTATATTGATCCAAAGTTAGCTTCTCCTTTCTCATGCAGTGTTGTTTGGTCGAATGTACCATGAGGGCGTTTGCGTTGCAGCATTACACTGGGTATGATTATTGGATTCGGTCTGCGCTGGGTGCACCTTCCTCTTTTTACGCTGTTGCTCTTTAAAGGAATAACTGTTTGGTGCAACCTATTTGTCACAAACGGGCAATTTAGGTAGAAAACATGCTTTGTGCTAGTACAGAAGAAGCACCATTGCGCAGCAATACCTTTGCCTGACTCCATTGTACCCTCAGTCTTGCCCTATGCTCATCCCGTGCACATCACAGGCCATATTCAGGGCGAGCCTGATGAACCAAAATTAGCCCCGACAAAAATGCTTAAACTAGCTCGCCTCCTTGTGCTCTCTCTTTCCATCCATCCTCCTTCTCATCTTCCTCTCTGATCGCTTTCTCTCTGCCTTCCTCTCTCCGTCACCCTCTCTCTTTCTTTAAGCCTCCCTGTGCTTGGGGTAATTGGCCTTGGGAAGCTGGGTAAAGTGACAGAGGCACCAAGAGCAGCCCGTGGCTTTCAAAACCAGGCTCCAGTACACTGAGGAAATGCCCGGTGGAATAAAAGCCCTATCTGGCCCTGGCCATATTGTGTTGGTCTCTACAACTTCTCAACACTGGGCTCTCCCTTGCTTTAAAATGACACAAATGTTATAAGGAAAGCAGCTTAGTGATTTAACGGTCGGGAAGATGTAGTTCCTACGACATAACTTTTTTCCAGCTACCAGTCTGATTCAGTTGTATACAAATATCCCCCCAGCACAGAAGGGGTGGATGGAAGGGTGGGAGGAGGTGGCTGAGCTACAATAACACCCCCAACCCCCCAGCACTGTGCTCGGCGGTGGGCTCCTGGCCTGAGAGCTCCAGACAGGGTCGAAGCGTGCCCCCCCCCCCCCCCCCCCCCAATGTACTTTACAGGGTGGCCCCCACAAGTTTTGTTACACCACTGGTCTGACTACAGCATTCTGCAGCACTTGGAGGCAAATTATGTGATGTGTTGGCAGGCTGAGGAGAGCTAGACTTGGACCTTCTAGTGGGCCCGAGGGATACTTGTCGTATTCAAGGGCCACATACCTTTCTGTTTCTGGACGTTCCTTATAGAATACCTTGCCACACAAATATGTGTCGAATCTCAGGTGCTATTTTTTTACGGAAAGGAATCAAACGTTGAGGTTTCCCTAAAAGTTCCTGGTCCTGAGTTAGGAATCATTCAGTGTTCCAGAGCTGATCTATCTGGACAGTGAGACCATTCGATTTTAAATACTTCAGTGTCATACGAGACCAGTTTTGTGCCCTCTGAAGATGTCCCCTATGCGAGTGAGTAGGACCATCTTATTATACCCTGGTTCACTGAACCCATGTCCTGTCCTTGGATTTATGGTGTTGATGTGATGGCCAATTTTGCTTGTTTCAGCTGTCGCTAGCTCTTGTAGCGCATACCAGCTTGGTTTAAGTGGGATGAATGAGATGAGGGGGATTTCAAAAAAGGATGTGGCAAAAATACTTTGCTTTCCACAGACCTCTAGCTCACTAGTATTTGGGTGCCTCTCTGTAACTTTTAAGTCTGGCCTAAAGACGACTTTTAGGCCCCGATTACGTGTTTGGCAGTCTACTAACCGCCAGACTTGCAGGGGGCACTGAGAGTGATCTCCCCACTGCCCTATTCCGAGATGGGTGGTGGGACCGCCACAGCCTCGTTGCAGCCGCCAGGGAATCCTCCATTCCCTGGCAGTGCGACAGTGTAGAGGCATCCATGCACATTAGGAGTTTCCTCTCCACCAGGGTATTCATGGCAGCTTCTCCACCATAAAAACCCTGGCCGAAAGGAAACAAAGGGGGCCCTACTGGGCCTCCTGCTGTGTCTGCGCCCTGTGGATGCACACAAGGGGGCACGACACGTGCCCCCCTTTGTGCATGCACACCAGTTCCTGCACGGCATGGACTTTACAGGCCATGCCATGTGCGGTGCCCTTTTTTAGAGGCACAGCTGCAGGAATGCCAAACAAAAGCCTGCCAGACAGTAGGAAACTCCTAATCTGGCGGGCGGCCTCACCACAGGTTTGGCGGTGTGGCGGTGGGGCAGACCCAGAGCTGCACCGCCAAACTCGTAATCAGGTCCAAAGAGGCTCATTAGTGTTGGATTGTCCAAATAAATTCATAATAAAAATACATACTTACACATTATACGCTCACACACACATACAGGGGCTTTTGGTCAGAGCTTGTTCTCCACTGGTCTGTTTTGTAGTTCACATTTTGCTTTTACCCACCACGCCCTACATCATATGGCACTGGGTCAGCCCACTTTGGCTTTTGACTGTCTTCATTATGAGTAATGGCATTTGGCTCATGCGTATATGCACATCTGCAAAAATACTAGTCCACTTCACTGACTGGTCTGGTAGGTAAATCCCTGCTTTAAAGTCTGCATACATGGTCTGTTGCCAGACAATTATGTGAGCTACACTAAAGTGGGGCTCTGTCTCCGCCCACTTGTTGGGAGCCAATAGTGCAAGTTTTGATTGGACAGTAGTTGAATACTTCCACAAAAAAAAAGTGCTTGGTCTGTACTCCTCTGTGATCATTTTGATTATTTATCCGGTTGCCATAAATTGAACTTTCATGGCCATGCACATTCCATTGTAATGCAATTAAAGTGTGTTAGATAACTAGAAAATATATGGTGTTTTCCTCTGGCAGTAACCCTGATGGGGAGCGGGCAGCCATTGTCTTACATGGATGTTTGTCAAGCTTGGCGGTGCAACAGTCTTCTGACCTTATAACCTACACCAATATTAATCCACAGTTCATTGCTTCCACAAAAATACATATCCATTCCCATGCTATTTACTTATAATGCTTTACATTGCCATACAACGATCCTCTAAGCCAGACCTATTGGCTTTGCGTATGCCTCTTCAACCGTATTTCAGCAGTGAGTGATTTTTACTTATTGTATTTGCAAACGTGCATGCTACCATTAGATGGTGGCATTTTCACTAACAAGTCTGTAACAAATGTAATGTCTGTTGCAAAGCTTTGCAAAAAAAACTGTAGGCTTGCCAGGGTCAGACCTACTGAATATGCCAATGCTTGTTTCTTTATTGAACCCCCACGTATAATAAACAACTAACATACCCCTAAAACAAGCCTGACCTATTAGCTTTGCCACAGCTTGTAAACAGTGGCAGCTAAATAAGTAACAAATGATTTTGTTGTGAGCAAATAGAATTGAAACTGTGTAAATTCTGCAGATATGAAACTGAATCAGATATAACTAAGGTATGTCGAAGGGAGGGTGTCTCAATCACTCCTGTTGTCTCTTTCATACTTTTGAAGTATTTGTTAGACTCATATTCCCTTTTCTCCCCAGATATCTTTCTGATAACCCTCCATCTGCAGCTCACATTCCATTTCTGTCCTTTTTGCATGTACTTCTTGCCTCATTTCCCCTTCACCATTCCTGCGCCCCTACATACACACCAACTCTCTCTCCTCTCACTTGTAAACACAGCATTTTCGTTTCCTCTGCTGTCAATATTTCAACAGCAATATATAACTCTTTCACACTTTCAGATAAAATGGTAATTACAACTGGTACATCTGTGATCATTTCAATCTGCAGAGGCCAAAGATTGGATGAGCATGTAATCTGATTACCGTTATGACTCCCTGCTGAGCACTTTGAGAAACGTGCACTCCTTTCAGCCTACACTCCAGAGGTCTAAATTGTGCCCCTTCATTAACATCCACCTGAATTTATGCAGACACCTCGAGGCGATTTGGTAAATATTACGCGCTATACAAGAGTCATGTATTGCATGAAAAACGACAGAAGCACAACATATGAAAACTTAATTACTCTTGGAGAATGCAAAAAATAAAGCATGTGGAATGTATACTGGGGCTGCATAACTGACATGGTTTATTTACCCATTGCCTGTAACGCTAAGGACTTGAATGCAGGGACTGGGAAGGAACCTTTTCAATGTCAATTTTTTATTTAGTGGTGGTATGAGACATAGCAGCACTCGCCACACTTAAAACCCTGCTACGGGCTTATCTAAATTCATTAGTACTGTCATAAGGGTGAGATCCCGCATGGCCAGGAGTCTCCATTTCCCTCTGTGGCCAGGCGGGGGCAGCATTGGCTCACTGCTTGTTTTACCATCCGAGGGCGCGCCGTCGAGCTATGGTCTGCGTGTAAAACATCGCCTGACATTCAGATGTGATCAGTGACGCTCCAGCAGACTTCACGCAACGCTCAACCAAGCGCTTTTTCGTCGAGAGGCGGGGGTGGTAGCCGGGAGTTACGTTTACCCTTCTGTCACATCCAGCTGTTTCCGTCTCGTCTGAAGAAATGCCGGAATAAGGCCACGATGTATTTAAGGAAACGGGGACACATCATAAAACACCGGAGAAAAGCATTTTGAAATGTCAAGGGCAGCCAGAGGTTGACAGCTGGTTATGATGCTAAACATGCTCCATCTAAGCTGGTAACACCTCATAAAAGCCTCTGCAGTTCCGCGCCAAGCGAAGGCCTGACGCGGTATAGCGTGACCGCATCACGTTCTTGGAAGATGCAGAAAAAAGAGCTCTTTTGCCATTTCTGACTCACAGGCACCATTGTGCATGTAGTGGGTGGAGCGAGGGTCCCCTCTCCTAAGAAAAAGTAGGTTAGCGTGCCTTTGTGCATCACACGTACTGCTGCTTGGTGTCTTGCCTACGTATACATTTATAAATAGGTTGGCTACTCGTTGAAGCATTATCAAGTTCAACATCCGCCCACAGACTACATCAATTCTCATTGCAGGTATTCTCTCTCGTGCATTAAGTGATCCGGAACTCCATTTCGAGTCACCCCCAGCTTGATTAATCCCCACAACATAATTGCTACTCATTTGCTGGCATTGTTGAGCCTTTTTAGTGTGTTAATTTATTACAGTGGTATGCAATAAATGTGGTCTTCTGTTCTTACATCGTAAATGTGCTCTAATTTTACAATTTTTGTTTTGCGCAGGGCAACCAAAAAGATAGAGGCAAAATAGAACGTGCAGAGAATGATTTGCAATGTTTTCTTTTTTTAGCTGTGATCTAATCTACTTTGTAACGTGATCATGGCTACCAACATGTCTGTGTGGAAAGGTGAATCCAACCATCTTCTATGGAAAACCAGGCTGTGTAGTATGAATAAATTGACCTCTTCAATTAAAATATATATTTTTTCATCTTTTCACATATTAAATTCTTTAAAAGTTCATCATCAAGGAACAGCTTTTTGAAACCTGAGCATTATATTTCAACTTCTTTCCAAACTTCTGGATTCCAGTTCTCGCATATAAAACCAATGCATCGGATCAGATTGGTAGATTGAATTCTAGATTCCCTCCATTCAGCATAAAAATTTCAAGAAGTCAACATGGCTTCTCGTTTGGAAGGACACTCCTTGGTCTCTCTGCACCAAAAGTCTGGATTCCAGTTCTCGCATATAAAACCAATGCATCGGATCAGATTGGTAGATTGAATTCTAGATTCCCTCCATTCAGCATAAAAATTTCAAGAAGTCAACATGGCTTCTCGTTTGGAAGGACACTCCTTGGTCTCTCTGCACCAAAAGTCAAGCCTAACTTGCGTACTTAAGAACTGGTTTTATAAACGTCTTGATGATATGCTTGTTAGCACAAACTGAAACAATTGCAATGAAGGGGCAACCTTAATTAACTCAGTTGCATATGTAATGTTCAGTTCTTAATGAAAAAAAAGTGAGGAGTCGATGGGGAAAGGCCACGCAAACACTGCCAACATTGGTTCTCCTCTGTCTGTAACTTGGCAACATCATGGTAGCTTCTAACTCCAGCACCCTACATTGGAACAGGTAAGCATTTTCGCACATAGACTTCCAGACGAAGGTGGATTTGTTTGTTGCCCACTCTATTAGTAAAATCAAACTGAGCCCAACCGAGTGATTAAAACGTAAACATCTATTGGCTAAACAGGGTATCCATGAGCATTTAAAATCAAACATTATTCCGAAGTATGGAAGGTTAGCAGCCTGCTCGATACGCTTACCCTTAATCCAAAAAGGGCCAGTTTTAACAACTCTTCGACCACATATCCCGTATATTGTTTTGGAAATATTAGTATCAAGATCCAGATTGCCCGTAAAGTCAACAAAACTATCAATTAAAATCCTCAAAAAATAGAATATTAGATATCGATGAAGTACAATCCGTTTCCAGTTGGTGCCTCTATCAAACTCCAGAAATGCTTTCACTACAAGTATCCAAGAGCTTTTACATAATCTTTCCCTAATGTTCCATTCTCCCCCATACAGCCTTCCAGAACGTGTACAATCGCTCACACATAAATACACGTACACAGGGTTTGGCAAATGAGTGGATACTGCATACAGCCCTCGAAAAACCATAAAAATGATACTAGAGATTCAGGTCTTATTGAATAATCTACCTAACTGTTTTGTTCATGACCCGTAAACTGGTCTCTAATTGTGTAATCCTAGGCAAATATTTTATTTTACTGAGCCTCCTTTTTTATTCATTATCACAAGAGCACCTTCAAATATTTGAATTCAGTATTTCTGCTGTACAAAAAAAGCCTTTTGTTTGATTTAATAGACTAAGCTTTTGTTCCATACTTAATAAAAATCGAGCTGACAAATAGGGTACATATGTCCCCTGACTTGCCTCCTAATTCTTTAACACCATTGCCATCACGACAGGGCCAGAAGGTTTCTCAGTTCAGGTGCAAAAACTCACTTTTAATAAATATATTACTAAAGCATGATGTGGTAGTGCACTGTCATTTAAAGTCTGCATATGAAATCAAAAACGGACATTTGACCTCTGTCTCCGAACTCAGAGCAAACGTGACAAGATAAAAACAAGATTTAAAGGCATATTTACTGCTCATGTACTTTCTGAGTGAACAGAACACCTGTCCTTGGTCAGCTCTTCAGAATGGAAAAAACAACAGTTGATGGACAGAATGGAAAACAATGTCATACATTCACCCCAGTTGTTTTGCATCAGCTCTTCAGAATGGGCCAGAGGCCCTAAAAATAGCTCGCCCTGATAAAATCTTAATCGCCTTAGCAGGGCGGTGAGTAGATTTCTCGAGGCCTGTGCATAGCATCTCACTTATAAAAATGCAGACAAATAAATAAACCTACATTATGACCTGAGTCCATGTTTGTTCTTTATACCCTCAAAGCCCCCCAAAGTTTTTCCCGGTGTGTATGTGATTGTGAATCAGAGCCGGTGGTGCTACATACTGGGTCCTCCCAAGGGCTTCAGGCAAAGCACTCTTCAGTTGTGTTGTGTATATCTCCAGACCTGCGTGTCTCTGAGACCAAATTCACTCTGCAGGTCCTGAAAAGATTTGATCTCTCCCTCTTTAATCATATCAGCCAAACAGTTTGTGTTGCAGCCTTTTCAGACTGACCAACTGATCTCCTATTGCCCCACCTTGATGGCCGCATTATGCCACAAGGGAGCGCCCGTGAGCGGTTAGTCTGAACCTCCCCCCCCCCCACCACCAGTGCATGGGCTCTTTGCCACAACTTCTTGGAGGATTGTATAACTGGGATCCCGGCCCTCAGTCTGTTTTGGGGTCCAGTGTAATAAGTCATTAGATCCCCTCTGCCTCCAGCAAGCGATGTTCCAGGGGAATCTAGAATGGCATTCCCCTGAATGTTTTGATCATATATACGGAGTGAACTAATTTGTTAGCAAGCCAATAGCGTTCCACGATTGCAGTTGTAGTCCCCCTGCTTTTGAGATGGCATTTAGTTTTGAGCTGTGGAATTGTGGTTTCTCCCTCAAACGAATGAGCCTATATGTTTTTTTATTTGACAGAGTCCTGGGGGTTGATAGAGGCAGCATTCCAAAATTATAACTGAAATCTGGGTGCAACATCCAAATTCACTACCTGCGCTGCCCTGCATAGGGACAGGTTCAGACACCCCACTTTTTAAAGCCAATTGCCGTTTTTTCCTTTAGAGGGATGAGGTTGTCCTGGACCATGTCCTATAGACCAACACTCCCAGATGTTTTCGGTGCTGGTGTTTCCACTTAAAGGGCAGATCCCCCAAGGATGCAGGTACTGTGATTCGCGTTGGGGAAAGGGCTTTACATTTAGCCTGATGAATACGATACCCTGAGATTCTCGAATTGTCCTGTCTGCACCACTAGTCTCTTTGTGGAATGTTCATGGAAGTATAATGTTAAGAGGATGTCCTCTTAATAGACGGCTGGCATCCGTATGCCTTCATTTTCTTTATCCTGTTGTATAGTCACCGCCGTGTTTTCAGGGTCAATAGGAACAGCAGCGGGGTCAGCGGGCATCCCTGTAGCTTATCACGCTCCACTGATAATCAAGGAGAAATAACCTCCCCCAAGAATTAACCACCGTCTCTGAAGCCATATACATATTCTGCACCCACGTCAAGAACGTCAGGCCAAAGCCAATCCACAGCATGGTGTGGAGAAGGTACCTCCACTTCATTGAACCAAATCCTTTCTTAGCGTCCAAGAAAAGATAACTTTCTCATCGCCCTCGTCCCACACCTGCCAGAGTCTGATCACCATCCCCTCACCTGCCAGAGACCATGAATGCTTTAAATGCAGACCTCTTTCGGTAACCTTTTATGGTTCATGTACACTTTATTGTGGTCTTTATACTTCTTCACCCTGTGGCTTTTGTCACTCATAACATTGTTCCTAGTCCTGCTGATTCTCACCTTCACCCTATAAGGTAGATTTTAACTATAACAAGGGTTACACTTTTAAGGAACTGGAATATTTACTACTTGGTTACAGAAGAGCCGGTCAACAAAAGTAGCAGAACTGTTTCTTTGAAGCAATTCCAATCGCTCTGCCAAAGGAATGGCTTACCTCATTATCTTATTCAACCATTCTGCCAATGTAGTTTCTTGTGGATGGTACAACGTCAATCTACTGTACTCGGTTCTACCTTTGTTCAAAAACAATTTAAAAAAAAAGTTGCATTTTCTTTTGGACCCGTAGATCACTGTTTGAATCTAATCGTGGTAACACTTCACTTGAAAATAACATAATTTGTGAAATCCTTGAGAATAGATGTTCTAAGTCTATTCACAAAAGTGACTCTGACCATTTGGAAATATTAAGTCGGGAACAGTCCCATGAAGTCAGTCCCCCTTTTTCACAAAGGTCCAGGTGTTCACTTCACCAGTAACATGGGTGGAGTCCCTCTTGGAACATCTGATCATCAACATTGCATTTCCTTACAGCCAAACACACTGCATTAAATATTTGCATTCATTGCTGACCACTATAACCTATATCTAGTTCTTTACTGGGTACTTGAAATACCTAAATGCTCATCGCGGTCTTATTTAATTTTTGTACATCTGACACCTGGGGAAACAAAGTGATCTCTTTTCATTACTGTTCTGCTATTAATTGATCGCACACCTTGGTGAAAGATCTCAGCTCGGAATCTTCTCCTTTGGCTTAGCTGTTTAATAAGTTTATAATCTACCCTCCCGACATCGTGCCCCATAAACATTGTCAAAACTCCTCAATGGCCCATGTGCTTGCCAACACATTATGTTCTCTAACAGCATCATTTTTTTCAGGACCTCTTAGTGTACATGGTGCAAATGCCACCACATTTTCTTTTGTTCGATGACTCGGGCCTTGGTCTCCATCTCGTCCAATGACTGTTATTCTAACAGTTTCAAAAGAATGCAAGCATGGTGCTTTCATAATGCCTTACACAAGCCTAAACTTCCTCCAGTCCTCTAATTTTATACAAAATTCATGCTGGTTTTCAACGTTTCTCATTGATTTTGTTTGGTCTGCAATATGTTTAACTGATTTTGAATACAAATCTAGGAGTGTGACAGTGGAAGCTAGTTGTTGGTGTCCAGCCTGTCCTTTCCCAGTGTCTTCAAGAACATTTAGTTTTGAGTTTAAATATTTCCTTTGACATAAAATGCCCCAAGTGTATGATCCAGCCTTGGCAAATCAGCATTTCTCTTCATAGTTACTAGTGTATTTATAATTTGTCCAGTATATCATTTAAAGTCTGAATGTATTCACAATTGTCACCAGGCTTCTTTGGGCCACCTTAAAAGAAACATTTGCAGATGTGCTAGGTTTCACCATACCCATTCCGTTACCCAAACCATGTGCATTTGTAAATCTTCATTTGTCCCAGGATTTAGCAAGATGTGTTGCTCCGCATATACACTATCTTAAATGTGTTTTGTTTCCTCACTGGCTCATTTCTTCTTAGAGCCTGCTACAACCTGAACATAGTTAAAATTGTTTGCATTTCCGTGGTGTCACCATCATTCCATGGCTTACCACATTTGTTAGGAATTATCCCCAGTAAAAATTGTGCCGTTAATGGACACTATCACGCCATGCACGGCCCATCTCAGCAGGGATGGGCATCCTGCCATGGATACCAGCAAGCTGCAGAGACGAGATACCTAACATTATGCCAGGGCCAGCATTTTTACCAGAGGTGGGCCATGGGCATCCTCCCCTGGATGATCACTAGTTATCAAGAATTAACATTGTGCAAGAGCCAGCTTTTGAACAGAATGGATAAGCGACATTATCCCATGGTTGCCCACAGGTTGGCAAGAATTACCATCATTGTGCTAGTGTAAGCGTTTTACCTGGGTGGGCTGGAGGCACAACCCTCCCACACTCCACACTCGAGACACACAACATACACACCCCACCCTAAGAATTCTTTAAATTTGCCATCTGCTTGCCGTTTGTCCTGACTCCTGCTTCTATTGTGGCCGACTCTGTTTTCCTCACTCCTGTGTAGCAACATCTCCTGATTGGTGATTTTAGGAGGAGGAAGGGGAGGTCCTCATGCAGCCATTGAAGGGATGATCCAGTGGGCTTGTGGGGGCGCTCTTGCAGAAGACTTGTCCAAAAAGCGGCAATCAATAAACTGGAGTGACTGGGAGGGGAGAATGTATCAAGTAGGAGTGCCCTGGGTGGTACCAATAATGGAGCAAAAATGAAATATGCAGTGAGGTGGGTCCTCGATGATGAGTCAAGGAAGAGGGCTGTCGCCGTCGTACCAGGAGGAAGTGGGCCATCAGCAGTGTGCTGGCAGATGTGGCCTTTAGCAGAAGCATAGTGAAGGGGGGCAATCAGACTTCCTTGGGTGGCTCTTGGGCTTTTCGGCGGAGGAAAAAGTTCCAGTAGAGCTCCTCGTTCAAAGTAAGTTTTCCTTTTTTTTGTGCTTTTCCTTTGGCTAGGAAAAGGCAACTTTTTGTTCTTTTGCTGGGAGGATGGAATGCTTCTTCGATGGGCAAGATGCCTTTTTTGGAATAGATCACAAAGATATACCTGAGGATGCTGCAGGCAAAACTACAGAGCAATATTTCCTTCTTGGTTCTCAAACCGTGCGTCATTGACTCAAATAAAATACCAGTATTTCATTCTGACAAAAGTAGAATCTAGAGAAAATCTTGGACAACTAATTCAAGATTTATTTGTTTCATAAAGAGTTAAAAACTCCATTTGATTTGTATGCCTGTTCCTGAAGCATGGGCTGTTCTAGGTAGACAGAATACAAGGATGATCTTTTCTTGGTTAAAGGACAATAGACTACTTTCAGGGCAGGATGAGTTAAGAGATCCTCAGGCCAACCGGCTCCATTCATGTGAGTTTTACAGGAAAGTTAAATATTGAAATGAATTATGAGTTTCTTTCAGTACTGCTGTCAAACATTTTTTGATGCAGATATATCTGGAACATTGTTTTATTCTTTTTTCTAAAAAAACAATTTTGTGAAGAGCCTTTTCAAATACCTCTGGGCTAAGCCAAGCTTGCTCGCTTTGCTTTCTCACTTCTCCTAGTAACAGGCAAGTATTGACACATTTTACAGAGCGGCTTCTGGAGCCAAGACGAGACAGAAGCTCTGTGTGTGACCTCATTGTGAGGGATTGTGTTAGACGGGGACCCGGAGGGTCGGCCGAGTACAGGGGGGAGAGGCCTCCGGTGAGGGCCGTCTCCGGCGATCGTACAGACAAGTAACTTCCCCCCCACAGATGGACACCACACAAGGATGAGTTCAGCACACTTTATATAAGAATCTTAAGGCAAGGGGATGAACGATACAGGGGGGGTCAGGACACGAGGGTCCTCCCAATTCTAGTCTCTGTAGGGGAAAGGGGTAGCGGGACAGTCTTAGTACCGGTCCGGTACAGGTGCGGCAAGAGGGAAGCTCACAATCCTCGAGCTTGGGGGTCCGCAAAGATGGGCCGCGGCAGCGCCAGCAGGCTAGGACAATGGTTCACAGCGAGGAGGGCTGCGGCAGCGCCAGCAGGCTACGAAGATGGTGCACGACGAGAAAGGCAGCGCCAGGAGGCCAAGACGATGGTTCACGTTGAAGAGGGCCGCGGCAGCGCCAGCAGGCTTCGGAGATGGTTCACAAGAAAGGGCCGCGGCAGCGCCAGCAGGCCTCCAAGGATGAGTTCCTCACGGTGTCTCTCGACTCCAAGATACAACTGCCTTCCTGCTCTGGAGCTGCCCCAGTTATAGGTCTTGTCTCCTTTGATGTCCGGACCCTCGCCCTTGGAGGTCGGGAGGTCCGGGATGAGGGAGTCCAGACACCCAGCAGGGGGGTGGAGCCAGCGCCCGGGGAGGCCGTGGGCGGTCGACACCTGGCGGAGGGGAGCCATTGACACTCCTTCTCCCATTGACCTGCCAAGTGGTCTCTTCACTCCCTAGGTGGATGGTGGTGCCTCGATGTCGGGGCCTGGCCAGGCCCAGGGTTGGGGTCGAGCCGAAGCCACGCGGCCTTGTTACGTAGTGTCCAAAGATGGCGGCTGGGCCGGGGCAGGGGTGCTGACGGGGGCCCGGGCCAGCCGATACTGGGGTGTTCAGGGGCTGGAGTTCCGTTGTGGACGGGTCGTGGGCTGCCTCAGCGGGTTGCCGGGATGGTTCTGGTCGGGGATACAGGGAGAGCAGGGGTCCGGTCCCCGTCATGCGGGGAGGGAGCGGGCCTTCCCCGAGGCCTGTCCAACAGATTGGCAGGCTCTTCTTGTAAGTGTGGCCATGTAATAACTATCTATGCATGAGCTAGAGGTGGGGGATCCAACAAATTAACAGGGCAAGCCAAGCCAGATCCAAGGATCTGGCTTGACCCTTAGAACCTGTGTGAGAGCCAAGCCCTGAAAATATTTGCCATGTAAATCCTACAAAAAGCATCTTATAAAATAAGAAAAAGTCAAATCACAATTCAAAATAGGGTATGTCTTTCACATTTGGAAACTTTGACATTAATAAGTCTATTATAGCACCACACAGAGTAGTACTTAGTCCCACTAGGCGATAGGTGTGGCTAGTCTCACACCCGCTCTGCACTAGGATACCCTCCTGGGTGATCGCGCATTACACAAATCTCTATAGTATAATATTAAGAGTTATAGTTTTTTTTAACATGAACTTGGAACCATACTGTCCCTGCCCTGGCTACAGTGCCATTTCAACTACGAGGCAAAACAGTTAAGTGAGCTCAGACTGTAATGCTGCTCTATCTGCAAGAACCTATTATATCAAATGCGTTTTTGTACAGCTGGTATTCGGAAGTCCGGTATTTGAAGGAGATTTTATTTGCAATAGTAAAGAAAAAGGAGGATCAGTAAAATATAATCTTTGTCTAAGATAACACAATTTGGTTAAGCGGGGAAGCCACGATTTTTACAACTGTTCTGTTTTTTTGTAGACTAAATGTGTATCTGTTTCTCCATCCTTTTTACCCCCGATGCTGCTGCTTTGTTTTTGCCTCTGTGCATGTGGGTAGAAGAGCGAGGGTGGAGCCAGAAGCCACGTGAAAGCTCGGCTCGTCATGGGCTTGAGGTTCCCAAGAAACCTAGAGCTGAGCCAGAGCCAGGTTTCTGGCTCAATCGTACAGCCGCTCGCCCATCTCTAGCACCAGCTCTTGATCCCATCAGTGGGCCATTGGCGCAGCTTGCAACTCTTGCCAAATGTGTCCAGTGACCTTATGTCGCAACCTGTGTGTGGTGGCAGTACTGCACCCCTGGCTTAGCTTCACCACCTGAAAACAGCGTGGCTTTTTTCATTCAGTGTGATGATCTCCAGCGCGTGCGGGCATGAGAGGCAATAAACAGCTGTCACCGTTGATTTGGAGGAGGGTAATCAACCGTGAAAGCCGTTTTTATTGCTCGTGTAATGCCCTGCCGTCTGGGTTATTGCTACTGTCAGTGTGAGCGCGAGGACGGGGCTGATCTGCCGCGTGCCCAGCATCGTCGACCTCTGGATGCTCTGGCTGGTATCAGTGAAGCTTTCACATGTGGAGGATCCGCCATTACTGGCATTTGTCTGTCGTTCTTAGTAAGGCACAGTGCAGCTGCAGTTCGCTTGTATGTGCTGATTTGTTCGTATTTCCTGTATGCAGTCGGGTTTCTTTTGTATGTTGTTGTGTATTTTATGTATTTATTTATTTATTTTTAAAGTTTTATATACTGTGTGTTGCCTCAAAAACCTTTGTCTGACTCAATTTTTCTCCAAGACCGTTTCTCCAATCTTATATTACCCTCTTGCCATCAATTTCCCATCTCATTTCTGCATTCTCTTTGCTCCCTCTGTCCTCCATTTGGCTTTTTCCATTTTATTTCGGTTTATTTTCCTATGGCAGTTCTCTCGCTGGCACAGTATTTCTCATTCCTTCCTCGATGCGCCATCGGCCCCTCGTTTTCTTCAGTCTCTTGCTCCCCTCAGTCGTTACTTCCATCCCATTCCTCTGCCTTTATTTCCTTTTTATAGGTTTACATTTCTAAAATTTGCCAAATGGTGATTTATTTTATCATATAAAGTGCAAAGGTAAATAGATCAATTGCTCATGTGACGTGCATGGAATATATGCCTCGATTTGTGAGCTGTAGTTTGAAGGGGGTTGATAAGACATTCACTTTAGATCGTCCCCCAACATAACGATGACAAAAACCCTTCTTGACAGCGCACTGCTCCCAAGACATCTTCTTCCTGGAGTACATAAAGCCTAGGGGAAAGTTGTAAACATTCGGATCTGGTCAAGTAAGTCTCAAAGCTCATTATATCAACCACAAAAGCTCTTTTTGACACACTCTAAAGATCTACTCTTCCTGCTGTTTAGTAGGGCTAGGTGAATGATAGCATTTGGATCTGGAGGTTTCAGAGTTCCAAAATTCCAGTAACTATCTCTGAAGCGGAGCCCGTGATCCAGAGAGCATTGCGATTCGTACTGTACTATGATTTGTAGCGTGGTGCTAGTGAAGGATTGTTTGACGCTCCATATGCGGATTTTGGTGAAAACTAAATCCCTCACTTGGAAGGGAGCTCTGAGGTTTCATACAACACTGGCCTTTAACATTTTAACCCTCAATTGTCCATTTTGTTTAAAAGGCAGCATTAGAATATCTTTACAATATGTCTGTTGTAGTGTTTTGCAGTAGTTGAGAAAAAAATAATCACGGACCGATTATATCAAACCTGTTTCCTTGAATTTTATTAACATCTTCTCTTCTCTCAACCGCTCTCTCTGCAATCAACCTTTTCTCTCCTGACACTTACTGCATTCCTGATCTTTTTCCCCTCCTCCTCTTAGTCCCTTCTGTTTTTTTGTCTGAACCCTACTTTGTACGCCTTTAGCTCATTCTTTCTCCTTTTCTTTTGTCATGTGTTTTAGTTAGGTGCATGAAGAAATGCTGCCTTCTTCCACCATGTGCACATTTCTACATTGCCTTCCTTTTCTCGTAGTAACTTTTTACATACATTTGCGTGAGTGACAATACTGGATTTGTTTCTCTGAAGCTGCTTCAGTTATAGATTTCGATGTGAGACCATTATCACGAATCCTTGAACTTCAGGTACAAGGCTTAGACACATATTGTGCAAATGTCATTCAATTTTTCATTCATCGGGCTACATGGCTATCCATAGACCATAATAACAATGCTAGCCTGCCTGGGGACTCACATGGATGCTTTTCCGGGTTTAGGTAGAGGAGCGCTTTGCTGTTATTGCGAGGTCTGTGACCAAGACGGGAACTTAGTTTTTCCCTTCAGGTAACCAGGGTTGGATAATCCAGTTTGGGGATTCTTGGCAGAACTTACTCACACCCTAGTCACTTAGGTTAGGGACTGCATAGTAGGAGTACTCTGGAATGTCATATTGTTTTATATGTCTATTAACTGCCTTAGCACGATGGTGGTACTTTGTATTCTGTTCATTGTCTTAGTACTTCTTATAACTTTTATCTGTTTATTGATCATTGCAACAAATATATTTTATACAAGAATTACTTTGGTTCAATAAACATTGAAAAGTCCCACTGTATTCCTTATATATTTCTCAAAGAAGAAGAGAGCACAAGTGACTGAGCAAAAGGGTTCTTGATCTGTTACCAGGATTCCTGGGGGGTCAGGGTTGTCATGTTCAGTAGTTGCCAGAACCATCTGCTACCCACCTAGGTTCAGGAATACTAATGTTGGCACTGTGAGATAGCTGGCCTATAGGACAACGTATCCTGGGGGGGTGCATAGAACCAGTATGGCACCATCCCAACGGTTATGTCGTTCACAAACGCGCAATTCCTACTGTAGGGTGGAAACTACACCACGCTTTCTTTACCACCATGGTGCACCTGTTTAAAAATATTTATTTTCTATTTGTTTCTCCTCAGCATGCACTCCCTACCATGCCTACTTTCTGTTTAGGGTTGCGCTCAAAATTTAAACAGACAACTGCTGCTCTAGTTTCTCTGCCTTCTTTTCCATTTTGCTCTTTTCAATTTTTGGCATACATTTAAAATTTCGATTATTTTTGGATTTGTAAGTTCTGTGCTCATTTGACAGTTTTTTATTTTTTTATTTTTACAGCTTCAGCCGAGTCACAATACAGATGGTTTTACAGTTGGTTTTGTTATTTTGAATGTTCACTCAAGTTTCTTGTTAGAACTACACAGTACTGTTTTTTCACTCAGAATAACAGTGTACCATAATTTAATTTTTACTTCAGGGTCCCTGTTACTGCTGTTTATTTTCAAGGCTTTCTATAGCAGTCGTTTAAGACAGTGGTTCTGTCTGAATGAAACACTGAAAACCCAACACCAGGTAGCAGGGGCATAGGCATGAAGGGTAGATCGTTTTTTCCTGAGATAGTATGGCCAATGTGTAGAACTACCTGCCCGTTTAATTGTTTTTCCTAAGCGTCAACATCCCAGCTGCTCTCATGCTGCCTGAACGCTTCCTGCATGGGCTTGATGGATGCTGGCCTGCCCATGACGTCTCTGTTCTGTGGGATCACCTGTGCCATGGATCCAGATGGCAACATTCTGCTGGATCCCACTGCCAAGCAGGAAAAGGTGGGTGCCATTCTATCACAAAGTTCATATGTTCTGCTGGCATAAGAACTGACATATTAGTTGGTGGTGAGGTACAGTGAGGAAGATGTGTAAATATTTATATCTCCGCTGCTGTTGTTTTCGGATGCCTTTTTCCCTACCATCATAAATGACGCTTTGTAGACGAGGACTCATTAATAACAATAAAATATATTAATAAATAATAAAACAAATAATAATAAGATGTGTTTTCTTTAGAATTGGTGCGTTTTCAGCATCGGTACACACTTTTATACATCTTTTTTTTTTCTAGGCCTCTAGTAGCCTATATTTCCTTTCTGCTGCAAGTGAGTTGTTGTGCTGCTTTACTGCAAACAGGAATTTCTTTCAGTTTTGGTTTAATTATTTTCACATGGTGCTCTCAACTGTTGTTTAATTAAATCACAGTTCCAACGCCTTTAATATTCTGGTGTACATGCTTATGGAGAGAGTCTTATAGATATGCTTGGTGACTAGATATGCTGCTTGGTGTCTTATAGTGAGACCTGCAAGTGTGTGTGTGTTTTTTTTTTTGTGGGTAGATTCCAAAACGAAATCCCTTAGAGAAAGGGATGACAAATATCTAGCTGGAAAAAAAGCATCTTATCTGAGACTGGTGGGCCTTGAGTGACACGGCTTTGTATTTAAGAAAGTCAATCAAGGTCAGTTAGTGGAAGACCCTTTTGTACCTCTGGCACTACCATTCGTTTTCCTAATTTTGGGGATCAGGAAGGGAGTGGTAAGAACACAATACCACTGAATTTTAAGAGACCTGTGTTGTGACTTATGTATAACATAGTTTGCCACGCTGCTTATCGTGGTCAGCTCGAGGCATTGACGTCGCGTGACACGCATGGAATGTACGGGCTGTGCATTCGATGTGAGCCGAGCGACGATTGATGCTTAATGCAGTTAAAAGACGAAGCAGGTGAGGAGCCTCAGTGAAGGGAGAATAAATATTAACCTTTCATGGGATCTGGAGTGCATAGTTTATTTACCACATCATGTTTACTTTCCACTTGTTACCACTTGTCTAGCCCCTCGGCAGCAAGCATTAAGCCTTTCAGAAGTTAAGAATGAAACAAGAGGACGACCCTATGATCTCTTCACTGGGTCAACGCGTGCCTGATGACACTTTCACTGTCATGGCTTACTGATGACTGAGGTCCATATTTCCAGTACTTTCATCAGGCGAAGAATTAGACGCTTAGGTGGGCCCCTCTATACCTATCCTCTTTCCCAGTGCACGTTTTGTATTTTTCCACTCTTTCACAAACCTAGCTTCTTAGCAAGGTAATCCTGCAAAAACATGCAGAAAATCTTTGCCATTTAACTTCACGGGGATGTTTTTGGCAAGAGGTTGCGGGGCTCCTTTCCAAAGTGTCTCAGTTTTGGGAGAAGACTAGTCCTTGCATCAGCCAAAAGACTATAAGTTCCTTGGTGATGCCAGTCAAGTGAGGCACGGCTGCTCATACTTTGCTCTTAAAACATTTCCAGAAAAAACTCCAGGCTATACTTGTTTTGATTTTGCAGGTGAATGTTTGATATGAATTCCGTTGTAAAGCATACTTTTACCACAGGGTGACTTCTTGGCACCAAATAGTTTATTGTCTCCTTCAGCAATGAAGGCCACTTGACGCGGACCCATTTCTTGGCAGTTTATTCAGTTTAAACACTTAGTTCCTCATGTATTTCAGTGGGATGTGATAGGCGTTGAGCATTTGTAAGAGATGAACTCAACTAAACTGAAACCTTTTGTGATTCCGATAAAGGGGATAATAAAAGATCCATTGCATGGCTATTGTCCACCCAGACGTGCTTCCAAAACTTGCAGTCAGTGGCAGGGCTGGCCAGAGCAGGGGGAGGAGTGGTTTGCACTAACCAAGTGCTTGTGACTGTTTGGCCAAACAGCCATGCGCACTGTGCATGTTCCCCACCAGGTTGCAGTACAAAGCACAAGCTCCTGTCCCCATCTGAGCGCAGAACCACGATGCTCAGACCAATCACAGCGCAGAGTTTTGATTAGCTATGAGGGAGCCTGTGTGCCCGGGTGCTTCCTGCTGCCGGCCGCTCCAGGTAAGTCTTTTTTAGGTCTCGGCCTTGCGTACACTGCGCAGCAGTGTCGCGCAGCCGAGAAATTTTGATCTTCAGTACTGGGCTTTAACCCGCCTCTCTCTTCCATTGGCTAGCTCCATAAATGGAGCATAACCATTGGAAGAGAGATGTGTCAATCTTTGTGGGGTACATAAATGAATTTCGTAGGGCAACTGCACTCTGTAAACTCGGTTTCAAAGCGTTAGTTCGGTATGTGTGCTGTGTTGGTATGTAGCCTGCAAACTATAATGTATGAAGTATGTTTGGCCTGGTTGAGAACCAGGACACCAGCACGCACTACTAAATTTGCAATTTGATCGTTAATGCATTTATTTCAAATTTTATCAATGAATTAACTTAAATCAGCATAACATTTATATCCATGTTACGTTTGTTTGAAGTGCATATAGATAGGTCAACATATACATAACTATCATTTACTATGCATTAATGTATCACAGTGACAGTACATTTAATTCCACCCAATGCATTTCGGGGCGCGAGCCCCTTCGTCAGGGGTCTGTGAAAGTAAAAGAGAAGAGGAAAGAAAAGTAAAGGAATCGTATTACTGATGATGCACTATTATCAATAAGGATAGGTAATCAAGTTGTTGATGTTTCTTACCACAAACTCAATGAAGAAGTATACCAGTTACATTTCTAGATGAAGATCGAGAAGATCTATAAATGGAGGAAACTGCGTGTAAATATAGTCTTATATTATAAACAATGGGGTGTATTTATGAATACCGAATTGAAGGTAGAAATTACCTGTGTACTTGGGTAGAAAGGGTCTCTGAAAATAACAGAGTAGTGAGAGGCGGAGTTAGGGGTGAGGAACATGGATTGTTTAAATATCCACAGCGTGTAAATATAGTCTTTTATTATAAACAATGGGGTGTATATACGAATACTGAATAGAAGGTAAAAATTACCTGTATACTTGGGTAGAAAGAGTCTCTGAAAGTAACAGAATAGTACGAGGCGGGGTTAGGGGTGAGAAACATGGATTGTATAGATATCCACAACATGGAGTGAAGTTCATCATAAAATAAATATCTGAGCGACCTCACCTTATGAATGTTGACTTTAACGTGTGGAGCCTATGCGAAAATAAAAAGGAATAATAAAAGGTCGGCGTTTATAAAATAGTGGCTGAAAACGAGAACTCCAAAAAATATCAGGGTTTACCTGTGAGTCCTAAGAGCGGCGCTTCGGACTCAGCGGGTGCTCGACAAAGTGAAGAGACCTGCCAAGAAAGATATGCAAAGTATAGCTTAAGAATTAGCTCAGCGTGCGATTCTAATGAGATCGCTTTGTGATTTACGAGCTAAACGCGAAGTTTAAGAACGAGTCTTACCGGAGTAGGGTGTTGAAGAATCCCGTCTCGGCGTCTTAGCTGGCGTGGCGACTAGCGTATATATGACAACAATAAGTCCTTCTTTTAATGGGAAGTGGAACTATTGGGAAAAATGAAAAGCGGACTATGTCGCGGAGCAGCGAACATTAGGGAATAGAATATGGTGTTGCCGTATATAGAATAAACGCGTGTCGGAAAACTAACGGCTGCGAGGTGAAAAACCGTGTAGCTACGAATTACATTAGATGTCGTATAGGACATTTATTTACTGATGAACTATCGCACTGGCGCTTGCATTGAGCGCCATCTTGGAGTGGTGTCTGCGAGGAAAAACATGATATGTTTTAATGAAAAGTACTTAGTGGGAAAAGATTTTATGGGGATAGGGGGGTGACAATGTCAGTATTGTGAATTTTATATAGCACTGAAATAGTAGAGGTAGGGGAAAAGAAAAATGGAAAGAAAATACAAATCATAAGGTGCAGTATGGTTGGAGTTCACTATATAGGCGTATCATTAACATTTAAATACTGGTTGACAATTACAGTTGTTGATTAAAGATAATATGCAATCAATGTCTCCTGCCTATTTCCATTCTGAGACCAGGAATTATACTTCATCTAGGTAGGTCATTTTCTTGAATTGAATGAAGAGGATAGTGTTGTGGGGACATGAAGGTAACCTTAGAAAGTAGTAACTAGTTGGTGATTTAGGGAAAGGGCTTTATTGAGAGTATATGCTACTGTATGTGATGGGTCTATAATCTGAAGTATTGCTTGAGAGTGTGGAAGTTTGCAGTAGATCAAGTTGAGGTACCTATAAGAAACATAGTAGATCCAGTTTATCATTCAAACCCTTCGGGGTAAGGGTTTGAAGTCGTCGAATCCAGTAAGTCTCTCTTTGAAGTAGCATTTTGGCATTGTCTATGCCCAGTCTTTGAGGAACAGTCTCAATGATTTGGAATCTCAATTGGGCAATCGAATGCCCTGTTTCCATCCAATGTTTCGCAAGAGGGGAAGTCAAATTTTTATTGTGGATGCGACTTTTGTGTTCTGTCAGCCTAAGTTTCAATTTGCGGTCAGTTTTGCCGACATATAATAATCCGCAAGGGCATTTTATGGAGTAGACCACGTGCTCCGAGTTGCAATTTGTTGTGTGCCTTAACTGTATTTTTTCACCCGTATGTGGGTGTAATAGAGTGTCTCCTAGGATGACGTTGTTACAGTTTTTACAGTTAAAACACTTTTGGGTTCCTTTGTGAGTCTTTTTTGATGTAGTTTCGTCGATGTTGGGTTTATTTAAGAGTTCTTTAAGGTTTTGTGACCTTTTATATGCGAACAATGGTTTATCTTGGAAAAGTGTTTCAAAGTCTTTTTCAGCTGTTATGATTTCCCATCTTTTGCAGATTATCCTTTGTATGTCTTTTGAGGCGGATGAGTACTTTGACACGAATACCATTCTTTTATTATTGATTTTCATCTTCTTTTGTAGCAAATTTTGCCTAGGTGTGCTTTTCACTTTTTCAAGATGAGTCTCAAGCAATTTCTCAGGGTAACCCCTTTCGAGATATCTTTGTCTTTGTTGTTCCAAACTTCTCATGCAATCAGTCTCGTTGGATGATATTCTTTTAATTCTCATAAATTGAGAGATTGGAAGGTTGTTTATGAGATGGGTGGGGTGAAAACTCTCATAGAGTAGTGCTGTGTTTCTGTCTGTTTCTTTTTTGAATAATTTCGTTTGAATTGACCCATTGTGAAGTTCCACAAGAACGTCCAGGAATGGAAGTGCTGTGTCGCTGATATTGTGAGTGAATTGTATGCGTGGGTTGGCTAGGTTCAGACTCGCGATGTTCTGTAGTAGTTCTGCGACCGAGCGTTTCCATATGATGAATATGTCATCAATATATCGCTTATAGTAGACTGTCCCAGCTTGCCATGTAGGGTCTTCCAATATATAGTCTAGCTCGAATTTCGCCATGAAAATATTGGCATAAACGCAGGCTCCTGGAAATCCCATGGCCGTTCCCGTTTGCTGAATGTAAAAATTTTCTTTCCAAACAAAGTAGTTGTTCAGAAGGCAGAATTCAAGTAATTGCAGTATGAGGTATTTTAGTTCTTCAGAAATTTCTGATCTCAATAATGCCCATTCCATCGCTTCTATCCCTTGTTTGTGGGGAATGGATGTGTACAGTGAGGTAACATCAATGGAACACAGTGTCCAGTCTTCGTTGTCAACCTTTTGTATGTTTGTTAAACTCCTCAAGAAGTCTGATGTGTCTTCTATGTAGGTAATCCATTTTTGCATAAATGGTTGCATGTGAGCGTCTATGTAGATTCCTGGATTTTCAAAAATCGAAGAGCAGCCTGACACAATTGGTCTGAAGGGAGGGTTTTCTAGATTTTTGTGAACTTTCGGGAGAAAGTATATTTTGGGTCTTCGTGGATGAGGTTGTTGAAGGTAGCGTTTAGTCGAGTTATCAATCCAGTTGAGTTCTTCTGCTTTATCCAGAATATTGTCAAGACTTTTGGACATGTTCATGGTTGGGTCTTGTTCTAAATTGATGTACGTTTTGGTGTCATGTACGTGTTCGTCACCTTTTTGTGTGTAGAAGGTGGAATCCATAAGGACTAGAGCACCCCCTTTATCAGCTCTTTGAAATGTCAAATCTTTGTTGTTGGCTAGTCTTTGAAGAGCACTATATTCCGCTCTAGTGAGGTTTCTGTTTTTCCTTTTGAATTGGATGTTGTTTATATCCGCCTTTACTAGATTTTCGAATGTATCGAGAGTTTTGTGAGACATAGGTGGCATGAAATTGCTCTTAGGTTTGAATCGTCTGTCCGTTTCTGGGCTGTCTGTTGTTGGGTTTAGGACTGTAAAGAAGTATTGTAACCTTAGAATTCTCATAAATTTGAAGAGTGATACCTCCGTTTCAAGGGTATTCGTGTGGTACGTGGTTACAAATGATGTGCCTTTGTTCAGTATCTTTTTTTCAAAGTCAGATAGAGTATAGTGTGAAATATTTATTATGAGATTTTGGTCTGGCTTCTCAACCCTGTTTTTTTCAGTGACTCTCTGTCCTTCTCCCGTTGTTTTTCTCTTTCCTTTTCCTCTTCTCGATTTTTTTCGGTTGTTGTAGAGGAAGTTTCTGGGGGTTTGCTTGGTGGTGGGTCCGTTGCTAAAAAAGGAGTCGGTGGTTGTTCAGTAACGGTACTACTGGAATCAGAGGGTTGCACTGCAGGTTTTTGTGCTTGTGTGGTTCCTATTGGTTGTCTCCTTGTACTAACTTCGCTATCTGAAACTACGCTCTCATCCGAGGAGGTTGGTTGTTGTCTTATGTTGCTATTGAATCGTCGTTTAGCATACACTTCTGCCCATGTGTAGGCCTCATTTAATTTATAGTCAATGGTGTCGCGTTTGAATTTACGTAGCTTGACTTCTTCTAATTCTTTACCATACTTATCCAGTCGTGTGTTGATGTCTTCTAGTGTTCTACCCCATACATCATCTTCAATTCTTTCGGATAAATCACGTTTGAGGTTATGTATTTCCTCTTCTAAGTCTGCTATCGTCTTTGCCAATTCTTCAACTAGTAGAAGTATCAGATCGAGGGAACATTTATTGAGAATTTCGAACCATTTCTCCATGAACTTGGGGTTGTTGTTCAATTTGTATAGCATAGGTCTTATAGCTAGTCTAAGTCCTCTGGGTATACGCTTGACTCGATGGTACTGGATAAGAGTTGTTGCGTGTAGACGTTGGTTTAGTTCTCGCCTGGTTAGATATTCCAATTGCTTGAGTTGTTGTGTTATTGTACCTCCTTGTGCATCAAAAGTTTTGGATTCCTTTATAAGTTTGTAAATTTGGTTGGCATCTTCAACAGTGTAGACCTTGGTGTTGGCCCTGTTGTCTGTGATGGCCGCAATTGATTCGAACGACATTTTAATATTGTTTGGTGCTAGTACCCTATGGTTGCAGTGAAGTACATAAATGAATTTCGTAGGGCAACTGCACTCTGTAAACTCGGTTTCAAAGCGTTAGTTCGGTATGTGTGCTGTGTTGGTATGTAGCCTGCAAACTATAATGTATGAAGTATGTTTGGCCTGGTTGAGAACCAGGACACCAGCACGCACTACTAAATTTGCAATTTGATCGTTAATGCATTTATTTCAAATTTTATCAATGAATTAACTTAAATCAGCATAACATTTATATCCATGTTACGTTTGTTTGAAGTGCATATAGATAGGTCAACATATACATAACTATCATTTACTATGCATTAATGTATCACAGTGACAGTACATTTAATTCCACCCAATGCATTTCGGGGCGCGAGCCCCTTCGTCAGGGGTCTGTGAAAGTAAAAGAGAAGAGGAAAGAAAAGTAAAGGAATCGTATTACTGATGATGCACTATTATCAATAAGGATAGGTAATCAAGTTGTTGATGTTTCTTACCACAAACTCAATGAAGAAGTATACCAGTTACATTTCTAGATGAAGATCGAGAAGATCTATAAATGGAGGAAACTGCGTGTAAATATAGTCTTATATTATAAACAATGGGGTGTATTTATGAATACCGAATTGAAGGTAGAAATTACCTGTGTACTTGGGTAGAAAGGGTCTCTGAAAATAACAGAGTAGTGAGAGGCGGAGTTAGGGGTGAGGAACATGGATTGTTTAAATATCCACAGCGTGTAAATATAGTCTTTTATTATAAACAATGGGGTGTATATACGAATACTGAATAGAAGGTAAAAATTACCTGTATACTTGGGTAGAAAGAGTCTCTGAAAGTAACAGAATAGTACGAGGCGGGGTTAGGGGTGAGAAACATGGATTGTATAGATATCCACAACATGGAGTGAAGTTCATCATAAAATAAATATCTGAGCGACCTCACCTTATGAATGTTGACTTTAACGTGTGGAGCCTATGCGAAAATAAAAAGGAATAATAAAAGGTCGGCGTTTATAAAATAGTGGCTGAAAACGAGAACTCCAAAAAATATCAGGGTTTACCTGTGAGTCCTAAGAGCGGCGCTTCGGACTCAGCGGGTGCTCGACAAAGTGAAGAGACCTGCCAAGAAAGATATGCAAAGTATAGCTTAAGAATTAGCTCAGCGTGCGATTCTAATGAGATCGCTTTGTGATTTACGAGCTAAACGCGAAGTTTAAGAACGAGTCTTACCGGAGTAGGGTGTTGAAGAATCCCGTCTCGGCGTCTTAGCTGGCGTGGCGACTAGCGTATATATGACAACAATAAGTCCTTCTTTTAATGGGAAGTGGAACTATTGGGAAAAATGAAAAGCGGACTATGTCGCGGAGCAGCGAACATTAGGGAATAGAATATGGTGTTGCCGTATATAGAATAAACGCGTGTCGGAAAACTAACGGCTGCGAGGTGAAAAACCGTGTAGCTACGAATTACATTAGATGTCGTATAGGACATTTATTTACTGATGAACTATCGCACTGGCGCTTGCATTGAGCGCCATCTTGGAGTGGTGTCTGCGAGGAAAAACATGATATGTTTTAATGAAAAGTACTTAGTGGGAAAAGATTTTATGGGGATAGGGGGGTGACAATGTCAGTATTGTGAATTTTATATAGCACTGAAATAGTAGAGGTAGGGGAAAAGAAAAATGGAAAGAAAATACAAATCATAAGGTGCAGTATGGTTGGAGTTCACTATATAGGCGTATCATTAACATTTAAATACTGGTTGACAATTACAGTTGTTGATTAAAGATAATATGCAATCAATGTCTCCTGCCTATTTCCATTCTGAGACCAGGAATTATACTTCATCTAGGTAGGTCATTTTCTTGAATTGAATGAAGAGGATAGTGTTGTGGGGACATGAAGGTAACCTTAGAAAGTAGTAACTAGTTGGTGATTTAGGGAAAGGGCTTTATTGAGAGTATATGCTACTGTATGTGATGGGTCTATAATCTGAAGTATTGCTTGAGAGTGTGGAAGTTTGCAGTAGATCAAGTTGAGGTACCTATAAGAAACATAGTAGATCCAGTTTATCATTCAAACCCTTCGGGGTAAGGGTTTGAAGTCGTCGAATCCAGTAAGTCTCTCTTTGAAGTAGCATTTTGGCATTGTCTATGCCCAGTCTTTAAGGAACAGTCTCAATGATTTGGAATCTCAATTGGGCAATCGAATGCCCTGTTTCCATCCAAACATTGGATGGAAACAGGGCATTCGATTGCCCAATTGAGATTCCAAATCATTGAGACTGTTCCTCAAAGACTGGGCATAGACAATGCCAAAATGCTACTTCAAAGAGAGACTTACTGGATTCGACGACTTCAAACCCTTACCCCGAAGGGTTTGAATGATAAACTGGATCTACTATGTTTCTTATAGGTACCTCAACTTGATCTACTGCAAACTTCCACACTCTCAAGCAATACTTCAGATTATAGACCCATCACATACAGTAGCATATACTCTCAATAAAGCCCTTTCCCTAAATCACCAACTAGTTACTACTTTCTAAGGTTACCTTCATGTCCCCACAACACTATCCTCTTCATTCAATTCAAGAAAATGACCTACCTAGATGAAGTATAATTCCTGGTCTCAGAATGGAAATAGGCAGGAGACATTGATTACATATTATCTTTAATCAACAACTGTAATTGTCAACCAGTATTTAAATGTTAATGATACGCCTATATAGTGAACTCCAACCATACTGCACCTTATGATTTGTATTTTCTTTCCATTTTTCTTTTCCCCTACCTCTACTATTTCAGTGCTATATAAAATTCACAATACTGACATTGTCACCCCCCTATCCCCATAAAATCTTTTCCCACTAAGTACTTTTCATTAAAACATATCATGTTTTTCCTCGCAGACACCACTCCAAGATGGCGCTCAATGCAAGCGCCAGTGCGATAGTTCATCAGTAAATAAATGTCCTATACGACATCTAATGTAATTCGTAGCTACACGGTTTTTCACCTCGCAGCCGTTAGTTTTCCGACACGCGTTTATTCTATATACGGCAACACCATATTCTATTCCCTAATGTTCGCTGCTCCGCGACATAGTCCGCTTTTCATTTTTCCCAATAGTTCCACTTCCCATTAAAAGAAGGACTTATTGTTGTCATATATACGCTAGTCGCCACGCCAGCTAAGACGCCGAGACGGGATTCTTCAACACCCTACTCCGGTAAGACTCGTTCTTAAACTTCGCGTTTAGCTCGTAAATCACAAAGCGATCTCATTAGAATCGCACGCTGAGCTAATTCTTAAGCTATACTTTGCATATCTTTCTTGGCAGGTCTCTTCACTTTGTCGAGCACCCGCTGAGTCCGAAGCGCCGCTCTTAGGACTCACAGGTAAACCCTGATATTTTTTGGAGTTCTCGTTTTCAGCCACTATTTTATAAACGCCGACCTTTTATTATTCCTTTTTATTTTCGCATAGGCTCCACACGTTAAAGTCAACATTCATAAGGTGAGGTCGCTCAGATATTTATTTTATGATGAACTTCACTCCATGTTGTGGATATCTATACAATCCATGTTTCTCACCCCTAACCCCGCCTCGTACTATTCTGTTACTTTCAGAGACTCTTTCTACCCAAGTATACAGGTAATTTTTACCTTCTATTCAGTATTCGTATATACACCCCATTGTTTATAATAAAAGACTATATTTACACGCTGTGGATATTTAAACAATCCATGTTCCTCACCCCTAACTCCGCCTCTCACTACTCTGTTATTTTCAGAGACCCTTTCTACCCAAGTACACAGGTAATTTCTACCTTCAATTCGGTATTCATAAATACACCCCATTGTTTATAATATAAGACTATATTTACACGCAGTTTCCTCCATTTATAGATCTTCTCGATCTTCATCTAGAAATGTAACTGGTATACTTCTTCATTGAGTTTGTGGTAAGAAACATCAACAACTTGATTACCTATCCTTACTGATAATAGTGCATCATCAGTAATACGATTCCTTTACTTTTCTTTCCTCTTCTCTTTTACTTTCACAGACCCCTGACGAAGGGGCTCGCGCCCCGAAATGCATTGGGTGGAATTAAATGTACTGTCACTGTGATACATTAATGCATAGTAAATGATAGTTATGTATATGTTGACCTATCTATATGCACTTCAAACAAACGTAACATGGATATAAATGTTATGCTGATTTAAGTTAATTCATTGATAAAATTTGAAATAAATGCATTAACGATCAAATTGCAAATTTAGTAGTGCGTGCTGGTGTCCTGGTTCTCAACCAGGCCAAACATACTTCATACATTATAGTTTGCAGGCTACATACCAACACAGCACACATACCGAACTAACGCTTTGAAACCGAGTTTACAGAGTGCAGTTGCCCTACGAAATTCATTTATGTACTTCACTGCAACCATAGGGTACTAGCACCAAACAATATTAAAATGTCGTTCGAATCAATTGCGGCCATCACAGACAACAGGGCCAACACCAAGGTCTACACTGTTGAAGATGCCAACCAAATTTACAAACTTATAAAGGAATCCAAAACTTTTGATGCACAAGGAGGTACAATAACACAACAACTCAAGCAATTGGAATATCTAACCAGGCGAGAACTAAACCAACGTCTACACGCAACAACTCTTATCCAGTACCATCGAGTCAAGCGTATACCCAGAGGACTTAGACTAGCTATAAGACCTATGCTATACAGATTGAACAACAACCCCAAGTTCATGGAGAAATGGTTCGAAATTCTCAATAAATGTTCCCTCGATCTGATACTTCTACTAGTTGAAGAATTGGCAAAGACGATAGCAGACTTAGAAGAGGAAATACATAACCTCAAACGCGATTTATCCGAAAGAATTGAAGATGATGTATGGGGTAGAACACTAGAAGACATCAACACACGACTGGATAAGTATGGTAAAGAATTAGAAGAAGTCAAGCTACGTAAATTCAAACGCGACACCATTGACTATAAATTAAATGAGGCCTACACATGGGCAGAAGTGTATGCTAAACGACGATTCAATAGCAACATAAGACAACAACCAACCTCCTCGGATGAGAGCGTAGTTTCAGATAGCGAAGTTAGTACAAGGAGACAACCAATAGGAACCACACAAGCACAAAAACCTGCAGTGCAACCCTCTGATTCCAGTAGTACCGTTACTGAACAACCACCGACTCCTTTTTTAGCAACGGACCCACCACCAAGCAAACCCCCAGAAACTTCCTCTACAACAACCGAAAAAAATCGAGAAGAGGAAAAGGAAAGAGAAAAACAACGGGAGAAGGACAGAGAGTCACTGAAAAAAACAGGGTTGAGAAGCCAGACCAAAATCTCATAATAAATATTTCACACTATACTCTATCTGACTTTGAAAAAAAGATACTGAACAAAGGCACATCATTTGTAACCACGTACCACACGAATACCCTTGAAACGGAGGTATCACTCTTCAAATTTATGAGAATTCTAAGGTTACAATACTTCTTTACAGTCCTAAACCCAACAACAGACAGCCCAGAAACGGACAGACGATTCAAACCTAAGAGCAATTTCATGCCACCTATGTCTCACAAAACTCTCGATACATTCGAAAATCTAGTAAAGGCGGATATAAACAACATCCAATTCAAAAGGAAAAACAGAAACCTCACTAGAGCGGAATATAGTGCTCTTCAAAGACTAGCCAACAACAAAGATTTGACATTTCAAAGAGCTGATAAAGGGGGTGCTCTAGTCCTTATGGATTCCACCTTCTACACACAAAAAGGTGACGAACACGTACATGACACCAAAACGTACATCAATTTAGAACAAGACCCAACCATGAACATGTCCAAAAGTCTTGACAATATTCTGGATAAAGCAGAAGAACTCAACTGGATTGATAACTCGACTAAACGCTACCTTCAACAACCTCATCCACGAAGACCCAAAATATACTTTCTCCCGAAAGTTCACAAAAATCTAGAAAACCCTCCCTTCAGACCAATTGTGTCAGGCTGCTCTTCGATTTTTGAAAATCCAGGAATCTACATAGACGCTCACATGCAACCATTTATGCAAAAATGGATTACCTACATAGAAGACACATCAGACTTCTTGAGGAGTTTAACAAACATACAAAAGGTTGACAACGAAGACTGGACACTGTGTTCCATTGATGTTACCTCACTGTACACATCCATTCCCCACAAACAAGGGATAGAAGCGATGGAATGGGCATTATTGAGATCAGAAATTTCTGAAGAACTAAAATACCTCATACTGCAATTACTTGAATTCTGCCTTCTGAACAACTACTTTGTTTGGAAAGAAAATTTTTACATTCAGCAAACGGGAACGGCCATGGGATTTCCAGGAGCCTGCGTTTATGCCAATATTTTCATGGCGAAATTCGAGCTAGACTATATATTGGAAGACCCTACATGGCAAGCTGGGACAGTCTACTATAAGCGATATATTGATGACATATTCATCATATGGAAACGCTCGGTCGCAGAACTACTACAGAACATCGCGAGTCTGAACCTAGCCAACCCACGCATACAATTCACTCACAATATCAGCGACACAGCACTTCCATTCCTGGACGTTCTTGTGGAACTTCACAATGGGTCAATTCAAACGAAATTATTCAAAAAAGAAACAGACAGAAACACAGCACTACTCTATGAGAGTTTTCACCCCACCCATCTCATAAACAACCTTCCAATCTCTCAATTTATGAGAATTAAAAGAATATCATCCAACGAGACTGATTGCATGAGAAGTTTGGAACAACAAAGACAAAGATATCTCGAAAGGGGTTACCCTGAGAAATTGCTTGAGACTCATCTTGAAAAAGTGAAAAGCACACCTAGGCAAAATTTGCTACAAAAGAAGATGAAAATCAATAATAAAAGAATGGTATTCGTGTCAAAGTACTCATCCGCCTCAAAAGACATACAAAGGATAATCTGCAAAAGATGGGAAATCATAACAGCTGAAAAAGACTTTGAAACACTTTTCCAAGATAAACCATTGTTCGCATATAAAAGGTCACAAAACCTTAAAGAACTCTTAAATAAACCCAACATCGACGAAACTACATCAAAAAAGACTCACAAAGGAACCCAAAAGTGTTTTAACTGTAAAAACTGTAACAACGTCATCCTAGGAGACACTCTATTACACCCACATACGGGTGAAAAAATACAGTTAAGGCACACAACAAATTGCAACTCGGAGCACGTGGTCTACTCCATAAAATGCCCTTGCGGATTATTATATGTCGGCAAAACTGACCGCAAATTGAAACTTAGGCTGACAGAACACAAAAGTCGCATCCGCAATAAAAATTTGACTTCCCCTCTTGCGAAACATTGGATGGAAACAGGGCATTCGATTGCCCAATTGAGATTCCAAATCATTGAGACTGTTCCTCAAAGACTGGGCATAGACAATGCCAAAATGCTACTTCAAAGAGAGACTTACTGGATTCGACGACTTCAAACCCTTACCCCGAAGGGTTTGAATGATAAACTGGATCTACTATGTTTCTTATAGGTACCTCAACTTGATCTACTGCAAACTTCCACACTCTCAAGCAATACATTAGATTATAGACCCATCACATACAGTAGCATATACTCTCAATAAAGCCCTTTCCCTAAATCACCAACTAGTTACTACTTTCTAAGGTTACCTTCATGTCCCCACAACACTATCCTCTTCATTCAATTCAAGAAAATGACCTACCTAGATGAAGTATAATTCCTGGTCTCAGAATGGAAATAGGCAGGAGACATTGATTGCATATTATCTTTAATCAACAACTGTAATTGTCAACCAGTATTTAAATGTTAATGATACGCCTATATAGTGAACTCCAACCATACTGCACCTTATGATTTGTATTTTCTTTCCATTTTTCTTTTCCCCTACCTCTACTATTTCAGTGCTATATAAAATTCACAATACTGACATTGTCACCCCCCTATCCCCATAAAATCTTTTCCCACTAAGTACTTTTCATTAAAACATATCATGTTTTTCCTCGCAGACACCACTCCAAGATGGCGCTCAATGCAAGCGCCAGTGCGATAGTTCATCAGTAAATAAATGTCCTATACGACATCTAATGTAATTCGTAGCTACACGGTTTTTCACCTCGCAGCCGTTAGTTTTCCGACACGCGTTTATTCTATATACGGCAACACCATATTCTATTCCCTAATGTTCGCTGCTCCGCGACATAGTCCGCTTTTCATTTTTCCCAATAGTTCCACTTCCCATTAAAAGAAGGACTTATTGTTGTCATATATACGCTAGTCGCCACGCCAGCTAAGACGCCGAGACGGGATTCTTCAACACCCTACTCCGGTAAGACTCGTTCTTAAACTTCGCGTTTAGCTCGTAAATCACAAAGCGATCTCATTAGAATCGCACGCTGAGCTAATTCTTAAGCTATACTTTGCATATCTTTCTTGGCAGGTCTCTTCACTTTGTCGAGCACCCGCTGAGTCCGAAGCGCCGCTCTTAGGACTCACAGGTAAACCCTGATATTTTTTGGAGTTCTCGTTTTCAGCCACTATTTTATAAACGCCGACCTTTTATTATTCCTTTTTATTTTCGCATAGGCTCCACACGTTAAAGTCAACATTCATAAGGTGAGGTCGCTCAGATATTTATTTTATGATGAACTTCACTCCATGTTGTGGATATCTATACAATCCATGTTTCTCACCCCTAACCCCGCCTCGTACTATTCTGTTACTTTCAGAGACTCTTTCTACCCAAGTATACAGGTAATTTTTACCTTCTATTCAGTATTCGTATATACACCCCATTGTTTATAATAAAAGACTATATTTACACGCTGTGGATATTTAAACAATCCATGTTCCTCACCCCTAACTCCGCCTCTCACTACTCTGTTATTTTCAGAGACCCTTTCTACCCAAGTACACAGGTAATTTCTACCTTCAATTCGGTATTCATAAATACACCCCATTGTTTATAATATAAGACTATATTTACACGCAGTTTCCTCCATTTATAGATCTTCTCGATCTTCATCTAGAAATGTAACTGGTATACTTCTTCATTGAGTTTGTGGTAAGAAACATCAACAACTTGATTACCTATCCTTATTGATAATAGTGCATCATCAGTAATACGATTCCTTTACTTTTCTTTCCTCTTCTCTTTTACTTTCACAGACCCCTGACGAAGGGGCTCGCGCCCCGAAATGCATTGGGTGGAATTAAATGTACTGTCACTGTGATACATTAATGCATAGTAAATGATAGTTATGTATATGTTGACCTATCTATATGCACTTCAAACAAACGTAACATGGATATAAATGTTATGCTGATTTAAGTTAATTCATTGATAAAATTTGAAATAAATGCATTAACGATCAAATTGCAAATTTAGTAGTGCGTGCTGGTGTCCTGGTTCTCAACCAGGCCAAACATACTTCAATCTTTGTGGGAGCAGATTCGTGGGTGTTTCTGTCTTTTTTTTTTAAGCCCTGCCCCCTTTGTTTCGTGGGCGATTGTGGGCGTTTACTTTAAAAAAAAAAATTTTTAGATGGATGTTTTTCGTCATTGCTAACCTCGTCCTTGTCCCGTGTTGCTGTATTCTGCCCCTCTCCTGCTGTCCGTCCTCCCTCCCGCTGTCCGTCCGTCCTCCCTCCCGCTGCCCGAGTCTCCGTTCCCGCCCCCCCTCCCCCTGACCCCCTACAGAAATACAAACCTACACATAGAGCAGAGAACCAAGTGTAAAAGCACTCACTGTGGTGACGTATACAAGGATGCGTTCTTTGATGTCTCCCCGTGAAGCCTGTCCAGGAGCCTGGATCCGGGAGCCCCGAAGTCCTTGAACGCTTTCCAAGAGCCGGAGTCAGCTGTTCAGAGGCAGCCCTCTCCGCAGGGCAGGGTGGGGGAGGCTCGGCTTGCACCGGGCACAGCTTCTAGGTCTGTCCGCCCCTCCGGACAGAGCGGGGGCAGCCGGCCGCGCCAGGGGCTCAGAGGTCATTGCCAACGGCGAAGACAAACCCCAGCCCCAGAGATGCACAACCTGGAGAGGCGGAGCAGGGACCGGGATGAGCGCACGGGGGCTGCAGGGTGCCCCGGGCCAGCGCGAGGCTCGGATCCGCACACCCTCGCAGCCCGGGCACGAGAGAGGGGGCTCCCAGCACGGACAGCAGCAGCCAGGGAGGCAGGAGCCAGGCACAGAGGGCTGCAGGCTGGGAGCCCGGCGCAGCAGACATGCACAATGAGCTGCCGAGCTATTGTAAAGGTGTATGTATACATATATTACAGAGGAAGGGCAGGCGCCATGTACATTAATCACCGCGTATTCGCACATATGCATGCATTAGTTAGGCAGACTGTGCGTGCGAGCAGGTGTGCCCTTCCGCGCCTGGCGCACGTGTGCACTGGTTACTGAAATCTGCATCAGTAATTAATAAGGCATCTCTTCAGTACACTGATCCGGGCGCGGCGCGAGCGCACTGACACCTTGCACAGATCTGCATAATTACTTAGGGTGGTTCCGGCTGCGGGCATGCGCGCAGTCAAAGTTAGTGCATATGCGCACTGATTTGGGAAATCTGCATCGGTAATTAATAATGCACCTGTACAGAGACCCGAACCGGTAATAGGAAGCCGGCGTGCATTCACCAATAACAATACGCATCTGTGTACTTATTTATAATGCATGCACCCACGGATGAGGTCCTTCGCGGCAGGATACTCCGGCAGTAATTGAGCACGTTACAAAACAGCATAACATAACATAACATAACATAACGTATATATGCTAGTAGGTACTATATCTATGCCTATTATCTAGTGCATTAATCACTTGAAGGCATCTGGCAATAACAGAGTAACTGTTTGCTGCACGGACACATAGAGGGGCGTGCCTGAGTGCGTCTATAGTAATGATATGCCATAATCTGCACATGTTAGTCCGCACTGGTTTGCATGCATCCGCCGCTGGGGTACAATGTATATGCCTATGTATTAGTTACTTAGACATGCATCTGTGAAAAAAGATAGACCCTGCCATTGCACTGGGAAGGGTGTGCGTGGGTTTTTGATATTGACATGCACAGAGGTGCGCGCATTATTACGGGGAGTATGCGTGCCTCGCCCATTGGGGTGCAGGTATTTGTACTATTAGTAGCTATACGTGCGCATTCTTTAATCATTTAAATATGCACCTGTAATTGAAAGCCTGCCTGTCACTGCATTGACCAGGAGAAGTGTGTGTGCGGACATTAATAATACAAACGCTATGCGTGGCTTTGCACACATTCACTATGCGTGTGCCCACTGTTCGGTGTAGACCTATTCAGAACCAGGGGCGGTATGCATGCATGCGTCACTGAAATACACCTATTGTGAAAAGTGTAATTACTGGCCCCCCTGCGTGGAGAAGGGGCGGTGAGCAGTATGCACCATGTAATACTGTGGGAGTGCACTCATGGCCGGGGCAGAGTGTGTGTATATCTCACGCGGGTGTATGGGGGTGCGTACAATAGTCGCAGGGGGGGTCACATTATTTCAGGTTCAATTTGCCCACAAGTCTGTGGCTCCAAGATATACAGAACCACGTCACATGACACGTGGTCTGTGCACCGTCCTGGGCAGAGCCACGTTTGTCCCCAGCCGACCCTGCACACAATACCCGGGTGGGCACGTGCCCCTTCATGAAAGGGACACCTCTGGCCATTCAGTTTGGACACACGTGCAGGCATTTCCTAGCGCGCTGCACACCCGCACCAGGGCCTTCCGGTGTGTATGTGTACTGTCATCACTCGTGGATGTAAAGGACTCTGCACATCTGTCACATATATCGCCTCCCCTCCCCGATGATGGAGGGGGAGGGGCACCCCGTATACATTTATCACCATAGACAACAACGTTTTGTCCATTCATCTCCGGGCTGCCGACAGGCAGGAGGGTAGCGGAGACCCACGCACGACCGACGGTTGTGTAGATAGATGATATGAGGGCGTTTACTTTCATTAACTAAGACTTCAGGCCGCATCTGTCAATTACTGATACTAAGGTGTATGCATAGATAATGGCCGAGTGTGAACAGACTAATTAATAGTATTCCGGTCACCTTTATAAAACAATATTAAATGACCGAAAATCAATAGATCCTTTATCGGATATGAGCATATAACACATACCAATATTGGGTGTGTGCATATATTATGAAAAGAAAGAGGGAGATACATACATAAAATAGATTTAGCGTTTGCACATTTCAGATATCAGTCGTAGGGCCGCAGATGAATACCTTTCCTTAAAGAATATTGAAATACATACATATAGAATGTTTTTAAAAAATGTCATTTTAAAGTAAAAATTAAGAGTTTTCAAGACATCAAGGCGCTGTTTTGTGTGCCGCCCTCCTCTTTGGATGCAAAAACCACAGGTGATAGACAGAATGCAAAACAATGTCATACATTCACCCCAGTACAGAGATCTGGGCCTAAACCCATAGTTTTTTTGCACTCCACACCACCCGAGTTCAGACATGGCCATATGCAAATCAGTCTGACCCTGTGCCTCATGGGAACAGTCCAGTCCGAACTGCCAAGCCATGCCTTCCCTGGACCGGAAACAAGCTTCCGAGGACCGGTGTCTGGCATTCCAGCCGTCTTCAGCCCGGCTTGCTTGAATCCAGTGGTGTGGAGTGCATGGGACTCACGTCTGAGCATACCCATCCCACTCGGGTGTGAGTGTTTGATTCAGATGCTCCGTCCTTCACCACCCCCTTTTGTACCTCTTTGGAGACACGGAGATGGTGGGAAAGAAGACCTTATGGTGCATTTAGTAATTATGTTATAATTGTGTACGTGTGTATCAATACCTCGTATTCGAGTATCGGCTAATTGTTAGATAATATTAGGGGTCATGCATGTATATATGTCTTGGGGTACGCGTTTATCAATTCATTTTAAGGATTGCATGCCCCTCACCCAGAGCCATGCCCCCACCGCAGCTACGCCCCCAGGTGCCCTGCACGGCCCCAGTCCCAGAGTGGGACGGGTCCTGCACGGGCTCAGCCCTGTGTGGTGTAGCGAGGGGGCTCTGCCCTCTGTGCCCCTGGCACGCCCTGGCCCTAGCGCTGCCCCCAGAGCTGGTATAGCCCACCGACCTTCACAGACCTGGCATAACCTCGGCCTTAGAAATAAAAGCTTGGCATGTATGACCCCTTCTGCACCTGCCGTAGCCTGCGCTGTGGCAATGCCCCCCGACCCCGCGCTAGGGCAGACTATCTCTAAAGGGCATGCCCCTTGTGCCACTGGCTCAGAGAACACCCCCCCACGGCTCCCCCTGTGCTGGCATGACCCCTCCTGACCCTGACATAACCCTCATATGATTAGCATAACCCAGCCACGGTCCACAGACCTCGTTTCAGCACACTTACACTGGCACACTCACCCCATGCCCCCGGCACAGACAATTCTGCCCTGGCAAGCTCATCCCTCCTCCTCCCTGGCACAACTCCTCGTGCCTCTGGCACAGCCCCTCCCTTGTTTTTTACTTCAACATACTCAGCGTGGCGGAGGATTTATTTAACGTTCCAAGGCAGGTGCTTTGAACTTGGCTCTAGCAAGCCGACCGTACAATTGAATAGTGTTTTTGGTGCAGTTTCAGCGCCTTGTCAGAGGAGGAAGCACTATATAATGCACTATATAATTTTGATTTTATTTTTCCTGCATATACTCTTTTGAATGCATTTCTGAATTCCAAGACACTGTCCTGGCACTTTTTTAATCATTCATTTTCAGTAATGAAATAGCCCTCGGGCCCCAGAATATGCACGTTGGCCTCCCATGGGCCCTTCTTGATCAGGGCTACTGTCCCCAGATTTGATTGTAGTGCTCGCTCTGCGTGCCCCTGCTATCAGCCGCTGCCACCCCCCTAATCTCTTTTCATTTCTTTTGAAGCGTTCCTGGTGACATAGCTTCACGGTGCAGAGGCCCAGGCCATGTCCTTTGCAGCTGCCTGCAAGCAAACATTCGAATTTCTCTCCGTCTCATTCGAGTTTCTGTAATGTCCCTTTGCTTGCTTGAAAGGCTCTCTTTAATTGATTGCTGTGATTATTGTTCCAGTGCAGGTATTAGCATCTGAAACCATAACCCCGCAGACAATGATCAGCCAGTAGCTGCTACATGCTGGGTACCAGTATAGCCTTTATCCCTGCTGCAAACATCCTGTGTGGTCATTAATACAAGTCGCGTTCGGCTTGTCCTACCTGTGCAAGATCAGGAGCGAAAAGAGGCACTAAACATTATTTTCTTAGCCAGTCCTTTTGTCCTCTGTGTGTGTGTGTGTGTGTGTGTGTGTGTGTGTGTGCGTGGCTCTGTCTGTGTGCGCGGCTCTGTGTGTGTGTGTGTGGTTGCTCTGTGTCCGCAAATACTCTCTACTACTCTCTAATGCTCACCTATTGCCATTGTAAATGACAATACCTTTTTTTTTTTTTTAATTAAAAAATGTCATGAGCAATGCCAATAGCTCTACCTTTAATAATGCCGAGACCATTGCATTGTAAATGCTTGTTTTTTCTTTCTTCACCCCTGCCGCGCTACTCCCTGTCCTGTAGCAGCCACTCCTGCATTTGGAGACCTAGCAAGGACAGTGTCCCAGTAAGAAAGACTTGATTTAAATATACAAAAATATATTGGCTGTAATGGACACTTACAAAACTATGGAACTCTGCAACTAAGAAAGTGCTATCAAAACCACCAGCTAAGACAAGGATGGGCTCTCTGTTTTTAATTTAAACTGAAATAGTATCAATAGATAACCAGGGAACAGTAGTGGAAGATAGGAGTTCAAACTTGTGATGTAGCGATTAAGGAAGTGCAGAAGGTCCATATAAGCAATGAGCTCCTCAAGATTGTTTATGCTGTCCATACTTTTATTTAACATTCTTTGCTGAGGAACAGAGTGGACATTATTCCTCTTGGCGGGAAAAAACGTTTCATCGTCAGGCAAATGTGTGATGGACTTTTTCATAACTTTGAGTTGTGAAGGCATCCATTTTATCATGGAAGACTTACATTCTGCAATAATAAAATTCATCAGCTTCTCGTGCCGACTTCTACAGCAGGGTGACCTACAGCAAGTTCCAACATCGTTGAAATTCCAAGGGCCCATCTTATGGCTCATTTGAAGCAAGGATTTGATTCTACACTGAATCTCTTAGCCAAAAGCCCTTAAAAGGTTTTTCACATTTGAAACTTTCTAGATGCTGCCCCACCCTTCCAAAAAACATGTGTACAGAATATCTTTACCATGCCTATTCCCACAAGATCATGTGAAGGAGTAACATTGGATTCTCAGTTCTCATTGGAGCAAAGCTAGGTTCACTCTTCCTAATTCTACCAAATGTCAGTTTGGATTTTAATCAGTTGTCTGGCCTTTGCAGCCCTTCTTTACAGTGGAGATTTACATATGGATCCTTATTTGGATACTCAAGTAATTGGAGTCTGATCCAGAACCAAATCAATACCATAAACACTAATCATTGCATAAAAGTAATGCACATGCACACTCTAGGATTTCTCAATTTATGGAAAGAAAGCAATGTTTGAGGAATTTGATTTTCCCATGGATCTTTTACGCTTTGGCCACCAGTATTGCGCACCTTTGTAATGCCCTTTTTCAATATGTGAGCTTCAAAGGGGAGTGCAGAAAAGTTTGACTACATTTAACTACTGGAATTAGGGAGAATTTACTACTCCAGTAGCAACATCGGAGAGGCATGTATAGTGTACATTGGATGGTAAAGTGCAGCGTTTAACTTTACTGTGCATTGAAATCCACCATTTCATGTTGTATGTGATCCATATAGAACCTATAGATTGTTGTCAGCAGTTTGTATACGGTATTCCTTTGTCAAAGAGAGATACATTCTTGTTAGTGTTAAATTGACTTGTGTCTTCACGACTATTTAGTTTATTTATTTTAGGAGTTTTATATAGTACTAACATGACCCGTCTGGGTATCAGAGCACTGTACAAATAGCGGAAACAAGTTAAAAACAATCAATAAACAAATATAGGTATAGACCGCAAATGTACAAATAACAAACATGTTAACACATATAACGCGAAATGGAGCAAGCACAGTAAACAATGTATATACAATGTAGCAAACAACTTCGTAGATTAAGTTAATTTAAGATCCAGAAATGTATACACAAAGAATAGTTTCTATGAGTGATTTCGGGTCTATTGTTGAGAATATCTATTCAGCAATAGCAGCTTAACATCTTTTTTTAAAGAGTTTACACAGATAAGAAAAGCCCCATAAAGCCATCACTGCGTTTCTATTTATGCATTGTGCGCATTCCGGTGTGTTTATAGACTGCACTTCAAAGATTCATGAGAGACCTCTCTTTTATGAGAACAATATCTAGTCGCTAACATAAATCTGATTAGGGTTGTGTGATCAGACCCCTTTTATCACTGTGCTTTTGGAGAAAGTGTCTATATTTTTAAATAATGCATTTCTTCGGTTAGTTTATTTTCTTTCTTGTCCGCCATAGGGCCAGGAATGTTATGCTTTTAAATTTATGACGGTGAAATAAAACCTTCGCCCCCAGGCTGGATGCCTTTCATGGTTGGGTTTAGCCGGTCTGACTTTCATCTGCAAACCCAAATTTACAAACCCGTATAAGAAAATAATGCTCACGGCAGCTTGGTGTTCTGAACCTTTGACCGATTGCTGAAGGATTCTGTAGGACTCAGAAAAATAATGTATTATTGCTTCATTTTTCAGTTAGTCCAATAAAAGGCTTCAAACCCTGGAGTGTTAGAATCCCATCAGAAGACAGATACTCGATTTCATACTAAAGTGACTCATTCTGTTTTTTATCCTCCGGTCTGGTTTGCAGTAGGAAACTTTAATACTGTGTTGACATTGATGTCTTCTTGCATCTTTCCTATCTGCAATGCTGTCTCAATATGCTGGACAAGCTCAATACTCGGGGTAGTGGCATTTAGATTGTTTGGTGTCTTTTCAAATAGTAGATTTTCATGCACCACTCATAAATGAGCTTACGTTTAGGGCAGTGGATTTCTAGGTGGCAGGGGCTCGTGTATTTTTCCTTAATTGACAAACTGATAGTGGTGTCTTTTCTCAGTGCAGGGATGTTGGTCACCCTTTGAGTTGAAGTGTATTGCTGTCTAACTTGAAGATGAGTCGCTCAGACATGAACTTCAGGTTTTCAATCCAATACAGCATGCAGTGTGTGACCGACTAGGCCAGCATCACAGTAAACAACCATTTGCAATGCAATAGGTCTCGCATTTAAGAGATTTTGTGCAAGTGGCATTGTCAATCAATCAATCACGGCATTTGTAAAGCGCGCTACTCACCCGGGAGGGTCTCAAGGCGCTGGGGGAAAGGGGTATGTTACTGCTCGAACAGCCAGGTCTTGAGCTGCTTTCTGAAGGAGAGATGGTCTTGGGTTCGCCGAAGGTGGGTGGGGAGGGAGTTCCAGGTCTTGGCTGCCAGGTAGGAGAAGGATCTCCCTCCGGCGGTGGCTCTGCGGATGCGTGGTACGGTGGCGAGGGCGTGGCTGGTCGATCGTAGCTGGCGGGTGGGCGTGTAGAAGGTCATGCGGTCGTTGAGGTACTTGGGGCCCAGGTCATGGAGAGCCTTGTGTGCGTGGGTGAGGAGTCTGAACGTGATTCTTTTGCTGACGGGGAGCCAGTGCAGGTCTCTCAGGTGTCCGGTGATGTGGCTGTGTCGGGGGATGTCCAGGATGAGTCGTGCGGAGACGATCTGGATGCGTTGGAGTCTTTTTTGAAGTTTGGCCGTGGTTCCGGCGTAGACAGTGCCTTGTATTTGTGCTATTTTTAAAACGATAAATAAAAGGCATTGTCATCTTAAAATCTTGCACATGCGAGACCTATTGCATTGCAAATGCATGCTATAACATTTTTTTAAAAGCGTTAGGAGAGAGCGTGTCCTGACAAAGCTATTTGAGAAAATAGTGCACAGAGGTTGTAATTAAAGCCTACCGAGCAACAACGCATGTAACAGAAGATGTCACATGGTAGGTTACAAAATGAGACAAGGCGGTACTAAGGAGGGACTGCTAAGCCGTTTGGCCAATGAACAGCCACAGTTTACAATGTCCAATGACACAAGCTAATGAAAAATGTGGGCGGAGTTTCAAGTCCCTACCTCAATACAGCATGTCTAGCAGAGCAGCAAATGCGCTGCCCAGGCTCGACCTAAAAAGTATGGGCCTGATTCACCAAAACTACATATTGTAGTACCTACATAACCACTGCAGTAGCACTACTCACATACTACAAAATGCAGTTCACAAACCTACAGGGCGAGCCGCCTGCCAAGGAGGCCATATATATTATAATACACTTTGCTATATGTAATGTGTGCAATTCACCTCTTATTGATATAAATGCAAGAGTGTTGCCAGGGAACTTTTCATGCTCTAGGATTTTAGGGTACTGAAATAGACTTGTTCATGGATTTTGCATTGTGCTTTGGCACAGCGTAGTACTTCCCCTAGCCAGAGATTTTCAAGATTGCAATGACCAATCTTCTTCTTTTTTTTTTTTTTTTTTTTTGAAAACCTTTATTGTAGCATTCAATAAAATACAAGCCTGGGCCTACAACCGCGGGGGCCGGCCGCTAGATAAATTAAAACCATCGATATTGCAGTACTACACAGCTCATCAGCCGACAACCCAGAGGTTCGGCAGCGATTCAGGACAAAACTGGTATAAGAATGCACAACTAAGTTCCAGAATGAGTCAGAGGTTTCGTTTTATATTATATGAGAGAGGATCAGGTGCCATACAATCAAACCAGATAATGCGGGGGACAGGGTAAGAAACAGGATAGACATATAATAACCACTGTGATAGAGAATCGGCGCCAAAGCATACAGATCGATACAAATGAACACACAATATACATTCCATGTTGCGCCAATTCTCTGAGCCTGCCCACCCGGAAATCAGATATCATAAAAGCATGAGCACTAGATACAAGCATACGAAAAGAGTCCGAATGATTCGTAGCTATACTGATCCTTAAGAAAGAAAGAGAAGGAAAACAAAGGCCATAGGAAATAAAAAAGGCAAAATAACCCCCCCCCCGTCCAGCCCCCCACCCTGCACCCCTGCAGATGGCTACAGCCTAACCCCACTAGCAGCGTGCCTGTCGACCCTAATAACTAAAACCCTAAAGGAAGGAAAAAGAGTGGAGGAGGGCATAAACATTTGGGCTCCCAGCCCCTTTAGACCCCCCGCCAGATACAGCCACCCCCTATCACTAAAAGAACACTTGTGACAACACTATATAAGAAAGTAGAGGGTACCGGAAAACACCGCCCAGCCTCTTAAAGCAAACAGTTACAGGTCGAACACTTGTGAAAGCCACTCCAACCCTTCCCGACCTAGTCAAATTTAACCTTGGCCCTTCCGAACAAGGACACGGACCCCCCCCATCGAGACCCAAAGGCACACAAAGAGGTAATAAAGGAGAAAAGAGTAATCAAAAATCAATCCATGGCGACTCGCAGGCAGTGGGTCCACGGGAACTTTAGACGCTGAAGAAGTCTCCCTCATGGATGAACAGTCCCAATGTATCCTGCACAGGAGTCGCAGAGTCACCAAAAAAGGAGAAGACGACCACAAAGTGAAAGGAAAGTCACAGACAGAAGTCTCCGGGAGGGGAACGCCTTTTGATATCTCTAGAGCCCATAGTGATGGAAGGTTCGGTGATACCATGACATCCTCGGGAACACCGTCTCCCAGGGCACCATTCGATGGTTCCAATGCTTGTATCCTCGCGGGGCTCTCACACGGAGTCAAAATGGCCACGGTTTGAATGGCTGCAGATTCCTGTTTCAACCGTAAGGCCGGGTCCGGTTCTACCAGGAGCATCTCAGATAGGCGCGAATCCAATTTGCTCAATAAGATGTCCACCTGTGAGCGAAACGCCCAAATTTCCGCCAGTACTGACCTCAGCGATGGCTCATGCATCGTTCGATCCACGGTCTCATACCCGACATCAATCCCAATCACCTCCCCGGGTGAATCCGGCATCCTCGGGGGGGACAAAAAGGATCACGAATGTGCAGATGCGGAGGGTGACCGGTCTTTGTTCGCAGCCACGGTCCACACCGTTAAGGCCGTAGGCCAGAGGCCCCGAATCACGAACCTCGGCGGCCCCAATACCGGGTCCGCGGGACGGGGACCCCCACTCACAGCCAGCAATAATCAGAATCACTCCTCCATCGATAATGAGCAATAGAGACGATCACCGCCAAATTCGGGCTTAAACATAGCCTCCACTCCGGTTGACCGGACCCAGCCTGGTTCTTCTGGCCGATGTTGTTGCACTGCTGCCCGGCTGTGAAAGTACTCGAGGCCCGGCTTCACCGCTGGAGCAGGCCGCAAACTTCAACACAACAGAACTTTATCCAACAAGCCGGTAAAAGTTTCCGGATTACACCATCGGAGTGCGGAACAGTTCATGCACACCGAGACCAGGCCTAAAGTCAGGGTAATGTACAGGATATCGCGGCGTGTTACGGAGGTCGGCGGAGCCGGGAGCCTAAGCAGCCATCTTGTTTGCTGACGTAGCTCCTCCCCCGCTATGACCAATCTTGTTGAAGATGTTGGAGCCTATTCCTCTGGAGAAAGGGTTGAATTGGCTGTAAGTTTTCAGCTAAGCTTCCTTGAAAGGGGTCGTCTATAAGACTTTCCTGGCGAGTTCGGTAAAGATCTGAGAAAGAGTTGTAGGGTGTTCGAGGCACATAGACCAGCAGTGACCTGAACAGCAACTTTCTGGTTCACAGCCGTAACATACATTTTGAATTTTTCTCAGTCCCTAGTTGGAATACCCAGGAGAGAAATACATTCTCCATCCTTTCCTAACTGAATGTGATGATACTTTTCTTTAGCCGCCTTTCATCTTGTTTGGTGCTCTTTTCTGAACTCTATAACTTTGACAATGATACAATGCACACTAAAGGAGATTTCAGAGGGGTATACCCGTGGGGTTTCATGGCAAACCTGGCCTGGAGGCCTTTAGTACCCCTTTTCTAGAGCAAAAGCAGATTTGTGCTGCCTTTTTTTCGAAGCTAACAATCCCAAACACCCATGTCGGAAATTTGCTTCTGGGCCGGGCACCATTTGTTAAGTGGTCAGTGAATAAGACAGACACACACCCCCCTAAAACATGGTAAGAGGAAGACCAGGTTTTAGCCAACAAGTGTGTTTTTCCCCAACACTGATGCATGTGCATAATGAAGAAGTTCATCGTAGCCAATGGTTAAATCTATCTTCAGGTTAACCTTTGTCTTGCAACTTGGAAGACTTTCCTGGTAAGATGGTGTGATAGTGTGTTGTACGAACATATTGCTGTCTTCTATGCTTTCTCTCCTTTTACATTGCATGGATGCAGGAACGGTTTGTGGAGTTTACATTGCACTGAGAGACTTAAATGTACTTTTATAGTTGGCGCTATCTTAGGCTTTATTCAGTTGTGCTTACTGACCAATCAGATGTTATGGAAATCAAGGTGATGTTTTTAAAACGTTTAGCTATAGCTGTCTGTTAATTTGTGAATGAATTAATTTATATAATATATAAAATAAATGGATTTATATTGCCATTGTCTCCTGTGCACTTGCAAAAAGACTTCAAGATTTTTGTGCCTGCTTAAAAAACAAAATTTGTGACATACATTTCCTACAACCCGTTATTCCATTAATGTTTCTCGTTATTGAGTAAATGAGGACAGAGCATTCGAAGTAAAGGGACCAAGAGAGGAACACTTTTGGAATGTGTTGAGGGAACTAGCACAGTTAGGGCGTGTGTCTGTAAGACTCTGGAGTAAAGGGCTGATGAAGGCACAACATCTGAAAACAGAGGCAAATATCTTCAACATCCGGCCAGAAGGAGGCAGAAGTGACCTCCATTTTAGTCACTCATTTTCTGTGTGAGAAGGATTGGGATAATCCCAGTCTCTTAATAATACCTCAGTCCTTGATGATTAGCGGTCTGCTTCTGGTGAAGAGAATGGGGCCAGCAAACAAAGCTTATGAAATCCCTCCCACCAGGACTAGTAGAATAGATTGTCCAAAAAATGGGGAAAGAAAGTCTGTGATGAATGATTGCAGTTCTACAGTTAGGCCAAATTAGATTAATACATGAGTGCAGAGCATATCGGCCCAACACTATGAATGATTGGAATGACTTCAGTCACAAGAGAACGCTACACTTTCGTGAGTGCCTTATGCGCTCTCCTGAAGTGCCAATTGTCTGACAGCAGCAGACAATGAGTAGGGTAACAGCCTACCCTAAGGACGGCATTCCTAAACAGTGACTCCAGGTTCAAGACTTCGTAGTTACTTCTTAAGTAAAGAGGAAGCATCAAAAACGACAAATGGGGCGATGATGCCCTGAAGCTGAACAAGATTGCATGAACTGCTTGCAAAAATGGGGACAGGCAAAGTGTAAGTCTTACCCTAACCAAGGCTGCAGTTCAGCCGACTGTGCCATTGGACCTGCTTTCGAATTCCTGCACACACGAAAAGCATTTCCAGTCACTTCGCATAGAACATCAACTCTAGCAAACCAGCCACCTCTCTCCCATTTGTCTCCAATGCCAGGGACTCCTGCATATGAGTGTGGGACGCACCCAAGAGTGGTTAGTCTTTTTTGCAAACTAAGAGTCTCCAGACCCCTATCCGTCCCAGGCCCATCTTCTCCAGACTCCACACCCTTCATGCATATGTTACTTTGTTTCAACTCGATCAGTTGACACTGCTCATCTTCTGTCTCTCTTGCCTGCTGACAGTGGGCCCTCCATCATTGCCTTCAATCAGGCCCACCCTTCAGTACAGCCACTTCAATGCTTGACCTCCCTCGGGTACTGCACACCATTTTTGTTGTGTGTGTGGTGTGATATCACACACTATTTGCTACATTTGTTTTGAAACACCCATTTAATAAACTGATGAATTATCACTGGCTACATATGTTGTATGTTTATTATGCTTTTAGTGTTTATAATCATCTGATGGTACTTTATATTCTCCTGCTGTTTATAATTTCTTATTGTTTATAATGTTTATCAGGCTCTTACATCTTCTTAAGTTAGAATGTAGCGTTCTTATTGCTTTTTCTGTTTGGTGTTAAAAAAGGAACATTGGGGTAAGGCCAGTAGGAATGTTTTTCGACAAGTAAGGCTGGAGCTGTGCCAGTCAATCTTTCTGGAGGCCTACTGGGTGTGATCAGTACATTTTTAAATGAGTCCTTCTACCAGGTCTTACGGGACTAACAAAATGGTACGAAAACGAGGGTTACTGACAGTTAATAGAGCTAGCGTTTTATAAAAACCGATGAACAGAGGTTTACTGTGCACACTCGGCCCCTGAACAAGAGTCCAAATAAAAATATTTTGGATACTTACTTGAATAGGCAAATATTCCCATTGGGAGGTAATAAATTCAAAGCAGAAGTCTCAAATGATCCAGAAGTCCAGAGTATCCTAGATGGAGGATACACATCCCACCTCCAGCCCTATGGCAAGATATCACGGCGTAGGTCCCATGGAATATTCACCACCGTGATCGAGTTAACTTCACATTCAGACACTCATTCAGCCATTAACCCATAAACATTACCTATATCTCTCTCACGTAACATCTGAAGAACGCCGGACATAGTGGTCCCTCTTAAACACAAAAAATCTAAAACTGCTGGAAGACAACCAACACAAGACCATGCCACCCAAATTAATCAACCAAACGAAGTATCACAAAGGTGAGCATTAAAAGAGGCTCCTACACCTCACTGTGAGAACCTGAAATCTTACTTTAAAAATAAAATTCTTAAAATTCAATCTGATATCTTTCTCTCCAGCTGAATGAAAGAGACCATGCTAAGGGCCTGATTACGATCTTGGCGGATGGGATACTCCGTCACAAACGTGATGGATATCCAGTACGCCACATAACAAGTTCCATAGGATATAATGGAACTTTTAATATGGTGGACGGGATAGCCATCATGATTTTGACGTAGTATATCATCCGCCAAGATTGTAATCAGGCCCATAGACAAATCCTCTCTGTGGGAGACCCAGCAAGTAACCCCCTAACATTCATGTGGCTGAATGAGCTGATAACATACACTTCCCCTGTACGTAACGAATTTAGGAGTATGGTTCATTGAAAATCTCTGTTTTGTCCACCAAATTTCTATGGTTGTTAACTAAAAATTTTTTTTTAAAAACACACAACTCTTACATTATGCTACTAAGGATCCTCTGTATTCTCCAGGTACCTCACCCGATTGAATTGATCAGGGTCTGAAATTATGTAGCCTCAACTATTGCACAATTGACTACACATAAGCCCCAAACAACATATTTGCAAAGCCTACAAAATCGAGCAGCTGAAGAAATCAGATCAGATCACACCAAACTTGAAAGACCTTCATTGTCTTCCAGTGGCCCAGAATAACATTAAGACTCTTTTAAATAACTTTCTTTATTGCTTTTTTAAACATAAATAAAACGTGTGCACTAGCATTTGAGAATCCAATGAGTATTAAAATACATATTTCAGTGTGTATTGTCCCAACATGTAGGTCGTTGTAATATCAATACATTCTCAACCTTTTGCATGTAAAGAATAGTTAAGCCAATCGCAGACTTTGACATGTTTCTCTGGACATCCCATGATTCATATACTAATCGCTCTGCTTTGGCACGGTAGTCCATTCCCGAGACCATTCGGTCAGCGGTGGAGCAAATGTGGATTTCCAATGCTATATATATATATATATATATATATATATATATATATATATATCCAAAGGTTGCAGTATACTCCGCCTTCTGCAGAACAACGAAGGAAGCGAGACCACAAGGTAAGTGCAGTTTCTTAGAGTGATTTATTCAGTGCCGAAATTGAAGCCTGCAACATCGCCATGACGCGTTTCACCTCGAAAGAGGCTTGCTCACATAAAGTGTCATGAACACAAACGAGGGTTTTAAAGTGCAAGTACATGATTAGATACACCTGTGCAAATTGCATTTTTTTTCATTTTTTTCAAAAAAATCATAGATAGTGAAGACATACTTCATTCATTTTAGTCTGGATAAAGGGCATAGTGCCCAAAGGGTTCCAATGTGCAAAAACGCAATGGTCGAGTATAATCACTGTGCCTGTAATGTATTATATAAATATATAAATAACTAGATCTCATTCTATATACATATATAAATGGGTACAAAAATATATATCTTAATTAAACTCTAAATAAGTCATATTTCATATATATACACATGGTTAAGAAATGATAAACCATAATTAGTACACTCAATGGTTATACTTCATATATATACACAAAGGTCATTCAGTATATATAACACATGTAATCTTAGGAACCCTCATTTATCATTAATGACTGCACTCGCCTTCACTTACAGAGAGATATTGTGCCCAAGTGGGCATGTATAAAGCAATTGTTTACAAGGTGATCAAAAATAAAGATATGCACTCTTTAAAACAACCTCTTTTAGTTACTGCAGAGCAAAGAAATGTTTGTAAAGTGAATTTAGTGTTTATACTAGTGATTAAAAACATGCTACAGTTAACTGTAGGTAGCAGAGTCAGAAAAAAGCAGAAAAAAGCACGTAGAGAATCAGTATAGGGGGGACTCAGTATTTACATCCAAAGTATGTCTTGGGGAAATATGTTGTACTAAACTAGAGGCATGTGTAAAGGTCCTCGCTGTTATTAAGACCCCCCGGGCTCTTGGTGTTGAATTCAAGAATGAATCTGGTTTCCAGGAGGCGCAATTTTGCGTCCCGGTTACCCCCTCTCTTCAGAGGCAACACTGTATCGACCAGGAAGTACTGTAGGCTACTAGGATCACTTCCATGTATGGCTTCAAAGTGTCTGGCCACTGGGTAGGCCTGATCCTTCCCAGAGATTGCCCTTAAATGTTGTAATATGCGCTTGTGTGCAGGGGGGCGTGTGCTCCCAACATATTGCAATCCACAAGGGATATATATATATATATATATATATATATATATATATATATATATATATATATATATATATATATATTCACTGAAAAAACCATAGGTTATAGACCATATATAGTTAGGAATTAGCATTTACAAAACCTTGAAAATTCACTGAAAAAACCATAGGTTATAGACCATATATAGTTAGGGATTAGCATTTACAAAACCTTATTTTACTCGCATAAAACCATTGAAATTCGCATATATAGTTAGTTGCGCTAACTATATATCGCGCACCCGCAATCCACTGCTGATGATGTCACATATTACATCATTCATGACATGGTCAGTGACATCACTGATGACATCACTGATGACATCTCAAATGACATCACTGATGACATCACTGATGACAACTCAAATGACATCACAGACAACATCACTGATGACATCAATCATGTGATAATACGATTAACCTCTTCAGACTCTAATATAACCTTAGATACACTCAGAGTAAACAGACACTCACAGACTGTCACTCATCCATGGAGTTACTCACACACCTAGTCAGTCATGCAAAGAATCAATCACACCTCCATTTCCTCAACTATACAGTTATACACACCTTACTTATTCGAACATATACTAACACATATTTACTCTTTTATACAATCCTGATACAAGTTCACAATGATCCATACAGCCACTCACACATTCACTGGCTCTTATGCACAGTAATTTATATATGTGAACTCTCACATGTACTGTGTTTTACATATGTACTTACTTTGACATGTAGCACTGAGATATCCATTCATTCACCAATACACTCGTACACAGTCAACCACCCATACAGCTGTTTCCACATGCAGTTTTGAACCCATAGATCTAGTGAATCAACTGTTCACACATGTATGCACAGAGTCACACACCTCCCAGCCACCCCCACACACACACTCACTCTCCCATACAAATACTTGGACAACCAATCAATAACCCATACAGTTACTCATATAGCTACTGATCAACACATGCAGCAGTTTATAGAACAACAGATATAATGATGCACAAATTAAGACAGTTTAGTCACTAACCCATGCACTTAGTGAGACACATTTAATCACTCTCTCATACAGTCAGTCATGCACCTACTAAATCCTTCATCCAGACACTTATACATCCACTCATTCTTCAATATGTAAGACATATTTTAACTTTACAGAAACAGACAGCCACTGGATGATGTCATCAGTGATGTCACTGACCATGTCATGAATGATGTAATATGTGACATCATCAGCAGTGGATTGCGGGTGCGCGATATATAGTTAGCGCAACTAACTATATATGCGAATTTCAATGGTTTTATGCGAGTAAAATAAGGTTTTGTAAATGCTAATCCCTAACTATATATGGTCTATAACCTATGGTTTTTTCAGTGAATTTTCAAGGTTTTGTAAATGCTAATTCCTAACTATATATGGTCTATAACCTATGGTTTTTTCAGTGAATTTCGATGGTTTTTTAATAGCAAATATCAAATGCTGTCAAATGTCAAGTACATGATAGGTAAAAACATTTTCGTGTTTATGCACGCTGATGTGCTTTGAACGCTGCCCCCCCCTCTTTTCTCTTAGGAGTACTCTCTCTTTGCAGATAGTGAAGGGTAGTTAACGCAGGCCTTTGCCCCCGTTGTAATCCGTCGTGCCTGCTTCTCTCTCCATTTGATTGATTGTTATCCAAGCATTTAATGTTTTTGAATTGGTTCTCTTTGGTTCATTCTGTATTTACAAACAAGCACAGAGTCGCAATACTCTGTTTAGTCTTTGCAGATAGTGAAAAATCGTTTAAAAAAACAAAAGGAATCGAGCAAAATCAGTAGGCCACTAATGGGATCTGTTTTTGACCTCGCTAAAATAGAAACATTAAGAACAACCCCTCATGAGAAATACGAAACTAGTGAGATGAACTTAGCTCCACACCATGATGGCTGCAAGACAGCTCGACTCCGCCGCCCACCCCACCCAAAATAACGACAAACCCTATGCAAATATTATAAATATATACAACACACCAGCAAAGTAACAGGGTGAAATGTTTTATTAAATAACTATATGCATGGCAGCCTGCTGCAACATCGATCCAATTGCCTTTTGGTGACTCTTCCATTGTGAACATTGTCCCACAATCCGTTTGACCTGAAACGATTACACAAATAAAACATTTGTGAGTTTGAAATTTCTGGAGAAGTATAATTCACCAATAGTTTTCTCTGTAGATCTTTTTCCATTAACAATCCCAGTTCCATCACCCGCCCAGGATATCACTACTGTTAGTTGTCATTGTTGCTTCTGTTTTAATAAAAAATGTTTTAAGGTGTTTACTGTTTTTGTTGCGATGTATATATTTATAATTTATTAAAGTGTTATAATCCTACTAATTTTTTATCGATTATTGCTGTTTGAGATATTCCCTGTCTACAAACAGAGAAGAATAGAAATATTCTGTCTCCCTTTGCAGATACTGAAGGATAGGTAATGCAGACTTTTGTCCCCCGTTGTAATCCGTCATGCCTGTTTTTCTCCCCACTGATTGATTGATTGGCTGGACATTTATTGTTCAAGGAATAGTTCTTTCGAGGTACTCTCTGTTTGCAAAAAACGTGGAATAGAAATATTCTGTCTAGTCTTTGCAAGTAGTGAAGGGTGGGTAATGCGGACCTTTGTCCCCCGTTGTAATCTGTCATGCCCATCTACTCCCCACTGATTGAGAAACTAGTTCCACCTGGACCATTTTTTAGAGGTACATCATCTGACTCAACCGGAGAGAACCCCTAATAAAGAAGACATATGTAAAATACGAAGTAATCCCTGTATCCTGTTAAACAGAAACTTTAGCATGAAACACACTTGAAAAGGAAGGGAAAGAAATCGAACAAAATCAGTAGGCCTCTGATGAGTTTTTGACTTCGCTAGAAATAAGAAACATGAAAGTGGTGAAAGAAGCCAAGCTTGACGTTACGGCAGCCACGAGGTAGCTAGGCTCCGCCACCCCCCCACTGCTCCAAGCATGTCTATCCCACCGCCCGCCACGCCCAATAACGGTAACATGAAATAAATACAAATCAGCAGATACCTACCCCCATTCCGGAAACTCCCGAAGTGCAACAGGTTCGCGGCTACGCCCATCCGGAAGACGAAGCCTTCGGCACGTGTAGGGCGAGTCCTGCTGGCAGCCGTCGGCCGGGGAGGTCATCCCGTAAGGTGGGCCAGGAGAGGAGCCGAGGCCGCCGGGATTCTTCTTCTTTCTTCAATAATGGCTGCGACAACACGCGGGGGGGGATGTCTTGCACATGCCACCGACCCCCCCCTCTCCCCTCCCCTTGTATCTCCGGGCCAAGAAAGAAGCCGAGGCCGAGGGATTCTTCTTCTTTCTTGGATAATGGCTGCGACAACGGGGGGGATGTCTTGCACATGCCACCGACCCCCCCCCCCCTCCGTATCTCCTGGTCTGGCCCGGCTTGATATGAGCTCCCCGTTCGGGCCTGAAGCGGCGCCCTGCAGGCCACGGGGGGGGGGATGTCTTGCCTCTGCCTCCGACCCCCCCCCCCCCCTCTTATCGCCTGGTCCGGACATCACGGATATCAACGCCAGGTGTCGGCTTGGGCTGCGCTGGGAGGGAGAGGCGGCGCGAACAAGCCTCTCCCACCCCCACAGGTGGGGGCCCCTCGGCTGCACCCCCAACGCTCCACTCACCCAACAAAAGGGTTCCTCCACTCTTACGATACAGCGACGTTCCACTCGCCCAACAAAAGGGTTCCTCCACTCTTGCGATGCAGTGGCGCTCCACTCACCCAACAAAAGGGTTCCTCCACTCTTGCGATGCAGCGACGCTGCACTCACCCGACAAAAGGTCTCGTCCGCTATTGCGAGGCAATGATGCTCCGCTCACCCAGCGGGGGTCTCGTCCACTGTTGCGGTGCAACGGCGCTTCTGAGTTCAACTAGAAAATGAGTCCTGCGTCCAGAAACGTTCTCCTCAACTTTGAAGATTCTATAAGAGCCACGGGGGCCCCCGACCCCCGATGGGGAATGACTGCCATGATCACCCACGGAACGACCACGACGTAGCCGCGGGACGTCGGCGCGCTCATACCGGCGCCGGCCTCAATCTTGAAATGACCAAAATCCTGCAAGACTACCAACTTGATCAATTCCGGTGGGACACCAGTATGACCCGGTAGGAGAGATTTTTGCCTCCCACCCCTCTTTGACTGATGGTTCATGTCGCCAGTCCCCTCTACTACCCTTCAACGAAAACTTTTGGACTGCCGAAAGAGGTCCCGGTCCAACCACGAGTTGGTGGAGACATTTTGACTATACTTGGACCTTCCTGACCTCACCCAAAATGGCGCCGGTACAAATGAAACTCTCAACTCCTTATTGTGCCCCGATTGCTCAGCCTTGATATCATGAGATATGTATGCAGTTTTTAGCACATGAATTGATATGGGATAAGACTGATTATATGTCCGGACAATGAATTGATCCGGGATGGGTATTGATTATACGTTCGAACAATAAATTGACATGGGACTTGTACTGATTACACATTCGGACAATGAATTGATATTAAGTTCTAATGCATCATTGATTACTGTATTTATTGAAGGTTAGAATTGTCGACACTTTTGGTATTTGCTCACAATGAATTATCGATATGATTTTGTTGCACTTGTCGCACTTTTTACTGATTATATGTTCGGACAATGAATTGATCCGGGATGGGTATTGATTATACGTTCGAACAATGAATTGACATGGGACAGGTACTGATTACACGTTCGGACAATGAATTGATATTAAGTTCTAATGCATCATTGATTACTGTATTTATTGAAGTAATACTCATCTCTCCGCATGAAATTAATTTTCCACATGCTACACAAGTCAATCTCATCTGCCCAAAGTTCTTTTCCAGATTTGAGACCGTTTCCCTTGCCTCTGACTCACTTATTGCTAAGTCATTGGTGGATGTTTTTGCCGGTCGGGGGTTATCCACCAAATCTCGAAGTTGTGCTTTAGAATAATTAAGAGGTGCCACCTCTCCATGTGCCGATGCATGGTATGATGACCATAGCTATATTTTTTTTCGGTCCCTCTCGAGTTTTTTTTTTACAGATGAGGCAGGTAACGAACATGGCATTAACTTTCTTTTCATAAGAAGGAAAAGAAAAAATTTGCCAGATAAAATTCACTTTCACATGGGACGTTCTTAGCATTTCTTTCAGAAACTTTTACATCACTGTGTCATTTCTTTGTCTATCCTGGTTAAAGCAATGTCATGTACATAGTTATTTAAAAAGTTTTTTTTAGCGTGTTTACTTTATTGGAGCGTTGTATATATTTATAAGTTATTAAAGTTTGATAATCCTACTACTTTGTTGGAGTGCTATATATTTTAATGTGACACATAATTGTAAAAACTTTGATGTACAAAAAGGCATCCCTGGAATCTTCCGCTTCAGGCTCGGACCCACACACCCTCACAGTGAGAATCCCCTCCCCAATCACAATACAGGATGGTTATCAGATAGTAGGAACGCGTGTGGTGTGACGGATCTCATCGGGTGGGGGCCTTGATCTACTGTAACTTGTTTGAAGAGGGGTGATTCTTTACAGCTGGGGCCATAAACTACATCTGCAGGGCTAGGTGATAGCCTGGGACGGGCCTGGACAATCGGACACAGAGGAAGAGGAGTGTCAGAGGGTGCGGCAGTGAATAGGGTGAAAGGCAGGTGTCGGGCGGGCACAGGGTGTGATTCTCAGAGAAGAACAGCGCAGATGGGAGGAGGTTTCTAGCCCATGCATGAGAGAGAGAGCGGGGGTGACCAGTGCGTGGGGGAGATGCTTGCGAGGGTGGGGAACCATGCTGAGGATCGGCGGCGTGCAGACAGTGGGTCTGGTCAAGGCATCTAAAATGGCTGCTGTGCTCGACAAAAGTGTGGCATTGCAAAAAAGGCAAGATGGCGCAGACAATATTTATCAATAATGATTTATTTATAACAATTATTTTTAACAAAATATTTACTCGCAGTGACAAAATGGCGGTCAACACTTCCTGATTTCCATCGAATCGAACGTTAACAGACGTCACGCAGCAAAAAAAATAAAACGCTCACGCACAGCCGCTGGAAGACATGTATCAACATATATGAGCCTCCTCAGTACCCCCTTATACCCTTTTATTTAATTAAACCGAAACACAAAATGGCGAATTCCCGTTTCGCTACCAGTTTGCGGCCCGGTTCGCGAACCGGGAAGCGCTTCTACCGTGAAAAATCAAATTTTTTTTATTTTCCCCACGGGACCCTTTAATAACCCCAACATCATTCCTAGGGGGTCAAGAGGGGTCTACCTTGCCCCCTTTCATTAAATTCCCCCTTCGTTTTTCACCTCTTCTTGTCTCTCGATCCTACCGAGAGACAAGATGGCGGCCGCACCGGACTGTTTAGAATGTTGACAGACACCGGAGAGCCAATCAGCATCGCTTCGCAAAGCTCCGTGACGCGAAAAGTACGAGATCTGGAGCGCTATCTGGGACGCTGTCACAGATATATAAATTTTTTAAAACGTTAATTTCTCAAAATCCACTGGAGCACATATATTGAGACCCAGCAAAGGCACATCGGGCTAACAGTCCCTACAATTTTGCCAAGTTTCGTGCAAATCCATTCAGCCGTTCGAGCTAAAAGTGAGGCCAAACGCTCTATGGAAATTAACATGGGAAAAACGCGTTTTGGGACCCCCCTTTTTTCTCGGCCCCCCCTTGACGAAACCCCCCCAAATTTTCAAGGGCTGCTCAGAAACAAAATGTGCCATTTTCCTGAAAATTTCAGCCGATTCCATCCACAAACGCCAAAGTTATTAGACATAGAATTTTCAAAAGTCCCATAGGAAAAAAATCCTAACTATATATACCTACTGGCTATCGCCAGTAGGTTATATATATATATATATATATACATATATATATATATACATATATATATATATATATATATATATATATATATATATATATATATATATATATTACCTACTGGCGGTCGCCAGTAGGTATATATAGTTAGGATTTTTTCTCTATGGGATTTTTGAAAATTCTATGTCTAATAACTTTGGCGTTTGTGAACGGAATTGGCTGAAATTTTCAGGAAAATGGAACATTTTGTTTCTGAGCAGCCCCTGACAATTTGGGGGGGTTTCATCAAGGGGGGGCCGAGAAAAAAGGGGGGTCCCAAAACGCATTTTTCCCATGTTAATTTCCATAGGGCGGTTGGCCTCACTTTTAGCTCGAACGGCTGAATGGATTTGCACGAAACTTGGCAAAATTGTAGGGACTGTCAGCCTGATGTGCCTTTGCTAGGTCTCAATATATGTGCTCCAGTGGATTTTGAGTAATTTAGGTTCAAAAAAATATATATATCTGGGCGGAGCCTAACCACACATCTGATCTGATTGGCTGTCAGCACTTCATCCAAGAAGTGTTGGCAGCCATCTTGGGACCAATATACATGATAGCACCTCATTAAAAAGCATTGTAGTTAATAGAGGGTTTTAGGACTTTAGTTACATTATAAATCATTTGTTGATGGTACCATACTCGTTTTAGGAATTGTGGTGGGTTCTAAGGTGATTTTACCATGTGAAAAAACCTTCTGCTGTGATATCATGAATATTGTTTGAAAGAAAACTAATATCTCATGATTTTCCCACAGTGGTTTGGAAGGGGATCTATAAGCTAAACTGAAAGCATATTTTCTGTAAATTCACATTATCTTTCTCAGTCATGTGAAAATGAAGTCTGACATTCTCAGTAAAACATGTACATCCAACAAGGACAGAGACTGTCAGTTGATTCCTTTGTGTTCTACTGCAGCCTCCTAGAGTGTTCTAAAGAACAACTAGAGCGCTAACAGTCCTACTTATTACAAAGGTATGGCACACCTGAAGCCATCTTGATTGGAATAAAGTGGTAACTCTTAAAACATTTAATTTAAAAAGAAGCAACATGAAGGGGTATATTTTGCCATAGAAAGTATGATTAGTGCTGCAGAATGAAAAATTAGGGCACATTTTGAGTGACTTCTCAAATCCTTTTCTATTTCATTAAAACATTCTGACATGCAGTCTCCCAAAATGGCCACCAGAGACAAAAGAGCCCAAATGTAGCCCAAATATCACCCAGATGTAGCCCAAGTATAGCCCAATGACAGAATGTCCCAGAGTGTTCTAAAGAACAACTAGAGCGCTAACAGTCCTACTTATTACAAAGGTATGGCACACCTGAAGCCATCTTGATTGGAATAAAGTGGTAACTCTTAAAACATTTAATTTAAAAAGAAACAACATGAGGGGGTATATTTTGCCATAGAAAGTATGATTAGTGCTGCAGAATGAAAAATTAGGGCACATTTTGAGTGACTTCTCAAATCCTTTTCTATTTCATTAAAACATTCTGACATGCAGTCTCCCAAAATGGCCACCAGAGACAAAAGAGCCCAAATGTAGCCCAAATATCACCCAGATGTAGCCCAAGTATAGCCCAATGACAGAATGTCCCAGAGTGTTCTAAAGAACAACTAGAGCGCTAACAGTCCTACTTATTACAAAGGTATAGCACACCTGGAGCCATCGTGATGGGAATAAAGTGGTAACTCTTAAGACATTTAATTTATAAAGGAACAAAATGAGGGGGTATATTATGCAATAGAAGGTATTATTAGTGCTGCAGAAAGAAAAATTAGGGCACATTTTGAGTGACTTTTCAAATCCTCTTCTATTTCATTAAAAAATTCTGACATGCAGTCTCCCAAAATGGCCACCAGAGACAAAAGAGCCCAAATGTAGCCCAAATATCACCCAGATGTAGCCCAAGTATAGCCCAATGACAGAATGTCCCAGAGTGTTCTAAAGAACAACTAGAGCGCTAACAGTCCTACTTATTACAAAGGTATGGCACACCTGAAGCCATCTTGATTGGAATAAAGTGGTAACTCTTAAAACATTTAATTTAAAAAGGAACAAAATGAGGGGGTATATTTTGCCATATGAATTATGATTAGTGCTGCAGAAAGAAAAATTAGGGCACATTTTGAGTGACTTCTCAAACCCTCTTCAATTTCATTAAAAAATTCTGACATAGTCTCGCAAGATGGCCACCAGAGACAAAAGAGCCTAAATGTAGCCCAAATATCACCCAGATGTACCCCAAGTATAGCCCAATGACAGAATGTCCCAGAGTGTTCTAAAGAACAACTAGAGCGCTAACAGTCTTACTTATGACAAAAGTATGGCACACCAGAAGCCATCTTGATTGGAATGAAGTGGTAAGCCTGAAAACACTCAATTTAAAAAGGAACAACATGAGGGGGTTAATTTTGCCATAGAAAGTATGATTAGTGCTTCAGAAAGAAAAATTAGGGATCATTTTGAGTGACTTCTCAAATCCTCTTCTATTTCATTAAAAAAATTCTGACATGCAGACTGAAACATGCACTTTGAATACCAGCAGCAGACGTCCCTGGTGAGCAGTAGCTTTACTACAGTGATCTAATGTGCAACTAGAGTGCTAACATTCAGAATTTATGGCAAATGTGTGACACATCTGAATGCCTTCTTGATGGAACCAAAGTAAACAAGCATTGAAAATGCAATAGATCTCGCCCTCATTTAAGTTAAAGCCATTCTGTTTGTAATGAGGTGGCTTTTTAGCTTTGCTTTTATTAGTGTTTTTTCAACTTTCATGTAAATAACGCACCGTTTTCACCAAATCGACTTTGCCCAAGCACACCCTTCCCTTCGGCCAACAAATCCCAAAAATTCGGCACACCTGCCGATCCACTCTCCCTACAGCTCACCCAAGCCCCGTCCCTCTAGCGCAACTGGAACATCCCAAATTCACCTTCTCCATGCGCACCAAAAACTCCCATTGAATAACATGACAATTCGCTACTCCGCACAAAAATTGCTCTTTAAAGCACTTCCACTGCTCCGATCCGCTTCAAACTTGGCTGGACACTAGTTCCAGCGATTCCCTAACATCTCACCAAAAATCAGCTCATTCCATCCACTGGAACGGGGACGAATTTCAACCCGAATACGCGCCCCCCGCAAACACAAAAAAAAGCCATAAAACGGCCAAATCTCGACCAAAAACCGCCAAAATCCCTCAAAACCTTGCCAACACCAATACGCACGAAACTGAACCGGCCCCTCAGCCCTAGGCTCCGGGAACCCTACTTAATTGACCCAAAAGCCCTAAAAAAGCAACATAATACACACGAAAACGCCCTAACAACCCTAAAATGCATATAAGTATATGTATGCATGCATTTATGTTTGTATTTATATGTAGATATACAGATGATATATGTTTATATATGTATGTATATATATATATTCACTGAAAAAACCATAGGCTATAGACCATATATAGTTAGGAATTAGCATTTACAAAACCTTGAAAATTCACTGAAAAAACCGTAGGTTATAGACCATATATAGTTAGGAATTAGCATTTACAAAACCTTGAAAATTCACTGAAAAAACCATAGGTTATAGACCATATATAGTTAGGAATTCGCATTTACAAAACCTTATTTTACTCACACAAAACCATTGAAATTCCATATATAGTTAGTTGCACTAACTATATATCGCGCACCCGCAATCCACTGCTGATGATGTCATATATTACATCATTCATGACATGGTCAGTGACATCACTGATGACATCACTGATGACATCTCAAATGACATCACTGATGACATCACTGATGACAACATCCAGTGACTGTATGTTTCTGTAAAGTTAAAATATGTCTTACATATTGAAGAATGAGTGGATGTATAAGTGTCTGGATGAAGGATTTAGTAGGTGCATGACTGACTGTATGAGTGAGTGATTAAATGTGTCTCACTGAGTGCATGGGTTAGTGACTAAACTGTCTTAATTTGTGCATCATTATGTCTGTTGTTCTGTAAACTGTTGCATGTGTTGATAAGTAGCTATATGAGTAACTATATGGGTTATTGATTGGTTGCCCAAGTATTTGTATGGGATACTGAGTGTGTGTGTGGGTGGCTGGGAGGTGTATGACTCTGTGCATAGATGTGTGAGCAGTTGATTCACTAGATGTATGGTTTCAAAAGTGCATGTGGAAACAGCTGTATGGGCGGTTGACTGTGTGCATGAGTGTATTGGTGAGTGAATGGATATCTCAGTGCTACATGTCAAAGTAAGTACATATGTAAAACACAGTACATGTGAGAGTTGACATATATAAATAACTGTGCATAAGAGCCAGTGAATGTGTGAGTGGCTGTATGGATCATTGTGAACTTGTATCAGGGATTGTATAAGAGAGTTAATATGTGTTAGTATATGTTTGAATAAGTAAAGTTTGTATAACTGTATAGTTGAGGAAATGGAGGTGTGATTGATTCTTTGATTGACTGACTAGGTGTGTGAGTAACTCCATGGATGAGTGACAGTCTGTGAGTGTCTGTTTACACTGATTGTATCTAAGGTTATATTAGAGTCTGAAGAGGTTCATCGTATTATCACATGAATGATATCATCAGTGATGTGATCAGTAATGTCAAATGAGATGTCATCAGTGATGTCATCAGTGATGTCATTTGAGATGTCATCAGTGATGTCATTTGAGATGTCATCAGTGATGTCATCAGTGATGTCACTGACCATGTCATGAATGATGTAATATATGACATCATCAGCAGTGGATTGCGGGTGCGCGATATATAGTTAGTGCAACTAACTATATATGGAATTTCAATGGTTTTGTGTGAGTAAAATAAGGTTTTGTAAATGCGAATTCCTAACTATATATGGTCTATAACCTATGGTTTTTTCAGTGAATATATATATATATATATATATATAGAACCAGGGCCACCAGCAATCTAGTATGTTGTCTTCCTCCGCACATTCATCAGCCCCAATACCTTTTGGACTCCAACTCTATCTGCCTGTGTTCTACTTGCAATGCTGTATTGCACACTCGGTTCCTGTATCTTTCTGTAGACGGACATTTTAGATCATGTGAAAGAAGCATCCGTCCTCTGTCCTACACCGCATGAGGTGAAGATCCGAGCCTGGCTTCATCCTGCTTAACCTGGTAGGGCTGTTGTACACTCTATGCAAGTATTTAAGTTATGCCAGCCTCAGTCTCATGGAGACTGATAGCACTCTGGGATCCATTTGCCATCCGTTCAGTTGTCTTCCCCCAGTTCTCCTACATGCCGTTCCCAGGGTTCCTTTAGTGATACCATGGGGGTCTGGAATATTATTCATCAGTGTTCGATATAGTTGTGAAATCACTTCCCTCGCCAGTCTGGTGGTTGTGAGTCATATCTCTAGAGTGTTTTGAGTTGAGAGGTTTTATAGGCTATCGCAGTGTATTTTCAGTGCATGAAGCAACTGAAGATATCAGTAGAATTGTGTTCTGTGCATGTCCTATCTAGTAGCCAGCTGCTGGAATGTGCACATAAAACATCCCTCCCAGACGTTGCCCAATTTCGAGAATCCAATAATATTTTTTTTGCTGAAGCCCTCTGGGTGTGTTATGTGTTGTGTGTTGGAGCCACGTCCCGGCCCACAGCTTCGGCACTCAGTGCCATTTGTTCCATTTCAGAGACTGGTGCCAACAAGCTGGGAATGTTTGTTTCACAGGGGGTAGAGCGTTATTTTTATGCGGGCTGTAGAGTAGGTTGAGAACCCCACATTTCTCAAAGTTCTACGGCTATGGCGGGATCCGCTCTATCTGCAAACAGCCAGTCATTGATTGGGCTGATCTGACTGGCCTCGTAGAATATCCACGAGGCCCAGGCCTCTGTTATAGGGACTCATTACTAATATGCGAAGCGCAATTCTCGGCTGTCCGCCCATCCATACAAATTTAACTATTGCTGATTGTAGATAGTGGAAGCAAGATTTTGGGATTTCATAGGCAACGTTTCGCAGTACATAGAGTAGCCATGGCACAGATATAATTTTAAACAGGGCTCCCCTACCTGCCACTTTGAGAGGTAAACTCTTCCTGCTGGACATGTCGCTACATGTTCATGACAGAAGTGTGATATTGAAGTCCCATGCCAGGTGACGAATGGGTGAAATGTACATGCCCAAATATTTAAAGTGCTAGTCTGCCCATAGCCGGTTGGTTACGACTTTGACATTGTGTGCCGCTCATATCTCTATATATGTAGATTTGGTCCGGTTAACTTGAAATATGATGCTTCAGCATATATTTGAAGATTTTGTAGCAGCCAAGGCACCGAAGCCACCAGGTAGGTCATATATATGAGGACATCATCCACACTCAATGATATTCTCTCCTGAAGTTGATCGGAACAGCAGAAGCCGCTCAGCTGAGCGTGTCCTCTGATCCATCCCTCTAATGCTTCCATGACCTTAGCAAAGAGAAGGGACAACATGGGGCACCTTTGTATCGTGTCCCTTTCAGTGGCGAAGGCTTGCGACAACCCTTCATTCACTTGATCCTTTTCCCAAGGCTTATCATATAACAATGCTATAAATCTCCGAGAGAGGGTACCAAAGTTAATGTGCTCCATCAGTCAGAATATGAAGTGCCATCTGACTGAGTCTGAGGCTTTCTCAAAGTCTGTTGACACCAAAGCCTTCCAATACGGCTCATTAGTAGACATTTCAAGTGTGGTATGGAGGCATCACAGACAGTGTCCATACTGCACTCTGGCATAAATACATCTTGATCATTGCCTATTATAGCTCTCCATTTTTACTATTCTGTTTGCCAGAGCTTTTGCTAGGATCTTCGATTCAAGGTTAATTAATGATATAGACTCACTTCTTTTAGCTGGTTTTTGTGGTTTCAACAGCACAGTTTTTATCACTCCGCTTAGATCAAACTGGAGTTCTCCAACCTCAAGGGCTTTTGTGTTCATCTCCTCTAGCAGAAGAGTCGGGAATGAAGCATGTTTCTCTAAAATTTCTAAGGGGTACCCATTGGGACCCGCTGTTTTCCCCTTGGGGAGGGAATAGATCGCTGTTGCAAATTTCTCTGTGGTCAATGGTTTCTCTTTGTCGGAGAGCCTTGATACTATCAAGTCTTAAATGATTGGGAAATCATGTATTGCAGCAGCCATTGGTTGGCCGCATATAAGCGGGCATAGTATTACCAAGTAGATGCATCTCTTGCAGGATGAGTACTGATGGGGTGTATCTTTTAAGAGATTGGAATAGTGCTCCCCACTTGATTGTTATTGTTTAAACGATTCCCATTCCAGGAGAATGTGTCAAAGGTGTGTCACATGTTGGTAAAGGGGTCTTTTAACGATTGCCATTCTACTCACTGGGCACCTTCGAGGTTGCCCTCCTGTAATTTATGGCGACCAATCGCCTACCACACAAGTAGTGCAAAAGGCAGCTGTCCCATCTCTGGGTCGCTTGGGTCCAGAGGGCCATGGCCATGTTAACTGCCCCCGCCTCTCCTCGCTGCAGATGTGGGGAGAGCCTAGCTCACAGCCTCAAGGTGGGCCACCAACAGCCGGTACCTACCCATTGCTGCATCCGATCTCACGTTGCCAACCTCTGGGCCGAACTCTCGAGGTGGCCGCGGCCCCCCTCATAGATCGCGCTTGACGCCTCCCACAAATCAGAGGCTCCCAGTCAGTCGCGGCTGGTGCAATGCGGCGGTGGAGCGGGCAGGGCGGGAGGAGGAGTCGACAGACGACTGAATGGGTTTTATTTATTTATTTAATTTTACTTATTCTATCAACTTCCCCCCTCCTGCCCCCGCCCACTCACCACGCTTGCCTGGGCCGGCCGCCGCTGCTCCCAGTCTTGGAGTTGCCACTTCCACCTGGGTTGCAAGAGGAGGAAGGGAACGGTCTCATGGTGTGATGTCGGGGTCATGGTCAGCTATACATATGGGGATTAGGGATTGCTTAGAGGAGCGACCTCCAAGCACATCTGCCATCCCGCATGGCTAGCCACCCACCACCCCAATTAAAACTTTTCTGTAAGATTTTAAAATTTCATGAGTGACAAGGTTTTGTAAGTTATACAGCAGAAAGGGCAAACTATGCCGCACATTTTCTGACTGTGGTTTTTTTCCATTTGATCTGGAAACAATGTTTTTTTGCAAATTATGTGGCAAAGTGTGTTGCAGATGTAGTACATCCATAATTATGTGGAAAATGCAGCAGACCCACGATTGCATAAACCCACTGACCATCACAACTGTCCATATTTTGTAAACCAAACATAAACATTCTAATTCCAATCAGTACGATTTTTAGCTGCATTTTGAACAAAACAGCTTTTTCAACCTCAGTTCCCCATAATAAGCATGTAATTTAAAAATAGTTATTGGTTACTGTGCAATATGGGCCAGTTTTGCCATTTCCAAGTTCTGGTGACATTAACAAACCAATCAGTCGTCGGACTCGTGGTTTATGATGACACCAAAACCCCTTGATGGTAATATTGGACCCTGTTTCTTGGTCACCTGTTATGTATCCTCTATATATGTTTTCTTGTTAACAGATCTTGTGTATTCGTAAAGTGCACGTTCACCCAGAGGTTCCTTTGCGTGAAGCAACATGTTTGTTGGTAAGCTACTTCTTTTATCGACCTCAAAAGGAGGAGAGGCTCTGTGGCCCCACTAGATATCGAACCTGTGGCCACTGGGTCAAACATGAATACCTGCACTGGATGCATCAGCCCACTTAGCTGTCAGACCTAACTATTTTTGTTTTACGCATAAAGATGCACCAAAAGCCATGGCTACCGATTTTTTTTTCTTTTAGATAAAAAATTTAAATTTGACACAGAAGATTACACTTGGTACACAAAAGATATTTTGTCACTTAAAAGTTTTGGTAGAACTCAATCAACCTGATAATCTTTTGACCAGAACTTCCATTCTATGCATAATTCATTCCTTTCCTATGATTGGGCCGATATTCTATACTGCCAAGCAGTTGCAAGCTGACATGAGGGCCCATTGCAAAATGCCTGAATACATGCATGACTAAATAAATCTACATAAATGTTTCAGCGACAGATGGAGATAATTGGAAATTGTCAGTCATAGGAATGCTGAACCCCAAATTCAGCCGTATGTAGCAGATTTGTATTGAAACATGTGAATTCTATAGTTATGCGAAATATATAGGGGAATACAGGCAAACTGGACCAACAGCACTTGGTCATTTGGCCCTGTGCAAAGCCACAAACCTTACCCTTAAGTTATAAGCTCCTGGAGGATGTCCAGCTGGGTTGGATGACCAGGCAAACGTCAGTTGGCGCCTTTCAGCTTGCTTTCTTTCTTTCGCTGTCTCGCTCTTTCTCTCTTTCTCTCTTTCTCTCTTTCTCTCTTTCTCTCTTTCTCTCTTTCTCTCTTTCTCTCTTTCTCCCTTTCCCCCTGCTGCCCATACCAAACTGCTAACGGGTATTTTCCACCTGCAGCTCGTTTATTGGGCACTGCACTGCAGGCGGTGGAATGTCTGTTGGCAAGAACAACATAGCTCAAAGTGCTCATATCCTGAAACGCCACGCTGCACTTCTTTGAGAATACTAAAGCCCATGTAAAACTGTCCTTTACAAGATTAGACCGGTCAATATATCTTTCCTTCTGGCCACCTCCAGCATGAGTTTTTCTTTGAATGAAGGACAGCATATAAACGTCGGTGGGTGTTTGGTTGTGGTTCTATTAATTGCCCTGGCAGAGTGCTCAAGTGTCCTGGTTTCGTCTGCTAAATTATTTGTTAGTCTGGTGATGGATAGCTAGTATGGCGAACTCTGGTGATGATGCAGCAGAAAGTTTGCACTGTGGACTCCATTACTGTGACTTATACTTCATATTCTTTGCCTTGCAGGAGAGCCGGGCTAGTCTAACGTTTGCTATCGAGAGTGCGGAGCAGAAGGTGTTGATGATCACAAGTAGAGGGCCCTACTCCGTGGAAGAAGTAAGTTATTAGCAGAATGCTTTCCTCTTTTGGGCCTGATGTGGGCCCAGTGCAGGTGGTTGCCATTGGGACAGTACAGCAGTCACCGGTTTCCATCCTTGTTGTAGCCCGTCGACTGTTTCAAACCTTTATCAGGGCTCTTCGGCTTGATAATAGTTTGATTCTATGCCCTCTTGGATTTTTTTTCCTTCCATGCTGTTGCATTTCCCGCTGGTCATCTGCCTGAATATGTATTTTATTCCACTCATGCCCTTCTCTTCTCCTCCCTTTCTGCCTCCTGCTTACACATACCAGCAGTATGTTTTTTCGTATTCTTTGCTCAAAAAGCTATTACAGTAATTCCATCTTTTAGGTTGAGCCTAGCAGCACGCATGCGCTGCTCTGCGAGGCATGCTATATTCACTTCTACGGGCTTTGACAATGCTCTCTCTGCCGATTGGTTAATGTGTGCCAATCTGAAATGCTTTCTTCTCTAGGGTTTCTTGTGGGTATATGTTCCACCTTCTCTTGTCTTACTCCTCCCCTGGAGTATTGGCCTATTACGATATCCTTTCTCTGAAGATGTTTTCCGTAGTGTTTGTGCACTCTTTTCCTGAACAGCTTCTCTTCACATCTGTGAACACTTGCTCCATCTCTGCGCATACATTGCAGCTACAGCTTTCCTCCCAATCCCCGGTCTCTCTCTGCATCCTCTCGTCATGGTAGGAGCGGGTGCTGGGATCCCAGGAAGCAGCTTTACATTAAGGCTGATGCTGCCATTTCCTCCTTTGTAGCTGATTACTCCGCACACTCACCACCAGACTCCACAAAGCCGGCATACAGGGAACCACCCTCAACTGTCTCTGCTCCTTCCTCACTGGCAGAACCCAAAGAATCAGACTCTCACCCTTCCTCTCTGAACCCAAAGAGATCAATTGTGGAGTACCCCAAGGATCGTCTCTTAGCCCTACGCTCTTCAACATCTACATTGCCCCCTTCACCGCCACTGTCAGACAGCATGGACTGAGCATAGTGTCCTACCCTGATGACACCCAACTCATTCTCTACCTCACCAAGGACCGCCTCACCGCCAGGCTCAACTTCCAGGAAGGAATGAAGGACGTTGCATCCTGGATGAGCAGTAGCTGCCTGAAGCTAAATTCAGAGAAGACTGAGGTTCTCGCCTCTGACCCTCCACCTCTGTTTGGAAAAAAAACGGGTGGCCTTCCGCCCTCGGCCGCCCCCCATACCCACCGACCATGCCCAAAACCGCAGCATCGTACTCTACTCCTCCCTCTCCATGACCCGACAGGTCAACGCCGTCGCCTCCCCCTGCTTCAACACCCTCCACATCCTCCATAAGATCTTCAAATTGATCCACCCTGAATCAAAAGAGACCATCACCCACGCACTCATAACCAGCAGACTGGACTACGGAAACGCCCTCTACGCTGGGATCAACAAGTCTCTGCTCTACAAACTCCGGGCTATACAGAACACTGCAGCCAGACTCGTCCTCTGCATCCCTCGACACGAACACTTCTCCCAAACCCTGCGCAGCCTCCACTGGCTCCACGTCGGAAAGGAAGATACCCATGCCTACAAATGCCAACACAACACCGGACCCCAATATCTCAACGACCGAATTTCTTTCTACTTACCCAAAAGGAACCTCCGATCCGCCAACCTCCCAGAAACCCCGTGCATCCGCAGAGCAAGAATAGGTGGAAAATCCTTCTCCTATAGTTCCCGATTGACATCAGACACGCCCCAACCCTACACATCTTGAGGAAGAACCTCAAGACCTGGCTCTTCGACAGACCAGCTCTACGACCGACCGGAGCTGCCCTCCCCAGCGCCTTGAGACCCTCACGGGTGAGTAGCGCGCCTATAACCCCCGGATAGCTTGATTGATTACTCCCGTTGTCTGTGTTGCCTTAAATCCCTCTCTTCTCTGTGCTACCACTCCCCCTCCTGTTTTTTCATGGAATCGGCATGGTGACACCGGTGGTTCCAGGTATACTTAAAACAAAACCTCATATACAATCTCTACCCTAATTCCTGATCCTTGTATTTACTGCACACAATCTTCTGCGGCCCGACGCTTGTTGAAGATGTAAAATTAAGGATTGAGATCATTTTTATTCAATCATGTGTGTTTATATATATGTATACGCGAGCGTGTGTGTTTGTGCGAGTGCTCAAGGATGGTAATACGTGTGTGTGTGTGTGCACACCTGTATACAGTACAAGAAACAAAAAATAACTATACATAAGTTAAGCATTTAAGATGGTGTGTATGTAACAGGAAAATATGGATAGGAGCAGGTGGATGATAGTATATTTCTTGGTGAAGTCTAATGGGGTGTAAATTGCGTATTGTATTTATTCACTGCAGCAGATAAGGTGCTTCTTGTAGAGATGAATTTTTATTTCTTTTCTGAATTGCAAAGGTAATGGTGCAAGCATGAGGTGTGAGGGTCTTGAATTGGTGTTTCATCCTGACGGTCAGGAGAATGGTGTATGGAATGCAAAGTCAGTTGTGTGACCCCTTTCTGTAATTTGGAGCCTAATTAGTAAATTGATTTGGGGACAGGGCTTCCATTGGCAAGTGACTGGAGCAGGAGACTGTTTCTTGCTATCTCAAAGATTACCTATTGCTAAGTTCCAGTGATTCGCCAACTATAAAATAAGACACAGTCCAGGTTCCTCTGGACAGACCTGCACCATCATTTCTCGATTGAAACCAAAGGTGCTTATGATATACACTTTTAAAGGGTACTCTATTACCTTGTTGGTTGCATAAAAAATAACCACATCTTGTCACAATCAGAATAACTGGACTTCTGTTAAATTAACTTTAAATGTTGATTTGCAACATTGGTGTAATCCTGATGAATGCGGATCAGAGTTTGAGGGGAAAAATGTGCGTGTAACAAAGGGATACCCCTTCTCAGGCACTCTGCAATTCGTTGAATTCCTTTTTTATCGACCGTCACCTCGATTAAAGTCAGCATTCATGCTAGCCATGCTTGTGAGGCATTACCAATGACGTTAAACTCCTGCCTCCTCCCATCTCTTTCCGGCAATCAGTAGAGATACCCTTTTGGAGCTCCTGTCATTACCTGGACCCCAAACAAGCAGGCTTCCGACCTGCACACTCAACTGAGACCGTATTATTGACTGTATTGGATGAACTGCTGAGGGATGCAGACAGGGGCACTCCTCAGGCTCTGGTGTTATTGGACCTGTCAGCAGCCTTTGACACGGTTGACCATGGTATCTTGGTAGATCGTGTCAGGGAAGCAGGTATCCAGGGGTCGGCTCTCAGCTGAATCACATCCTTTCTGGAGGACTGTTTGCAGTCTGTTCGCCTCTCCCACTTTACTGCACCTAATATGAAGATTATGTGTGGTGTAACCCAGGGCTCTTCATTATCCCCCGCACCTGTTTAACTCGTACCTACTTCTTCTTATACTGTCCTTAAGAGAAAGAAAGGTGAGCACATTTAATTAGTCAGACGACCTGCAATTAATGTTTTCCATTGACAATACACCCAACTCCATATCCGAATTCCAAGCCACTGTGCTGTATATCCATAACTGGATGAACAGCAACCACTTAAAATTGAATCCAGATAAAACATAGGTGATCCTGATAGGTGACATCTGCAATCCCTGGAACCCACACTTCTGGCCAGCTGAACTGGGCTCACAGCCTACTCCATCCTCATCAGCTAAGAGCCTTGGAGTCACAATCAACTGTGACTTATCTATGAAGTCTCATATTGGAACTGTAGTTTCTACCTGGTTTTTTTCCAGCTACGGAAAATAAGGAAAATAAGCAGACTTCTTGCTAGGGAAGCCCTGGTCCAGGTAGTTCTAGCCCTGGTCATATCCCACATAGATTATGCTAACACCCTATACTTCGGCCTGCCATTGTACCCGATAAAGAGACTGCAACTTATGCGGAACCAAACTGCAAGACTGATTTTTCATCAGCATAGATGGCAACCAGCATCCCCACTCATGAAGAAGCTACATTGGCTCCCTGTATTCCAACGCTACACCTTAAAAATCGGCTGTCTTATTTAAAATCGTTACCTGGCACATTCCCAGAATTCATCTCCAATATCATTCAGAGATACATACCCACCCACAATATGCGATCAGCCACTCAAACTTATTGGTCACCCCATACTATAAATCAAAGCGGTTAGGTGGCAGCAGATTTGCGCTACTGGCTCCTCTCTTTTGGAAAGCCATGCCCCTTGACATTAGATCCTGTGCAGATCCCCTGAGATTGAGGAAACTCCTCCAAACATAGCTGTTCACCCAGGCATATGATTAACCTCAAACATGGCTGTTCACCCTGACATCTGATTAACCGTCCATGACTCTGGTCACTCCTATAGACAGCGCCAAGAAACCAATCGGTGTACGTGCACTTTATAAATAATTTTAATATAACATACTTTCCAGCACACTTCTCTGAACATTCCCTCAAGGGTACGCCAAGCTCATGGTTAGTCTTCAGTGTGGTGTGCAAATGCTCAGAGCTCCTATGCTAGCCATAGGCTAAAACTACATACCATGATGTAACCTATTGTTGAGAAGTTTTTTGTACCTAACCATGAACTGCATACGAACACCTAATATTGTGGAAAAGTACAGGAGCTGGTTTAAGAAGCACAAAACGAGGATCTTCATACAAAAAAAATGTTCATTGTCACTTATGACTTGTGCTAGACAGAAGAGTTTACACAGTTATTTCAATCTTTCCTACTTGACAATTTAAAATTGTTCTTAGTTATTTTCTTAAACCTATTAATCCTCTTTGGACATGTATTCTTAGTGTGATTGTTGTGATTGTGTTACACTGTATCATACTGCATCCTTCATACCACTTTCCATGTATGACTGCTTGACTAAGCTGCCTAAGGCTTTTCAGGCTCCACGAGCATCTTCATTATTAGGGAATATATACATATACATCTTTTGTATGGCTAGATGTGCCCCACAGCTGGAAACTATGAAAGGTCTTACTAGCTAGATGGCCTTTTCAATGCACAAAATCGTACGTTTGGTTAATGCCTCAGTAACCATCACCCTTTTCATGGTACAAAAAATATTCAAAGCTTAGTACAGGGGTATTCATACTCGGAGGTGGGCCACCTTAGGGAGGCCTCGAGTGATTCCAGGGGTGGGTACCAGGCTCTGGCCAAAAGAAGCATTATGCTTAAAACAGTGCTTTCTTTTCAGCAGGGAGGTCAGAATAAGTGGCAGTAATCCGCTCTGTAATGGGCTTTTACTAACATCTTCTGTAATGTATATCCTGCCAGGGAGAAGTGTAAAAAGGGAAGAGACTTCAAATATTCCTCAAACCTCCACCCAATTTCTAATAATGACACTTGTGGATACTTTTACACATTAGTAAGGCCTGCGTGACCAGAATAATTTGTTTGACAATCAATAATCACATGGGGAATGAACCACAAGCAGCCATGTATCAGGGTCTCAAAGAGAATTGTTCTGGAGACCCTCAACCACACATCCACAGCAAGCGGTGTATATTCTCTCAGTTTTCATGGTTTGGTGGATCGTGCCATCATCGGGTCTTATCACTTGAGTGTCATGTTCTCCAAGTGATTCACCGCTTATGTGTGGTTGAGGGTCTCCAAAATTATTCTCCTTGAGACTTTGGTACATAGACGCTTGTGATTCATTCCCCCCCCGTGATTATTTTTCGCTATGTGCTGGAAGCTAAATGAACCTCTGCTTCTCCCTCCCTCATTTTGATTTGAGTAGTATGTTTGGTAATCGTGTATCTTTTATTTTTAGTTTTACTGTAATAGAAATTACCAAACATACACAATATAACAAAGCACCCTCCCTCCCCTCCACAATTCCATTGTATCTTATTTTGTACATACATCATTGGGCTCATTTCATCCCTATACAGTGTTCATTATCAAAAATCTGATATATCCTAATTTACTGGCAGGGATCTCATAAAACTCATCCTCGGCTCCTCCCCAATGAACGGGGAAAACTAGTACAGATTTACAAACAGGGTACCCCATCTAAGTAATGCCAGCAACCCAGCAGCCTCATATCTTCTCAAATTTCTTTTGACACCCCCTTCCTCTATAAATGTCCCCATCCATTAGTCTGCGCTAGTCCATTCCTTTTCCCATTCCCGGTGTTGAGGAAGAGTTCCCGACCCCCATTGTCTCGCAGTGTCGTGTTTTGCCACCATGCAACCTAGATTATCTAGGAGTTTGTGATACTGGTTATGATCTGTCTGTCCCCACACCCCTAGTAGCGCAAGCCTAGGCTGAGGTTCCAATGCCATACCCATTGCTTCCTTAAGTGTCTCCTTCACTTACTCCCACTGTCTCGGGACAGTTCCAAAGTGTGTTGTAAAAGATGCCCTCCTATCCAACCTCTCTAAGGCAATATGCGTCTGCAGCCTTGCCGAGTCTACTATATAGTAAAGTGCCTGTGTAGTTTATTCTGTGCACAAGTTAAAATCGAATCAAGCCGATGTCCGATGTTCGCTGGAATTGCTACCTCAGCTGGAAAGAACTGTGCCTCCTGACAGTCCTCCTCCTCTAAGTCTCCGCAATCGTGCGACCACCTCTTCAGTAGCCCAAATATGGGGGTCTGTTTGTTCCTCATCAGTGTCCCTTATGTTAAAGAAATTCGTTTTTTCCCTACTAGCTCGGCAATCCTGTATTTGATTGCATTTTTAAAACAGTACAGAAATTAACTGCAATGTTTAAATAAGTCTAGACTTATTTAAACATTGCCTGTTTAATAGAATAAGTGTGAAAAGTTTTGATGGGGGCCCTAATGATTTTTTTTTCCATGGGGTGGGGAGCGGCATTAAAAAGTTTGAAGACCACTGGTTTAGTATCTGATGGCTATGTTAGGACTATGTATCAGTGTCTGATGGCTTTGTATCCAGCATTGCACCAACCCATTAGGCCTTATGGTCAGTAGCTTAAGACACTAGTGAGAAGTGGCATGAATCATTCATAAGAGACTTGCAAAATGTGTTTTTTTTTTAAAGATTTAACAAAGGAAAATGCTAGATATCAAGGAGACCAGTTCTCAGATTTTTATTAAATGTAGAAAATGAGGGTACACTGTACATATTCAAAAATGATCTAGCTAGAACACACTGAAAACTTTCCAATATATGTTGAATCCTAAAGATGCACATAGTGAGCCGCGTCTGCCTGTGTTCTTTCTAGTAAGAGTCCTTCTGTCTTGTGTATTCTGTTACTTTTCTATCTTTGTGAACCGGAAAAATTTGCATATACTACTTTTAGGTAGGACCATAGCTGAAGGAGGGTTTGTGGAAGCAGAAGAGGAGCATGTCATCTGAGGCAGCCTTAACAAAATGCCTGCCTCCCGGAGTAATTAAGTCTTCCTCGAGGACTAAGACAAGAGAAAAAGGAAGACTAGTAGTGATAATCAATCCAGGCCCTGATCCATGGTGGGGGGCTTCTAGCCTTCCAGCCTGAGACGCGTCTCATTCCTCACGCCTGGTGGCAGCTCCTTGGTTAATGGCTCGGAACTGGGAGCCAGGCTGCCAAGAAGAGCAATTATGAGCGCTAATGTGTTATTGAACAGAGATGGCGGCGAGGAGTCGTTAATTAGATAAATGCATTTGTCGGCTGGAACGACTCACACTGCATTGTAATCAAGATTTCTGCTTTATGCAACGTATCTTGTTTTAGGGATTGGTTTATTTTTTGGTTGCTTGATCTGAAAAGTTACTATACCCCTCAGAAAAACCTGGACTATAAGACAAATGAGCACTTAAGCTTCAGGGTAACTGTCCCATTTTAAGATGATTTTGATGTAATCGCCAAAGGATTCTTTTCTCAAGCTGTGGAGGATTTTGCATACTTCTTTCTAACCATATAAGCGCTAATCCCCCTTTACAAATTTACCTCGGCATCTTGCCGTTCAAGGAGACCATCATTCTGGGGCTTGTCACACTTTATAGACTTGCAGCCTAACCTTAAGTGTATATAGCTAGGAAGCTGCAAGTGAATTACTTTTCTCACCTCGCCTGGGAAGGGATACTGCAGGATCTGGATTAAGCAACCCCTCAATCTTCGCGGGCAGGAGACTTCTCTTCCCCAAAGTGATCATCTTGCTTACCTTTGCCTGCAGAAAACTCTCAAATATTTGCGGAAGGCAGATGTGAAACCAGTTGCCGACAGGTGCATCCTGATGGGAGACATAACCTTACCTGTAAAGATAATGAAAATCATAACATGTGACAGTCTAGGTGTCACTTGAGGGTTGAGAGGATATTGTCTCGTATAGTCCCTCATCTTGTCCCACACTTCTAGTAACAACGCACCTCACTCAAGGAGGTAAGAACTCCAGGTGAATGCCTTAGTCTGCTTTAACTCCCGCTCCCACCTTGAGCAGGGTAGCCCATCATTCAGGAAGATGCTCATTCACGCCTAGACAGGTCAGACTGGGACACGAAATACGCCTAGGCACCATAATAAGTGTGCCTCCATTAGCTAATCAGATACTTGAGAAAGTGGCCCACATTTGCAAAAAGGAGCAGTGTTGAACATGTAAAGGCCAGCTGTGTATTTGTTTTGCAAGGAATGGGATACCGCACATTTTTGCTTGCTGTGTGCAATGTTTGTGATAATATCATAGAACTCAACAGTAAAAACCGGGCCACCAGACCATAAAACAGGCCCACAACCAGCCAAAAAGACAGCCCACGCACGGACCTGTCAAATCACCCCTTCGGGCTCTGCCAGATTTCCCTATAGGTTAATTCGACCCTGTAAGTACCTACTGTGTATTAGATGCTCACTGTAATGCAGAGAAGACAGTCTCTTGGTCCCATCTAGGTGATCATTCATGGATCTTCAAGTCCACATCCATTAAAAGGTAACTCTTCCAGCTGTCTCCAGTAGAACAGTGCATTGACTGTAGGAGATAACTGCCCAAACTTACTGAACGATAGTACAGCATTTCTAAAGGGCTGTGAACGAGAGATCGGGAGAAGATGAGGACAGCAGATTGGCTAACATTCCCTGGGTTTCCCAGTGCCTCCGGTCTAGCTTCAAAAGCTTTTATCCATTTAAGTTTTGTGGGTGGTGATTTCTGCTGGCATGGTATGGTGTGTTAGAAAAAATATAGTGTTCTTCTTTGATGATTGCTCTGCTTCCGTTTGGGCCGTTGACAAGCTGGAATTGGTACATTATTATTAACTAACCATGTCCTTTATGCTCTGGTCCCTGTCTCACATTGCAAATGTTTGTAAATCCATACAGAGTCAGCCACCTTAAGATCAGTCCCGCTGTCAAGCTCCTTCTTTACAAAGCGCACTGTCGCTGTCTGCCAAACAGCCTTGCCTAGCAGCGCGGAGGCAGAGCACAATGAGAAATGCTAATGTGCCACTCGGAGCAGGAGGAGAGCACAATGGCGGCACAGCATTAGTGTCGAGTCAAGAGATGAGCACAGAGACTGAAAGCACAATCTCCTTGTCAGATAAGTGGAAGCCCTTGTCAGATAAGCCGAGGCACTGGAGGTGGCAGAAGGGGCATTGGAGCACAATGTTCTTGAAAATATGGAAATGTCAGGTCAGACTGAATGGTTGTACTCCGGGTTCAGCAGCTTTTCACTTGTAAATTGCGGAATTATTAAAGCAACTTGTTGCATTAAATGTGGTTTTCCTCCATCATTTTTGGAGAGAATTTTCCGATTGTGGTGAAGCCCTGAAGGTGGATATTAAAGATCATACTTTACTTGTGCCCCATCTTAGCAGCAAAGAATGCATCTTAGAATCACATTGGTGTCAATAGAACTTGAATCACGTTGAAGGTTAAGAGTCTCTCTTAGAACCACCCCATCTTACTCTTTGAACGGCCTACATTGTTGTACATCTGCCAGCTGTTCACATGAGCCTTTTACTCTTTGACCAGTCAACGTACTCATGAAGAAGATTGAATATACTTCCATGCGGTTAGCTCCTGTGACTGGGTCATGTTCTCTTCATGTCGAAAGAAAAATACATTGCTGGCTGGCTGTTAGAATTATATTCTCATTCTCTCTCCTCTCGCTCGCTCTCGCTCTCTCTCTCGCGCTCTCTCTCCTCGCTCTCTCTCTCTCCCTCTCTCCTCTCTCTCTCTCCTGATACGTGTTCAATTAATTTGTAGCTAAATCATTTTAAAGTATTGTCACAAGGCCAGTTCTGGAGGCTTAAAAAATCCTGGAGATTGTGAGTGTGAGCCTTAGACATAAGGGGACCATACTTAACCCATCACACTAGGGCCTGGTAAAAGTCTAGGTGATATTTGCTGTAGAAAATATATAGTTATCGGTTTTATCCGATATGTCCAGAGACCTGGTCTCTTATTTCTGTTTTTTTTACAACATGTAATGAAAAGCGATTTCCCACATTGTAAGCACAAGGTAGAAAGTTAAAATGCATGTTAGGATATTTCTTGAATGACACATGGTAAAATGGACCTATTATCTACATAAAGGTATGCGCTTCTGAGATTTGTCTATAGCAAGCAAGACATAAAAAGAATTATCAGCTTCAACGACTGCTACTTCAGGAAGAGTCAGTATTTTCCGATCCAATTTTCGCAGAAGCCTGAAAACGAAGCCAGATCCTTCAGGAATTAGTCCTTAGCCTAATGATCTTGACAAACAGACAATCTATAGAGTTACTCCCTACCAGGAAATCCTTCAAGCAACTTGTGACTAATTTCTGTAGAGGACCCATGGACATCCATCATTTTATTCTCCCTAGTTTTTGCATACCTTTTGCCATATATGCCCAAAGAGGTCCAGTCACCATTATTTAGTTCTAGATATACAACATTCCCACCTACACAAGGTGCAAGACAGACATATAACACTGAGCACTCCAAGGCGTGTCATCTTCTTATCTGAACAAGCAATGAAACTAAAACAGAGCACAATATACTCAATAACTCCACATAAGAAAGGCAGAAAAAAATAATACCCAACCCACCAAAGGTCTCACGTTTCCCATTTACAAACAAAACAAGATAGCAGTTAGAACAAAAGACACCTAGGCTCACAAACTACACATCCACACGGGATTCAGATCAGCACATCAGATAAATACCAGGCTCTCCTGGGATGTTGAAACATGTTGCATAGACACAGCAGTTCCAACAATACTCCAACAAGTGCCTCTGCTTTTTTTTTTTTGCACAACTGCAATTTTATCATACGTTCAGATAATCGGATAGAATGTTGCCTAGAATGTATTAGGGTATATAGAGAAAGGTAGAACATCTACAAAATATACTGAGAGATAATCTTCTCAATAACAAAAGTTGTACACTCCTCTATTCTCCTACCTTCCTGGTGTGGTGATGGTGAGGATCAAGAAAAATGTTTTTGGATTCACCTGGAGTAGTAAACCCAGTAAATTGGAATATAAAGTTGAAGATTTGAGAACATCAGCAATAAAGTGGTCACTCTCTGTAAGGTGAGAAAAGACCTGGTAGTCTTCCAGGTTGGTAAGGACTATAGAGTGGAAGGGGCGTGGTCTGATGGGGGAAAAGTAGAGAGTTCAGGCCCTCCTCTGTTTTGCAACAGGGGTGAAATCTATGTAAGCTATCTGAGCCTTCTGCTGGTGCCTTACGTCCACGGTTTCATACAAGTTGTTCCTCGAAAGATGTTGAACACTTCTGTTCCTTCAGTCTACAAAAACACACAGATCGCGAAACACACAGTAAAAAAAACATTGTGGTGCCTAACGCCCTACTCCCCCATAAGTGTGCGTGTTCTTTACTTTACCATTCTCAAAAGACTTGTTGCACGCTGGAGATGTCCGACAACGGAGGGACCTTTGAGGTATAAACAATGAATGAACTGTACAAATAGTTCTGAATTCATCAACAGTTAGGAAAGCACAAATAAAGCGCATTTTGTAATTCTGAAATGTGGTGGAAACAAAGGTTTTTAATGCGATCAAAAACAAATTAATAGACTTGGTGATTCAAAGAAACAGTCGTTGAAATACGATTTCCACACATTATCGTTTCTGTGCTGCATAGTTTTAACAGTAAAACGGTATGTCTCTGTAAATATAGTGTTCATTTCAATGGAAAATGTGTAGCTTGTACATGGCAGCGCACTGCCACACCATGCTTTATTAATATATTTTCAGCAGTGTGTTCTAGCTACATACTGCATCTTTCCCTCTTTCCTGCCGAATAGATTTGCTACACATGGATTATTCACAATCCCTATGTCTTCCGTGATATCACATTAATGGCAGCACCCCCACTCTGAAAATTGTTCCAGCACTACTGGTGCATGCCTATTGTGAAATGTCATTCACACATGAGCCCCTGATGGCACACTTCCTTTCAACTATCTGTTTCTATGCAGGTCTTGGAGAAAGCAGCATACTGTAATTGAAATAGCATTTGCTCAAATATCTGGCATGCACTTCTCAGCTTTTGCTACAGTATTCAGTGTTAACACAATTTTACTGAAAAGACTACTCTTCGTCAATAAAATATACATACCGATTAATGTCTTATAATCTGCAATTCACATCCCAACAAAACATTATAACAGATTTCAATAGGATCCGCTCAATACAGCGCAGGGGCACATTTAGAAGATTTAAACAAAGATCTAAAACCACACAGTGAAATAATCAAAAGCAATAAGTCTGTGCATGGACATTAAAAACGACAATTCGAAGAAAGACTCATATGCTTCTTTTACCAGCAAAAATTATAGTGCAAGTCTCGACAAAGCGAATCGGCTTTGTCAATGAGATTTCTATAGCACTTGCTAACTTAACTGACCTTGTTTCTAAGCATTCCCAATGTTTACAGATAAGACGGTAAGTAATTAAGAGTATGCAAGGCCTTAGATTCTTTTTCATTGCAATTTAATAATCAAATAATTTCCTTTGCTCACTTGGCTTGCTGAAAGTAGTGTTAGCAAGCAGAGGAGATTTTCCCCAGGGTTCAGTAGATGGATAGCAACTAAGATACTGCATATACACAATATTGTCAAATTGGTGTCTCTTCTACAGACTAGAGGCATAATTTAGAGGGCAATATGGAATCAAACTCAAACAGGCCTAGGCGGAGTTTGCAGAACTGCGCAAAGTGACCAAACAACTGCGCTGCGTGGAGTACCCCAAGCGGCGGAGTGCGTTTGGTCGCACTGTTCGCGCTGATTTTTAGCACCGGTTGTTTGTCCCACGCTGGAAAATAAGTGCAAGCAGCACCATGCGCAGCGCAAGAGGGCGCTGCTTCGTTCTGCCGCTCAAGTGGATGTTCTACACGAGCGGCAGCTTCCTCAACATGAACGGAAGGTTTTTCAACGTGAGCGGTCGCGGCCATCCGCGACCTCCTGCGTTGAGACATCTCGCGGGGAAGTGATCTGAAGTAAGATGTTCCTCGCTCTCGAGGAAAAAACGGGCTTTTTGGAACTCTGTATGCTGCACGGAGTGGGGAAAACTTCACTAGTGAAATTTCACGCCCAGGCCTACTTGCAAAATAACTCTACAACTCAAAGTGTACACCATGTTCATGCTTCGTTTCACCTACACCCACCTTATATCCACCTGTCCCCTGACCACAACCCTTGAGGTCTCAATGCAACTCTCTGGTGCACTGCAGGCCATACTGTTTGGCTCTTGGGAAACTGCTTGTAAGTACCCTTGGTGTACAGCAACTCAAAAAACACACTGTCAAAGTCAATAGGTCCCAAAGGCAAAATCTTTTGGCTTTATCAATGCTTGTTTGTTGATGAGGAGTGCAGCAGCCTCACCACCAACCATTTCGGATTTCAAAGGCCTGTGGTGGCCGCCCCTCACCCTCATTGTAGCACTGCTGCAACATGACCTTCAATTAATCAGCTCCTCCAAACCTTAAACATTAAATTGCAAGTGAATTAAAAGAGAAAAAAAATCTGACAATTACATCAATTGGTGCGCAGTTTAATTCAATAAAAGCCGTATCAAAAACAATCGCATGAGCAAGGCTGCCAGTTAACCAAGCTTTTCATTCCTACAACGGTGCGAGCGATGGATGATTTATTGGACTTAAACATTTTGCGACATGGGCTTTCACAATTACATTTTACATGCTTAATTGTGCTTGGGTGTTAGTAATTTCATTTTCGTCCCTCCTCGATTCAGTTCACCGCCCAATTCGGGTACAAAGCTTTGTTCTCCGAGCGCCGGAGCTGCTTGAAATGGATGGAGGTGTCAGAAGGCAGGTGTCAAATGGTTTAGTGGGCTGCAGTGAACCTGTTAACGTTTCAGAAAGAGAATTTAGGAGCGTGGCTCTGGGGGTGGGCGGGGTGTGACAGCTCGATGGGGAGGGATTGCGTCGAGCTAGAACATGAATCACGCAGGGCAGCCAGATAATGGCAAACCAGTTCCCTTTGTCACACTCTGAGGAGCAGGCGCGGCACAGACGGTGAATAAAACATTGTTTTCCAAATGCAATCGAACGTGCTGGTTTGAGACGCATAAGTCAACCTCTAATCCACTGAGCAGGCGCCCGAACTTCCATAACACGCTGAACAAACACAGCAAATTGAGAAGCATGGGCGCCCTGCATAATGCACGACTCAGAGAGAGCAGCACAAGCCACAACATCGCAGCCCTGGCTTGCCTATGTAGCAGGGCGTTGTATGCGGGGTAGGGCACGATTTTTAGTTTTGGGGGTGACGACCTCCCCCCAACTCTTATTTGCGCCCGTCGCGGAGGAATCGCCGGCACTCACCTTCCCCCTCTTAAATGAAATGCAGGGGCCGCCGCCAGCGCCAAAAGACCTAGCTACGTCGCTGCTGTGTAGGGACGCTTGCAGCCTAGGCAACTTTAGTGCAAGCTTCCCTCTCATACATACAAAAGGCAAATAGGCAACCTCAGCACCAGAGGCGCAACTAGTGCCAAATTTGAGGGGGGGGGGGGGTCGGGGGGGGGGGCTAAGAAAAAATGTCGGGGCGGGGCTGAACCTTTAATCAGTAGGCAAAGTGGAGCTGCAGGGGCTCTTTGAAGTGGTGAAACAACTGCAAGGCCTAATTAACATTCAAATGGTCTTTTAAAGACCTGTGAAACGTTCGGGTGCGGCTCTGTGTGTGCCCGGGACCTGTCTCATCCCGGGCTGCCACACACGAGGGGGGGGGGGGGGTGTTGCGCGCCTGCTCAGCACCAGCTTCCCTCACACACATAACAGGCACATCAGGGGCAGAAACAGGTCGAGCATTACTCCGACAGAGCCAGCACAAGACAAATAGCAGTCGGTCCCAGTGCTTAATTTGAGCCGGTGGATTGTGGTGCTCAGCACCGGCACTTAATTGGCTGCACCTGCACTAGTGACAGTCTGCCTCATGGTGGGCTCTGTGCCTGATTCAGCGTGAGCACAACAACAGTTGGTTACTAATCCAATATATGTTAAAAATGGATGATACCTGCTGCCCTTAGTAATCTTATAGCTTTGGGGGCCTGAAAAAGTGTGAACTGTCACACTTGCAGGAGTGTGTTGGTAAGTAGCTGGTTTAGTGCGGTCATTGTCAGTGCTGGCAGGGGCAGTGAGTGGTGTAGGCTGCAGTGGCCTCTTGATGAGGGGCCCTGGCACTTAATTCTTTACAAATTAAGCACTGTAAAGTCTCCTCACACAGATACAGTCGCAGCACATACATGATTATTACAAGATCTCCTTACAAAGCACTTAAAGCATTCCAAGTTCACCCCACAGGGGCAGCTACGGTCCAATCTTCCCTCATACAAGAGGCATAACACAGAAAACAGAAGTACAAGCTCTCATCTCTACAGCCTGAAACTTATCTCCTGAGGCGGAAGCCGGGAGCAACGATTTTAAAAATATAATTTGTATTTTGTGTTTTTACTTGCTGGGCACTTACCCTCTCCCTCTGTTCCCCTTACCGTCTGTACCCGCACAGCCGATTAAGGCGCTGCTGCAGGCCACGGGGAGGATTGCCGCCATTCTCGGGGGAAGCCCTGGGTCTAAGCCACGCCCACTGATGCTAGGCCACACCCCCTTTTCCACCTTTTTAACCATGTGCCTCCCCTGGCCACGCAGCAGACGTGCGCACGGCGCGCCAAAGGCTAGCCCGTCTGCGCCCGTCCGCGCCAGGCCGGGACCCGGGTCCCCTCACCCTGCCAGTTTTCTTACTTATTCATCTAACCAGTTACTGGCATGCTATGACAATTGGCCGATAAGCTCATCCATCTTGGCCAGGATCGACACCTTCGAAAATGCTCATCCCATCCATGCTAATCTTCCAACCTTGAAGCCTAAGCCGCGATTGGTGTTGCTACCTCCTGCCTCTCCGATGTCACGGCCCTAACCCTCTGTAAGTCCCCCCCCTCACAGCCTCTGTCTCTCTTCTTAACACCCACTCTGCGGTCAGGCATCAAGTGGAGCTTTTCGACCTTCTGGATACCACCAAGCCCGAGATTTTATTTCTTACAGAAACCTGGTACACCGCTGATTCCCTGCCAGATGTCCTTACCTCTCTTCCCGACCCTTACTATATCCTCCGCGCCGATCGCCCTGATGGGAAGACCGGTGGTGGAGTGGCTATGATAGTCCGCTCCAACCTTCAATTCCAATCCCTCCCCCACCCTCCTATTTCATCAGTTGACTTTTTGGTTGTTCGCTCTTCTAATCTTGCGACCCCCCTCACTGTTGTGCTCCTCTATCGGCCCCCTCAGACTATGCCTCACTTCATCCCGGCCATACAGGAACTGCTGGCCACTCTTGTAATTAACAACTCCGCTGTTCTTCTGCTAGGGGATTTCAACTTTTGGCCGGGTGACCCCCGTGAGGACACCATGTCCAAAGACTTTTCTGATACTCTTCATTGCATCAATTTTATCTCTCATATCTCTCTCCCCACCCACACTCATGGTCATACTCTTGACCAAGTCTGGTCAACCAATTTATCTATTTCTACCCCTACTATATTGCCCTGTGTCTGGTCAGACCCCTCCCTGATTTCATTCTCTGTCCACTTGGGCGAGGTCAACTCTTCCCCCCCGCCTCCCCCCCTCCCAAAAACATCTGGGCCCGCAACTGGAATAGGGTGGACCTAGCTGCATTAGGCCACTCAGTAGCCTCCTCTGCCCCTGTCCTGACAGACACTCCTCCCAACATGCAGGTAGCCTTTATCAACAACTGGCTATCAGAGGCCTGCAATCAAGTTGCTGCACTCAGACGGGTTAGAATTTGTCGCCCCCCACGATGCCAACAGATGGTTTACCAGCACCCTTAAATCCCAGAAATTGACGCTTAGGCAGGCTGAGCGACACTGGCGACGCAGATATTGTCCTGACCTTAAGGCTTAATACTTGTCCCTCCTTCGGGCCTATAAAAATGCTATAATTACCGCCAAACTGGAATATTTTTCCCAGAAAATTCATCAGGCAGCCAATAGACCCAAAGAACTTTACGATTGTACATGAGCTAGCTGCCTCCGACCGAGCTGCTCCTAAGCCTATCCCCTCTCAATCTCTCTGTGACGCTCTCAATGATTTCTTTGTCGAGAAGATCATTACCATCAAGCAGAATATACCCCCGGCTCCACCTCTCTTTTCCTGCCCCCCACTGCTACCGCCCTCCTCCACCCTTGACCAATTTCCTCTGATCTCAGAAGATGTCTTCTGCATCCTGCTAGGGAAAGTTAAAACGGGCTCTCCCGCGAACCATTGCCCGGCCCACATTCTGAGGGAGATCTTTTCCTGCTGCCCGGTACCTCCGGTCACCGTCCTTAATACCTCCATCACCTTAGGAGTTGTACCTGATTCGTTTAAATCGGCCATGGTCATCCCTATCCTAAAAAAATTGGGCGCCGACCCTACTCTTCCCTCCAACTTTAGGCCCATTTCCTTGCTCCCACTCCTGGTAAGATTCTGGAGAGCCACATCACTTCTTCTCTCTCCACTTACATTGAGGCTAATCATCTCCTGGCTGCCCATCAGGCGGGCTTTCGACCTGCACATTCGACGGAGTCTGTTGTCCTCTCCGTTGTCGAGCTCAGACGCAGCGCCGACACCAACTCCCCACAGGCTTTAGTACTCCTCGATTTGTCCGCCGCCTTTGACACGGTCGACCATTCTGTTCTTCTCGACCGTGTCAGGGGGGCTGGCTTGCGGGGGTCGGCCTTAGCCTGGCTCACCTCTTTTTTAGCAGGCCGCACGCAGGCTGGAGGGCTTCCTCGCCCCTACCCGTTCTGTTTCCTGTGGGGTACCCCAGGGTTCATCTCTCTCCCCTCTTTTGTTTAACCTATACATATACCCCCTTATTGTTGCTTTCCAGGACATGGAGGTCACGGCATTCAATTATGCCGATGACCTCCAGCTTATTTTCAACCTTTCCCCTTCCCCTGATTCAATTTCCAAGGTTCATTCCACCCTGACCTTCATTTATAACTGGATGAACCTCAACCAACTGAAAGTGAATCCGGATAAGACTGAGTTGGTCCTTATCGGCGGTCTCTCCAATCCTTGGTCTTTCCGCTTTCTGGCCTCCTACCTTTGGTTCCCCCCGTCTCCATCTGCTTCCGTGAAAACCCTGGGCTTAAAAATTAGCCAAGACCTCTCTATGCGCCCTCAGATCAGCGCAGTGGTCTCCTCCATCTTTCGTATCCCTCAGGACCATTCGCAAAATCTCACGGTACTTTTCTGCTGAAGCCCTCAAACTCATCATCTTGGCGATGATCCTATCTCGCCTGGACTATGGCAACGCCCTGTATGTCGGCAACCCAGCGCATGAGCGCCGTCGTTTGCAGCTCATTCAGAACCAAGTGGCCCGCCTTATCCACAGGCTTCCTAAATCTAGCCATATTACCCCCTGCTAAAGGCCCTCCATTGGCAACGTTCGCTCTTTAAGATGGGCTGCTTGATCTTCATGTCCCTAGCCGGCACTGCCCCTGACTTTTAGTTCCAAGATCAAGGTGTACGTTCCCAGTAGGAACCTCCGCTCATCCACCCAGTTCCTCCTTGCTGTTCCTCGCTTCCGAAGGAAGAAATTTGGGGGCTCCAGTTTTTCAGCCCTTGCTCCCCTTTTCTGGAATGCACTCCCTTTCGCTATCAGATCCACTCCTAGCTACTTGGATTTTCAAGCAGCTCTTAAAACCCACCTCTTTTCCCTAGCATACTCCTCTTAATTTTTATTTTCCTCCTCTCTCCTCAGGGCTAGTTCCTTTCTGTAGCGCCAAGAAACCGCTTGGTAGTAGAGCGCTTTACAAACCCTTCCAACTTCAACTTCCTCCCACAGAGAACATATAGATAGCATAGGAAAGACCTGTGCAAACGCCTGTCACTGAACACAGACGGCATTTGCAGACAGTGCAACTTGCCTTTCACACACAGAATCGGAAGAGCACATGCAGCCACTGTGCAAAGTTCTCTTAATTGCATAACTGGTACAATGCCACATAGTACACTGCAAAATATTCACTACTCACAGACCCGGTAGAACACAAGCCAGAGTAAACAGCCCCAACGTAAGATTCCTGCACGCTTGTATAACAGGTACAGGGATGATCTCAGTTCTTCAAGGTGCTCGCTTACCATGGTGAAGACATGGAGGAGATGATGAGTCCACACTTTTTGGCCAGTTAGATCTCTTGGCGGCTCAAGCACTGTCGCTCAGCAGACTTTGAGGTAAACGTCTAATTTACCCGTTTGACTTTCATTGTATGTCTCTGGACGCCATGTTTTAAAGATCATGAATAAAGTGCACAATTGGCTACACTTTCTAGTGGCACTAGATGTTGTTCTCACGCCCAAAGTCAAAACAATGGTCAAAGTAATTTGAGGAGTCCTTCTAGAAAGTCCACACAAAGTGTGACTGCTGTGGAACCGCATAATTAACCTTATCAGAAATTGCTCCTTATGATTTTCATTCTCTTTGCAAGAAGTTGCAATGCTCTGTAAGGAGAAAGCCTGTGGGATTATCTCTCCACAATGGGCAGAAGATGACATATGGCTCCTACATAAGGGCCACCAGAATATCAGAGAACAGGCCATAACACTCTAGTATTTCTCATGTGCTGCTACTCTGCTTATCAAAGTGTCTCTTTTTCTTGTACTCGATTTTGGATCTGTCCATTGACAGTTGGTAAAGCTCTTAGCCACCTTTTGCTGCACTGCCAAATTGACTGAGCCTGCCGGTTCCAATGAACAGGTGCTTCAAACTCCTTTTTCCTGCAGGATGGGTCAGGGCACTACCAGGGAGGCGGTGGTTTATTTTGGTTTGATTCTTTGAGAGATATTTTACCTTCCGTTGGTTATAGAGTAGCTAACTTTTGCAGGTCGCTTGTGTAAATATGCTAATTGGGGGGACTGCATGCACTCTTTGCACATTGGTACCCAAGATGCTGAGATTGTGCCTCTGATGTGGGGCTCATGAAGCTAGCATCAGGATCGACAAGCAAACGTGACCCTTCTGGGCAAGGTACACTTTCTGTTGATTCTGCTCCTTGTCCTTCATTTGACCTCATTGCGGTTCCTGTGAGGCTTTTAAAAGACTAACAGTGGGGCAGGATGTCAATCATGTGATGTCAGGAGGGTTCAATTGATGAGTAATATAATATCTGCTACCTCTGCTATTTAGCTGAATTTCGTGCACTTATCCGTTGCTGTTCATCTTTGTGCCACTGGTTCTTCCTGCCACTTTTTCCGTGTGCTTTTTTTTGGTACAGGTTGTGCGCCTTGTCTGCAGTGTGCTGATAAGGTTGTTATTCATCCCACCACATATTTCAAATAAATATGTCATCATGTAAGCTTTCTGGATTCCTAGATGTATTTACTCCAGACTTGACAACTGCGTCCTCACCATCAGATACAATCTCACATGGCGTTTGTTCATCTTTCTATTAGCTGAAAGATTCAGGGTCACATATCATTTTTTGTGATTTTCGATCTTGCAGATTGCAGTCTTATCCGTTTTGTAGATCTTCAGAATGAAGAGGTATTCCGAAAAAAACACGTAAAAACACGTAGAGCTCACGTTGCATCAGGGCCATCATGAACAAGTAAAAAAGAAGTAAATGCAAAAGAAGTGTATTTAATTTATACCTCCTGCACTGTACCTGAAGCTGGAAAACGTAACAAACCCTCTTGCTTACTAAAACAACCTATATACACCAAAAGAAAATATATATATACATACATATATAAAAAATCCGTAGACATCTTAAACATCAAAATGCTAGTCTTTTATAGTTCTTCGTCCATATTTTCTTCTCTGAAGATACATCAACAGGGTATCTACAATTCTGTGGCTGTCAGATACCACATTTCTCTGGACTTTTGCCTTTTATGCACTCCTGCACTTTAATCGCTGCATCCTTCCCCTGAAAAGTCTCCAGAAAAGAGCACATACATAGCTTTGTGATTCAGAAATGCAAAGCCAATGACTTGTCTTGTAAATTTGTGTTCTTCATAGATTGCACAGCCTCTGTAAATGTTTTGGGCTTGTTGATATTTTAGCATCAGTAGGATAAAATTGATTTTTTGCAGAATTAGAAAGGATAGGTAGGGCCCATTGCCCTATGTACCCACTTCTGCCTAAGCCAATGGTGATATTGTCACAGTGATTTATTTGAATAAAACAAATGCATATTGAGCAGCTCTTTGCAGCAAGATGGGGGGGGGGGTGCTTCTTCCCCATATTCCCCCCTCGTGAGTTGTATTTGTCTGTAGCGTGCCAGTGAAATGTCAGCTGCTGCTATCAGCAAATTGGTAGTTTCCAAACTTTAGTTCAGAACCGAAATGTTTTATTAAAATCACTCAAGGAATAACACCCAGAGAGAAACCCAAAAGGAAGGACAAGAGCAGCCTATTCCAAAGAAGCCACATGTAGTTATGATGAACCAGTGAGAGAGAACCAACATGAGAGAATGAAGCCTCTGAGGAGCAATAGGAAATGGATAAGAAAGTCACCAAGAGTAGGCAGGAAGCTAAACAGGCAACGCTTCATGAACATTCTGTACAGCCTGCTAGGGGTGCAAGAGGTGAGTTATACTCGCCTCCTTGTCTTTAATAAAATATTTCATGTCCTCTGCTTCAAAGCTTGGAAAATCTCGGTTAAGGCACAACAGAGACTGTGCATATTGCGCATGGTCCAAACCCATCAAGAACCATCACCCATGTGACGATCCACTGGCCCGAGATATAACTAAACGTAGCTGCTCTGGCGCAGAGAGCACTTCTAAGGGAATTATCCAACCTCAAGCCAGCACAGCCATAATTTCTCATGTGGACAGGGTGGCTAAGGATGAAATAACAAACTGAGCAGGGGACATAACCGCAGGGCTGATGTTGTTTTTTGCAGTTTCCTGAAGGAGACCAGGAGCTGAGCAGAGGAGGAGCCATTGCAAGATTTTACACATGCCACTGGGAACAGCACACTGTTATAGCAGCTGCTTAGACCCTGGATTGAACTTTGGGACCTGAGCAGCCCATCAGAAGGCTTTCTTTCCAAACTATAACTATTATTACAGGCCCGAAAGGGAACATTCTGTGCCGCCAGCTCCCATCTCTAGGGTGTGCTTTGGGCTCTCTAGGGTGTGCTTTGGGCTCTGGGAGTGCTGCGGAGCAGGAGCTGTCTGTTACCTAAACAATAAGAGAAAAATGGCTCCATTCTCCCAAGGGGCTCCCTCAGCCTTTTTTAATGCGGTCTGCAGCTCACAGATGGCAGTCTAGACTCCTCCCCTTGCTTCGGCTGAGCGTGGCGCCCAGTGAAACAAAAGAAGAAATGTGTAAACAAACACGTTACATTTTTTTTAAAAATTTGGGCTGATGGAACTTCCTTCTTCACTAAATCAATTGGAGGAGTCTGGACAGGTTCTATGAACCAGCAGCTATATTAGAAGAGACTGAGGGGGAAACCACCATTACAACGCAGTCATTCCAACGCACTACCTTTAAAATGCAACTCTTACAACGCAATTGCCTTTACATCGCATGCCATTTCAACGCAGTCATTACAACACACTGCCTTCACAACGCATGGCATTACAATGCATTATAAGGTAAGTAATGGAGATTTTTTTGTTTTAGGGTAGGTATGGGTTTTGGGGTACATGGGAATAGTAATTTTTACCCCTACTCTAGCCAACACTTTCCCTACTGTTGCACTCACTGGAGTGGGAATAGTAATTTTTACCCCTACTCTAGCTAACACTTTCCCTACTGTTGCACTCACTGGAGTAGGAATAGTAAATGTTACCCCTACACTATCCAACACTTACCCCACTGTTGCCCTAAAAGTATTATGTGTTGTAAAGGTATGTGTTTTAATGGCATGCGTTGTAAAATCATGCGATGTAATGGTAGTTGCGGTGTAAAAAGCGCTTTGTAAAAGCATGCGTTGTAATTGTTTGCGTTGTAACGTCATATATTCCTGAGGAAGCGTGTGGGTGGGAGAATGGAGCTATATATTTCTCTAGCCATTAGGTAAGAAACCGCTCCTGTAATAATAGTCATATTGCCCTTACCTGCAGCTTTTGATCCCACCCCTCCTTATTATGGGTCATCGACTGTGGCTCGGGCCATATTTACAGGGAGGGGAATTAAAACTGTTGTTGTCCACATGTCAGGAGAATAATGTGTAATTAACATATTTGTTAATAAGTCCACCTCAAAACAAAGTTACTAAGTGATTAAGGGAATATGTATTTATTTATTTCATTAAACCAGAGGGAAATTACACAATCCATACTGTATTGTATGCAGTAGGAGTGAAAGTGGTAGAAAAAAAGAGAGGGTGGCTAGAAGACAGGACACCGGCCATGTTCCAAAGAAGGCAGGGCAAATAGGAGGACAAGCCTTAAGTAACAAAAAGAAAATCAATCCAGTAAAGAAACACTCAAGATAAATGACGGCACTCAGCGAGTGTAGAATATACCAAGATAGACCGGGAAATAGAACATTGCTCACAAGGGTAGGGGGGAAACGCAGACACCAGATTGGGTATTTAAAGGCAGAAGATAAAAACTGAACCTATTTCAGTGCCGGGACCAGCAGTAAATACAAGCATTTTTCAGTGGCAGAGTACTCCTTGTACTGGTGGTAACAAAAATGAGATCAGACGGAGAAGGATGCCTTTAACCAATTTGAAATATTAATTTGTAAAATGCTTGTAGCCGCCTTTTAGCAGATGCGTGGATAGAAAAACAGTAATGAAATCCTAGGTCCAAATCTTGGAACATAGTAATCAAACCTACAGCTGGAGCTCATGCAAGTTCTTTGAGTAAAGAGCAGGGACAAAATGAGTGGCTGTAATTGGCATAGTTTGCGTTTGGCTATAAAAACATACACTTGGTTACTGAGCATGCATGCAGCATGAGTGCATGCTCAGTAGTCAAGAAATAATTAGTATACTCAAACAGTATGTATGTTTTTGGTATTTCTGTTGCACAGACCTAGCCAAAAAGCAGCAGAGCGCTATACATGGTCAAAGGCATGATTAAAATCGGCGGGTAATGGGAGAGGAAGCCAGGTTGTGGTCGGTTAATACATTGTGATGTGTTCTTTAGAGAGGTGAGTCTTCAGCTCTTTCCTAAATTGGAGCAGCGTTGGAGGTGGTCTAGATGGATTCGGAGATGTTCGAGATCCGGTGTGCATAGATAGAATAGGCCTTTTGCCTTGTTGTCTTTCTTTTTTGCTCTTCTTAGTCTCCTGTCTGATGCTGTCCTGGCAGCAGGTGTGCCGAGAACCACCAGAGATGGTGAGTTTATCTGCAAGATTAGCAGAGTTGCTGGCTGTGATGTCTTTGTAAATGATGCTGCTGGTTTTGAAGATGGTAAGGGCTGTCTATGGGATCCAATGGCCTTCCATCAGGGTGGCAGGAATGTTATATTTCATAAGTGTGCTTTTGCTGCCAGGTCCAAGAGAGTCTAACTCTACAAGATTGCTGATTTGGAGTTTTATATAGCACAGACTTGACCCGAAGGTATCAGAGCACTTTACATGAGCACAGTTGCATTACAGACGGACAGATTCATTTTTATTACGCATGGGGAGATTAAGTGATTTGCCTAGACTCACAGGATGATGAGCATCCCTGCAGAGACTAACCCGCTTCCCCAGCTTCAAGGTAGACCGCTCTAGCTGTTAGGCCATGCCGAGGTCCTATTTATTATCTGGAAAGGAACTGGAATTTGTTATGGTGAAGGGTAAGACCCTTTGTTATTAGGGTTTTTCTGAGATGTGTCTTTTACAGAACAGGAGATGTTTTTCTTTTCTTTGATATCAGCGGGTTCCTTACCCATCAGCATCATTCTTGAACTCTGGCACAATAACCCTCTGTGCCCCCTCCCACACAGAAACCCACAGTCCAAATAAGAGCCTTTCTGAGTGACTTACTCTTTTCCTAGCCAACAGCTAGATTCCTTCCTGGGTCCGAAAGAAATCCTCGTCAATACCAGTTCTTACCCTCTCCATGGTCCTGCCAAATCACCCACCATGCACTTAACTAAATAAAACAAGGAGAGAGGACACTCAAAGTTCAGGGCCCTGGCTAAAGCATGCCTTGTACCCAAACCTGAGAGTGGAAAGTATATGCATTTCAGGAAAGAACCTTAAACCTAAACTTTTCTGACTTGCCTACAATGAATGGGCTTCGTGGAGGCTGCGAATAAAGAATATTGATTTCCCAAGCCCTCCTTTTCAAAATACGACGCATTACTGTGAAGTATGCCAAAGGCAGCACACAGCGCTCAACAAAAGTTCATAAACAAAAGTGGACTGTCTAAGTGCCTCTTTTTCCACTGATGCCACAGTTTTCCAATCTCTTCTCCGTGTATAGTTCTAATTTGTGACTTGAAATACTGATTTTCACTCAGTGATCCTTTTCATAGCACAGGGGGGACACATCAGACAACGTGCCTCTCTCTGCTTCACGTTAGTCTCCCTCTTTTTAACCATGCAACTCTCTAACTCCCCACTGGGTTTTACCTCCTACTGTATGTTAACCCACGCCCTCCCTCCCTCTCTCTCTCATTAGCTGCGGTATCTAGCTCACCTCTCTATAATTTATCCATTATGCTCCTATTTTTCTCTGCCTTGCCATCTCTGAAGTATATCTCGCATTTGTCTGCAACTCTCTGCTCTGCCTCATCTCCCGTATTAATCTACCGTGCCTCTTTCTTCTCCTCCATTCTTTCTACCTCTTCTATCTTTAATCTTCAACTCCTAACCTAATTTCTCTGTGCTACTCACTTTTTTCGGCCACTTGCCCCCTCTGTCTCTCTTTTTCTAGCTACCACCTTACAGTCACCTCCATTACGCCTTTCTCCACTGCTCTTTCACCTCTCCACTGCTGTCTCTTGCCTGCCCATCTTTATAAATCTATATCTTCCTTGTTCTACCTCTGTTCCTTACATTTACTACCACACCTCCTCTTATTCTACCTCATCTTTCTATCACAACTCTACCCTCACCTCTTTCTACCTAGCTTCTACCTCCACATCTCTAGCTCAGTCCTGGGCCGGCTTTAGCGCTGATGGCGCCCAGTGCGACAATCACTTTTGGCGTCCCCACATCCCATAACCACCTCTTCGGATTCTCTCCCTACCACCTGCAAAGGTGCCCCTCATCTTTCCTAGCATAAGATATTGCTACAGACAGCGCCCCCCCTGAGGTCCCAGTGCCTCCCTCCACAGGTCAGCGCTCAGTTCGAAAGCACCAGTCGCACTGCTGTAAAGCCAGCCCTGGCTCAGTCATTTTCTCGCTTCTTTCTTTCCGCCCATACCGATCTTTGCAGACTCTCTGTACCTAGGCACTCACTTCTTCCTTCTTTGTCTCCCCCTCCCCAAATGTCCCCTTATTCCTAATCAACAAACCTGGTGACCCTACCCTCTCTGGCTATCGTGATAGAAGAGAAGGGTAAGGGTAGGGAATCAATGTATCATATTTTACTTGACTGAATGGCCAAAATCCTCTAAGCAGTGTTTTCTTGTTCAACGTCCCAATTTTAGTGTCTGTTGTGAGGAGCTTTTTTTTGTGACTGCAAAAAGCGGAGTCAGACGTTTGCCAGACCATAGAGTCCATGTAAGATTCAGTCGCCACATAAAAGTAATTCCTACTTCCAATCGCCAACACAATAAGCTGTGCCACTGCTTTTATTTTCATAATGTTCTCAACAAGTCTTTCCTTAATTTCTCTCTGCTTTTTTATGTATGAAACTCAAAATGCCCAACCGCTGCCTCTGATGGGGTTGTGTTCTCCATCTTGTTGCCTGCAGATGATGTAGCACAGCTAGTTACAGTAAAAAAAAAAAACAAGCATTTACAATGCAATGGTCTCTGCATTAATAAAGGTAGAGCTATTGGCATTGCTCATGACATTTTTTTTAAAATCATAAATAAATGGCATTGTCATTTACATTGCCAATAGTTTAATTGCTTGCAGATGCAAGACCTATTGCATTAGCACCCACACACAGAGAGAGTAGTAGAGTGAGTAGTTGATAGTGAGTAGGAGAGAGTTATTAGTAAAGCGAGTATTTGAGAGCGAGCAGTAAAAAGTGAAAGAGTGAGTATTAAATAGTGAGAGAGTGAGCAGTAAAGAGTCCTAGAGCCACACACATTTACATGCACAGCCACACCCTTACATATACAAAGTGTATTTTTAGTTTCAGTAGTAAAGAGTGAGTAGTATAGAGTGACTTATTATGAGTGAGTAATGTTGAGTAGTAGAGAGTGTGTGTGAGAGAGAGAGAGTGTGAGAGAGAGAGAGAGAGAGAGTGTGAGAGCGTGTAGGCAGGCAGTGTCTGCTTCAAAGTGCTGCCGCGGCCTGCATTTATTTACTGGGCCGCGGGAGGAGTGGCCTTCCGGGCGTGGCAGCAGCTTCAATTTACAATGGGATGCAGCGGTCTGAAGCTCTCTAGGCAGCAGGTGCTTCAAAGAGCTATGGGGCCTGATTTAGTAGGCGGCAACCGGTGTCAATGAGAAGCACAGGCCTCAATGAACTGGTGCAACCCGTGCTCACTAGGCAGCTGGGCCCTCAAAGACCGCAGATGGCCTGTGTGCTCTAAGCCGCTCGTTGTCCTGCAGACCTATGTTCTCTAGGCACCTGGCTTCAAGGAGCTGCAGCATCTCGAGCTCTTTGCTGGTCTTTGCTTCCTAGGCAGCGCAGCTTTCAAGTTTTACAGAGGCCTGTGCTGTTTCTGCAGTAGGAGCTAGAAGTAGTTTCAGAGCAAAAATGATCTAGGCAGGCAGGGCTTCAATGAGCTATAATCGTGTGTGCCCTCCTAGTAGCAAGGGCTTCAAGGAGCTGCAGCATCTTGAGCACTTTGCGCGGCCTTTGCTTCCTAGGCAGGCAGCGCAGCTTTGAAGTGTCACAGAGGCCTGTGCTGTTTCTGCCATAAGGGCTAGAAGGGGTTTCAGACCAAAAATCTCCTAGGCAGGCCGGGCTTCAATGAGCTGTAATCGTGTATGCCCTCCTGGTAGCAAGGGCTTCAAGGAGCTGCAGCATCTTGAGCACTTTGCGCGTTCTCTGCTTCCTAGGCAGCGCAGCTTTGGAGTGTCCCAGAAGCCTGTGCTGTTATGTAGTAGGAGCTAGAAGGGGTTTGAGAGCAAACATTATCTAGGCAGGCAGGGCTTCAACGAGCTGTAATCGTGTGTGGCCTCCTGGTAGCAAGGGCTTCAAGGAGCTGCATGGCCTGTGCTGTCCGGGCGGGCGATTTCTAGGCGGGAAAGCACTTTAGACAGCAAGGGCTTCAATGAGCTGTAGTGGTTTGTGCTCTCCTGGTAGCAAGGGCTTCAAGGGGCTTCAGCGACCTGTGCTGCCCGGCGGTGGCAGGCGATTTGAGTAATAGGCAGTAATGGATTCAATGAGTAGCAGCTGCCTGTGTTCTCTGTCTGGCTTCAAGGCGCTGTACTGTCTTTGCCCTCGGGTCAGCATAGGCTTGAACGAGCTGCGCGGCCTGTGCACGATCTTCGAGGAGCCTCAGTGGCCTGGGCTATTTCTGCAGCACCGGCTGGAAGGAGCTTTAGCGACGTGCTCTCCCTGCTTGGCGCTAGGAGCCAGAGCGGCCTTTGCTTGGATAGGGAGGGCTCGGAGCTGATAGAAATGTGTCGCTCTCGTGACAGCTGGTGAATAAAACGAAGCAGAAGGAGGTGCATTGTGTGTTCACAGGTCAGTCACACATCTCGGCAGTGACTGACTGGCCTCTAAGCACAAACTTCTCGCCACTCCCAAACATTCCCGTATTCATTCACAGCAGAGGTCGATCACACTTGTGCCAAGTTGTTGGTGGTGTGACAGGCCGGTGTTGTTGTGTGGCCAGAGAGATGAAAAGGAGATGGGAAGGGAAAGGAGGGGGGGGGGGGGGTGTAAGCAGGTATAAAACGGCACCTGCTGCAACTAAAAATGACAAAGTAGATTAGTCGGAATAATTTGAGTCTAGTCAAAGGGACGCTGCTGTCTACAGGACCGTGCACCCCTCTGAACATTGGCGCCCTGGGCCTGAACTCAACTCGCCCACGACAAACGCCAGCCCTGCCTCTCGCCCGCAAGCTGCTTCAATAAGCTGCCGCGGCTTATGTTTTATAGGCTGCACGGGCTTCAAGGAGCTGCAGCGGCACGTGCTCCCTGCTTGAAGTGAGCTCTAGGCATCACCGGCTTCAAAGCGCTAGCTGCTGCGTCATGCGCTCCGACCCCGGAGTCTCAGGGACCTGCGGCGGCCAATGCTTCCCGAGCCGCGGCATCTTCTGCTTGTGCTCCCACGGGCTTCAAGGCGCTGCAAACCTTGGAGATCAACACTTTGAGCTGAATCGAAGGCTGGGAAGTAGTCACACTCACTACTCGGAGTAACGGGGAGGGAGCGGGCAGGGGAGAAACCGAGAGACCGGCACCGAGAGAGTGGGAGGAGCCAGGGGAGAGCGAGACCCGGAGAAACTCTCCTGCCGTGTGCTGAGGTGAGCAAAGGCGGTGGGGAGACCACTCTCCCACCAGTGCAGAGGTGAGCAAAGACAGGGGGTGAAACCACTCTCCCACCCGGTGCCGAGGCTAGCAAAGACAGGGGGGAGACCACTCTCCCGTCCGGTGCAGAGGTGAGCAAAGAGGGTGGGGAGACCACTCTCCCGTCCGGTATCAAGGTGAGCAAAGACTAGAGCCGAGGTTAGCAAAGACAGGGGCAGGGGGGAGTCCACTCTGGGGCGCGCAGGACGAGAAGCGCAGAGATAGCAAGAAGCACTTCCTTAGCAGCAGTAATCACTCGTTTCCAGAAGCGCTCTGAGAGACTGCTGGGGACGGGAGGGTAGAGGGAGGAGGGAGACTGGATGGAGGCGAGCTGGGAGTGAGAGTGCAGGGAGGTGGGAGGTGGGAGGTTACAGGGGAGAGGAGCGCGCAAGACTAGAAGCGCCGAGAGGGAGCCTGCCGGAGTTAAGGACTGGAAGGACGGGTGAGAGCGAAAGGGAGTAGGGAGGTGGGAGTCTGCAGGGAAATAGCAAGAAGGAGACAAAGGAAAATCAATGGAACAGTGGGGAAAAGAAACGAGCAGCCTACCTTACCAGCAGCAAAATGGCGGCCTCAAGCTTTTCGGATTTGGGGGCGTGTTCGGTGTTCAGAATGGGTGTGGCCTAAAAGTGGAAAGAAGAACAACGAACACACCTCCAAATCCGAAAAGGACGGAGCCTATTTGGAGTGACGGCTCTCTCCTCCAATGGCTGGCCTCCATTTAGGAAGCCAGCCAATGGGAGAGAACCAAAATTAGAGGCGGTATAAAGAGCCCCTCTAATAAACATAAGATCTCGCTACTTCCGGTTCTGCCGAACCAGATAGTACCTCGACCTAAACAAGCATTGGAAATGCAATAGGTCTCGCAGTAGTAAAGTTTGAGCTATAGGTGTTATTTATTTTTTTGTTTTTTATTTATGTGTTGTTTTTTCTAAATAGTTAATTTAATAAATAAATGTGACACCTATAGCATTTGGAATGCAACATGTTTAGTATTTACGTGACTTAGATGGCAGCTATTGTCGTTAGGCCACATCTCTAGAGAGCAGGAGAGTGCAGCAGGGGAGAGAAGCATAGCACTGCAATAGGTGTTGCATTAGGAAAGTTTGAGCTATTGGTATTGTAAAGGGCACTTTTTTATTAATGTGCTTGTTTTTAAAATTGCGAAAATAATTGCTTTGTTATTTACAATGCCAATAGTTTTATGTTTCGCAAATGTGACACCTATTGTAACACAATATGTGTTGTAGCACTGAGTGGTGTGAGGGTGAGTGGTGTGAGGGTGAGTGGTGTGAGGGTGAGTGGTGTGAGGGTGAGTGGTGTGAGGGTGAGTGGTGTGAGGGTGAGGGGTGTGAGGGTGAGGGGTGTGAGGGTGAGGGGTGTGAGGGTGAGGGGTGTGAGGGTGAGGGGGGTGAGGGTGAGGGGGGTGAGGGTGAGGGGGGTGAAGGGGGTGAGGGGGGTGAGGGGGTGAGGGTGTGTGAGGGGGTGAGGGAGAGTGAGGGTGAGCGGGTGTGAGAGGGTCAGTGAGGGGGTGTGTGATAGCGTGAGTGAGGGGGCGTGTGAGAGGGTGTGTGAGGGTGAATGAGGGGGGATGAGGGGGGTGAGGGGGGTGAGGGGGTGAGGGGGGTGAGGGGGTGAGGGTGGGGTGTTGAGGGAGTGAGTGTGAGGGTGTGAGGGGTGAGGGTGTGAGGGGTGAGGGTGTGAGGGGTGAGTGTTAGGGGGTGACTGTTAGGCGGGTGTGAGTGTTAGGGGGTGTGAGCGTTAGGGGGTGTGAGCGTTAGGGTGGGTGAGGGTGAGTGAGGGCCGCTATCTGATAGAATAGTTTGCCGATTATCACTTGGCCAAAGAACAAAAAGAGGCTGGCCAGCATCATAGTTCTCAATTTAGTAAAACGAAAAATGAAAAAACGGCCGCCATTTTAAATTGGTAAACGGACATCAGAGTCTTGATAAGGAACCAGGAGAAGTGGTGTTTACATAAGCCATGTGTAAAAGTAAAACATGTGAAGAGCATATAAGAAATAGTGAAGATCAAGAGTAGGAGGAGGAGAGTAGGGGAGGCACGGCCTAGCGGCCGTGCAATCAAGAGGTGAGGGGGCGGGAGAGTAGGCAAGGCAGGCGGCTGGGGGCATGTGCACACGCTTTTAAGCTCAATGCGCATGCGCATTGAGCTTAAAAGTCACGGGCACTGCAAGGAATCGCCACGATTCCTTGCAAGTTGGACAAAGAGTGGATAAGCCCCCATAGTCTCGCTTGCTCGATGCGCATCGACAGGCGAGACCTAAAAAGGGTACAAATAAAAACATAGAAAAGTCAGGCAAACTAAAGGCTGAACACAAGGCGGGTGATGTGAAGGAGTAAAAAGGCACCTGATAGAGCGTGGAGACCCTATAATACTGTGAAAGCATGTTTATAGTGACATCAGAAAAAACAGAAGTCTAACCCAAAGTGCTTTGTGTGATATCGGATTGTGTCAAGGTCTCTGCAGATAAAAGTCGGACTATGTACAATTGCCACGATATCTGAAAATTCTGGTGAAATTTCCAGTGTTCAGGCTCACCCTAAGAGAAGACGAAATATGCATGCAAATGTGCAGTGAACTGTTGCGTCATATAATAGCTAACGCTTGCGAGGTACAAGAATCCCAACACGAGAGAAGAATGACATATGCTCTAAATGCACGAGATCAGAAACACGATTATTGAGCCGCTGATTGAGGAGGGGGGGAAGGGGGGAGGGGGGGGGGGGGGAGAATCACCATAAGAGAAGACAAAAAAGGCAAAGACAAAAGCAGTGTAAAAATGCGAAACCAAACAACGACTCAGAGGTGCTCAGTGGCAATGCATAATAATTGTCCGTGTCCGGTGACCGACTTAAAACAGAAGTGGGCAAATGCAGCGGTACATGTGAGGTAAACATGCCGCGACATATTACACGTGGTAAGACTGAGGAAAGGCCTCAGATATTTGCAACTGTTGGAGAGTAGTCCCGGTATGGCTGTAGGCTCTGGAAATGTATAGTGAAATAATGGCCCAAAGACTAGTCACAGCAGGATGTCAATGAAAAAAGCACAAGTAATACAGTCAATGTTGTATCCCATTAACGAAACATTTCACTTGAGGCTGTGCGAGAGAATTTTAAAAGACACTTGCCTGGTACGAATTGGCATCAAACAATGTCGAGAGTATGACAGGTAAAAAAATAGAAAAAGAGACGAGATATTGAGACATGGGGGAGTCCGAGGGAGGGAAAGAAAGAAGAAGAAAGGGGAACTAGTCCCGCTCGTACCAGGGAGATGTCGTGAAAATTACCTGTGTAAAACTTGTATCGGAAGAGAAATCTGGGGGAGGACGTGAAGAAGCCGGTGTGCAAGAACAGAAACGAGGGAAATGGAAGGCAGAGAAGTGCTCTTACCGTAGTAACGGTGAAAAATCCAAACCGGCTGCGAGGGTAGAAAAGGGCGGCTGGAGGATGAGTATACCGGTTCCAGCATGAGGTCCAGGCTGCGGGAATCTGGAAGACAGGGGTTGGCATGGGTGTCAGAGCACACAGACTGATGTGTACGGCGTTACTGCATGGCGACCAGGGGTACATGGCTTACCAGTGATCAAGACACTGAAAGTAGTCCGAGTGGTGTGCAGCTCGAGGTAGCAGATAAGCCGGTGTGCAAGAACAGAAACGAGGGAAATGGAAGGCAGAGAAGTGCTCTTACCGTAGTAACGGTGAAAAATCCAAACCGGCTGCGAGGGTAGAAAAGGGCGGCTGGAGGATGAGTATACCGGTTCCAGCATGAGGTCCAGGCTGCGGGAATCTGGAAGACAGGGGTTGGCATGGGTGTCAGAGCACACAGACTGATGTGTACGGCGTTACTGCATGGTGGCCAGGGGTACACACGGCGGGAAGGGGAGGGGGCGGAGCGGGTAAACAAAGACGGACGTGCACGCGCACGCGCTTTTAAGGTCAATGCGCATGCGCATAAGCTCAATGCGCATGCGCATTGACCTTAAAAGTCACGGGCACTGCAAGGAATCGCCACGATTCCTTGCAGTGTAGATAAAGAGTGGATAAGTCGCAATACTCTCGCTTGCTCGATGCGCATGCGCATCGACAGGCGAGACCTAAAAAGGACTACTGTTTTAGATGAATGAGTCCTCGTGTAACGCAACTGGTGCTATGTAAAGCGCTCTGATACCCAATACCGGGTCAAGTTCGCACTATATAAAGCTCCGTTAAAAAAGAAAAAAGATGCAGGTCTATTTAGGATATCTGAGAAATCATGCACTACATGCTCCATTGTTCCCACCGGTCTCTAGATACAACCAAAATCCTGCTGTGAGCACATCATGATCAATTGCCCTTCTCATTTATGGCCGCCCATGCGTAGACCTGTCTTGCTCTCTCCACAGTGATCAAACCTATAAGAATATTCAAATGCAGCAGCCCCACAACTCATCAGCTGATTTGTGCTTCCAGAAACTGGGAACACTCGAACAAATCTTCCCGCACCTGGACCCCCGACTTACATTCCCTATGATATTAACTTTGGTCCGTAATGCCTATGCCAAGCTGATTGGGTCTGCCACCCTACAACCTCAGCGGACTTCAGTAAATACTAAAAGTAGCTATCAGGCTTCTGTTCCACCTCCTGAAGGGAGACCTCGTATCCATGGGAGTGCAGACTATCAGATTCAAAGGGGCAGATGTACGACTGTTTATTGCGGTCAAAGACAGGAATTCGGCCCGCTTGTGACCGCAAAATTGGTGTGCCCCATTCACAAACCATATTTTGCGAGTTGCTAACCTATTAGGGACTCGCAAAATATGGCTTGCGACTCAGTATAAGGAAGGGACGTGCCAAGGGAGTCCCTTCCTTTTAGTGAGTCTAACACCAATGTATGATTGTTTTACGACCGCATTTGCGGTCGCAAAACAATCGCAGTTAACCACCTACTTCAAGTTGGTGGTAAACCACTCTCAAACATGAAGGGGTCCCTACCCTATTAGTGAATGGGTGTGAAAATATTTTTTACGAGCGGGCAGTGGTCCCAGGGACCACTGCCTGCCCGTAAAAAATTAAACTGAAGTTTTATTTTTATTTTTTAAATGCATCACGTTTTCCTTTAAGGAAAACGGTGTGCATCTAAACAAAAAAAACTGCTTTATTAAAAAAAGCAGTCACAAACATGGTGGTCTGCTGACCCCAGCAAGCCACCATCCCTGGGAGTACTAGCCATTCCGAATGGGGTCGCAAATTGCGCTTGCCTCATGAATATTGATGAGGCATGCAATTTGCGACTCCACTGAGAATCGTAAATAGTGTCTGAGAGACTGTTGTACATTCAGTTTAGCGACTCGCAAATTGCAAGTCGCAATTCTGCACAATTTGCAACCCCCAACTGAATGGTCGTACGTCTGGCCCCAAAGTCCTTTGCATCACTAACACAATCTTCAGCTCAGACTCCTGTGGGCCTTGATGTCCCTCAATCCCAATGCAGGGACCATATTCATTCGGACACCAGACAGGACTATCCCGGCTCCTTAATTTTATTCCCTTCTCTAGCACCCCTTGATGTCCCAATGTCTGTAACTTATTCCTTAGCACACAACCACCTGTTTTCGCAGTACTAACACGTGACTACTTGCATCTGAGCCTCTTCTAATCATTACTCCTTGCAATCTTAGCACGTGTTACCCCAATACTGGGACCATATTCCTTTGCTGTTGCACCTCCTAGAAACATCAGTCCTGCAACTCCTGCAATCAGTCAAACTAAAGCGCCTGGGTGGTGCCAGATTTGCTGTCCTAGCTCCCAGACTGTGGAACTGTCTCTCCCACCCCCCCCCCCCTACGAAATCTGATCATGCAGCAACCTCCTAAGCTTCAGGAGGCTCCTTAAGACCTGGCTATTTAGACAAGCTTATGAGTAACTTCTTAGGGTCAGGCATCTCTCAGAGTAGCGCCATGAAACCAGCCCGGTGTACTGGCGCTTTATAAAATCTTTTAACATAACATAACAGCCTGAGACCGCAGCAGCCCTTCTTCCTCCAGTGCTAGGGCCTCATTCCTCATGAGAATTGCTCTTGATCTCCTACAAGCTCATTCTTTACCTGTAGCTCCATCACTAGGTCTTCATTTTTTTTTTACCTGCAACACTATGCCACTGGAACCTCATGCTTTAATGCAGCACCCTCTTATGTCCAAGTACTTTCACCGTACCCTTTACTGTCACCTGCCCTGTTCTTTAAGAACTGTAATTCCCCATTATGGACATCATCTGACTTAAACCCTGAGGAGGGACCGTGTCTGCAAGCACCCTAGGGTGACTAACATCCTAAAAGTCTTCTTTAGAGGTCTGCTCCACATCTTAGTCTAGAAGGGCGGGGGAGCCCACCTGCATCACCCCGGAGGAGAGAGCGGGAAAAAGAGATCATGCCCATTTAGCGGAAACTGAATTGTAAATCAATTTATGACATTTCTCAAATACTAGTCTGAGATCAAATACAGATGTAAGAAGGCAGAAGGCGGGTGCTGAGCTGAATCTTAAAATCATCTCTCGCCACCTGGCGCCCCCGCCCCCCCACGCAGCCCTCCCATCGCTGTTGCTGTAGCACAGTAATTGAGTTGAAACGTACAGAGCTTCCACTGACAGCCATTGACACTTTTATGCAAATCTCCTCAATTTAGAGGCAAAATTAATCTTTATCCTTTTTGTGTCTGTCTACACACTGATAACTTTGCGCAGAATATAAATTGGCTAATTAAGGATGCGCCACAGGAGGGATGTCAGGCCGGACGAGGATTGCCAATTCTACATTTAACTCTTTAAATGAACCAAGATGGTCCTCTAAGGGTTTGGTTCAGTTGGAGTGGGGTGGACGGGTGAGCTGGGTGAGGACATGGCCTGAATGGTGTGATTCGTAACATGACAGAGAACAATTTATCTGTGGTGGAGCCTTTCTCATTCATGGGCCTTGAAATTTAACCCATATATGCCTACTTTTGGCAAGATTTATGTTATATGAGTTTGAGTAGCAGGCCCAGGCTGTAGAATGATTCCCACAGGTAAGTAGCGTTTCCTTCTACTTAGTGTCTTCAGCCAAAGTGCCGTTCATGGACTCTGTATCTCTGAGAGTGGCAGCGGTGCATGCAAACACAAAGGGCTCTAGGCATTTAGATAGATGGTTTTGGTGCCTATGAACAGGATTGGATCTTTGCAACGCCTGCCTTTGTTCCAGTTGTGAGTTCTTGGCTTTCATTCAAATGACTGAGTCAGACAAGCGCAGTGCACTCCCGGTGTACAACATCTCACACCATGTTTTACCCTGTTATTATACATTCGAAAACTTCCAAAGACAGAGGCACTCTATCATAAAACTGGACTGCCTTTCTATTTTTTGTGACAGCATCATTTGGTTTCAGAGATTTCCAAAAATGATTAAGTGACAGAAGTGGCCAGAAGTAGCAAATACGTGATTCACAATCTATAACAATGGTTCCTGAGAGCAAACTGACCTGTATTATGTGCCTTTATAAGTCAAGTAGGTACTCTGTGTGATTCGCAATTCACGTTTTCATTGAAAATGATGTGTGTGTCACACCAATGCCTTCTACACAATTTGATGATGAATACAGCAGCCATTCAAGCTAGGATAGGAGTTGAACGTGTTTGATCGCGAGGATTGGTGGAGTGGGCTATCCTGTCCTGTTGTTTAGGAGCTATCGCAATCCAATGAAAGGGTTGGGAATAGTGATTGGGTCTGAGCATGGATGTTAAGGTTTCGATGCTACAGATAGTTCAGTTGGCTTGCCCAATTAGTCGCAGTTTTTTTTTTTTGTCGGATTGCCAAAGGTGTGTAATAATACAGGTGCATAATTTTTTGTGAAATGAATTCTAGCCAGGCATAGAATGGCGTAGAGTGCATTGGCATAGAGTGGCATAGCGTACATTGGCGTTGAATGTAGTAGAGTGGCGTAGAGTGCGTTGGCGCAGACTAGAGTTGCATAGAGTGCCATGAACTAGAGTGGTGTAGAGTAGAGTGCAGGGGTGTACAGTACAGTTGGGCAGAGTAGAGTGCAGTGGCATAGCGTAGAGTGGTGTGGAATACAGTGGTGCAGAGTAGAGTGCAGTAGTATAGAGTGGTGTGGAGTAGAGTGCAGTGGCGTAGCGTAGAGTGGTGTGGAATACAGTGGTGCAGAGCAGAGTGCAGTTGTATAGAGTGGTGTGGAATACAGTGGTGCAGAGCAGAGTGCAGTTGTATAGAGTGGTGCGGAGTACAGTGGTGTAGAGTAGAGTGCAGTGGTGTAGCGTAGAGTGGTGTGGAGTAAAGTGGTGAGTAGAGTGCAGTGGCCTAGCGTAGAGTAGTGTAGAGTACAGTGGTGCAGAGTAGAAAGCAGTAGTGGCATAGAGTACAGGATGGGGGTAGAGGTAAAAGAAGCTACATGGACGGGGATATGGGAGACAGATTGAAAACACAAGCAGTTCTAAGCAGTGCTTGAACACAAGGAAAAATAGTAGCCCCTAAAACGAGAGCAGTGGATGAACAGAAGTACTTGGTTCTAAGTCCAGGGAAGGGCTAAACACAGGAAGACACAGCCGTTGCATGCTGCGATAAACTGGGACAAAGGAAATTAGGGCAACGTTGAAAGCTAACCAACTGTGTGTAAACATGTCTCACAGAGACAGTGCATGCGCTGTCTATATGAAACCTAAAGAGCAAAGCACCTTCCAACTCAACATGAAGGAGCCCGAAACGCTGGAGCCATATGAAAAAGTGGGCATAAATCCTTACCCTGAACACACAGATTACTTGGAATCAGTCCGCTCTGTGATGCATGACGTTTGAACAACAAGCACTCACAAAGCCAACAGCTCTAGTCTTTGGGGATGAGAGGTGAAAGTAAATAAAACCAGTGTTTGGGAGAAGGGATATAGAAGTAGGGACAAAATATAAAAAATTAAACCACTTACGTCCTCATAGTCTGCTGTCTCTCCTCTGTCGTTGCTTCGACCTGAAAAGAAGCAGCACCCAGGCTCTTCCCATAAGCCAATCGCAATGCAGCATTATCATTGGTCTGAGCGCCATGGTTCGGCGCTCAGACGGGGACTGTGAGCCTGTGCATGTTCCCCACCAGGCTTTGTATTACAGCCTGGTGCGGAACATGCAAAGTGCGCATGACTGTTTGGCCGGCCCAGTACAGCCAACCAAACCCTTATGGGCACTTAGAGTGTGCAAACCACTCCTCCCGGGCGTTGACACTAGCCCCGCCCTAACCCGGACCCGTAGCTACTAAAAATAAAATGATTATAACAATGTTATCATTTTATTTTTCCTGCTCTTAGAGCATTGGTGTGACGCCCCTCCGACCTAGCGGGGGAGCCGCCCAGTTACATTCATTTATGTATCAATAAAGTAGTAATACAATCAATGGATAAAGAGGTTTAAAACACTGAATGAAGGACTGTATTCCGTTATGGAACAATCCATGTCTGCCTGTAGATCTTAAATGTATCCACCCTGAATGTATTTAAAAAGGTATCTGAGAGACCCGTTGTCCTTGAAGTAATTAAAAAATGTTCCATGTCCTGCATCAGTTGAAAGAGTTTTATAAAAAAAAAAAAAAGTACCAGGATGTTTGCTTGATTTCAACAAAAATACCATGGTCAATTGCGTTTTTAAATACACATTTTTGGTTGTAGCATTCACAATCGGGTCCTCAGCTGTGAGTTCATTACCCTTACGGTGATCATGTCTTGCAGACAAGTAAACTGGAATTCTAATGAGGCTGGGCAGACCTGCACAGCAAACCAGAGTGCTGACACTAAGCTCCCGCAGAGGTGGCACCTGGTCACAGATTCCCCTCTTCGTAATTTTGCTGTCTGGAGTACAATACTGGTATGCTTAGACGCAGACACTAACCTCCCCTTTGAACGTATTTGCTCGATTCTTCACATGTAAATTGTCAGGCATTTTTTAAGACCTAAGAAGTTGCATGTACCTCCTAGGAGTCTCAAAGGAGAGACCGCATTAGTTCCCTGTTAACAAGAATGAGGGGGTAGTGGGGACAAGGAGCAAAGGGAAACATGGCGGCCGCCGGCTAGGGCGGGTCGCGTCTCTCTCACGGAGCTCCTGTAAGCCCAGCAAAACGGCGTAATATAGTCGGCAGTCTCTCACCCGTTTGGAAAATGCAGTGATTGCCGGTTGTACTGGACCTGACCGTGGTTGTTACTAGGCGCTTATTCTGCCTTTGTTTTTTCGTTTCGGCGTGGTAGGAGCCGTTGTGAACGAGCGGACGCGGGCTGTGAGGAGAGACGCGGGCGGCTCCGTCCGCTCGTACCAGCCATGCCGATGATCTGATTGTCGGGTGTTTCCGGAGAGTCTTCGGACTGCTGCGGAGGTCTTCGCGGACTCCCGCTGGGGGGGGGGGGGACACAGCGGATTAGCGGCTCTAGCCCCTGTTCCTACGGGAGAGCTCAGCGTCGAGGGGAGATAGAACGCCTACCTGGTGGATGTGCGGCTTCAGGGTCCCGCCTTCCGCCTCTCTTTCCCGGTGGGCAGAGGCTGCCGTGGAGCTGCGAAGGAGCCGCAGAGCGGCGGCTCGCGGAGTTTTTGGAGATATTAGCAGCCTTCATTCTTCCCAAAAGTGTCCTGCCACTACCAAAGGAACACAATCAGGTGGTACACCCCCTCCCAACGTGGATAAAAAGAAAAATCAGAGGATTCGTCGCCTTAAAACTAAAACCAGGATTAAGGCAGTAGCAGAGGAGGAAGGAGCAGGAAAAATATCAGTTCAAGCATTACCCTCAAGTAAGGTGTCCGGGCAGGGGCGTGGGGGTGTTCAGGGTACCAATATATCAGTGACTGGGAGTGATGAGATCAGGGCTGCAGTTATAGCTATTGATGAAGATAATACCCTTATCGACACTACTATTGAAGTGGGTTTTGGTCCTAGCAAAGCAAAGGAGGGAGCAAACGATCTAGAGTGTGGTCCTAGTGAGACTACCCAGGGCTCTTCTATTTTTGTTTTTACCGGGGATTACACCGCCAATTCTGCCAACACTGTCACTGCAGCTACAATTCCTCGGCTGTCTGTTTTAAAAGGTTTAAAAGATTTAAAGCTAGGCGCTATACCAAAACCCAGAAACACTAAAAGTAGTGCTGTGAGGCTCACGCCCTCACTTAGATCATACTTTAAGGTATTGCCTCAGGTCCTAGAAGTCACCTGTAGACCTCAAGAAGAAATTAGAAAGATGAGCGGTATAGACAACACCCACGGGGTTGCCCCTTTAGGAGTACCGGACACGGACTCAGGGGTTCCTGTTCATAATATCTCGGAGGAGATTGGGCTTTCAGCTCTTCATGCCAAAGGAAACATTAACGAAGCTACTCCCTTAGTGGGTGAAACTCCAGAGACGCAGGAGAGGATTTCATTGGAAGATTTACTACATGAGATCAAAAGCGGGTTCGCTGAATCTAAGCGTAACCAGCAAGAGATAAAAGCGGCGTTTGATGCCCTTGATAAGGGAGTAGACCGTCTCTCGGAGAGGACAGAAACCCTCGAAAACACAGTAGGTGAATTAAAAGCCAAATTAGACTCTGCAAATGAGAAGATATACTACTTAAGGCGCGATGGAAATGTAACAAAAGAAAGAGTGGAATCTTTGGAGAATTACTCGCGGAGGAACAATATCAGAATCTTGAAGGTTCCAGAAGGAAAAGAGGGGGGAGAAATGAAAAAATGTGTTGCTTCCTTGCTTAAAGAGTCCCTAAACCTGGAGGAATCTGTTGAAGACCTGGAAAAAGACATTCAACGAGCTCACAGAGACCCGTTCCGTTTAAAACAGAGGAGATCAAAACCAAGAAAGATCCTAGTCAACTTTCTAACTTATTCCGTCAAGGAGAAGATATTGAATTTAGCACCTAAATCTACAGCTCTAAAAGCTCCAGATTTCTCCTATGTTGTTAGGTCTGACTTGTCGAAAACAACCCTTGATAGACAATGGGAGTTAGGTCAGAAAATGGAGAAGTTTAGGGCTCTGGGAGCTACTGTCCAGATGAGGTTTCCTGCCTTCCTGAGGGTTATGTATAACAACAAAATGCACAACATTCATTCCCCTCTGGAGGCAGATGAACTCCTGACATCTATTAGCGACCATCAACAGGGAGCCATCTAGATATTGGAAACCTTCAGATAAAATATTAGGGAGATACAGAGATAAAAGATATTCTAGGTCTCACCTCCTCTATTGGAGGCACTTTCTTCTATTTATCCATTTGTGTGTCTAGCATGGTAGTAACACATTTAAGGACATGGAGTTAAAAAAGGAAAAATAGGAAGAAAAAAAAATAATAAATAAGAGAAGGGAGAAAGGAAAGGGAAAAAAAAATAAGGAAATGGGAAAAAAATAAGAAGGGGATAGGGGAAAGTGGAATTTTCACAGAGGGTGTTAAAAAAAAAAAGGAAAAGAATAAGTAAAAAAAAAAAAAAAAAGGGGGGAATTTTTTTTTTGAGTAATAACTCGGACTGGAAATTTTTGTGATAATTACCCACCTCTAGTATCACTACTCTCTATACCTTTTTTTTTCACTTATGACGGTTTCCCCTTAAAAGTATCTATCTAGGTAATGCCGGACTACTTTCCATACTAAAAATACGTAACAGAGCTGGGCAAGGGGGGACTCCTTAGAGAGACAAATCTGGCACCAACGGCCAGGTTAACTAAGGGGGGGTTTTCCAGGGAGGGGAGGGGGGGGAAGGGGTGAAACTGTAAAATATCCTCATCGATCAGTCACCGTTCCATACCCACAAATCCTACCAAACACATCTTTGTTTTGTTTAATCCGCCTTGGGAGATGTAATTTTTATACTTACCTAATGAGTTGGGGTAGGAGTAAGGATATCAGATGATGGGAATAAAATTCTTGTCCTGGAATGTCAATAGCCTGCGTGTTAAGAGTAGGAGGTATAGAATATTACAATATTTGAGGGACTCTCCAGCGCAGGTCATCGTCATTCAGGAAACACATCTTCTTCAACAAGAAGTGAGGGAAATGTTGAGTAAAATCAGATGGCTAGACTGTTTTATTTGTACCAATCATAATGCGAATATTCGGGGTATCTTAATTATTTTCAAAAAGCAGATAAGAGCACAGATTCTTGCCCATGAGGAAGACTTCAGTGGTAGGTGGCTATACGCTAAAGTTAGTCTAGAGGGTAGACCATATAATTTGGTTGGCTATTATGGACCCAATCAGGATGATCCCTCATATTTGAATAAAATCCAGAGCCACCTCCTAACAACTCAAGGTCCAATAATCTGGATGGGAGATTTTAATTTGGTACTCAATCCAAAATTAGACAAATCCCCCAATTCAAGGGCATTAACTTATAAGAAATCCAGGCAGGCGTTGGGGGTTGTTATGTCAACGCTCGGATTGGCGGATCCATGGAGGGAGAGAGCAGACGAAGCACTTGGCCTATCATACCACAATCACAAATATAACCACAAGTCGAGAATTGATTACGCTCTTTTTAGTTACTCATTAAGAGACCCCCTAAAGGACTTAACATACTTGCCCTCACACTTATCAGATCACTCTGCTATATTTTTCTCTTTACAATTGGCTCAGCAATCCTCTCAGACTCTATGGTCATTTGACCGTACGATTCTCCTAGAGGATGAAGAAACTGACCTCCTCATCCAAGAAACAAAATTTTTCATGGATACCTTTTTTTTTTTTTTTTTTTTTTAATTCTTTTTATTGAAGTTGTGTTCAGGTTTTATGCAGCATAGATCAAGGAATACTGACAATCGCAACAAAATAAATATTTACATTTGATTTCAACTTAACAAAACGTCACACCAATTTACTCAAAATAACATCCCCAGATTTGATCGAATTTTCTAATGCCCCCAACTCTTTGAGCATATAACAGTTCGCTTTTCCTAACCCTTTTCATTTTTTCCAGCCATTCCTGTAGCGTCGGGATATAGGTTGAAAGCCAATTCTGCAATAATAAAGATCTAGCCACAGCCATTATAATATATATCAATTTTGCCAGGTGACTTGAAAATGTACAATCAGGATCATAACCAAATAATAACATTGTTGCATTGCATGGGACTGATAACATACAACAAGATTTTAAAAAACCAATAATTTCTTCCCAGAAATGCTTAATTTTGGGACAAAATACTATAATATGTGACCAATTGGCTTGTTCACAATTGCATTGTCTGAAACAGGATGCAGATGCATTATCATACATTTTAGCAATTATTACTGGTGTACGATATAGTAGCCACTTGCTAAAATACAGCATCCGGCGCCAATTGGCACCACGTAGTACACAGAAATTAAACTGATTAATAGTTTTCCATATTTCCGGTGACAAAATAAAATTTTCCTGAGTGTACCATTTACGGATTGCCTTAGCAGTCAACTCTACCTCCCTACTTTGAATTAGACACTGTTTCCATGCTCCGGGTTTCTTCTCCGAGTTATTAACAAACAGATCTAAAACAAGAGTAGAAGTATAATTCGAAATGATACCGGGATCTAATTGTGCCAACATAGGATAAATTAAATTAGAATAGGAGCCCATTAGCAGAAAATTGCCTACAATTTGACCTGACATCTCGTTAACAGAGAGCCAAGTCCCGCTGACCAAAAAGTCTGCTAATGTTCTGAACCCGGCTCGGTCCCAATTTTCTATAACAATGGGATCGATTTTGATCTTTAAAAAGGAAAACACTCCAATTAAAGGAGTTAGTAAATGAAAGGGTGGAAGTGAATATCTCTTAATCATTGCATTACGTCGTTTAAAAAACCAATTTAGAATTTTATACCGCACAAATTTGGGAGATTTCAGAACGAACAAAGGGGATGGAATTTGAGTTTCTGAACATATCAGATCAAAGAAAAAATTTATAAAACAACTAGTAGCTGCATTCCTGTTTTTAAATCTCTCTAGATACTGTGCAAAATAAGCAAAGTAATAATCTTTCAAATTTGGAAAGGAAAGACCTCCATAATCCGTTTCTGCAGTTAATGTCCGTATATCTAGTCTGGGTGTTTTTTTTGCCCAAATAAATTTGGAAAACATAGATTCTATTTTGGAAAAAAAAGTACCTGGCAAATAGACTGGAATTGAAGCGAACAAAAAATTAAAAAGAGGAAGGATTGACATTTTAATTAAATTGATGCGGCCAAGAATAGTCAAAGGCAAAGGGTCCCATCGAGCAAACATAGATTGAACTTTTTTTATTAATGGTATAAAATTAAGTGTATATAAATCCAAGATATTGGAAGAGAACCAAATTCCCAGATATCTTTTCGGTTTTGAATTAATACAACCTTGTAAATCTTTGTGAAGAACTGGGTCTGCACCCCCACATACCAATATTTCTGTCTTTTTTTTATTAATCCGGTAACCTCCTAAAGATTCGAACTCTTCAAAAATTACAGGATTTGAACTGGATATCAGCAGTAAAGGTGGAGATTGCAGAGTACATTAACCGAAATATAGGCACAGCCCCTCTTCATATTTTTTGGGACTCGTTAAAGGCTTTTTTAAGGGGGGTTTTCATTAGTAAAGATGCGGCTGAGTGGTGTGTTGTGAAAAAGAAAAGGAACTCCTTGCTTCAAAGAATTCAGGATTTAACATTAAGTTATCAACATCAACCAAATTATGCAGTTTTTTTTCAATTGAGGGAAGCTAAACAAGCTCTTAGCGCTCATTACTATGAGCAAAGTGAACTGGTGTTTCAGAAACAATCACAAAAAGTGTACGAAGAGAGTAACTTTACAGGGAAATTTCTAGCCTGGCAAGTAAAAGAACAGGCGGCTTCAAATTTGATTCATTCCTTAAAAGACCCTCTCACTCATTCCGATATATTTGATCAGGCTGAAATAAATAATATCATGCTTAAACATTACGAAAGTATTTACTCTGTAAAACATATTTTCGATTCTCAAAAATTATCAGAGTTTTTAGACAGACATGAAATTCCAAGTCTACCCTTCGAAGATCAGAGGCATATGCAAAGACCTTTTTCTAAAACAGAATTGGAAGAAGTTGTTAAAAACCTTCCACTAGGCAAGGCTTGTGGTCCCGACGGCTTCCCCTCAGAATTCTTTAAAGCTTTTTTTAACTCCTTCAGCGATTTATTTTTGTTATTGTTGAACTCAATGCTTGAAGGAGGGCAAGTCCCGGAATCCTTCCATGAAGGTACAGTCATTAGTTTCTTAAAAAAAGGGAAAGAATCCAAAGACCCGAACTCATATAGGCCAATTACTTTATTAAATTCCGATTATAAAATAACTACTAAGATGCTTTCACTCCGCCTTAATGATCATGCGGCGGACTTGATTCATCCAGATCAAAACGGTTTTATAATAGATAGACAATTATTTACTAACACACACTTTTTAGTTGTAGCATTAGATTATTTTGAAGCACGTGGGATGCAGGCCTTGGTATTACTTTTAGATGCAGAAAAAGCTTTTGATTTGGTGGTATGGGACACTCTTTTCTTTATTTTATCTAAGTTTGCCATCTCTCAACGCATCATCAATTTGATAAAGAATTTATATGTTGGTGCTAGAGCAAACATAATTATTAATAAATCATTAGCAGGCCTAATTTCAGTACAACGTGGCACTAGGCAAGGCTGCCCTTTATCACCTATTCTTTTCGCTTTCTTTATCGAACCATTAACTATTGCTATTAGGAATTGTTTTCAGATTAAATCTCCAGTTACCTCCATGGCCAAAATCAAACTCTACGCAGATGATATCATGTTACTTATTAAACCGGATTTGGAATCACAGACCCATATTTTTCAAATTTTTCATGGATACCAATACAAACTCTACTCAGTTAAATATAGTATGGGAGGCCTATAAAGCTTACTTGCGAGGCCATATAACTAATAGGGCCTCTTATCGAGGGAAGATATATAGGGCAAAGATCGCCAATAACGAAAAGGATATTGCATCCCTGGACCAACGTATCGGTTCCGGAAATGGGACTAATACGGAGCAGGAGCAACGTAAAGACTTAAAAGAGAAGCTAGATAATATTCTTCAAGAGAGGGTTGCACTGAGATGGGAAGCAAGTAAGCTCTCCAACTTTGAGTACGGTGAATCCGCGGGTAAGGTCCTCGCATGGAAAATTAAATCTGATCAGGCCACAAAACATATAAAGCACATCATTGTAGAGGGGGAGACACTTGAAAGATCTTCCATCAGAGATATTGGAGATGCATTCCTGGAGTTTTTCCAGCAAATCTATAAGGAGGAGACCTCGGAGGACCCGATATCAAAATCTAGATGGTTGGAGAAGATTACTCTTCCCACTCTTAGCTCAGAACAAAGTGACCGTCTTGACAGGCCTATTTCAGAGGAAGAAGTGAGTGAAAGTATTAAAAAGGTCAAGCGGGGTAAGGCAGCAGGCCCTGATGGTCTTCCCGGCGAACTATTGCGAGTACTGGCACCCGAAATAGTTTCTGTGCTCACAAGACTCTTTAACGACATCTTAGTAAACGGTGCGACCCCTCCTATATCATGGGGCGAGGCAATTATCGTCTTGATCCCGAAATCCGGGAAAGATCCAGCTAAGTGTGGCTCCTATAGGCCAATCTCGCTTCTAAATAGCGTTTATAAGCTCTTTGCAGCTGTGTTGGCGAACCGGTTAGGACGTGAGGTTGGCTCAATAATTCACACTGACCAGAAGGGCTTCATAAAGGGTAGACAGCTCCCGGACCTTAGGTATGACCTAATTGGGGCAGTGGACATAGCCTCAATTTTCTCTCTTCCTATGGCCATTATGACCCTCGAGGCTACTAAAGCGTTCGATCGAGTAAATTGGGCATACTTAGCTGAGACCATGAAGAAATTTGCATTCGGTCCAAATTTTCGGAGATCAATTGGACTCCTCTATGCAAACCCCAGTGCAAGCATTATGGTCAATGGTTCATGTACCCAGCCCTTTCGGATTACTAGGGGAACAAGACAGGGGTGTCCCCTGTCCCCTTTACTTTTTAACATATACATAGAGCCTCTTGCACAATCTTTCAGGGACGACCCAAGAATTTCTTCATTTAAATTCGGCGGATGGGAAAGGAAAGTAGGGCTTTACGCTGTGTGATATTGTAATTTACACCAGTGATCCAGCAAATGCTTTTCCCATCGTGGTCGAAAAGGCCAAGGAATTCGGAAGTATTTCGGGCTACGACATCAATGCCGATAAGACTGAGCTTATGACGTGGAATATTACTAATCCGGGCGTTGGGGTGGTGCCCTCAATCCGCTACCTCGGAGTCAAAATAACGCAAGACATTGATGTCTTAGCAAAAGTTAACCTAGATCTGGTGGCCAGAGAGTGTAGGGCCCTATTGAGATCCTGGGCGGGTCTTCGATTATCAATTTTCGGGAAAGTCAACATTGTAAAAATGCCTATCCTTCCGAAACTGACTTTTATTTTCAACACAATTCCCCTTGCATTTGACTCTAAGCAACTTCTTAAGTGCCAACAAGAAATAAATTCCTTCATTTGGGGCAATAAAGCCACGAGGTTGGCCTGGAAAAAATTGAGGAGGAGGAGGGAAAAAGGTGGATTGGCCCTCCCAGACTTGCAGTACTACTCTTGGGCATTCCAGATTTCTCACTCAAGAATGCTCTTGAAGTCACCAGATCTCACCTCAAAGGGGAAATTATTTAAAGCAATGCTGGTAGGGGCAAACCTCCCGTTAGACGGGTTTCTATTTAAGTTTGGAGATCGAAAGTTTTCCAAGAAGGTGAGGCTGAAGACTCTATTAACACAACTGAAGTCATGGGTACAAATTAAACGTAGAGTGGGGTTGGCGTACTACTCTAATTACGCTCGGATCTGGGACTCTCCTGGGCTCCCATTGTGCCTGCAAGATTCTCTGGCAACTCCCCTAATTACAGCTGGGTTCTCAAGATGGGGTGAATTTTTATATGGAGGCATCTTGATAGGGTGGGAGGAGCTTAGGGAGAAAGTAGGGCCGACACTATCAATATTTAAATACACACAAATCAGTAGCTGGGCCAGAGAATTAATCAGGAAAGACCCTAATACCGGGAGACTTAGTCCTCTAGAACAACAGCTAGTCGAAAAACAGATAGGAGGTAAGGAGGTGGCTCTTTGGTATTGGTCTATATTGGAAGAGATAGATGGGGATTTTAATCTCCCAACGGAGCTATGGGGTAGAGAAATTGTGGCACTAGAAGAGGACTGGTGGATAGAATCCTTTTCCCTTCTGTATAAATTGGTTATACCCGCCTGGCTTAGACGAAACCATTTGTTTACTTTACACCGGGCATATCTCTCCCCTTTACGTTTATCCAAATATCAAGAGGGGAAATGCTGTAATAAATGCCAACTGTTAGCAGCCTCCGATACACATATGTTTTGGGACTGCCCCCACATATCTACTTATTGGATGGAGATCAAAGCCACGTTAGATTCAATTATTAAGACCAACATTTCCTTAACTTGACCACTTGTCATTTTCGGCTTTGACCAGAATATCACTGGGGTAGCGCGGTCCTTCTTATTCTAAGCTATCCTGTTGGCAAGACGGCTGATATGTATGCATTGGGTGGATACCACCGCCCCCCCACTCACTCCGCATGGTTAACCTCACTTTATGAAACTTCCAAGGTAGACCTGAAAAGATCATGTAGAGTCCAGAACCTCACATTTTGGACATTTTTGACAGAGTGGAAGTGAAGCTTTCTTTGCCTTCTTGGTTTTTTTTTTCTGTTCCCCCCCCCCCCCCCCCCCCTTCCCCCCCCCCCCCCCCCTCCAAAGATCCGATGATTAAGCCCACCTACTCTATGGTTCAGTATTGTGGTCTGACCCGATATCGATATTCACATACTGGCTTTACAGGTATGAAGTTGCTTTGAGGATCGTCAACAAGGTGCATTGTAGTTCCCACCAACTCGTAATAAGTTCTGCCTAGGTGTGTAGCGGCTCAATTTCCAGGGCATTGCTCCCAATGGCAGTGAGCTGGTTGGGTTGTCTTCTCTGCATCTAAGGGACGTGTGTCGGGCAGATGAGGATAAAAAAAAAGAAAAAAAAAAAAGAATGAGGGGGTAGTACTTAAATTGGGAACTGGCACTTATATTTCCGCAACAAACTTCAACCCATAGGAAGTGAGAGAAAAAAAAGGGGAAAGAAGGAGCAAGAACAAGATGGAAAAACAATGACAAATGGAGAAAACATGGATGAAAAAGCGCATGTCTAGTAGTGGTTAAAACAGTAACGAAGTGGAACCTAGATTCTGTAGTAGGGGATCTTATGACTATAACAGAGATACCCCTACTACAGAACTGGAGTTACAGGTAAGAAACTACTCCTTATGCAGGCATAGTATTTGCCACCTTTACCTTCATAGTGCTGGCCTTATGCTGCTGAACAAGACTGTTACCTGTTTACAGATTAAGCACAGATGATCGCTCCAGAGTCTCAGATGGATGGTTACACCTCCAAAGCCTCCTTATTTAATCCTTGCAGCTTGGTTGAGGAGTTGAGGTCTAGCTCCTGGGAGGTGGTGTGAAAGTTGCATATACCACAGTTATCTCACACACAAAAACTGTCCACGCAGCTGTATTACCTGAAAGCAATATACATTATTAAACACATTAAAATGGAAGTACAGTGAAAAGGAGAAAGAATGTCGATAGTGCAGAAAATAACGTTATGTTAGGACGTTGTCCTGCTGTACACCGAATGTTTCAAGATGAATGCCAGTTATGTACGGAGGAATCTTGATTTAGGGAGCCACCATTTTTAGAATCCTATAGTTTTTACTCCATTGATGCCACTCCCAGAGTGTTACTGAGCTTGAATTTAGGAGGTAACCTAGCCTAGATATATTTATTTATTATTTTATTTATTTATAAAGTTTTATATATCACAAACAAGATCCCGAAGGGTATCTGAGCACTTTACAAAGAATGGAAGGAAGGACATAAATCCAATATCGAACATCAGGCAAGAATACAAATATATATATATATATATATTTTGGATCTCGAGGAACTGGGTTAGCAAGGGTGCACTACATCAGTATAGTCTAGCAAGGTCAATGGATACCTCTAGTGTGGTTCAGCAAAGCTCTGGGAAATTCTGAAAGGGCATATATCTTGCCTTGCTTTTGCAGGGTGGGTGGATGTGAGCCTCTGGTATAACTACCCAGCCAACTAACAGGAAAGTCTGCCAATTAGGCATCAGATGATCATAACTTAGACCAGAAATGGGCAAGCATTTCAAAGAAGCGTGTGGAATAACTCTGAGAAACAAAGACTAGTAGACCAAATCATGTAGAACAATGATGTAAAGTAGAAAGTTCCTTGAAGATTTTTAAGTTTAATGAATGCAGAGATTACCTCCTAAGGGAGAATGAAAAACATCTTACTAATAACACTAGCTTTCCAGATGCAGAAAAAAATATAACTGACAAAGCTTCAGTGAAATGCTGTATGGTGGGCTTGTACTAATTAGGTAGTTGGTGTATTTTCTATTATAACAATACTCTCAATTGAAATAGAGTAATAGAGGACCCAGCGGGGTATATGCTTCATGATCTTTGGTGGGGTTCTGGGTCTGTGGCATAATGTTATCCTGTGGAAAACAGAACACCAGTTGCAAGTAAAATCAACTAGATTCCACAGTTTTTTAAAAATGTATACACTGACCTTCCCTTCCAAGAACATTTTAAGGTTGAATCTGGCAACATGCATGCGATGTATGCAAGACATGTTGTATTTAGTAAAAGGACTTTAATCCTCCTGCTTCTAACCATAGATTAACTTTAGCATCGCTGTTCTTTGCTGCATCCTAATTGGTTTGCTCCCCTAATGCATCTCTTACGTTTCTAGCTGAGGAGCACCGCTCAACTACAGATTAATTCCCCTTGATTAGTGGCCGTCCGCTTTGAAGCAGGTACTATTTTCTACCCCCTCCCATTACTGCTGCCCTCTTTGGCAAGGTGTGTGTTTTCACGCTATAGTAATTTATTTTAGGGATTTTTACATGCAATCGCTGGCTTTAACAATGATTGTTTCAATTTTCTGTTGGGACGTAGTTTCATGCTGGCATATCAGGGGCGACTGCAGTGATTCATCTTGGCACCACTTGGCTCTGCCAAAGTGAGCCTCAGTGCATCACAAAACCACCTCACTATATTAACAGACCCAGTATTCTTCTAGGCTAAGCACAAAGAAAACTAAGTCAACGGTATAACGCAACACCACCAAGTTGGATTGCCTCATATTGGCTGAATTTCGCTGTGCTATTCAAAAAGGTGACAACTGCCAGTGCCAACTACTTAACATATCATTCGTGATTTTAGCCTTATGCCCGTTTTCCATGCTGCAGTCTTTTAACGGATGTCATTAGTCTGTAATGTCAGTACAGCCAGGTCATTTTGTAGGCTGCCCCTGTTTAGGTCTCGCCTGTCGATGCGCATGCGCATCGAGCAAGCGAGACTATTGCGAGTTATCCACTCTTTATCCACACTGCAAGGAATCGTGGCGATTCCTTGCAGTGCCCGTGACTTTTAAGGTCAATGCGCATGCGCATTAAGCTTATGCGCATGCGCATTGACCTTAAAAGTCACGGGCGCGTGCATGTCCGTCTTTGTTTACCCGCTCCGCCCCCTCCCCTTCCCGCCGTGTCGCATTTCTCCTCCCCCCTCCCCTCTCTTCCCTCCAGCTTGTTGTTTGTATAATTTAACCCGCTCCGCCCCCTCCCCTTCCCTCCGTGTCGCATTTCTCCTCCCCCCTCCCCTCTCTTCCGTCCGTCCGTCTTGTTTTCCTCTATTTTTCTTGATGCTCAGTCTTCTTTCCACTGCATCTGAGGCTAAAAACGTAAGTTTCATTCTACGATTCACCTTTACGTTTCTTTTGCTATGCTTGTTAGTTTTTGCTCTTTGGTTTTGCTACGTGCCGTTGCTGTTATGAGTAAAAGATTAAGTCGCCAGGGCACAAATGAAACTGCCCGCCCCCTCCCCTTCCCTCCGTGTCGCATTTCTCCTCCCCCCTCCCCTCTCTTCTGTCCGTCCGTCCGTCTTGTTTTCCTCTATTTTTCTTGATGCTCAGTCTTCTTTCCACTGCATCTGAGGCTAAAAACGTAAGTTTCATTCTACGATTCACCTTTACGTTTCTTTTGCTATGCTTGTTAGTTTTTGCTCTTTGGTTTTGCTACGTGCCGTTGCTGTTATGAGTAAAAGATTAAGTCGCCAGGGCACAAATGAAACTGCAATCAGCGAGACGTTCCACTTCCCTGCCAGGCTCCCTCGCACCTCTCTCATGCTGACGCATGGAAAATAGTGCTAATGCGAAACATTTTGTTATTCTGAAGGCAGAAAATTACTTTAAATGTTCCACTCAGATAGAAAATCAGGGTCTGTGTACGTATTGTGAACTTTCAGTTTTCAGGTACTGTTTTCACTGAAATGAATGATTGAATCACTTTTGTTTTCAGCACATCCTGTATTGGTCGACATTCCTCATCTATAAGAATTTGAAAAAAAGCGGATGACATTTAAAGTTTTTTCTTTGGCATCATTTCCTGCCGAACATGGGCCACAAGCACTAACTGCACTAGTAATTGCATGATTTAGTGGAGCTCTTATCTAAAACGGAGACAATGTTTAACGTAGACAATGTTTAACAGAGCTACTGCATCTATGCAACACTCGGAACTAGGTTTGCTGAATCTCTCAATATGCAAAGCCAGTTGAGTTTTTAGACCAACAAATTCACATGCAGTTAATCCATGGACAATCTGTATGTTTACATTTGTCTCGAATGTATTCATTATGGGTATAGACTAGTTTCACTGATCGGCCGTAGGCACACAGATAAAACTGAACAGTGCATGTGTATGCCAGCCTCCAAAACACTGTGCTGGCAATGCCCATGCCATTCAGACTGAGGCTGTCCCAATTGGTGGCTGGAATGAGGGTGAAGGACCACACCACAGAGGCACTGCTTCAACTGCACTGGCTATCCGCTGCTTCTGTGTCGGATGCTCCTAAGCAATGCATCAACAGTAGTAGGTTACTTTGAATAGGGGAGTTCAGGAGGCAAATCACAACCATCTCCGAAACTGGGGAAGCAAAGACTCAAACCAGTACATGGTGGGATTATAGACTGCATGCCAAGTAGAGAAATCTGCTTACTTGAATTCAAGTATTTATTGTGACAAACGAGCTTGGGGAAGATAAGGGGGAGTGGCAACGCAGAGTAGAAGGGAAGTCGGAATGCCAACATATGGAGTTGACGTCAGTTAAATACAACATGAGAATTCCACTATTAAGTGCTTGAAATAACCAATTAAATGTGAGCACGTGCAGTAAATAAACAGAACAGTGATGAAAAATTATCATTCTCAGTATTCATCTGGACATGAAATGCAGCTGTGCAAACTTAAAATAACTCTGTGGGGGTGTGTTCTTGGAGGGGAAGGGGCTCATGCTAAGTATTGCCTGAGAGCCACTTATGCACACATCAAGCCTCTTTACATTCACCCCCAAAATCTTGCTAAACCCTACGATCGTCAGGTTTTTAGGTCTCGCCTCAACCCCTCACCCTCAACCCCTCACTCACCCTCACTCTCACTCATCCTCACTCACCCTCAACCCCTCAACCCCTCACTCACCCTCACTCTCACTCATCCTCACTCACCCTCAACCCCTCACCCTCACTCACACTCACCCTCAACTCCTCACCCTCACTCACTCACCCTCAACCCCTCACTCACCCTCACTCACCCTCACTCAGCCTCAACTACTCCCCCTCACCCTCACTCACCCTCACCCTCACTCACCCTCACCCACCCTCAACCCCTCACCCTAACTCACCCTCACTCACCCTCACCCACCCTCAACCCCTCACCCTCACCCACCCTCAACCCCTCACCCTAACTCACCCTCACTTACCCTCAACCCCTCACCCTCACTCACCCTCAACCCCTCACCCTCACTCACCCTCAACCCCTCACCCTCACCCACACTCACCCCCACTCACCCTCACTCACCCACCCTCACTCACCCTCACTCACCCTCACTCACCCTCACCCTCACTCACCCTCAACCCCTCACCCTCACTCACCCGCACTCACCCTCACCCTCACTCACCCTCACTCACCCTCACTCACCCTCAACCACTCACCCTCACCCTCACTCACCCTCACTCACCCTCACCCTCTAACCCTCACCATCACTCACCCTCACCCACCCTCACTCATCCTCACTCACCCTCACCCACCCTCAACCCCTCACCCTAACTCACCCTCAACCCCTCACCCTCACTCACCCTCACTCTCACTCATCCTCACTCACCCTCACCCACCCTCAACCCCTCACCCTCACTCACCCTCACCCACCCTCAACCCCTCACCCTAACTCACCCTCACTCACCCTCAACCCCTCACCCTCACTCACCCTCACTCACCCTCAACCCCTCACCCTCACTCACCCTCAACCCCTCACCCTCACCCACACTCACCCACACTCTCACTCACCCTCAACTCACCCTCAACCCCTCACCCTCACTCACCCTCACTCACCCTCAACCTCATGCTAAAGATTTACAAAAAAACCCATAAACAATTCTAAAAGCACTAACTCTAATGCTGCGAGACCTATTGCATTTCTAATGCTTGTTTTATTCTTGGTCTTTGGAAAGTTAGGCATCTTTCCTTATTGGTCATAATGCTAACTCCGCTTTGGAAGTGAGGATACTGTTGCTACTAGGATGTGTGCATCAGTGGGAGTTGGTCTGCACTGTGACACTATGATACCTTTTTGTGACTCTGCGGCCAAAAGGACGCCCTATGGCGGAAAGGAGCCAGCGGGTTCGGGCGGATCTCTCATGCGAACACTAGGGGATACTCAAAAGCGCTATATCATTGGTGCAGCTTTGGAGCAGGTGCATAATCAGAGCTACAGACTTTGGAACCGTGTTCAAGTCTGTGCATCGGCTCAACATCCTGGAATTTTGGGCAAATCACTTAATCTCCCCATGCCTAAAAACGGAATCTGACTTTGCGTAATATAACTGGTGCTCTGGTAAACCGCTCCAATACCTTAGGGTCAATCTTGCCGTGTATAAAATTGCAAAAAGAAGGAGGGGGGCAGTCTTTCACATCATGAGCAAACTTCCTGTACCTTTGCATGTACACATAATTAATAGCCTCTGCCACTTGGTAAACTCATCTCGGCTAACCAGACATCTAGAGCAGACAGCTCAAATGCAGCCATTTATTTCCATTTTATAAATATACCACCTAAGCATAACATTTACTTATGATAAGTGAATAACCTCTCTACTTACACTCCCTGCTTTGGGATTAGGATGACATTTTGCGACATTTAACGAGTGGTTCCAGTTTTTCACAGATTGGCACATAAAGTGTGAATTAAAAGTATAGTATTTAACAATGCCAATAGGTCAGATCATTGGAAAATATGCAGGCAGTAGCTCATCCCTCTCCCCTGAACTGATTCCATCTCATTCCTGAGCCGGGCAAAAGTTCAGAAATAATGGTCCTCGTCAAGCTGCGGTCACTGGTTCTGTCTGATCTCGAGAGCTCTGTTTGTGGCCCTGAAGCACGCTTCACTAGCCTGGAACAATCAATGATGACCTGTCACTCAGGTTTAATTTAAAACCATAAAAAGCAAGTGCCCGGGTCCAAGGTATGCTTAGGATGCAACTGCAGCCTGCACAACCCACTGCCCCTGCTGATACTGCAAAATGCCAGTACCAATGGACTGGATGTGCTGCTATTATCATTTTTTAGGTTGTATTAATTTATTAAACTGATGTGACCGATGTGCTGTACTAAAAATAGGCAGACCGGGCCACCATTACAAAGATAACACATCGCATATATCCAAACCACACCACGGAATTCCATATCATGCCACAAAATTCAGCAGCAGACCACATAATGAAACTCCACTGCATACCACTCCACAACACAAAATACCGTTCACATATTTACACACAATCCCACTCCACGCAATTCAAGTACACTCAATAGCACATAATTACTATCCACATAATATCACTGCAAATTGTGCCACATAATTCTGCTACACAAGTACACTACACACCAAATAATTAGACCCCACACTATTCCACAACTAGCAATTCAACCCACATAATTTCAATCCAAACCACATACATCCACTACAAACTAAAACATATAGATAAAAGACCATTTACAACGCCAATAGCTCTAACTATTGCAAATATTATATGTTAAGGTTATTTTCCCCGAATAGCAAGACCCTCTATGTCATTGTTATATTCACCATCAGGATTCAAGCAAGCCGGGCCGAAGAAGGCTGAAATGCCAGAAACCGGTCCCCGGTAGCTTGTCTCCTTTCTGGTGAAGAATTGGCTTGGTAGTTTAGTCTGCCCTGTTCCCATGATGCACTGGGCCAGGGACAGACTGATTTGCATATAGCCAGGTTCTGAGCTGGGATGGGGCAGTGAGATAAATAACGGTGATGGATAAAGCCCTGATCTTTGGACTGGGTAAGAGTGGTCTGTTTAACTCAGACACTCTGTTCATCACCACCCCCTTTTCTAAATCATTGTTATATTCAAAGCCCCAATTTTTGAAGTGGCTGAGGGAAATTGTTTTTAAAGGCTATTGCGCAATGCAAAGGGACTTGTTAATCTTTTTTCATTCTTGACTGTATGTTTTTTTTTTTCTCGGAAAACTGCTGATCTAGGTACAGTTCCTTGATTGCTTAGGGCAGCAGGCTGTTAAGGTTATCAAGGTTTTTGAAAGTCTGGATAGGTTTACAGTCCTTCAAGATACAGCCTTCGAGCCCATTTGAGGTGCCAGCAGAAAAGGGATTAAAAAACGAACACATCGACAACTTAACAAATGGGATTAAAGTAAAACCATTAAATGTGAAGAAACACTTCGTCTTCTCCTCCTGGTCTTGCATTGACTGCCTCTGAGCCCTTGTGGAGGATTAAGATGGCAGATGGAATGGGCAGCTCCCCCCTCCAAATTGGAATTAAAAGGGATTTCGGTATTATGAAATGAAAAAGTATTCAATTTCCCAGAGAAGATCCGACAACCATGCCTCCCGATCCAGGCTTCCAGCTTCTTGGCCTATAAAAAGCCTCCCTCCCTCCCCCTTGCTTCTTACGTCTCTGGTACTTTCTATGACTAGCATTGAGAAGACGAGGAGAGATGAACTTCGCCCAGCAGAATGGGATCTAAAGAGGGAACTGGAGGCAGTTGAAAGACTGACATCTTTCTCACTGATATTTCATTTATGCTTTTCTCTTCTCTATTTTTTCTCCATAAAGGGTCATTTTTTCAGAGGGATAAGTGCTGGCGGCTCGGTTGTTATGGCAACTGCTGTTAACGTTTGCTGGCCACGCGAACAAAGCCAATGGCAAGAGGCTTGTTTAAAAAATGTGGTTAATGCTGCATTTCGGAGCTAATGGAGCAGATTAGCAGCGTGCCAAGAACAAGCGAGTGCATTATCTGCTTGTGGTTGGTGTTGCCAGAGTAAAGCGTTGGGACGCACAATTACTTTACATGGACCTGGAGGCAATAGGATAGTGGGGTGTCATGAGGTCAAGTGTAAGGTTTATCAACAAAAAAAAAAAGAAAATGATCTTTCATTAATTAGGCAAAATAATTGATACAGTGGTCAATTATTAGTAAATTTGGGTTCATTAACAATGCAGTGACCCGCTAATGTGTTTCTAGTTGCCCATTGACGCTTTTGAGATTATACTGACCAGCACATGGGACTCTTGTACTCCACTTAGGACCGGGGTTATTACAGTCACCAGTACAGCACCCATACTGTAGCCTACTAAGGACTAGTAGTAGTGCACTGACCAACACAGCTACCCGTTGTAGCCAAAAAGTGACTTGTAGTGATGTAGTTCCTAGCCCTGTGGTCCAGTATTTGCCTACACAGCTGTCTGTGAAAAGCCTGTGACAGTAGGCGGGTGCTTCTCCCGTGCTACATTAGCTGCTTAGAAAAATGCTATGATCTTTGGCCCGGTGGTTACATACTAGACTCCAGCACAGACCAGGCGGGGCCAAAAGACATGGCCCTATTACTGAGTGGACGCGATTGATCGGAAATTAGGGTATACTATGCAAATTATTTTGACCCTCATAGTAATTAAAGATAATTGAGACATTCTCGCCAGTCTGAGCCAGCCAGGCAGAGATAATGAAGCCATCCCAGGAAAATGCAGCGTTGACCCTAATGTCATGCTTTTGTTATTCAGCCACCAACCCTCTTCAATTTATTCACAAAGCTAATGTCTTTTCGGACTTCTGCACTGCCTGTTCTATATGCTGGAGGTGTTCAATGTTCTTAATTCGTTTTATGTGCACTTTTTAAAATTATTTAATTCAGTATTTTAGTGCACCATTAATGCCAGCGGCAGAGGGACAAGCACTCCATGTCCTTCTCCCCCCCCTTTTTTTTTTGCAATAACTTTATTTACTTTTCAAAAGAAATTGGCATACATAAACGGTTATCAGAAGATTATGTAATCCTCTGACATTTGTTTTATTGATACAGCAAGGAAAAGATTTGGGCATATTTGGCACCTTGGGATATAATGCACCAAACAGAAGCAGGTGGAATCTCTGATAACAATCCCCACAGCTGGGTCACATAGGGGGAACATCCAGATCTGTCCTGTACTGAGTCCAGAAAAAGAAAGACAGTAAATTGACCGAGCACAGTGGCAGAGACGTCTACTGCTACAATCCAGTCTGTCGAATGAAGATGTATCATGACTAAACTCCACCTTTTCGTAGCAAATATCGCCTTAAAATAATCCTATATATCTATAGTCAATATGTGTAGCTAGCTAGAGTGAGGCATCCACATGCACAATGTTATTTCAATATAATAGATACCTAAAAGGACTGTCCCGTGTAGAGAAAAAACTGTTCCCTTTACCCAGTACTGCATCCCTGAAAATCAGACAATCACCAACAGTACGCATTCATGAATGTTGATTCCCATCATGATAATGCCCAGCGGATGCCTAAGAGGGCTCACACCTTGTACCGCAATACCACCTCTACCCCCACTTCATGTACTCCTAACACTTCTTGCCATCTCGCGATATTCACTTAGTTACAGACAGGTTGTTTCCTTTGGTTTCACATCACCCCCCCCCCCCCCCCCCCCCTTCCTTACATTCTGATTACAGAACACACTATGATTCTGGGGCCTTGTAACTTTAACCTAGGGTTGAGCAAAACTGAAATAAATTGTTACAAAATATCCATCATTCTCATGATAAATTTGCATATTCTACGAATGCATTTTGTTTTGTTTGGGTGAACATTCCTTGTACGAGTATACCTAGTGTACAAAAATACCGAAATATCAGTGGAAGACTGGTTTAAGTAGAAAATGTCTTTCAGCTGCAGCATGTGGCAACAATACATTTTTGGCTTGACCCAGTGTCCCACTGACTAAGCACGGGAAAGGCGTAACCGCCAGAGGGGAGAAATTGTGTGGGAAATACGCAAAGTTATGTTGGCGTAATAAAAATGTTGCATGGACTTAACCTACATGTATATCTGTATGACACCACTGGTTTGCTCCTTCGGAATACAATAGCTCGGTAGCCTGCATAGGCTGTGGGCAGTTCTTAAGGTGAGGTTTAACTTGGAAGCAACCAAAATGCAATCTAAGCACAATAACTGCTGAGTGTGTTTTTCTAGAATTGAACAGTTGCCACTTGATCACCCCGGTGTTTCAAGTCTGGTATGGTCATTAAAAATAAATTGGATAACATTATGGCCCACCACCTTTTCTCCCAAAATAATGTTTGTATTAAGAACCTTTTTTTAAATTAAACAACTTTTTTTACCTCATATTGGACATACATGATGCTAAATTATTGATAGTCAATATATAATCAACAGGGACAGATTCCATCAACCTTTTTAATCACCGAGTAGGTTGCACATTATTTGTCGTTACTCCTCTTTCCTTTAGTTTGTTTTATGTAAATACCCTTTAAAATATATGTACTTTCCTTCTTTTTGTGTAAATAAATTCGCTTGGCAATTGCAAATGTGCGTTTCTACACAATTTGTTTTAATTTCTCATTTTCACAAGGTAAGAGTGTGAGAAGTTGGCCTGGTATATAATGTCCACTAATCTAGTGGGCACCTTGCACCAGGCCAAACAACCCTTATGGTGATGGTTATAAAGTCAACCTTATAGACCAGCTATCCTAATGGTAGCATGGACTAAGCAGTCTTAGGCTAAAACTTCAGAGAGCATGTGAAGTCAGCTGTTGTACCAATAATAGTCCCTTTAATATCAAAGGAAAGGACACCACACAAGGTATATATCAAATATATATGTATTTATTACTAACACAACCCCTCTGCACTCTTTATGAGGTCCGAGTTCGAGATACAGCACAAGTTACTCAATAAGCATTCTATAAGTTGCACAAATACAATTCTGCCCTAGGGGCCTCACAAACCATATACTAAGTAAGTGGTATAAGAACCACTTCAGGAAAGATAAATAGGCCTAGGGCCTAGAGAATCACTGGGGCTACACTGGAAAACCAAAGGTTAGGAAGTAGGAGTCCCACAGGATGCGTGTGCAGTGTCTAAACACACGCACGAGTTACCATAGAGTTATACTTGGAATGTAAAAGTTACAAAGTAGTAGATTTCGGACACTTACGGATGGACTACGGGAAAGCCCTGTTAAACTAGGACACTTGGATAGTTAATACCCACAGGAGCACCAGAGTACTCGAGTTACCTCACCCAGGGAAGCCGGGTGCATAGGTGTTCTTTTGTGATGGGTTTCGTCTCTGAATCCTATGGAGAGCTGCAAGAAAGTGCTACAGGCAAGCAGACGGAAAGTGTCCAGGTGGATCCAAGGGTGGATCGGAGTCGAGAAAAACCTGAAAGCAGAGGCGACAGAGTCTGGGTCACTAGCCAGTGACCAGGAAGGAACCAGGCGATGTCGAGATGCAATCAGGTGAAGAGGTGAAGCTTGTCTCTGCAGCCTTGAGGACCAGGAGGCGTCGACGACGACCAGGAGCTCGAGTCGAGCTGCCCACGGCGGATCTAGTTGTTGGTGGTGTCAGTATCCGGATTGGACCCAACAAACCTTGCCAAATGCAATCCATGCAGGATGGGAAGATAGGCTTCTGTTCAGACCAGCAAGGTCTGGGGAGCTTCTCCTTCGCAGGGAAGCTGGAGCAAGCCCGTAGCAATCAGGCAAGCAGTGTAGTTTCACAAGGAAGTCTTCAGAGGGGCCACTAGTCAACGGGCTAGCAACCGCGAAGGCGCGTTGAGCTGAAATGCAGGCGCAGGCCCCAAGAGGCACTCGTGGAGTGTGGAGGGCTGAGCTTCGGTGCAAATGCTGCTCGGGTCTGGGGCTTCTCAAACCCCAATGCACAACTTCGAGGGTACCTCAGGAGCTGTACAGGTAGCAAAAAGCAGGTACTCCAGGATGTCCCACGTCTCTCATGTCCACCACGGGTCTCCGCTTTGCTGTGGATGTGGGTTGGAGTCAGAGAAGTCTGGAAGTCCAGTTTTTGCTGTGGATGTGGGTTGGAGTCAGAGAAGTCTGGAAGTCCAGTTCCTGCGACGCTAAGTCTTCGGGTTTTTGGGAGCGTCAACAAAGCAAACGGCAAGTCACTCCTTGACCACAAGGGAGATGTCTTCAGTCTTCATGGAACATTGAAGGTCCAAGAGTTTGTTTCAGAGTTTCTTTCCAGGATAATCTAATGTCTCTAGATACAGCTCCTAACTTTATACTAAACTAAGGGGCTGGATTACCTGCTCGGTCCCTCCTATGGGTGAAACCTGAGAAGGGGGTGGTTACACCCCTTTCTCTTTGTCCAGTTTCGCGTCAGAGCTGGGGCTGGAGTGCCCAAGCAACTGGTTTGAACCGGGCTGTGCATGGAGCACCTTGTGTGCCCCAGGCAGTGTCTGGAAAAGTATCTTTCCATTGAACCCACCCTGCCCCAATCCACTACAGGCTGTCTGAGGAGGTGCTAGCACCTCACTCGACAGGAAACCTATTGTCCAGGCCTCCCCTGCCGGAGTTTCATCCAGCAGCAGGAGGTCAGACTCGTGTCTGTGGCAGCAGCATCTATTTTGATATGCTGAGGCTATGTTTAACTTTATATATAAACAAAGAGATTCTATCAATGTGTGGACATGTATTTTATTTGTTGGTTTTACAGTGATGAAAATATAGTGAAAGTACTCTCTCTTAGGGTGATAAAGATGAGAGCGCTATGTGCTTTTTAAAATACCCCTCACACACTAAAAAAGTGACCAGGTTGTAGCGATCGGCTCAACCCCAAAACCCCCTTCTTAACGTCCCCAGCTAGAGAAGCTAATAAATTGTTTTTTTCTACTAGCCAGAGGATTTTTAATTTTTGTACTCACACACATTGTTAGGTCCCTACACTTTCACTGACACCTTGCACCATCACATAGTCCTGTCACCACTTCAGTGCTCCTGCGTAGTCGGTCAGGTCGTAGCACGCCCCGCCCCGTAGAGGGACGGGAAGACCCCAATGATGAAGCATGACACTACTGGATTTTTTTAGTGTGTGAGGGGTATTTTAAAAAGCACATAGCGCTCTCATCTTTATCACCCTAAGAGAGAGTACTTTCACTATATTTTCATCACTGTAAAACCAACAAATAAAATACATGTCCACACATTGATAGAATCTCTTTGTTTATATATATATCGTTTTGGAGGGTGATTCTATCAACTCCTCTGCACTTCCCTTATTGTTTTGGTATGTTTAACTTTAACCGGGTAAAGCAGTAACTACATGTCTTCTCCCTCTAGAAGGGTGGAATGCTACCCCCGCCGCCAGGACTGGCGGGGGGGGGGGTAGTATTCCAAAGTGTTTGACACCTTACACAACATGTTTTGATAATGCCAAATCAAAGTTAGCATTAACCGCGAGGATTATAATGCACTTAAGAGTATATGGTATGGCTATATCATAGAACAGCTACAAGGACATGGTTCCGAAAGCTGCAGACGGGCTGAGCTCATGCTAGAGCACCATCTCACATAAAACCAAGCACTCTGCCTTCAGGATTGTCAAGGCCTGCCATAGGAGTGACTTATGGGTATATATGTGTCTATATATAAGGGTAGATATAGGAAAACTATATCTAAGCAAGGGGTGATTACACCACCTTGCCCAAGCTGAGTGATCAGCCTGTGGTGTCAGTTTGGATGGCAAGCCAGGGTTGGCACAATTCATGATGCAGCCCCTGGTAGGCCTTGGATGCACCTAGCATTCAGAAAGCAACTTAAAACGTGGATATTCGACAAGTAATCCTCCTCCCCTTTCTACGCGCCTTGAGACCCTCTGGGTATGTAGTGCGCTATACAAATTATCTGACTTGACTTGACTTGACATGCCCTGTGTACCTATGGTACACTATACAGGGGCTCACAAGGTGACCCAATATCCAATTAGATATGTACCTAAAGTACATGAAGTCCATTTTACAGAGAGAGCAGATAGCCTGGGGCCTGAATAGCAGGATCCCAGGCCAACTAAGTCAAAAAACAGCTAAACACTAGGCAAAAAGTTGGGGTAACCATATAGTCAGATATCCAGCTTCCTACAAAGATTAACACTAAATATTTATCATTTTTGGGATTCTGCAGTCCTTGTTTGCAATTTGGAGCAGAACATCCCTAATACGGTGTTATTATTTGTATTTTGGGGCAATTGCTAACAAATGTGGTTAGTTCCTAGTCCTTTGTAGTCTAGGGTAACACTCTTTATTCCAGGCAAAAATTCAATAAAGAGCTTAGCAAAGACAGACAGACCTTTACGAGGTTCGAAATACAGATGATAACTTTGTGCTAGTGTGCACTGTTGAAGATTAGGCAGCACCTGCTCTGTGGAGTCAGGAGACGTTTACCCTGCATTTGACTATGCTGTTTTTGGGTGGGGAGGGGGTGTGGGGGGGGGGGGGGGGTTGTGCACTTTCACTTGCTGTACTGTTACTCTTGTGTGACGATCCCTGCATTGATATTGTCCATGCTGTGGATGCTGCGTCTGAGAAGATTTTGCCTATCTTCTATGCGAGTCCCATGGTGGGGTTGTGGTAGTGTAGTGGCATTGGTTGCTGTTTTCTCTGCTCTTCGTACTATTGTGTATGACATCATTTTGAGCTGAATCCCTCTAAGGTATGAGTAGTGCTCGGGCTGCTTCTGTGTGGAGGAAGCTTGGAAGTGTTATGTACATGAATACGCGTTCCTTGTGCACCACCTGCTTTGTCGACTGGGTAAGAGGATCCAAAAAAGATTTTGTTTTAAATACACTTTCCTGCTGCCGCGTCTCTTCCACGTCGTCTCTCCGCCGCATCGGGCCGAAGTCACTGAACACAAAGCACATTCAGGCTCTCCTGAACCAATCACAATGCTGCGTCGTGATTGGTCTGAGCGCCGTGGATCGGTGCTCAGACTGGGTTTGGGGGCCTGGGCATGTTCTCCCCCAGGCTGTAATGCAGCCTGGGTGGAGAACATGCTAAGTGCACATGAATGTCTGGTCCTTTCGGCCCGCCAAAGCGTCATGCGAACTTAAGTGTGCACACCACTCCCCCCCCCCCCCCCCCCATGCCCTGCTCTGTGAGTATGGCAGCCCGCCTTCCCAGGTGCCCCAGCAGGACAAAATAAAATGATAATACCATCAAATGATCATTTTATTTTTTCCTTTCTTTCACTAATTCAAAGCAGTGGGGCTACGCTCCTCTACCATAGCGGATGAGCGCCGCTGGTGGCCAGGCAAATCCCTCAAGTAGCTCCCAGATATAGCATGACCCCCCCCGTGTCTGATGTTGATTGCTCCTCATAGCTTCGAGCATGCAAAATAGAGGTTGGAGAAAAGCTCCTTGATAAGTCTTGAATGCTTTGAATCCCTCATTAGTCTATCTAAGGTTCAAAAAAACAAATGCAGAAAAATGATGCCCATACATACAGCCCAGTTCTTTGCATTTTTAGCACCAGAAGACCATGCTTTGGCTTCACTCCTGACTGTTCTCTGTTTTCCCCTAACTTTCTGTTTTTGGTGAGCAGGAGGTTTTTATAGATGTGTAGTCTTCGTTGCCCACCGTCGTAGCCTAAACTAGCTATTTTCCACTGATGGTGGGATTTTAACTTCAACTACTTAGCTATCAGTACCGATTTCTAGGAGAGGGTGGTGGAAACCCTGACTCTTGTTCATGCCTACTAAATGTTCAGAAGTACATAAACTTCTGCTAGTAAAATCCATAACCGGGGCCTGAGCCCACTAGCATTGGTACCTTGCAGAAGCGAAGTAAGGTTGAGACCGGTGAAAGACTCCCTGCTCTGGGACTTTAGCTAACCAATTTTGTCCTCAATTGACCAAGCATCCTTTCTTTTGTAATGTAGTTACCGTATGTAAGAATTTGTGTTGTTGGATGACTTGGGGTGAGAGTCCTGGTCAAGCGGCATCTGCAATCCTAGTCAGGTTGAGGCACAAGTCAGCCCTAAATGAACCCTCGCTCATCCCCCAAGTAGGTTGGTAGAGCAGTCAGGCTTAACTTGGAGACAATGTGTAAAGTATTTGTGCAGCTCTTCAAACAGTAATAAAGTAAAGAACACCATACAAAAAGGATCCCACACCAAGTTAGAAAGAAAGTACTTTTTAATAAATAAAAAAGACCAAATGGCAAAAATCCAATGGGTTGAATCTGAGATATGCAGTATTAAAGTTTTCAGTGAAAATGGCACAAAAAGCACAAAGCACCAACTGTAACTATCTGGTCGCACTGGACCAGGACAATGTCACAAGTTTCGGCTGAACACAATGGAGCACAGGCCGCCTACAGGGGCACAGTTAGGCCTGCTGAACAAAGTGCCTTAAATCCTGGTTTGTGGAGCAGTGCGAGGATCCACATCAAAGATGCATTGCACAGCCGAAGCAATGCATACGTTCTGCTCAAGGTGGCACAGCAGAGGGAATGCACTGATTCTGCTGGGCCCACAGAGGCTGCCGGAGGACCTTAAGCTCACTTTTGAGGGCCCACGACCTGGGTGGCACCACTTGGCAGGGTAGACTCGCAAATAGCAAGAGTCCAGGTGCTTAGTTGTTAGAATGCAAAAAGAACGATGGAGTGAGAAAACAATGTCAAACATGCACCCACAGTACAGAGATCTGGGCTTAAATCCATTGTTTTTTTGCACACTATGCCGTTTCAGTTTAGACCCAGCCATATGCAAATCAGTCTTGACCCTGCTCCAATGGGGACAGTCCAGCCCGAACTGCCAGGCCAGGTCCTCCCTGGAGTGGAAACAAACATCCTTGGACTGGTTTCGGGGTATCACCCCTCATCAGCCAGGCTAGCTTGACTGAGGGTGAATTTTTGATTTGTTCTGCATTCTGTCCATCGTTTTTGTGTGTTTTGATTTCTCACCTATGTGCGCTGGGGACTCACTGTGCCACTGGTTTCAATTTACAGGCCCAGGTCACGGGTAGTGCCACCTTACTAGGGAAGTACAGGTAAATTAAATATGCCAGTTGGGTATAATCCAATGTTCGCATATTTTAACCCCTTCGCCACGTGATTAATTCATCCGCGGCGCTGGGTGGAGGGGGGCGCGCGCAGCGCCACGGTGCTTGTGGCGAGCTCAGCTCGTTGCGCTTCACAGTGGCGCTGTGCTAATGACGAGCTGAGCTTGTCATGACCCGCGCGGCGATCACACGCGGGTATAATTCTCCCGCTGTGCTGGGCGTTCTAAAGAAACGAGCGTGGTCATGACGAGCTCTTCATGACCGATGCTAGTTTCACATGTCACTTTTGCTCCTATTCTGCTTTACGCAGAGTGACCAGAATTGTCTTCGGTGCTGTTGTGGTTGTTGAGTATGAGCAATCCTCATCATTGCTGAGTGTCTGAGGAGCCAAAAGGGTTGAAATAACCAGCTGTTGATTTGTTTCGCTACCAGTAAAGTACCGAAAAGGATGTGAACTTGTTCCTTCTTGGTTGTGTTTTATGTGCATGGGATTTACTATCAGTAAAATCAGTTTTTGTACACCATATGTAAACATATTTTCTGAAATTAATGTTGCAGTCTAAAAACAATCAGTTGTGATCTGCACCAGCATGATGGAATATAGTGTGTATATATATATATATATATATATATATATATATATATATATATATATATATATATATATATATATATATATTGTGATGGAAGCCAGTTACTGAGAAATAAACACTCACTGGTGCCGTGGCCTCAGTATACAGCTGACTTTATTTAAAGCAAACGGGTGCCCAACGCGTTTCGGAGTTACCTCACTCCTTGTTCACGGGTAATGAGGTAACTCCGAAACGCGTTGGGCACCCGTTTGCTTTTAATAAAGTTTGCTGTATACCGGGGCCACAGCACCAGTGAGTGTTTATTTTCCAGTAACTGGCTTTCGTTACAAAATTTGGGAGTGACGTCCCTGCTGTGTTTGCTCGACGTGCATGGAGGCTTGACATGCCAAAAACTACATATATATATATATATATATATATATATATATATATATATATATATATATATATATACATTCACATACATGCACTGTAAGAAGGTATTTTTTGTGCCTGTGACGCATAGTCTTGTTCTCTAGCTATACGTGATACCCTTAAGTATACAAAGAGTGCTACAAGGGTAAATCCTGCCTTTACCATCACTTACTTTTATTTGTATTTCCAGCTTCATATATCTTTTTAAGAAAATGCATGGCTTCCTCTATAAAAGTGAAGACTGTCTCTTTTTGGCAATAGAGGTACATTGTGGCGAACCTTCACTTCAAGGTTTCCTCTTTAAAATATCCATATTAGTCTCTACCATGAGTGTCTTGAGTCAGAGCGGGCCCTTGTCTGTGTTTAAGTGTCAAACTTTGACTTTCTGTATCTGGCCAATAACTTTCACAAGCCTTTCCTCCAACAAGTGAAATCCTACTTCTGCCCCCTGTAAGCCTAGATGTTTTTGTGTCACCAGCTGAGAGTGGGGTTGGAATGGCAAGGTTGTTGGGTCCCTGGTGCATCTAGACTGTTTATGCTGTACCAGATACTGATACTCTTGGGCCGGCAGCGACCTCATTGTCGTTTCCATGAGGTGACCCGTAATTTCCCTCTAAGAAGGTTTGTGTCCCACTGTAATATCTATCCATGCCTCTAATTTTACTCTTGACAATAATGGGTCTTCTTTATGGGAGCCCCAGTGTGCAGAGATAGGCCTAATTTTAAAAGAGAGAAAACTAGCTTTGTTTTCTGAATGAATGAATGGGGGATTTATACAGCGCATAACTACTCCGAAGAATGTCTTGGCGCTAGACGGGAAGAGACCCTAGGTACACGCCTCATGACACAAGCCTTACTGCCTCACAGAAAAAAAGCCAGGCTTTAAGTTTCCTGCGGAATACATTCTAGGAACTAGCAGTGGTGGGGTTGGGGTGAGTGAGGTTAAACATACCTTGCCCCTGACAGTGGGAGAGAGCTGTGCTTTAGACTTGTGGTTTAGTAACTGTGTTAATAGAGAAACAAGCCTGGTCATGGAACACGGAGGGGGAGAACTGAACTGTGGTACTTTGCATGGGGGGAGGAGGCTGGGATATGTTTGTGTGTCTGTGTGTGGGAGAGAGGGGGGAGAGACAGCTTTGGTACCTAGCACAGTGGGGGGATTGGGACATGGACGTGGGTACAGTGTGTGATAATCCTTCCTTGTCAGCAGTTAAATGGGGAAGAAGTGCTACTCGGCACCATATTTTGCTACTGACTGCTTGCAGATTGCTACACCATAACACAGGTTGGGCGACCCATGCTTCTGTACAGGTCACGTTTAGGCTGAAGCATGCGTTGGTACTGACCACTGAGGGATTTCCACACCGTCTGACCATGGGGGAAGAACCAGCCCTGTAGGGTTAAACCTTACCTTGTACTGGGCACAAAGAAGAGTACTTTACTCAATACAGTGTGGAGCACCATACCTTGACATACCTTGGTGCTGAGTACAGAGCCTTATCTATAGATAAGGAACAGGAAGTAGTACTGGGGCAGTGGGAGAGAACTTTCCTGGGACAGAGAGCGTAAATGTTGCTCTGCACTGTTAAAGTGTTTTATATTGCTTTGGTGCTGTTCAAATGTTTGAGATGCTTTGGTTCAAGATACTTTTGTACTGCTAAAATGTTTCAAATGCTTTTCATTTGAGATATCCTTGCAATGTTTGAGTTGCTGATATGTTTTGGTACTGTTGAAAGGTTGAGGTGCTTTGTTACTGTTATGTTTGAGCTGCTTTGGTTTGGGATACTTTGGTACTGTTGAAATTGTCTTGTTTGAGATGCTTTGGTACGGGTACGATGCTTGAGATGCTTTTGTAATATTTAAATGTTTGAGATACACTGTGCACTGTTAACGTGTTTGAGATGCTTCGGTGCTGTTGAAATGTGTGAGATGCTTTGGTGCTGTTGTAATGTTTTAGTTGCTTTGATACTGGTAAGATGTTTGAGATGCTTTGATACTGGTAAGATGTTTGAGATGCTTTGGTGCTGTTGACATGTTTGAGACGCTTCGGTGCTGTTGAAACGTTTGAGACACTTAGTTGCTGTTGAAATGTTTTAGATGCTTTGGTGCTGTTGAAATGTTTGAGATGCTGCGGTGCTGTTGAAATGTTTGAGATGCTGCGGTGCTGTTGAAATGTTTGAGATGCTGCGGTGCTGTTGAAATGTTTGAGATGCTGCGGTGCTGTTGAAATGTTTGAGATGCTTCGGTGCTGATTAAATGTTCGAGATGCTTTGGTGCTGTTGACATGTTTGAGACGCTTTGGTGCTGTTGAAATGTTATAGATGCTTCGGTGCTGATTAAATGTTTGAGATGCTTCGGTGCTGATAAATGTTTGAGATGCTTCGGTGCTGATAAATGTTTGAGATGCTTCGGTGCTGATAAATGTTTGAGATGCTTCGGTGCTGTTGAAATGTTTGAGATGCTTCGGTGCTGTCGAAATGTTTGAGATGCTTCAGCTGTTGAAATGTTTGAGATGCTTCAGTGCTATTGACATGTTTTAGGTGCTTTGGGTCTGTTAAAATGTTTGAGATGCTTCAGTGCTGATTAAGTATGTGAGATGCTTCAGTGCTGTTGAAGTGTTTGAGATGCTTCAGTGCTGTTGAAACGTTTGAGATACTTCAGCGCTGTTGAAACGTTTGAGATACTTCAGTGTTGTTGAAATGTTTGAGATGCTTTGATACTGGTAAGATGTTTGAGATGCTTCTGTGCTGTTGAAATGTTTGATATGCTTTGGTACTGTTGACATGTTTGAGATGCTTTGGGTCTGTTGAAATGTTTGAGATGCCTTGGGTCTGTTGAAATGTTTGAGATGCCTCAGTGCTGTTAAAATGTTTGTGATGCTTCAGGGCTTATTAAATGTGTGAGATGCTTCAGTGCTGTTAAAATGTTTGAGATGCTTTGGTTCTGTTGAAATGTTTGAGATGCTTTGGTGCTATTGACATGTTTGACATGTTTCGGTGCTGATTAAATGTTTGAGATGCTTCTGTGCTGTTGCAATGTTTGAGATGCTTCGAGTCTGTTGAAATGTTTGAGATGCTTCGGTGCTCATGAAATGTTTGAGATTAAAGTGTTTTGAAATGCTTTGATACTGTTGAGATGTTTGAGATGCTTTGGTGCTGTTGACATGTTTGAGATGCTTTGTTACCGGTAAAGTGTTTTGAGATGCTTTGATACAGGTAAGATGTTTGATGCTCGGTGCTGTTGACCAGTTTGAGATGCTTTCCTTTAAGATAAATGTGTACTGTTAAAATGTTTGCGTTTCTTTTCAAATGCTTGAAAAGATTGCCTTGGCATTAGCTCGCTTGTCCTCTGGTGGGCACCGACTTCCACTCCGCCCAGCCCCACACTGCAGCAGAGCTCAATTTGTCGTTGAAATATTTACTTCCTTAATGCAATCATCTTGGTCGTCTGCCACTGCGCCTCCCGCGGGCCGACAACTTGCCAAGCTTCCCAGAAACCACCAGCATATTTCTCTCCCTGACAGCCACGACGGGCGCACTGAGCCGTCCGCCTTCTGCCTGTCTCCATCTGCCGCCTTGTTTGTCTGCCGCGCGCGCACCAAGCCGTGCCTGTTTGTGTTTTTGATTGGCCGTCCTGCATCGTAAACTCGTTCTCTCTGCTTGTCTCTAGCTCCACCGGTGCATGGCGACGGCGCAGAAGGCCGCCGAGAAGCTTTTCCAGTTCTATCGCGACTCTGTGAGGCGGCGATACTCCAAGTCGTGACACCAGCGCCCGCAGCCTCCAGCAGTGCCTTCTCGCCCAGATGTTTCTGTTGTCATGTGGCCTTTGTACTGGTCCAGTCTTGGCAGAGTGGAGGGGTGATGCGGGATAGACGAGAGCGAAGAATTTTCCATTCCTCGTTACAAGTACAGTGCTAAATTACAATTCCAGTCCAAAGGTGCTTGTCCACTTACGAGTTTGATTTCAGCATTGGTAAAGGTTCCAACAGCCAGCTTTGTGTTTGTTAATTTTTTTCCTGTTTTTGTATCCATTTCTCATTTATGGCCCCTGATTTTCCTAACGCAACTGCCCTGCGATAGCGGTGCTCTTGGAAACCACGCATCTTAAAGCAATTTATTTATTTTCATGCAGCGCATCTGGCAGGTCTGTACAGCACCGTTTGAGCTGAATTAGGCCCACCAGCATAGGGTCACTATTTCTTTATTTTGCACTGCCCTGGCGCAAATGGGGTCTCTGTTATTTATTTTGTGTGTCTTCAGTGCATTCGTTAATTCGAAAACTCTCAGATTTAGTGCTACAGCAAAGATCGAAGGTAAAATACAGTAGCGGGTTTCCATTTTCGGCACTGCACCGGCGCCGAAAAGGGCCTAAGCATTTCTTTTTCAGGGCTTCACACTAACTCAAAGCAGCTCCGTCCGAGTTAGTGCATGCGTCTGCAGGCAACGCGCTAGACTGGGAGATTTCTCGAGTTCACGCATGCGCTGGAGACAGGGAAAATACCTGCACAGACCCTTTCTACACGGTGCAGCAGCGAAAACAGGATTATAATGCGGCCTGGAGCAATGAATGCTTTGTATTTCCAATCTCTGCTGTCTGTAGCCCACCTGCTAACTTGGACACATTTTTCAAGTTAATGGATCCACTGAAGATTCCAGAAATGCGCAGACCCATTCGAAATAGTCCACCTCCCCAGCAATACTCTGTCATGCTTTGCAACCACCGAGTGTGCAGTCTGGCAGTATTGTAGTGCTAAAATGGCACAAAGAAGCAATGGTAATGAGGGGTAAAAACATGAGATTCTTAAAGATCCTGTACGTAGGATTCATGGCACTACTTTGCACAATTCCACTGATATCAAGATTACACTTTGGCATACGCGGATGTCTGTATAGTCATGCATTTTCCCTATGTGTATCTGGTTTGTCCCATGTTTTTAAGTTGACCCGCATTTGCGTTTCCATTCCCAGAAGAAATGGGTAGCCCAGGTGTCTTCATGTGTCCAAGAGCCCTTTTCAGGCTAGTGTAATTATGCAAAGTGGCCTTCAACACATCACTGCTTATAGCAGTGCTTGAGGTTCAGACCAGGTAAGACAGTTGAACCTGAAGATTTGCTCATTATTTGCCCATCCACCCCACACCCTTGCTGTATAGCCAGGCAGTACATTAAAGATGCCATTTATTAATCTTTGCATCACAGACATGCCATTACATGAACCTCCACGCAGTGGCCACATCATAATTTAGGCCTATAGTCTGTAGATCATTTGAAACAGTGAAGTGGCTTTCATGCTTGAATAAGAGCAACTATCTTCCTAATCGACAGCTTATTCAGACGAAATAAAAAACATCAGTTGATACCTTTATATGCGATAGGCACGTGGATTTGCACCTCTGCACCATCAACTTGATTACCCATGAGGCCACCTGGTACTTGCTGAATGTAAATAATTTAAAGAAAACCTGTTCACCCTATGCTATTGAGCTGGATCTCGATAAAATGCAGTCTTGCTATATTTTATCCGTACATGTAATTTTATAGTTTTCAATAGCAGTAATGATTGTGGCTGAAGAACGACATTTTTGTTAGGGACAACACCGATAAAAGGGCCAAAGCAGCTCGGAAAAATATGTTACTTGTGTGCAAATGTTACCTTCTCTTATTTCCTGAAAAAGTTTGCACTGTAAACTTCATATAGGTCCTGGCAGAGAAAGATTAGTATAATGTTCAGCACAAATGCAGGTGTTTTTGGTACCATTTCATTTAAGACCTACACTCCCATGTAACCAGGGCTAGAGGTCCTGTCTTAGTCTAAATTGCTACATAAACAAGAAGAATCCTACTACTAGTGTGAGGAAAAAGGGGGGGGGGGGAGAAAGCACTCAGTGTTGTGTAAAATACCCCTCACACACCAACAGGCCCCTTGGTGTCATGCTTCATCATCGGGGTCTTCGCACCCCGCTAGAGGGATGCGGCACGCTGCGACCTACGACTACGTGGGAGCGTTGACAAGTGTTAACTATGTGTGGTGTGTGTTGATTGTGAGTGATAAGAGGATTAAATGTGAGTGGGAAACGTGGTGAGGAAATTAAAAAGTACCTGGCTAGTGGGAAAAATGAAAAAAACTTTATTTCGTACCCCTAGCTGGTGCTATTAAAAGGTGTGCAGAAAAAGACGAGGTTGGTTTGTCTTAATTACGGACAGAACCTCTGGTGTGCGTCAACATGTTTCGGTACGTGTGTACCTTCTTCAGGACGGGGCACAACTCCCAACCCTACTCACGTATTTCTAAAAAAAGGGGGTAATTATATTTAATGAAAAGTGAAATCACTCATTTCAAGTTGGCTACAATGTGCCTACAGCGGTTCTTGGGATCATGTATTTACATGTCCTGCAAAAAAGGAAAAAAAACATTAGGTTTGGTTACCAAGAGGTATTGGCTCAGACAGGTGCAGTCACCTGGAGCCCCAAACAAAGAACAATCTGTAAAGGAAAAGACATACTAAACACACAACACATAGGACACACTTAGGTTTTTTGTACTTATTGTTTTTCAGACATACTCGTAGTCTTTGATGTCTACTGCATCATGAGCAAGTCCTGAGCATCAAGGTGGGTGGGTGGATCCACAATCTACAATGATAGAGAGGTGGACTCAGTGCTGTTACTTATATTTACTTCTTACCTCATCCATCTACCTAGAGAGGCTGGATTCTGTGTGGAGAGAATACTCACGGAATCCGCCTGTATTGGCCTCCTTCTACCACCCCGTGCTGCTCCGCCGTGAATGAATTGCGGACGTATTTGGTGGTATTTAAGGAGAGGCTAGGTGTATTGTCATTGGTTAATTGCCGGAAGTCACAGGGACCATGTATGACGACTATCTGTTTTCGCCATTATGCATGTGATCTAATTAACTTTGACATGTGACCCATTGTTGTTTGTTCATTACCGGAATGTCCATGTATGGTCTTTCCGTTTCTTGGCCAATCATGTGCTATTAATGGGTCCGGCGCTGAATAGAGGACAGAAAAGGGGAGCGCCGTTGTTTACACGACTGTGTATCATGTGTGCATGCGCATGAGTTGTTTCCCATTGTTGTCTATGCGCATGCGTAATAGCCGGTTGGAGGTAGTGCATGTTCAGAGATGTGATTTGTAGCGTTGGCCCTTGTGGGCAGATACCAGCCGTAGTGGTCAAGTGATTTGGTTCCACGGTATGTCATCGTTTAGTCCCGTGATATGGGTACCCAGGCGGAACACCCAACGTTGTTCCTTCTGGAACAGGCCTGATTCCGAAGGTAGTCGCTCAATGACAGTCCAGCGAAGATCATTTATGCAGTGCTGTAGTGACAGGAAATGTGATGCCATTTTGGTTGTTGATTTTTTACAGCGTATGTTTGATTTATGTTCACCAATTCTTGTTTTGACCGGTCGGGTGGTCATGCCTACATATTCCAATCCACATGGACAGTTAATCAAGTATACCACATTTTTCGTGTTACAGTTTGAGAACTGGCGCTGTTCCCATGTCATGCCATTCCTGAAGGTGAGGTTCTTGCTTTTCTGAGTCTGGTGGCAGCAGCTACAATCACCGTCACCCTAGGCACCTGAGGGAAAATCTGCCGTACGGACAGTTTCTGAGATTACGGAGGAACTGTACGGAATTAAGTGAATTCAACCGTCAGGCAAAGGACCTAAGAACGAAACTCGTGGAAAGGCAGTACCCAACGAGGACCATCGAAAAAGCGATGAAACGCGCAAAAAACAACCATAGGGAGGCTCTCATAGAGGAAAATCCCAAAGAGAAGGATATGAACATGAGACCCATCTGCGTGACAACCTACTCCACAATATCGAACCAGGTGTCAAAGGTGATCGAAAAACATTGGGGCATCCTGAACTGTGGAAACCTCAATTTTGAGAAACCAATGCATGCGCATCGGAGGGGCAAGAACATAAAAGACATCGTGGTCCACACTAGACCACGGGAAAACCAGACTGGGAGACAGAATCCGACCAGTGTACAGGGCCACTTCCCATGCGGTGATTGTAGCTGCTGCCACCAGACTCAGAAAAGCAAGAACCTCACCTTCAGGAATGGCATGACATGGGAACAGCGCCAGTTCTCAAACTGTAACACGAAAAATGTGGTATACTTGATTAACTGTCCATGTGGATTGGAATATGTAGGCATGACCACCCGACCGGTCAAAACAAGAATTGGTGAACATAAATCAAACATACGCTGTAAAAAATCAACAACCAAAATGGCATCACATTTCCTGTCACTACAGCACTGCATAAATGATCTTCGCTGGACTGTCATTGAGCGACTACCTTCGGAATCAGGCCTGTTCCAGAAGGAACAACGTTGGGTGTTCCGCCTGGGTACCCATATCACGGGACTAAACGATGACATACCGTGGAACCAAATCACTTGACCACTACGGCTGGTATCTGCCCACAAGGGCCAACGCTACAAATCACATCTCTGAACATGCACTACCTCCAACCGGCTATTACGCATGCGCATAGACAACAATGGGAAACAACTCATGCGCATGCACACATGATACACAGTCGTGTAAACAACGGCGCTCCCCTTTTCTGTCCTCTATTCAGCGCCGGACCCATTAATAGCACATGATTGGCCAAGAAACGGAAAGACCATACATGGACATTCCGGTAATGAACAAACAACAATGGGTCACATGTCAAAGTTAATTAGATCACATGCATAATGGCGAAAACAGATAGTCGTCATACATGGTCCCTGTGACTTCCGGCAATTAACCAATGACAATACACCTAGCCTCTCCTTAAATACCACCAAATACGTCCGCAATTCATTCACGGCGGAGCAGCACGGGGTGGTAGAAGGAGGCCAATACAGGCGGATTCCGTGAGTATTCTCTCCACACAGAATCCAGCCTCTCTAGGTAGATGGATGAGGTAAGAAGTAAATATAAGTAACAGCACTGAGTCCACCTCTCTATCATTGTAGATTGTGGATCCACCCACCCACCTTGATGCTCAGGACTTGCTCATGATGCAGTAGACATCAAAGACTACGAGTATGTCTGAAAAACAATAAGTACAAAAAACCTAAGTGTGTCCTATGTGTTGTGTGTTTAGTATGTCTTTTCCTTTACAGATTGTTCTTTGTTTGGGGCTCCAGGTGACTGCACCTGTCTGAGCCAATACCTCTTGGTAACCAAACCTAATGTTTTTTTTCCTTTTTTGCAGGACATGTAAATACATGATCCCAAGAACCACTGTAGGCACATTGTAGCCAACTTGAAATGAGTGATTTCACTTTTCATTAAATATAATTACCCCCTTTTTTTAGAAATACGTGAGTAGGGTTGGGAGTTGTGCCCCGTCCTGAAGAAGGTACACACGTACCGAAACATGTCGACGCACACCAGAGGTTCTGTCCGTAATTAAGACAAACCAACCTCGTCTTTTTCTGCACACCTTTTAATAGCACCAGCTAGGGGTACGAAATAAAGTTTTTTTCATTTTTCCCACTAGCCAGGTACTTTTTAATTTCCTCACCAAGTTTCCCACTCACATTTAATCCTCTTATCACTCACAATCAACACACACCACACATAGTTAACACTTGTCAACGCTCCCACGTAGTCGTAGGTCGCAGTGTGCCGCATCCCTCTAGCGGGGTGCGAAGACCCCGATGATGAAGCATGACACCAAGGGGCCTGTTGGTGTGTGAGGGGTATTTTACACAACACTGAGTGCTTTCTCCCCCCCCCCCCCTTTTTCCTCACACTAGTAGTAGGATTCTTCTTGTTTATGTATCAGTGCCCGTGGAGTAGGAATCCTACTTTGTACTCTACCTCCCTTCTTTGTTAAAAATAGTTTAAAATTAGTCTAAATTGCATCTGTTATTTCATGGCATTAATAAACAGTGTCTGTAAATGAAACTTAATATCTGTTTGTATTCTGTTCCTTCTGCATCGATAATTCCTTTCCACAGGCAATCAATATGCCCTCCAATGAAGAAGATGCGTAAAAAAACAGGTATGGGTCTTTGGTCTCAACCAACGAAAACCAAAAACAGGAATAGGTGAAATCACGCTGCTACTAGCAAATCACCACAAGGCATTTCAGACAACGGCCAGTGAAGGAATCCTTAAGAACAGGGTTGGAAGACACTGGCAGCTTGTAAGGCCATACTAATGGCAGTCAGATTTCGCGTTTTGCATCAACCCATAATGTGACCCTAATCAGCTACAACAAGTGACAAGTCCAACGATTTTACTCTTGAAGTTTCAACACACAGTGGTCCTTGGAAATCTTCATAAGAACAGTAGAAAATAAACTGTCCATAAAAAGTGACTTAGAGGGAATTGGAGAAAATGAAGCCACTGGGTGGAAAATTATACAAGGGATGAAAGAAGCAGGATGTACACAACAATAATAAAACAAATGTAAATAAGGCCAAATCGGCATGCTTCATAACCTTATGCACCCCACTCGGTGAGCAATCCCCAAACTACTGGTGACCCAAACTAAAGAGTAAACTCCAGGAAGAGGAGAAATACATGCTAGCTTGACTCAGCATCTGTATGAACCACCAAGTAGAGGATGCACAAAACAATAGGTGGCAAAGATGCAGCTGAATCTTGACTCCCATTAGTTGAGATCCTGTTCAAGGAAGGAGATTGTTTTAGGAACACACACTAATGTGTCTTTGCCTTACAAGATGGACAGAAAAACATAGGTTAGTCTGTCTTTGGTTTAGATTTAGAGTTATGTAGCAGCAGGATATTCAACAAAAAGTGGCCGATGGCCATCAGCCATATTTATTATAACGGATACACTCCAATATGTATACTTTAAATTGGGACGATGGGGCATCCACAAACTCTAAGTGCGGTATCTGACCTCTTAACAACCTGAAATGGAACACTTTATCCCAAGAGGTTCGTGAGCGCAATCTCCAAGTCTGTCTGTTTTTCTGACCTACGAAATGCCATAAGGGCCTTTAAAAATGTGAGTTTCCTAGAAATGCACTTAAGAGGAGGAGATTAATACTCTCCCTGACTGTGAATGTCTTCGCACACCAACTCTAGAGCTCAGAAAGACAAATACTTAAGCCCTTTAAGTCTGAATCATCAAAAGACTTTCACAAACTACATTGACTAAGCACGACCCCATAAAATATTCAACCACCTCTGAGTGACCCGCTAAAAGGCAGAAAGTCAAGGGACATTGTATAAAAAAACCTTCTTTTTAAAGGGTTTAAAACTATGTGACGTGCTTGAAAGATGCCTGAGCCACATTTGTACTCCCAGAACTGCATAAGGGAACTCATCTTGGGTCTTCAGGCAAGTACATTTTTCTTGCACCTGTGACCCAAGTTCTTTTGATGAGATCAATATCGTCCGATAGAAGTCTCAAAAGTAGCCCTGCCCCTATCACCTGCTGAGGCCCGTGTACAAAAAGGAGGCGGTGTTTTCCTTGTTGGACCTGATAGAAGGTCGGATTTATGTGGCAGGAGAATGGGAAAACTGATCAAAAGTATCAAGATCATTGTTAACCATGGTCCGTGCAGCCAAACCTGAAGCTGCCACCACCGAAGCCATTCCTTGAGAGAGTCTCATTAATTGATGCAACATGGGAAACCATGTATAATCCATTCCGTCTCCATTCTGGATGGATAATAAGGAAACACCAGCATCCATTGCGACTACAAGCCTTTGGATGCTGGTCATTTAAAAAGTTCACAGACATGACTGTGAAAGAGTGTCCAAGTGGATTCTGAGTTGACGCGAATAACTGAAGGTGAACTCACTAGTCATCTGTGACCTTGAAATACCTGGAAAGCAAACGTGCCATCTGTTAACTAATCACTCGTAGGGCTTTCATGGACTTTCAGGTGTGTTCATTTGACAACAGTGGTACATGATGATCAATAAGGATTTTCTGGCTTATTGGTTTTCTTTCAATCATATAAACTCTAGTTTTTTCCCACTTGAGTACATTCAGTTTCTATTTCTTCTCTTCTGAGAATTGTTCCTGTTGATATTAGAAGTCACCCCCTTCTAAAGCTTAGTACTGAGTTAAAAAGAAGCCAAGAATTGGCCCATCAATCTTAGGCTGCGAGGATCTCCCTTAACACCATCCTCCAAAGAATTGTCTTTACCGTGTGGGGAACCCCTTTGGCCAGCTGCCTTCATTTTCTGTACTATTTTATGACACTGTTTATGTGTTTCTGCAAGTGTCCTTCCCACCAGGGTCGGGCTGGGCCAGACAATAGTAACAGGCAGCAAAATGAAAGTGGTGCACTATTAAAGAATCCTATAGCTAAAAAAAATGGTTTCCACTTCAGGATTAGGGCTCTTTTGAACTAGTATTGCTGTGCTGTAAAGGTGTTCTCCACGGTATTGGAGATTTCATGCATTTTTGATTGTTGCAGGCGATGCTGGTAGCAATGTCAGGGAAACTGAGAGTAAACAACGGCACAACAGACCATAAAACAGGTTAAACAAACTGCCAAAAAATGTCCCACACATCGACCTTTACGACCAGCTCTTTTGGCTGTGCCAAATTGCCTTCCAGGCCAGTCCCTCCATGTTCACCACCATCTAGCCTGTCATTCATATAGGGTGAAGGGGCGGGGATAAAATATAGGTAGGTACTCCACCCTTCTCCCTGATAGGCTGACTGCTAATGGACATGGCCTCTGTGGTCTGCGGAGTGGTCCTCATTCACTATGATCACAGGAAGACCTGCTACTTCCTGCACCGTCCCCTTTTAGTACTGACTGCCATTGTCTATCACTGGTTGAGCGTCTTGGTAGCCTCAATTGGCAGTGGCACAGGAAGGCCGTGTCTCATGCTAAATTCGCCTAAATTCATGCTCAGCTTAGGAGTTAGCAAATGGGAGGACCATCCGCTCTCAAAACCTCCATGTACCACATCCACTCTGCCCTCAAAAGCTGATGGCATCTGTGACATCTCCAGTGAGAGACATGTCGACTCTACCGTATGTAACAGTGTTTTGTACATGTTGCGGGTGCATGGAAGCCGTCCAAGATACGACCTGCACTCCTTCTGAGGTCCATCATACTATGGTCCCAAAGGAGGCATGGCCTAAGACACTAGGTCCGTGGCACTCCATGCCTCAATCTCACATTGTATTTCCCTGGTGAAAAGGAACACGGAAATCTGATGGATTATATTGAGGTCCCGAATGGATGTGACAGAGGGGACAAGGCTTACCGTCAGAATACACTAACCTGAATTCTGGATCGATCTAGAGCAATGAACTGTTTCTCATTCCTCCGTATTCACAGCCAACCATACGCGGCAGGGATATGTTGGCTAACAGTAACCTGGCGAGAAGGGCATGGGATAAGATCGAAAAAGACCCTGGATAGCCCCACTCTGACAAGTACCTTTGCAAGATGCTGACTTCTGCTGGTGCATAGAGGAGATCTAAATACAGGATTGAACTCTTTGGTTCCTTATTTCTGCATAGAAGCACCTAACATTTTCTGTAACGAATGATACATCTTCAGAATGAATCTATGCCACATACTCTCTTCTTCTGACATCTCTCTAACTGATAACAAATCATATTTATGTAATTGGTATCACAACCAGCATAACCTCACTCCCCTCCCTTAATCCCTTCCATGCTGATGACGGCCCCCAGATCATAAACCCGCCCACTCGCGATTCTGCCGCACAGGCGCAGAATCGGGGCCGCATGGAAGGGGTTAAAAGTCACCTTCTTTGTTTTTGTAAGTGCAACCTCTCTGGTTTGGGTAGACTGTCAAATGAGTTTCTTAAACTGTTTATGCAAAAAAAACATTCATCAACGCATCACTTTCTTAAGCATAAAACACTGCCCTAATTACAATGTAACCATCATGAAAATACAAACTACCTTTTAGGGTGATAAGGATTATTTACATTCCTCAAAGGTTCTACGAACCAAATGAGTAACAAAAATTGGAATTTGTACTCCTCCAAGCTTATCTATGAAATAGTAGATTAAAATATTCAAATGTTAAATCCAATTAAAATCTTCAGTATACTTCTCCATATTCAGCTTTGACTTCAAACCTGCTTTCATAAGGTAAATAATCACACTCCGATTAGAAGGCATCTCAAGTGCCTAGTAAGGATGCTCTGCCCCGTGAGGACATTTCTACTCAATATTGTAAAAATAGCCATAATTTACAAATGTGAGAGTTCTGTGACTGCATAGGATATATAGCTACTTAGATTGCCTTCAACCGCCGACATGTTGCTTTTCACCATGCAGTGCTGACATTCCATGTGCCTTTTTTGCCCCAGAATAATCATATTGCCATCCTTTTCTTCCCCGGAATAATCATGGCAGTAGTGAGTTCGGAGTACAACACTTGGTGAGCATGCAAGCGTGCAATGGCAACTTTAAAGCAAAGATCATGACACCTCTTAGGTAGTGGATATTTCTCACCACTGACTCGTTGTCCATCTTGAGGATGGCAAGGACTGAACTTTGTTTTTTGCCAGTTTTGGATTCACAAAAGTCAGCCTGAATCTGTAAGTCATTGGTATGAAAGCATTGCTCTGTCACTGAGTAGTGGCTGACCTTTGAGGCTCACAAGCCTAGATTGCTTGCACTCCTATTTTTTTGACTGCCTGCAGCAGAAGATGCTTTCACCGACTGCAGCCACCACATGATCGGTCCCTGTACTTCTAGGTTCAGAGTGACATTACCTGTGGTCAGTGTTGTCACTGAATTCTTAATATAGCACATGTTCAGTTATCACTGAAATTGCCCGAATGAAACTAGTCTTCTGGAAAACAACATGAACAAGGTTCTGCAACCAAATGTTTGAGAAAAGATTAAACCCTCTGGCTTTTCCAATTCTTGGTTTTGGGTGCCAGGTACCCACTGGTAAACGAGATTTGTTAAAACTGAGATTGTGCATTTCACAAGGGGAAACCGCTCATACCGGTCTGTGCGGGTCCATTGGGGAAAGATTGTTACATGGGCAAAAGGTGTACATGTACTTGAAGTTAAAGTTGGAGTTTCTTACAAGCAAGATGTCAGTCATTGTAGGGTGCAGTTTCAAAGATTCATTCAGGTAAAATATATCTCTGGTACTAAGCGGGCCTGAAAGACAGATCTGTCGGGTATCTCTGTTCTACTTTGATATGATTATCTTTTGCCAAATTTAAATATGAGAGCCAAAATGATTGCATCAAATTAGTCATAGAGGCGATATAGGTTGAAAAAGATGGGAAACAGCCTTTACAACGAGGTTTTTACCACGTTTTCCCTTTACCACACATTTTTTACCACGTACATGTATTTATAACACACGCCTTTACCACGTAAGTTGAGGACGTGGAGGGTGTCTCCCCACAAATACATTGTTTTTATATATATAAGCAATGCATGGTAATGGCATGCGTTGGCAAAAACATAAATTATATAAAGAAATGTGGGGTAAAAAATGTGTTGTAAAGACATGCAAAGTATTTCCTTGTGATGTTGCGTCATACAACCAAAAAAGGTTGGTGCTAATGCCAAGGGTTGGAGGACTCAGCTATTCACTCATACAGTAAAGAACTGTAAGTTAAATGGTGCATAAGGTTTAGTCTGACAAAAAGAGTATATTAGACAGAGAACGAAGCAACGTATTCTTACCTCCTGAAGCCTAGAAAGAAAGATGCTGTTATTGATTGTCTTAAAGTCCCTTGGTATATCAAGGAGAACAAGGGCACTGACTCACCGTTTTAATCTCTCAGTTGGCGGAGAGCATCCAAGTTCTTAGTTAATAACGATTCTGTTTCCCAATCTGACCCGAAATCTATTTGACCTGGAACATGGAGCGTGCTGAACTCCAAATGTGTCTGATTTTGGCAAATGGATGCTTCCATCAGCAATTTAGTTGGAAAATGCAGAACCGATATTGCTTTGTAGTTAGATATTTATGCAGTTCTCCCATTCCTTGAGTAGAAGCACCTGTGCTATTAGGAATCGATAAATTTGTGATTGAGAGCTACGAGAATAGGATGTGCCATCAGTTATTTACATGAAGCTGCAGGTATCCGTTAAGAGGGAAAGAAGAATACATACTGTTGAGCTAAGAGAATATGCCTTTTCAAAGTTCGATAGGAGAATATTTTCCATTCTAACATGCTGACTCTGAGAACCATTATTTTAGGATAAAGGTGCATAGGAGAACGCGTTTTAAGATAGTTTGAATCGATGTAAGCATAGATCTTTTGAGTTTAATCTTCAAAAAGGTGTTTATGAAAATGATTTTCATAGAACGTTTCGATTTGCCCGAAGTTTGGAATCCCCAATAATTTCAGTGAACGCATAATCTCTCCTTACCATTTTACCCATGTTTTCATCTGAATTGCAAAACTGGGTGTATATATATGGACTTTGAGCTATTTGAGTAAGTTGCTTGCCTTTTGAAGCCACATGATTATTTTGGATGTTTAGCATACAAAAAAATCTATCGTGAAACTGGATGGTTAAGTATTTAGCAGATATACCTTACTTTCTTGTAATAGAAAGGGGTTGCACAGACCCCAGCTAGAATGAATATATTCAAACAAAGCTACACAGTCTAAAGGAAAGATTCTAGGCAAGGAACTGTCATTCAGCAGGTTCGATCCTCATGCCTGAATGTGTCCATCCTCTCATGAAACCCTTTTCCTGTAAGAAAGCTTAGACTGCTGGGGGGGATTGGTTGAGCAATTAAAAATGAATGGCAGTATGATGTTAGTCCATTCCCTGGGAGCTCAAATATTCTGTAGAAAAAACAAATTGATTGCACTGCCTTGAAGTGTACTTGGTCACACAGAAGTTTGGTTACGTTCAGTGCATCCAGGTTACAGGATGAATATTATCATGTTCTTTTCATTACAAATCTCCTAAAACAATTATATTTGAAACACGACATGGAGAGTTCCCTACAGAATCAGTCAGATCGTTAGCAAATCTGGGTGAGGTCAACGAGTGATTTGACATAAAATAAACAATGGCGGAGATATAGAGCTTTTTGACTGTGGATTACGACTAGACACCAACTCCAACCAGAAAGGCGATTAGCCCATACACAATAAAAACAATAGCTAGAGCTTATGCTTCAAGGCAGAACAGGACATGTCAAATTGTATGAAGAAATATCTGCAAAGAGTGGAATAATAGCAGAAGACTGCAATGATAAAAGTTGGTCTTAAATGCAATATTCACTTGCTATTTTAGTAAAAGAGTTTAGGTAAAGTGTTTGTAATCAAGCTTGTTAGGATAAAAAGTTTCCAAATATAGCAAGCATAACAAGTTCACATCACCACTTTTTTACTTTAACCATTTCAGCTCTCAAAGAGTCAAAAATCTGTTGGCCTTTAATCTGCCACAACATTAGTAAACTCTGGTAATTTCAGTAGTCGCCAATTGTTTTTATAGCGGCACAGTTTTTAGAGGTCCATGTCCTTTTGCCTGTACTCTATTTGTGTCATACTAGTCAGCAAAGCTGTTAATGCTTGTGTTGAATACAACAGTCCCCTCTATTCTCTCGTCTCGATTTCCTGCCTAATAAACCACAGATTGGCCCGGAGGCAACAAGGCATTTTGCAACGTGAGTTCCAAGTTATATGATAGATACAATAAGAGCGTAACTCTCATTATCTGTGATGTCACTTTTAACCCCTCTATGGAAATCAACCCCAATGTTTATACTTACATGTGTGGTCTAGAGAAGTGGAATCGAAATAGTCGAGTTTGCCAGGGGTCACACATGTCCTGTTCTCCAGTATTAGGGGTGTCTTTCATAGATTCACATGCTTGAATAATTCCCCGTCGTCGAAGTAGGAGTCCCACGGTACATAAAATAGTAGTAATATACATATATACATATAAAACATCATAAATATAAATATACATATATATATATATATATATATATATATATATATATATATATATATATATATATATATATATATATATATATATATATATATATATATAAGAAAAAAATCTTCAAAACAGCACACTCCCGCTGTAGAAATGAAGACACGGACCCATAGGCTGCAGTAAAGGAGATTTATTGGAAACCTCTCTGGTTACGCGTTTCGAGCAGCTTGTGCTCTTGGTCACATATATTACCTACTGGCGGTCGCCAGTAGGTAGTTATATTTAGGATTTTTTTCAATGTTAAATCTCAAAATTCTATTTGGAATAACTTTGGCGCCGGTTGACGAATCTGCCTGAAAATTTCCTCAAAATGGCCTCGCGGCACTCCGGTCCTTCCCTGAAAGTTTGAGGGGGATGCGTCAAGCGGGGGCCGAGATAAAAGGGGGTTCCCAAAACGCGTTTTCCCCATGTTAATTTCCATAGGGCGGTCGATTTCACTTTTAGCCCGAACGGCTGAATGGATTTCCACCAAAGTTGGCAAAATTGTAGGGACTGGTAGCCCGATGTGCCTTTGCTATGTCTTAAGATATGTGCTCCAGTGGATTTCTAGTAATTTAGGTTAAAAAAAATATATATATCTAGAGCCGCGCCCCGGTACGCGCACCGGGGATCGCTCAAAGCGCGCCACGCGACTTGCGTACGGAAAGCTGATTGGCTCTCGGGTGTCTGTAAACATTCGAAACAGTCCGCAGCGGCCGCCATCTTGTACCTCGGTAGGATTGAGGTGGAAAAAATCATAGGGGGAAATGAGCAAAAGGGGGCAGGGTACACCCCCCCTGACCCCCTAGGTTTGTTGTGGGGGTCATAAAAGGGCCCCACGGGGCCCAAAAAAATATTTCTTTTTGATTTGCGCGGGGGGAGCGCCCGGTATGCGCACCGGGGAGCGGACCGGGGAGCGTACCATGGAGAAAAAAGAATGACGCTTTTTAAAAAAAAAATAGAATTTTTTTATAAATTGGAGGTAGTTCTGAAAAGAACTTTTTTTGTTTTTGTTGTTTTATATTTTTTTTATACTTTTTAAAACGATTTTATATTTTTTTTGGATTTTTTACAGGGGAAAAACAAAAACAGGGATTCAAAAACTGCTCAACAGGAGCAAAAAAATGAGAAAATTTTGGGACGGGGAGAGCATCGGTGTTCCTGTCTCTTCATTGCAATGAGTTCAACGCTCTGCTCCCCATAACAGATAAGTTTGTCACAGTCCACGCATAAAAATTTTATGCCTGCAAAGACCGGCTGCACGTTAGGGACCATTCTTGCACGTGTTCTTCCTGAAGGTGTTGCTCCACCAGTGGAGGTGCTGCCGCCATCTCTTCGTGCATTCTCTGCCAGCTCCCTGACACTCTCCCTGGAATAATTTTTTGGGTGTCTTCTTTTGACATGCCTAATTAAATTGGCATTTCCAAAGCTATATTTTTTTAGAGGATTGCCTCTGGATAAAATACTGCCACATATTTTACAAGTTACTTTGCTTGCATTAACTTTTTTTTGTCCTTCAGGGATGTCATAAAATTTCCGGATGAAGTGGTTCTTTGTTTTCTGGACAGGAGGGTCCTCTTGCACAAAACCATCTGAATCACTGCTGGATGACTCCCTTGCAGCCATTGCTGTAGATCAGGAAATTAATGAGTAGATAATTCACAAAACACCTCTTGCTCTCTCCAAGTGCAAATCAATAGTGAGAGAAATAGGTGGGTTTCTCAAAATTTAGAAAAAAAAATATTGAACCAATGAAAAGTGTTATTTTCAGGTCACATGACCAGGGGCTTCATCATTATGAAACCAAAACTGTTATGAACCAATGAAAAGTGTTATTTTCTGGTCACATGACCCGACGCGCTTACGCTACGCGCCCCGGGGCGCGCCCAGGGGCACGTCGCGTAAGCGTGTCGGACGTCATATGATGAGTGAGTATATGTATGAGTGACTACATAGAACTGTTGGTGAATGAGTGGATGTGTATATAGATGGCGGAATTATTGAATTGGTTGTTGTAACTGGTATGTGTATCTCCATTTTTTTAAAAATGTTAATTTCTATTTTTGAATATGTGTTTCATGGGTTACATTACACTGAAAGGAGGTCTGTCACTCTGTCACAAGGAGGATGTCATCAGTGATGTCATGAGTGATGTCACTGACCATGCCATGAGTGATGTAATATGTGACGTCATCAGCAGTGCATTGCACGTGCAAGTTCTAGTGAGTCCATCTAACTGTAACGTGGGAATTTCAATGGTTTTATGCGAGTAAAACTTCCAGCTAACTATAACTGGTGTGAAACCTATGTTTTTTTCAGTGAATTTAATAGGTTTTTTAAATGCTAATTCCTAACTATAACTGGTGTGAAACCTATGGTTTTTTCAGTGAATATATATATATATATATTACCTACTGGCGATAGCCAGTAGGTATATATAGTTAGGATTTTTTCTCTATGGAACTTTTGAAAATTCTATGTCTAATAACTTTGGCGTTTGTGCACGGAATCGGCTGAAATTTTCAGGAAAATGGCACATTTTGTTTCTGAGCAGCCCCTGAAAATTTGGGGGGGGGTCGTCAAGGGGGGGCTGAGAAAAAAGGGGGGTCCCAAAACGCGTTTTTCCCATGTTAATTTCCATAGGGCGGTTGGCCTCACTTTTAGCCCGAACGGCTGAATGGATTTCCACCAAACTTGGCAAAATTGTAGGGACTGTTAGCCCGATGTGCCTTTGCTGGGTCTCAATATATGTGCTCCAGTGGTTTTTGAGAAATTAACGTTTAAAACAAGATATATATCTGTAACAGCGCTCCGGGCAGCGCTCCGGTTCGCGTACTTTTCGCGTACTTTTCGCGTAACGGAACTTTGCGATGCGAAGCTGATTGGCTCTCCGGTGTCTGTCAACATTCTAAACAGTCCGGAGCAGCCGCCATCTTGTCTCTCGGTAGGATCGAGAGACAAGAGGAGGCCAAAACAAAGGGGGAAATGAAGGAAAGGGGTCAAGGTAGACCCCTTCTGACCCCCTAGGATTGATGAGGGGGATATTATAGAGCCACGCGGGTCCCAAAAAAAACCCCCAAAAAATCCGATTTTTTCGCCGTAGAGGCGCGCCCCGGTACGCGAACCGGGCAGCTAACCAGGCAGCTAACCGGGAAGCTAACCGGCAGTGTAACGGGAGTCTGAGGAGTAGCTGATTGGCTGTCAACATTGTAAACAGTCCGGAGCGGCCGCCATCTTGTCTCTATATAGTTAGGATTTTTTCTCTATGGAACTTTTGAAAATTCTATGTCTAATAACTTTGGCGTTTGTGGACGGAATTGGCTGAAATTTTCAGGAAAATGGCACATTTTGTTTCTGAGCAGCCCCTGAAAATGTGGGGGGGGGGTCGTCAAGGGGGGGCCGAGAAAAAAGGGGGGTCCCAAAACGCGTTTTTCCCATTCATTTTTCCATAGGGCGGTTGGCCTCACTTTTAGCTCGAATGGCTGAATGGATTTGCACGAAACTTGGCAAAATTGTAGGGACTGTTAGCCCGATGTGCCTTTGCTAGGTCTCAATATATGTGCTTCAGTGGATTTTGAGAAATTAACGTTTAAAATAAGATATATATCTGTAACAGCGCTCCAGGCAGCGCTCCGGTTCGCGTACTTTTCGCGTAACGGAACTTTGCGATGCGAAGCTGATTGGCTCTCCGGTGTCTGTCAACATTCTAAACAGTCCGGAGCGGCCGCCATCTTGTCTCTCGGTAGGATCGAGAGACAAGAGGAGGCCAAAACAAAGGGGGAAATGAAGGAAAGGGGGCAAGGTAGACCCCTTCTGACCCCCTAGGATTGATGAGGGGGATATTATAGAGCCACGCGGGGCCCCCAAAAAAAAAATTCCGATTTTTTTCGCCGTAGAGGCGCGCCCCGGTACGCGAACCGGGCAGCTAACCGGGCAGCTAACCGGGAAGCTAACCGGCAGTGTAACGGGAGTCTGAGGAGTAGCTGATTGGCTGTCAACATTGTAAACATTCCGGAGCGGCCGCCATCTTGTCTCTCTGTAGGATCGAGAGACAAGAGGAGGCCAAAACAAAGGGGGAAATGAAGGAAAGAGGGCAAGGTAGACCCCTTCTGACCGCCTAGGATTGATGAGGGGGATATTATAAAGCCACGCGGGGCCAAAAAAAAAAAAAAAAAATCGGATTTTTTCGCCGTAGAGACGCGTCTTGGTACGCGAACCGGGCAGCTAACCGGGCAGCTAACCGGGAAGCTAACCGGCAGTGTAACGGGAGTCTGAGGAGAAGCTGATTGGCTGTTATCATTGTAAACAGTCTGGAGCGGCCGCCATCTTGTCTCTCTGTGGGATCGAGAGACAAGAGGTGGAAAAAAAAAAAGGTGTAAATGAATGAAAGGGGTAAGGCAGACCCCTCCTGAACCCCTAGGATTGATGAGGGGGCTATTAAAGTTCCCTGCGGGGCAAAAGAAAAAAAAATTGCGATTTTTCGTGGTAAAGGTGCTTCCTGGTACGTTAACTGGGCAGCTAACCGGCAGCGTAACGGGAGTCCGACATATTGTGTTTTTTGAACGTTTGTGATATGTGCACGTGTGGATTTTGTCTAATTAAGGTTAAAAAAATATATATATATCTTTAAGCGTTTTCTGGCGCGCTTACGTTTTGGGTTTGGTTTGCGCTGCAGAGACGATACGTCACTGTTATGCGATGCATCATGAGGCGTCTCACGGGCTACGTGATACGTCACTTAATAAAGAATATATTTTACAGCTATAGATATTAGCTTTTAAAAAAACAATGAAATTCACAGAAAAAACCATAGGTTATAGACCATATATAGTTAGGAATTTGCATTTACAAAACCTTGAAAATTCACTGAAAAAACCATAGGTTATAGACCATATATAGTTAGGGATTAGCATTTAAAAAACCTTATTTTATTTGCACAAAACCATTGAAATTCCATATATAGTTAGTTGCACTAACTATATATCGCGGACCCGCCATCCACTGCTAATGATTTCACATATTACATCATTCATGACATGGTCAGTGACATCACTGATGACATCACTGATGACATCTCAAATGACATCACTGATGACATCACTGATGACATCTCAAATGACATCACTGATGACATCACTGACATCTCATTTGACATTACTGATTACATCACTGATGATATCATTTATGTGATAATACATCTTCAGACTCTAATATAACCTTAGATACACTCAGTGTAAACAGGCACTCACAGACTGTCACACATCCATGGAGTTACTCACACACCTAGTCAGTCATGCAAAGAATCAATCACATCTCCATTTCCTCAACTATACAGTTATACACACCTTACTTATTCAAATATATACTAACACATATTTACTCTCTTATACAATCCTTGATACAAGTTCACAATGATTCATACAGCCACTCTCACATTCACTGGCTCTTATGTTCAGTTATTTATATATGTCAACTCTCACATGGAGTGTGTTTTACATATGTACTTACTTTGACATGTAGCACTGAGATATCCATTCACTCACCAATATACTCATGCACACAGTCAACTGTCCATACAGCTGTTTCTACATGCACTTTTGAACCCATACACCTAGGGAATCAACTGCTCACACATCTATGCACAGATTTATACACCTCCCAGCCACCCACACACATACTCAGTCTCCCATACAAATACTTGGGCAACCATTCAATAACCCATATAGTTTCTGATATAGCTACTGATTTCAACATGCAGCAGTTTACAGAACAACATAAATAATAATTGCCAAATTAAGACACTTTAATCACTAACCCATGCACTCAGTGAGACACATTTAATCATTCTCTCATACAGTCAGTCGTGCACCTACTAAATCCTTCATCCAGACACTTATACATCCACTCATTCTTCAATATGTAAGACATATTTTAACTTTACAGAAACATACAGTCACTGGGTGTTGTCATCAGTGATGTCATCAGTGATGTCATTTGAGATGTCATCAGTGATGTCATCAGTGATGTCACTGACCATGTCATGAATGATGTAATATGTGAAATCAGTAACCTCTGAGCACACCCACAATTCATTCATATAATTTGAACATAAGTATGGCAAGTAACTCCAATCTTCAGGAGCCGGATCAATGTATATATTTTCCAAAGTCAATGCGCAAAAAAGTCCACTTTCAGTATATGAAGTCCATGTAATTTATTTCACAAGTTGATTAAACCAGCCAACACGTGTTTCGTCGTGCATTAAATAATACTTCGACTTCTTCAGGGCTCTGTATCTGTCAGTATTCTCTCATTCTACTATGGTCCTCACAACGTCAACAAACTAATCAGTCTTCAAATTCTCCTCACAATTCGTCCAGCAATGTGCCAAATATCTATCGCTCCATTCACCTATAATTTCCACCAGTAAATATCATCTGGTGTGTTCTTCTTAAGCAATCTCTAAAACTTCAAGTGTCCTCTGTTTTCAATGGTAAGTATTCAAATATATTGTACACAGGATCGTCGTCTTCTTTTAGTTCAACATACGGTTATCACTTGTCGATTTCTTCAAATATCTCGACTACCTGTGTTAAGTTCATTCTCAGCATATCCTCTATCGTCCGACCTGTCCAAGTATTGATTAGTTTGTTGACGTTGTGAGGACCATAGTAGAATGAGAGAATACTGACAGATACAGAGCCCTGAAGAAGTCGAAGTATTATTTAATGCACGACGAAACACGTGTTGGCTGGTTTAATCAACTTGTGAAATAAATTACATGGACTTCATATACTGAAAGTGGACTTTTTTGCGCATTGACTTTGGAAAATATATACATTGATCCGGCTCCTGAAGATTGGAGTTACTTGCCATACTTATGTTCAAATTATATGAATGAATTGTGGGTGTGCTCAGAGGTTACTGTATATATTGTTGCTTCACATGAAGCTGTAGATGTAGGATACGCATCTTTCCTCTAGAAGCACCTCTTGATTACTGCTATTAATTACGATTTGTACCCTGAAGTTAAGGTAGCGCGCCCATAATAGGTTGGTATCCCCCACTACACTAATATGTGAAATCATTAGCAGTGGATGGCGGGTCCGCGATATATAGTTAGTGCAACTAACTATATATGGAATTTCAATGGTTTTGTGCAAATAAAATAAGGTTTTTTAAATGCTAATCCCTAACTATATATGGTCTATAACCTATGGTTTTTTCAGTGAATATATATATATATATATATATATATACATATATATATATATATATATATATTAGTCATAAAGAATTTTTTTTTAAAGTACCATAGAACAACATAGGCCCATAGAGACCCAAAGGGAGAATTCACATTAGTAACATATCCATGTCATTATGATAGTCCACATTCCAGCCAATCAGGCTGCAGCACCCTCTAGAACCTTCTCCTAAGAAGCTCAAGCCCTCAGATTTACTACCGCACGTCGTGTGAAGGGAGTCTCCCTGAGCTCTGCTCAGTTTCTACCCTCTTCAAACCATTCAGCTTCTACAAAATGTCTTCTACTAAGAAATCTTTATTCAGACCCTGCTCTTCATGTGGAAAACGTCGCTTGTTCCTTGAGGACCCTCATAAAAAGTGCATTTATTGCCTGTACCCAGAACATGAGGTAAGGGACTGCAAGTTCTGCAGAACTTTTTCTTCTAAGACCGTGAAGGATAGAGCGGCCCGTCTCCTTCTGAGGCTACAGAAGTTGAAGACTGCAGATAATCCAATATCTGATGTGGAGAGTGTGTCTTCCTGCCATTCCAAGACCTCTCTTAAGTGTGGGTCGGAGACTGAGATGCCTTCTCCTTTCCTAAAAAGGAAGAAGCTCGTGGACGCTCCAAAATCTGTCTCCCCACGGGATCTGATGGCCTCTACGCCTACGGGACCTGGTTCTCTGGCGTCGCAGTCCCAAGCTGTGCCCTCGTCGTCCATTCTGAGAGCCAGCTCGTCAACGAGCTTGTCGACCAAGATCAGTTGACGTGGTACCTACGATGACGACGGCATGCTCTATGTAGACGACGACCGCATCGTCAACGGCGAACCAAGAGGTTAGGCCCATAACCTCCATTGTGAAGATCTCGTCGACGGCGAAGAAATCAGTCTCGTCGACGGACTTGCCTAAGAAACATTCGTCGACGAAGGCTTTGTCGACGCCTCGCCCGTCTCCGGTACCATCATCGTCGACGGTACCATCATCGTCGACGGTACCATCATCGTTGACGGTACCATCATCGTCGACGGTACCATCATAGTCAACGGTACCATCATTGTCGACGGCACCACAGTCGACGGTACCACCTTTGTCAACGGCAGCATCGTCTAGTTCAAGGTCGACGGCCACCTCCTCGTCGACAGCCCCGCCGACGACGAAGAAGACCTCGTCGCCGACAGCCACGCCGTCGACGCCTAGTTCTGCATTGTCGAATCCATCGACGACTGTTTCGACCACGAGCTCGTCGACGGGACCGTCGACAGGTCACTGTTCTCTAGCGACAGCAACAACCTTTACTGTGGTGACTGCTTCAAATGTAAAACGTCCCACTTCACTGGATTTGAGTCCTCTTCAAGGTGATTCTCGTCCCCCTGCTCAACTATTTGCCTCTGCAGAGGAGGACTCTTCTGATGGTTCCTATGTTGACGACACCTTTCGTCCTGCAGCAAGTACTTCGGAACTAAATATAAAATATCAGGACTATAAGGATGAGGACATTGATGACAGGGGTTCACTTTTCCCAGTTCACGATGACCAGCTGGATGTTGACCACGAGGTACCTATGGCACAAATACCGGTGTCCTTGATATCAAACCTTCAACACATGCTAGATGATTACAATTGCAGATTTCCACCTTCTGCGCAGAATTCTCAAGCTCCGCATCCTCCAGCACAAGAGCCACTTCCAGTTGCTCAGCCACAATCACCAGTTCGTCCAGATCCTGATACTGATAATGATGATGCCCGCCATGATACGTACCAGGATGATGACGCTGTCCTTACAGATTGGGATAACTATCAGGCCCAGACACCGTCTCCTCCTTCTACATCTCCTCTAGCTTCTCCCCCAGTGGACATTGGGGGTTTCCACAACCTGATGGTGAGAGCTGCGAAACGTTTTCATTTGCCTATGGACGTCAAAATACAGGACTGCTTCCTTTACGACTTCAAGAATCAACCTTTGAAGCAAGTACATACCATCCCAATCATTGACTTCATATGGCCGGCGTGGCTTAAAGTTATGGAACGGCCTAACTCCATCTCGACCGAGCTTCCGCGCCTTGACAAAAAGTACAAGGCTCCTGCAGATTCACCAGCATGCCTTATGTCACAACCTAAGGCTGACTCACTCATTACGCAAGCTGCCCAGAAGAGGTCACATAACCCGGCGACTCCGTTGACTTCGCCACCGGATCAGGAGGGTCGCCGCCTGGATACCATCGGGAAGAAATTCACCACTATGGCTACCACGACGGTCAGGGCGGCAAACTCCTTGGCCATCCTTGGACGATATAACCGTCGGATGTGGTTCGAGATCGCGGCTTTGGTTGACCTGCTTTCAGAATCCTCCAGGGCTGAAGCCCATAAGATTGTGCAGGAGGGTGAGAAGATCTCCTCTGAAATTATTGACTGTGCCGTTGACATTTCCTCGACGGGTTTCAGGCAGCTCGCAGGTGCTGCTGTCTTAAGGAGGCAGGGCTGGCTCAAAGCTATAGTTTTTCGGCCTGAAGTGCAGGCGAGGGTGCTCAACTGGCCTTTTGATCGGGAATCCCTCTTCGGCAATCATGTGGACGACGCTTAAGAGTCCATCAAAAAGGACACAGACACTGCTCGCGCTTTGGGATCCCTCCAGTACCGGAAGCCGCTTTTTCGCGGAGCATGTGGCAGAGGCACTTTTTTCAAATTTTCGTGGCTCCTCCTAGTACCGTTCCTACGGTGACAACAAACAGCAATACTCTTATAAACCTTAGAATAGGCAATCCGATTCCAGGCCCTATCGAAGAAAGAGCACCTACAGAGGAGATGCTACCTCTAAGAAACAGTGACTTTACCAGGGTCAAGTGTTCTCATGCTCTGAAGATTGGAGGTCGAATCTCCCAAAACTTCTCCAATTGGTCACAAATAACTTCAGATTGTTGGGTCTTGGACGTCATCTTAAAGGGCCACGCTCTCGAATTTCTCAAATTTCCACCCACCTGACCACCCTCGGGCCCTCCCCCTGCACATTTGAAGGAACTGTTTGCGCAGGTCAAAATTATGATTCAGAAAGGGGCAGTCGAAGTGGTTCCTCGATTACTGCAGGGCAAGGGCTTCTATTCCCGCTTTTTCCTTATCAGAAAAAAATCAGGAGAGTAGCGCCCTATCTTGGACCTCCGAGCCCTCAACAAGTTCATCAAATCACAAACATTTCGGATGCTGACCTTGCTAGAAATTTTACAGTTCCTAAATCTCGGAGAGTTCCTCTCCACCATCGACCTCCAAGATGCATATTTTCATGTGCCAATCCATCACAGACACAGAAAGTATCTGCGCTTCACAGTAGGATCGAAACACTTCCAATTCAAGGTCTTACCTTTCGGCCTTCGTTCCGCACCGCGAGTCGTCACAAATATCATGGCTCCGGTTGCGGATTTTCTTCGCCAACAGGGCATTCACTTCAACCCTTACTTGGACGACTGCCTGATAAAAGCTCAAACTTTTCATGCAGCAAGACAGCACACTCAGACTTGCCTATCTGTCTTTCATGCCTTGGGTCTTTCCATCAACCACAAGAAATCTCATGTCCGTCCAGCACAACAAAGAATCTTTCTGGGGCCTTTGATAGACTCTCGTCTGGCAAAGGTGTTTGTCTCGCAGGAGCAACAAGACTGCATAGTCAAGATGGTGCCTCTTCTACGCTCAAGAAGGTCCGCTTCTGTCCGGATGTTGAAATCTTTTCTGGGCATGCCATCAACCTGCATACAGCTGATCCCCAATTGCAGGCTACACATGCGAGTCCTACAAGAGGAATTGGACAAACAATGGCGGCAAGTCTCAGGGTCATTCATTGACCAGGTCTGCCTGATCCCCCGCATTCATGGCGCATTGGAATGGTGGGCTCGCCTTCCATACATCGCCACCAGGTGGCCTTTCCAGGACACAGACCCCACGCTTACCCTCACGACGAACGCCTCCTTGGAGGGTTGGGGTGCACACCTCGAAGGGTTTTCAGTCAAGGGCAAATGGACTGTAGATCAATGCACATGGCATATAAATCGCCTGGAACTCTTAGTCATCTTCATCGCCCTAAAATCTTTCCGGCTGCTGGTGGAAGGGAAATCACTGCTGGTGCGTACGGACAACACCACCAGTATGCATTACCTCAACAAACAAGGGGGTACGAGGTCTCTTCTGCTATCCAGACAGGCACAACAGATCTGGAGATGGGCGATTCAGCATTGTGTCCAACTAACAGCAGTACACGTACCGGGTGCCTCCAACACCCTTGCCGACTCTCTCAGCAGATCGGCTATGGACAATCACAAGTGGGAACTCCATCAACCGACTCTGGAGTATATGTTTCGCTTGTGGGGATAGCCTGAGCTGGATCTGTTTGCGACCCCACTCAATCGCAAATGCCTACACTTCGCAAGTCGGCATCCCCACAGAGGATCGAGCGGGAATGCATTTTCGATCAACTGGTCGAGCAAATTCGTTTACGCTTTTCCGCCGATCCCTCTGATTCCACGCCTACTGCACAAGATGAGACTTCAGCTGTGTCACGTCATACTGATTGCACCCAGGTGGCCGCGTCGCCCATGGTTCACGGATCTCCTTCTGTTTTCCCAGTGCGATCCAATTCTTCTTCGTCCTCTGTCTCATCTGCTCACCATGAGCCAGGGCCAGATTTGCCATCCGGATCCGGCGTCTCTCCAGCTTCACGCTTGGAACATGAGCACAATGAGTTTTCAAATTTGAATATTGCTCCTGAGTGCAGAGAGGTGCTTGCTCATGCACGTGCTCCTTCCACTGTTAAGACCTATAAGTTGAAATGGAAACGGTTTTGTATCTGGTTTCACAAGGAGAAAATCAATCCTCTGCTCGCCACACCTGAGCAAATTCTGCCTTTTTTCCTCCTTTTGGCAAGGTCGGGACTTTCGCATTCTACTCTTAAAGTCTTCCTGGCTGCGATTTCCCGCTTTCGCCATGATGGTTCCACGTCACTATACTCCTCTCGGATCATTCGTCAGTTCTTTAAGGGCTTGTTCCGGATGTTTCCGCCCATCCGGCGTCCACCAGCTGTTTGGCATTTGAATATGGTCTTATCACAGCTCCGCCGACCTCCTTTTGAGCCTATTCATTCAGCGGAATTAAAAAAATTCCTCACTTGGAAAGTTGCCCTCCTCCTCGCACTTACATCCTCCAGGCGAGTGAGCGACATCCAAGCTTTCACCATTCAGCCTCCATTTCTTTAATTCTCCAGGGACGCTGTTACACTTCGTACAAATCCTAAATTTATTCCTAAGGTTCCTTCGGACTTCCACCTTAATGAACCTGTAATTCTCAAGACCTTTTTCCCAGACCCTCAGTCTCCTGCTCAGCGCTCTCTTCATTCTTTGGACTTGAAGCTCTGCCTCAAATTCTGTATTCAACGCACTGCTGCTTTCCGTAAATCAGACCAGCTCTTCGTGGCCTATGGACGAATGCGCAAGGGACATCCGGTCACTAAACAATCCATTACTAGATGGATTTCTCTTGCCATCTCCTTCTGCCATCAACGGGCTGGCAAGCCTCTTTCTGCTCCGGTGGGAGCACACTCGACGAGGGCAGTTGCATCCTCTACCGCCCTATTTGCTGGAATGCCTCTACATCAGATCTGCAGGGCGGCAACGTGGTCCAGCAGGCACACGTTCACAAGGCACTACTGTCTGGAGACAGCTGACGCTGCAGACACTGCTGTGTGTCAAGCGATGCTACGAAATCTCTTCAGATGAAGGCGAGCCTCTGTTGCTTCCCGCCTCCTGTCACAAAAGGTTTTATATAGATTTATATGCAATGTTCATATGTGCATTTCTTTGCTTGCATTTGTTTTTCTTGCCTTTTATGACTCGTGTTGGCGTACTGCTTTCTATTCTTATTCAAGCATGTGAATCTATGAAAGACACCCCTAATACTGGAGAAGAACAAAAGTTACTTACCTGTAAACTGTGGTTCTCCAGTATCGGTGTCTTTCATAGATTCACATGCGGCCCACCCTTCCTCCCCTCAGAGGCTCTCTTCTCCTCATGCACACTTGGTCACTTTGGTGCTACGAAAATCTGAGGGCTTGAGCTTCTGAGGAGAAGGTTCTAGAGGGTGATGCAGCCTGATAGGCTGGAATGTGGACTATCATAATGACATGGATATGTTACTAATGTGAATTCTCCCTTTGGGTCTCTATGGGCCTATGTTGTTCTATGGTAAATTAAAAAAAATTCCTTATGACTATTATTTGTATATATATATCACGAAAATCCCGACCACCTCTTGCTGCGGTCATGAACAGGCGCAGACCTCCTCTCCATAAATGAATCAAATATCAATTATAAACGCCATTACACCGTTATAGTGCAAGCAGTGCAGAATTTTATTCTGTTGGTATCAGAGCAAGTGCCCTCCCTGACGCGTTTCACTCCGCAGACTGAGCTTGGTCACAATATATGTGTGTATTATTATATTTATGATGTTTTATATGTATATATGTATATTACTACTATTTTATGTATCGTGGGACTCCCACTTCGACAACGGGGAATTATTCAAGCATGTGAATCTATGAAAGAAACCAATACTGTAGAATCACAGTTTACAGGTAAGTAACTTTTGTTCTTTTATTGCTAGGATTGCCTCATTCTGAGGGTATAACCCTGTATATTGATAATGTTCAGTCAATAGGAACAGCCCTTTCCACAGTGGCCTGTGAGATGGCTTCACGCAGTATTCCATTATTTTACAGTGGTGGGTGATGAAAGGCTACCTGCAACCCCACAAAGGTACAATATAAAGTATTAATTGTTTGGGAAAATCTCGAACTTAATTATCTAAATGTATAATATCCTTTTATGTCCAAGTGAAGACATAGGATTGCGCCCAGACTGCAGCGTCCAGTCTCATCTTCCTGATTACATGATTGTTGGTTGACTGATGTATGGATTAGAGCGAGTATGTTTGGAAAGTGATTTCTACTACTCAAATGTTCTAGATATTTATTTTGTATTTATTTATTTCACTTACAGAGCGCGCTATCACCTCGAGAGGCATCCTGGCGCTGGCAGACTCAAAAGAAAAAGGAGGGGCAACAAATCACAGGCTAAGGATTAGGGAAAGAGGGAGAGCCAGGTTTTTTAACTGCCTTCTAAAAGCATGAAGACCGGTGACCTGCCTAAGTTCAGTGGGAAGAGAGTTCCAGAGCTTGGCCGCAGCCACACTGAAAGATCTACCTCCTGCTCTGCGTCTCCTAAACCTCGGTGCGGTCACCAACCTGGCCGAGGAGGAGCGTAGATTGCGGGCCGGCACATGCCATGAAAACTTCCTTTGAAGGCAGGCAGGGCCTAACCCGTGGAGGGCTTTAAAGGTCAGACAGAGGGACTTAAATGTCACCCTCTGCCTCACTGGGAGCCAATGCAACTGAGCCAGAGCCCCTGAGGAGGAAGATCTAGTTGGCCACCCTAGGGCTAATTTTGCAGACTGGAGTCTCTGGTGTCTATCCATAATGTAGCTAGGGGACTCCAGCAGCAAGGCGTTGCAGTAGTCTAACCTACTGAGCACGGTGCAACGCACCACCTCTATCCGAGCAGGGGGGCGATAACAGGGGCAGGATTTTTCTCAGGAGGCGAATGATGGTCAAGCAGCCAGCTGCCACCTTTGAGACCTGCGCATCCAGGGTGAGGTCGCTATTGAACATCACACCCAGATTCCGTACTACCTTCACAGGCTGGATCAGTGGAAAAAAGTCCTTTTGCCAGAAGTTGCTGGGTAGAAGAGATAGTATCCTGGGCCTTGGGCAGTATAACACCTCGGTCTTCCCCGTGTTAAATTCCAAAGAGTTGGCTTTCAACCATTCCGCTGTGGCTCGCATGCAGTTGTGAAATTCCTCCAAGGAGGTAGATTCATTTCCCTCCAAGGACAGAATCAGCTGCGTGTCATCAGCGTAGTTAACAATTTCGATCTTAAATTGTTTGATGACCGCTATTAAGGGCTTCATATAGATGTTAAAAAGTATTGGACTAACTGCTGAGCCTTGAGGGACGCCATGCGAGATGGTAGAGAAGGAGGATTGAAAGGGAGGAAGGGACACAGCTTGTTCCCTACCCTGGAGGAAGGATTCAAACCACCCAAGGGCACTCCCTGCAACTCCTACCTCTCTCAACCTATCCAGCAGAATGTCATGGTTCACCGTATCGAAGGCGGCAGACAGGTCAAGCAGGATCAAAACCCTTGCCTGTCCTCTGTCTGCCCTCCAACGTAGCTCATCCAGCATAGTCACAAGGGCCGTCTAGGTGCCATGAGCTGGACGGAAGCCAAATTGAACGTCCTCCAGGAGCTTGTGCTGTTCAAGATGTCTGGAGAGGGTGCCTGCCACCACTCGCTCTACAATTTTTGCTGGGTAGGGTAGGAGCGAGATAGGCCTAAAGTTCTTTAGGCAGTCCGGATCAAGGGTGGGCTTTTTCAGTAAGGGGGTCACCACCGCTTGTTTCCACTGAGGTGGAACCACTCCCGTAGCAAGCGACTGGTTACACACCAGCCGAAGCGTGGGGAAGAGCTCAAGCTCGTACTCCCAGATTTTAGTGGGAGCGGGTCGAGCGGAAACCCAGATGTAATACCAAAGGCCACTTCCCTGAATTCCTCTGCAGACAGCTGGGCAAATTCTGCAAGGGGCTCAACTCCTCCCAGTTCATAAACTGCCCCAGGAGTCGACAGGCTGCCACAGTCAGCTTCTACCAAAGATTGTTGCTGCTCCACCCCCAGGTCATCAATAATCATTTTGATTTTCTCCTGGAAGAACCTAGCTAGGTTCTCACAGAGTTCCTGAGAGGGGGGAATTCATTCTTGGCACACTCTGGACTAGTAAGACTATTCAGGATATTGAAAATGCTGCGAGAGCTGTTTGGGGCGTCGAGAATCACCCTCGAGAAGTACTCAGCCTTAGCTCTGTGAATCTCCTTCTTGTAGTCCCCCCACTTAGCTTTACAAGCCAGCCTGTCCCTGTCCAGGTATGCATGCCTCCACCTTCTCTCTGCTTGTTTACATTCCAGTCTCAAATTTTTGAGGCGGTCTGTAAACCAGGGTGCAGATGGTCTCCCCCTGCTCGCATGATGTTCAAAAGGAGCAGAGGTGTCCAGCATGATCGGTGTTCTACTTCAGTGATGTCCGATCAGCAGATTCTCAGCCCCATCTCTCTCTCTTATAGCCCCCAGCCATTCATAGCCTAATTACTCACACCATAAAGGGTAATTCCTGTCAAAAACTCCAAGACTATGAATACCAAAGGTTGTCAAAGGAGAAGGTTGTACCAGCATGGAACCCCTCAATTCCTCCCTGGTGTATGTTGCTGCTTCTCTAAAAACAGTAAGGACCTGACATCTGTAGTGTCGATGCTAATGACAGAATAGCCACGAAGCCCAAACTGCCCTGACGGTGGCCATCTTGAATATAAATAGACTGTGTCCATCATCAAGGCCTCAGTATACGGTGTTCCTAGAGCATGTGCACCTGGTGTTGGTGCGCTCCTGGAGAAAAGTCCAAACAGGAATGAACGGGGCAAGAATCTTTTACCCAGATACCCGGTCACGAGGCCAGTACATTAGGCAGGTTATGCTAGGCCTACTGATGCGCGAAGAAACACAATTTAGGATGATTTGATGCAAGTTTTTTTTCTTTGTTTAACAGTATGCCAACGAAAGGCTTTTTAGAAACTTCTTACTTTTTGTGAGTGATAGCAAAAGTAAAATGATACAACAAAATGTGGCTATAAGTTCTTGGGCTCAGAGACGTTGTAAACATACAGTGATGTATAATGTGATGTGGTGAATATACAATTCCCTTGGTGGTAAATATAATTATTGTGACGGACCACAGTTACCCAATCGCAAATTGTTCCAAGGAAAAACTTTACCCCAGAGAAAGACTTCTGAAACAGAGACTGTTAAATATTGCTACTATTAAAACATGGTTATCTGTTTAAACTTTAATATAAACAAAAAACGATGTTGAGAACTACTTTATGAAACGTGTTTGTTTGATGCTAATGGTGATCGTTTCATCTGAGATTCCACATGGTCGAGTCTTGGTAAGATGGAAGCTCCCAAGAACACCGGCCATCTCCCATGTATTCTACAGTTCTGAGTACAGGGAGAGAGAGAGACTGATCATAGCTACGCTCATTCAGGTATGCGACAAGGAAAAGTACGTTGGGTAACTTTCTTATTAGTATTGTTGTATGCATCTTTCCATGCTGACCCCATCCCCAAAATACTTCCTCTCACCTGGCCACAGTAGTCTCCTGCCTATATTAGGTGGTTACCCATTGAGCATCATGCCACTCCAGAGGAAGACTTATGCGAAGATCGAATCTTGACAATTCTTCTGTAAATAAATAACCAAGCTACTTATGCCAAATCCCCACCTGATTCTCGCCTGCCACAGTTCTATTGGGATCTGTGGGCCCACCAGATGACCAGTTAACTACCAGGCTAGGTTTTATAATTCTGCTATGCCCTGTTTTAATTGTTATTTTCCTGTTTCAAGGTGTTGTGATTTCATGAATTTTGATTTGAGCCAAGTCAGGAAACCTTTAAAGAAGTTAAGTGCAAAATTGGGTTCTATCTCCTATTTCACCACCAAGTCCTGGAACGACCTCCCTCGCCACTTGCGCACTTCCCCATCTTTGAAGGACTTCGGGATAAAGCTCAAGACTTGGCACTTTTACCGCTACCACCCTCGGGCCGAGACTCGCAGAACTCCAGCGCCGGGAGTCCCCCGGTATGACAAGCCACGCTCTACAAGACCTTCTGATTGGTTGATTGAGTGATCTTTATCTCCTCTGTGACTAACCAAGAAAAATAGACTTGCTGCACTTGTTGGCACTAACTAACCGTGTATCTACCAAAAGAGTACCTTTGATGTGGAAGTTCGAATTGATACAAAAAGATTCTTCCAATTTGATAAATGACAGAGTTTGAGACTGCTAAATTGCTTTTTTAATGTACTAAATCCGTTTTGTTTTTCTCTAGCAGGTTACAGAATCGCAAAAAGGGTTTAGAAAATTAATTTTAGGCACATTTCTTACTTCAATTCACAACAATCCCCTTCACCAAAAACACAGGAGAGCAGTTTTAATTTTGTATGTATCGTTCCAAGACCAGATGAAGTTGTAAGGTTAAGACCCTCATGACGAAGCACATTTTTTCCATTTGAAGCACATGTCACAAAACTTCCAGAATTGATGTCTGAAATTAGAAGATTGGATGGAACAAGCAGACTAGATATATTTAAGATTTGGAATACACGCATAGTGTGTCAACATATTTGGTTATAACATAAAACATGCTTTGAGATTCAGCTTGAGGGGCAGCAGTAACAATATATTTCAAAAAAGACCTGCCATACTAGGAACCGTGTATTATAATTCACAAGATCGGGGATACATACTCCCCTTACAGAACAGTACAATTGTTACTTGCCTGTATGTCACACTGTTCACAATTTACATTAAACACCATCATGTACCACAGTTCACAACAAGATTTTTTAATCGAAAAATGTGCCACCATACAACCCTGTGCTGAAAATGTGTGAAAGAATGGACAGCACCTCACGTTAGTACCACCAACGGGGGCTGCTGGCATATATTTACAAGTATGCCCACACTATCTTGTTCGGTAGCTTCCCAATTGGAAAAAAGGTGAAAGTAAAGAGATTCCTCCGAGGTGAGGAAGCAATGAAAACTATCAGCACTATCAGTGCAAGAGCCACCGAGTGCCCCCCAGGTCCCACAAACTACAAAGTGAGGAGATGCAATCCTCAGTTAAAACGAGGTACCGCTTACTTGCGCAGGAGATTTATTCAATGCAGTGAGTGTCCTCACATAAAAACGGCATCTATTTGGCCATTTGCACATATGTAGGCCAACATGTTTCGTTGACTACTATCATTCCGGTAACTTCATCAGGTCTAGTGTGAGACCATGCATCACCTTGCTTGTTGGTCCCTCAGACCAGGTGGCTGCTGTAGTCCTTCGTACCGGCACACCACCGTCGGGGATGCCGCGCCAAATGGTCGCGGTCCCAGTCGTAACTGCTTATGTCAGTTTCACCACGTCCACGCTGTCTGGAATCACTTGGTGCTCTGTCCCGATCGGGACAGTATGTCCCACTGTTCACAATTTACATTAAACACCTTCATGTACCACAGTTCACAACAAGCTTTTTAAATAGAAAAATGTGCCACTACACAACCCTGTGCAGAAAATGTGTGAAAGAATGGAAAGCACCTCACGTTAGTAACACCAACGGGGGCTGCGGGCATATATTTACCAGTATGCCCAAACTATCTTCATTGGTAGCTTTCCAATTAGAAAAAAAGGTGAAAGTAAAGAGATTCCTCGGAGGTGAGAAATCAATGAAAAATGAGTGAAAGGACGGCACTATCAGCGTAAGAGTCACTGAGTGCCCCCAAGTCCCACAATCTACAAAGTGAGGAGATGCAATCCTCAGTTTAAATGAGGTACTGCTTACTTGCGCAGGAGATTTATTCAATGCAGTAAGTGTCATCACATAAAAACGGCATCTATTTAGCATCTTAAAATCACGCATTTTCCTTCAATTTCTGTGATGGAAACTTCCGGAATCCATAGGAATTCACAAAATTCCTACCCCCCAGTGGAATACTGCATGTCCCGATAAAAACACAGCCCCACTTGTGAGGCTCAGCCTAGTGCTTCCGACAGGAACGGATCAAACCAAGGTCATTGGAAGTCCCTTGCAAGAACTACAGTTGACCCTGGTTTGGTCCATTCTTGTCGCGAGCACTAGGCCCAGCCACACAAGTGGGGTAGCATTTTTATAAGGATGAGGGTGGCAGAAATGTTCTGGATCCCTAAGTTTGCGTCTCAGGAATGAAAGGAAAAATGCATGCTTTTAGGCAAAATTTGAAGTTTGCAGGGCATTGTGGGTAAGAAAACCTTGTGGGATTCACACAAAGTACATCAGCCTAGAATCCTCTGGATGTCTAGTTTTAAAAAATGTCGATGGGTTGTAGGTTTCCATGGGTGGTGGCCTACCCAAGCCCAAAAGATGCAGCCGTTCGCCATGACAAGGGGACAATATTGGGATTTAGCCCCACTCTCCTGGCCCATATGTAAAAACAACAACCAAAAAGAATAAAATGTCCTCTCGCCTGCCAGGGATGGAAAATTTAATCCGCAAGGCAGTAGAAAGACTGTTGAGGCTTTAGGGGAGAGGGTGGAGCCAGATGTCCAGAATGGCAAGACCCACCTCATTATAAAAAAAATAAAATGTTGCCATACAGTGGGGGTTCTGCCTACCAGGGGCAAATGGGAGACAAACCCCTGTGTGTCTCCGTAGGAGGAGGGACAGAAAGACTGGTTTGTTCATTTTGGGGTGGGATATGGCCAATACCAAAGTGCAATGCCCACACGCCTTTCTTTTACTCCAAATGCAAAATCCATGGTGTCTAGGGAGCTTTCTTCCCTCCTTGGGGCAGATTTGGGTCAACTTCCCTATTTGGGTCAAACCGCTTTTCTGCCCCCTGGAAGGGCTAAAAAGACAATTATTGAGAGGGCATATAGAGAGGGCATATGGCTCGATGCAAAGGTAGACAGCCCTTTCCTATTGTTTGTTTTGGCATGATGATGGATTCCCCAGTGTCTAGTGGGCTTTGTGCCCCACACTGGGGCAAATTGGGGGCACACCCCCTGTCTGCCACGGGGCAGGGGATGGCAGAAAAACGGGTTTGTCACTTTTGGGTTGGGGTGTGGCCAATCCCAGAGTGCATCGCCCACGCCCTTTTCTTTTGCCCCAGATGCAAAATAGCTACTATTTAGTGGGCTTTCTACCTGGGGTGACAGATGTGGGGCAACCTCCCCAATTGGGACAAACCTTTGACCAAAGGGAACAGAAAGACACTATTTCTCCATCTGAGGCAAGGATATGACTAGATGCCAGGGTAGGCCTCCCCTGCTTTTGTTTATTGGGGCGCCATTTTAAATTCTTGATGTCTAGTGGGTTTTCTCCCCTCCCACCCACCAGGGGAGGCAGGTAGGGGTAGCCCCACCCCTGCTTTTTTCTGTTATTTTATCCTATGTGTTTAGTGGGCTTTCTGCCCTTCTGGGGGGGCAGACTGGGGCAAATACCCTAACCTGCCACCCCAGGAGGGTTAGAAATACTGTTGGGCCCTTTTTTGGGGTGGAGACATGGCCATGCTCATGATGAGCAACCTCCTATATTTCCCTGGTGTCTTGTGAGCTTTCTACCACCCTCCTCCCCCCGGGCAGGGGCAGATTGTAGCAAACGTCCAATGTGCTGTTTTATAATATTTTAGGACTCTATTGCAATTTTACTGATTCATGCCCTTTTATAGGTATAAATCACCATATCCTTATATAGGCATAAGAATCATAACCATATTTAGACATAGCTCATGCAGTCCAAATACGGCAGGGCTACTTCCACTAGTTCCGAAAATCTGCAATGATTTCTTGGAACACTCGGCTTCAGCAGCTAGGGACTTCCCCTTGCTCAAATTCTGGCTTGTCCAAGAACTCATGGAGTTTTCAAAGAACTGAGACTCTTTGTTGACGTTACTATGTCCACCTTTACGTTAAACTCGGTACCTTCAAGGTATAAATATGCCCACACTTGCTATAGAAAACACACAGTGGTTTGGAGCAGTTCGACTATCTACTTGCCCGACAAGCTCTGCTACTGCAAGTGCCGAAGGAAGCCGACCCTCCAGCATGTTCACTGAGAGAGACGCTGTCTTTTCTCCTGCCGAGAAATCCAGCTCCAGTTTTTCCAAGCTACCCTTGCGGGTTGTTGAGAAATCGAGTCCTGAGATTGACCTTCTTCATTCTAAACCAAGGTGCCGAGCTGATTAGACCCTAAGAGAAATCTTGGATAGATTCTTGGCAAAGAATACTAAATTTGTGCTACACCTCACTTACTTCTTCCCTCGTACTAAGGTTAGGTACACCGGGGTAGGCGTATTTTAGAAGCACCAGTTGAGTACAATCGGTTTACCAATAGGGATCGCACCACACCTAGAGGACTGTGACACTTGGGGAACAGTCTTTACTGCCATCTACACAAAAACACATGGTGTTCCATCCATGTAGGTAATACCAGACGTCCTGAAACAGATTCAAAATGAAAACGGGGCAGAGCCTGCTTTAAATCTGGGTATGAAATTACTGAAAGATTTCAAACAGGTCTCAGCTATAATATTAGCTAATATTAAAGGTGAAGCAGCATCCGTGGCAATCCGCCAAAAACTAAAAGAACTTGATCTAACTGAGCAATCATATGAACTGGCCAGAATAATAGAAAAATCCTATGAAGAATTAGGGAGAGATAGTTTGGGAGGGAAACCAGTAAAACCTGAACTAACAGAAAATCCTGAAAAAGATTTTATCAAAAACACTCTCACCGCTCCTAAAAGAAGTGGGAAAATACTAGACAAACACTTCCTAAAGAAAAGTGTTCTCAATCCAGAGGTAGGTCACCTCAAAAGGAGCCCTCTGAAAAGAGGTATAACCTCAGAAACAGGGATAATTTGGGAAAACCTGGTAGATATCAAGATACTGATACACGTTCCTCTCGTACCTTTCAGACTTTCTCGCAGAAATCCGTAAGAAGGGGACGATCAGAACACAAGGAAGAATGTGTGAAGTCCAAAGACGAGCAACACGTTCCGAAAAATAAGAAAACTCAATTCACCAAAAAGAAGGTAACAAGTCTTAAAATCAGACATGCCGAGGATCTTGAGGACACAACTCAAGAACGGGGAGTGGGCCCAGACAATGCTGGACCGCAGCAGAGGTTACCATAGCTCGCAAGATCCTGAAGGATCATCTGGAGACAGTGGACCTGAATTAATGCATTCAGGTTGAAACTGCGGATACCATGGTTAGTGTACTACATAAGTTATACAAAGTAACACTCCGAATAGAGGGGGATATAACTAGGAAAATAAAAGCACTCTTGGGAAAAACTATCTAAGGGTTATGGCATCCTTCTGGCTGAAAAAGACTGGCCACCTGAATTTGTCAGGGAGTGCTCACATGGCGAAGAGATCATTATGCCAGCCTTCTCCAATCATATTCCTTTTTTTTTGTTTAAAAAGTTTTATTCACAGTTTTTATACTTTTAGTCCCCCCCCTCACTGGAAGACCAAGGTCTTGATACATATCCATGTTAGGCTCCCAAAATTAATACATACATATTTTAGGGAATATGAAGGACATGGAACATGTAGAATGAAAATAACAGGGAAGGAAAAAAAGAAATAAGAAACAATACACAATAAAATAGAAAGATACAGAAGAATATCTGGGCCTATGCTCCCTCTACCACTTTAGGAGAACTCCACCGTATAGTTTCTGCCCCTAGGAGTGCTCTGTATCCACAGCAATAATGGTCCCCACATCAGCATGCCTTTCTTTAGTTTATTTAACCCTTTATTTTTTTTATATATGACCACCTCTAGACAGCAAGTTGCAAGTAATCTTGCCCTCCATTGGTTAAAGGCCGGTAGTTGTGGATCCAGCCATGAGGAGGCTATACAAAGTCCAAGAACCGCCATGGCCACAAAGATCAACCCCTGCATATGTATGGGCCGATTGCTTTCCGCCACTCCGAGCAATATCTCTTCAGGTGATATAGAAATTCTTAAGTGGAATATCCCAGATGAGAAGTTAGATATTTCTAGTATCAAATTAGATAATGTAATGCAGGTGGCGAACATATGAATAATATCAGCTTCGGGCCATAAGAAGCGAGGGCATGAAGTTCCCTGCCCGGTTGCCCATTTAGCAATTTTATAGGGAGTGTAGTATAGGGAAAAGAATGTTTTGTAAAATTGAGCTTGCAATTTGATAGACATCAGACAAGTTTGAGAAAGCTCCAGTGCAAGTACAGGGGTAGCTTGCTGCACTGATAGCTTAGTCTGCCATCTTGCATAATGTTTATCCAAGTCATCAGGGAATGTACTATTAAAATTCTCGTAGAGTTCCCCAATTCTAGGAGTGGTTTACCTACAGAGGTTTTCAATTGCTGCGTTAATTAGGAATTTTTCTCGCCCCCCCGTTTTCCTTAACAGGAAATCTCTGATCTGAAGGTATTTAAAGAAATCCCTGTGGCTGATATCATATTCAGTACAAAGCTCTGAGAAGCTTTTCAACCGATTTGCTGTATAGAAGCAGCCCAACTGTTTGATCCCCATCTCAATCCAGCGGGTCATGCACCCATCCTGGAAAATCTCTGAGAGATCGTTATTACATCTGATGGGGGTATACCAAGAATTTCGCCCCAGCCCTAGCGATTTACGAATATTGTTCCAGACTTTAAATATGCTAGAGATAGTCTTAAGTTTATTTTTCCTATAGTAATTGTCATTGACATGGCGCCATAAGCACCCCTCACATCTTTCCCCCAATATAATTTCCTGCGGTGTTGGGATTAGGTAGTTAATAGGTTCGTTAACTATCATATTCACACAATACTTGGCCACCGTTGCCCAATAGTATATCTTAAAGTTAGGCATAGCTATTCCCCCTCTTTCCTTTGGCAGCATGATCCATTTGAGAGCCCATTGGGGTCTCTTAAACCCCCAAATAAATCTCGAGAACATAGTATCAATAGTTTTAAAGTATTGTTGAGAGAACTTCAGGCAAATTGTTCAAAAAAATATATAAAATCCTAGGTAAAAACAGCATTTTAATCGCAGTGCACCTGCCACTGATGGTAAGATGCAGATTGTCCAGTCTGATCAATTCTTTTCTAGTGCGGCCTATCAATGAATCAAGATTTAACTTCACAATATTATATACCTTGGAGCTTATGCAGACGCCAAGATACACAGCATGATCCACTACCCTATTATCCCTCATCTGTAATTTGCCATTGTTGACAATCTGGGTTTTCCCTGAGTTCAGTTTATATTCAGAGGTATAACCATATCGCTGTGACTCTTCCTCAATAATCTTAATAGTCTCTTTAGGATCGGTGGTGACTAGAGCTATATCATCTGCATAAGCTAGAATTTTTGTTTCATGGTTATTAACCCGGATAGGGGGAATAAGAGGATGGCTTTCAAGTTTGCGGATAAAGGGATCGTTATAGACCGCAAATAGAAGAGGCGAGCAGGGGCACCCCTGTCTAGTTCCCCTCGTAATAACAAAGTTCTCAGACAAGGTCCCATTTATCGCGACTCTAGCACTTGGGTTAACAAAGAGTCCTTGGGCGGCCTTAATAAATCCCCTAGTGATTCCGCGGTTCAACATAGCTGCCCATAAGAACTTTCAGGAGACCCTATCAAACGCCTTTTCCGCGTCCAATAGAATAAGGGCCATAGGATCTCTTGTAGTCTCAGCATGGTCAAATAGTGAGATCGCTCTCTGTACATGATCGGTTGTCGATCTGCCGGGGATAAACCCGTGTTGGCGGGTTGAGACAATCTAATAGATAATCGGTGCCAGTCGTCTCGCCAGGAGTTTAGAATAGAACTTTGAGTCTCTGTTAATCAAAGTTATAGGACGGTAAGAGCCCATTTTCTGGGGGTCCTTGTTTTTTTTCAAGAAGACCATAATCTTAGCGGTGGACCAAGAAAGGGGTGGCTTCCCACCCTGGAATATAGAGTTGAATAGCTCCATCATGATTATTTTAAGTTGGTCTGAGAATTTCACAAAAAAACTCTGTAAGAATTCCATCCATCCCAGCTGCTTTGCCAGCTGTCAATGAGTTTGCGGCTGGCATTATTTCGTCCCACCCAAGGGGGGAATCCAAACTGTCTTGGTCCTCTTGCTCGAGGCAAGCTACCAGCCCTTGAGCTAAATAATCCTCAGGGTCTTCTTGATCCCTCTCTGGCTCTTTATACAACTCTTGGTAGAACCGCTGAAAAGCCGCTCTGATTGCTGAAGCGTCAGTTCTAAGCCCCCATCTATATCTTTAATAGATTTGATCATGTTAGCAGTCGTCTCCTCCCTTGTACGCACAGCTAGCTGATGCCCCACTTGTTCACTGAGCTCATACGATTTTTCTTTGTAAATAGTAGCTCGCATAACTGCTTTCTCTGTAAAAATTTCTGAGATCTGGGTCCGGCGACGGCTACTCGCACTAATTCATCCGCTGCATGTCCTGTTTGAGCGGCTATGATCAGGTCTGACTCTGCCCTACTCAAATTCTGCTGTAGCGCGGCTAGCTGTTGCTTGTCTGTTCTATTAGTCCTGACTGAAAACTGAAGAGTCTCACCTCTAATGCCGGCCTTCATCGTATCCCAGACTACCTCTATGGGTGCGCTGCCCACGTTTATTGCTAAGAAAGATGGTATCCACTCTCCCAAATGTCAGCAGTACTCCTCATTTTTAAAAAAAGCTCTTTCAAATGTCCACGTCCTTAAGGTGGGGGTGCCGTTACTGCAGGCTATATTTAGTTCTAATGGGTTATGATCCGATAATACCCTCGCTAGTTTCCTTACGTTGCAAATGTCCTTTACTGAGTTCGAGATAAGCATAAAATCCAGCCGAGCATGACGTGAGTGTGGGCGAGAGAAGTAAGTGTAACCATGGTCCTCGGGGTGACCCAGTTCCCATCCATCAGTCAGGCCATGTAGCTCTCCAATCATATTCCTATTCATAAAAAATATACATTTGCCAGAAAATGGGCTGTGGCCCAGGCACCAGCGTTATATAAAAATCATGTGGGATGGGATGAGGATTCTCCTCACCGCAAGATCCCGTTAAAAAATCAACCAACTGCTCAGAAGCAGTATGAAGTTAAACAAGAATCTAAAAAGCAGGTCAGGGAGATCCTAGATCAACTTGAATACCATGGGGTGATTGAAACATGTACCTCGTCCATGAACAATCCTTTGTTTCCTGTGTCCAAACCGGACAATACATATCATCTAGTTTTGGACTACAGACATTTAAACTCGTGTTGCAAAACCTTTGCAGTACAAAATGCACACAGTGCAGCACTGATGAATAACATCATGCGCAAAAAATATAAAACCACATTAGATATTTCAAACGTTTTTTTCTGTCAAAACATTTCACCTGAAGGCAGGTACTTGACCGCTTTCTCAATTATGGGGACACAGCGTCACTTCTGCTGTCTTCCACAGGGATTCAATAATAGTCCAGGGTTATTTTCAGCCAGATTAACAGAGATACTACAAATGTACGATGATGAGACATTGTCTTATGTCGATGACATCTATCTTACAGACGATGATTTGGACAAGCACTTGAACAGGGTGAACACCATAATACTTGGATTCGCCTCTGAAGGGTATGAATTCAACTTTAAAAAATCAAGAATTGCCCACCTCAACGTCCTATTCTTAGGATATGAACTTTCAAGTGAAGGCAAAAGCCTGGCAGCAAACTTTTTAGAGAAATGTGCGCTGCTCCAACCGCCAAAAACGCTGAAAAACTTAGTCAGTTCTAGGATTCCTGAAATTATAAATAACGCAGAAAGGGTTAAACCTCTCTACGAATTAATAAAACCTGATTTCAAACCAACTAATTCGACTAAAAAACACACAGAAATGTTGCGTTCAGTGCAAACAGACATGTTAGCAACATCACATTTACAGACATGCGTAAATGAACGCAACCTTGTAATCCGAATCCTCCCAGGGAGATGCGGATTCACATACCTAACCTTTAATGAAGGTGAAAAGGTACCAATAGCTTACAAATCACACTTGTACACACAAGCTGAAATTAAATTTACTTCAACAAAAAAAATTCTGACAGCGGTTCAGACTGCGGTAGCAAAAAAAAGAGCCCTCGCACAGAGTAAACGCATTAAAGTCGTTACTCCTGTACCTGCCTTAGAGGCAGTGACAAAAGCAAGTATTCCAAATGCAAAAGCTCTACATCCGATATGGATACAATGGGTTAATTCTCTTGCTGCAACAGGCGTTGAATACGTTTTTGACCCTTACAGAAAGACACAAGAATTTCTCCAATACGAACAAGAATGTCCTCTGCCCACTGAAATTCTGCCTCTAGAACATTGCGGATGTATAATATATACAGACGGATCAGCACAACCCACAATTGAGGGTAAACAAGCTTATAGTGCTGCGTGCGCGATTGTTAAAGGTCGCTGGCGCGATGGTAAACTCAGACCGATGGCCACAAAAACTCAATCTCTCAGAGACTGTACAGCTCAGCGAGCTGAACTATAGGCTTTCAAGATGGTGCTGGAAAATACTGATCGCGAATTCCCCACACTCATAGTGTGTGATTCGTATTACTGCGTCCAGTCTTACAATGAATACCTGCAGAACATGGTTCAAAATGGTTTTAAAGACGCAAAAGGTGACACAATCAAGCATAAAATGCTTTGGGAACAAGTAGTTCTTTTACAGAAAGAACTACAAAAGACTCACGTGATCTATACACTGAGTCATCAGCGTGATGGTGTTCACGGTAAAGGGAATTCATTGGCTGATGAAGACGCAAAGGCAGCTGTGCAAACGGCTTCCGTAGCTGCAATCACTCGTTCAAAAACAAAAATAGATGGTGAAACCATGCTCGCTGTCAATGCCACAGGCAAAGGCAGCAGAGCTGCGTTACCACTAAACTATCCACTCGAATATACATACATAATTGATGCAAACTCCGTTCCTTTTGCTAGAATCAATGGAGTGGGGGATAGAGTAATCCGAAACAGGAATCAGAGTGGTGCTTTAATTCAAGAAGCATACATGGGAGAGGGTCTGATATATCAAGGGATCTCTAAATCTCTACTAGAATTACAAGAGATGTACTGGTGGCCAGGGATGAAAGCCCACATTTACGAATTCGGAATTAATTGTGATGACTGTTACAGAGATCATAGCTTGGAGCGCCACCACATTCCTGACTACAGTGTAGCCAGCCCAGTACAGACACCATGGTAAGATAGCATTAGACTATCCACGCTTAGATGTCCCCATGGACAAAAGCGGTCCCACAAAAATTAAGACAAGATTCATTTGGATGTGGCCTCAGCGCTCGGCAAACGCCCGAACTGTTATGAAAGATTTGCGAATCTTTAGCGGCACATATGCAATCAGCACGCTACATTCTGACCAGGGTCCTGCTTTTAGCTCTCGGGCTTACAAGGAGGCCATGGCCAGCTTGGGCGTTTCATTGCGGTACTCAAGTCCATTCCATCTTAGGGGAAATTAGGTTGTGGAAAGAAAAAACTGTGACATGAAGTAAACTATAACAGCTAGGGTATTAGGGACGGGTGGGTCAAACAAGTGTCCAACGTAGTCTTAATAACCTGCCAAGAAATTCTCTGGGTGGAATCACTCCATATGAAATCCTTTTTGGTACTAGAATGATGGTTGAAGACCTTGATCATCATACTTCAGTGGTGGAACAAAAACCCTTTGATATCAAAGATCGTTTATGCTGTTTTACAGGACTTAAATGAAACAAAAAGAAGTCTAAGCAATACCATACAAAAGCCAACGACCACTGAAGAAAAAACACCTGTCCCAGCAAGACCTGTCTGGATTCCAAAGATTGGGGATCTGATCAGAGAAAAAATAGCGGATAAGAAGGAATTTGTACCTTCTTATTGAAAAACAGTACCTGTACTAGCAGGCCACGGAACAAGAACAGAGTTACTGCCGCCCCTTGCTGGAAGAAAGGAGAACCGGTCTGTATCAATTGTCCTGGGAAAACCACATCATGTGGCCGATAATAAGTAGTAGGCCCAGTGGACTCCCAAGATGTAGCAGGCGACCGAATCTTGCTACTATCCAAGAGGTTCAAACTGAAAGCCTCATCACCTTTGAAGAATCTGCAGTAAGAAAAGAAGGACTATGCAACAAAGCCATGGAACTTGTGCCTCTTGAAACCCAAATAACAGTTCGTCAAGACACTCCTGTCTACAATGATGTATCATCTGACTATACCAAAATGTCAAGGGAACAAGCAGCTCAAACGATTTCGAATTATCCGGATGCGATACCAACAATTGACAGAACTGCCTCTGGCTATTTCATCAACTTTGATTCGTTTTCGGAGGATCCCAGTGAGCTGGAAACAACGCCAACAAACAAAACGTTCAAGGAACGCGTAACAGAACTTTTTCACCAGCTTGCAAATACATATCTGGTTTCACCATGGGTTGAATTTTGGATTGTGCTACGTGTACTTTTTCTCCTACTATAGCTCATTCTTGTTTTAAGTTTTCCAGAATTTATTCTTTGGACAGCATTGTATCCCCTGCCTTTGACATAATGGAACAGGACTTGCTAATGTTACAAAATGGCCAGTCTCCATTACAGTCTATAATTCTGCTAGGCTGGACGTTACAAAACCTTCGTTCTGGCTATGTGCCTTGGCGTCTTATCAACACCATGTCATTGTTTACTGTATTTAACCTTACAGATAAACAAATCTCTTTGGCACAGAGGGGAGCAGACCATACGGTGCTGAGGTATGTAACTGTTACCACGCAACTTTTAGCACAAAATACTTTTACAACGAGACTATTACCACGCAGGACCCTTTACCACGAATACCTTTACAACGCATTACACTACAACGCAGATACTATTACAACGCATACCGTTACAACGTAAGTATAGGTAAGTTTATCTATTTTTTAAAACATTTATTAGGGGTATTGGGTTTGGGTTTTGGGGTACAGGGGTATGTTTAGGTTTCATGGTTGGGATTGGGTTTTGGGGTACAGGGGTATTTTTAGGTTTCAGGGCTGGGTTTGGGTTTTGGGGTACAGGGGTATATTTAGGTTTCAGGGTTGGGTTTGGGTTTTGGGGTACAGGGGTATTTTTAGGGTTCAGGGCTGGGTTTGGGTTTTGGGGTACAGGGGTATATTTAGGTCTCAGGGTTGGGTTTGGGTTTTGAGGTACTGATGTAAATAATTAATTTACTCTCTTAATTTCTATGCAGGTAAGTACTTAATCAATAATAACTCAATCGAAATGAAGGAAAACAGAGTCCGTGGTGTAAGAGTTTCTAAGGGTTTTATTCCTCATAAAGGAATCAGGATATCATGTTCTGACCACCACACAGGATGTCAGAAGGGATAGATGAGCGCGCCGTCGTTTATTGACAATACATAGCTTATATACTTGATTTACATCATAATGTTCAATGTAAGAGGCGTAACAGCTGAGAGAAGACAAGATAACAGTATACACGTGGTGCTAGTACATCATCAAGAGGCGTAAACTAGGCGTGTGTGCTAGAAACGTCACTGATAGGTGACGCAAGTGGGTGGCACCAAGGGGTGGTGCTAACAGAATGTTGCAATGTCAGCGGAAATCGGAAGCTTGGATGCGCGCGCAGCTGCATGACGTGTGATAGACGGGGTGCAGGGGACTTGACATTTACACTGGCGGAAAGAGACAGAAGTCTGGCATGTCAGATCAACTTGTGCTTCTATCATATCCGATATCTGATGTTTAGGAACTAAGCTATCTGGGCAGAAAGGTCTCTAGAGCAGAAGCTATTCTATACTTGCTGTGAGTGCGTGTATAAGCGCCTGAGTGTCTGTATGAGAAGCGTGGGGGCATGGGGCCTTCCATGGAAGCATGGCAACAGAGGCTATGAATTACTTGCATAAAGACAGGTCGGCCCTTTAGCCCTGTAGCTGAGGAAGGATGTTTACTGAAGCTAGCAGGCCGGAATGTATCTTCGGGGAGGAAAACAGATAACTCGAAGGTTATAGTCAATCTTGGCAGGCAGCAGGCTGAGCTGAGCACGGAGGGCCGCGCTAGAAGTAAGTCAGAGTTCACGGGTACGGGGGCTGCTTGGGCAGAGGCCCTCGCAGTCAGAAGCCAGAAAAGAGGCTCGGTGGCAGAGATTCAGGGCCTACTTTCAGCCAGGCTGAAAAACGTAGGAGTACACTTCAAAAAGACGTTGGCATAGCATACTTAGGAACGGACCATCAAACCCATTCATGGTGGGTCTGAAAGAGGACAAGTTAACGTTGGACGCAAATGTATTTGCGTCTTCATAGCTGGTACAGGAGGGAAGTTACATGCACTTTTAACTCGTACATGGAGTCGGTGGGGTACTCGCTAGGGAACACAACATGACCATAAAATTTATATTACCTCATTCCCTCCTTGTTCCCTACGGACCCTTCATGATATATCGATCCTCATAAATCGATCAGTTTGTTCTTGTAACATTATATGTTCGTCTTTCTTTCTTTGACTGTTTGAGAGGCAACTGGAATGCTCAATGCAGGATGTGGCACACAGTCCACATATCGCTGGCCCACACTGCAGGCACAGGCAACAACTGAATACTATAACAAGGCCAATGCCTAGGAACGATAAGATCTTCCATCCCCAGGCTGTCAACGTAGTCCAGAACCAACCGGACCAAGTCCAGGTGCCTGGATTCTGATGTATCTGATTTGCAATTTTATGTAAACGGGTGATAGCTTGATAGACAGATGGTGCGTTTTGTGGAATGAAAACACAGCAACTTGACCCGATGACCTTACAAGCTCCACCTCTATCTGCCAAGATGACGTCAATCACAAGACGATTTTGAAGGACAACAGTCCGTATAGCAGACTGCTCCTCTGTTAAGTTACCTAGAGCGGAGGCAGTTTCGTTCACTACTGCTTCGAGTGTTCTCGTTAATCTGCGTATTAATTTACTGTTTTGGACAGGTCCTAGGAAGAAAAAGAATCCTTTATTGAAATCAGTGTACTGTTCCCATGCCGTTTCTGTGTAGTCGACAAGGGGAATATCTCTTTTGGGTCTATTCGGTGCTAGATTCGTATTTCTATGGTAATCAGGAGGAGCTAGGAAAACAGGTGGCAGAAGGAAGGCAATGTAACAGGTACCATCCCAATCTGGAGGCAAACGTATGTATGCGGTATGACCACAAACAAAGTAGGAATGACTGATAGCTTTAAAGGACGATTTACCATGGTCACTGAACTCGACCACAGTAGTGCATTTACTATGACCTACGTGTACTGAACCTTTCTTGCTAACACATAATTCACCTGTGACTGGTAGTACTAACATATGGGGCAGAACTGGAGCAGTTTCAGATTCAACAGTGAGGATCATAAGGCTAATTGTGTAATTACCTAATCCATATACTTCATTTTCTAGATCAGTTCCTATTCGAGTGGGAAGTCCTTCTTGATCAGGATAACAGACGTTGAGCAGGACTAAGTTCAAGTTTCCCCAAACCCAGCCCCCATCGAAAACAGCAATATCAGGATCTAAAGAATTAATTATTTTAAACCATGCTCCACAGGAGCCATTGTGAGTGAATGGGTACGGAAAGAGAGGCAGAGCTCCCTTGTAATTCTGGTAGGGAGGGAGTCGGCCACATATCCAACAGTCTGTAGCATTATTTGTCTGATGGGAATGGTGTAACATACTAATGAATGTATTGTTGCGCAGCGCAAGTCTGTAAGAGAGTTCATGTGCAGGAAGTTCACTAAAAGTGTGTTCAGCAGAGACATTGTAAGCAGATTGTTCACGCCTGAAAATAGGCCAGTACATAGGAAGCAGAATGCTGGCAATAATAATTAGAATACTCAGAATAAACATGATTATTAGTGTCACTATGCAGTGACTACGAAGTGATTTGCAATATGTTCTTCTCTTTTCCTCTCTCTCTCTAACTCGATCTAGGGGATACATGTCAGAAACTATTTAACCGATTCACCTAAGGGAGGACTTAAACAATTAAACTGTCTGACTTGCTAGATCGAAGCTTCATTCGGTAAAGTTCTTGAGGAGTCTTTTCTCTTTTAGGCACAGTAACGTCTTGTGCTTCGACACAGTCTTTGGTGGGGGTGGACGAGTCAGAGTCCTGTTTCAGTCCGTTTTTTAGTTCATTGCATAATTTGATGTGACTCGTGTGGACCCACCCCTTTCTCCCCTCGATTTTCACGGCGGTCCTGGTGGTAAGCAGAACGGTCTTTGGAGACTTCCAGCGGGGCTCCAGCGGACTTTTCCGGTCGAAATTCCGGACGACTACCAGGTCCCCTGGACGGACCTCATGCGCCTTTACATCGGTGTTGTCAGGGAAGGCTGCGGCAACCTGTGAACGACATGATTGGAGTGCAGACATCAAGGAGGCAAGGTAATCTGTCAACATGTTACAATCAATATCAGTGATCTTTTTCGGAACGGGCGTCCCCCACATATTCGGCGGTCTTCCAAAGACCACTTCGTACGGAGATAGCCCTGATCTCGAGTGGGCAACCATTCTCATGTAGAATAGTGCCACGGGCAGGGCGACTATCCAGTCGACCCCTTTTTCCTGACAGATCTTGGCAAGACGGATTTTTAGTGTCTGATTATGCCTTTCTACAAGGCCAGCTGCTTCGGGATGTCGGACACAGTGGAACCTCCACTGATATCCTAGCAAGAGGGAAACTTGTTTCATCAACTCGGACGAGAACGGCTGTCCGTTGTCTGAATACACGACACGGGGCAAACCGTACCGTGGGAAGAATTCACGAACCAACTGTCTGGCAGTGGTCGGAGCAGTGTAGTCTGGGACTGGGTATGCTTCGGTCCAGCGGGACAGAGCACAAACAATTACAAGGACATACTTAAATCCTCTACAGCTATTCATCTGGATATAATCCATCTGGAGGACTTCAAAAGGGTGATCGGGAGGATGAAATCCACCTTGCTCAACAGGGACGCTTTTACCTGGATTGAACTGACAACAGATCATGCAAGTACGCACTTTCTGTTTTGCTGCTGCTCGTAAGTGTTTGTTGTACCAGAGATTCTGTAAACTGTCTAACATGGCTTTCTCTCCAAGATGGGCAGGACTATGTGCTGTATTTATCATGACTTGAACCATTGAGTCGGGGAGAAACCATATAGATTTTCCCTTCGTCACCCAACCTTGATCTGTCTGAATCCCTCCTAGTTCAGTCCATTTCTTTATCTCCTCTGGAGTAGCATGTGTCTGGATATCAATTACATCTAGGGCGGGATCTCTAACTGCCATACACTGGGTCTGGACTATTGTCTTTGTCACATCAGTAGTCTGGGTGTAAGTCAATGCTGTATGTTTTGCTGTCTGGTCTGCCAGGTCGTTACCCTGGGAAACAGAATCTGTGACTTTAGTATGTGCCTTACACTTCATGACTGATATGCCCGAGGGCAAATGTATTGCTTCTAACAGTGCTTGAATGAGGGGGCCATGTTGTATCTTGGCCCCATGGGAAGTCAGAAAACCTCGTTCTTGCCAGAGGACTCCGAAGTCGTGTACAACTCCGAAGGCATAGCGGGAATCTGTGTATATGTTAACATTTCTGTTCTTGGCTAGAATACAGGCTCGAGTCAGAGCGATGAGCTCTGCTGCTTGAGCAGACAGGGTGTCAATACGATGTGTTTCTTTAATTTCAGTTTCAGTGGTCACGGCGTACGCGGCCACTAATTCTCCTGTACTTGTTCTCATGCATGAACCGTCCACATAAAGTGTCAGGTCTGGATTTGTCAATGGGACATCTGTTAAGTCTCGTCTAGGCTTAGTTACTGCATTAATTATTTCTATACAATCATGCGGAGCTGGATCTGTCATAACTGTAGGTAACAGTGTTGCGGGGTTCAGGATGCTGCAACGTCTGATTTCTATGTGTGGCTGGAATAGTGTTAATTCATAACCTGTCAGTCGTGCTATAGTTAAGTGTTGAGTCTGGGTTCTGTTTAACAAAACCTCTACAGAATGTGGTACTTGAACTGTTAACTGATGACCTAAAACAATTGAATCACTTTGTCTTATTGCTAACGCTGTTGCTGCTACTGACTTTAAGCACGCAGGGAGTGCTTGAGCTACTGAATCCAATGTACTAGAAAAATAAGCACAAGGCTTATGTGAACCTGCTTGGTCTTGAGTGAGGACAGACAACGCTGTGCCATCACGTTCTGTAACAAAAAGTGTAAACGGTTTGCTGTAACATGGTGTCGCTAAAACTGGTGCTTGGCATAAAACTTTCTTTAATTCTTCAAAAGCTTGTGTGTGTTCCTGAGTCCAAGGGAGGACAGTCGAAGTCGCTGCCTCCTGTGTCGTTAACTGGATGAGTGGTTTAGCTAGAAATGCATACTGGGGAATCCATTGTCTGCAGTACGAGGTGAGGCCTATGAAGGCCCGCACTTCCTTTTGTGTCTTGGGTTGCGGCATGTTCACAATTAACTGAATGCGATCGGGAGTGAGCTGTCTCCCCACTTTGGACAGCAAGTGACCCAAGTACACAACTTGCTGAACACAGAATTGTAGCTTCGAAGGAGACACCTTGTGTCCCTTGTCGGCCAGGAAATGTAAAACTGTCAGTGATGCTTTTTCACATTCGGGCTCACTTCGTGCGGTGATCAGCAGATCATCGACGTATTGTAGTAAAGCGGTGTTAACTGGCATTTGAATACAATCTAGTTGTCTTTTCAGTGCTTGACTATAGATGCTGGGGCTTTCTGTGAATCCTTGAGGTGCGCGCGAAAATTTGAAACTGCGTCCATTTAAACAGAATCCGAAGAGATATTGGCTCTCTGGATCAATAGGCACGCTGAAGAAGGCGTTCTTGAGATCAATTACAGTAAAGAACGTTGCTTCTGAATCAATAGCAGTCAAGAGAGATGATATATCGGGGACCACAGGATACTGTGGGATAATGCATTTATTCAATTCTCGAAGATCAATCACCAGCCGATATACTGGCGGTGCATTGGGATCAGTACGTTTAAGAATCGGAATGATGGGTGAGTTACAGATATTGGAGTCGGTCTCGACGACCACTCCTTGGGCAATGAGCTCTTCAATGATTTTCAGTAAAGCCGCTACAGCATCGGGTGGTAACTTGTATTGTCTGATTCTGGGTAATACAACACCTGCCTTGAGGGTAACGCGGTATGGTGTAATGTGCATACATCCTACATCAGTTGGGCCTTTTGCCCACAAGTAATCAGGTACATTTTTCAATCTGACGTCAAACTCACGAAGGACGTAATGACCCTTGAAATCCCGCAGAAAGAGTCTAACTCCCTCCGGGGAGCAGCATATTATAGCCCCTAGAGCCTTCAGTGTTTTAATTCCTAACAGATTTTCCGGACATGATTTTGTTAGTAACAGGTCTGTAACGCGTGATAATGGACCCACAGCCAGGGGAACTGGTTCTGAGACTTCATTTACAATAGGTTGTCCTGAAAAACCAAGGGAAACATTTTGTGAGCCTGAGAGGGGTGCCCCTGGAACTTCGTCATGACTTATTGTAGTGCGACTTGCCCCTGTGTCAATTAAAAACTTTCTATCTTTCCCCAATACTTGACTGTGTACATAAGGACCTTCTTGATCTACAGGAATCTCGATAAGAGGCAAGCCACCTTCCCTCTCTAGGCTGTTTCATGTATATCGGGAATATTCGGGGTAAGCAGACTGGGCATACTGGTACATCTGTTGTGAGACTTGCTGAGTTGCAGCAATGGGCTGTGGCTGTGGTACTGCTACGGTCTGTGCTGTCTGTGCGGATGCATGCATGGGCTGTGTATTCTGTGTAGACTGATGCTGGTTATGGTCTTGTCTAGGCGGATGCGGTCTCTCTTTAGTTTTACCTGTCGCTATGTTATGTTTCAGAACTGCACATTCGTGTACGTAGTGACCTGGCTGCTTGCAATAATTGCATGTCCCTTTAACAGGAGCTGCAGCGTGACTTGTCTGGGTCGTACCTTTCCTGTGACTGTCGGATGGGACCGTCTGGGCTACTAACATTTTCATTTTCGTGTCTTTCATGCGCTTCTGTTCCTGATCTTGTTCTTCCCTAATTCTATTCTGGTGATATTGTAACATTTGTAACATCTGGGATGGCGTATTTGCTTGCCATGTACTCTCGACTTTATACACTCTATTTTTAACTAACGGTAGGGAATTCTCGACTAACTTTGATACAAAAAGATGTGGGTACGACTCGCTACTTGGCTGGAGGCCACTATTGATAATAAAACATTTCTCGAATCTTGAATAAAAGTCGCTAGTATCTTCATCATGTTTCTGTTTACAGGACGAGATTGCATCCCAATCCTCCTTTCTAGTTGTCAATAATCTGGGCAGGACCTGTACTATTAAACCTGGTAATGCTTTAGTTTTGTCCCCAAGGCCTAACCCTGGAACCCGTTTCTTTTCTTCATCCTCTATTTCTGCCCAGGCAATCTTTGCGTCTCCCACCTCCCAGTCCTTTTCCTTTAATTTCTCGAATATACCCGTAGGCAATAATACTTTCAACATTTTCATGATATCATCATATGTGTAGTCCCCCATCAGTAACATGTCTTTGAGCTCTCTATGAAAACCTGCAGGGTCTTTATCATGGCACGGTACTAATTTCTTCATTTCTAACAGTTCTAATTTAGTTAGAGGCGTGTGTACATACACGCGTTTCAAAATTTTATCCTCACCCATAACAGGGTGCACTTCTCGCAAGGGGTTCTGACTTTCAATACCACCCCCGCACTGCATATGGTACATTTTCCTTTCTGGAGGTGGGGCGGGAACATATTCAGGACTTACAAAGGTGTCATATCTGCGTCGTTGTTCTAGAATTATTTGAACTAATTTAGTGCTTAGGCCTCTCCATCTATCCATCAGTAGTGCTTCTAGTGTCTCATGTAAGGGACCTGGATCGGAATAATGTTTTCTGTACTTAATGAGAAGGTGCTGAATCATATATATACCTGCTAATTTCTGTTCGTCGGGGGAGAGGTTCAGAAATGTCTGTGCTACGGTGTCATCATTATATATGTCTGCATTTTCGGCCCATGATACCGCTGATCGGGCTAATTCTTGTTCATCCATAGAATTGAGTACATGGTACCCAACTCGATCTCGAAGCCGTTTATCAGTTTCCTGGAACTGATGTTCAGCAGAATTCGGATTCGTTAAGGCAGAGAAGAAAACTCTCTTGCTTTCTGGACGGATACCCTTCCTAAGATAAGTTCCCTTACCTACATATGCTATAGTGCTTGTAGTCGGTTCTAGTTCTTCAGATTCTTCTTCCTCCTCGGAGGGAGCCTTTTCTTTCTCTTTCTCGTGTACTGCTATCACTGCTTTCTTAATCTTTTTATACATGGCCTCTATGCAATTTTGTCTGTCATGTTTTCCATCGGCTATATTTTGACCCCACTTGTTCAATGCATCCAATTCACTCTGCTCTGTTCCGGGCCTGTCTCGTTCTCTTATTAGACAATTTATGAAAAATCGTAGTATCAGTGCTTGCATGGTAACTTTCTGTTTCTCCAGGGCATCCTTAATACTGTCGGGGTCCTTTCCCGTTTGAACGAACTCATATATTCTATCTAGGTGCTCCTTCATTCCTGCATAACATAACAAACTATCAGTAGCAGATCTTAACCGTAAAGACGCTAATATCATTAAGTCGTCCTGTCCAGGTTCTGGATCATATCTACAAACTGACATATTTTCTTTTAGTGCATCAAGACGGGATGAATTAGAAGAACGGGGGGATCTGTGCGTAAAAGGACTCTGCATACCTCTGAGATTTAATCTGTGAGTCGGTGGCGGGGTCTGGAGACCCGCGGTCGCACCTCCTGAAGCGGAAACTTGGGCATTATCTCTGTGTGTAGTCAGTATCTGAATTTGTCTTTTAGTAGGATCTGATTGAAGTGGTTTCGGTAGATCAGTTTTAGGTGAGGGAAGTGGCGGAGCTGGCGGAACGGGACTAGTCTTTTTCGGTGTCGGCTGAGAGTGATCTTGGGGGGCAGTACCACCCCCGGCCCTGTCAGTAGGCAGGGCACGAACAGGCAGATTGGTGTAAGCTGGCGCTACATCTTCGAGATATGAATTTAGGAATATGTCTTTAGTAGTCTTATGCATTACTTTAGTTGGAACTAATGGTGACGGCAAATTTTTCGGTATTTCTGAAATGGCGTCAGGGGTACCATCGGCCAAAAGATACATGTTGTTCACTTTGCCATTTAGGATACGATCTATTTGTTCTACTTTTACTCGAATTCCCTCAGTAACTAATTCGTTTTCTTGGGCCTTTTCTGATTCTTTAAGCCTGTCTTCTCTACGGAGTGCTCTATCAGCACGCTTACGTGATTCCTTACGCCAAAATTCTATGGCGTCTTTCTGAGATTGTCTAGCTTTCTTTTTCCGTAATATTTCTTCTACCTTTATGATGCACTCGGCATCCCATGTTCCGTTAACTGGCCATCGGTATCTTTCCTCTAGGTGCTTGGTATAATCTGTCCATAACTCTAGATACAAGATGGCGTCTATGCCATGCTTATTATACATGAAATTACCTGGAGTGTCCCTAGGGGGGATTGGAATTTCTTCCTCTAACATCCCTTTCCTAGTTCCTATCTGCTTTAATTTGTTAAAAAACGGCATTGTGCCTACTTGATACTGAAATGCTTGATCCTTAATACTTAATTTCGCCTGTAACTATTTAAACAAAAAAACACAATAATACACAAGAACAATCACATTCATACCACGACATTAATCACATGAAACATTTAAAGACATAGCTAACTTCCCCCTACTCTAAATGTACCGCTCAACGATACAGATACACTGCTGTAACAGTGCAGAAATTCGGAATACTTTATATACTGCTAAACAGTACAGATACACTGCCTAAAAACAGTGCAGACCGGACTTGCGTACCCAAACCCGTCTAGATACGACCCAGCAATGGTACTCACCGGGAAGCACGGAAAACAGAAGGCCTCGGAAAACTCGACTGGACTCGACTCGGAACTTCGGAAAACTTCGGAAAACTTCGGAAAACTTCGGAAAACTTCGGAAAACTGGTGGGCCTCTTCACACCTCGGACCTTGCTTCCTTCGGCTGGGCTCTGGTCGGGATCCTCCGCACTCCTCACCGCCTCGTCTGGGCACTGATCGCAGTCTTCGTCACCTCCGTGTGTCAGAGGGGGATGCAGGAAATCCTGCCAGTACACGTGTTGTCCGTCTAACTGATGGCAGGGGACACGGATTGCAACGCACCTTCCGGCGCGTGAGGTGGGGGAGGGGTCCCTGTTCGGGCGCCAAAATGATGTAAATAATTAATTTACTCTCTTAATTTCTATGCAGGTAAGTACTTAATCAATAATAACTCAATCGAAATGAAGGAAAACAGAGTCCGTGGTGTAAGAGTTTCTAAGGGTTTTATTCCTCATAAAGGAATCAGGATATCATGTTCTGACCACCACACAGGATGTCAGAAGGGATAGATGAGCGCGCCGTCGTTTATTGACAATACATAGCTTATATACTTGATTTACATCATAATGTTCAATGTAAGAGGCGTAACAGCTGAGAGAAGACAAGATAACAGTATACACGTGGTGCTAGTACATCATCAAGAGGCGTAAACTAGGCGTGTGTGCTAGAAACGTCACTGATAGGTGACGCAAGTGGGTGGCACCAAGGGGTGGTGCTAACAGAATGTTGCAATGTCAGCGGAAATCGGAAGCTTGGATGCGCGCGCAGCTGCATGACGTGTGATAGACGGGGTGCAGGGGACTTGACATTTACACTGGCGGAAAGAGACAGAAGTCTGGCATGTCAGATCAACTTGTGCTTCTATCATATCCGATATCTGATGTTTAGGAACTAAGCTATCTGGGCAGAAAGGTCTCTAGAGCAGAAGCTATTCTATACTTGCTGTGAGTGCGTGTATAAGCGCCTGAGTGTCTGTATGAGAAGCGTGGGGGCATGGGGCCTTCCATGGAAGCATGGCAACAGAGGCTATGAATTACTTGCATAAAGACAGGTCGGCCCTTTAGCCCTGTAGCTGAGGAAGGATGTTTACTGAAGCTAGCAGGCCGGAATGTATCTTCGGGGAGGAAAACAGATAACTCGAAGGTTATAGTCAATCTTGGCAGGCAGCAGGCTGAGCTGAGCACGGAGGGCCGCGCTAGAAGTAAGTCAGAGTTCACGGGTACGGGGGCTGCTTGGGCAGAGGCCCTCGCAGTCAGAAGCCAGAAAAGAGGCTCGGTGGCAGAGATTCAGGGCCTACTTTCAGCCAGGCTGAAAAACGTAGGAGTACACTTCAAAAAGACGTTGGCATAGCATACTTAGGAACGGACCATCAAACCCATTCATGGTGGGTCTGAAAGAGGACAAGTTAACGTTGGACGCAAATGTATTTGCGTCTTCATAGCTGGTACAGGAGGGAAGTTACATGCACTTTTAACTCGTACATGGAGTCGGTGGGGTACTCGCTAGGGAACACAACATGACCATAAAATTTATATTACCTCAGTACAGGGGTATTTTTAGGTTTCAAGGCTGGGTTTGGGTTTTGGGGTACAGGGGTATATTTAGGTTTCAGGGTTGGGTTTGGGTTTTGAGGTGCAGGGGTATTTTTAGGGTTCAGGTTTAGGTTTTGGGGTACAGGGGTATTTTTAGGGTTCAGGGCTGGGTTTGGGTTTTGGGGTACAGGGGTATTTTTAGGCTTCAGGGTTGGGTTTGGGTTTTGAGGTACAGGGGTATTTTTGGTTTCAGGGTTGGGTTTGGGTTTTGGGGTACAGGGGTATTTTTAACATATATATTTACAAATTAATAAATAAAAATTAATGTAATTAATTAAAATATTTAATAATAAAATAATTATTAATTAATTAAAATATTTAAATTATTATTAATTACATTATTTTAATATATTATTTACTTACCTATACTTACGTTGTAATGGTATGCGTTGTAATAGTACCTGCGTTGTAGTGTAATGCGCTGTAAAGGTATTCGTGGTAAAGGGTCCTGCGTTGTAAAAAATGCGTGGTAATGGTATGCGTGCTAAAAGTATGCGTGGTATCAACATATATCCGGTGCTGAGCATAGAAAAAGTGGAGAGATTACCATTAACCGTTTCTGAGAAACCATCAGTTAAATGGATAATACATTGCACCATCACAATGCCAATGACGATTTTCCAGTTTCAGTATTGCTTAAAATACATTCCAGCAGGCCTGTATGAAAGGTTGGGTAAAGAGTACATAAAGTCGACCTGGGATTTACCATACACACACAAATGTTGGAGTGGGGAAAAGGAGGTTTCTCTTAGTGGTAAAAATTGCAAAACCACGTTAAGCGGTACACTTCTGTGTCAAGGCATTAGATTACATGGAGCCTGTGAGGGTTCTTCATAAAACTTATCATGCCACCTGCAGGGTTTCCCGGCAGCAGTGATAGATCCAAATTTTAGGCAGCTTTCCAATGGAAGCTGCATAATGCTGAATGATCACAGCTGTTGTGGAATGATGCCAGGGACAGCCTATCTGGTTAGTGTGTCAGTCAGGGTCACTTGTTGTATGCAAGTATTGTTTCCAAAAAACTAAGACAGACGGGCAGTCGCCACTATGGCCTTCACTGAACATCTCTTCTATACGAATTGATTCTTTAAGCAGAATGAAAGCCATTCTTTTACAAAAAACTGTGCCACTGACCTCGTCCAAAGAGACGTATGATCTGCAAGTTGCAAGGTCCTCTGAAGAGATACATGCATTATTATCAACAAACTGCCCCATACATTTCGCAGAAATGTTAGGTCGTATCTTAAACATGTCTGATACCAGCAGTATTGTACATGTGTTTAAGACTAATTTTCCGGGACTGTTAGCACCCTGTGAAGCAGTCCTGGGCATTTTTCCTAACTTTGTGTATTCTGTGTTCGGCGGCCTGCCTCTCATCTTGGGACTCGTAGCAGGGATACTATTTTTATTCCTCCTGCTCCGTTATGGCAAGCCCGGCCACCAGCGATACCCAAATTACCATGGAGAATGCTCTTCTGGCAATGACGTATCGTGAAAGAATAACACAGATCCTTGGCTTGGCGCGTTTTAGAGATCTGAATACCACATGGTTCCTGTCACTCAGACCAATCTGGCAAGATTGTATCTTACCTGTTCTACGATGCCTGCTTTGTGGAGAGGAATGCGTGTTGGATATCTGTCTAACCCTTCCATCGGCAATGCCAATGGATGTTGACACTTTACTGGGTCCGGTAACGGCTCATGTATTGTGTTGCCCCCAACGGCTACCAATCCTGATGACGGCATTCATTGAGATCTCACCGGCAATTCCAGCTGAAGGTGAGATACGCGGACCAATAGGCACACAGGTACCATCTACTGCGAGCATTGCTAATGCGACTGACGCTGACGGTGATTTTTCACATCTGTGTACAATTGACCTTCTTAATGAAGTGGTTCAACTTTCATCTACTGTGGTAGACGATTTCTTTGCCAGCCTTGACGACTTAATGTTTTCTTCTGACACCGAGAATAACTTTTGAAGTTAGCAAACCGTGTTCTTTCAATCTGAAATTCAACCTTCACTCTTCAAAATAAAAAGCTTCTAACTTTGTAACTCTATTTTTCTACGATTTTACTTGACTTTTTTCCAAAACACAATGAACTTTGGCAATCTGCTTAAGGTAGAACTATTCTTAGAGAACAATAATTCTTTGAATACATCCTAGAAACAATATTGACCTAAATTCGCAAACCAAAAATAGCTTGTATATTTTGCTATGGGATGGTCTATAAAAAAAAATTCTGTAACCAAGAGCCATTTCATAAATGTAATTTCATGATTCATTCAGTTAGCATATGGACTTACAATTAAATCATTTCTTTTAAATACGTTCAGTACAAATGCTCCTCTTTTCATGTGGAACCATTTCAAATGCATTTTATATGTACTTTTGGGTGGGATTGTAAACACATGCTATATGTTTTAGTGCTTGAACTTAGCTGAACATGATAACGTGGAGTGGGTGTTGTATAACATTTTAGGACCTTATTGTAATTTTCCCGATTCATGCCCTTATATAGGTATAAACCACCATATCCTTATATAGGCATAAAAATCATAACCATATTTAGACATAGCTCATGCAGTCCAAATACTGCAGGGCTACTTGCACTAGTTCTGAAAATCTACAACGATTTCTTGGAAAACTTGGCTTCAGCAGCTAGGGACTTCCTCTTGCTCGAATACTGACTTGTCCAAGAACTCATGGAGTTTTCAAAGAACTGATGCCGTTATTATGTCCACCTTTACATCAAACTCTGTACCTTCAAGGTATAAATATGCCCACACTTGCCATAGCAAACACACAGTGGTTTGGAGCAGTTCGACTATCTACTTGCCCGACGATCCCTGCTATTGCAAGTGCCGAAGGAAGCCGACCCTCCAGCAGATGCACTGAGAGAGACGCTGTCCAGCTCCAGTGTTTTCAAGCTACCATTGCGGGTTGTTGGGAAATAGAGTCCAGAGATTGGCCTTCTTCATTCTAAACCAAGGTATCGAGCTGATTAGACGCTAAGAGAAATCTTGGACAGATTCTTGGCAAAGAATACTAAATTTATGCTACACCTCACTTACTTCTTCCCTTGTACTAAGCTTAGGTTAGGTACACCGGGGTATGCGTATTTTAGAAGCACCAGCTGAGTACTTTTTAGCCTTTGTTATTTATGTATGTATTTATCTATGCTCTAGGAACCATACAATGCTCTTACAGTATTATTTTATTCTACTCTTTTTACTGTATGCATTATATTTTGCAACCACTTTTACGATTGTAGCAGTTCATTTCTTATGCTTGAGAAAGAAGACTGTTCAATAAATCCTTTTATTTAAAACGCCTGTCTATCTATTTCTCTGCACCTGTGGTGAAAAGAAGCATGCACGATTGATTAAGTAAAAAATCTATCTATTGTTTCCACGACTCTGAAGATCAGTTTTATCTTGGGGAAACAACTTTGTCATGTTTATGCGGTTGTCAGAAACTAAATCCCTTCTTGTGAACTCGAGAAAGTTTCTAGTGACCTCTGAGCTAGCAGGCACTCACAATTAAGTCTAATATATTCGATAGCGACCTAGTAGACATAAGTCCTACGTCACATCTATAGGATATATTATTCCAATGCGCAGAGCCTATTGGGAATATAAGAACTACACTACAGTGTCCCCTGTGGAGCATGCAGGCAAAAAGACTGGTGGAACCTTTTTGGGGTGAGGCCTTGACCATGGGGTCAGCTACCACCCCTTCTTTTTTAATTATTATTTTTATCTCTAGTGGGCTTTCTGACCCACCCCCGGGGTGACCGATTTGGGGTAACCTCCGCATCTGCCCTCTCCCCATGGGATGCAGAAAGATAGTTGCGTTCATTTTTGGGGAACCCCACCCCTATATTTCTTCCCTATGTTTTCCTTGTGTCTAGAGAACTTTATCCCTCCTCCCAGGGGAGGCAGAATGGGGTAAACCTCCAATCTGTGGAGGCACTGTTGAACCCGTTTAGTGGGTGAGGAGGCACGCCTGTGCCCATGATGATGATGATGATTAATAGGGGTTTGTTGAGCCCACAGCTACTCAAAAGAATGTCCTGGCACTGTGCGGTATTTAAGGGGAAGGAAAGAAAGCATTATGGGCTACTCAGTGAAAAGCCAGGTTTTACGTTTTTTTTCCTAAAAGATCCTTCATCCTCCATTTGTCAAAGTTCTAAGGGGAGTTTGTTCCAGCCCACCGGCCCTAGAAGGGAGAAGTACTAGCTTTAGCGAGAAGGACCCTTGCAACAGTGGCCAGGAAGTTATTTGCGGAACGCAGGTTTCCCTGAGGGTTATAGTGGGAAATCTTGGAGGACAAGTAGTCAGGCCAGAGTGATGAAGCACTCTATGCATCAAGACAACAGTTTTAAATAGAATCCACCTATTCATGGGAAGCCAATGTAAATTTTGCAGATGGTGGGCATCCCCACCCCTCCTTTTTCTAGTTATTTGTTCTATACTTGGTGTCTACTGGACTTTCTGCCCAAGGAGTAATCGCCACCAAGGGGGCAGGAAGAATGAACATTGGTTATGTGGGGGAGCACAAGCCCTTGCGTAAGGGTCTATTCCCCAAAAATCCCTAGTGAGTGGATCCCTGCTTTGGGAGCTCTCTCCTGTGGCAATCCCCAAGCAGGGATTCACTGGGCATGAATAGTATTCGAAAGGGAAGATTCTCCCCTTTCCATTGATACTTGTCGCAGCACAACCAGTAGTCCGGGGCTGAGATACGCCCCTAGCAATGATGCAATGAAAGTAAAATGAGCTGGTAAGCTCATTTTGCTTTCACTTTAGTGGTAATGACATCAGTGCACCCTTTGTGCTGATCGTCCTTGTCAAAAAAACAAAAACCAACTTGGACTGCTCTGGAAGGTTTTTACGAGCAGCCTGAGTAGAAAATGTAACCCACATTGGCAAAGAGAATAGGTCACGCCTATGCGATAGCTGTTGGCATGACAATGTGCTTTAACCATGTTGTATACCATTGGGCTGCTGTTCAGCATTGCTAAATGTTAGTGGGAAAGATTGAAGTGGGATAGAGTGGAATGGGGTAGATTCGGGTAGAGTGGAGAGGGGTAGATTGGCCAAGAGTGAAGATGGGGTACAGTGGGGTAGACTGTAGTGAGGTGGATTAGCTAGATTGTAGTGGGGTAGATTGGAATGAGGAATTTTGGTAGATTATCGTGGTAGATTGGGGTGGGCTAAATTTGGGTGGGGTAGATTGGAGTAGAGTAAATGGGGATAGATTAGAGTAGGGTATATAGGAGCAGGTTAGATTGGGATTGAGTGGAGTGGGATGTATTGGGGTAGATTGGAGTACAGTGGGGTAGTTTGGGGAAGAGTGAATTGGGGTTGCATTTGAGAAGATTGAAGTGGAGTAGACTGGAGTGGGGTGGATTGTAGTGAGTTAGAATGAGTGGATTATAGTAGGGTGGAATGGAATGAGGGTAGATTGGGGTATTTTGCAGTGGGTTAGATTGGAGTGGAGTAGAGTAGGGTAGATCGGAGTGGTGTGGGGTGAATTGTAATGGGTGGGGAAGATTGGAGTGGGGTGAAGTGGAGTAGATTGGAGTGGAATAGATTGGAGTGGGGAGATTGAATTGGGATAGAGTGGACTAGGGTGGCGGGGTACATTGGACTTGACCAGGAGAGATTGGAGTGGAGTGGGATACATTGGAGTGGAGTTGTGCAGGTAGATTAAAGTGGGATATTTTGCGATTGATTGGGGTGGGGGTAAATTGAAGAAGAGTGGAGTGCAGTGGATTAGGGTTGATTGGAGTGGGGTAGACAGGAGTAGGGTAGGTATGAGTGTGACAGATTGGAGTGGGATACATTGAAGTTGAGAGGAGTAGATTTGAGTGAAGTGGGGTAGATTACAGTTAAGTGGGGTAGAGTGGAGTGGGTTAAATTTTAGTGGGATAGATTGGGTGGATTATGGCAGGGTAGATTAGAGTGGAGTGGGGTAGATTGGAGTGATATAGATAGGAGGTGGTAGAGTGGTGTGGAGTGGAGTAAGTTGGTTGTGGAATTAGAGGGGTGTGGGGTAGATTGGAGTGGATTGGAATGGTGTAGATTGGGGTAGCTCTGGGTGGGGCAGATTGGGGTAGCTTTGAGTGGGGCAGATTGGAGTAGGGTAGTTTGGGCGGAGTGGGGTAGGGTAGATTGGAGTGTGGTGGATTGAGTTGGAGTGGATTAGATTATACTGGAGTGGGGTACATTTGAGTGGCATGTGGTAGTATGGAGTGAAGAGGAGTGGGATAGATTGGGTAGAGCAGAATGGAGCGCATAGATTGGGATAGGGTGGAGTTGGGTAGATTGGGTGATTTGGAGTGAGGTATAATGGAGTAGGGTAGAATAGAGTCAAAATGAGTGTAGTGAGATAGATTGGGGAAAGTGGAGTGGGGTAGATTGGAGTGGAGTAGCGTAGTGGGGTAGGTTAGGGTGGTGTGGGGTAGATTGGGTGGATTAGTGCAGAGTAGATTGGACTGGAGTGGTGTAGATTGAAGAGGGATGAGTGGGGTGTGGTAGATTGCAGTGGGGTGAAGCGGGGTAGATTACTGTGGAGTAGACGTAGAGGGGTAGATTGGGCTGGGATAAATTGTGTTGGGGTGGATTGAGGTAGAATGGGTTGGATTGGAGTGGAGTAGGGTAGATTTGAGCAGAGTGTGGTAGACTGGAGTGGGGGTAGATTAAAGTGAATTGGAGTGGGATAGCTTTGGGTAGAGTGGAGTGGAGTGTGGTGGGGTGGGCTAAATTGGGGGAAGGGGGTAGATTGGAGTGGTGTGGGGTAGATTGGGATGGGGTGGAACAGATTGGAGTGGGGTGGAGTGTGGTATATTGGGGTAGAGTGCAGTATATTGGAGTGGGCGCATTGAATTGGATAGATTGGAGTAGGGTAGTTTGTGGTGAAGTGGGAAAGGGTAGATTGCAGTGGGGTTGATTGGGGTGAAGTGGGGTGGATTGGAGTGGAGGATATTTGAGAGACAGCAGATTGAAGTGGAGTGGAATGGAATGTGATAGATTGGGCAAGAGTGGAGTGGGGTAGATTGGGTGGATTGAAGTGGGTATATTAGGGTAGAGTAGAGTTGGATAGATTGGAGTGGAGTCCAGATTAGAGTGGAGTGAGCTAGATCGTGGAAGAGTACAGTGGGGTGGAATGGAATGGAGTGGAGTAGATTAGAGTGGAGTCAGGTAGACTGGGTGGATTAGAGTAGAGTAGAATGGAATAGATTGGGGCAGATTAAAGAAGGAAGATTGGAGGGGGGTTGTTAGATTTGGGGGTCTCTAGTTGGCAGAGGTAGGTACCTTTGACCAAATAGGGACCCTTGCGTCTAGTCAGGGTAAGGGGGTACACTCCTAAAATAACCCCTGTTCACCCCCTTGGTAGCTTGGCTCAAGCAGGCAGGCTTATTGTAGAGACAGTGTGTAAAGCATTTGTGAACCCATCCAGTAACCCAGTGACAACACTACAGTTGGATACCACACAAGTTGTAGTATAAAAACAAGTATTTTTATATAGACTTAACACAAGACCACAAACGACAAAAATCCACATTACTGTACGTTAAAAATGGTAGAAATAGCTTAGTTCTCTTTAGATGGTAAATGCGACCCTTTATACTCAATGTACCTTTGGATGCGTAACACTATACAAGGAAAGAGTTGCAGGGAAGGGGATGCGTCCGTTCCTTACAGGCTAGAACAGTGATGCGTCGGTTCCCTACTGCTGCGTAGGGGACGGTGATGTGTCGGTTCTTCTCCTCATGGGGAGGTGTGGCATCGGTTTCTTACTGCGCTTCCGTGGCGATGTGATCCGCAAACGACGTGATGTGATGAAGATCCGGTGCAATGAAACAAAATGGCGTCTTCTTCTTGATGCAACAATGACGAGGCGATGCGTGCACGCCCGATGGCCGTGCGGCGACTCAACGAATCTTCTGAGCCCCAACAGGCACTGCGACCCGCTTCTCTGGTGATGCGAGGCGCTTCTGCGATGCAACAGCGGCAGCGGTGTCACCCTTCTTCAGTGATGCAGCGGCGTCACGTTTCTTCTCCGTGAGTCGCACTTCCATCTCCTTGCGACACCAAGTCCCTCAGAAGGCCCAGCACAACAGCAGGCACTTCAATTTCCCAGCAAGTGAACTCAGGGGAGCTGGTTGGTGAAGTCTGTTATCCCTGAGACTTCAGCAGGAGGCAAGCTCAATTTCCAAGCCCTTGGAGATCCTTTACAAGTTGATGAAGGTAACACAAAGTTCCTTTCTCCTTTCTTTGGCAGTCAGGCAGCCACTGCAGGCCAATCCACCAAACAACACTCAGCTTAGGGATAGTCTCCTCCTTCAGATTCTCTCTGGTTCCTCTCCTCAGCAAAGGTTCTTCTTGTTTCCCAAAAGTGATCTAAAGTTCTGGGGTTTGGGTCCCCATATTTATACTAGCAAATCCTTTGTCCTCTGAAGGCAGAGGGTCCTGTACCTAATCCAAACCAGTTCTGTGCAGTCCTGGAGCACTTTGTTGACAAGACTCCTTCTTTCCTTTGACAGTGTGGGTCAGGGATATCAGACGTACCACAGGAGGTGAAGACAGTATTGTGGAAGGCAGGCACAGCCCTGTTCAGACCCAGGTGCAACTCTACATGCAAATGGGTCTATTCAGCCCTGTGCTGACTCGCCGTGTCTTCTGGAATCCCCCAGCCCCTGTCACTCAAACTCCAGACAAGGAATACACAACCTAGCAGAGACAGGCTTGTATAGTTAGGCAAGAAAATACCTGCTTTCTAAAAGTGGTATTTTCTATGCCAGGTTGGACCATCTTATAGTCTCTAGCCCAATTTGCGCTTTGTCACCTCAACGGACATAGGGGTGATCTTCCTCTCGGACCATGCACCCGTCACTACCACACTCACCTTGCCATCGGTGTCATATCCTCCCAGAGTCTGGCGGCTTAGAGACACGTTATTGCATAGGAAAGATGTAGTGAAGCATATTCAGGACGCCATCCAAGACTACCTGTCTCACAATGCTAACTCTGACACGACTTTGGCGATACAATGGGCGGCCATGAAGGCGGTCATCCGGGGGGAATTTTTGTCTCTTTCCTCCACTGAGAATAGGGATCGGAAACGCAAGAGTGAGGAGCTCACCCAGCGGGTGCATGAGCTTGTGCAAATGCACCACCGAACTGGGGCACCCGTATTTGGAAGCAACTTAAAGTCGCACGACATCTTCTAGCAGCTCTGGACACGGACCGAGCGGAGTTCGCTGCCTTGCGGCTGCGACATGCCTATCACACTGGCGGGGACAGATGTGGCCGCCTTCTGGCGAACAGACTACGAGTAGCACGCCAGCACCAAGGGGTCAAAGAGCTCTCCCGCCCAGATGGGTCCACGGTCACAGAGGACGCCCAGATCGCGGAAACTTTCTGCAGCTTTTACGGTACCCTTTACGCAAGCAGCCCATTGGCCGCTTCAGCAGCGACCGATTATTTGGACTCGGTTACGCTCCCCTCTCTAGCGCCCTCACAAGCGGAATATCTTGAAAGACATATTCGCATCGAAGAAGTGATCTCCGCCATTGCCAAACTCAAGCCGGGGAAAGCCCCAGGCCCGGATGGCTTTACAGCCCCTCTTTTACAAGACATTCTGCACTACGTTAGCACCGATTCTCACCCGACTTTTTAACACCTTTTATGAACCTGGCGCCATCCCGCCCGACCTCCTACGTGCATCCCTTACAGTCATCCCCAAGCCGGGGAAGGACAGAGCCAAATGCTGCTCCTACAGGCCGATATTGTTACTGAATGTGGACCTTAAACTGTACACGGGAATACTAGCGGCTCGGTTGGCTCCCCACCTGCCAGGCCTTATAGACCCAGAACAAGCGGGCTTCATCCCCGAATGCCAGATGGTAGATAACACCAAAAGGATAGTCCACCTCATAGAAAAAGCCTCTCGTATACCAGGGAAGAGAATGATGCTAGCGGTAGACACCGAACAGGCATTCGACGAGTCCAATGGCCTTACCTAGAACAGGTACTGACGAAGGTCAGAATTGGGGAGAAATTCTGCACCCTCATTTTTAATTGTTATAAGTTCCCCACGGCAATAGTACGAGTAAATGGTTATAGCTCGGAGAGTTTTAATATTGAGAGAGGCACAAGGCAGGGATGCCCGCTGTCGCCACTATTATTTGCCCTCTATATGGAGCCATTCGCTTAAAGAATTCGCCGGAACCGTGACCCAACTGGGATAGTATTTGGTGGCTTTACACACAACATCAGTCTCTATGCGGACGATGTCCTGTTGTCACTAGAGAACCTGCGGACGGCCCTACCAGCCTGTATAGCGGAGCTAGATGCATTTGCTGACGTGGCCGGGGTCAAAATGAACGCGGACAAGTCCATAGCCCTTGATCTGTCTTTGAATCCCTCCACAAAGACCTACTTACAAAAACTCTTCCCTCTCCAATGGTCATCCGGCACGGTGCAGTATCTGGGGATCCAGCTGGCCCCTACGCTTCCAATTATGATGGCCAACTATGCTACACTCCAAAGGAAGATACGTGAGGAATTGGGACGCTGGAAACACTTCCCCCTCTCATGGCTGGGCAGGATCGCAGCGATTAAAATGACTGTCCTTCCCCAAATCCTTTATCTCTTCCGGGCGTTACCGCTGCAACCACCGATAGGATGGATCCAGGAAACACAGGCAGACCTGGCTCACTTTATCTGGCGAGGCCGGAAGCCGAGACTGAAGAAGGCACTGGCCATGTTGAGCCCAGAAGCTGAGGGCCTGGGGATACCGGACTTACACAAATACTTTCAGGCGGCACAACTACGCTACTTAGTGGAATGGAGCAAGTGGGAGTCGGAGAGGCACTGGCTCTTTCAAGACCAGGTGGGTAGAGGGGTGGGTGTTCTTTTCTGAACAGGTTAGGTATGTTCAACTGGAGCAGTTGGGATGTTTTAATGCCTACTACAAGAGCGTGTCTGCGATCCACTGTGTACGAGTTCACTAAACAGATTATGTTGGGATGGCAGACACTGAGGTCTTAGAGTTGGAGGGTGGCCCCAACTCTCTGAGAGTACTAACCTGGAATGTAAGGGGGTTGAATGACTACCGTAAACTCCGGAAAGTGCTGAGCTATTTACACAGACACCCCGTTGATCTTGCCCTCCTGCAGGAGACGCACCTCCCCCTTACCAGTACTATGTTGACAGCCAGAGGCCTGGGTGGTAATTGTGCAGCAGCGGGCTTCACCACACATGCCAGGGGGGTGATCACGTGGGCTAACCCCAAAGCACAGCTGACGTTGTCGCAGATGGTCGTGGATCCGGAGGGACGTTATCTAATTGCACGTTGTGTGGGGAAGGGTCATGATGTAGTGGTTGTGAATGTCTATGGTCCCCACTATGACACCCCTGCCTTTTACTCCTCCCTAGAAGACATGTGCAGACAGTATGAGGGTTCAAGATTGTTATGGGGGGGCGATTTCAATTTTGTGTTAAGTCCGGAATTGGATAGGTCGGCTGGCACGGCTCGCTGTCCGCCCGCTTCGGCGGTGCTTATGCAGACTGAAATGATAAAGCTGGATCTGGTAGATAGTAAAACGAATTATGAAATGCACCGCTCCAACAGTCTGTTCTGCACCATATATCGGTGATAAAGTCTATGTTCAAAAAACAAATGTTCCAAATAAGAGAACGCTGAGTCCGTAATTGCAAAAAAGTGTTCAGGATTGCTTTAATGTTCCAATTGAAAGACCAGCCAACGCGTTTCGTTCCGTCAAGCGGAACTTCTTCAGGGCTGTAAATCATGGAATAAAACATACAAAAAAAAACACGTGTAAGTACCCTCAAAGCAAATAAAGTGCTACAAACATAAAAGACAGACATTATTAGCTTCACCAAGTCAAGCTAACGTTAAAACCATACTACTTTTTCTAAAATATGCAGCAATTACATTCTATCAAAAAGGTGTTCTGTCCCTTGTGTTCAGTTCCTAGGCTGCATAGATAGTTTTAAAAAAGAGACACGTCTTAAGTTTCACCCCTAGGCAGAGCCTCGGGTTTTAAGCTAATGTTGTCAAGCAGACAAATCATTTGATTAGACACATGGTGTTTTACCTCATATTCGATTTGTATGTCATGGTACTACCAGAATTGCAATTAACAGAAACAGTCGTTAACATTACTTAACCTTTACATCTAAAGGGATTGTGTGATACTACCCCGTACATTGTCAGACCACTCGCCACTACTGCTGCTGTTGGTTGCTCCGGCTAGGAGAAATCCCCCGTTCACATGGAGGTTTCCCCCATACTCACTGCTAGACGAGGTCTTCAGGGGGGAGTTGGCTGAGGACATAGACACATACTTTGAGACCAATGTGGGGTCCGTGGATAGTGTTCAAACACTGTGGGACGCATTTAAAGTGTACATCCGGGGTATGACGATGGCTAAACACTCCGGGGTGCTCAGAGCTATTAGGCAGAGGCTGAAACACCTAGAGACACAATTATCTGAGCTGGAACGACAATCTAGACATGCAGCGAACACTGACACTGAAGACCAGATTAAAACCCTGATAATAGAACGAGGAAGCTGATAGAGAGGTACAGCACATGGGGAAGTACGCCACGGCACGCACCTACGGGGAGAGAGATCGCCCTGGTTCACTGCTGGCAAGACTCATGCGCAACAGTAGGACACAGCTGGTTGTTGAGGAATTGATTACATCCAGTGGGGAGGAGGTCACTGAGGAGGGCGCCATACTTGCAGAGTTTCAAGACTACTATACTAAGCTCTATCAATCACGGTCTGGCAGCTCGAAGAGGAAATTGATGACTACTTTAGTTATATCAATATGCCCTTCCTAGCCAATTTTCAAAGGGAATTTCCTATGATGCCAATACAGAAGGAAGAGATCTTGGAGGCACTGGAGGGAATGACATCAGGCAGTGCTCCGGGTGCTGACGGGCTTACAGTGGCCTTCTACAAGGCTTTCCAAGATAAACTTATCCCGCACTTGATGTCTCTCTTTGACGATATTTGCCAACAGGGCAGTATGCCAAAGTCTATGAGGGAGGTGCTCCTTATCACAATACCGAAACCGGGGAAACCCCCCAATGAATGTGGTTCATGTAGACCGCTCTCCCTGATAAATGTCGATGCCAAATTGTATGCGAAGGTCTTGGCTGCGCGGCTCGCCATACTGGTCCCCGAGCTTGTTGCCCCGGAGCAGGCCGGATTTGTCCCCGCGAGATATTTGACATATAATATTCGCACGGTGTTAGGCACCATACAACATGTACGGCAGGAAAATAAGGCAGTCGCTATATTCTTAGATATGGAAAAAGCATTTGATTCGGTTGAATGGCCGTTCATGCTCAGGGTTCTGAGGAAATACGGACTGGGTGAACCTTTCTTGCAGATGCTAGGGGCCCTATACTACAAACCGTCGGCTAGACTGAAACTAGGGAACATGGTCACTGCCCCGATCGCGATCAGTAATGGTACCAGGCAGGGTTGCCCCCTTTCCCCTCTCTTGTATGCACTGGTAGCGGAATCACTGGCGTGCTCGATCAGAGAATATCATGGGTTCGAGGGGATCAATTTCCCCACCTACAAGATTGGCATATCTACGTATGCCGATGATACCCTGCTGTACGTTAGGGAACAGGAAGCGAACCTGGCGTCTGTATTGAGGGAGGTGGTGAGATTCGGTGCACTGTCTGGCCTACGAGTCAACTGGGACAAATCAGTGGCGCTTCCCCTGACCCCGGGAACTCACCCGTTTGACTCGGAGTACCCACTACAGTGGACCACGGACTCCATACGATATCTAGGGATTGCACACTGACCCCGAGATACTGGTGCATGAGAACTATGGGGTGGCGTATACTAAACTTGTGGATGACGTGGAGGTGTGGTTCAAGCTTCCGTTGTCCCTGATGGGGAGGATAGCGATAATGAAGATGGTGGTACTCCCCAGGTTCCTCTTCCTCTTCACCAACATCCCGGTAGTGCTGTCCAGGGCCTTTTTCCGGCAGCTCACGCAGACACTTATCAGGCTTGCGTGGGGAGGTAAACAACCCAGGGTCCAGTGGCAGACTTTAATGCTCCCCTATGAACGGGGGGGACTGGGGGCTCCTGACTTGGAGCAGTACTACAGAATAGCGCAGGCGGCACACCTTCACACCTGGATCCATGGGAACCCCGATATCCCGCACATGAAACTAGAACGTCTGTTTGCGGACCCCATTCCTCTTCCAGCTACGATATGCCACCCAGTTGATCGTAGAACTGGGACCTTGGACTCTATAGCGTCTACGAATCACGCCTGGCATGAGCTGGTCCGCTCGCGGGAAAGTGAACTGCTGTACTCACCCCTTATGCATGTGGAATGGGCGGTATGGCTTTTCCTGTTGACGGAGAAGGGGGTACTTAAGGCACTACATGAACTAGGCATAGATAAGATGGGGGATCTCTTCTTGAATGGGACAGTGAAGACTCTCCAACAGGTGCTACAATCTCAGACCGGGAAGACGCAGTTGCACAGCTTCAGCTTTCAATACCACAGGGTCCGTAGTGCACTTCAGGAGTTGCTTGGTCCGGAACTAGCTGAACCCCCTGAGGTGCTGGAACTCACTTATGTGATCAAAACCCCATCGTCCAGCAAACTGGTCATGAACCTCAAGAAACTAGGGGACCAACACATGCAACGCCCGATCTCCAAAGCCAGGCTAGCTTGGCAGAGTGATTTACAGCTGACGATTACGGATGAGATGTGGCAATATTGCTGCACAAACACCAGAAAGGTATCGCTCAATAGCTGGCATAGACTGGTACATTTCAAATACCTACAGCGCGTCTATTACACGCCGGAGAGGTTGCACAGGTACGGACTGAGGGGTTCGGCAGAGTGCGAGCGTTGCCATCTTCCATCGGCGGACTTCCTTCATATGGCTTGGTCTTGCCCTGGAATTTATAAATTTTGGCAGGGGGTTTTCTCTGAACTGGGACTGATGTTGGGTTTTGACATCCCACCATGTCCGGCCCTGGCACTGCTGGGCTATTCCAAGACACTGCCGGTGGCCTTGAGGCGCCTGGCGGATATAGCCTTGCTGACGGCTAAACAACTAGTTGCTATATGTTGGATGAGAGGGCTGATACCGACCAAGAAAAGGTGGGCGGCGGACTTACTATACTGCTGCATGCAGTCGGAGACGTACAGCGAGCTGTTACCTCCGAAAAATTGGCCCAAGAACTTCTGGGGGCTATACAAGACCTATTTGTGCTCCAAGGACAGTGGGGAGACTGACCCGGACCCGGAGAGGGAGGACTTGGGTGAGGTACAGGAGGAGGAAGTCGAGACTCTAGGGAGGGACGCACTGCACATCTAGCTGTGGCATGGTGGGGGGGTGGTGTTCTGATCCTTCGGGGCTGCCGCTGGCATTGGGCAGGGTAACTGATATCAGGGAGAGTCACACACGCGACCGGCAGTTGGTGGCCGTGGACATTTGTGACACTTTTATGTAGGATTTAAAAAAATTTAAAAAAAAACAAATACATTGGAGAAATCACTTTCTTACCAAGGGTAAGTTGTTCTCCTGAAGGAGAACAATGCAAGGTCGCATACAATCTTTTAAGCAAGCCCAAACCCAACAGATTCTCACCACAACCAGTCGTTAGAATAAGCGGAGCTTCAAATTCACAAGGGCCAATGGAAAGGGACAAAGGACTAGAAACCGGATTTCGAACTGGGGCGCCTGAAAATCCTACTGAAACATTGGTCAAGCCAGACAAAGGTGCGCCAGGAAGTTTAGAGTGCATAATAGAACTCTTCGTCGCACCAGTATCCAAAAGAAAAGGTTCTACCACACCTGATGTAATCACTTTAACATAAGGTCCACTCTGATCTACTGGAACTGACACTACTCCCTCACTTTGTCCTTGGCTGTCCTAGTTATCATTATATCCAGAACTCTCACCTTCGACATAGTAATCCTCAACATAATACTGGGCAGACTCACGTCCCCTACCCCTAGGAGCTTGCTAAAAACTACCACGACCTCTCTGACTAGGTACACCATTTGCACGCTGTAACAAAGCCGGGCAACTATTCTTGTAATGACCTTCCTCTCTGCAATAAGCACACTGATTAGGGCCAGGAAAGAATCGCGGAGCATAGGGCTCAGGCTTCTGTAACAATCTCTGAAATTGTGGAGGTTGCTGAAACTGAAACTGATTCTGACCAGGCGGATAAGCTTGCTGCAAAAGAACTTTCATTTTTAATTCTTTAGTCTTCTTCTCTACTTTATCCTTCTCATCTTTATCCCTATTCTCGTAATATTGCGCAGTAGCCAATATCTGGGCCGACGAAGAAACAGCCCATGAACTCTCAGAGTCCTTTAACTTATTAGAAAGTTCGGGAAGACAAATTTATCCACAAACAACCTTTGACCACCTTCCGTACTCATATCCTGACCACTATGATCAATAAACGTCTCTTCAAACCTAGTGAAGAAATCAGATACACTCTCGTCTTTCTTCTGCTTCCATGCTGCTAACTTATACCAATTCACTTGTAAAGCGGGCATCATCGTTTTCATCAAGTTAATAATTCTACCTGGCTATTCTGAAACTAAAGGTTCAGGTTTAGCACCTCCCTCCTGTCTACCATCTGCAGCAACAATATTCGCCCAGGTATCACCTAATTCAGCAGCATGATTTTCATTACGAATCTTCACCCACAAAGGTTGAGGGACTACATTACCCATCAACATATCGATGTCAGCTAAATTCATAATACACTCTTCAACTGTCTGGGTAATAACCAGCAGGATTCTTACGAGGGTCAGGTAAGGTCTCCTTAAGAGCCAAGACCTCTGCTCTCTTCCAAGGGACATGTACCCATACTTGCTGAAAATGAGCCGGAGCGGCAACAATACCCTGATTTACATTAGCCTGAACTGCTTCTTTCCATACAGGAGGAACTTCTCTCATAGGGTACTGTTTCACTTTCCTCCTAACAGAGAATCAGGTTCATACAATGCCTGAGGCGAAAGCCTAGATCTGAAAGCAAGTATCGTCTCTACGGCATCTGTAACATCAGATTCCACTATCATACCTTTAGCAAAATCTGAGTGAACTTCGAGCACATCCTGCGGAATCGGACCCAACTCATTATCTTCCCATTCCTGATGCAGAAAAGTACACATTACATCGAAAACATACCTTTGCTTAGGCGGTTCCCACTGAAAGAAAACATCCATAACCGCTGGCAAATCATACCTCGGAGCATTTAAAATCCACCTACGAGCCAACAAATCCAACACTGTCCGTTCCTCTGAACTAGGAAGCTGACTACGACTCTGCTTGCGTTCCGAAACAGGGATCATATTCAGTGACCCAAACAATGTTGACAACAGATTAACAACAGTCTTGGTCATTCATTTTCGAGCAGAAGGAGAAGAAGTAGACATAAGAACAGGAGAATAAGTATTCTGAGGCAAAGAAGGTGTAGGGACAAGAACAGTAGAAGTCAAAGATGCAGAAGCAGAAGACAAAGGAGTTTGAGGCAAAGCTGGTAGCAAAGCTGGCGACCCTAGAATGGGTTGCGCAGGAGGAGGCAAAACCATCTGTGGAGCACCGGTTGACTGAACAAAAGCAGGAAGTTGAACAACAAAGGGTGGAACAACCGGGGGTAATGGAGGTGCAGTAGCACCCTGCACATAGGGAGGTGGCAATCTCAGTAAATGAGAGATCAAAGGATCTTTTTCAGGGTCTTCATTCACTTTTGGAAGGGAAGGCGGCAAGGCCGGATAACATTTATTGATAGCCATGCAACGCTGTCTATCTAAGACTTCACTCACACGTTCTTCTCCATCTTCCTTAAACTGCCTGGCAGCTTGTAATACTGACATAGTTTTATCTTTCCTATCTCTCTTTGCTTGCTTAATTTCTCTCTGTTTGGCTTCCTTTCGCCAAAGGTGGAAAGCGTCAAACATTGCCGGACGGGCTTTCTTCTTAAATAGGGCAACTTCCAGATTATCTAAAATATTTGATTCGAAACTACCATGTTGGGGCCATCGTAAGACACCCTCTTTCCTAGTATAGCGGATCCATACCTCATTATAGGTGATAGGACCCACTCCGTATTTTGAATAGAGCTCATAAGTTGGAGTTCCAACCGGAGGTATCGGACATGAGTCCTCCAATCGGGAATCCTTGTTGCAACCACAACTAAACCATTTCCTAATTTTGCTAAGACCAGGCCTCTTATAGCACGCTAATCTAGCTTCAAGGGGTTATCAACTATCGATACTCTCGTAAATATACGAGCCCCTCAGCTTCGATTGCTGCAGTAGCCGAATCAAACCAAACCAAGAATCAAACCAAGAACCAAACAAAGAACCAAACAAAGTCGTGGGAGCGACCCACTTATACTTAACCAAAATATCTGTCACGCCACCAGAAGGCCGTCTATCGTGTCGCTCTACAAAGCATCTATCGAGGGTCCAAGACAGGGTGACAGTCAGGGCAGCAGTCCTTCGTAGCCGTCGGAAAGCGGGAAGCCTCGCAGAAAATACCTTCGGTCCACGTCGACATGCAGGGGTCAATGAAGTGGCGGCCTTCCTCCAGAATTTCCTCACGTGGCTCCTCACGATCCTCGGGCTTGGACCGGTACCGCTGAAGTCGCCCCACCGTTGGGCGCCAACTGAAGAACCGGGTTTTTAGAACCCAGCGGCGCCAGGGACATGCCCAAAGTCTTCGGGTTCTCCTGTCTTGGCAAACAGAGACACGGAATACTTCTAGGTGGCGTCAGAGATCAAATTTATTAGCTGCAGCTAGTAGCAGTAATCCCAGCAACACAACATGGTGTACAACTCAAGAAACTGCTCAATTTTGTAGAGCAAGACATCAGTATTTATACACAATATTCACATTATAGATGGACACCCACTGCAGCAATTTCTGACCAATAGAAGCACATTTCTATACATTATCACATTCCAAAAGGCTCACTTTACATTGTACCAACCCCACAAGTTAATTATTAGGATGCCCCAAATTCAATTTCCATAAGCCGGACAAACCCATAATTGAAAGCACAATGCATGTAACGAAGGAACATAAAAAGGAGACAATGATAGAAAACAAGCAAGATAAGGCATGTGTAAAAAAGCTAAAAACTAACGATGTCCTGAACTTTGACTTGCAATCTCAGATAGCAATCAACTAAGGAATTCGGCCTCGCAAAGGGTCCGTTTCAAATAAAGAGGTCAGTTCCTTACAATGCACCTCAGAGTCAAAGAAAGGCTTAGTTAATAAGTGCATGAACAACTAAGCCCATGCAACTTCGTTCGTCTAGTTACCTACATGGACCTACGTGATGGCAACACCAAAATGGAGGCACGAACAAAATGGAACCCATATTCGAGACAAAGTCTCTGAATACGTAATGAACTCGCTAGTTAACATGACGAATTCACTCCATATTAGCCGTACTTGCTAAATACGGTACGACGTCACCAAGATCGTGACGGAACCATAACATCACAGGACAAGGCAGATTTTACAGAACCTTCGGATGCCGTAACCCTGGACACCTGAGGTTAAAGGGAAAGATTAAAATAATAAAACCTAGGTTTTTGACTTTTGGGACAGAGGCAGGCACAGGGCCCAGAGTGTCAGGTCAGTGTTTGATTCCCCAAAGCTCAGGGGTATTACCCAGAATAAGCACCTCAGTTTTGGTGCAGTTTAGCTTCAGAGCATTACTGGTCAGCCACAAGGAAAAATTCCTCTGGCCAAGCTGAAGCAGGGAAGGATCTAGGTTCTGGGTGGTGGAGACGAAGAAGGTAATCTGGGTATCCTCGGCATACGAAAAGATAGTCAGTCCCGACTTCTCAGTAATATCAGCCAATGGCGAACATATATATTAAAAAGCAAAGGGCTAAAAATAGAACACTGAGGCGCTCCAGAGGTTAGAGCTAGAGTGTTAGATCTCACTTTGTCCGAGGGGACCTGGAAGGTACGGTCTTTTAAATAGAGATCAACTACCTCAGAGCCAAAGCCCCAATGCCATAGGCTTCAAGACGGTCCATCAGAATGGAATGTGACACTGTATCAAAAGCCGCACTCAAATTCAGCAGGATGAGGGCGGAAGTACCTCTGGAGTCGAGTTGTTGCCTGAGGTGCTCAGTGACCCCAAGAAGAGCAGACTTGGTACTATGGCCAGGTCTAAAGCCAGACTGTAAGGGGTGCAACAAATTACGAGTTGTAACAAAAGAAGAGAGTTGAGTATTAATGTGTTGTTCCAAAATTTTAGAAAACACAGGCAAGAGAGAAATAGGGCAAAAATTAGACCAACAAAGAGGATCAAGACCTTCATTTTTTAGTAGAGGAAGGATGAGTGCATGTTTCCACCTCTGAGGTACCAACCTGTACTTAGAGATTCACAGAAAGGGCCGCCTCATCCAAGAGACTAAGTTTAGAAGGGGGGAGAGTATCAAGAGGTGAACCAAACTTAATAGATCTAAACAACCGCTTCAAGGAAGGCAATTCCAAAGGAAGCCACAAACTAATCTGTGAAGAATCCTGAGACGCAGGAACCAGGGGGGTAAATTCAGAATGCCCTACCATTTGGTTGACAGGAAACATTAGATTCCCTTGTTGGGAAGCATCCACAGCCAGTTAGTCATGGATGGACTTGACTTTATTGTAAAAAACAGTGCTAGCTCATCGTGTTGATGTTGGGAAAGTGAGGGAGGGGAGAAAAAAACCCTTGTAGCTGAGAGTTTAGTGACAACTTTAAACAAAGTTTTCTGACAGTTTTGGGAGCTTGAAATCTTCTCAATAAAGAAGGCTGCGCGAGCCGATCTGCAAAGAGCGTGATATCTCTTTAATGCTCCCAAATACTCCAACTTAGCATTAGACAAGTAATTCTGCCTCCATTATCTTTCTAGGGCTTTGCAGCATTTTTTTCTCTTGTTTAAGACAATCAGTAAATCAGTCATCTGCAACCATTGGGCCTGTATTTAATCCTGAATCCATGCCACCACACTTGCAGCATCTCTGTTGGCCTTTGGCGAGGCTTCATATACTCTACATTGCGCTTCATCCTTCCTCCTGCCGGATCATGCTACAACTCCCCTGCTCGGTGTCTATGGGCTACTCTGATGTGCTAATCTGTATATTCCACCATATGCTTTCTCACAGGTGAGTGTCTGCATTGTCCTACTTGGCCACCCACCTATCTGAGTTCCTGCTCTGCTCAAACCTGGAGGTTCTGGTATACTGTGACGCAACTGCCTCATGTACACCACATCCCCTTGATGCAACTACTGGCTTCTCAATTCACAAAGTACAGCTTCCAGCCTCTAAGAGCTGTGTCTATGCCTCCATTGTAATCTTGCAGCACACCACACACGGATCCCCCACAGTGGGTTACCACTTCACTCTGCAGATAGGTCTAAGATATTGACCTGGGGTCTTGCAATTGAGCTGGTTGTCCTGGGTTTGGTGCCTGGGCATTGGGCCTGACAACCTGTTTTTCAGACCCCCCCCGCCCGAGTTGTGACCTCCGGTGTGCAATCTGCCCAGCGCAATGGCAGAATTCAAACAGCCTATGGACAAGGAGAGTAAGAGGAAGGTAAAAAGGTCTAAAGAAAATCCTCCAATACCGGATTCACCGATTAAAGACAAATTGGAAGATCCCTCAACACTGGAAGTCATCCTGAAGAAACGTACCGCTGTGCATGACATTGTTAGGAGCACCAAGACCAACACAACTCTGTTTCAGGTGGAGGTGGCAGGCATTAGGAAAGATCTGAAGGATTTGAACATCAGACTCACCCATGCAGAGACCAGGATAAGTAACGTCGAAAACCATACTACTGATCATGCCAAACAAATGCAGAGATAGAATCAAATCATTTCCTACCTCAAGCGTGATATCCCCAACTTAGAAGATCGCATTAGAAAAAGTAACCTTAGAATTTTGGGGTTCCCTGAGGGCGAGGGTGGAGGACATAGCTGCCTCTGTTGTAGAATTTCCATAATCTTGGTTCCCTGATCACTTTGAAATTATATAATTTCAGAAAGACTTCGAACTCGAACATGCTCATCAGATCCCTACCTTCAAAAACAGGATATATACGACCCCGCGTCCAGTCATTCTTAAGTCACTACATCACCAATATTCTGAAATAATTCTTGGCCATATGAGGCAGTCTAAAGGGATCTCCTGGAAGGGAACAAGGATTTCTATCTCAAGATTTTGGGAAGGGCACTGTGACAAAGAGATAGGGGTTTTCTGGCTCTAAGGTAAGACTCACTGAGAGAGCAAGCTTACACTTATTTGTTGGCCCCTCCAGATTTAAGATCAACTGTAAGGGAAAGACCTAGATCTTCGAAGATCCTGCAGATCTCTTCACACTTCTGGAAAATGCCACTGAAACAAAGATGGATGAAGAAGAGGCACGCGGTGACTCATTTTACCCCCCCTACTACCTCTCTAAATGGATCTTTTAGTGCACCTTGTCTCTATTGAGATTGTTCCTCTCGAACAGCAAAGGGGCCTCCTGTCCGGTACCAGTGGGCCATTCACCCCACACCTGGGGTGTTTTCCAGTTTGCCTCCTGGAGTGAGAGGTTATGTGCCTCCTTTGTTAATAGTCTTGTGGGTTAATGACTGCTACTATTAGCATTTATATTTGACACGTAGCATATCCGTCAGTATTGGCACATGATCCCTAACATGGTCAATATCCTAGCAATGTTTTGGTAATGCTATAGTGATTGGTGTGATTAGTTTCATACTGGCGCCTGGCTTATCTAGTTTATTTACATTTGATTTCTATCATATCTGATGTTCTGGAAATATCTTAGAAATTTTAGAAGTCATTATGAATATGTACTATCCTGGTTTTCCAGATGTGGTACAAATACAGTTGTTAGCATCATAGCCAGTTTGCATTACTCCCAGTCAATTAGTGCCCAGGACGACTTTAATGCTATGCTTTGTCTCGTGATAATCTGTTCTCCTAACATTATTGTCATTCTGTAGACGGTTATGTTTGTATTATCTGAAGTTGGGATTCCTTTCTCCCCCACTACACAGAACCTTACTTACGGGCAGGTCTCTCTGCTTATTCCATGTGAGACCCAATATTGAGGTGCTCTACGATTGCTTTCTTGATGGTTATCTCCCTCTTATTTGTACACGTGTGTTTTCAAGGAGGCTCGCGAGTTAGTATACTTGACAGCTCTGTTACACTCTTATAGCGCATCATTTTGCTGGCGCTGCAGGATTACACCCTCTGCGTGGATGCCACACATCCTCTTGGCTGCATACCTCGACTCACGGGATGCACCCTCTCCTGTTAGAGAGAGGACCCTCGGTTTTTATTCTTACTTCTCTACTTTTTTCTCTCTATTCTTTCATCTTCTCTATTTGTCATGTGGCCCCTGACGCCGTCGTCATACATACTAACCTTACTGCCCATTTCAAGGGGCGCTTGCTCACCAACACTTAACCATATCTACAGCCTCTTCCACAATGGTTGCCATAAAAGGAGTTCAACTTAACACTATGGACCTTAATTACCCTGTGAAGCACAAGAAAATCTCAGATTACTGCAACAACCTTAAGGGAGATATAATTTCCTTCAGGAAACTAAGATTGGGTACGCATGCCCTATTCTTGTGTAGTGGCTGGGTCTCTGTTTTGGCCTGCTCCCCCGCTGTCTAACACAATAATGTTACCACCCTTATTGCAAAATGCTCCAGTTTTATCTTACTTATGATGGAGCAGAACAATGACAGGAGATGGCTAATTGTCAGGCTTTCACACAGTCAGGGGGAAATGTATGTTAACATCTATGCCCCTAATGGCGACGACCCACAATTCTAGTCTACCCTTTATGCAAAGCTAGCTTCCTTCCCTCAATCCGCACAAATTGTCCTGGGGTCCTACTTAACCTGCCTATGGATGTGATTCTAGTATTATAAAATAGACCCCTAAAGCACTCAAATCTATGCCTAATCTAGGTGCTGCCCACAGGCTTTTGGATGTCTGGAGACTTCATAAACCTACAGGGTGTAAATTTACATTTTTGTTCGCCTCCCCATAACACTTTATCTAGGATCGACTATTTACTGGTGAACGCTGGACTTCTCCAAGATTCCCTTGACTCCTCAATAGAGACTATCATGACTGTTGATCCTGCAGTCATCACAATCTCAATTCAAATTTCGCCCATCCCAGCAGAGAAAGCTCATGGCGCATGAATACCAAACTCTTAAACTCCTATGAAGCCAGACCATGGCCAGACAGAGAACTATCTCAATTCTTAAAAGAGAACACTAATTTGGTCTCATCTCCGGTGATACTATGGAATGCTCTAAAATTAATCTCTATAGGCTTTTGTATTAATCGGATGTATAAGAAGAACACAGCTATTAAAAACCATCTTTCCAAATTAGAAACAGAGATTAAAGACAAGACCTTTTTATACAGACACTTCAAGAACCCCACTCGGATAACAGAGACCAGATGACTCAAATATGAATACAACGCTATTATAAGCAAAAGACCTCAACTCACAGTTCGAGCACAGAAGAATAAATAAACTCTTATCTAAATAAAGCTGGGAAGTCTCTTGCAGCATATTTAAAATTCAAATATAGTAATTTCCTCATAACTGCTATCAGAAACCACCAATGATCTAGTGTGGCTAAGACATCAGACAGCCTAGAAACTTTTAGAAACATTTATGCTTCACTATATACCCCCAAGATCGCAGCTTCGAGAGAATCATGTGCTGACTTCTTCAGAACCATTCCTGTGAAATTGTGCTCGGAAACAGATAAATTAACCCTCAATAAACCAATTGACACCACTGAAATCTTAAATGCAATTAAGATTATTCCAGGGGGTAAATCCCCAGGCCCTGATGGCCTTCCCATCAATTTTTACCTAACCTTTTTCTGATACAATTACTCCACCACTCGATTCACTATTAAGGCAATTTACCACCTCTGGCAAAGTCACCCGCTCTGCTGCTGAGGCTACCATAGTAGTCCTGCCTAAAGAGGGGAAAGATCAATTATTTTCCTACTAAACCAGGAGGCAAAGATGTTTGTGAAAATTGTGGCCAAACGTTTAGAAATACTCCTTCAGAAATTAATCCACCCCTCCCAATTGGATTTTGTTAAGGGTAGGATGGCGTTCAACATTACCTTCCTATTTTGTCATATAATTAAGAAAGACTCCCTTCACCACACCCCAACTACCATGGCAATTGCATTAGATGCTGAAAAGGCATTTGATAAAGTATATTGGCCGGATGTACCATGTTACAACGCATACTATTACAACTACCTACCGTTACAACGCGACCATTACAACGCATACCATTACAACGCATACCATTACAACGCATAGCGCTTTGGGGTGCTGGATAGTGGTAAGTATAATTTACTATTCTAACTCCAGTCCCCGTGGACCCTAGGGAAGGTGTTGGATAGTAAATTATACTTATTCCCTATCCTAGAGCGCCCCCCAGCGCAATGCGTTGTAATGGTATGCGTTGTAAAAGTCGCGTTGTAACAGTAGTGCGTTTTAACAAATGCGTTGTAACAGGTGTATACCATATTGGCCTTTCCTCGAGGTGACGCTGAGCAAGTATAACTTAGGTGACCTTTTCACCTCCATGGTTATGTCCTTCTATGCTGAACCTAGACCAAAATTTAAGTCAACATTGCTTTTTCTTCCGGCTCTAGGGCATCCACCTCACCCCCTCCCCTCTTTTACTCCTACTAAAGACAGACCCTTTACTGGTCATCATTAACGATAGCACAGAAATTGAAGGTGTTAATTTTTGCCCCCTTGTTTTCAAAACAGCTGCCTATGGAAACAATATACTTATTTTCTCAGAAAACCCTGATGCAGTGATACTAAAATTATCTTTCTAATTCAGATCTTCGTGGGGTACTCCGGCTACTCCTTCATTGCCATTTTTCCTGCACTGGGCAACCAAAAATGATTAAATATCTAGTCATCTGGTTCTCGAATAACTTATTAGAAGCAACCCATCGCAACAAAGAAAAACACCGAACAAAAATAAAGACATACTGTCCTCCTGGTACCCCAAGTTATTTTGTAGTGGGTGAGACTGGAGACTTTGAAAATGATGATTACTCCCCTTGTTAAGTTTTTTATCCAATAGGATTCCAATACGTCTCTCTCATTCCTTTATTGCCACAGTCGACAAACTAGCTTCTGATTATCTTTGGTAGAAAAAGAAACCCAGATGTGGCTTAAAGAAACGTAGATTGCCATGTACACAGGGCGGATGTGGCTTCCCGCATTGGTATAATTATCAGGCGGAATTTCTTGCCGCTCATGGAGTGTGTTTGTTTGGTAATTACCTTGCTGTAACAGTCCCATGACATATGATTTAATGACACCTCATTGCACCCTGACGGTGACCCCTTTACCTTTGTGCTGCTAAAACAGAAATACTCTTTCTACAACATGGCCTTCTACAATATTTTGCAAACAATCAAGGCTAAACTCCCCAAACTGGGACCTCTCCATTCACCAGCTCTATTCCAGTTGGTCCAACAAGCTAGCTGGGGTGGCCACTCGGCCTCAGAGTACAAATTGATACACAACTCACAGGCCACTTCCCCACTAACCCAAACTCATACCGTTAGGCCCACATTTTTCTTCTTCCCCCATTAGATCTAGCTGACAAAGTTGAGTCATTACTGTATCTTTTATTAACTGTGGCGATCAAGGTCATTTTATTAGAGTGGAAGGCATTAACTAATGTATCGTTTCACACATGGTGGGCATGGATCATGTTTCTTAGAAACATACATAAAGACATGGCCCTCTCTTCGGGCTGCCCTGTCTCTATTTAATCCATTTGGCACACACTTGATGAGTTCATGACTGTCAACTAAGGGCCTTTGGTTTTACTCCACTCTTATCTCATAAACAAGCTGACACACTCCGTTTCCTCATATTGTTAGTCCCCCACATGGCATTACCCCACTCCCTATTCTCTTTTTAGTTCTCCTTCTTTACCCCTTTGTCTCGCTGATTTCCATCCGATATGCCTGATGGAACCCTTGTCATCACCCATACTTGCTAGGACTCCACCTAATTGCACCTAATTCCACGTACCTGCTCTTGCATACATTATTTGTCAGGAGTCGTTGTTGCCCTCACTGTTGTGCATCACCACATTCTGCCTGCCATTATGTTTACATTTGATTTTGCTTATCCATTCTCTTTTTTGTGAAAAGCTGTGGACGTTATGAATGATTATCATTTGTATCAGAACGGTACTCTATTGGACCTCATATAAGTAAGCGTGTACTGTATGCTTTCTGTTTCATACTGCCCTTAAGAAAATAATTCAATGTTTAGAGAAAAAACATTTCTTTAACACACAAAAGCGTTTCACCATGGTATATCAGACTGCATCACTGCATAGAGAATTATTTATTAAAAGTGATAGTTTTTAAGCAGAACATGAGAAACATTCCTGCCCCCTGTTATGATGAAAATGCTATTAGTGAGCTAAGAGGCAAATAATTCGTCATTCGTACCCTATATGTGGTATAGATTCATATTATACACAGAGCAGGTTTATATTTTATTAAACCAAACACAAGAAGTATTTGAAGATGCTCTGATATGTGTTAATGAACAAAATGAAGGCTCTGCGATAACGTATTTGCCTAGAATCACATCATTTGGTCAAACAGGGAAGCCAGAGTTGATAGCAGAGTTTCCACTTTCACGCTGTGCAACTCATCCACTAGATGGGTATCGCTTTCTAACATCAAAGGTTAATGCGTTGTCCTTAATTCTTGCAAAAGGAGATTAGCGTGTGGCTGACGAGCACAATCCACATTTTATTTTTGGCAGTTTTACATTGGGTAAACATTGCCCACGGACCATTGGGTAAACCTTGCCCACAGACACATGAACGTTCACAACAGAAAAATAATTGTTTATGTATTTGTTTATGACAGCCAGATGTACACAATGTGGAGCAGAGGCCAGAAGTCAAACTTTGTTCAATGACCTGTAGCCACGAATCCACAGGGATTTCCGTGAATGCTCAAGTCTCTTTTTGGCTGAAGGTTTCAAAAGGACCTCGAGCTGAGCCAGAACCAAACTTTGTCTTGAGCCTTGCTCGCCCTTTCGGTGGCTCGGCCACCTCCCAAAATCCTTCACCCTTCCAATGTTGTCTGAGAGAAAAAACATTTAAATATTAGCATGCTGATCTGTATAAAAGGAGCATGGAACCGAGGTGGAGCAAAGGTTTTATGGGTGGAAAAGACCTATGTTTAATTTTACCAGGACAGTCCCAGTTTCCAGATAGGGTCAACTGAACGCAGCAGAAGGCAGTTTGTTTCCTGTTAAAGTGCATAATTAGTTGCCAGCCCTCTAACATAACGCAATTTAGTTAACACAGGTGAGCTGTGTAGTATAAATTGTAGTTTAGTTAGTCCCCCTTCTTGTCTCATTGTGTGTTCTATGCAGTGGTAGAAGTGGGCGGGATCGGAAGGGCACTGGTGCCCCTAGTTTTAAAAATTATTACAGTCCGTTCCCCTACTTTATTTTTAAAAAGCGTCCCTGGGACGGCAGGAATGTTCCTAATTGAAAATTACAGCTTTAGCATTCAGCCGTGTCCCCTGTGTGGTACCTCGAGCAAAGCCTCTGCAGTGCCCACGGCCTCCTCCCCCATCCCCTCTGTAACAGCAGGAGCCTCCAAAGCAACTCTGAAAGGGCCATCAGTCTTGGGTTAGCAGCAGCAAAAACGGCTACCTCGGATGGCTCTGCTGCTGCTGTGATTTACAACTCATCACTGCCGAGGCTACCTGCCTGCCCCCACTGTGACCATTTCAATGGTCACATCAGGATGCTTTGGTGGCCCCCTTGAACTCCTCTGCCTTTTATTTTCGGGCTCACGCAGGCTGAGGGAAGCCACCTGGAAAAGTAAACAAGCATTGGCTATGCCAATGATTGTTACGAATCTGATTGTGGTCAGTGGCTTGTTTTGCTGATGTGAATATTTTTCAGCTCGTGAGAAGCATTGCCTTACCACCCTGTTAAACGAATGTGTGGGAACCGTCACTGTTGGTGACCAGTATGTGGTATGATTCTCCTGGGAGAGCCTGTGTTTACTGATAGTTTTATTTTAATTTCTGAGCTGCACCATGGCAGTTTTAAACCCAATGTAAAACTTCACTGACTTATCAAAATAAACTGCTCTTCTAACAGTGCATCCCCAGTTTTTCTCTGACACTGTTAGCAAGGGAACATTCACAGTAGTGTTGTGGGGCATTACTGATTGACAAAGGGCACAACGTAGAGCTTTTTTGGGTTGCTTTGGTTGCAGTGTTGCGCCATACATGGAGCACAGCAGAGGTATCTTGAGCCTCTGGGACCACTCCTTCACCAATCACTGCACTCTTATCCAGATACAGAGTCTAACCAGTCAGTTGTAGACCTGATGTAAGCCCTGAAGCCTGGCAGCTGTGTCTCAGAATTCCCTTTTAAAGGTTTAAGAAGGCAGATAGCAGAAGGAGCCTGTATTTACTTGTACACATCCTGGCTGAAGTGTGCATGACGTGCCTCCCAAATCCTGGTGCATTTGGAATATGGCATTCCTTTCCTTTTAGGAGACTTTATTTGCTGATGGTCATGTTCGCCCCCACTCGTTACCCCCCCCCCCCCCCCCCCCCCCCCGTCCAGCCTCTTGTGTCTTAACTTGGTGATTATAAGGGTTTCCAATCATCTAAAAACGATATAGGAACAGTTTTCTTTTTAGGTCGAGGACCGTTTCTTAGAGGGGGCTGGAACCCGCCCCTCTTCTCCATTGGCTCGCTTCCTAAATGGATGCCAGCCATTGGAGGAGAGGGGCATCACTCCTTTTAAGCCCCGTCTTTTTCGGATTCGGGGGCGTGTTTTTTGCGTTCTTTCTATCTGTGACGTCATCCGTCACTCAGCAAAAAACACGCCCCCGAATCGCAAAAATTTCGGAGCTTTGCGGCAGCCATTTCTGCCCGACCTGCATATGAATCGGTTGCGTTGTGTAAAGCGCTCTAATACCGCTTATCTGCCGTTTTCGTGCCCCCAGTGCTTAGGAGCGCTTTCTTTAAAAATTGTGCTTAGCCCCGTTTTATTACTTAAAATACGGGTGCTCACCCTGTTCTGATCCCTCATCTACCGGATGCCTACACCGGATTGCTGCCGGAATCTTCTTTTCTCCCTCCGGGCCGCCGCGCTGCCTGCGACGACCGAGAAGTAGTGGGTAGAGAAACCGGAAGTGGACGGGAGCCTACCCCGCGCTCCGGTGCAGAGGAGTGAGGCAGGGAGCGAGCAGGTGAAGTCTGCGGGGCTCCCGTGTTACGGTAGAGCCCCGCCTGCGGCCGTGAGGAGAAGGAGCAGGGACACAAAGAAGCTGCCTGTTCTGCGTCGGGGCTCCCAGGTGAGGAGGAGTGCCCCGTGCTCTGCAGCAGCTGTGTCCATGAGGCAGAGGGGGCCCGGGGCACATTGCCGGTGCCTGCCCCCGCCGCGGTGGAAGGAGACGTGCTGCAGGTCCAGGAAGCCGGTGAGTGAGAGCCGGCTGGGGGGGGAAGGTGCGAGGTCGCGTACCCCCGCCGCTGAAGCCAGGTAAGTCTGGACAGAACGCGAAGGGTACTAGTTTGAGAAGTGTTATGGGAAATATCTATAAAAAATAAGATTTGGGGTGTTTTTGTAACAGACGGGGGCCAGCTTTCTCCTCCGTGTCTGCTAGCTGGGCCTTCCCATGGAGGGACAGGTGCTGAGGTAATTCACACTGCACGAGACTAGGTTCTTTCACAGTTACAGCACACTTGGCACCTGGGCGGCAGTCCCGACCTGCCTGTGTTGCAGTATGGGCGACACCTTTGAGTGATGCTGTTCGGGATAGCCGCTTTCCCACAGGAGAGCCCTCAAACCCCTTTCCCACCCCCTCTTCCCACGGTGAGAGGATTACAAGGAGGAACCAATCATGTGCTAATTAACCTGGCAAGTACCACCAACCCTAGCAGCACACACCATGAATGCGTAATACCAGGAGTGGGAAATGAATGCTTGTATGTTTTTAGGGGGAAAACATTTTGAAATGCTGTGACAATTTATGAGGTGACTAACGTTTGCATTCCACAACCCACTGGAGCTGCATTATTTATTTGGAGGGATACATGGGCCCAACACTGCAAATTAAAAGGCCTTTTGGCATTTTTTATGCTTATCTATGCTCAAACCGTTTGCTACAAGTAGGTTGTTTTAAGGCTTTGTCATGAGGAAGCCCCATACCCCCATTTTGGCCGCACCCCCACACCACCCAAACTAGGCACCAATAGCACTTAAAAAGAAAAACTTGGTTTATGATGGAGCAGCTTTATTAAAAATTGGCAAACCACACTCGTGAAAAAACAGTCATAAAAATTCAAAGTGATAAAAGGCATGTGAGTAATGAAAGTGATCCGGTTTTTGTACCTCTGTGCCCTGCTTGTGATCCGGTTTTGTGTGCCTCTGTGCCCCCCTGCCCCCTCGTTGCTTGTGCTTGCTCTCCTGCCCCTGTCCCCTCGTTGCTTGTTGTACCTCTGTGCCCTGCTTGTGATCTGGTTTTTGTGCCTCTGAGCCCCCTTGCCCCCTCGTTGGTTGTGCTTGCTCTCCTGCCCCCTCGTTGGTTGTGCTTGCTCTCATGCCCTCTCGTTGTGCTTGCTTTCCTGCCCCCTGTTCCCTCGTTGTGAGCGTTTTTTCTGGCCTCTGTTCTCTGTGTGTGTGGCTCTATGTGTGTGTGTGGCTCTGTGTGTGTGGGGCTCTGTGTGTGTGGGGCTCTGTGTGTGTGGGACTCTGTGTGTGGGGCTCTGTGTGGGTGGGGCTCGGTGTGGGTGGCTCTGTGTGTGTGGGGCTCTGTGTGTGGGGGGGGGCTCTGTGTGTGTGTGTGGGGCTCTGTGTGTGTGTGTGTTGGGCTCTGTGTGTGAGGCTCTGTGTCCGCAAATAGTCTCTACTACTCTGTAATGCTCACCTATTGCCATTTTAAATGACAATACCATTTATTTATGTTTAAAAAAAAAAGTGTCATGAGCAATGCCAATAGCTCTACCCTTAATGATGCCGAGACCATTGCATTGTAAATGCTTGTTTTTTTCTCTTTCTCTTAAACTATCCCTACCTTTCACCTGCACCCTCCTGATGCCCTAGTAGAAGGGAGATGGACTGCGGTAAAGTGTTCATTTCCTTTGTGCTGGAACTTCATGCTGTTTAGGTGTCACACTCGAGCTCACTCCGTGTCAACATTTTGTATATCCCCAAATTACTGTAAAAGCACTTTGTAGAAGATCGCTTATTTCATAAGTTGTTTTACTGCCTTTTCTTCTTTTCTGCCCCCTTTATAGTGGCTTTATGGTGGAATAAAGTGCTAGCAAGCACTAATATTCTGACCACAGCCAGGTTGCTTGTTGACCATAATGTAGCCCCTGACATGTTTTTATTTACTTGGGGCACTCTTTGTACATCAGTGTCTCTGAATGTTCTCAATTGGAAAATGTAGCCCCATGAGAATGGGGCTGCCTTGAAAAAGGAGATTGTCATTTTGGATTTCTTGGAGAGGAACGAGTGGCACTTGTATTGGCAACCATTCTGTCCCCTGCTGTAGATGTGTTGGGCATGTGTATTCCTGTGCATGACATCACCTGCATTTAAACCTGAAGCAGTTGGTCTCCTCTGCTTGATGCTAAAGATCACCTCATAGGCTGTTTGGTGCCTGTTTGGCTCTGCAATAATATTGCCGCCACTGCTGTTGTTCATTTGTGTCTCATGAGCATAATGCCCAAGTGTAAATCTCTGCTCTAGGTGCCATTGGAAGCCAGTATGAACAGTACACAGAAAGTCATGGATTTAATAGATAGCTGGAGAGGCAGGACATCACTGTTTTAGTAAGACATTTAGGGCGGTCATTCTTCAGCCGCCAAAGTTGCTTTCAAGTTCTGGAGTAAGAAAGTAGGATCTAGAGCCACTGAAGCTCAGGTGGACAATGCTGAGAGTATATATGTAACCTTAGGGAGCTTACAATCATGGCTTAGTTTTTTTTTTAACTGCACTGGATGTTACCTTTACCATTTTTAGGTCTCGCTGAGCCAGCGCATGCGCTGCTCAGTGAGACATTTAGTGTGGCTCCGGAAAATGCTACCACACACTTTTGCTTGTGGCAGCCTAGAGCTTGCTATTACGCGCACAAGCGTGCACGCCTCGCTCCGCCTCTCCAATACTCACTATGCCTCTCCTTCTTCCTCTTTTCTTAAGGCTGTAACGCAATGAGGCTTGAGAATACTTCTAAGGGGGGCAGGGGGCAACATGTGTGAGTGTGGTTGCTTTTGTGGACGATCGGGGTTGTACAGAGAAGGAAAAGGACTCTGTCTCTTCCTTACTACCCAGAGAAGACACAGACAATGTCCTCTTCTTTTCTGTGCTGGCAGCTGACCCCCCTCTTCCTATTATTCCCTCTCTTTCTATCTTGCTCCTCACTTACTAAAAACCATGACTTGAAGAAACGGTTCACAACCTCTCTTTCCTTCTTTCATTTAGTTGCTTACCTGTGAAATGGAGCCAAACAAGAAAAACACTCTAGCGGGAAATGCCCTTTTTCTGACATTTTACTATTCCAAAGTGCAGCCTTGGGATGGAGAGAAATAAAAGGTTTTAAATATGAAAAATAAATACATAACAAAATAAAGCAAGACAGAGTGGTTGCAAAGTGGCCAGATTGATTTTATTTACATCCAAACACAGCCTCACTTTACAGACTTTACAGTGAAGCGCTACTTTTCTTTTCTCGTCCTTTTTTGAACAGCATTGTTGTCCCCAGATGGGGAAGTGCACCATTCTTGGATGTATTGCAATACCTGGTTGATGGGTGGATTGGAAAACAAAATGTGTACCTCTGTGTTTATGGATGTGGTCTTTTTAAACCATAATGTTTACGTTTATTAAGGATATAAGCAATGGACATTGAAAACAGTTCCCTTCAGGGCCCTGTAGTCATGTCCTTAACTTTTTAGGTAAAACCACTCACTGATTTCTGAATAGCGAGTGAGAGATCGTTAAGGTAACCATGTTGTTTCTGCTTACATTTCACATGCTTTACTTAATCTTGCAATACCTATGAGTGTTTGCTTTTACTTTTTTGTTTTTCAGGCAGCATAGTACTCTTATCAAATGCATAATTTGAATTAACACCTTAGCAGCTATGGAACGTCCAGCTCCAGTGCTGAACGTTCCATTGCGCAGGTGCAGTTGGAATGTCCAACGGCCGACGGCAGCACTCCAGAGGTAGTGGTGCCGTCGGCCGTTGAACTGGGCGCAGCACTTATGAGGTTAAGTTGCATCCTGGTGTTTATAGCGGGGCACAATTAGGTTGTCGCTGAAGGCAGTGTGAGTTTTTCTCAGTGGGGCAGTATGGTGTTCAGTGGGGAAGATGATGTGGCACTATGCCCAGAGCTGTCAAATTTGGAACTGGGGAGTCGGGTCCAGCCTTCATGACCAGTCCCCCAGACCACTCTCCTGAGGGAGCACATTCCCATGCTAGAGCTTAGAAAGACCCATTAGACCTTAGAAGCCCAGGTGTCTTAGCACCTGCAGGTGGACCTTTGCAGTGGCAAGTGTGGGTTAACCTTGAAGGCCTGTCCACCACAATCCATCCTGAAGTTCGCCTCCAACCTTGTGGGCAGGCCTACGAAGCAGCAAACCCTAGAGCAACAGTGATCCGGTCACTGTGACTCTGTCACTGAGGTCAAGTCAAGTCAAGTCAAGTCAAATAATTTATATAGCGCACTACATACCCAGAGGGTCTCAAGGCGCTTAGGGAGGGGAGGAGGATTACTTGTCAAATATCCACGTTTTAAGTTGCTTTCTGAATGCTAGGTGGTTCTGGGTAAGGCGAAGGTAAGTGGGGAGTGAGTTCCATGTTTTAGCAGCCAGGTATGAGAAGGATCTGCCTCCCATGGTGGTCTTGTTGATGCGAGGTACAGTGGCGAGGGCTTGGCTGGAAGAGCGTAGTTGGCGGGAGGGGGTGTAGAAGGACAGTCGTGAGTTGAGGCATTCTGGTCCGATGTCGTAGAGTGATTTGTGTGCGTGGGTTAGCAGTCGGAAAGTGATCCTCTTATTGACGGGTAGCCAGTGGAGGTCTTTCAGGTGGCCAGAGATGTGTTCGTTGCGCGGGATGTCTAATATGATCCTGGCTGAGGCGTTTTGGATTCGTTGGAGTTTCTTCTGGAGTTTAGCGGTAGTACCTGCGTAGAGGGTGTTTCCGTAGTCCAGTCGGCTCGTGACCAGAGCATGGGTGACTGTTTTTCTGGTTTCGGTGGGGATCCAGCGAAATGTTTTTTTGAGCATGCGGAGAATGTTGAAGCAGGATGAGGATACGGCGCTGACTTGTCTGTTCATTGAGAGTGAAGAGTCCAGGATAACGCCTAGGTTCCGTGCGTGGTCTGTCGGGATGGGTGCTTTTCCAAGGGCTTCCAGCCACCAAGAGTCGTCCCATGCACAGGGGGATGTACCTAAGATGAGGACTTCTGTTTTATCTGAGTTCAGTTTCAGACGGCTGTGTTTCATCCATTCGGCAACTTCTTTCATTCCTTCGTGTAGGTTAGTTTTGGCGGTGCTGGGGTCATTGGTGAGAGAAAGGATCAGTTGAGTGTCATCCGCGTAAGAGATGATGTTAAGGTTGTGTTGGCGGGCGATGGCCGCGAGGGGGCTCATGTATACGTTGAAAAGGGTGGGGCTGAGTGAAGATCCTTGTGGTACGCCGCAGATGACTTCAGTGGCCTCTGACTTGAATGGTGGGAGGCGGACTTTCTGGGTTCTTCCGGAGAGGAACGAGGTGATCCATTCCAGTGCTTTTCCTTGTATTCCGATGTTTCTGAGGCGTTGTAAAAGGGTGTTGTGGCAGACTGTGTCGAAGGCTGCAGAGAGGTCGAGGAGGATGAGGGCGACTGTGTCTCCATTGTCCAGTAGAGTTCGAATGTCGTCTGTTGCTGCGATGAGGGGGGTCTCAGTGCTGTGTTTTGCTCGGAAGCCAGATTGTGAGGAGTCGAGGGATTTGTTGGTTTCGAGGAAAGCGGCGAGCTGGTTGTTGACAGCTTTCTCGATTACTTTGGCCGGGAATGGAAGGAGCGAGATGGGGCGGTAATTTTTGAGTTCGGTGGGGTCCGCTGTGGGTTTTTTCAGAAGGGCGGTGAGTTCAGCGTGTTTCCAGCTTTCCGGGAAGGTGGCGGAGTTGAAGGAGCAGTTGATGACCTCTCGGAGGTGCGGTGCTATGACGGAGTCTGCTTTGTTGAAGATGTGGTGAGGACATGGGTCTGTGGGGGATCCTGAGTGGATGGAGTTCATCAGGCGGATGGTGTCCTCAGTGGAGATTGGGTTCCACCCGTTGAGGGTGTTCAAGGGGGGAGAATGTTCAGCATATGGTTGGGTGGGTTGGTCTCCGGGTTGGTTGTCGAAGCTGTTGTGGATGTCTGCAATTTTGTTGTGGAAGAATGAGGCTAGGGAGTCGCAGAGGGCTTGAGAGGGGGTGATGTCGTTGGAGTTGGCCGAGGGATTGGTAAATTCCTTGACGATGTTGAAAAGTTCCTTGCTGTTGTGGGCGTTGTTGTCAAGTCGATCCTTGAATGCTGTTTTCTTGGCCTTTCGGATTAGTTGGTGGTGTGTGCGGGTGGCGTTTTTGAAGGCGTCCTTGGTGCTAGTGGTTGGGTCTTTTTTCCAGGCCTTTTCAAGGGAGCGGCAGAGTTTCTTGGACTTTTTAAGATCATCGTTGAACCATGAGGCCTTCTTGCTGCCAGGTTTGTTTTGACGTTTTTTCAGTGGTGCTAAGGTGTCGGCGGTGTTGGATAACCATAGGGTGAAGTTGGCGGCGGCTTGGTCTGGGTTAGAAGAGTGGGCTGGGGTGTTTAGAAGGAGCGATGAGGAGATCTGGTCGATGGTGATTTTGTTCCAGTTTCTTTGTAGAGTTGGTTGGAGGTGGTTGATGGGTTTTGGCTTGTTGTAGGTGAAGTGAACGCAGCTGTGGTCAGTCCAGAGGAGATCCGTAGTGTGGCTGAAGGAGACATGATTGCTGGAGGTGAAGATGGGGTCGAGTGTGTGACCTGCGATGTGGGTGGGGGAAGTGACCAGTTGTTTAAGTCCGAGGTTGGCGAGGTTGTCCAAGAGGGTGGTGGTGTTGCGGTCGTAGATCTTTTCTAGGTGAAAGTTGAGGTATCCCAGAAGGATGTAGTCTTTGGAGGGGAGCGCGTGTGGAGTGATGAAGTCCGTGATGTCTTCACTGAATTTTGTGCGGGGTCCTGGTGGTCTGTAGAGGAGGGTGCCTCTGAGTGTGGTCTTGGGGTCGATGTGGATCTGGAAGTGAAGGTGTTCGGAGTTGGCGAGGTTGGCGTCAGAGCTGGTTGAGATGCGGATTGATTTTTTATGGACGATAGCGATTCCTCCTCCTGTGTGGCCGGTACGGTCCTTGCGTGTGATCTTATATTCTTCAGGGATGGCGATGGTGATGTCTGGGGCGGAGGAAGCGTTCATCCATGTTTCTGTTAGGAAGGCGACGTCTGGAGAGATGGTGTCTAGTAGGTTCCATAGGTCAATGGCGTGCCTGTGGACCGATCGGGTGTTGAGCAGGATGCATTGTAGGTGGTTGGGGTCGGGAATCTGAGGTGTGATCGTAGCGGGGTTGGTGACGGTACTAGTGAATTTGCAGGAGTAGCAGGAGAAAGGTCCATGGGTGTGTCCAGGAGCGGCTTGGACGCAGTCGGGGTCGCGACCGGGGTTAAGGGCTAGGAGGGAGGCGGCATCGTAGGTAATGCGGGAGGGCTGGGAAGCGCGAGGGGCAGGGGGTCTGGCGATGGGCGCGGTCCAGGCGCGGACGGGCGTAGACGGGCTTACCTTTGGCGCGGATTGGGCGCGGTCGCTGCGCGTGAACGCTGCGCGCAAGAGCAACTGTCATATGTGGATGGTGGAAGGGGAGGGGCGAAGGAGGGTCAGCTGGGAGGCGGGGCGGGCTGTGGAGGAGGTGCTACGAGGCAACAACAACAATGAAGATGGCGGCCCTCGCGTAAACTCGAGGTAGGCAGGGTCACCAAATGCACAATAATGGCTGCAGACTAATAAGGAAATGCGGCGTGCAGTACAGTATACAGTATGCAAACAGACACACTCAATGCAATAAATAAACAAATAATGCGGGCTTCAGGCACAGCGCAGCGGTAAAACTATTGAAAGCGATGCAAAATGGTGTAATAGCGATCTAGAGACACTCGCGCTATGAACCTTGAGCAGGCTAGGGCGGTGCCAACAGTGTGACCGTACTGGGTACCTATTTCGGGTGGATGCGTAGTGTTTGCAAGTATATTATGGTTTTAAAAAAGCTTGCTGCCTCCTTCCTGGCCTCCAGCAACTTTCAGCAACAATAAAGATGTCATGATAACTTCGGTGATTAATGTTCTTCCTAGAGAGAGATCGGAGTTTTGTCAAGTGGAAGTGTTGACTCCTGGAAAGGTGGCTCAGAGGGTTAATGTGCCTGTTGCAAAGAACATGTACCATGTAGGTCACAAAGTGCACATAATGTTAACTAGGTTAGTACGTTACTACTTGTGTCAGAGAGATCCTTTTGTTACTTGCAGTTTATAAGTTAAAATCCTAACATAGAACAGTGAGCTATTAAACTATATTGCCTACTAGTATGGTTGTCATGTGGTTTCTACACCTTGTACTCCTTTGTCTTATGTAACATTTCCTATACAGTGATTTACACACGTATAAATGATTGTCTCTGTGTAGTGTCCGAGGCGTAGGTGATCTTAGGGGGCACCAACAAACATTGTTGCACAGGGCGCCACCAACACTAAAGCTGGCCCTGCCATTGAGGCCAGTCTGCCTCACCCATTGATAACACCATTGGCCTTGTTTCATCAGTAGTAGCTGCAACTCATCAAGGATCGGCAATGCAGGATTTGCACACACACCAAACTAAGTTTGCAAACTTCACAGTCTCTCTGCTTCATGCACAGGCACTTTTAAAATGTGCTACCTGCTCTGGAGCCACTGGAATTATGCAGCAATGGGGGACAAAATGATGCTGCATTGTTGACTAAATTATGCAACGAAAAAAGGCTGCAGCGTAATGCAATATACTTTCTTATTTAGACATTTTTACGTCTCGCCTATTCTTTCCGCAAGGAATAAATTGCGAGTCTAATGCCGCTGAACCACTACTTCAGGCCAAGGGCTCTCCTCCAGCGGATTTTGGACAGTTCACGTGAATCACAATCACGTAACCTGCTCTCATGCACGAGCCTTCCCCCTGGCAGCAGCATTTCTCCTTTCACGGCCGCCAGGCCACATCAAAGGGTTCCGCTGCCCCGCCCCCTGCTTCACGGCCATCTGTTCCCCAGCTCAAGCACCTCCCCTCTCTCTCTCCGCACACAGCCTTACTCGGATTTCTCCTCCCCCTCCCCAGCCAGCTTCCCCCAGGCCGTATTCCCTCCCACCTTTTCTCCTCTCTGTCCCTCTCTCTCCGTACATCCTTTAACTTTGTCCACCTCCTCCTTTATCTCAGCTCCCGTCTTTCTCGCTGATCTCCTTGTACTTTATCACATGCCATCCCCTGTCTCAAGTTTCTCACCTGTTCTGTTCCTTTTCACCTCTCTTTCACCTGTCTCCCACCATTGTTACTGCTTTGTCTGGTTGTCTCAATGTCGCATACCTATATCTCACCTTTCCTCAGTTGGTTTTTCTACCCTTTCTCTGTCCGCATAATTATGGATTTGCCGCATTTTCAGGATAAATTCTCCAAGTTATTATTAAATCATGGGTGCCTCTTAAAACTTGTGCTGCTTCCTCGTGGCTGCTTGCAGGAATTTTATCGCTGTTCATCAAACCATCTCTCCCACAGGCTTCCCCAGCGTGCGCTCGGCCGGCCTCCCTTTCCTCCCCCCTAATCACCACCCCCTCCCTCTCTATCACGGCCGCAGTCCGTGACTCGCATCTGCTTCTCCTGCCCACCCCCGTTGCGCTCTCCCCTGGCCCCCCTTGCCTACATAACATTTGGTCTTGTGCTGGAGTGTCTGTCGCACAAGTTACTACTTGTGTAACGATATATCTGTAAGAGACATTAGTTAGTGATAGATTCCTTACCTTAGAATATCCCCAGGCGTCAGACTGGATCCGGAAAGTTTTGCGTAGCAGTACCCTTGCGCGTCAGTAGGCGTCGTCTGCGGCTCCGCGTCCGTCGTCGGCGTCGTGGGCGCCGTGATGACGTCGTCGGAGTACTTAGACGCCGCCTCCGCGTGCTGACGTCAGTTCCTAGCCACAGCTTTTCCGCGCCAGAAGCGCAGAGCCATGACAAAAACCGACACTGGTGCCAAGAAACTAGGGCCCTGAAAGGGGATGACCTTAACCCTAGATATCGGTTCGCAGAACGGGGAGGATGGGTGGGTCGGTAAGGAATCTATCACTAACTAATGTCTCTTACAGATATATCGTTACACAAGTAGTAATTTGTGCCTCTGAAAGAGACACATTAGTGATAGATTCCTTACCTTAGAATAGATACCCCAGCAATACCATCCCCGTGGTGGTGGGTCTGCGAACCAATATTTACACCAGAAAGTGCCGGAGAACGGAACGGCCGAAGTAGCCGTCCCTCCGGACTTGACTGTCCAGGCAGTAGTGCCGCGCAAACGTATGCAACGAGGCCCACGTAGCTGCCTGGCAAATGTCCTGCAAGGGCACACCTCGGCCCAAGGCAGTTGTAGTGGCCGTGGCTCGAGTGGAATGAGCCCGCAGCCCAACAGGGGGTTCCTTCTTAGCCAAGGAGTAACACGCCTGGATGCACATGATAATCCATCTAGAAATGGTCCGTTTGTGCACCGTTTTCCCTTTCTTAGCGCCCGCGTACCCAACAAAGAGTTGATCATCCACCCGGAACTGGCGTGTGCGATCCAGATAGAACGAGAGCGCACGTTTTGGGTCCAGACGGTGGAGCCTCTCCTCCTCTCTCGAGGGGTGCGGAGGCGGAAAGAAGGTGGGCAATGTGATGGACTGCCCAATGTGGAAGGCTGTGACCACCTTAGGCAAGAAGGAGGGCCTAGTCCTCAAAACAACCTTGTCCGGATGGACTGAAAGGAAAGGAGGCTTACAAGAAAGAGCCTGGAGCTCACTCACTCTCCTGGCAGAGGTGATGGCCACCAGGAAGGCAGTCTTCAAAGAAAGAAGGCGAAGAGGACAGTTGTGAAGTGGCTCAAAGGGAGCACACATCAGAAATGTGAGAACCAGGTTCAAGTCCCACTGAGGCATCACAAAGGGAACAGGAGGAAAAGTATGAGTGATGCCCTTCAGGAATCGATTTACGATAGTGGACTTGAACAAAGAAGGTTGGTCAAGCAGCCTCAGAAAGGCTGAAAGAGCCGAAAGATAGCCCTTGATAGTGCCCAGAGCAGAGCCTTGCTGGGCAAGAGAAAGAAGGAAGAGAAGAACCTCAGAAAGAGGGGCATTGAGGGGATCCACAGCCTTTGCTGTGCACCATGCCACAAATCTGTTCCACCTGCAGGCGTATACCGTCTTTGTGAAGGGACGCCTGGCTGCCAGAATGATGTTGCAAACTTCAGGAGGCAAGTCAAATGGCCTCAACTGCCACCGCTCAATCTCCATGCATGGAGGTGGAGACTGGACAGGTTCGGGTGGAGGACCGTCCCCTGCTGCTGCGACAGAAGGTCCTCCTGAAGAGGCAGACGAACCGGGGGATCGACTGACATACTGAGTAGCTCGGGATACCAGTACCTTCGTGCCCAGTCCGGAGCCACAAGGATGACTTGTGCCCGGTCGCGCTTGATCTTCTTCAGTACTCTGGGCAGAAGAGGTATAGGCGGAAAGGCGTACAACAGACCGCAGCTCCACTCGCGACGAAAAGCGTCTCCGAGCGAGTGCCGCCTTGGAAATTCCAACGCGCAGAACTGATGACATTGCGCGTTCTCTTCGGTGGCGAATAGAATAGAGAACCTGCCAGGTGTTGAACCACCAGAGTCACGCCCTGATGTTCCAGCCATTGCCAGAGGCGCAGAGCCTCCTGGCAGAGGGTCCACGACCCCACCCCGTCCTGTTTGTTGCAGTACCACATGGCGGTGGTGTTGTCCGTGAACACCTGCACTGCACTCCCTCGGACAGACGGGAGGAATGCTTTCAGTGCCAGACGAATCGCCCGCAGCTCCAACAGATTGATATGGAGCCGGGACTCCGCCGGAGACCAGAGTCCTCTGATCTCCGCCTCTCCCAAGTGGCCTCCCCAGCCCTGAAGGGACGCGTCCGTCACAACCACGTGCTCCGGTTGGGGAAGGGAGAGGGATCTGCCGTTGACCCAATCGCGGTCCGTGAGCCACCACTGCAGCTGTCTCGCAGTGCCCTCCGAGATCAGGACATGGTCGGACAGGTTGCCCCGGTGCTGGGCCCACTGAAACTTCAGGTCCCACTGCAGAGCCCGCATCCGCCACCGTGCGTGATGCACCAGATGGATGCAGGAGGCCATCAGCCCCAGAAGCCGCAGCGCCAACCTGACCGAAACCCGGGATGACGGCCCGAAGATCGGAATCAGGGCCTGTATATCCCGAACCCGCTGTTCGGGCGGGTAAACCCGAAACTGCGCCGAGTCGAGAACCGCTCCGATGAAAAGGAGCTTCTGAGAGGGGCACAGGTGTGACTTCGGCACATTGATGGAAAATCCCAGCCGATGCAGGAGATCCGCCGTAGTCTGGAGGTGGCTGACGACTGCCTGGGGCGAGCCCGCCTTCAACAACCAGTCGTCTAGGTAGGGGAAGACTGAAACCCCTAACCTGCGCAGGTGAGCTGCGACCACCGCCATCACCTTCGTGAACACCCGTGGGGCGTTGGTAAGGCCGAAGGGGAGCACGGTAAACTGAAAGTGCTCGAGGCCTACCGTGAACCGCAGGTAACGCCGGTGGGCTGGCAGGACGGGGATGTGGAAATATGCGTCCTGCAAGTCCAACACTACCATCCAGTCTCCTGGGTCTAGGGCAGCCAAGACCTGAGCCAATGTCAGCATTTTGAACTTCTCCTTCCGGAGGAAGCCGTTGACGTTCCTCAGATCCAAGATAGGGCGTAGGCCCCCTTCGCCCTTCTTGGGTACCAGGAAGTAGTGGGAGTAGCAACCACAACCTACTTCTGGCCCAGAAACGCGCTCGATGGCCCCCTTGGCCAAGAGGGCCAAAACTTCCTCCTGCAGGAGCCGCAAGTGATCCCCCGATACGCGGTGGTGTTGCGGTGGCATGGCTAGAGGGGTCGTCTCGAAGGGGAGGGAGTAGCCCCTTCGGACGATCTGCAGCACCCACCTGTCCGAAGTGACTGTGCTCCAGTGAGAGTGGTGATGGCGAACCCTGCCTCCCACTGGCGTCACATGGGCCGAAAAGCAAGGACTAGGAGGGTTTAGAGGCGGATGCTGCGGGGACAGGTGTGGACTGGCTCCGCTTGTTTCCCCGACCGCCTCCACGGCGGTTTCCACGGCCGCCACCGCGCTGGACGACAGTTTGCGGCGAGTGGCTGCCGGCACGTGTGGGGGCGCCCCTTCCTTGGCCACGAAAGGAGCGAAAGGCACCCATTTGCTGGCGCTGGGCCGAGAGGCCCAAGGACTTGGCCGTAGCCCTGGAGTCCTTAAAGCGCTCAAGCGCATGGTCTGCCTTGTCGCCAAAGAGGCGATGGCCATCGAACGGCATGTCCATGAGTGTATTTTGGACGTCTGCCGAGAAGTTGGCGGGTCACAGCCAGGCGTGGCGTCGTATCGCCACCGTCGTAGCCATCGCTCTGCCCAGCGAGCCAGTAGTATCCAGTCCGCACCTGATTGAATACTTCGCTGCGTCCCGGCCCTCCACTAGTGCTTGGCCGAGTTTGGCCCGTACCTCCAACGGACACTCTGGCAGCACTTCCACCACCGTTTCCCACAGAGAGTGGGTGTAACGGCCCAAGAGGCATGCTGTGTTGGAGGACCGCAGTCCCAAGCTAAGGGACGAGAACACTTTCTTGCCATAGGCCTCGTACCTCTTGGATTCCCGATCGGGGGGAGCCGTCGGGAAGGCGGTCTGGGAGTTAGAGGCCTGGATAACCAGACTTTCGGGGGTGGGGTGGGTGGACAGGAAACATGGGTCGCCCTGGGCCGGGCGGTGGCGTCTGGCCACGTTCCTATCTGCAGGCGAACCTGTAGCGGGCCTGGACCAAGTGCCCAAAAGAACGTCCGTCAAGGCCTCATTAAACGGCAGCAGAGGCTCCATGGAGCATGACTGCGGCTTAAGGACCTCAGTGAGGAGGTTAGTCCTCACGGCCGCGATTGGGAGCTCAAGGCCCAAGGCTTAGCAGCCCTCATCAACACCACACTATATGTAGCGCCCTCCTCCGAAGCCACGGTAGGAGGAGAGACGAATCCAGTGTCTGGAGAGGTGTCCAGGCCACTGGCCTCCCCAAGGTCTCCTGTCCAGTCCATGTTTGACTGACATTCCCTTGTCAGAGGGTCCTCAGACCCCTCCCAATTCTCCTCTTCCCCCATCTCCTGAGATTCAGGGTCATAAGTGAATGAGGACGGTTCATAGAAATGAAAATCTCCGAACGGCGACGAGAGCGGCGCCGATAGGCGCCGTCCCGACCTCGGAACCGATTGAGAGGAGGCATCGGGGCCGGCGCCGCCCGAGGACGACGCCGGAGGGGACACCACACGGACCGACCCGGGGGGGGTCGTAAGGTCCACCGGGGACGGTCCATCGCCCGAGGAGGGTCCAGCGGCGCCGGGCCCGAAGGTGCCGACGACGCCGGGGCCGCTGTACCCAGCGGCGCCTGGCCCGAGGGCACCGGCGGTGTCGGGATCGTGGGGCCCGAAGGCGCCGGGCCCGAAGGCGCCGGCGGTGTCGAGGCCGAAGCACCCGACGGCGTCGGGGTCGTAGCCCCCGACCCACTAGGGCCCCCAGACGGGTTCACCGGGCCCGAAGACGCCGCGGAACCCGTCGGAGGAGAAAGGGACCTCATGGCCATGAGGAAACGCTTGATCTCCTCCGGCGTCGCGTTCAGCCCAGGGACCGGGGGGTATGGGGCCGAACGCGGCGCCCGCGACTCCCGAGGAGCCGCGTGGGCGGTGTCACCCGAACCCCCGGCCGCATCGCGCGAGCGTCTGGGGGAGTCGGAAGAGCGATGATGTCTCTTCGACTTCTTATGCTTCTTACCTGACGACTTGGACCCGGAGGAGTGGCGCCGACTCCCGGAGCTGTGACGGCTCCGTCCCCGCGACCTGTCCCTCGACCTCCCGTGGGACCGGGACCGGGACCTCACACGGCGCGGGCCGACTGGCGGATTTCGAGTCGCCTGCGGGACCGCTCCCGCCTGGCCTTCCTCGAAAGGGCCCGACAGTCGGAGCAGGCCTCGTTGTCATGGTCGACGCCCAAACACATCAGGCACAGGCGGTGGGGATCCGTGACCGACATGGTGCGGTCGCACTCGTCGCAATGCTTGAATCCGGGCATCCCTAACGGCACCGTCGGAGTAGTAAAGACTTCGAAATGGATCAAAAGATCACAAAAGTTTAGTCAAAAAGTGACTAGGGAACTGCTCTTTCCAGATCTGCGCTGGCTGGCGCGGAAAAAAGAAGAACTGACGTCAGCACGCGGAGGCGGCGTCTAAGTACTCCGACGACATCATCACGGCGCCCACGACGCCGACGACGGACGCGGAGCCGCAGACGACGCCTACCGACGCGCAAGGGTACTGCTACGCAAAACTTTCCGGATCCAGTCTGACGCCTGGGGATATTCTAAGGTAAGGAATCTATCACTAACGTGTCTCTTTCAGATATCTCTTGCGGTATTCTTTAACCCTCTTCTCCTCCTTTATCTCAGCTCCCGTCTTTCTCGCTGATCTCCTTGTACTTTCTCACATGCCATCCCCTGTCTCACGTTTCTCACCGGTTCTGTCCCTTTTCACATGCTTTGCCCTGCTACTCCATAACCTGGTTTTCGACTCTGCTATGCCGAGTCTTGTGGCTCAGTGGACGAATGCAACCACTGTAGCGGCCTGTGTTCACCTCATGGTCACAGGTTCAAATATTGGTGTGTCCACTCAGCCTTTCATCCTTCAGAGGTCGATAAAATAAGTACCACTGAGTTGGTTAACAACAAACATCTGAAATTCAGCGTGAAGATACCCTTCTGAGTGAACGTGTGCATTAGGAATGCACATGCTATGTATGTATGTTCCAGTACCACAATACCCATAAAGCTCTACCAATGTAAATCAGCCCTTAATGTCTGTATCTCCAATTATTCCAGTACTGTGGACCACTTCCAGTTCTGCCCAGGGTTTTCCAGGATGGTCTTCAGGCAACAATCCACGAATTGAGTATCAGACCCCACCCGTAGCTGGGTCACTACACCTCCACCCTCACTTACAAAAACCAGTGCTGTTTCACATCCGCGACCCAAACAGCGCAGCCAATTCACCCAGTCCCTAACTGCAACGGACCTTTTTATAGTTAAAAACTGGGACAACGCAAAGTCCTGGCAAAGCACTGGCTCCACAGCGCTCACTCTTCAGGAACTCGAACTCTGCCAGGGCACCTCACTCCTGATCTACACACGGCTCTGACGAGCAACCTCCTTCCTGAGACACACAGAAGAAACACGGGACCGATGCGGTACCCCACCCACGCTGCCATGCAAGAGTCAGAAGGCGCAGCAGACACCCAGGACCAACACTCACATAAATGTCTCCGATGTACTTTATTCCTGAGGAACATTAGGCAAATCTCCGCTGACGCACCACACTCACATCGGCACTCAGTACACACAACGTGCTGCTATTGTGCACAACGTGCATTTATAAAGCACATATACATTGGAGCTGAATTACAGATGTTTATTGTTGTCAATGGCACTCATTTCATCGACCTCGGAACGATGAAAGGCTGAGTGGCACCACCATGACTTGAACCTGCGATCACGAGGGCGAGCTCAGATTACTGGCGTGGAGGGATTAATCCACAGGCCCCAGGTCCTGCACTTCACTCCTAACACAGCACTGATCTTTGCATCTGCCACTAACCCCTCTCCCACCCCCCCTCTCCCCTCCCTACACACACACAAACACACACAGTTATTATTAAATCATGGGTGCCTCTTAAAACTTGTGCTGCTTCCTCGTGGCTGCTTGCAGGAATTTTATCGATGTTCATCAAACCATCCCTCCCACAGGCTTCCCCAGCGTGCGCTCGGCCGGCCTCCCTTCTCCTCCCCCCTAATCACCACCCCCTCCCTCTCCATCACTGCCGCAGGCCGTGACTCGCATCTGCTTCTCCTGCCCACCCCCGTTGCGCTCTCCCCTGGCCCCCCTTGCCTACATAACATTTGGTCTTGTGCTGGAGTATCTGTCATCTCTTGAGGTATTCTTTAACCCTCTTCTCCTCCTTTATCTCAGCTCCTGTCTTTTCCGCTGATCTCCTTGTACTTTCTCACATGCCATCCCCTGTCTCACGTTTCTCACCGGTTCTGTCCCTTTTCACATGCTTTGCCCTGCTACTCCATAACCTGGTTTTCGACCCTGCTATGCCGAGTCTTGTGGTTCAGTGGACGAATGCAACCACGATAGCGGCCTGTGTTCACCTCAAGGTCACAGGTTCAAATATTGGTGGGTCCACTCAGCCTTTCATCCTTCTGAGGACTCCCTCTCCAATCCCTCTCTCTCTCCTCACTCACCTCTCTCTTGCCTCTCTCCCCTCTCCTCACTCACCCCTCTCCTCACTCTCTCCAGGCCTGACTCTCTCCTCCCCTCTCACCACTCTCCCCTCTCCCCTCTCACCACCACTCTCCCCTCTCAACACCACTCTCCTCACCACTCTCCCCTCTCCTAATTGCATTTTTTCACACCACATCAAAGGGCTTCTCCTCCCCTAATTATTTTTTTACGGCCGGCCGGCCGTACTTTAAGTTTCACGCCCACCATACAACATACAACCACACATACAACCACACGCACAACTAAACCAGTGCACGCTTTCACCAGTCACACACACACCACCAGCCGTCGGTGCATGCTTTCACCAGGCACACACCACCAGTGTCAGTGCACGCTTTCACCAGGCACACACACCACCAGCCGTCAGTGCACGCTTCCACCAGGCACACACACCACCAGCCGGCAGTGCACACTTCCACCACAGCACAACTCAGCACCACCACAGCACCACTCAGCACCACTACAGCCTCACTCAGGGGCACCACAACATCACTATGCGCTACAACAGCATCAATCTGTGCAACCATTCAACAACAACTGGCTCAAATATTTTCTGTCAATGTTTCAAGCTTTATTACAAATGTCATAAAAAGATGTAAAATGTTTTCACTTCTGTTCTTGTTGAAACATTGTGATTTGTCAGATCAATACATGTAAGACAGGGAAAAACTAAACATGTACCTTTACTAATGCTATAGATGTAACATTTGCTAACTTTAAACTATTGGCATTTCTAATAACAAAATTAATACTTTTATATTTTGAAAAACATAAACAAAAATTATTATTTTTTTACATTTTGCACACCAAAAGCTCAAACTTTTCTATTGCGAGACCTATTGCATTGCAAATGCTTGTTACACATATTAAGTCTCTGCAAAGAATCTGCCCCATTAGTATCAGTATAGCATACAAATGCAGAGTGAGAAAGGTGATCAGTCAACCTTTGCAAAGGACCGTCCACTTTGCAGCAACTCAAGTCACGTTTTTTAGTAACTTTTTATCCGTTTGAGCTACAAAAATGATTAGTTAAAACTACAAGATTATGCAGTGGATGATGTGTTATGTGACAAATATGGCAGAGCCATAATTATATAGAAAACATTTGCAAACTAGGATATTTTGCCAATTATGTTTGAACTGCTCTTGTGGAAGAAGGGAGGAGAAGTGCTAATGAGAGAAACTGCATGGCTTGGAGACAAATGGCTTGTGATTCCACTTTTAAGCGTATTTGGGACATTGTGTGATTGGAAATATATTCCACTTTTTGAATGTATTTAATGGCAATAACTCCTATTAAACCTTAAATAATCAAGTGTATCCATTGGTTGAATTAAATAAGACAATAAGCTGTAACTGGTCTGTGAAATGCCAAACAAATACTAAACATTGGGATGTTTTGCACATTCTGGCCACACCTCTGACTCTGCCCACTGATCCAGTCCTTGGGTTATCCCCGCCCTCTGAGTCTCCACCCACAGTTCCCCTACTCCCCCCCCCCCTTCGACCACTGGTTCTATGTTGATAAACCTTGTCAATTAAGTCATTCTGTACACTTGGACAAGGCTACATTTGAGTCCTATTTCTATGTTTGTGAAATGTCCCTGTTTTTGATTATATAATGTCTCTCACCCTACCCACATTCGAAGAAACACCTGTCTGCTGGCAGGGTTGGATAGGCAGACCCTCCAGCTTATTGCGATTTCGCGATTTGCAAAAAAATTGCGAAATTTGCATCTTTGTGCAAATCCCGCAATTTTTGACAAACCGGCCGCGAAATCCGCCGTTTTCGATTGGATTCCCACAGGAGCCAATCTCGTGTCTTCTCTTCTTCTTTACCTGCTGCCCTCTTCCACCCCTCCTCACTTCCGAACCGACCACCGACGATCAGGTGCTTCCAGTCCATCCAGGATTTCGCGGCGCCCCGAGAGAGAGAGAGACACCACGGACCACGGACAACGGGAGAACCAAGAGACGAGAGACGACAGCAGAGCCAGGAGAGCCAGGTAAGCCAGGTACCTTCATAATTTTAACGCTGGCTCTGCTATGTGGCTATGTGGGGGCCCGCCGCACACGGGGCACGCGGCGGGCTCCGGCCGGGCAAAGTTTTTTTTCCTGTAATTTGTTGTGGGGGCCCGCCGCACACGGGCCACGCGGCGGGCCCCCTGCCGGGCTAAATTTATTTATTTTGATCTGTTGTGGGGGCCCGCCGCACAAGGGGCATGCGGCGGGCCCCCGGGGGCCATAATTCTTTTCGTGGCCTTTGTTGTGAGGGCCCGCCGCACACGGGCCACGCGGCAGGCCCCCGGCCGGGCTAAATTTATTTATTTTGATCTGTTGTGGGGGCCCGTGGCACAAGGGACACGCGGCGGGCCCCCGGGGGCCATAATTCTTTTTGTGGCCTTTGTTGTGAGGGCCCGCCGCACACGGGCCACGCGGCAGGCCCCCGGCCGGGCTAAATTTATTTATTTTGATCTGTTGTGGGAGCCCGCCGCACAAGGGGCACGCGGCGGGCCCCCGGGGGCCATAATTCTTTTCGTGGCCTTTGTTGTGGGGGCCCGCCGCACACGGGCCACGCGGCAGGCCCCCGGCCGGGCTAAATTTATTTATTTTGATCTGTTGCGGGGGCCCGCCGCACAAGGGGCACGCGGCGGGCCCCCGGGGGCCATAATTCTTTTCGTGGCCTTTGTTGTGGGGGCCCGCCACACACGGGCCACGCGGCGGGCCCCCGGCCGGGCTAAATTTATTTATTTTGATCTGTTGTGGGGGCCCGCCGCACAAGGAGCACGTGGCAGGCCCCAGGGGGCCATAATTCTTTTGGTGGCCTTTGTTGTGGGGGCCCGCCGCACACGGGGCACGCGGCGGGCCCCCGGCCGGGCTAAATTGATTTATTTTAATCTGTTGTGGGGGCCCGCCACACAAGGGGCACGCGGCGGGCCCCCGGGGGCCATAATTCTTTTCGTGGCCTTTTTGTGGGAACACGCGGCGGGCCCCCGGCCGGGCTAAATTTATTTATTTTGATCTGTTGTGGGGGCCCGCCGCACAAGGGCCACGCGGCGGGCCCCCGGGGGCCATAATTCTTTTGGTGGCCTTTGTTGTGGGGGCCCGCCGCACACGGGGCACGCGGCGGGCCCCCGGCCGGGCTAAATTGATTTATTTTAATCTGTATTGGGGGCCCGCCGCACAAGGGGCACGCGGCGGGCCCCCGGGGGGGGCATAATTCTTTTGGTGGCCTTTGTTGTGGGGACCCGCCGCACACGGGGCACGCAGCGGCCCCCGGCCGGGCTAAATTGATTCATTTTAATCTGTTGTGGGGGCCCACCGCACAAGGGGCACGCGGCGGGCCCCCGGGGCCATAATTCTTTTGGTGGCCTTTGTTGTGGGGGCCCACCGCACACGGGGCACGCGGCGGGCCCCCGGCCGGGCTAAATTGATTTATTTTAATCTGTTGTGGGGGCCCGCCGCACAAGGGGCACGCGGCGGGCCCCCTGGGGCCATAATTCTTTTGGTGGCCTTTGTTGTGGGGGCCCGCCGCACACAGGGCATGCGGCGGGCCCCCGGCCGGGCTAAATTGATTTATTTTAATCTGTTGTGGGGGCCCGCCGCACAAGGGGCACGCGGCGGGCCCCCGGGGGCCATAATTCTTTTGGAGGCCTTTGTTGTGGTGGCCCGCCGCACACGGGGCACGCGGCGGGCCCCTGGCCGGGCTAAATTTATTTATTTTAATCTGTTGTGGGGGCCCGCCGCACAAGGGGCACGCAGCGGGCCCCCGGCGGGCAAAATTAATTTATTTTAATTAGCAAAATTAGCTGTGACTTGATATTCTAGGTCCTGCATAGGAAATTGTTTTGTAAACTGATGGGCAAGCTGTGCCAACATTTTTGTCCTGAATCTTGACCCTTTGGCCTCAATTTTTACTTGCTATTGGGCCAGGTGCCGCTGCGCACTGGTAAGTTTGGGGTTGTGGGCACCTGGTGAGTTTCCTAACTCTTTACTTGGTTTCTTTTACAGAGCATCACAGGGGAGAATCCGCTGTTGCAAGAGCCAGAATTGGGTCAGCTGCTGCAGCGCACTGGTAAGTTTGGGGGTGCCCATAAGTTTGGGGTTGTGGGCACCTGTGGGGAATTTCATAATTGTTTGTTTTGGTTCTGGGGAATTGTTGTGTTCTCTGCACTGTACTGAATTTTTGTCCTGAATCTTGACCCTTTGGCCTGATTTTTTACTGTCACTGTACTGAAGTTTTGTCCTGAATCTTGACCCTTTGGCATTAATTTTTACTTGCCATTGGGCCAGGTGCCGCTGCGCACTGGTAAGGTTGGGGTTGTGGGCACCTGGTGCGTTTTCTAACTCTTTACTTGGTTTCTTTTACAGAGCATCACAGGGGAGAATCCGCTGTTGCAAGAGCCAGAATTGGGTCAGCTGCCGCAGCGCACTGGTAAGTTTGGGGGTGCCCATAAGTTTGGGGTTGTGGGTACCTGTGGGGAATTTCATATTTGTTTGTTTTGGTTCTGGGGAATTGTTGTGTTCTCTGCACTGTACTAAATTTTTGTCCTGAATCTTGACCCTTTGGCCTGATTTTTTACTGTCACTGTACTGAAGTTTTGTCCTGAATCTTGACCCTTTGGCATTAATTTTTACTTGCCATTGGGCCAGGTGCCGCTGCGCACTGGTAAGTTTGGGGTTGTGGGCACCTGGTGAGTTTCCTAACTCTTTACTTGGTTTCTTTTACAGAGCATCACAGGGGAGAATCCGCTGTTGCAAGAGCCAGAATTGGGCCAGCTGCCGCAGCGCACTGGTAAGTTTGGGGTTGTGGGCACCTGTGGGGAATTTCATAATTGTTTGTTTTGGTTCTGGGCAATTGTTGTGTTCTCTGCACTGTACTGAATTTTTGTCCTGAATCTTGACCCTATGGCATTAATTTTTACTTGCCATTGGGCCAGGTGCCGCTGCGCACTGGTAAGTTTGGGGTTCTGAGCCCCTCTGCTGAGTTTCCTAACTCTTTATTTTGGTTCTTTTGCAGAGCATTACAGGGAAGAATCTGCTGGTGCAAGAGCCAATTGGGTCAGCTGCCGCAGCGCACTGGTAAGTTTGGGGTTGTGGGCACCTCTGGGGAATTTCATAATTGTTTATTTTGGGGCAATTCTTTCACTTTCTTTGCATGTGCTGACCAGGCACGTTTTGGTCCAATTTGCACCACCCATGTAACCGTTGGCATGTTACATTTTTAATTTCCAGGCACTTACTTGGAGCTTTTCAACAATTGCTATGGCTTTTTCCCCCTGCGCTTTTCACACTGTCTGTTTGCTCAACAACGTTCGGGGACTGGCATTTACCATTGCAGTTATGGCCCAACACGTTTGTCACTTTACTTGTGCTTCAGGGTTGCATGCATTTATTATCGTTGAGCACCAGTGCTTTCTGAACTTTCCATTCAACAATTGCCTTTCCTCCCTTTGAGGTGCCTTTAGTAATACCAACTATCTTTGTAGGTGAGTTAACTGACTGCGCCACAACAGCGAGATCTTCTGTCTTACAAGGGAGCAACAAGCCACCACAAGAAAAGCAGAATGGAGAAGTTTCTGCAGCCTGCAAAGAGTGTGAAGCACAGATCACATCTGCCCACCCAGATAACCGCAGCAGACCAGGCCAGAGACTACAGCACCGTGATGCACGCTGACGGTGGGGTGCTGTTTTGCAGTGTATGCAATGTGGCGGTGGACCACATCCGGAAACACACTGTGGATATGCATGTGCAGTCCCAAAAACATTTGAAGCGCTGTTCAGATGATCCTGACCTGCAATCTTCGCCAAAACGTGCACGGCAGATGACAGTGAACTCGCTATTCACAAAGAGTACAGCTGCTGGTGCCTCAAACCATGAAATGATAAGTGAGTGGGTTAACGTCTGCACCGCGTTGAACATTCCGCTCAGCAAACCCGACCACCCTGTGTTGCGCAAGTTCCTACACGAGCGAGTACGGAATGGTGGAGCGATACTTGGGAGTCATCAGCTGCAAGAACGTTATCTCCCAGAGAGATATACAAGTGCCAAGAACGAGCTGAAAGAGCTATTGAAAGATCAGAAGATCAGCGTTATCTTTGACGAAACACCAGATGTCGAAGGCCGGTGTGTTTTGAATGTGCTAGTTGCAGTAGTCTCTCCGCAGGGTGCTCGTCAGATCCATACCTACCTGGTGGACACAGTCTTCCTATCCCAGTGCAACCATGGGACTGTAGCGCAAGCTGTTGTAAAGGTGCTCACAGAGTACAACATAGACTTCCAGAACGTTGTTTCCTTCAACACTGACAACGCGGCATACATGCTCAAGGCATTCAACACAGTGTTGAGGAATCTGTACCCAAACTCCATCTACATCACCTGCTTGGCACACATAATGAATCTTGTTGGAGAGTCATTTAGGAAGCCTTTTGTGGAGCGAAATGCTTTCCTGCTGTACTTTTCCCCCATCTTTTACATGGCCGGCAGCAGAAAGAGAAGGTACCTGCACCACCTTGCAGAGAACCATGGGATGAAGGCACGGGTGGCACCCGACCCTTGCAGTACCCGCTGGAATTCTTGGTTTGCCGCTGTCCAGTACCACTGCAAGCCCTTTGAGGCCTATGCTGGGTTTGTGGAGTCAGAGATGCAACTCAGCAAGTCTCCCCCAGATTCCCTTGAAAATCTACAGAAGATTTTTAACACCGACCAAAGGGAGTGCATTAAAGTCCATTTGGACATTGTGGCAGAAAAATGCCAAAGCATTTTAAACCTGATGGAGTTATTCCAGAGTCAGACACCAGTGACCATGAAGGTATATGATTATTTGGAGGATCTCCACATGAACCTAACCAACAATTCAGTGCTCACTGTGGAGTCACTACAGCCATTTCTACAGACCATTGCAGGGGCAAAATTAAGTCTGACACAGAAAGAAAAAAAATAACAGCCCAGCTTAATGAAGCTTTTGAACATTCACTAGAAAAGGTGGCCAAATACATGGGGGAGGCCCAGCCAGGCATACAATTCTTGAAGCAAGTGCGCCTTTTCAACCCTGCGCGACTCTGCATCCTGCCTAATGAGAAGAGTGCCTATTCAGCCATCCCTGGTTTCAGCGAAGTTCCCGATCAGGAGCTTCGCCTCTACTTTGAAAATGTAGGCCCAGAAGCAGTGCAGGCGTCTGTTTCTGGACTTATTGACACCGACCTCTTTTGGCGTGGGCTGGCTGACCGCATTCCAGCTCTTTCCCAACTTGAAGCTGTGTACAAGGACTGTGTGACAAGCTCTGCAGATGCTGAAAGGAGCAACAGCATATACAAAATTATTCTCTCTTCCAGACGACGGTCCCTTTCAGAGCAATCGATCCGGGCATTATTGTTTTTACATTATAACCAGCAGCACAATACTGGTCTAGATTTGGAGTGCTCACAAGAACTGAACGTACATGGCCAAGATTAACATGCCTTTTAACTGAAACAAATGGGCTGAATTGTAAATAAACAAAATGTACATAGCTCCATGTTGTCAAATAACTCAAACAATAAGATATTTGTGCTTGGTGTTGCAAAAAACCCAAAATAAAATGCCGCTAAATGCCACTAAATTTCCATTTTTGTGCCGCTAAATTTTCATTTTTGTGCCGCTAAATTTGCCAATCCATGCCGCTATATCCTGGGGGGTCTGGATAGGAGACACAAACTAACGGGCCTGGGACTAAGACAAGCTGGCGGGCTGTGTGAAGTGGCGCGTTGTGGTTGGTAAGCATGGGGAGAGCAGTTGGCCTAACGGCTAGGGCGGTCGACCTCGGAATCTCGGCAATGACGCTGAACATCCTGTGATTCTGGGCAAATCACTTAATCTCCCGGTGCATAACAAAAATGAATATGTGTCCTCATGTAACACAACACGGCTATGTACAGTAAAGCGCTGTGATACCGCGTCAAGTTTGCGCTATATAAAACTCTGTAAAAGAATAAATAAAGTTTAAGTTGTAATTCCAGAAGTAAGTTTATTAAGAAATACAGCTTGCGTCCATCCTCAACGAAGCATAGGCTGTTAATGACTGTTCTACAACTGACATGTTTCGTTGAAGATAGACACCACGAGCGATGCACTTTCAAATATAATCATGTTTGAAGGAGAGCATGTCAGGAACATAGAACTGGTAAGTATGTCATGCAACAATCTCATGCAGCAATGAAAAGCAAAGAGAGACTACAGGCAATTAATGACATAACAAATGTGGACTGGTAGGTGAAGCGTAATACAACCCTTTACAGGCTATTTTTTTTAATGTGGAATAAATGGCCCAGATTGCTGGTGTTGTCCGTGCCACAGGTGCACAACCTGAACGCTGTTGCAGCCTTACGATACATTTGCTGAGATTTACCATTTGGAGGACCCGATGTGAAGCGACTTTAAGGTTGTGAAACACGTGTTGCCTTGTTTACATTTTGTGTAAAGATTGATTCGTCCGTTCCAAAATTAACTTGGAATGAAAAATATCACAACTTTTTGAAAAGTTCAAAAGGAGTTCTTGTGTTTTGTTTATTACTGAAACTAATCGTTAACATATGACAGAAAAATTCTAATTTCAGATCTCAAACATTGGCTGTTTATAGGTATGTGCAGTGTGCTGATTCCCATCAGAAACTAATTAAACCATCCACAGAAAACCTATGGGCAAGGCAATAATTAAGAGTGAGTTCCTAGTAACGTTTGCTTACTCTGAGATTTCAGCATATTTTTCCATCGACATGTTCATAGAGACACATATTTCTTCAACAATGAAGGTATATAACTATCACCATATTGTAACTATGGATAACGTTTTTCTATATAAAGGCATATATTTGCTTCGTTTTGGGGAATTTAAATAACTGGTATAGAGAGTAAAGTGTAAAGCAAAGTACAAAGATTTACAGACAGGAAGTTGTATCTGCCCCCAATCATCCATTCCTACCAGCTTCAATCGTGCCAGCTTCTGAAGTGTCTACTCGTGGTCATCCCAGAGTCTTACACTCATTATGAGGAACAGGGTGGGAGTTAAAAGTGAGGGTTACCAATTACAAACATTAACATCAGACCGTCTTTAGAGGTTCGTAAAAAGTAATCCATTTAAGTTGATGATTTTGAGCAAATGATCCTTAAAATCAAGTATTAACACAGGCAATGGATTTCTCCTTTGTTACATATTTGGTTTGACAGTAGTATTAGCAGTATGTTACTGTGTATACATTGCATATTTTGATTTGTAATTGACTTTACTAAATGTTTGCAAAGTCAAAAGGTCTTGCCTCTCTAAGGCTGAGCTATTGGGTTTTTCAATGTTTGTTTAGTATATGTGAGCTGCTTCGCATTTTATGTGTCCATGTGAGTTCTGGTTGTGAGAGGTATTCATAATGGGGCACAAAATAGAGCTCTGGCGTCGAGGCATAAGGTAGTGTGAGTCAGTAGACCATAACAGTGTTCATATTACATGTTCGTCCAATCCTTGGCCTCTTTCTAGTGTGCACATAGTGATGACACATGTACAATTTGCAAGTAGGTCTGGCTTGTTCTAGGCATATGTTTGTTATAGTAAAATATGTCTGGAGGAAACAGCAGAAAACTCACGAAGAGACGCCTAAATGCTGGGCAGGGTGCATGCTGTGTAAAGCACAGGAATAATGTTCACATGTTTTGAGGAACACCCATAATTACTTAGGCCAAATCCCTTTTAGAGACCCTACCCCAACACCCTTTTCTTCCCAATTAAAGCACTATGGTCCACAATAGGCTTTTGCCCACATATAGCTGAAAGTTGTCTCGGAGGTGAGTACTGAGAATTGTGGTGTTGTAAAGCTGGTGAGTCAAATCTAAAACACCTCTGCAGCGTCTCTGGGATGAGAGGAGCACAACTGGTGTTACATGTCAGAGGGGCGAGTCCTGCACTTTATTCAAAGAAAGCAGAGTGCCTGATTTCCTCCACTGTGACACCCCAGGCCTTGAATGTAGGCGGTGCTTAATTCGAGTCGGTGGTTGTCAGTGGGGTCCACTTGCACTTAGTTTTGGGAACCGTCACTTATTTTTCCTCATAGGACACTTCCTGAGAATAAGAGAGAGAAAAGCTCACAAGGGGGAACGAAGGACAAAGAGAAAGACGGAAAAAATGTCACCAAGGGAGAAAGCAGAGTCCTGCAGGAGTGCCATAAAGGGGCATGTGGTGTCTTGTAGTCATTTAAAGAGGCATGAGGTGGATTTGAAACTATACAGCCTTGGTATTTGGTGCACCAACATGTAATAGTGCCTGCCACAGGCTTCAGAGCAGAGCTTTGGCCACCAGAACTCATCGCTCATACTTTTAGAAACTAAGCACTAATTGTAGGTCCCTGGCAATGCAGATCTGAATATCCTTTGCGTCTTTAGAATTCAAACGCAAAGTGAGAAACACAGGTAAGAGACAGAAACATGGATGGTGGTGGTAGAATCACATTGGGCAAGTGGAGGAAAGCAACGGGAGGATAGGATTGAAGTAACATGGTGTTGCAGGTGGTGGAGCAAACTAACGAGGAGAGGGAACAGCATAAAGCGGGGCAAGGAAAGGCAAGTGGGCGAGAGAGCATCAGGAGCCGGCGGGTGAAGCACACAGGCAAAAAAGAGAGTGCAACAAGGAGCACAGAGGGGGAGACAATAAGAAAAACACCCCAGGGGGACAACTGGAAAACATATGCTCTCTCATGGAGTGCTTAAACAAAAAAAATGTGCACTGGAACTGAACTTGTTATGAATTTGTGCTCCAGGGGAGGGTATACGCAAAAAGAGGAAGGAAATCCCACCCAAGTTGAAAATAAGATGCAAGCAAAAGAGTGACAACTAAGCCAGTCAATGGTAAGCAATAGGTAGACTCTAAGCCCACTGTAAAATACCAATACATATTGCAAAAGACAGAGCAGGCACAGTCTAGTCTCTACTCTTAATGCCAGTCTTGGCACTAATTCTCTGACATTTAAATGTATCCAGTTCGGAAAATCCAAATCTTCCACTAAAGTGATCCTCTGATTTAACCAATGTCAAAATATCAACGTGCAGTTTGCCATTTGCATGCCCCAATACTATCTTAAAATCATACAAAATCTTGACTAATTGTGTTGAGCCAATGTTCATTAAAATTCACATGTATTCACTTTTGTTTACTAAATACATTCTGTGGGGGACATGGGGAAGTATTTTCCCCCTACTGTTAGTCGCCCAACAGGCTTTTACATTCATTATAAGTCTCCAGTTTTCATACAAATCGAGTGGAAATGAGACCCCACAAGTTTTTGACTTGTTCCCTAAAAAGATACCAACGAACCTGAGCACAGTTCCTGCAGTCAGATCCAACATGCACACAAAGCTCTACCAGTGCACTTGATTGTTGACTTGCATTACCCTTGTACATTCACAGCTTGCTACTGTACAGTACCCCTGACCAACACGACTTGTGCTCATACAGATATTCCACGGTACCTCAACATTGATTTGTATGAGTAGAAAATGGGTTTTGATATCTTGGGATCTACATAACCGTTGACCCTGACGAATTTATGGCCCAAAACCTTCTGGAATCCCTGAAGCGCCTGCGTCAAGACACTAAACATTGGCGGTCGCTTCCATTGACAATGCTGGGTAGGGCTGCCCTTTTTAAAATGATGGCACTGCCCAAATTTCTTTACGCCCTGCAAAATACCCCTTTCCCTGTACCAGAGTCGTATTTCAGGGCGATAGAGGCGGAAGTGCGCAGCCTCCTATGGGACGGGAAACCAGCGCAGATAGCTATAAATAAACTAGTAAAGGGATGGTATTATGGTGGCCAAGCACTCCCAAACATACAGACATACCACTGAGCTTCACAGTTGATTGTGCTTAACCAGTGGCTTCACTCCCCCCAGACTGAGATGGCATTTAACATGGATAGACACATGCTGGGGGAGGGAGGGGTCATGAGGGCACTATATACTAAAACCTGCAAGACAGTCCTCATAGGCCCTACTGCGTACACAATTCACATGTGGCACACAGTTCGTAAAACACTGTGGTGGCATAACAAGATAACGCAGTCAACCCCTCTCTGGCAGACCCAAAAACTAGGCAGACTGAGTGGTTGCAAGGGATTTAAACAATGGGACACAATAGGCATTTCAAAAGTGGGGTACCTATGGAGCAAGGGGAGAGTTATTACATTTGCACAGTTACAAGATAAATATGAGATTGCACCCACAGAACTATTCCGCTATCTCCAAATCAGACATGCACTTGCAGCGGTTATTCCGCCAGACACTGTTCTACCAGAGGCCTCTCCACTAGAGGACCACCTACTCACAGAGCGTTTTGGAAAAAGCGCCATATCGCAAACTTATAGGAAAATAATCAAGAATCAGGCTGACCCCACACAGAGTCTCCGTGAGAGAGGGCAGGCAGATATAGGAGAGTTAGATGGCGCAGACTGGCAGAAAGCGCTGAAGGTAGCCATAACGTCAAAACTGCGACTGGTACAACTTAAAGTACTCCGCAGGACATATTTCACTAGGGTATTACTAGCCAAAGTGGAGAGGATGGTTTCTCCACTCTTCTTGCGACAATGTGGGGAAATAGGTACTTTCTTTCACACCATTTGGGACTGCCCTGCTATCAAAGTTTACTGGGGAACAGTTATGGACACAATAACACGAGTCACCGAAGCTCCGGCTCCGCTGGACCCCAGACGATGTCTACTGAACATAGGGAATGACACAGACCTTAATCGCAGGACCCAAGATAGGGCAACCCTGGGCATGACCATAGATAAACGTAATGTCACTAGGCTCTGGATAGCACAGAATGCGCAGACATACAGGGAATGGTGTACTGGCATGGACTGGGCCATGGTGGCTGAAAAAACAGTGTTAATACACAGGGACTATCCCAAGAAATGGGAGCAGGTGTGGGGAGGATGGAATAAATGTAGAGGGAATATCTGTCCAATCCTTGCAGCGGAATTCCCGACAGATGAGAGTGCTTAAGGCGTTATGACAGTTGATAAGAATATGGGCGATGGTGATCTCTTCAGAACTGTATTTAAATCCTAGGAAAATATTGGTTGTTATGTAAAGAACTCTGTGCATATATTCAGTACTCTATGGGCGATATTGCTCTCAAGTCATTTATGTAATAAAAAGATTTTTTTTTAAACATTGATTTGTATGTGTCCTATATACATACATTTCTGCATCTGAATCTTGAAATACATGTACAACGTTGTCATACAACTCAACTCTGATCTTCAAATACCAGGCACACAAAGCTCTATCACTGCACCTCAATCGTGACCTAAAAATACATGCAGCTCTACCAGAGCACCTAAATCCTTTTTATTGAGTATTTTTTTATTGATTTCCCTCAATACCTTTGCACTTAACTGTGCCAGTGTACCTAATTCCTAACCTGTACATCTCTAACAGAGCTACCAGTGCACCTCACCTTTAAATGTGCAAATGCAAGTATCCCGGTGATTTTTAGTCCTGAACACAATGCCCTACCCTTGTACGAGTAATGAGCATTTAGGGACCTGGAATGAACAGCAGCATTAAGGACCTGAGGTGAGCAAAGAGCCTTGAGAATTTAAATTCAGTTGACCACTTGCTGGGAACATGTGTACGAGTAAGACCCTATGGTTCTTGGGGTTTAGCAGGAGCTTCAAAGTTCTTGCAGTTTTTTGGAGCCTTAGGGTGAGCAGCACACCATAGGGTTTAGCGTACACAAAAGACTCATGGAACACAAGATAAACATGGTCCCTAATGAGGTGAGGGTGAGCAGGATCTTCAAGGTCAGAGAAAGCAAGATCTACTATGCCTAAGGTTGAATTGGGCTACCAGGAGACAGGAGGGCAAGAAGGACTGCACGGCACCTGAGTGAGAAGGGTGTTTGGGATCTGAGACTGGAATACCTGAGGTATTTGCGTGCTTTGGGGAATAACTGATAAAGAGTAAGGTTCTCGCAGCATTAGTGACTGGCAGTAATTATTTTGGGCGCTACACCCCAAAGTGTCTCTTGGTGCTATTGGTCTGTGAGGATGCAGAGAACTCTCTAGACCTAAAGATGAATATGATCCTATGGGGACCTGTTCCTCACTTCCCAGTTACCAATAGGACCTGTTATTCACTGGGAAGTGAGGAACAGGAATTTAAAGGTCCGGCGGGAGACTGGGCATTCAGGCCCAAGGTTGAGCCGCAGATTCTGGGACCTGAGGTGAGAAGGAAATGTTTAGCTCTGAAGGTGAGTGTCAAGAGACCTGTGAGTGAGGTGCATTGGAAGGAACAATTGCATTTTTTAGTTGACCGAATTACCGTTCTACATTCTTTAAAACCCTTCAGTTATCACCAAAAAAGTCCCAACATTAGCCTATGATCCCACCCAAGCAGTGTTTTTCGAAACACTGAGATCTGCAAATGTGGACCACTTTTTTTGAATGCCCGGCCTATTCGTGGTCCCAATCCGAAACTTGCCTGCCCGCCAGAAACGTGTTTAAGTCGCGGTTTCCGCCTGACTTTACTGCGCTAGCCATCCTTTCGGCCTTGAGAAGGCGCGTGCGATGATTCACGAGGCGCACGGATGCCTTCCTCAGGAGCGCTCACCTTCACGCGCCCATCAGTAGCCTCATCATCTCCCTGCGGGTCACGCGCTCGGCTGACAGTTGGGCCGCTGATTCCCGCTCACGACGGAAAGGTCTCTCGTCAGAGAGAGAACCCTCTCGCTCATGGAGGCCGCTTGGCGTTTTTAGTGCCCTGCCGCACGGCTGCCAGGTCTGGAAAGGCTGGCTAAAGAAACATCTTCATAGCTGTCAAGAGGCCTTATTAATTATGTATGGATTGCTGTACATGCACTCGGCTTGTCCGGTTAGTCTAATAGACGTTTCTGAATGCCACGGTGTGTCCTAAATGCCTGAACTTCTGCAAAGAACAGAACTGCTTGTTTTTTTTTGTTTCATCTGTGTCTTCACTGTCTGTGAATGGTATTTTACTTGTGTAGAAAGAGATGTTTTTTTCTTCGTTGACTTTCTTTAGCAGTATCTATTTGTGATGGTGTTCATGCACCACTGACCCGGTATACAGGGCGACGTGAAGGCTTAACATGGGCCGCAGAATCACAACCTAAAAGGGGGACTGATAGGCACATTCTAACGCGATTGATGCGATATATTTCCCCATAACCTGTCTTCACAGGGCATCATGATGCTTCAGTAAGGTAACAGTAGGGCAGGAGCAGAGGAGGAACTATTCTAAATGGCAAAATGTCAACTTTAAATGAGGGTTCTGTTGTTCAGTCTGCAACAGAAGGCTAACCTCCCAAACGTCCTTGACTTTTCAGAGTAACATGCACAACTAGTCAAGTCCTAGATTGAAGGGAGGGGGTGTGAAGGGTGAGACTAGATGCCATGTGTATATCACAGTCCTCAGATAGACAGCTCAGACTGTGCTTTCATTCTGAATAAAAAGGACAAAACTTTAATAACACTGTGAATTACCTAAATATATGTTCAATAAAAAATAATATCCTACTGTGTAAATCACACTCAACAAATGAGGCAATAAAATGACACACAAGAAATACAATTGCAATACTGGGCACTTCTCTTTTCAAACAGTATTTACTGGTGTGGCTCACGAACTGATTCTTAATGGGCTGCTGCTAACAAAGTAACTGAGAAGGCCTGCAGAATTCCTGCAAAAATGGTAACTCTTACATCGCAGTTTTGTGACCACTAGTGGATCACAATAACTAGGAAAATTACAGCAAACGAGAAGGTGACTTCAAGCATTTGTACCAATCCTTATGCTAGGATCGTCTTTCAAATTATGGCTTTCCTGACTGTACTTGCAGTTTAAAGTGTTGATGTTGATGGCCTTACATGAGTGTCCTATCAATGCTTTAATAAATGGAGATGGAAGGGACTTTTGTGACCACAGCAATTTAAGGTCCTGGTTTGTATTTGCAGTGCCCACCGATTTGGAATTTAATTGGTCTGTTGTGTTCAGATTGCGTTGCCTATGTCTAAATTATTTTCTTTGGTCCTACTAGCCTCCCATTTGGAAACTCTTCTTCTAAACACATCCTCAGGTTCAATTGGATATAGCCATATCTTTTAGACATCAGGTTCAGACCACTGCTGAAACTTGTTACTCACTTCTAAAATCTCTAGGGAAGATCTTGAAATAGCTTCTGTTTTCTACCCGTAAAGACATTGTGCATGCATTTATCACATCTAGACTGGATTACGCCAATGTACTTTATCTTGAAGCCCCTCAGGAGTTGGTTAAAGAGCTTTATCAACTTCAGAAGCCCACCTTGTCTTAAACATCCCTAAAAGGCAGTTCATCTAGCAAGTTCTGAAACAACTACATTGGTTACCCGCCAAGTTTAGAATCAAATGCAAACCACTTATTATTACCCACCGGGTATTTCATAATAACAACCCTCAGTATATTTAGGAAAAAATTAAAAAAATATCTTCCTGCTAGGGCATTCTGCTCTGGTAATCAAAATCTGTTATGCATTTCTAAAGAGCATAACGCCAGAGAAAAGGGCAGAACATTTTCCATCCTGGTACCTTGCCTCTGGAATTCTCTACCGGATCATCTTCGTTTTGTCCCCAAGGAAAGTTTGTTCAAGGCTCCCTTGAAGACTTTCTTTGTTCATGAGGTGTGATTTAGGTCTACTCTTTCTGTCCATACAGCGCCAGGACACTTCTTGTGAAGCAGCGGCTGGGCTCTATACATTTATATTCATTCATTTATCTTGCCATAAGCCAATTTAAGGAGCCATGAACCCTACCCATACAAAATCAATTTAAGTATGAGATCATCAGATTATTTTAGGGAGGAATTTCTAGGATTGAATGTAGAATTAAATGGAAGGCAGAAGCCACATTATGCCTTAAAGTGCTGTGTTTCACACAATAAAGCGTAAGGATGCGGGAACCCAGTAAACACTCGGAGGCTTGGGCAATTCAAACAGTAGCAAGTAAAGGAGCCTAATTAGATCACAAACAAACGGTCAATACATGAGTTTTATGCTTTTTCTGACTCATATATTGACAGTTTCAATTGAAAATTTGGGTTTGTGATCTAATTAGACTCAACCACAGAGAAATTCCTTGACGAATAACTACATAATATTTTCCTGTGAGCAAAATCCCTTGTAGGCACCTTTACTTGCTAGTGTTTCACACAAAGCACCACACTCTTTTTCACTATGCAATATTTTGCTAGTTTCAGAGGCCTGAGCTGATTTTACAGTCTACATTGATGTACAAAGGTTCAAAGCAGGGATTCAGGATTATCTGTAACAAAGAGGTTTCATACTTCCTTCACTATCACCTTGGATGTGCACTGGCTGCATGCCGTGCTTTTACCACTGAGCCTTTTCCACTCTCTGAAAAGCTGTAGTTTTTGTGGGTCCAGCGGTAGCTACTCTGTCACTTCTCTACCCACCGTTATCACAACCCCCTTCATCTTCTTTCTTCTGAATTTCGTTTTCCCTGCCATGCCCATTCTGTCACGGGAATCTGTCCCATACCTTCGAATTCCCCGGCCTTCTTTTATACATCTTCCATCTACTTTCGTTTCTCTCATTACATGTCACTCCTAAAGACTACTTATATGCAAAAGATTCTTTCGGTGATGAATTTGTGTTGGCGACTGCCGGAGGTGGGCAGTGGGGTTCATTTTTGGGGACTGAGACTTATTTACCTGTTATCACACTTTGACCCAGGGCAAGCTAGTGAAATGATACATCGGGGAAAAGAAAGCAGGGGTGAAAAATAACTTGTAAGAGTGTGATAAAGAGACACAAAGTGTAGGATGGTGATAGAAAGAACTATGAGGCAGAATGGAGACTAGAAAGCCTAAGTATTCAGCTGTGAGTGCCTAAGAAACAGTTTGGCTGCCGCCAAGAATTCAAGCGGCGTTGAGCATGAGACGCCTTGAACTGCATTTGTATTTCCGCAAGACACTTTTCCTCATTAAATTGTTTTTAAATTCTACGAATGGTGTTTAATGACGGCACCCCATTTGGGGTTGATTGAATACAGAACTACCAGCCCCATAATGCTTTGTAATGATCTATTTTAGAGTTATGGCAATAAAAGAGGGAAAACGCTGGTCGTCTGCACATCATCAATTTTGAATCGGCGGCTGCCCATAAGGAAGGGCGGTTTGCCCGAAACACGTCGGCAGCAGATTTGATGGATTGTGTTTGCTGGATTTGTGCGATCCTGAGTCTGCCTCCACCCTAGGGTTAACCTTGCTTTCGGAATATATATATATATATATATATATATATATATATATATATATATATATATATATATATTCAGCTCCACGGGGTGTCCATATTTCAAGCAGCACTCAGACGCGGTTCAGCTCTTTCCCCTTAAAGCTTTATTGGTATGCAGGCAGCTTTCCTCGGTATTTCACAGCACTCGACCAAAGCCTGACGCGTTTCGTTTTCCAACTTCCTCAGAGGCACGGTCGAAGGAAGCATTGCGGGGCCACACCCCCCTCCCTCCTTTTCACCATGTCATGCGCTGATATGCAGCAGATGAGCAGACATGTAGGTTTTGTGGGAGGTGTAGTCCATTTCAGTCCACAAATGGATGCCTCGTGTGATGGTGCCAAATCAAGCTCACCAGGAGCCCCAAGGAAAGGAGCACCGCTAATCCAGGAACCGCCCTCCACACATTGAGTCCCAGGTAGGACCCGTGGCCCCCTCAGGTTCGGGGGTGGTGCCCGCTTCGCGGCTGGACCGCCGCGTCTTACATTCAGCTCCACGGGGTGTCCATATTTCAAGCAGCACTCAGACGCGGTTCAGCTCTTTCCCCTTAAAGCTTTATTGGTATGCAGGCAGCTTTCCTCGGTATTTCACAGCACTCGACCAAAGCCTGACGCGTTTCGTTTTCCAACTTCCTCAGAGGCACGGTCGAAGGAAGCATTGCGGGGCCACACCCCCCTCCCTCCTTTTCACCATGTCATGCGCTGATATGCAGCAGATGAGCAGACATGTAGGTTTTGTGGGAGGTGTAGTCCATTTCAGTCCACAAATGGATGCCTCGTGTGATGGTGCCAAATCAAGCTCACCAGGAGCCCCAAGGAAAGGAGCACCGCTAATCCAGGAACCGCCCTCCACACATTGAGTCCCAGGTAGGACCCGTGGCCCCCTCAGGTTCCGGGGTGGTGCCCGCTTCGCGGCTGGACCGCCGCGTCTTACATTCAGCTCCACGGGGTGTCCATATTTCAAGCAGCACTCAGACGCGGTTCAGCTCTTTCCCCTTAAAGCTTTATTGGTATGCAGGCAGCTTTCCTCGGTATTTCACAGCACTCGAACAAAGCCTGACGCGTTTCGTTTTCCAACTTCCTCAGAGGCACGGTCGAAGGAAGCATTGCGGGGCCACACCCCCCTCCCTCCTTTTCACCATGTCATGCGCTGATATGCAGCAGATGAGCAGACATGTAGGTTTTGTGGGAGGTGTAGTCCATTTCAGTCCACAAATGGATGCCTCGTGTGATGGTGCCAAATCAAGCTCACCAGGAGCCCCAAGGAAAGGAGCACCGCTAATCCAGGAACCGCCCTCCACACATTGAGTCCCAGGTAGGACCCGTGGCCCCCTCAGGTTCGGGGGTGGTGCCCGCTTCGCGGCTGGACCGCCGCGTCTTACATTCAGCTCCACGGGGTGTCCATATTTCAAGCAGCACTCAGACGCGGTTCAGCTCTTTCCCCTTAAAGCTTTATTGGTATGCAGGCAGCTTTCCTCGGTATTTCACAGCACTCGACCAAAGCCTGACGCGTTTCGTTTTCCAACTTCCTCAGAGGCACGGTCGAAGGAAGCATTGCGGGGCCACACCCCCCTCCCTCCTTTTCACCATGTCATGCGCTGATATGCAGCAGATGAGCAGACATGTGGACTGAAATGGACTACACCTCCCACAAAACCTACATGTCTGGAGCTGAATATATATATATATATATATATCCTTGCCACTCCACTTCCACGAGCAGGTTGCTTGCTCTCTCCAAAACAGAAAGAAACGTGGAGCACAGACCCAAGTTGGTGCAGAAAATAGTTGTTTATTCAGCAACTGCTGTTCCGTCGGCCATTACGCGTTTTGGTACTAGGCGTACCTTGATCGTATGAATATATATGGCCGCGGACCAATCACTAGGGTTTTGTGGAGTTTAAGGTCCATCTATTTTGGGCGTGGATATTTTGCGAGACATTGCAGTTTTCCTCCATGCCAGCCCACTTGGGATATATTTGAAATGGACACAGCACCGGCTGCTACCACTTTGGAGGAAAATCCCAGTATGGTAATGAACTCCCTAACCCAAAATGCACTGGCTACTAATGGCGGAGACTATGGCATAAGTATGAGCAGCTGTGGAGGTCTGTGTGCATGCCAGTGATCAAGGGCCAATGCCCGAAACACGTATGGCGCTTTTTGTTATGGAGGAGTAACGCGCTGTTTGGCATACCTGCAATAAAGAAGGGATTTACCTCAAACTGAATTGGCATTCTCAAAGCAAGGTGACTTCTTTTCTTGGTAAAAAATATATATATATATATATTCACTGAAAAAACAATAAGTTTCAGGCCTGATATAGTTAGGAATGAGCATTTAACAAACCTTAGAAATTCACTGAAAAAACTGTAGGTTTTAGGGTTGTTATAGTTAGCTGGACATTTCACTCATACAAAACCATTGAAATTCCTCCGATATAGTTAGTTGTACTAACTATACCTCGCGCACCCGCAATCCACTGCTGATGGTGTCACATATTACATCATTCATGACATGGTCAGTGACATCACTGATAACATCTCAAATGACATCACTGATGACATCATCCAGTGAATGTGGTTTGCTTCGTTATTTAAATGTGTATTATATATATATATATATAGCAATTTGCATTGAAGAATGAGTGGATATATAAATATAAATATTTGGATGGAGGATTTAGTAGCAGTGTAATTCACTGTTTCCTTGACTAATTTATTGTGTCTCACTAAAAATAGTGGATAGTGACTAAGCTGTGTGAATACCTGTATCACTTTGGCAGTTGTTGTGTAAACTGGTTCTCCAGTTGGTTTCTAGCTATGTGAAAGTCTATACTAGTTATTGATTAGTTAACTGAGTATTTATATGGGGGAGTGAATGTGTGTGTGGTTCGGTGGGGGGTGTGTGACTGCCCAAAGATGTGTGAATAGTTGATTCAGTAGGTATATGAAGTTAAAACTACATGTTATAACAGTTGTTTGGGTGAGTGAATATCTTTATGGGTGTGGTGATGAGCAAATATATTTCTCAATGGTACATGTCCAACAAACTAGAAAAATAAAAGGCAGTGTATGTGTCAGTTGAATATAAATAAGTATACATCAGACTGAATGATTGTATGAGAGACTGTATGGATAACTGTATACTTGAAATAGTGATTTTATAATACACTAAGTATGAGTTACTATCTAAATGAATAGATGGTGGTGTTTGTATAAGTGTGTAGCTAAGTAAAGTTGTAAGTACGATCCATTGTTTGCATAAGTGAGTAGGATGACTTCATAAGTGAATAAGATGTGTGCTGGTGTGTAATGTCGATATAGGTGTATAAATATTTTTGATAGTGTTATATTGTTCATTGACAGCATGTATAAGTGAATCTACAGGTAAGTGATTAGATGTGTGTATACATCTAGGAATCACTGAGTGGGTTTTTAGATACTTGTATTGCTGTGTCAATGGATTCAAATAAGATACTCTGTATTTTACAATGAGTGATGAAAGATTTTACTAGTGTATAAAGAGGTGTATGTGATTGTCACATGGATGATGTCATAAATGATGTCATCAGTGATGTCATTTGAGATGTCATCAGTGATGTCACTGACCATGTCATGAATGATGTAATATGTGACATCATCAGCAGTGGATTGCAGGTGCGCGAGATATAGTTAGTACAACTAACTATATCGGAGGAATTTCAATGGTTTTGTATGAGTGAAATGTCCAGCTAACTATAACACCCCTAAAACCTACAGTTTTTTTCAGTGAATTTCGAAGGTTTTTTAAATGCTAATTCCTAACTATATCAGGCCTGAAACTTATGGTTTTTTCAGTGAATTTCAAAGGTTTTTCAAATGCTAATTCCTAACTATATCTGGCCTGAAACCTATGGTTTTTTCAGTGAATTTCGAAGGTTGTGTCAATGACAATGTTTAAATGTATTAATTGTTATTTTTTTTATACTGTTTTACTACATTTTTTAAACTATTTTCAGATATTTTATTTTTTAAATTACATTAAATATTTTTTATATAATGGACTCATTGTGCTGGCTGTCTCACAACAATCGACCACGAATAGAGGGGTGGTTATCTTAGGCCAACGCTCTGTAACCACGACGGGGAAGGTTAAAGTTGATAATTTAGGACGCTGGGCTATTGTGGAATGTGTAATTGGTAATGTTGTGACAACGATTTGTACAGTTTATGGATCCAATGTGGATGACATTACAGTTATAGAATATTCAAATGTAGAACTAGCCCTATGGAGTACTCCATTAATTGTATTGGGTGATTTCAATATCCATGGTGAACTGAACACATGGGATCCAAACTTCTCTAGATATTCAGGGAAGAAGCCCAAGGTCTTCAGGGCACTACGTCAACTATTATCCCAACATGGGTTGATTGATGGCTGGCCTGTGACCCATCTGAATGATCCTGGATATACTTATTTTTCTTCACCACATAAGAAATTTGTCCGAATAGATTATATTTTCATACCTAGATATTTGGCACAAGGATCCAATATGTCTGTTAAACCGCGCGTCACCTCTGATCATGCCCCAATCGTTATGGAGTTACCTATATCTAATACACATAGAACACAAAGATCCTTCACTTTTAATAAGAAATTGTTATTAGATGAAACATATGTGAATCAAATTATGGATTGGGCCCAGCAATTTCTTGATCACAACAGAGCTTCCACTTCATATGCAATGGTTTGGGATTGTTTTAAGGCAGGGTTACGCGGTGAAACTTCTAGCTATAGTTGGAGCGTACAAAAGAAAAGGAAAAATATAATGATAGAATTAATACGAGACTTAGTGAATGCAGAGCATGATTTAATCCACGATATTAGATTACAACGCAACAGTGAAATATCCCAAAATGAAGTTGCGAAACGTAAAGCGAAGATAAATGGGATCTGGAGCCAGGATATAGCATTACAATATAAGGCGTTCCGCGCAGAAAGATATGAATATGGGGAAAATATAGGCAGATGCTTAGCACAGAGAATGCGCGGGAGACAAAATATGCAGCGCATAAATTCTATAGAAAATAATCAGGGAATTTGTGTAAAAACACCAGAGGGGATACTACAAGTGTTTTATGAATACTATACAAATCTCTATACCCAAGAAGATTTCTCTTTTGATTTACTTAATCAATATATAGATAATTCGGAGCTGCCCCATTTAAATTCAGCACAGCAGGAACAATTAGAATTGCCTATTACAATTGAAGAACTTGAGACCTCATTGAAAGAATTAGCCCTCGGGAAGGCCTCTGGTCCCGACAAACTGCCATTAGAAATTTACAAAATCTTATTCCCTATAATTAAAACAGATATGCTCGCAACCTTTTTAGAAGCTCAAAAGGGCCATCCTCCACCATCATGGGAAGATGCTAGTATAGTTATATTTCATAAAAAAGACAAACCCTCGCATTTACCTGGGTCATACCGCCCCATTTCCCTTATAAATGCGGACGCAAAAATATATTCTAAAATCTTTGCTAATCGATTGAGTCAAACTGTCCCAACCTTAGTTTCTCAACAAAAACATGGCTTTCTTCCAGAACGCGGCACTATTAACCATATACACCGGGTTATCGCAACACTAGATTATGCTTCTGCACAACACAAAGACGTCGGACTGGTGCTTTTAGATGCTGAAAAAGCATTCAACCGCGTGTCATGGGCATTTCTGTGGGCAGTTATGAGGAAAATGGGATTTGGTTTACAATTCATATCTTCGCTACAAATTATGTACAGGCATCCGAGGGCTAAGATTTGCATATCTGGACAAGAATCCACGGCAGTTAATATCACACGGGGCACACGACAGGGTTGTCCCTGTTCACCCTTATTATTTGCTATTTATATAGAACCCTTGTTAAAGGCATTAATGTCATCCCAACAAATCCAGTCCATGGCTTTACCAGTAGGCGATATAAAGGTGTTAGCTTACGCGGACGATATTGCAGTGGTAACTTCTGATCCGGAATCTGCACTAATTGAAATAGAAAACCTGACAGGCGTGTTCGGTAATGTATCCGGATACAAACTTAATAACCAAAAAACCCAGGTCATATGCTCACCAGGCCTTTGTATTAACGACAGCAGGGTTACGATAGAGGCTAAATACTTAGGTATTAAAATTAGACTCATGCCACAACAGTTAGTCTCGTCAAATTGGGCAGATATATTAATGTCAGTTAAAAACCAACTTGACAAAATAGAATGTCTGCATTTATCGTTAGTAGGAAGACGCAATGTCTTAAAAATGACTATTCTTCCAAAAGTGTTATATTATTTCCGAGCAATACCACTGGAAATACCCACATTAGAACTGAAAAAATTGCAATCTATAACTGATCGATTTTTATGGAGTGGGAAAGCAACACGGAGAGCATCTAAATTTATGACTTTACCAATCTTAAGGGGAGGCTGGGGAGTCCCAAACTTCACACTTTACTATTTGGCATGCCTTATGCAAAACATCAAATATTTTTCAATTGGCGGAACTCCACCCTCATGTGAAAGCCCTGATATTTTCTCTCTTTTATTAGGTCCACAATCTCGTCAAATGCTACTTCGTTTTATAGAACCCAGCTATTATAAAAGAACTAGATTCAAACTTATATTGTCCGCTTTCAAAGGATGGCGTTCTATTCGGAAGTTTATCTTACTGGGTCGTATTAATTTTTACACACCGTGCAATTCTATAGAACTTCTCCCGGCAATCTTTAGGGATCGTACTATGGGCATCTGGCGGGAGAAGGGCATAATAGCTATTGGTGACATGGTTAAAAATGGCATTATTGCCTCATTTCAGGAGTTAAGAGACCAATTTAGCCTGTCGTAACACGACTTCTTTAAGTACTTGCAAATAAGGATTTTTTTCCATACACACCCACATATTGTACCATTATGCTCTAACGAATTTATGGAAATATTAAAAAAACCAACACGCATAGGAACTGTTTACAATTTTCTGTTAAACTTACATCAGGACGATATGGATCAACAGGCATCAAATGGTGTACGAGACTAGGCACAATAACAGTACCATTTCAAGAATCAATATTCATGGCTGATAAAATTATTCTTTCTGCCAATTTATATTCTCAACATTACAAAACTTTATTTAATCTTTATTACACACCACTCAAAATGTTAAAATGGAGTGCTGCATATAACGGGAAATGTTATCGGTGTCAATGTGACTTGGCAGATATTATACATATATTTTCAGACTGCCCTATATTAAAACCTCTTTTTATTTCTATAGAACTCTTTTTAGCACATATTACTAAATGCGATGTAAAAATCTCTAGAGAGATGATTATATTTGGTTTGTCGAATGATAATGAATTGTTCCCAGGTTATCAAGAGAATAGATATGTTATATTCATGGCTATGGCTGTAGCTCGCCTCTGTATATCATCAATGTGGTTAAAACCTGAGGCACCTACATATGAAATGTGGCGAATAAAATTTTATAATATTTTTAATTTGGAGTTTAACCTCTATCGCATTAAATCTATTAGGAAAAAGAGAAGAGGATACAAAATCTGGCAGACTTTGATAGATTATTTGGATCATTAGCGATTATGATTTATGTTATTTAATAATATGAAGACGTTGCCTAGATTGTATATATTAGATGTTAAGATCACTTCTTGATTCTACTATCTCTATGTATGTTGAATATCTGTTTCTTTCTTTGTATACATGACTTTGAACTGAATCAATAAAAAAAATTAAAAAAAATAAAAAAAAAATAAAAAAAAATATTTTTAATATAAATTGAATTAAATTGTTTTAAAAAATATTGAAATTGTAATAATAGTTTTTGTTAATTTTATATATTTTTTTATTTATATATATTTTATATCGCAGGCAATGATATCCTATGGAAGGAAATTCAAGTTACTGTATTTTATTTATTTATTTATAAAGTTTTATATAGCGCGAACTTGATCCCGAAGGATATCAGAGCGCTTTACAATTTGAGGCAAAGGTAACAAATCAGAACATTAGTCTAACATTGGGAATCTAATGGGCATTGTATCAACTAGAACAAACATAACAGCTCAATATAACCTGAGACAAATTGCAGCATGAGTCTTGCCTTTCTCTCTGCTAATCTATGTCCCTCGATGCGAAGCAGGTAGCACTAGGAAGCCCTTACGGGGCAGCCATGCACTGTATAAATCAGTATAACATAACATTTTAGCCTTGAAGAAGTCAGACTAGTCTTCACAGTGGTACTGAAAGTGTTTGTCCAAACTTATGGTTGGAAATTTCTGGGAAGATGAAGAGTTTCTTCCTTTGGTTCAAGCCCTCGATGTAATTGGCTAGATAAACCTTTTTTGCAATTTTTTTACTGTATGTAAGCCGATCCTCTGAATTCTGCAAATGGTCTGATCTGCTGCCAACAGCGAGGTATGCCATAACCAGCAAGGCTGAAGAAATTGGTGAATAAGAGGAACTTATTGCTGTACTACTCAGACGCAAACCCCTTACTAAATAAGTGCTCTTGAAAATTGTACACAGAGAATAACTGCAAAATATGTTAATATGGATTAGTGAAATAACCAGCCCAAATACCGGAGATGCAAGAAAAACCACTATAAAACTGAACTCTACAGCAGACTAAATTAACAGAGTTGTCACGAGAAATTAAAGAAAACAGAAGTCTGAATAATGCATTGCACACCCAAGATATGCTTCAATCCCTTACGATAAACCAATCCACAAACTACACAGATTAGAAAAAAGTAGATATCAGACACAAAATGTAGTGGATCGTGGCTAGAAGAACAAGGGTTTACTGCTACCACACAAAAACAAACATGTTTCCAGTGGATGGAGTGGCAGGGCAAACCAGTCAGTTCAGGTACTTTGGAAAGCCACCGCAACCTAGAGCGGTTTGGCAGACATGTTTCCCGAACAAAGGCAATTACAGGTCACGTGTGCAATCAACAAAAAAGCATATGAACAACTTTCTGCAAGGAAAAAGATGGAAAGGGGGACATCACGGGACAACCATGAAAGTGGCATGCACAAACTCTGCGGTTCTGTGGGAAACACCAGAAAGTAGTCTGCATTTATGCAGGTGCATGTCGTATTCTAACCCCTCAAATACCTTTTTGGCATCCGAGATTAGTATAATCGTGTGGCCCTTGCAGTGGACACAGTCAATTGAGTGTAAAATCGTATAAGTTACTGGCACTCCCCTGTCACACAGTGAGAATTCTGGATTCTTTATCTGCTCTCAGTACCACCGAGTAGCCATCCTGCATGAAGTTGAAAATAAACCCAACCTAGGCAGAGGTGTTGTGGGTGCTGTAGGGGGAGAGTTCAGAGGTGATTTGAGTTGCAGCACTGTGAGCTCCAGGCCTAGAAAAAACGAAATTTCTTTTATAATGTTGCTGTAAGGAAGATGTCCATGCCAGGCACCATTCCTGTGTTCAGCTTCTAACATTGCTTGCAAGACTTCCTCCACCATAATCATATACTCCTGTACCTCCAGTTAGTTTGATAGTAGATTGAGATTAACTTGCTCATCATTAGTCTCAACACTTCCCCATTTCACACATCTGCTATGTGCAGCTCTTTCTAGAAGGCTCTCAGACGGTCAGTCTTTTCTCATTTGCACCTCTTCATCCTAGGCTTTTTTACCAGCATATTTCTGGTATTACGATGCCCTCGTAGAAGCTTTAGTTCTATCTTAACTTAAAGTGGTCTATATATAGCACTTGCAGCTGTACCTAGTAGATTGATACATCAATAACGTAAGGTGAGGAGGGTATGCTGGCAGAGTTATTTTCCTAGAATAACGTATCTGTCACAATGTGTAAATAGGACTAAAGCAATTGTATCTGCAAGTGCTTCACCACTGAAATATTGGTGACAAATATGCAAAAAATATATATTTCATTCAAAAACCCTAATTTACAGCTAAAATGGATATCCCCTGATTATTTTCCATCTGTGAATCATGTTAAAAAAACCTCTATGTATGTATGTATGTATGTATACCTCTTAAGTGTGATTATGTCTACATATTTATATGTTTTATTCCCATGGAAAAGAAAAAAGAAAGATAACTAATCTTCCCCAAACCACCACACTATGGCTTATACTATTCCTCTTTCAAAATGTCCACCACCACGACTCATCCCAAACCTCTTTACCTCTATAAACTTCCAAATAATCCTTTCCAAATTCTACCCCCCCCCCTCCATCCAACCATGTATCCTATTCAACCAATTAACAGGCTCACACGTCTACCACTCCCAATAACAATTTATATTACCCTATACTAATCTACCACAATTCCACATTTGGGTTCTGGATTAGCGTGCTACTTATCGAAAAGCACTTCAACGCCTCGTCAGGGGTTATACACACTATATAATAACAATTATATATTACGGAGTCTAAGATATTCTGTGGTTTTCCATTTTAACTCCTATAGGAAAGTTTGCTTTCCATTATGGAAAACAAAATCTCTGAAACAAATATCAAATACGGCATGAAAACAGAACTTTAGTCAAGTTGGTGCTTTTCTTTACTTGAAGTAAATCTATTCAGTAGTTTTTTAAAAGAATTATTTCTTTAAGGAAATCTGCATTACAAAACGATGTCCGGCATGGGAGACTTGGCCTACAAAAATGAACACATTTTTCTCTTGAAAAATGCAGATCTAAAGACAGGTCTGCAAGAAAAAAATGAATTTTGTATGAAAGTCCAGGGTTTTATTTTACAGTGTAGAATGATTACTGTGGCCATGGGAGCTCGTGTTTGTGCCTAGCATCCAGGTTGCATGCCATTTGACCATGCAGAAATGGACCAGTGGTTGAGGACCTTGCAGCAGGACCTGCCTTACACCCAGAGCCCACTGCATACACTCCAATATCACAAACAGCTGGTTTTGTTACAAAAGCTGGTGTGTGGGGGAGAGCCAGGCCCTGTTAAAGGCTGTGAACAGTTTTTTTGTGGAGGGAGGGGAGGATGATCCAGGAGAGGGTGTAAGGCCTGCAGTTAAAACACTAAATGAAAAAAGACTGTGCACCAAATTTTGACATAGGGGAGGTTGACTGCATGGATAACATTGGGCCAACCATGTAGCCAAACCCAATTACACATAACTTAAGACTGTGCCCAGCTAGTGATGAATCTGCAGGAAGTTGCCCACTTGCCTGCACTAGACCCTTAAGCCAATTGCATACGTAGAGGATGTTAAGTGGGTAGAGATGTGTGCCGGGCAGGCTGTACAGACTACACCGTCATTTTTCATTGTGGACAACATGGAGTAGAGTGAAAAAATAAAGGGCAAGTTATGATTTTTTAATGCTAATAATTTAACATTAAAAAACAAACCTGGAAAAATGTTAGTTGTGGTTAAAAATTAAAACCAAATAACCCACCCGAAATTGGCCACTGCCCATAATTTGTCCACTAAACTAAGAAGAGGTTGCACCATTTGAAAGCGTGAAAACCCGGGCACCAATGGATGAAAGAGGATTAGGCGTGGCAGTACTTTGATCAGTAAATATGTGTGGTCTGCCATGCTGTCCAATTATCAGTAAAGTTGAAACTGCTACATTGATTGGCCAATTAACCCACAATGGAATGAACTGAATGCCAGAATCACCCTCTGTGAAGCAAGACAGCAACTGTTCAGTGGTACAAGATCATGACAATGTACAGATAGTGTGGACTGGTTGCAGCACAAGACAAGACTCAACAATCAACATTAATGAGAAAGGCATAAACAGTAAGAGGTGGTGTATTGGCCAGAGCAAGGAATGAGCAGACACAAAAGCATACATTACACTCGTACCACAAGACAAGGGCCGCTTGAAAAAGTGAAAAACAGATAATATTTCTGAAATTTGGCCTCTTTTAGCAGTCTATTGCTCCAGCTAACAGCACTGCCATCAATACCCAGATTCAGCCAAAGCAAATATGTTTCCAGTCCTAAGGGAAGGAGGCAGAAGTGATGGTGGTGCTCAGGACTTTCTTGAGCTCGTCGCCAATCGTCTTGCTTCTGAGGTTGGGGACGATGTGGGGTCAGGGTTCCGTGTGTGTTCCAGAGTTCCCAGAGTAAATGCTGGAGATTGTGGCTTGAGTTGTGAGAGGGATCAATGGGTGAGCAGGTGTTTGGAGTTTGTGGTCATGGGTGTGAGCAGGCTGATGCTGTCGGCGGCAAAGGATTGGGGTTTGATGTTTTCGTAGATGGCTGAGAACTTGTTGTGGAAGAAATCCGCCAGTGTATCACACAGTTCTTGGGAGGGGATGATGTAATTCCCAGCAACCACGGAGTTTGGAGAACTCTTTTAAGATGGCAAAGAGTTCCTTGCTGTGGTTACTGTTGACTTCTATGTGGTCTGCTAGAGTGTTCTTGTTTCTTTCATTCAGGAGGCTGTGGTGCTGGCTGAGTGCTGTCTTGAAGGTGGTATAGTCTCCTGTCTCTTTGCTGGTGTGTCACTTCCTTTCTAGTTGCTGGCAGTTGTGTTTGGTGGATTTCAGCTCCACAGTGAAACAGCTGATTCTTCTGGAAGGTTTTTGGAATTGGCTGGCTTGGCGAGGGCTACTGTGTGAGCTCTTTCTGTGATCCACTTGGAAAAGTTCTTCACAGCCTGCTTCAAGGTTGGTTCCTTCTAAAAGGTGAAGGAGCGTTGTCTCACCTGATGTGAGCGCAGCAGGCAAACAAATAAAATGGCATGGTAATGCCATTTTATTTTTTCATCGCCTCTCGCTGTGCACAGCGTGAGCTTGAGGGTAGGGAGAGGTGCTGAATCCTGTGATTGCAGGATAACTGCAGACCCTTTCAGTGTGCATGTCGATTGGCTAGCTGTCTTGCGACGGCTAGCCCTATTAGCGCAAGGTAGACCCAGTAATTCCAGGGCTGTGAAACAGCTGGGTCATTGCTGGCACAGGCCCTCAGCCTCAAATTGAGTGCTGGGTTAACCTTCTTCAACCAATCCTCGAGCTGCTCTCATGCTGAAAACAGCATGAGAGCAGCTCTAAGATTGGTTGGATTCACGCTCCACTGAGCACGAAGGAAGTCCTTCCATTCCTTCCATAGACACCAGGGGAGAAGTGCTGCACCGGGCGGGAGCCACATTTACGGGGAGTTTAATGCCATCATGCCCCACTATATTTTAGCACTGCTAGCGCCACTACCCTAAATGTGGTGTCCAGGAAGTGTCAGTTTAGAGCATTGTTATACTTGTCTTCTGATAGCTTTTGCCAGTTTCTGTACATGGAGCTGGGGGCATAGTGTCAGTGTTGGTAGGTCCTGAGATGGTGAAGTGGATGCTGTAGTGGTTGGTTCAGGTGAGTTGTGAGATGTGGCTGTACTTGACTCTGTCCATGGATGTGAAAATGGCGTCAAGCGTGTGTCCTGTGATGTAGGTAGTATTGGTGATCAGTTGCTTGAGGCCGATGCTGCTCATGCTTTACAGGAGTTTGTGTGTGTTGCTGGGGTCACCAAGGTGGAGGTTAAGATCCCCTAGTATTTATTTATTTATTTATTTATCTAGAGTTTCATATAGCGCTGGCTAGACCTGGAGGTATCAGAGCACTTTACATAAGGAACAGCATAGCAACATAGTGAGTAACAATGGTATAATAAATTAAAACATTTGTTGCAACAGAAATTACATACTAAATGGAAAATCATAAGAGGCAAATAAGGAGAAAGGGGAAAAGAATATAAGTCAGAGAATAGGTGAGAGGAGAGAAGGGAACCTGAGAGGGGAGGGAGTAAAGGCAGTCCAGCGAAAAAGAGAAAAGCCTTCGAGGGTCGTCAGGGGGAGTTAGGAGGGAAGAAGGGATGGGCAAAGGTCAAACAAGATGGCGGGTCCGGATCAAGGGAATCGACAGAGACCATCACCAAAAATGATGGGAAACACAAAAGTCACGGAAATCTTATATCCAGAAGTAAAAAACCCAGAGAGCATGATTACACAGAGTACAGTCGGAGGGGGACGCAGCCACAAAACTCAAGGCAACCGGAAGGCTGTAAGATGCATGCCCAGGCTGTGGACCATGGGGGCATCGGTGTAGACGATCCACAGACAAAGATCCGGGGAATCCAGCTGGAAGTTAGGGACGCAGGGAGGGCAGTGCCTCCCAGGCTCATGATGATAATGAAATGCCCAGTAGTGTCGCACCGCAGCGCCGAGTAGGTTCACTACCACTGCACTCATGTGTCCCTGATGTCCCATTGGAGGCGAGGCTGGAGGGCGGGCAGTAAGGGAAGAAACTGCGGTCGCGCTCAGAGAGGCCGGGGGATGATCAGGAGGGGTGAGGCTCGTCCCGCTCTTTACCAACCATCCAGGGAGCTCCGCAAGGGGTAATCACCATTGAGACTGGCTCCGTAGTCACCCGAGCCATCAGCGATTCACCGGACTACACGGGGAGGGAGACAAGTAAAGAAGGAACAATGGGACATGTCTGCTGTCCGGCTGGGTAGGTCACATGGCAGTGTGCTGGAGCCAGTCTCCCCTTTAGCTGGCGATGCAGCTCCACCGGGCAACGGCCATGTTGCTCGGCTCTGCCAGGTTTGAGTAAAGATCATGAAAACGTCCGACGTCCAGAGACGGGAGACAAAGGAGAAACGGCAACAGCTGCAGACGAGCGATCACCAGGTGAGAAAAAGGGACCAAGAGGGGGTGGAAAAGTTGGGCATTTAAGCCAAAAAGGCTATCCCTGGCCAGGAGCTCCCGGCCGGAGCTCCTCGCCTGTTGGCCATTTTATTATTTTAAAAAGTAAGATGTAGTGCTCAGAGTCGATGAGGATCGTGGCGATGAGGTCAGGAATGGCTGGTCTTGGTGATCTGTAGGTGTTGGTGCCTCTGATGGTGCTTTTTAGGTCTCCGCCTAGCGAAGGCTCCGCTTGTGCAGTCTCGCTGGGGAGATATTATGTTTTACAGGCTGGCCCGTGTCGTCTCTGTTCAGCGGTGTGCTTGAAGTGGTTCTGACGGTATGTATTCTGCTGTTTTCGTGTTTCAGGTAAGCCATCTTGTTTTTTTCTTGCTTATGTAATGTTTCTCTTTGTTTTTCAGGTCTACCCCGGCCCGTGTCGTCCTCTACCCCGGCCCGTGACGTCTCTGTGCAGTGGTGTGCACAAAGTGGTTCCGCTGGTTTGTATGCTGTTCTTTTCGTGGTCAGGTAAGCTATCTGTTCTATCTTGCTCATCTAATGTATTTTTGTCTTTGTTTTCCAGGTCCAGCCCGTCCCATGTCGTCTCTGTGCAGCGGTGTACACGAAGGTGCTCTGGCGGTATGTATGCTGCTGTTTTCATGGTCAGGTAAGCTATCTGTTCTATCTTGCTCATCTAATGTATTTTTGTGTTTTTTTCGCAGGTCCAACCTGGCCCGTGTCGCCTGTGTGCAGCGGTGTGCACAAAGTCCTTCTAACGGTATGTATGCTGCTGCTTTCGTCTTTCAGGTAAGCCATCTTGTTTTTTTCTTGCTTATGTAATGTTTTTCTTTGTTTTTCAGGTCCACCCCGGCCCGTGTCGTCGTCTACCCCGGCCCGTGGCGTCTCTGTGCAGTGGGGTGCACGAAGTGGTTCCGGCGGTATGTATGCAGCTCTTTTCATGGTCAGGTAAGCTATCTGTTCTATCTTTCTCATCTAATTTATTTTTGTCTTTGTTTTCCAGGTCCCGCCCGTCCCGTGTCGTCTCTGTGCAGCGGTGTGCACGAAGTGGTTCCGACAGTATGTATGCTGCTGTTTTCATGTTTCAGGTAAGTCATCTGTTCTATCTTGCTCATCTAATGTATTTTTGTCTTTGTTTTCCAGGTCCATCCCATCCTGTGTCGTCTCTGTGCAGCGGTGCGCACAAAGTGGTTCAGACGGTATGTATGCTGCTGTGTTCGTGGTCAGGTAAGCTATCTGTTCTATCTTGCTCATATAATGTATTTTTGTGTTTTTTTCGCAGGTCCAACCTGGCCCTTGTCGTCTCTGTGCAGCGGTGTGTACAAAGTGGTTCCAACGGTATGTATGCTGCTGTTTTCGTGTTTCAGGTAAGCCATCTTGTTTTTTTCTTGCTTATGTAATGTTTCTCTTTGTTTTTCAGGTCAGGACTTCGTGTCGTCGTCTACCCCGGCCCGTGACGTCTCTGTGCAGTGGTGTGCACGAAGTGGTTCCGACGGTATGTATGCTGCTCTTTTCGTGTTCAGGTAAGTCATCGGTTCTATCCTGCTCATCTAATGTATTTTTGTCTTTGTTTTCCAGGTCCAGCCCGTCCCGTGTCGTCTTTGTGCAGCGGTGTGCACGAAGTGTTCCGACGGTATGTATGCTGCTGTTTTTGTGGTCAGGTAAGCTATCTGTTCTATCTTGCTCATCTAATGTATTTTTGTGTTTTTTTCGCAGGTCCAACCTGGCCTGTGTCGTCTGTAGGCAGCGGTGTGCACAAAGTCATTCTAACGGTATGTATGCTGCTGTTTTCGTCTTTCAGGGAGGCCATCTTGTTTTTTTCTTGCTTATGTAATGTTTCTCTTTGTTTTTCAGGTCTACCCCGGCCCGTGTCGTCGTCTACCCCGGTCCGTGTCGCATCTGTGCAGCGGTGTGCACAAAGTGGTTCCGACGGTATGTATGCTGCTGTTTTCATGGTCAGGTAAGCTATCTGTTCTATCTTGCTCATCTAATGTATTTTTGTGTTTTTTTCACAGGTCCAACCTGGCCCGTGTCATCTCTGTGTAGCAGTGTGCACGAAGTAGTTCTGACGGTATGTATGCTGCTGTTTTCGTATTTCAGGTAAGCCATCTTGTTTTTTTCTTGCTTATGTAATGTTTCTCTTTGTTTTTCAGGTCTACCCCGGCCCGTGTTGTCGTCTACCCCGGCCCGTGACGTCTCTGTGCAGTGGTGTGCACGAAGTGGTTCCGACGGTATGTATGCTGCTCTTTTCGTGGTCAGGTAAGCTAACTGTTCTATCTTGCTCATCTAATGGATTTTTGCCTTTGTTTTCCAGGTCCAGCCCGTCCCGTGTCGTATCTTTGCAGCGGTGTGCACGAAGTGGTTCCGACGGTATGTATGCTGCTGATTTCGTGTTTCAGGTAAGTCATCTGTTCTATCTTGCTCATCTAATGTATTTTTGTCTTTGTTTACCAGGTCCAGCCCGTCCCGTGTCGTCTCTGTGCAGCGGTGTGCACAAAGTGGTTCCGACTGTATGTATGCTGCTGTTTTCATGGTCAGGTAAGCAATATGTTCTGTCTTGCTCATCTAATGTATTTTTGTGTTTTTTTCACAGGTCCAACCTGGCCCTTGTCGTCGGTGTGCAGTGGTGTGCACTAACGGTATGTATGCTGCTGTTTTCGTGTTTCAGGTAAGCCATCTTGTTTTTTTCTTGCTTATGTTGATGTGTTTTATCTAGGAACCCGATTCAATATTGTGACCTTATGCCCCTATACGGCTATAATCAATAAACATCACTATAATGGCATAATAATCAGAGCCATATTTCAGTAAATCGCCTCTGCAGTCCATGACACAGCAGAAGCTACTTCCTTAGATTCCTAGAGAGCACACTGAGTTCTTTCGACACACCAAACCCCCCGCAACCTGGGAAAGCCCCGCTTGCTTTGTTTTGATTTGTAATAGAACTCCTGCGAGCACTGTAAGAACGGCCAGTTCTTAGTGACATCTTTCTTGACGTCTTATGTCCAAACCTTACGTCAAACTCGGCACCTTTCAGGTATAAATATACCAACGTTGCCTTAAGCAAACACACGGTGGTGATTCTGGAGCAGAGCAGCTAATCTACTTTCCGAGAGCTCAGCAGAAGCGAGAAGCCCACGGACGCTGCCCCTCCTCTTTGACACGCTGAGAAAGACGCTGTCTTTTCTCCTGCCGAGAAAATCCAGCTCCGGCGTTTCCAGCCTACCCTTGCGGGTGACTGGGATATCGGGTCCTGAGAGGGAGATACCAGACCTCCTACATTCTATTCCCAAGGTACAGTGCTGACTAAACCCTTAGAGAGAATTCTTGAACAGATCCTTGGCAACAAACCTACTTAACTTAAACTGCTACTTACTTACTCCTTCCGACGTATTAGGCTTAGGTCAGGTACACCGGGGTAGGCGTATTTTAGAAGCACCAGTTGAGCACGTTAGCCTATGTATATATATGTATATATATTTTATCCATTTTAAAGTGTCTTATGGCTAAGAAACCATATCAATGCTTTTACAGTATTATTTCATAATACTCCTTTTATTGTACGTACTTTACTTCACAACAAGTCTTGCAATTGTGGCAATTCATTTCTCTTGCATGAGAAGGAAGACTGCTCAATAAATAATACCTTTTATTGAAAACGCCGTCTCTCTATTCTCTGCACCCTGGTGAAATTAAATATGCACAACTGACTGAGTGAAATAGCTGTCTATTGTTTCACACGACTCTAGAGATTGACTCTTATTCTGAGGGAGCAAAGTTGTCATGTTTATGCGGTTGTCGGAAGCTGAATTCCTTCTTGTCTGAGCCATGGAAGCTGATCACTTCCTATTCAGTCAAGAAAGTTTCCAGTGACCTCTGAGCTAGCTGGCGCAAACCTAAATTAAGTCTAACATAGTCAGTAGAGACCTAGAAGACCTCAGTCCTACGTCTAAACTGCTGTTTATGTTATTCCAATGCGCAGGGCCTATAGGGAAAATAGGAACTACACTACATGGCGCCCAACGTTTGGTAAGGCGATAAAACTAACGCAAGACGTTAGAGTAACTCAGTCGTGCTTTTTCACACAGACCCTTTCTCCCGTAAATACTCCAATAGACGTCTTGAGTGGGTGAAAGGTTAAAATCCGCCGGAACTTAGTAGGAAGAGATTCCTATGTAGAGTTTCTGGTTTAGTCAACGTTGAAGGATACAGTGTTCCAAAATATTGTGCACCTAATCTTTTGTTTCCTTGGAAACCTGCTCTGCAAACTCTCATTAAAACAATGTCAGACAATGGCGATAACAACGAAACCAATGAAGTCGCAGTAGATGCGAATTAACGGGGTTTCGATGTTACAGGGTTTAATGAAAATGAACCGGGTGCAATTATCATCCCGGCAAACATAAGAAAAACTATAACTTTAAAACTTATAGAAAACGGACTGTCATCATGAGGTGGTACAGTCATTTTCGTGATAGAGGCACACGAATATCGGTAGACAGAGGTATTCTATTCATGGATAAACTTTCCAGCGGCAAACGCCACAACACACGAATTCCACTATTACAAAATAGAGGAACCACCGGAAGAATATACACCTTTCGAGGATATTGAAATACCACTAAATTACCAAGAGCACCTGCTCTGGTTTAAAGGCACCCTAAAGCATAATGATCACATCACCAGGCTTGGTCCACTAGGTAGACCAGGAGCAACATGGCCGGTTCTAGCCAGCTACACACCACATCCAGACATTGAAAAAATGTCTAGAGAAGAAGTTTTAGCACAGCTAAAATTATTAATTAAAATACACAGACAGTTAGTCCAATATGTAATGCGGACTGCATCAGTCCAAACAGCTGTTAATATTCCACAGCTGACCCCTCATCAGGGGAACACAAATAAAATTACACCACAGAACATACAATCATCAGAACAAAAACACCCGCAAAACGGGAACAAATTCCATTCTGGCTGGCACAGAAAATAACTCAAATAGAGGCAGTATTCCCAAATACTACCCCTATTAAAAAACACAGAATTCTTACTATCTGCCTTCCAATGGGGGTCGCACCACATGTGGAGGACTGTGACACTTGGGGCACAGTCTTTGCTTCCATTTACACAAAAACACATGGTGTTCCGTCCATGGCGGTAATACCAGATGTGCTAAAACAAATTCAAAATTAATACGGTCCAGAACCTGCTTTAACTCTTGGTATGAAATTACTGAAAGACTTCAAGCAGGTCTCGGCTATATTATTAGCCAACATAAAAGGAGAAGCAGCATCTGTGGCTATCCGCCAAAAATTGAAAGAGACAGATATAACAGATCAACCAATTGAGCTTGCCAGAATCATTGAAAAATGCTATGAAGAACTAGGTAGAGATAGTTTGGGTGGGAAACCAGTAAAACCCCAACTACTTGAAAATCCTGAAAAATTATTTATTAAAAATAATCTAAACACTCCTAAAAAGAGCTGGGATGGAAATAAACAATCCACCCCCAAAGAAAAAGGGTTCCAGTCCAGAGGAAGGTCTCCTCGGCGGAGAGAAAGAACTCCGAATCGAGAACACCAGTCTCCCCAAAGGGAGCCCTCTGAAAAAAGATACAACCTTAGAAATAGGGATAATTTGAAAAAGCCTGATAGATATCAAGATATTGATACACGTCCCTCTCGATCTATTTCGCAGAAATCGGAAAGAAGAGGACGGTCAGAACACAGGGAAGAGCACGCCAAGTCCAAAGACAAGGAACCTGCTCAAAGTAAAAAATTACAATTTCCAAGAAAGAACGTAGCCAGTATTAAAGTAATCAAACATGCTGAGTATACTGAGGACACAGCCGAAAAACGGAGAGTGGGCACAGACAATGCTAGACAGCGCAGCAGAAATCAGTATAGCTCGCAAGATCCTGATTAATCATCTGGAGACATTGGACACGAATGAATACATTCAAGTAGAAACTGCAGATACCAGAGTTAGCGAACCTCATGAAATATACAAAATAACATTGCGTATAGAGGGAGATAAGACTAGGAAAATAAGGGGTCTGTTTTGGGATAACCTCTCAAAGGGCTATGACATCCTGTTAGCTGAGAAAGATTGGCCCCCAGAGTTTGTCAGGGAGTGCCCTCATGGTGAAGAAATGATTATGCCTGCCTTCTCAAATCATATTCCAATTCACAGAAAATATATATATGCAAGGAAATGGGCAGTAGCCCAAGCACCTGCATTATATAAGAATCATGTAGAATGGGATGAGGACTCTCCACCTCACAAAATCCAGTTAAAATGTCAACCTACTGCACAAAGGCAGTACCCGATTAAGCAAGAAGCTAAAAAACAGGTCAGGGAGATTTTAGATCAACTTGAATACCAAGGGGTGATTGAAACATGCACCTCTCAAATGAACAATCGTTTGTTTCCTGTCTCCAAACCAGACGATTCCTATCGTCTAGTCTTGGACTACAGACACCTTAACTCATGTTGCAAAACATTTGCGGTACAAAATTCGCACAGTAATTGTAATTGTAAATTTATACTTGTATAGCGCACTACTCACCCGCAAGGGTCTCAAGGCGCTAATGAATAACATAGTTCGCAAAAAATACAAAACAACGTTAGACATCTCTAATGGGTTCTTTTGTCAAAATATTGCACCGGAAAGCAGATACTTGACCGCTTTCTCAATAATGGGGGTCACAGAAAAATTTCTGTAGGCTCCCACGGGGATTCAAGAACGGCCCAGGATTATTCTCAGCCAGAGTAACAGAGTTACTACAAATGTATGATGATGAGGCATTATCTTATGTCGATGACATCTATCTCACAGACGATGACTTGGATACTCACTTGAAAAGAGTGAACACCATAATACTTGGGTTCGCAGCAGAGGGTTACAAATTCAACTTTAAAAAGTCACGAATTGCCCATCTAACGGTCCTATTTTTAGGACCCGAATTATCAAGTTAAGGCAAAAGCCTAGCAGACAACTTCTTAGAGAAGTGCCCAGTACTCCAAGCACCAAAAACGCTGAAGAACTTACAATCGATTCTAGGCTTCCTGAATTTCGGAAGAACTTACATTCTAAATTATGCAGAGAGGCTTAAACCTCTCTATGAATTAATAAAACCTGATTTTAAACCAATCAACTGGACTCAAAAGCACACTGAAAGTTTGAGATCACTGCAAACAGACATGTTAGCTAAAACAAAATTAGAAACACATGACAATACAAGCAACCTTGTAATCCGAGTCATCCCAGGAAGATGCAGATTCACGTACCTGACCTCTAATGAGGGAGAAACGGTACCAATAGCTTAAAAATCACATTTGTACACAAAAGCAGAAAAAACATTCAGTCTGACAGAAAATACTGTGAAAGGCGGTAGACAGTCAAAATATCGAGTTGGAAATATCGACCTACCATAATATCGAGTCTGAAATATCGAAGGAGCATAATATCGAAGGCAAGAATATCGTAGGACAGAATATCGACCCAAGGTAAGTAATATCGAAATACTTAATATCGATGTAAGTAATATCGAAGTTAGTAATATCGATAGCATATATATCGATGTTAATAATTTCGATGACACTAATATCGATATTTGTATTATTTTATAGTTTTTTATTATGTATGTGTTATATGTTTAATTTAAGTATTTAAAATAATTACTATTATATGTGTATACATTTTCTATAATAATATAGAAATTTATAAGGAAATTTGATGTTTTAGTACCGGAGCGGGTTGTGGGTTTATAGGGGAATAGGGTGGGAAGTAATTTAATTATGGTAAGTTGATTAATAATTAGTAGGATTAATTAATTAATTATAATTATTTGCTAATTAATATTGATTAATTGGGAAATAATTAATTGATTAATTGATATATATTTTCTGTAGCGGGATGTGGGTTTATAGGGGAATAGGGTGGGGAGTAATTTAATAATAATTAATTAATTAATATATGTTTTTAAATATTTATAACTAATTAATTGGCAAATAATTAACATTAATTAGTTAATTAATTAATATAATTTTGTACATATTTTAAATTAGTAATTAATTGGTAATTAAATAATATTAGTTAATTAATTACATTATTAGAGTAATTTATTTATATATATAATTTTTAGTTACTGTTAATTAATTAATTGGGGAAAAATGATATTAATTATTAAATTATATTAATTACAGCTTATGTGCTAATATATTTACTTTATTGTTATTGTTAATTAATTATTAATTGCTAATTAAATAATATTATTTAACTTTGGGTTAAGGAGTATTTTTAGGGTTCAGGGTCATTTTTGGGTTTTTGGGTAAAGTGGTATTTTGAGTGTTTAGGGTCAGTTTTCAGTTTTTGGGTAAAGGGGTATTTTTAGGGTTCAGGGTCAGTTTTCAGTTTTTGGGTAAAGGGGTATTTTTAGGGTTCAGGGTCAGTTTTCAGTTCATGGGTAAAGGGGTATTTTTAGGGTTCAGGGTCAGTTTTCAGTTCATGGGTAAAGGGGTATTTTTAGGGTTCAGGGTCAGTTTTCAGTTCATGGGTAAAGGGGTATTTTTAGCGTTCAGGGTCAGTTTTCAGTTTTTGGGTAAAGGGGTATTTTTAGGGTTCAGGGTCAGTTTTCAGTTCTTGGGTAAAGGGGTATTTTTAGGGTTCAGGGTCAGTTTTCAGTTTTTGGGTAAAGGGGTATTTTTAGGGTTCAGGGTCAGTTTTCAGTTTTTGGGTAAAGGGGTATTTTTAGGGTTCAGGGTCAGTTTTCAGTTCTTGGGTAAAGGGGTATTTTTAGGGTTCAGGGTCAGTTTTCAGTTTTTGGGTAAAGGGGTATTTTTAGGGTTCAGGGTCAGTTTTCAGTTCTTGGATAAAGGGGTATTTTTAGGGTTCAGGGTCAGTTTTCAGTTTTTGGGTAAAGGGGTATTTTTAGGGTTCAGGGTCAGTTTTCAGTTTTTGGGTAAAGGGGTATTTTTAGGGTTCAGGGTCAGTTTTCAGTTCTTGGGTAAAGGGGTATTTTTAGGGTTCAGGGTCAGTTTTCAGTTTTTGGGTAAAGGGGTATTTTTAGGGTTCAGGGTCAGTTTTCAGTTTTTGGGTAAAGGGGTATTTTTAGGGTTCAGGGTCAGTTTTCAGTTCGTGGGTAAAGGGGTGGTTTTTGGGTTCAGGGTCAGTTTTCTCGACTGTTGCACTCTCTGGAGTGGGAATAGTAATTTTATCTCTACGCTATCAAACGCTTTCCCTACTGTTCCACTCTCTGGAGTAGGAATAGTAATTTTTACCCTTACGCTATCCAACGTTTTATATAATTAATTGTTAAAATATCACATGTTTATTTTATTTTTTATATTACTTACATTTTATGTATGTTATTGTTTTATGTTTGTACATGTATTAGTAAATTAGAATATATTTCATTAATTTATAAATTAGTAAATTAATTATTAATACTTATTGTTCAGTACATATATATTATATCTTTACTGTATATATTTAATTAATGTATTATTAATATATATGTTTTATTTATTAATTTTAAACATTATTAGATACTTTTAAATATGTATATTTTATTTATTAGTGTTATATACTTACTTTTACATTTATATATATTAAAAAAAAAATCGATATTTTGAACATCGATATTTTTTACAACGATATTATTTTTTCGATATTTTTGTACTTACCATGTTGTAGATAGGATGTCGATATTTTTGCCCTCGATATTGTTGACTCGATATTCTTGTAGGTCGATATTTTTGTAGTCGAAATTCTGTCATAGATCCGTGAAAGACAGTTCAAACTGCTGTAGCAAGAGAACGAGCTCTAGCCCAAGGCAAAAGAATAACTGTTTTCACGGCAGAATCAGCCTTCGAGGCGCTATTCAGCCCAGTAAATCTAAAAACAGTGGCACTAGATCCGAAATGGATACAGTGGGAAAATTCTCTTGCTGGAGAAGACGTGACATACTATTTTGTCCCGAACATGAAAAAAAATGAATGATTTAAAATATGAAGAAAAATATCCTCTGCCAATCGAAATTCTACCTCTCCAACAATACTCTTGTATAATCTATACAGACAGATTTGTACAGCATTACAATGTAGATGATAAATCCTACAATGCAGCCTGCGCGATTGTTAAAGGTCGCTGGCTCTGCGGTAACTTCAGACCGAAAATAACAAAAACTGAATCACTGAGAAACTGTTCGGCTCAGCGAGCTGAAATCAGATCTTTAAAAGATGGCGCTTGAAAATGCAGAACGTGAATTCCCGACACTAATAGTGTGCGATTCGCATTTCTGCGTCAAATCTTACAATAATGATTTGCAGAACTGAGTTCAAAATGATTACAAAGACGACACAGGTGCCACAATCAAGCATAAAATGCTTTGGAAACAGGTAGTTCTTTTACAGAAAGAACTACAAAAACTCACGATATACACACTCTGAGTCATCAACGTGATGGCGTTCACGTTGCAGGGAATTCATTGGCTAATACAGCCATAGCGGAAGCAACTAAACCGGCCTCCGTAGCCACAAAAAAGTGTTCAGAAAAATAGATAGACGGGGAAACCATGCTGGCGGTAAAAACGTCTTCAAAAAACAACTGTGCAGCACTACCTGTGAACTATCCACTCAAATATACATACATAATTGATGCAAACTCAGTTCCTTTTGCTCGAATCCCTGGAGTGGGGGATAGGGTAATTCCAAACACGAACCGGAGAGTCTTAATATTAACAGACGCACACATGGGTGAAGGGCCAAGGCACAAACAGATGAAGGAATCTCTGACAGAATTACAATCAGAATACTGGTGGCCGGGGATGAGCCTGCAACATTATAAATTTGCAAAGAGCTGTCCAGACTGCAACAGAGACCGCAGTAACGAGTCAACCGGAGTAATGCCATGGCCATTTCTGTAGTTAGCATAAGGCTATCTATACATAAAATCCAGCGTCCTATTAATTCCTTTTAAGACTAAAATCACTTAAAAATGTGGCCCCAGCGCTCGGCTGATGCCAGAACTGTTATAAAAGATTTGCGAGTCTTTATCGGCACATACGCAATTGCCATGCTTCATTCTGACCAGGGTCCTGCTTTTAGCTCTCGAGCTTATAAGGAGGCCATGACCAGCATGGGCATTGGGTTGCGGTTCTCTTGTCCCTTCCATCTTGAGGGAAACGGGGTTGTTGAAAGAAAAAACCGAGACATAAAGCAATCTATAACGGCAAAGGTATTAGGTTCGGGTGATGGGTGGGTCCAGCATTTAACAAGTGTCCAACGTAGTCTTAATAACCTGCCAAGAAATTCTCTAAAAGGTTTCAGCCCGTACGAACTATTGTTCGGAACTAGAATGTATGTTCAGGACTTAGATAGTCATGCTTCAGTGGTAGAAGATAAGAAAAAATGCTTTGACATCAAAGATCGTTTGGCTGTTTTACAGGACTTAAATGAAACAAGAAAAGCCCTGAGCAACATAAAGTTAAAACAGCAGCCAACAACCACTGAAGACACACCACCTGTCCCAGCAAAACCTGTCTGGATTCCAAAGATTGGGGATCTGGTCAGAGAGAAAATAGCGGTGAAGAAGGAATTTGGGCCTTCTTACAGAAAAGCAGTACCTGTCTTAGCAATCAACGGATCAAGATCAGTTGTACTACCGCCCCTTGCTGGTAAAAAGGAGAACTGAGTTGTATCCATCGACCTGGTAAAACCACAATCATGTGGCCAATAATAAGTAGTAGGCCCAGTGGACTCCCAAGAAATAGCAGAATACCAAAATTTGCTACAATCCAAGAGGTTCAAACTGAGAGACTAATCACATTTGATAAACCTGCAGTGAATAAAAAAGAACTATGCAGAAATGCCATGGAACTTGTGTCTCTTGAAACCCAAATTGAAACAGTTTGTCAAGAAACACCAGTCTACAATGATGTAGCATCAGAATGTGCTAATGAAAGGCAAATTGAAAAAACAATTCCACCAATTGACAGAACTGCATCTGGCTACTTCATCAATTTCGATAACTTTTCTGAAGATCAAAGCGAGCCTGAAGTAACGCCAGCAACAAACACTTTTAAAGACAAAGCAATAGTACTCTTTCATCAACTCAAAGAAGCATATCTAAATGCACCGTTGATTAAATATTGGATTGTATCAGGGGTACTCATACTCCTACTCTGCCTAATTTTAGTTTTAATTTTAGGAAAATTTATAACAGTACAATGGACACAGCAAGTCAGAACATCAACTTCGTTCTGAAGCCACAGAAGTCATCTCACATCGAGAAAAGTGAACTATCATCAGTGAATGTCACAGCCATTCCAATACCCGGCGGGGTAGTTTGGGACAAAACAGATTAAGAAATATATGGACCGGTCGAACTCTTGAAATATCCTCATCAGTTAAAGGTTTCATTAAGTGACTTCGTAAAACCAAGTACATTCTCCGATGATTGGGACTTTGAAAGTATAAATAATATGATGTCGGATTTAGTTTTGTCAGCAAAATTTACAGAACATGATTATTTGCAAGGTTCATCGAATTATGAACAGATGTACTGTTTTACTCATTATGCAGACCACTATTTGCATGAATCTGCTCAACCTAGAAATGTTTTTAAATATAACCAATGGGAACATTGTGCTACTCCACCTAAAAGCAGTTCAAAAACATTTTATGAGAAATTCCAATACTTCTCAGGGTTTAACACAAGTGATGCAGAAACATTTTATTATAAACTATTAGATAAAACAGGGACAAAAACCATGCTGACATATACTAAATTGATATATTCAGAAGCATTTTATGAAAAACTGATTACATTTGGTTTTGATTTCTGGAAAAACAACATTGAAACAAAAACCATCTGGGGTACAAAAGAATGGCAGGTACAAGGCCTAGAAGCATTGTTTCGAGCCTTCATGATACCAGAACAAATAATGTTCTTGAATGACACCATTCAACAAACTACCTGTTTTGGCCTAGCCAAAATCAAAGATTTAAACAAACCGTCTATTCCAAAGCCAATACCTGATAACACAACCACAGATATTGAGATAGACGTATCCAAAATTTTACATCAAAATAGAACACATCCTGATTGGAAAAAGTGGTTAATCAGGCCAACAGACACAAATAAATTTCAAGATAGATTCCTGAACAAAATACAGGGGTTAAAAATGACCAGACCAGACCCTAGATACTCCCAGAGACAACATCCAGGGATAGTAACAACATAGAGTGTAGGGAAACTATGCCTTGAATGGCTACAAACATCCACACTGGCATAAAGTAAGCAACACTTGTCTTTACTTAAAGATGGTGCTGACTTGCGCAATTTCATAATGGGACCACGCAAACAGCGTCAAAAACGTTTCATAGCGGCCAGTATATACTCTGCTTACGAGGCATGGAAAGTGACTCAAATTGAGACAGCAGAGAAAATACAAGTCTGTCCTCCAGAATATATTCACTGGACAGTATTGTATCATCTGCTATAGATATAATAGATCAGGACTTGCTAATGTTACAACATGGTCAGTCCCAATTACGTTCTATTGTACAGCTAGGCTGGACGTTGCAAAACCTGCGTTCAGGCTATGTGCCTTGGCGTTTAATCAACACAACGTCATTGTTCTCTATCTTTAACCTTACTGATAAACAAATCAGTTTGGCACAGAAAGGAGCAGACTATACGATTCTGAGCATTGAAAAATTTGAGAGATTACCATTGACAATGTCAGAAAGACCTGTCATTGAATAGATAATACACAGGATTATCACAATTCCGATAACAACTTTCCAATTTAAAAAAATGCCAAGTGTATATACCAGCAGGCTAGTATGAAAGGTTGGGTAAAGGGTACATTAAGTCAACATGGAAATTACCTTATGCACACACATGTTATAGTGACAAAAACCAGAATGTATTTCTTAGTGGTAATAATTGTAAACAATCACTAAGCGGTATACTTCTGTGTCAAGGTATTAATTTACATGGGGCCTGTGAGGGGACTTCAAATAACCTTTCATGCCACCAGCACGGCACACCTGCAACACAGATAGAGCCATTCTTTAGACAACTTTCTAACAGGTGTTACGTTCTAATAACGGACCACAGCTGTTGTGGCATGGTGCCAGGGAAAGCATATCTCTTAAGCGTTAGTTCCATGGTCACTTGCTAAATGCAAGCATTGTATCCTAACGGCCCTGGAGACTCAGAGGCGACGATTTGGCCTCAGTTGAATATCTCTTCTATACGAATTGATACTTTAAGCAGAATGAAGTCTGTGCTTTTACAGACAACAGTGCCCATCACGTCATCAAAAGAAACGTATGATCTTCAAGTTGCAAGGACAACGGCAGAGATACATACACTTTTATCAACTAATTGCCTTGTGCATTTCTCAGAAATGCTAAGCCAAATCCTAAATATGTCAGATGCCAGTGGTATCTCGAATGTATTTAAGACAATTTTTTTGGGACTGTTAACACCCTTGAAGCAGTCCTGGGCATCTTTCCCAATTTTGTCCATTCGGTTTTTGTTGGCCTACCACTACTTTTGGGACTCGTAGCAGGAATCTTATTTTTGACTCTTCTGCTCCGATATGGCAAGCCAAAACGCAGACATGACTCTGGCAACGATGGAAGAAACAATCCTAGCAATACGCTACTGGGACCGCATAACTAAAGTCCTTGGATTAGCCCAGCTAAGAGATCTGAATATGACCTGGTTTCTTTCATTCAGACCTATATGGCAGAACTGCATCTTACCTGTGCTTCGATGTATGCTATGCGGAAAAGAATGAGTGTTAGACACCTGTCTTACACTACAATCAGCAGTACCAATGGATGTCGATACTTTGCTAAGTCCAGTAACGGCTCATGCATCGTGTTGTCCCCAGCAGTTACCAATCCTGATGACGGCATTCGTTGAGACTTCTGCACTACGATTAGGTGGTGGCAGTGAAGCAAGGAATGAGAGCAACATCACCCAGGTTCGACCTTCTGTGAGCATTGCTGATCCTGAAATCGATGATAGCAATCATTCTCACAACTGCCCGGTTACAGCATTATCATCCTTGGTCGAACTTGCACCTGAAGCTCTAGACTGTTTTTTTGCACATCTATCTGAAGTCATGTTCTCCCCTGAATCAAAAGAATAACTTTTAAGCAAACCGGCACACAGCGTTCCCATGAACTCTGAATTCGGCCTTCAGCTTTGAAAAACAAAAGCTACTGAAAACATTTTGGACTATTTTTTCCCCTGAAACAAAATTATTTTTTATAAGATTCCAAAATATTTACCTTTTTTTGGCACTTGTACTCTGCTTGAAGTAGAACTATTCATAAAGAACAGAGCTTCTATTTTTAGCTAATCTAGAGACAATATGTTACCGCAGCCTCTAGCACACTCACAAGCAATTTCATTTATTTGTGATGAAATAGTCTCGACCTTCCTTTCTGTAAATTAAGAGACATTTCATGTGTAATTTTCGCAAATCGTTCAACTGAATATATATGCATTTTTTTGAATGATTACACTGCTAAAAAAAACGTACAGTACCTATAACGTTCCGTGTATTTCGCATACACCATTTCGAATGCAAAATGTATTTTGGGGTGGGTTGGAATACACATGCATCTTTATTGCTTACGTTTTTAGTAATTGATGGACATAAAACCGTGGAGTGGGTGATGTGTTTTATGCAGGAACCCGATTCAATATTGTGACCTTATGCCGCTATACAGCTATAATCAATAAACATCCCTATAATGGCATAATAATCAGAGCCATATTTCAGTAAATCTCCTCTGCAGTCCATGACACAGCAGAAGCTACATCCTTAGATTCCTAGAGAGCACACTGAGTTCTTTCGACACACCAAACCCCCCGCAACCTGGGAAAGCCCCGCTTGCTTTGTTTTGATTTGTAATAGAACTCCTGCGAGCACTGTAAGAACGGCCAGTTCTTAGTGACATCTTTATTGACGTCTTATGTCCAAACCTTATGTCAAACTCGGCACCTTTCAGGTATAAATATACCAACGTTGCCTTAAGCAAACACACGGTGGTGATTCTGGAGCAGAGCAGCTAATCTACTTTCCGAGAGCCCAGCAGAAGCGAGAAGCCCACGGACGCTGCCCCTCCTCTTTGACGCACTGAGAAAGACGCTGTCTTTTCTCCTGCCGAGAAAATCCAGCTCCGGCGTTTCCAGCCTACCCTTGCGGGTGACTGGGATATCGGGTCCTGAGAGGGAGATACCAGACCTCCTACATTCTATTCCCAAGGTACAGTGCTGACTAAACCCTTAGAGAGAATTCTTGAACAGATCCTTGGCAACAAACCTACTTAACTTAAACAGCTACTTACTTACTCCTTCCCACGTATTAGGCTTAGGTCAGGTACAACGGGGTAGGCGTATTTTAGAAGCACCAGTTGAGCACGTTAGCCTATGTATATATATGTATATATATTTTATCCATTTTAAAGTGTCTTATGGCTAAGAAACCATATCAATGCTTTTACAGTATTATTTCATAATACTCCTTTTTAAGCATGGGCGGATTTTGCGGATTTGCGGATCCGCGGATTTGGGGCGGGGCTTCCATGCGAGTGCACATGCCTCTTGTGTGCATAAAAAGTCAGAGAAAGATCAGTTCAGCAGATGAAGAGAAAGAAGCCCCTGCCGGTCACAAGAACAGCACGGGTATTGTGTTTGTGAAAGTCAAGGATGCAAAGGCCTCTATACAGCATCACAGCTGATTTTCCATGGTAGAGTTGGGAAGAAGGCACACCTGTCCAGCCTCGACGACGCTCATGATTGTTTTTGGGCTAATGAATGAGTCACTGAATTTGAGCATCAACTAGTTCGAACGACCATGTGTGTGTTACTATGCAATCGCCCCGAAGGGCGCAGGGGTCCCTTGAGTGAGCTGTCCATCATAGTGGGTGAATGGCGGGAAGACGGTGCAAACCGCGAGTCTGTGGGCGGGGCCAAACATGCGGGGCTTCCATGCGAGTTCACATGCCTCTTGTGTGCATAAAAGGTCAGAGAAAGATCAGTTCAGCAGATGAAAAGAAAGAAGCCCCTGCCGGTCACAAGAACAGCACGGGTATTGTGTTTGTGAAAGTCAAGGATGCAAAGGCCTCTATACAGCATCACAGCTGATTTTCCACGGTAGAGTTGGGAAGAAGGCACACCTGTCCAGCCTCGACGACGCTCATGATTGTTTTTGGGCTAATGAATGAGTCACTGAATTTGAGCATCAACTAGTTCGAACGACCATGTGTGTGTTACTATGCAATCGCCCCGAAGGGCGCAGGGGTCCCTTGAGTGAGCTGTCCATCATAGTGGGTGAATGGCGGGAAGACGGTGCAAACCGCGAGTCTGTGGGCGGGGCCAAACATGCGGGGCTTCCATGCGAGTTCACATGCCTCTTGTGTGCATAAAAGGTCAGAGAAAGATCAGTTCAGCAGATGAAAAGAAAGAAGCCCCTGCCGGTCACAAGAACAGCACGGGTATTGTGCTCGTGAAAGTCAAGGATGCAAAGGCCTCTATACAGCATCACAGCTGATTTTCCACGGTAGAGTTGGGAAGAAGGCACACCTGTCCAGCCTCGACGACGCTCACGATTGTTTTTGGGCTAATGAATGAGTCACTGAATTTGAGCATCAACTAGTTCGAGCGACCATGTGTGTGTTACTATGCAATCGCCCCGAAGGGCGCAGGGGTCCCTTGAGTGAGCTGTCCATCATAGTGGGTGAATGGCGGGAAGACGGTGCAAACCGCGAGTCTGTGGGCGGGGCCAAACATGCGGGGCTTCCATGCGAGTTCACATGCCTCTTGTGTGCATAAAAGGTCAGAGAAAGATCAGTTCAGCAGATGAAAAGAAAGAAGCCCCTGCCGGTCACAAGAACAGCACGGGTATTGTGTTTGTGAAAGTCAAGGATGCAAAGGCCTCTATACAGCATCACAGCTGATTTTCCACGGTAGAGTTGGGAAGAAGGCACACCTGTCCAGCCTCGACGACGCTCATGATTGTTTTTGGGCTAATGAATGAGTCACTGAATTTGAGCATCAACTAGTTCGAACGACCATGTGTGTGTTACTATGCAATCGCCCCGAAGGGCGCAGGGGTCCCTTGAGTGAGCTGTCCATCATAGTGGGTGAATGGCGGGAAGACGGTGCAAACCGCGAGTCTGTGGGCGGGGCCAAACATGCGGGGCTTCCATGCGAGTTCACATGCCTCTTGTGTGCATAAAAGGTCAGAGAAAGATCAGTTCAGCAGATGAAAAGAAAGAAGCCCCTGCCGGTCACAAGAACAGCACGGGTATTGTGTTTGTGAAAGTCAAGGATGCAAAGGCCTCTATACAGCATCACAGCTGATTTTCCACGGTAGAGTTGGGAAGAAGGCACACCTGTCCAGCCTCGACGACGCTCATGATTGTTTTTGGGCTAATGAATGAGTCACTGAATTTGAGCATCAACTAGTTCGAACGACCATGTGTGTGTTACTATGCAATCGCCCCGAAGGGCGCAGGGGTCCCTTGAGTGAGCTGTCCATCATAGTGGGTGAATGGCGGGAAGACGGTGCAAACCGCGAGTCTGTGGGCGGGGCCAAACATGCGGGGCTTCCATGCGAGTTCACATGCCTCTTGTGTGCATAAAAGGTCAGAGAAAGATCAGTTCAGCAGATGAAAAGAAAGAAGCCCCTGCCGGTCACAAGAACAGCACGGGTATTGTGCTCGTGAAAGTCAAGGATGCAAAGGCCTCTATACAGCATCACAGCTGATTTTCCACGGTAGAGTTGGGAAGAAGGCACACCTGTCCAGCCTCGACGACGCTCACGATTGTTTTTGGGCTAATGAATGAGTCACTGAATTTGAGCATCAACTAGTTCGAGCGACCATGTGTGTGTTACTATGCAATCGCCCCGAAGGGCGCAGGGGTCCCTTGAGTGAGCTGTCCATCATAGTGGGTGAATGGCGGGAAGACGGTGCAAACCGCGAGTATGTGGGCGGGGCCAAACATGCGGGGCTTCCATGCGAGTTCACATGCCTCTTGTGTGCATAAAAGGTCAGAGAAAGATCAGTTCAGCAGATGAAGAGAAAGAAGCCCCTGCCGGTCACAAGAACAGCACGGGTATTGTGCTCGTGAAAGTCAAGGATGCAAAGGCCTCTATACAGCATCACAGCTGATTTTCCACGGTAGAGTTGGGAAGAAGGCACACCTGTTCAGCCTCGACGACGCTCACGATTGTTTTTGGGCTAATGAATGAGTCACTGAATTTGAGCATCAACTAGTTCGAGCGACCATGTGTGTGTTACTATGCAATTGCCCCGAAGGGCGCAGGGGTCTCTTGAGTGAGCTGTCCATCATAGTGGGTGAATGGCGGGAAGACGGTGCAAACCGCAAGTGTGTGGGGGGGGGGGGCAAACATGCGGGGCTTCCATGCGAGTTCACATGCCTCTTGTGTGCATAAAAGGTCAGAGAAAGATCAGTTCAGCAGATGAAGAGAAAGAAGCCCCTGGTCACAAGAACAGCACGGGTATTGCGCTCGTGAAAGTCAAGGATGCAAAAGCCTCTATCCAGCATCACAGCTGATTTTCCACGGTACATTTGGGAAAAGATTAAAGAAAGCACACCAGCCTGGCCTGTTGTAACTATTTTACGATGGCGCCGGCAAGCTGCCAGCGCCATCCTAAAATAGTTACTAAATTAGCTTCAACAGGAAGCTCTAATAGATAAAATCGAGCACCTGCTTTATTTTATCTATTAGAGCTTCCTGTTGAAGCTAACTTAGTAACTATTTTAGGATGGCGCTGGCAGCTTGCCGGCGCCATCGTAAAATAGTTACAACAGGCCAGGCTTAAACCTTTGCCCCCGGATCCGCCGCTCGCGGATTTGCGAATTCTCGGTAAATTCGCGGGAGTTCGCGGATCGCGAATTTACCGAAAATTCGCAAAATCCGCGAGCAGAACGGATTTTAAGCTCATACTTACTCCTTTTACTGTACGTACTTTACTTTATAACAAGTCTTGCAATTGTGGCAATTAATTTCTCTTGCATGAGAAGGAAGACTGCTCAATAAATAATACCTTTTATTGAAAACGCCCGTCTCTCTATTCTCTGCACCCTGGTGAAATTAAATATGCACAACTGACTGAGTGAAATAGCTGTCTATTGTTTCACACGACTCTAGAGATTGACTCTTATTCTGAGGGAGCAAAGTTGTCATGTTTATGCGGTTGTCGGAAGCTGAATCCCTTCTTGTCTGAGCCAGGGAAGCGGATCACTTCCTATTCAGTCAAGAAAGTTTCCAGTGACCTCTGAGCTAGCTGGCGCAAACCTAAATTAAGTCTAACATAGTCAGTAGAGACCTAGAAGACCTCAGTCCTACGTCTAAACTGCTGTTTATGTTATTCCAATGCGCAGGGCCTATAGGAAAATAGGAACTACACTACAATGTAATGTTACTCTTTGTTTTTCAGGTCTACTCCGACCCGTGTCGTCGTCTACCCCTGCCCGTGACGTCTCTGTGAAGTGGTGTGCATGAAGTGGTTCCGACGGTTTGTATGCTGCTCTTTTCGTGGTCAGGTAAGCTATCTGTTCTATCTTGCTCATCTAATGTATTTTTGTGTTTTTTTCGCAGGTCCAACATGGCCCTTTTCGTCTGTGTGCAGCGGTGTGCACGAAGTGGTTACGACGGTATGTATGCTGCTGTTTTCATGTTTCAGGTAAGCCATCTTGTCTATGTTGGTATTTTGATGCATGTTTGTGTTTCTTTTCTAGGTCTGCCACTCGGTCTGCACAGGCAGTCATAACGTTACTTAACGGTAAGTGTAGTTTATTTTAGAATGTATTTATTGCTTATTTTATGTGCTTCTTTTTTGTTGTATGTATTATTCACTATGTTAGTTATTGCACCTTTATGTAAGTAACTATAATTGGTATTGTTATGTGTTTTTATTACAGTTTATACATTAATTGTCGAAGAAAATATTTATATTTTATGTTTTATGATATTGGTTTTTGCCGCTTTTTTGACGAAAGTGCTGTTAATCGGAGTTTGTGGAAAGTCTCGTTTTTTTTTGTGAATCAGTGGTCAGTGATATCTTCGGGACAGTTCTCGAATTAACGGTACGTGACGCAGCGACATTAAGGTAAGTGCAATTTATGTATACTGTTTTTATGTAAATAAATAAAAATATATTGTTATTATTAGTATAGAATGTTTGCCTTTTCTGTATTCTGTTACTTTTTTCTTTCATTGGTGTTTCTTAACGTTCTATTTTTGCTTTTTTTAATGTTCTTTATTTTTCTTCTGTTAAAAGGCACTTCGTTTTGAATGGGTTACTAGGAAGCCATCGGTTACAAAGCATGGGCATACAGGTACAAGTTTTATTTTTAATAATAACTGTATTTGTTTTGCAAGTTTTCTTTTCTTTTACTTTATAGCTATCTGTACAGCTGTGGTGATAAAGCTACTTAAAGGTAAGTGTACTTTATTTATGAAAGTATTTATTTGTTATTCTAAGTGCTTTTTTATTGTTTAATGTATTATTGGTATTTGTTACTGTAGCTTCTTTAAGCTAAGTTTAATTGATATTGTTTTGTGATTTTTTTAACAGTTTTTTAATTGTCTTAAAATGTGTTTGTCTTTTATTGCGTCTAGTTTTTTGTTTGCTTTTTTGTCATACTTATTGTTTTCTAAAAAACTATAGATTATGTTTTATGAAATTGGTAATTGTCTCTTTTTTGACGAAAGTGCTGTTAATCTGAGTTTGGGTACAGTCTCGCAATTAACTACGGCAGGGTGGGGCACGTTTTTTTTAATTGAATCAGCGGTTATCGATATCTTCAGGACAGTTCTGGAATTAATGGTACGCGATGCAGCGAGATTAAGGGTAAGTGCAATGCTTGTATACTCTTTGCTGCTTCTTTAAAAGAAGTTTAATTTGTATTATATGTTTTTATTACAGTTTATTCATTTTTGAGGGAAAATGTGTTCGTGTTTTTTAAATTTATATTGTGCCTAATTTTTGGTTTGCATTTTTGTCATAGTTAGTAGTTTACTTAAAATATATAGATTCGTTTTTATAATATTGGTAATTGACTTTTTTGACGAAAGTGCTGTTAATCTGATTTTGGGGAAGCCCCTCATTTGACTACTGTTGTTACAAAAAACAAGAGAACCCAAAAGGTATAGTATAGGGACCTTGGGCAGTATCATGTTATAGAAAACAATGGTCCCTATTTTCAGCGGAAGCATCACTTATATACAATAATCATACTCTAAATAGGTAGTATGTCTTTTGTCCAGCCGGACAAGAATTTATTTTGCAAATATATATAAAATTAAATTGTTAGAAACATTCAATGTGCTTGTCATTGAATGTTTCTAACAAGTTAATTTTATATATATTTGCAAAATAAATTCTTGTCCGGCTGGACAAAAGACATACTACCTATTAGAGTATGATTATTGTATATAAGTGATGCTTCCTCTGAAAATAGGGACCATTGTTTTCTATAACACCTCATTTGACTACAGCAGGGTGGGGCACTTTTTTTTCATTGATTCAGCGGTCGGCGATATCTTCAGGAGAGTTCTCCAATCAACGGTACGTGACGCAGCGACATTAAGGTAAGTGCAATAATTTTATAATGTTTTTACAATTCTAATAGTAGATGTATCTGTTTAGCAAGCTTTGTTTTCTTTTACTTTATAGCTAACTGCACAAGCGTCATGATAACGCTACTTAAAGGTAAGTGTAATCAGGTTTACTCTTGCTTGTGTCTGGCTCATGTTGTTTCTGTGAAAGCCATCTTGTGTTTTGTGCTCCTGTAATGTATTTTTCGGTTTGTTTTCTAGGTGTACCTCGGCTCGTGTCATCTCTGTGCAGCGGCTGATGTTTGCGTGAGTCAGGTAAGCCATCTTGTAATTCGTGCTCTTGTAATGTATTTTTCTTTTTGTTTTTCAGGTGTACCCCAGCTCGTGTCCAGCTCATGTAGTCTCAGTGAAAGCTAACTTGTGTTTTGTGCTCTTGTCATGTATTTTTCATTTTGTTTTTCATGTCTACCTCGGCTCGTGTCCGGCTCGTGTCGTTTCTGTGAAAGCCATCTTGTGTTTTGTGCTCCTGTAATATATTTTTCTGTTTGTTTTCCAGGTGATCCTCGGCTCGTGTCTGGCTCGTGTCGTCTCTGTGCAGCGGCTGCTGTTTGCGTGAGTCAGGTAAGCTATCTTGTGTTTATTAGTATTGTTCTGCTTGTTTTCCAGGTCTACTCCTGCTCGTGTGGTTTCTGTGTTAGCCATCTTGTGTTTTGTGCTCCTGTAATGTATTTTTAATTTTGTTTTTCAGGTCTACTCCGGCTCGTGTCCGGCTTGTGTCGTCTCTATGCCAGCTATTCTGTGTTTTGTGCTCCTGTAATGTATTTTTCTGTTTGTTTTCTAGGTGTACCTCGGCTCGTGTCTGGCTCGTGTCATCTCTGTGCATCGGCTCCTGTTTGCTTAAGTCAGGTAAACCATCTTAGATTCTGTTTTATAAGATTGGTAATTTACATTTTTTTGATGAAAGTGCTGTTAATCGGAGTTTGGGGAAAGTCTCTCATTTAACTACGGCAGGGTGGGGCACGTTTTTTTATTGAATCAGCGGTTAGCGATATCTTTGGGACAGTTCTGGAATTAACGGTATGTGACGCAGTGAGATTAAGGGAAGTGCAATGTTTGTATACTTTTTGCTGCTTCTTTAAAGTAAGTCTAATTTGTATGGTTAAGTGTTTTTATTACAGTTTATTAATTTTTGTTGGGAAATGTGCTCGTGTTTTTTTAATTGATATTGTGCCTAATTTTTTGTTTGCATTTTTGTCATAGTTAGTAGTTTCTTTAAAATATATAGATTCTGTTTTATAATATTGGTAATTGACGTTTTTTGACAAAAGTGCTGTTAATCTGATTTGGGGGAAAGTCCCTCATTTGACTACCGCAGGGTGGGGCACGTTTTTTTCATTGAATCAGCGGCCAGCGATATCTTCAGGAGAGTTCTCCAATCAACGGTACGTGACGCAGCGACATTAAGGTAAGTGCTATAATTTTATAATGTTTTTACAATTCTAATAATAGTAGATGTATCTCTTTAGCAAGCTTTGTTTAATTTTACTTTATAGCTAACTGCACAGGCGTCGTGATAATGCTTCTTAAAGGTAAGTGTAATCAGGTTTACTCTTGCTCGCCATTGCTTACTTTTACATCCAAATCTTTAATCAAACACACACGCTATTAAAAGCATTTTAAACATGTACGCGCGAGTTTTCATTTTTTAAATACGTTAACTTTGACATCGTGCTTTGTAGCATATTACATTTAGGGACTCTTTAACGCGCCTCCTTAATTAACATGTATTTGCACATTGTAGTTATTTTTCAGCGGCGGCCATACTAAGCAGAAACATAGTGCGGACAAGTGGCAAGATGGGGGAGTGTAAAATACGAAAAACGGACGATGCACAGCAAGTAACGTAAAAAATAAAAGCAATTTGTTGCGCGCGCTGCAATGCCAAATACAATGCACTGCCCGCAACAAAATTCCTTTTACTTATTTTTAAAGTTACTTACTGTGAACAGTCCATTTCCTATATTTTACACCCCACCTACGTTAACATCTAGTGTAACTTGCTGTGCTTACTTTTACATCCTAATCTGTAATCATAGACACACGCTATTAAAAGCAGTTTACACATCAAAGTCTCTTTAGCTTCAAAAAAAGATTAGAAGCACTTCGCGCGAGTTTAAATTTTTTTAATATGTTAACTTTGACATCGCGCTTTGTAGCATACTACATTTAGGGACTCTTTAACGCGCCTCCTTAAGTAACATTTATTTGCACATTGTAGTTATTTTTCAGCTGCGGCCATACTAGCCAGTAACGTAGTGCGGAGAAGTGGCAAGATAGGAGAGTGTAAAATACGAGAAACTTAAAGTTGTTTACTAGAACACGGTAAGTTAATTATTTAAAGTGCTTTTTTTAAGTTGATGTATTATTCCTTGTGTTACTTACTGCAGCTTCTTTAAGGTAAGTCTCTACGATGCATCTTCTACTACACACATTGTCCTACACACTTTATACAACACACTCTCTGCCATACACTCTCAACCACACACTATCTACCACACTCTCTACCCTACACTCTCTACCACACACACACACTTTCTACAACATGCACTTTACCACATTCACTAACACACTCTTAACATACATTCTCTAACACACACGCTCTCTACCACACACGCTCTCTACCACATGCTCTCTACCACACGCTCTCTACCAGACGCTCTCTACCACACACTCTCTACCACACACTCTCTAACACACACTATCTAACACACACTCTTCTTTACAACACTCTGCCACACACTCTTCTATACAATCTCTACAATGCACAATGTGTAACGTAACACTCTCTGTGGTATGTAGTACAGAGAGTGTGGTACAGAGAGTGTGGTACAGAGAGTGTGGTATAAAGAGTGGTAGTAGTAACACTCTCTTTGTACCACTCTCTTTGTACCACCATTCTCTGTACCACCCTCTCTGTACCACACTCTCTGTACCACACTCTCTGTACTACATTCTCTTTACCACATACCACAGAGAGTGTTACAAAGAGTGTTACAAAGAGAGTGTTACACAGTGTGTATTGTAGAGATTGTATGGAAGAGTGTGTGTCAGAGTGTGGTACAGAGAGTGTGGTACAGAGAGTGTGGTAGTAGTACCACTCTCTTTGTACCAGACTCTTTACTACTCACTTTTCACTGTTTACTACTCATTTTACTTACTCTATAATACTCACTATACTCACTAGTACTCACTCTAGTCCTCTATACAACTCACTACTACTCACTCTCTATTAATAACATTATTACTCTATAGTACACACTATACACCCTACTACACACTCTATACTCCACTACTACACACACTCTACTACGCACTGTCTACTACTCACTATTAGCATTGTAAATCGACATTCGAATTATTTATCTGTTTTAAAAAAAAACATAAATAAAAATATTGTCATTTACAATGCCAATAGCTCTAACTTTGGCAAAGGCGAGACCGTTGCATTGTAAATTCTTGTTCCGTATGTGAGAATTTGGAAGTTGAGATGTTCCATTCAAGCACATAACAACAACTCTCTCAATTTATGCAGAAATAGCGCGCCCCCTGATGAGCTGCTCAGAATGAGTCTGCGCTGCTTGATTCTTTCACCACGAGCCCTAGAAGAAGAAAAGATATTTCGAAACGCGACAGCAAAGGGTTGCTTTGACTGTGAAAGGGAGCGGGTTGGCGCCATCTGTACCGTTTGAATGGGGTTGGAGCTTGGTGCCCTGAATTCATATTACAGTGCACCTCAAGCCTATCAGAGCCAAGCCTGAGAGTGAATATATATATATATATATATATATATATATATATATATATATATATATATATATATATATATATATTTTACCTACTGGCGGTCGCCAGTAGGTATATATAGTTAGGATTTTTTTCCTATGGGATTTTTGAAAATTCTATGTCGAATAACTTTGGCGTTTGTGGAGGGAATTGGCTGAAATTTTCAGGAAAATGGCACATTTCGTTTCTGAGCAGCCCTTGAAAATTTGAGGGGGTTTCGTCAAGGGGGGGCCGATAAAAAAGAGGGGTCCCAAAACGCGTTTTTCCCATTCATTTTTCCATCGGGCGGTTAGAATCACTTTTAGCTCGAACGGCTGAATGGATTTACACGAAACTTGGCAAAATTGTAGATATGGTTTGCCCGACGTGCCTTTGCTATGTCTTAAAATATGTGCTCCAGTGGATTTTGAGAAATTAACGTTTTAAAAAACAGATATATCTGTGACAGCGTCCCGGTTAGCGCCCCGGTTCGCGTACCAGACGCGTAACGGAACTTCGCTAGGAGAAGCGGATTGGCTCCCCGGTGACTGTGAACATTCTAAACAGTCCGGAGCGGCCGCCATCTTGTGTCTCGGTAGGATCGAGACACAAGATGTGGCAAAAACAAAGGGGGAAATGAGCATAAGGGGCAGAGTACATCCTCCCTAACCCTCTAGGTTTGATGAGGGGGCTTTAAAAGGGCCCCGCGGGGAAAAAAAAATAATTATTATCGTTTTTTTTGCGGGCGGAGCGCTCGGTACGCGCACCGGGAAGCGTAATATAGGGAAAATAGGATGAAAGCATGTTCAAATAATGTATGTATATTGATTGTTCTTTTTGTTGTATTTTTTTTTTATTTTTTTTTATTTAAGTACCAACATGTAGGTACCAATGCAGAGTCTAAAAATAAAAATACACCGTTTCCTTTGTAGATATCTTGCATGTTGTTTCAGAAGTTATTGTGGTATATGGAATTCATAGCGTAGTCTGTCAGGAAAGCAGAAACACCATGGAGGCAGGAGATGATAAAGAGATGTTAAATACACATTGGAGATAATATAGTGGGAGAAAGGAAGTAACTATGAGCAAACTTACTATGTAACACAAAAAAGTTGCACAGTATATTTAAAGTCTGATTTTACATTATAATCAATTTGGTACTAGTTTAAGAAATACATATAAAAATGAATAATGTCTCAAACAATTTTTGAATTATTAAATATAAATTTATTTCTCTGATTCGTTTTCAAAATTTAAAAGAACTTCTAATAATTGATTGTCAGAAATGTTCTCATTTTCAATCAGGTAATCTACTGATTGTATACATTGCAGAAGTTCAAAGTCCCGTGATTCATCAAAGAATTCAGAGTCATTGGGTTCAATTTCTGTATCTTTGTTGCTTTCCAGAACAATTTCGATGGTATTTTTTTTGCTCTCCTTCCATTTTTGTGTTGTAAATTGAATTTAAAAAAAATATATCAGTACAGATAGGGCACTGTTGGGTTTAAGTACAGACAGGTAGTTTGGTTTTTTAAACAGTGATTTTATCTTTGGGCAGTGTATGGTATCAGACTGGAAGTAGAAATATAAAAAAATGTATGTGATAAAGCCTAAGTAAATTCTTAATTATACAAGACAAGCCTAACTCCATCCATAACTAAAACAGAGAAGTCTATCTTATTCTATAACTATTAATGAGGGATAGTATATAACTATCAGAAAATGTTTTCCTAATTAACTTAAAGTGCAGAACATACTTCAGTTTTTAAAATAACATCTTACCTTTCAAAAAGAAGTTTAAGTTCTCAGTTGAAATGCACTTGATATGTACTTCAGGAAGTAGTAGTCAAAATGGCTGTGTTTCTCTCTCTTTCTTTATATATATTCAGGTACATAACCAATCAAATGTCATGAAATAATAGAAGATATTGAAAGTAGCATTTTAATTGGTTGTCAATTCTAACACTTCATAAGTGTTTTTGTTAGGTAATTTACCTCAGGATATTTAGTCAGGCTTACAGCATAATTTTCTCAATGGAATTCCATCAAATTTGGGTAAATGGTAGGGACTGCTATGTAGTAGGGCCTATTCTATATTTGATGAAAGTGTCTGTAGTGGTTTTTCTGTAAATTACTTTCCCACCTTTTTTTATCGAGCGCTTACCGGTGCGCTCCCCGGTACGCGAACCGGCAGCGTTACGGGAGTCCTCCATTTTGTGTATCGGTAGAATTGAGACACAAGATGGAGGACAAACAATGTTCGGAATGGGTAGAAGGGGGCACGGTAGACACTTTGTGACTCTCTAGGTTTTCTGAGGGGGGCTTAGGACGCTGATATATGCAAAAATAAAAAAAAAAATTGGAAAATCTTGCGGGGGGAGCGCCCGGTACGCGCACTGGTAAGCGAACCGGGGAGCGTACTTTGTCGAAAAAAAAAAAGTTAGAAAAAGATAAACGTTTTGAATGATCAGAGGTAGGGTAGCTCTGAAAAGAGCTATTGGGTTCTGTGGCTAATTTAGGTACCTACAATTAGGTTCCAATGCACAGTTTTAAATAAAGGACGAATATTCTATTCCCTTCATCGGAGAAGTGCACACCATCTCTTCTGTAGATGTCTTGAATGTTGTAACGCAAGTTATTGTTGTATATTAAACCCATTCCATAGTCTCTCATGTAAGCAGAAACTGATTTATTCACATGTTTCCGTGCTTTCTCAAATTGTGGAAAAAATTGGTTGGACCACTTCCATTTCTATCTTTGGCATATATTGGAATATACCAAGGCAGTTTGGGGAAAAAGTGTCATCAATTGATGAAAGTTGTTTTTTAAAAGCATTTCCAGACCAACCCCAGTCATAGTGCCCACATCATTTCCACCACAGTGCACTATTAAGAGGTCAGGGTTTGGCAGATGCATAATTTTTTTTTATTAAAAACATATAAAATATATTTTTCATTTAAAAGAATAATACATTTTACAGCTTTTGATATTTGCTATTAAAAAACCATTGAAATTCACTGAAAAAACCATAGGTTATAGACCATATATAGTTAGGGATTAGCATTTACAAAACCTTATTTTACTCACACAAAACCATTGAAATTCGCATATATAGTTAGTTGCACTAACTATATATCGCGCACCCGCAATCCACTGCTGATGATGTCATATATTACATCATTCATGACATGGTCAGTGACATCACTGATGACATCACTGATGACAACATCCAGTGACTGTATGTTTCTGTAAAGTTAAAATATGTCTTACATATTGAAGAATGAGTGGATGTATAAATGTCTGGATGAAGGATTTAGTAGGTGCATGACTGATTGTATGAGAGAGTGATTAAATGTGTCTCACTGAGTGCATGGGTTAGTGATTAAACTGTCTTAATTTGTGCATCATTATATCTGTTGTTCTGTAAACTGCTGCATGCGTTGATCAGTAGCTATATGAGTAACCATATGGGTTATTGATTGGTTGCCCAAGTATTTGTATGGGAGAGTGAGTGTGTGTGTGGGGGTGGCTGGGAGGTGTGTGACTCTGTGCATAGATGTGTGAACAGTTGATTCACTAGATGTATAGGTTCAAAACTGCATGTGGAAACAGCTGTATGGGTGGTTGACTGTGTGCATGAGTGTATTGGTGAGTGAATGGATATCTCAATGCTACATGTCAAAGTAAGTACATATGTAAAACACAGTACATGTGAGAGTTGACATATATAAATTACTGTGTTTAAGAGCCAGTGAATGTGTGAGTGGCTGCATGGATCATTGAAAACTTGTATCAGTGATTGTATAAGAGAGTAAATATGTGTTAGAATATGTTTCAATAAGTAAGGTGTGTATAACTGTATAGTTGAGGAAATGGAGGTGTGATTGATTCTTTGCATGACTGCCTAGGTGTATGAGTAACTCCATGGATGAGTGACAATCTGTGAGTGTCTGTTTTCACTGAGTGTATCTAAGGTTATATCAGAGTCTGTAGAGGTTCATCGTATTAACACATGAATGATGTCATCTGTGATGTTGTCAGTGATGTCATTTGAGTTGTCATGTTTGGAAAAGATCAGGACCCTCCCCATTGCGTAGTCCCGTTCGTCTCGGTCAAATTTTTCCTGTTTCCTCAGTTTGATCTTTGTCTCGTATTTCTGTAATCTTTTCTTCATGTTTGCCCTCAGTTGTTCTTGGTTCTCTTTGTCAGTATTTAGTAGGATTAGTGCTTCCAACTCCTCGATCTCTTTCACTACTTTATCGCGATCACTCCACGCGAATTGGATTAGAATCTCCAACATGCCTTTACAGAAGTTGGCTATATGTGCAGCCCACGTTTCCAGCGGGAGAGGGTCTGGGTTCTCGTACGCAGGGACGGTAAAAATCCGTAATCCTCGAGGTACCCTCTGTACCTCGACATATCCCTGTAGCGATGTTCCCTCCCACCACTTGCGGAGTTCACGCTCGTAGAGTTTCTCTACTTTTTGGAATTGGAGTGTCAGAGTGTTGGTAGCCCCCACATTCACTTTCGGGGGCGGTTTGGAGATGTCCGGGTTTTTGTTCTTGAAGATGTCACCGGCCGCATCCCTGCGTTCTGACATGTTAAACATGTTTTGTTTTCTTTCAACTCTATGCTGGTATCCCGGTCCCGGGAACCAACAGTAAACCAATGCTTCTCTGTTGCTGTGACCCCTCGCTATACTGTCCGGTATTATGTTCAGAACAACACAGGAATGATAAATGCAGAAAGCGGGCTTACCGTGTATGGTGTCCGCCGGCTCCCGCACATCCTGTTTGCTCGTTCGAAGTAAATTCCAACAGAGGGGAAAGTTTTTTCAATCCTCCTTCAATTTTCCGGCAGCGGTGGTGCACTCGTTTTCGTAAATCTCCAGGCTCCTGTTACACCACTTACACGAGTCACTCTTACAAGCGGTTGCTGTAACGCGGTGGTGTCCGCGTGTACAAATAGCGGCTCCAATTTCCTCTAAGATACCCAGCCGGGTTTCGAAGAAATACAGCACTCACGGGTATTTCAGCATTCAGCAAAGGATTTTATTACAAAACAAACGCGTTTCGGGAATGAGATCCCTTCGTCAGTGTTCACATCAGAAAACGCTATGCGGCACCATTATCAATGTTTGTAAGAATCATCAAAACAAACAAAGGACTTTAGCGGTCAATTCATTTTGCGCGCCATCTTTGAGTGTGTTATACTTTCATAGTTTGTCATAGAAACGTTATAAAATAGGCTGTTACATCGTCAGTTAACGCCGTGTTACGGCAAAATTACTATAATGATAAAAATTCATTCTTTGCAAGCTAGTGGACACAATACATCCAGACTTCAAAATTCTGAGAAACAGATAACGTCGCGTTGAACCACAACATCATCATCATTCCGTGTATCGTAGTCCTCAATATGTGTGTATATATATATACACACATATATATATATTCACTGAAAAAACCATAGGTTTCAAGCCTTATATAGTTAGGAATTAGCATTTAAAAAACCTTGCAAATTCAGTTAAAAAACCATAGGTTTCAGGACTTATATAGTTAGGAATTAGCATTTAAAAAACCTTGCAAATTCACTTAAAAAACCATAGGTTTCAGGCCTTATATAGTGAGGAATTAGCATTTTAAAAACCTTGCAAATTCACTTAAAAAACCATAGGTTTCAGGCCTTATATAGTTAGGAATTAGCATTTAAAAAACCATTGAAATTGCTCCTATATAGTTAGTTGTACTAACTATATTTCGCGCACCTGCAATCCACTGCTGATGATGTCACATATTACATCATTCATGACATGGTCAGTGACATCACTGATGACATCACTGATGACATCTCAAATGACATCACTGATGACAAAACAAGAGTGGAAAACGCAAAAAGGGGGCAGAATTGAGACCCCCTGACCCCCTAGCCCTTCTCAGGGGGTCCCCGCGATTTTTTTTTTTTGGCCCTTGGGGGTCCTTTTGGGACCCCCTGAGAAGGGCTAGAGGGTTGGGGGGTCTCTACCCTGCTCTCTTTTCGTGTTTTCCACTCTTGTTTTGGGCTCTCTTGTGCCTCAGTTCTTCTGAAAAACAAGATGGTGGCCAACACTTCCTGGTTTGGACAGTTTGGAATGTTGACAGTCGACTGCCAGCCAATCCGAAACTCGCTCGCGCACGTAAGGGTACGCACACGTACGCGTGCGGTGGGCGTACAGTGAGCGCATATAGATATATAATTTGATCAAATTCAATTTTCTCAACAACTACTGGAGGGATTTTCACCAAATATATTGAAAAGGCACTACTGCATACCTGTCCCTACCATTTTGCCAAGTTTGGTGTAATTCCGTTCAGCTGTTCGGGCTGTAGCCGTGTCTAAAGGTCCAAAAGAAAATGCCATTTGAAAAATTTCAAATTCAATTTTCTCAAGAACTACTGGAGGGATTTTCACCAAACATAGCAAATGCACATCTGCATACCAGGCCCTACCATTTTGCCAAGTTTGGTGTAATTCCATTCAGCCGTTCGGGCTGTAGCCTTGTCTAAAGGTCCCTTTAGAAATTAACATGGGGAAAACACATTTTGGGCCCCCCCTTTCGGCCCCCGCTTGACGAATCCCCCCAAAACTTTCAGGGAAGGAGCGGAGCGGAGCTGGTCAAAATTCTGGAAAATTACACACAGATTCCTCAATCGGCGCCAAAGTTATTCCCAATAGAATGTTGAGCGCATATAGATATATAATTTGCTCAAATTCATTTTCTCAACAACTACTGGAGGGATTTTCACCAAATATAGGAAAGGCACTACTGCATACCTGTCCCTACCATTTTGCCAAGTTTGGTGTAATTCCGTTCAGCCGTTCGGGCTGTAGCTGTGTCTAAAGGTCCCATAGAAAATGCCATTTGAAAAATTTCAAATTCAATTTTCTCAAGAACTACTGGAGGGATTTACACCAAACATACAAAAGGCACTGCTGCATACCAGTCCCTATCATTTTGCCAAATCTGGTATAATTCTGTTCAGCCGTTCGAGCTGTAGCCTTGTCAGAATGTCCCTATAGAAATTAACATGGGGAAAACATGTTTTGGGACCCCCCTTTTTTCTCAGCCCCCGCTTGACGAATCCCCCCGAAACTTTCAGGGAAGGAGCGGAGCGGAGCGAGGCAAATTAAAGGAAATTACAGGCAGATCCCTCAATCGGCGTCAAAGTTATTCCTAATAGAATGTTCGGAATTTCCTAAACGTCATGCGGCTAACTTGCACTAAATAAATAACTGTAGCAATTAACTGGTCCGTGTCTGCGTGATCCCTTGCTGGGAGGATTCCTGAGCGTGTGGAGAGAGACGCTGTTTTTGTATATATATATATATATATATATATATATATATATATATATATATATAGCATACAACTTGTCCTGTCGCAGCGGGAGCGCTGTTACAGCCGGTGCTTGCGATGGGACCAGGGCAGTGTCCCAAATTTGTGTATAAACCAAATAATCGCCGCACTCGCCTTGGGTTTCAATGTGCAGTTTTATTATTCAAAACGTGACAACACCTACGCGTTTCGAACCGTAGTTCGTGTTCACGGTAGCCAGTTTGTGAAGTCCCCTTGTTAGTTTTAACACAATAATGCCTGTAAGGCACGCCCCTACATTTCGAGGCCTGCTGGGACATGTAGTTCTACTATGTTTAAGCCAACACAATTTACAGTGTAGGTCATGGGGATTCGCTTCATTGGGGCGACTTTTAACGCTACATCAACTGAAAGCGGGCCCTCTGTTAACCAGGGCAGGTAGCGCTTTGTGACGCACATATTGAAATGTGCGTGTTGAGTCAGTCCGTAGAGTAAAGATGGGCTGGCTCACGTGTTGTGTAGCTGCTTATGGAGATACTCCATTTAGAATAAAGGGCTGAGTGCCCTACGTCCCCAATGTTAGCGTCTACCCATGACTATCTTAATTAATAGTTAATTTGGCAACATGTAAAGTGCAAATAAATGCTTAACGAATAACAAAATGCAGCTCTGTTTTAGTGTCAGTGGCAAATCTCAATAAACATATTAAGAAAGAAGAGTCTCAAAAAAAGATCATTGATGGTGTCCTTCATATGTGTACATAAAGTTCCTCATCGCCATTGAGGCCTCCAGGTTGTTTAGTTTTGAACCTCATGATCAACTTGGATTCGAGTCTTCGCAGTTGTTGAATGCGGTTGCCACCTCTATCATTTGGTGCGATCATGGCTAAGCCAAAGTATTTCACATCCTGCCAAGTTTTATTGTCATGCTGAGCAAGGTGTTTCGCGATGGCATATGAGTTGTCATGATTCTGGATTGCGCGGATGTGTTGTAAGATCCGTGTTTTAAGGGAACAAGTAGTGCTGCCAATGTAGGATTTTCCACAAAAACATTGGATCATGTACACTACGAAGGATGAGTCACAGTTGATGTTGCCTTTGATTATGAAGTTCTTACTGCATGCATCTTTGAGGCTTTTCATGTTTCGGCCTATTTTGCATGCTTTGCAATTTGGGCATTTATTGAAGCCTTGTTTTCTCATTTCCAGCCATGATGGTTCTTGTTTATATTCAAAATGACTTTGGGTCAGTTGATCTGCTAAATTGCGTGCCCTTCTGTAGGAGACCAATGGGTAGTTTCCTATTGATGTCCCAATGTCTGGGTCTTTCCTAAGTACTGGCCAGTACTTTTTCATTATGTTTTGAATTTTATGACTCTCTTTACTGAATGTCATTATCATCCTTGGCTGGTTAGATCTGTCATCTTCAACAAGTTGCGAAGGCGCAGGATGTTCCTTGGGTATCAGTGTTTCAGCTCTGGTTTTTCTTCTTGCTCTGATTTCGCAATTTCTTAGGTCCACCTGTTTGTATCCTACAATGGCTACGGTTCATTGACGATTTATTCCTCCTGTGGAAGGGGAGTGAAAATGAATTCGTCACCTTCTTCAATATCCTCAACCAGAACTCAGAAGGACTGAAATTTACCTACACCATCAACTCTGAAGAAACAGTATTTCTTGACACCAAAGTGTATATTGCAGGAAACAAAATTCAAACTACTGTTCATAGAAAAGAGACAGCCACAAACAGCATCCTGCACGGATTAAGTTTCCACCCTCAGAAACTTGTGAAAAGCATTCCGTACGGAGAACTGTTACGGATGAAAAGAAACTGTTCGGAAGAGAAGGAGATGGAATCTAAGTTCAAAGAAACAAAAGAACGTTTCAGACAAAGAGGATACAAACAGGTGGACCTAAGAAATTGCGAAATCAGAGCAAGAAGAAAAACCAGAGCTGAAACACTGATACCCAAGGAACATCCTGCGCCTTCGCAACTTGTTGAAGATGACAGATCTAACCAGCCAAGGATGATAATGACATTCAGTAAAGAGAGTCATAAAATTCAAAACATAATGAAAAAGTACTGGCCAGTACTTAGGAAAGACCCAGACATTGGGACATCAATAGGAAACTACCCATTGGTCTCCTACAGAAGGGCACGCAATTTAGCAGATCAACTGACCCAAAGTCATTTTGAATATAAACAAGAACCATCATGGCTGGAAATGAGAAAACAAGGCTTCAATAAATGCCCAAATTGCAAAGCATGCAAAATAGGCCGAAACATGAAAAGCCTCAAAGATGCATGCAGTAAGAACTTCATAATCAAAGGCAACATCAACTGTGACTCATCCTTCGTAGTGTACATGATCCAATGTTTTTGTGGAAAATCCTACATTGGCAGCACTACTTGTTCCCTTAAAACACGGATCTTACAACACATCCGCGCAATCCAGAATCATGACAACTCATATGCCATCGCGAAACACCTTGCTCAGCATGACAATAAAACTTGGCAGGATGTGAAATACTTTGGCTTAGCCATGATCGCACCAAATGATAGAGGTGGCAACCGCATTCAACAACTGCGAAGACTCGAATCCAAGTTGATCATGAGGTTCAAAACTAAACAACCTGGAGGCCTCAATGGCGATGAGGAACTTTATGTACACATATGAAGGACACCATCAATGATCTTTTTTTGAGACTCTTCTTTCTTAATATGTTTATTGAGATTTGCCACTGACACTAAAACAGAGCTGCATTTTGTTATTCGTTAAGCATTTATATATATATATATATATATATATATATTTTACTCATTTCAGGTTGGCTTGAGTTGGTATTTTACCTATTCAATGCTGTAATATTGTGCCTGGAGTGATAAATGGCTTTTGTCAATTTACAGCTCGGCAAGGACAGCACTGTACTAGTCCTATGCTTAAAGACTTTGCTGTATGAATGGCAAAACACTTTGTCATTTTCTATCTTGGCGTGGATAGCACTGTGCTAATCCTATGCTTAAAAACTTTGATAGAAAAACAGACATTTGAGGTGAGCAGATCTAGAGTGTCGCTGGTGTTGAGAGTGCTCTAACAGGAGCTGCTTTCCACCTAAACTGGAGAACTACCCAGAGTTCTCTCCTTCTTTTTTGCATAATTTATGCGTCACTCTATGCCTGAATGGGTTTTGTTTTGACTTAATACTGGGTGTTCCCTTGTGTCTGGACAAAGCTATACCTCTCTTAGGAGCTCTAATTAGAGCAAAACACTGTGTCAGGGGTTGCTTTTACTCATTTCAGGTTGGTTTGAGTTGGTATTTTACCAATTCAATGCTGTAATATTGTGCCTGGAGTGATAAATGGCTTTTGTCATTTTACGGCTCGGCAAGGACAGCATTGTACTAGTCCTATGCTTAAAGACTTTGCTGTATGAATGGCAAAAGACTTTGTCATTTTCTATCTCGGCGTGGATAGCACTGTGCTAATCCTATGCTTAAAAACTTTGATAGAAAAACAGACATTTGAGGTGAGCAGATCTAGAGTGTCGCTGGTGTTGAGAGTGCTCTAACAGGAGCTGCTTTCCACCTAAACAGGAGAACTACCCAGAGCTCTCTCCTTCTTTTTTGCATAATTTATGCGTCACTCCATGCCTGAAAGGGTTTTGTTTTGACTTAATACTGGGTGCTCCCTTGTGTCTGGACAAAGCTATACCTCTCTGCAGAGCTGTAATTAGAGCGAAACACTGTGTCAGGGGTTGCTTTTACTCATTTCAGGTTGGCTTGAGTTGGTATTTTACCAATTCAATGCTGTAATATTGTGCCTGGAGTGATAAATGGCTTTTGTCATTTTACAGCTCGGCAAGGACAGCATTGTACTAGTCCTATGCTTAAAGACTTTGCTGTATGAATGGCAAAAGACTTTGTCATTTTCTATCTCGGCGTGGATAGCACTGTGCTAATCCTATGCCTAAAAACTTTGATAGAAAAACAGACATTTGAGGTGAGCAGATCTAGAGTGTCGCTGGTGTTGAGAGTGCTCTAACAGGAGCTGCTTTCCAACTAAACTGGAGAACTACCCAGAGTTCTCTCCTTCTTTTTTGCATAATTTATGCGTCACTCTATGCCTAAAAGGGTTTTGTTTTGACTTAATACTGGGTGCTCCCTTGTGTCTGGACAAAGCTATACCTCTCTGAAGAGCTCTAGTTAGAGCGAAACACTGTGTCAGGGGTTGCTTTTACTCATTTCAGGTTGGCTTGAGTTGTTTTTTTACCAATTCAATGCTATAATATTGTGCCTGGAGTGATAAATGGCTTTTGTCATTGTGTCTGACAACCATACAGAATACATTGAACAGTCACCACTCTGAGGCCTCGCTGGGGGTATGAAGCGCTAATCAAATGCAACAATATTATACAACTTCATATCATTCTACTTAGAGGTATCTGATAGAATTTTAACAATACAGATGAGTCTAAGTGAGTAATTAATCACACAGTTATAGAGGTGATTTGCATGCCTACTTTACTTGTTATATTTATGGTCATGTTTTAACAGGTAAGCTAACAATTTCGTACAGAATTTGCTACAGACATTTCCTCACTGACGTGTGCGTGGATTGCTGACATTATTTGGATAATTTACAGTGGTGCTGTGATACCTTTTATGAATTTTATTACAATTGTATAACTCGAAATAAACATACTAAGAAGAAGCTTCCAGTGTATAGTGAGGAGACAGGTGAGGTCTTTTTCCTAAAGATCAGGGATGTTTTAAACCACAAATCATTAAGTGTGGAGCGTTCACAGTCAGACGAGATCACTGGAAGTGACTACATTTCTCCAAGCTGGCGACGTGGGCTGAAATAGTCATTAATGCTTTGCTGTGGGGTTCAAACAGTAGTTTATTCTGAAGGCAGTCGGGTTTTATCATGGAATGCCAACTAATCTTTTATTCCGTAGGCCATTTAATACCTTTTTCCGGAGACACTCAATACCCTATAGTGGAATTATTTGACATCTTAAGCAGAGACCAATGGCCTGCTAACAGATAATGAACTCCAAATTCTGAAGACCAGGCAGCAATTTATATTAGAGGGCTGGATGGCAGCCCATATCTGAGACTGGAATACGATGGGCATCTTCAATTGGATGTCAATGACCAATATGTAATAGAGGCCAGGACATCTCATACCAAAAGTGAAAATACATATTTTATGCGATAACAAAACATGTCTTATTTTAGAAATCAATTTACACATGAGGGCACCCACACTGTTAGCCATTTTGACATACAATTGTACAGTTGTTTCCAAGCAGCACTTCAAAGTGTTTTACACGCTCATCCTCATGTTGGGAGAGTGTATGTTTCATGCTTAGGACTAAAACAACTTCTAAATGTTAGGGAACGGAAGTATGGGTGAGCAAAGAACAACCTTAAAAGTGTGGGAAAACTCTGTTTGCCTCACCTATTGCTTTATATGTTATTTAATAAACAGGGCTCCATGTAGGATGCTGGCACTTAAAGTTTATTACTGAGAAAGGTAGTGATACCTTTTGAGCTGCGATTGGGAGCCTGAACTAAATAACTGAAAATCTACTTTCCCCCGGAATGTCACATCTATTCAGTTCCTGCCTCACCGCCCATAAGCCGTAAACCAGAGTAAATGGCAGCAATATTCTCTTATAAACCACAAAAACGTTCAAGTACTCACCTTCTGAGACAGAATTCTTCTAAAACTGGTGGTGTGGAAATGAAGGCAAAAGGCTTGAGAGCTGGGAGATAGTGGGAATGGATTTCCTCCATCAGTATTTATTTTTCATATTAGAGCTGCATGGGTGCCTAGCCGTATAAAGGATGAAAGGACTAGGCCCAAAAGATATTTTTGCATGCACAACATCTTGCTAAATTCAGGCTTCTTGTGTTTTTCTTTTCGTCCTGGTTCCACTTTTTCGCATAATTGGTTCCTGTTGGTGGTTGGTTAGGGCACATAATTTCTCCATAGAACTGGGTGCTGCCATTGCAAAACATTTTATGCTGAAAACAGTTTTCTGCTTGTATCTCGTATGATTTTTGTATGTGACTAATGCTTTGCATATAGTTGTCAGGCACATGACCAGCAACATTTATTTTGTGTAATATGCATATTTTTTGCACAACTGATGCAAATTACATTGGGATAAAATTTCACAATTTCGCCTACCACTATATAGAATCTGACGTTGTCAGCAACAGGCATATCAAACTGATTGCCACAAAAAGAGGCTTTTGACTCTTTTAATAAAGTTGTCTTCAGGTTTAGCTTAAACAGGAGCAGTCCACGTTTGGAACTCAGGTGGGAACCTCTGCCTAGACTTCACCTTTAACGCTATGACTTTGGGGGGCATTTTATTACAAATTTTATATTTTAACTAGTAAAATGCAGCTTAAATAAAGGCGAAGAGCAGCAATGAAACAGAATTTACAAAGGTCCCAAACTCACAAAGGATTGCAAGTGTTGCGTGAGACACGGCGTTAATCGAAGACACAGGTAGGAACGCTGTATGCTACAAATAGGAAAATGTGTTGGAATATACGCCTACTTTATGGGTATAGTAAGTAAGTAATATTTTTCTAAAGTGCCTTAAATGCTGAGGCGTCTTAGTGCTAACATGCTATCACTGATCAGGTATAAGAGGAAACTTACTTGACACTGGAAACAAAGAGCCAGGTCTTCAAGGATTTTCTAGAACACAGCCCATTTGTTTGAGACCTCAATGAAAAAGGCATGAAATTCCACAATGTACTAGCCAAATAAAAAAAAACTTCTGCCAATCCATTTTGTCTTCTTTACCTTAGGAATAGCCAACAACCTGGCGGTTGATGATCTTAAGTAACGTCGAGGGACTTGCCATGTAAGGGACTTCTGGAGAATAGAAGGTCCAGATCCATGCAGAGCCTTATGTATAATGCATAAGGCCTTAAACTTTACCTTATCCTGAACAGGCAACCAGTGGAAGTCCCTAATGATCTTCGATATTGAACAGAATTTTGATACTTATAAGAGTAAGCGAGCTGTTGCCTTCCGCAGAGACTGAAGCTTTGATTGCAGACGCTTATGTATTCCCAAATAATGAGCATTACAATAGTATATCTTTGACAGAAGCAAGGTGACTATTACCATTTTTGGCATATCTGATAGAAGGAATGGAAAGATCTTTTTTAGTATCTTCATCAGACAAAAACATGAAGATGTAATATGATTAATCTGTTCTGAAAAACAAAGTTGGTCGTCGAACAGGACTCCAAGATTTTTCACTTTTGAACTGGAGATGGACACGGACCCGAATCTACCGGCCACCAAGAACCTTTCCAAAAAGTGGTGTAATTTCGAAAGAGTATCACCTTTGTTTTCTTAGTATTTTGCTTGAGGCCGTTTTCCTGCATCCAGCTGTGATGTGTGCCAGACAGTTGTTAAATGTTTTTCCACAGCGTCTACCTCAGATATAATGTATACCCCTATCTGCATATCATCAGCATAGGAAATTGCAGAAAAAATGTGAGATTGAATGAGTTGTGCCAAGGGGGTCACATAGAAGTTAAATAATGTTGGGGATAATGATGATCCCTGAGGCACCCTTCAAGGAAAGAGAGTTTGAGGTATGCCCTCTAAACACCCCTGTCTATTTTCTATTTGACAGAAAAGAACGGAGTAAGGTCAGAGCTGCACCCTTAATTCCTAGTTTCTCCAGTCGGTTGACAAGCACTTGCAGGTTAACTATATCAAATGCGGCTGAGAGGTCCAGCAAGATGAGTGCAGCCCTCTCTCCCCTATCCACCTGCATTTGAATCTCCTCAGAAACTGCAATTAATGCTGATTCTGTACAGTGTTGTGGCCTAAAGCTGTGTTGGGATGAAGCCAAACGATCATTCACCTCCAAAAAGGCCATCAGATCTTCATTTACAACTTTTTCTGAGATCTTTGTAGGAAGCGGTAGGCAAGATCAGACCGGTAGTTGTTGACCTCTGCTGGATCGTGGGATGGTTTATTTAAGATAGGGGTGTTTTTCCATGTTGTTGGAAAATGCCCTGCTATAAGTACTTTATTTAGAAGTACGACAAGATAAGCTGCAATGGTATGACATCACTTGCTATGTATCTCTTCATATTTAACTTGACTGAGGAGCTTTGCCTTACTGCTTATGTCTCCTTAGGCATCGGCTACCGTGCATGTCCCCTGTGTTTACATTTTCTGTTAAATCCATGTAGATGACAGGCCTCCATGGTTCTCCCTTCTCTCAGTGTTTGCAGTGTTACTGTTTGACTGTTGGTAGCCGTGGCCCATGGCAGAGTATCAAAGCAGGCCCTCCACAATATAGTTGTGTGGTTTGATTCGAAGAGAAGGTGCATAGGGCATTGCCTTCAAATTGATAAAAGTCGGCTGGGTATGCAAAACAGTTTAGAAACAGTTTTTACGGTGTGCAGGAAGAGTCTGTTCTTGGAAGATCGCCCATGTCCTAATAACAAAAAAACCCTGTACCCTGGACATTGATTAGCATTCATCTAATAGGCATCCAAACATTGTTTACTGGAAAAAATATACTATTTAGATCCAGACTCGCCCCCTCTCTACGTGTAGTTGGGTGTATTCTTTCTGTGCCTACCGATGTTGAGAAAGGGGTAGGAAACTGGTAACATCTGCCAAGTGCCCCGAGGGTTGTTCGCCCGTGAGGTGCCTTCCTTTTCACCACACATTTTTACTGTGTTTATTTTTAAGTGTGGGTGGATGTACTGTCTCAGTGGAGCAGACATCAGTGGATGTGTCGAGTTGAATTCTAAAAGACAGGGATGTCCCCACGAGAGAGCAGTCTTAGACTGAGTTTCACTCCTGGTTCTTAAATTCTAGGGTGAACATTTCATTCTAAAAGAAAAATATTTATGAAGCATGCCATTAATATGGCGGGAGAGGTAAAGTTACAATGATTTGTACTCGACTTCTATCAGTGTATGGTAAGACCAACTACTTACTTATATCACTAAAGATGCCAAATTCAGAAGGAGATGACTGTTATACACCCTTGTTCAAACTGCAGTTATTACGTATTCCCCACCATGAACACAATATTTAGTTGTTAAACAAAAAGAATAAACAAGACACAATGTCAAAAATGTAAAAGATAAAATGAAATAAAAATTTTCACACCATGAGTTACTCTGTCAAACATTTATTGTATATACACATTGTTAAAAAATGTCATTGTTACACAGTATAAAAAATTTTCAAAAACATTAAATACACTTGAATAAACACAGTTAAAAACAAAGAATCACAGGTCGATGCGGCGTTTCGGTTTCTTGGATTAGTACCTTCTTCAGGACAGATTCTACATCAAATTTAAAGATTTAAAAAAAAAACAGAGTTACTCTAAGTTGCATTGGTGCAGTCTATTACGTTTTCACAAGTTTATGATTAATCACAATTGTGGTTACTCCAGTTAATCTTTAGGCATCTCTAGTACAAAACAAACATCTATTTTACCACAGTGTTTTCAGTTTACACACTAATACCATTTTAAAATGTCTAAGGTTTTATTTAAACATTATTCCCCCCTTTTTTTTGAGACATTGAGTTATGCGAACATATTCACCATATTCTTTCTGTCCATACCCTTTGAACAAAACTAATACTGTTTACCTCTCCCATGGACTTGAGTGGTCCAATGCTTACGGAGCTTAGATGAAACAATTCCTATTCATGCACTAAAGGTATTTGTAAATTTGTTGCATACCTTAAAACCAGTGGAATAACTTCCCCACCGGACAACGTTTTCTGTTCAAAATCTTGCTGCCGTCTTACATATGGGCTTAATATTTGGTATTTCACCTTGGATAAGAAATAGATATAGGAAAAGGATATTACCACCTCCATTTTTACATGAGGTGTCCGCGTACACAGGGTCGAAATATCCCTGACTCCAAATATTGTATGTGAATATTAAAAATTGATATATACCTTTCATTTACACTTGGTATGCTTTGTCTTTGACTACCAGGAGGAGCCACCGTATTTTGTCCTATTTGGGTTTCTTCAATGACCCTGGGAAATATTAGATTGTTTAATTCTTACTTTATACCATTTGTTCCAATACAGAATATAGCCTCAAGGTGTTACTTATTAGTGGCTGATTTGTGACTCACCAGAAAGGTATTTCTGCTAATTGCAGTTCCTTGAATATTCTGATTCTCAGTTCTTTTTATGGATATCAGGGTTCGTGGCTGTATTAAAAAATAATGAAAACTTTCTTTGTATCTTAGTGAATTTACGCATGTTTCTCATTTAGTTGTTCCCAACTGGGAATCTATTTTTATACATGCTCTCAATTTTTAGTTGTCCATACAGGCACTTAATAGGAAAAACCATTAATGTGTCTTCCTCAATTTTGGCAATTTTTTCTTCAGTTATTACCAGTCTGGGAATCTATTTACAATTAAAGTATCAATGTTTGGAATTCTTCCTAACTTTTCATTATAATTCCTTTTTCTTTTTTTAAAAAGGGTTTAAAACTCGCCTATCCTATTGGTGATCCTTACCTTTTAATTAGCAATCGGCCTCCCTGCTCCTTGGTCCTGGCAGTCTATTCTGGCGTTTCTACGTCGGTCTGCTCCGATCCGGTAACAAGAACTGAATGTATGTCCTAACGCGATGTTCTTATATTAGACGCGCTTTGATTGGGTTGATATGTCCCCTTCAGTAATTGGTTGCCTACCGGCCAATCAGAGTAAGGTTGCCTAAGCAACCGAATGCTTTTCCCCGATCCGGAACCGGCATCATTCTATTATATTTATTGTCTCCTCTAACCTGGTTGCAAGAATGTTAGGAAATCTAACGCGTTTTTCTTTACCTCTATGTTCTAGCTTATGTGTTTTACGTGACGGAGTTTGATGTTTATTCAGAGTGTTTCTGTGTGGAAACACTACCATGCTGATTGGTTCTATGTAGGCCAATCAGGGTGAGGTTGCCTCGACAACCAAATGCTTGCCGCTTTCAATGCGGACTCGGCAATCCGTCTGCCTATCGCTTTGTTTACTATATTATCTGATGGCATTACAAGGTTGCTAGCGCGTTTTTCATTGGCTCATCGTATTGGCTTTTAGTTGCAGGATTGTTAGGTAATCTAACGCGTTTTTCTTCGCATCTTTGTGATTTACGTGGCGGAGTTTAATGTTTATTCAGAGTGCTTCTGTAAGGAGACACTCCCATGCCGATTGGTTCTCTGGGGGCCAATTAGGGTGAGGTTGCCTTGACAACCAAATGCTTGCCGCTTTTAATGCGGAATCGGCAGTCTATTTGCCTTGTGCTTCGTTTACTATTTTATCTGATAAAATTACAAGGATGCTAGCGCGTTTTTCATTGCCTCATCGTATTGGCTTTTAGTGTTTACGTGAGGGATACTGATATTTACTTAGAATCCTGCTATTTAGGAAAATTGTTAACATTCCGAAAGCGCAACTTAAACAAAATGCCTTCCCTCTGTGCTTATCCTTTGAAGAGAAGTGGATAGTAAAGTCATGGGTACACAAGTTTTGTTCATATCTTGTGACTCTGTCCAGTCTTATCCTTGGATAATTCTCTCCCAATCTTCCTTGGAGTTTAGGCCACACCTGACACTATTCAAGGTTGACATAAAGAATTGTTCCCTTCTTTTTCTTTTGTTATTCTGATTTCCACCTCTGGTATTCTCACTTATTCTTTCTAGACCACACCATTTTAAATCCTCAATTTTATGGCCAGCTTCCCTCCAGTGTTCCGTCAGGGGGGCTCCAATTTTGTTAGTCCTGATGGCTGAGCGGTGCTCATTCAGACGGAGCCTGAGTTCCCTAGACGTTTCACCTACATATGGTCTATTGCAGGGGCATTGAATGAGGTAGATTGCGTTAGTGGTTCTACAATTAATAAAACTCCTAATCTTAATTGTTTTGTCATTCACTGTGATCGTGCTGCCTTTAATTATATTACCACAATTGACACAACCTGCACATGGGTGGGTTCCTGTTGGTAAAGGCTTGCCATCTATGGTGGTTTGCACATTCCTGTGGGGCTCCTTGTATGTGTGTACAAGTGAGTTCCTAATTGTTCTGTTTCTCCTATATGAGATCATAGGTTTGGGGATGGGTTCCTGTGCCTTATCTGAGATTAGGTGCCAATTCCTATTTATTATATTTTTTACTTTAAAGCTCACTTGGGAGAAGTTGGTCACGAACATGATTGGCTGTTCTTTCTGTTGATTATTTTGTTCCTCTTTGAACAAATTTTCCCTATTAAAATATTTGGCCCTTTTGTAAGCATGTTTAATCATTCTCCTCGGATAGCCCCTTTCCAAGAATTTTTCTTTTAGTCTGTTGGCATGGTTTTCGTAATCTGCCATTGAGGTACAGTTCCTTCTTAGACGAAGGAACTGACCAAAGGGAATGTTATTTTTCTGTGATGGCGGGTGGTTGCTTTTATAATGGAGCATGCTGTTTCTATCAGCTGGTTTGGTATATAGTTCTACTGTTAGTCTCCCTTCTTGATGTTTGATAAGGATGTCCAGAAATTCAACTTGAGTCCTGCTGATGTGGGATGTGAATTTTAAGTTCGCATCTCCCAGGTTTAACCATATCAAAAATTCATTCAAGGTATCCATTTCACCTGTCCATATGAAGAAAATGTCATCAATGTAGCGCCCCCACTCCGAGATGTTTTCATAGAATGGGGCAGCTACATTGTAGACATGCTTCTCCTCGAATTTAGAAACATAAAGACATGCCAGGCTGGGGGCACAGGTAGCCCCCATGCTGGTCCCCTTAGTCTGTCTAAAGAGACTATCCCTGTATAGAAAAATGTTATTCTTGAGAATGATCGTAATGCACTCAATTATGAAGGTTTGGTGATCTGTTAGATCCTGTTCACCCTCTCCTAATATCTCCTCCATAATATTAATTGTGCTGTCTTGAGGGATATTGGTGTATAAGGCTTCAATATCCAGAGTCACCAATATCTGTGACTCTGGATTGAAGCTTAAGTTCTCTACTCTCTTAATCATTGAGGTGGTGTCCTTTATATATGCTTTCTGTTGTTGCACACGAGGTTGCAGGAAAATTTCGACGTACTTACTCAAAGGCTCAGTCAAGGACCCTATGCATGACACTATAGGTCTCATCGGAGGATCACTAATGTTTTTGTGCACCTTTGGGAGGCCATACAGTGCTGGGATTAGAGGGTCCTTATTTAGCATAAATGCAAATTCTTCTTCACATATGATGTCCTCTTCTTTCGCTAGCCTCAACATCCTCTCTATTTCTATCTTAAGGGTTTGCCATTCTTCTCTGTTGGATTTCTTGTAATGGTCACTATTATTTAATAGTTTCAACATTCTCTTATCATAGTCACTGCTGTTCATAAGAACAATACTTCCTCCCTTGTCAGCTGGTTTGACTATTAGGGCGCTGTTTTTCTCAAGCTCTTCTAGTGCCTCCTTCTCCTCTCTACTGAGATTGTATGATGTCCAATTTCTTTGTTTTAGAAGATTATCTATGCTTTTGTCCACTGACCTTTCAAAGGCCTCTACATCCTTATGTACAGTGTTGATAGGAGGAACCCATGTGGATTTGTTTTTTAGACCAGATTTGTTTTGTCGCACCATCTTATCTTTGCCATCAAAGAAGATCCGGAGTCTTATTTTACGGAAGAAGCTCTGCAGATCTCTTTCCAGGGTATATCTGTCTACATGGGAACATATGGCGTAACCTAATCCTTTTTCAAAGAGTTTTATCTCCATTGGGGTCAGTTGGTGGTCCGATAGGTTGATAACTGTTAGTTTCTCGTTCATGGAGCTTAGTCCCATTGTTTTTGGCTCCGAGTCCGAGGACGTTGAGGGTTCTGGGCTTGGGTGTATTGTGTCTGATTGTAATTGTTTCTGCCCCTTCCCCTCCCCCTTGGTTGACCAAACATCTGATTTCGCCTCTCTAAAAAAACTAGACCCTCTTTTGTTGTTTGTTGTTGTTTATTCATTTCACCATCCTGTTGTTGTCTATCGTTTACAAGTTCACCCTCTGAGTCAGTACTACTGTAAGAGGAATCAAAGAATCTTACACGTTTCCTAGATTGATTTCTAGGTTGATTCTGCCACTGTCTGCGGGGTTGGAAGTTTTCTTTGGGACGATCATAAAAATCTTTTTGAAGGTATGGATAAACAATTTCTGGGTTATAGTTTTCAATATCTTTTTTTAGTTTGTTGCTTTTCTTTTTAATTAGGTACTCACTATAACTATCAACATCATTTTGAATTTCTTTTAATTTCGCCTTTGCATCTTCCAAAGCATTACTGTCCCTTAGTTGACTCTCTAGTGCTTCAATCTCCTTTTTTTCAATGAATATAAATTCCTCTGCTGTCTCTATAATAAGTAAGATCCAGTCTCTACTGCATCTATTTGCCACCAAGGTCCATTTGTCTATGAATTTTTTATCTGTGATAAAAATCCCCGGTTCATTTGTCACTTGTAGACCCTTTGGGATAATACCACTCTTGCAGTATTCCACCAGGAACTCTGCGTGTAATTCTGCTCTTATCACTTTCTTTTTGAGGTTCCAGAGTTTTTCCCACTGTTCCTCGTCTGTTTTATCCAGTCTGATTGTGGTGGTATTCCGCGATCTCTTATTTATTAGTCTATCAAACTGATCTTCCGAGAAGCTGTATGTTTTTATACCCTCCATACTGGGAATAATTGATGTGTTTGTTATGTTGAGTCTAGGGGTATCTTTTCAATTTTATACCGCTATGCTAATTAGCATATACAAAACAAAACCTCCTCAGCTTACAAGCCGAGTATTTAAGTTAAAAAGTAAAGGAGGACCCCGCACAGGCTTATACAGGACTGGGGGGATAGTGAATCTTAAAAGACAGGGATGTCCCCACGAGAGAGCAGTCTTAGACTGAGTTTCACTCCTGGTTCTTAAATTCTAGGGTGAACATTTCATTCTAAAAGAAAAATATTTATGAAGCATGCCATTAATATGGCGGGAGAGGTAAAGTTACAATGATTTGTACTCGACTTCTATCAGTGTATGGTAAGACCAACTACTTACTTATATCACTAAAGATGCCAAATTCAGAAGGAGATGACTGTTATACACCCTTGTTCAAACTGCAGTTATTACGTATTCCCCACCATGAACACAATATTTAGTTGTTAAACAAAAAGAATAAACAAGACACAATGTCAAAAATGTAAAAGATAAAATGAAATAAAATTTTTCACACCATGAGTTACTCTGTCAAACATTTATTGTATATACACATTGTTAAAAAATTTCATTGTTACACAGTATAAAATTTTTTCAAAAACATTAAATACACTTGAATAAACACAGTTAAAAACAAAGAATCACAGGTCGACGCGGCGTTTCGGTTTCTTGGATTAGTACCTTCTTCAGGACAGATTCTACATCAAATTTAAAGATTTAAAAAAAACAGAGTTACTCTAAGTTGCATTGGTGCAGTCTATTACGTTTTCACAAGTTTATGATTAATCACAATTGTGGTTACTCCAGTTAATCTTTAGGCATCTCTAGTACAAAACAAACATCTATTTTACCACAGTGTTTTCAGTTTACACACTAATACCATTTTAAAATGTCTAAGGTTTTATTTAAACATTATTCCCCCCTTTTTTTTGAGACATTGAGTTATGCGAACATATTCACCATATTCTTTCTGTCCATACCCTTTGAACAAAACTAATACTGTTTACCTCTCCCATGGACTTGAGTGGTCCAATGCTTACGGAGCTTAGATGAAACAATTCCTATTCATGCACTAAAGGTATTTGTAAATTTGTTGCATACCTTAAAACCAGTGGAATAACTTCCCCACCGGACAACGTTTTCTGTTCAAAATCTTGCTGCCGTCTTACATATGGGCTTAATATTTGGTATTTCACCTTGGATAAGAAATAGATATAGGAAAAGGATATTACCACCTCCATTTTTACATGAGGTGTCCGCGTACACAGGGTCGAAATATCCCTGACTCCAAATATTGTATGTGAATATTAAAAATTGATATATACCTTTCATTTACACTTGGTATGCTTTGTCTTTGACTACCAGGAGGAGCCACCGTATTTTGTCCTATTTGGGTTTCTTCAATGACCCTGGGAAATATTAGATTGTTTAATTCTTACTTTATACCATTTGTTCCAATACAGAATATAGCCTCAAGGTGTTACTTATTAGTGGCTGATTTGTGACTCACCAGAAAGGTATTTCTGCTAATTGCAGTTCCTTGAATATTCTGATTCTCAGTTCCTTTTATGGATATCAGGGTTCGTGGCTGTATTAAAAAATAATGAAAACTTTCTTTGTATCTTAGTGAATTTACGCATGTTTCTCATTTAGTTGTTCCCAACTGGGAATCTATTTTTATACATGCTCTCAATTTTTAGTTGTCCATACAGGCACTTAATAGGAAAAACCATTAATGTGTCTTCCTCAATTTTGGCAATTTTTTCTTCAGTTATTACCAGTCTGGGAATCTATTTACAATTAAAGTATCAATGTTTGGAATTCTTCCTAACTTTTCATTATAATTCCTTTTTCTTTTTTTAAAAAGGGTTTAAAACTCGCCTATCCTATTGGTGATCCTTACCTTTTAATTAGCAATCGGCCTCCCTGCTCCTTGGTCCTGGCAGTCTATTCTGGCGTTTCTACGTCGGTCTGCTCCGATCCGGTAACAAGAACTGAATGTATGTCCTAACGCGATGTTCTTATATTAGACGCGCTTTGATTGGGTTGATATGTCCCCTTCAGTAATTGGTTGCCTACCGGCCAATCAGAGTAAGGTTGCCTAAGCAACCGAATGCTTTTCCCCGATCCGGAACCGGCATCATTCTATTATATTTATTGTCTCCTCTAACCTGGTTGCAAGAATGTTAGGAAATCTAACGCGTTTTTCTTTACCTCTATGTTCTAGCTTATGTGTTTTACGTGACGGAGTTTGATGTTTATTCAGAGTGTTTCTGTGTGGAAACACTACCATGCTGATTGGTTCTATGTAGGCCAATCAGGGTGAGGTTGCCTCGACAACCAAATGCTTGCCGCTTTCAATGCGGACTCGGCAATCCGTCTGCCTATCGCTTTGTTTACTATATTATCTGATGGCATTACAAGGTTGCTAGCGCGTTTTTCATTGGCTCATCGTATTGGCTTTTAGTTGCAGGATTGTTAGGTAATCTAACGCGTTTTTCTTCGCATCTTTGTGATTTACGTGGCGGAGTTTAATGTTTATTCAGAGTGCTTCTGTAAGGAGACACTCCCATGCCGATTGGTTCTCTGGGGGCCAATTAGGGTGAGGTTGCCTTGACAATCAAATGCTTGCCGCTTTTAATGCGGAATCGGCAGTCTATTTGCCTTGTGCTTCGTTTACTATTTTATCTGATAAAATTACAAGGATGCTAGCGCGTTTTTCATTGCCTCATCGTATTGGCTTTTAGTGTTTACGTGAGGGATACTGATATTTACTTAGAATCCTGCTATTTAGGAAAATTGTTAACATTCCGAAAGCGCAACTTAAACAAAATGCCTTCCCTCTGTGCTTATCCTTTGAAGAGAAGTGGATAGTAAAGTCATGGGTACACAAGTTTTGTTCATATCTTGTGACTCTGTCCAGTCTTATCCTTGGATAATTCTCTCCCAATCTTCCTTGGAGTTTAGGCCACACCTGACACTATTCAAGGTTGACATAAAGAATTGTTCCCTTCTTTTTCTTTTGTTATTCTGATTTCCACCTCTGGTATTCTCACTTATTCTTTCTAGACCACACCATTTTAAATCCTCAATTTTATGGCCAGCTTCCCTCCAGTGTTCCGTCAGGGGGGCTCCAATTTTGTTAGTCCTGATGGCTGAGCGGTGCTCATTCAGACGGAGCCTGAGTTCCCTAGACGTTTCACCTACATATGGTCTATTGCAGGGGCATTGAATGAGGTAGATTGCGTTAGTGGTTCTACAATTAATAAAACTCCTAATCTTAATTGTTTTGTCATTCACTGTGATCGTGCTGCCTTTAATTATATTACCATCTCGGAGTGGGGGCGCTACATTGATGACATTTTCTTCATATGGACAGGTGAAATGGATACCTTGAATGAATTTTTGATATGGTTAAACCTGGGAGATGCGAACTTAAAATTCACATCCCACATCAGCAGGACTCAAGTTGAATTTCTGGACATCCTTATCAAACATCAAGAAGGGAGACTAACAGTAGAACTATATACCAAACCAGCTGATAGAAACAGCATGCTCCATTATAAAAGCAACCACCCGCCATCACAGAAAAATAACATTCCCTTTGGTCAGTTCCTTCGTCTAAGAAGGAACTGTACCTCAATGGCAGATTACGAAAACCATGCCAACAGACTAAAAGAAAAATTCTTGGAAAGGGGCTATCCGAGGAGAATGATTAAACATGCTTACAAAAGGGCCAAATATTTTAATAGGGAAAATTTGTTCAAAGAGGAACAAAATAATCAACAGAAAGAACAGCCAATCATGTTCGTGACCAACTTCTCCCAAGTGAGCTTTAAAGTAAAAAATATAATAAATAGGAATTGGCACCTAATCTCAGATAAGGCACAGGAACCCATCCCCAAACCTATGATCTCATATAGGAGAAACAGAACAATTAGGAACTCACTTGTACACACATACAAGGAGCCCCACAGGAATGTGCAAACCACCATAGATGGCAAGCCTTTACCAACAGGAACCCACCCATGTGCAGGTTGTGTCAATTGTGGTAATATAATTAAAGGCAGCACGATCACAGTGAATGACAAAACAATTAAGATTAGGAGTTTTATTAATTGTAGAACCACTAACGCAATCTACCTCATTCAATGCCCCTGCAATAGACCATATGTAGGTGAAACGTCTAGGGAACTCAGGCTCCGTCTGAATGAGCACCGCTCAGCCATCAGGACTAACAAAATTGGAGCCCCCCTGACGGAACACTGGAGGGAAGCTGGCCATAAAATTGAGGATTTAAAATGGTGTGGTCTAGAAAGAATAAGTGAGAATACCAGAGGTGGAAATCAGAATAACAAAAGAAAAAGAAGGGAACAATTCTTTATGTCAACCTTGAATAGTGTCAGGTGTGGCCTAAACTCCAAGGAAGATTGGGAGAGAATTATCCAAGGATAAGACTGGACAGAGTCACAAGATATGAACAAAACTTGTGTACCCATGACTTTACTATCCACTTCTCTTCAAAGGATAAGCACAGAGGGAAGGCATTTTGTTTAAGTTGCGCTTTCGGAATGTTAACAATTTTCCTAAATAGCAGGATTCTAAGTAAATATCAGTATCCCTCACGTAAACACTAAAAGCCAATACGATGAGGCAATGAAAAACGCGCTAGCATCCTTGTAATTTTATCAGATAAAATAGTAAACGAAGCACAAGGCAAATAGACTGCCGATTCCGCATTAAAAGCGGCAAGCATTTGGTTGTCAAGGCAACCTCACCCTAATTGGCCCCCAGAGAACCAATCGGCATGGGAGTGTCTCCTTACAGAAGCACTCTGAATAAACATTAAACTCCGCCACGTAAATCACAAAGATGCGAAGAAAAACGCGTTAGATTACCTAACAATCCTGCAACTAAAAGCCAATACGATGAGCCAATGAAAAACGCGCTAGCAACCTTGTAATGCCATCAGATAATATAGTAAACAAAGCGATAGGCAGACGGATTGCCGAGTCCGCATTGAAAGCGGCAAGCATTTGGTTGTCGAGGCAACCTCACCCTGATTGGCCTACATAGAACCAATCAGCATGGTAGTGTTTCCACACAGAAACACTCTGAATAAACATCAAACTCCGTCACGTAAAACACATAAGCTAGAACATAGAGGTAAAGAAAAACGCGTTAGATTTCCTAACATTCTTGCAACCAGGTTAGAGGAGACAATAAATATAATAGAATGATGCCGGTTCCGGATCGGGGAAAAGCATTCGGTTGCTTAGGCAACCTTACTCTGATTGGCCGGTAGGCAACCAATTACTGAAGGGGACATATCAACCCAATCAAAGCGCGTCTAATATAAGAACATCGCGTTAGGACATACATTCAGTTCTTGTTACCGGATCGGAGCAGACCGACGTAGAAAAGCCAGAATAGACTGCCAGGACCAAGGAGCAGGGAGGCCGATTGCTAATTAAAAGGTAAGGATCACCAATAGGATAGGCGAGTTTTAAACCCTTTTTAAAAAAAGAAAAAGGAATTATAATGAAAAGTTAGGAAGAATTCCAAACATTGATACTTTAATTGTAAATAGATTCCCAGACTGGTAATAACTGAAGAAAAAATTGCCAAAATTGAGGAAGACACATTCATGGTTTTTCCTATTAAGTGCCTGTATGGACAACTAAAAATTGAGAGCATGTATAAAAATAGATTCCCAGTTGGGAACAACTAAATGAGAAACATGCGTAAATTCACTAAGATACAAAGAAAGTTTTCATTATTTTTTAATACAGCCACGAACCCTGATATCCATAAAAGGAACTGAGAATCAGAATATTCAAGGAACTGCAATTAGCAGAAATACCTTTCTGGTGAGTCACAAATCAGCCACTAATAAGTAACACCTTGAGGCTATATTCTGTATTGGAACAAATGGTATAAAGTAAGAATTAAACAATCTAATATTTCCCAGGGTCATTGAAGAAACCCAAATAGGACAAAATACGGTGGCTCCTCCTGGTAGTCAAAGACAAAGCATACCAAGTGTAAATGAAAGGTATATATCAATTTTTAATATTCACATACAATATTTGGAGTCAGGGATATTTCGACCCTGTGTACGCGGACACCTCATGTAAAAATGGAGGTGGTAATATCCTTTTCCTATATCTATTTCTTATCCAAGGTGAAATACCAAATATTAAGCCCATATGTAAGACGGCAGCAAGATTTTGAACAGAAAACGTTGTCCGGTGGGGAAGTTATTCCACTGGTTTTAAGGTATGCAACAAATTTACAAATACCTTTAGTGCATGAATAGGAATTGTTTCATCTAAGCTCCGTAAGCATTGGACCACTCAAGTCCATGGGAGAGGTAAACAGTATTAGTTTTGTTCAAAGGGTATGGACAGAAAGAATATGGTGAATATGTTCGCATAACTCAATGTCTCAAAAAAAAGGGGGGAATAATGTTTAAATAAAACCTTAGACATTTTAAAATGGTATTAGTGTGTAAACTGAAAACACTGTGGTAAAATAGATGTTTGTTTTGTACTAGAGATGCCTAAAGATTAACTGGAGTAACCACAATTGTGATTAATCATAAACTTGTGAAAACGTAATAGACTGCACCAATGCAACTTAGAGTAACTCTGTTTTTTTTAAATCTTTAAATTTGATGTAGAATCTGTCCTGAAGAAGGTACTAATCCAAGAAACCGAAACGCCGCGTCGACCTGTGATTCTTTGTTTTTAACTGTGTTTATTCAAGTGTATTTAATGTTTTTGAAAAATTTTTATACTGTGTAACAATGAAATTTTTTAACAATGTGTATATACAATAAATGTTTGACAGAGTAACTCATGGTGTGAAAAATTTTATTTCATTTTATCTTTTACATTTTTGACATTGTGTCTTGTTTATTCTTTTTGTTTAACAACTAAATATTGTGTTCATGGTGGGGAATACGTAATAACTGCAGTTTGAACAAGGGTGTATAACAGTCATCTCCTTCTGAATTTGGCATCTTTAGTGATATAAGTAAGTAGTTGGTCTTACCATACACTGATAGAAGTCGAGTACAAATCATTGTAACTTTACCTCTCCCGCCATATTAATGGCATGCTTCATAAATATTTTTCTTTTAGAATGAAATGTTCACCCTAGAATTTAAGAACCAGGAGTGAAACTCAGTCTAAGACTGCTCTCTCGTGGGGACATCCCTGTCTTTTAAGATTCACTATCCCCCCAGTCCTGTATAAGCCTGTGCGGGGTCCTCCTTTACTTTTTAACTCGAGTTGAATTCTGCCAGGATTCTCCCTTTTGCAGCTACAAACAATGGTTTGATTATGGCGGTTAGGCACAGAAAGAATACACCCAACTACACGTAGAGAGGGGGCGAGTCTGGATCTAAATAGTATTTTTTTTCCAGTAAACAATGTTTGGATGCCTATTAGATGAATGCTAACCAATGTCCAGGGTACAGGGTTTTTTTGGTATTGACGTTTGTTGAGTGGAGGGCTATCCCGTAGGTACCGTTATTTTCCTCTTGTCTCCTTTTTGTATTACACATGGTTCTAGGAACCGACACTGACATGACAGGATATGGCTCTAAACCTCATTTACCGCCCGCACCAGGCACTTATCTGAAATTGCCTGCGGAATCTCAATGGGTCACAGTTACCAGCCGAGTGAAAGTCATATTAGTCAATTGTGATGAGAAAGTCGGAACTTAGGATATTAACCTTTTTTTTCTCTGAATAAATGACGTCATCTGCACATATAAATTGAAGAAATATTTCTTCATATCACAAATAAAAATACGTCCGAATTCGTGCAAATGGAGATGTCTTCTGTTCCTTATCAAGCTCACAGTTCTTGAAAGAATTCCCGCTGTCTGAGGATATTAAAAAACACATTTCTGCTACACATATTGCCTTATTGCATTGAAGATGTCCTGTCGATTGGCGGAAGCAGGGTGGAGGTCACTCCAGCAGTGTGCACAGTTAAACAGTTAATAGTGTTCTGCCATCCAGAAATATACTATTCTTTTTAATTTAAGGGGTGAAATTAACATGGCTTTGAGGTTAGAGAAAGAGTGGTATTAGAGTGTATGCCAGTCTCCATCTTCATTGACTTTAAAAGGGCCCATGTAGTGTAGAGATAAAAAGCACAGTTCTCTCAACACAGTCCTGCATCTGTCACAGTCACCAGCATTAGGCATTCTACAGCATTGCTTTGTTTGATGATATGGGCTGAATTATGAGATGCATTGTGCATCATTTACCCGGATGACCCCTTGTCTGTAACTTCAAAGCTTCCTCAGATATGGAGCTGACATGGAGGATGGCAAAGAAGCAATCAGATTGCTCAATAGTCGTCAGAGCCAGTTCTGATCAACCCTTTTTTTTCAAGCAAAGAGCTTTATACTATCCCTCGGTCCACCTCCTTGTACTTGAAGAGCATCCTTTCATTAGAGGGGCATAAGAAATGTAAAGTATATAGAAAAGTAGCTGTTAGCAGAAAGAAGGATGAGCTCGTCTCTGTACCAAAATCATCCATAACTTGTAATGTGCTGTACATATCTTACCAAGAAATCTAGAGTAGTCAGGAATAATAACATATTTCAGTTTGGAATTTACATATCTACAATTATATTTGGTTTAATAAATAGTTATTCATTACATCTGTAGAACGTTTTTCCAATTATGTTGGCCAAAAATTATCATTTTTAGAGTAAGTTGTACTGACTGGAAAGCTAAATAATTAATGCATCACCTAATGGACCACCACATTGTTCCCTTAGGGAAGCAATAACAGTTATATATTAATCAGGAAACAGTGGATGGATGAGAGAAACTCAATCCACAACAGACAAATGGTGGTGCCACAAGAGATCTTTGTCCCAGCAGATAACAACACCCTTCATTAGTCCTGCACCAGGAAATCTAAACGCACTTGGCAGTACAATGCCAGGAGAGCTAATACCAACCACTTTTCCTGTTTAGATGGCCATCTCAGAGATGTTGTACATGTTTTCCTGCGTCTGTTAGCTAACACATGTAGCAAAGTCACTGTCAGTAATGCCGAGTTGATGGTAATTTATTCCAGGGGAATGCTCAGTACCAGAGTCTCACACTATTATGACAAGGGGCTATTGATTTCCACGGTGTTCTACTGCACTTAGAGGGTGCAGAGTGTCATTGTACTACCCAATTATTCCAGAGGCATGTGTACTACCAGAGAGTTGCTTGTATATCAAAGGGATTCCCAGAGCCCATGGGGTTCCCAACACCAAAGTGCTGCTCAATTATGGCCAGAATTGACTACCTGCAATTGTAATGCTCAGTTTTGACAGTTAAGCCCTTACAACCTATGTCACTGCTTCATTATACCAGAGCGCTACTCCAGTAATTCAAGTGTCTCCCAGTACAAGAATCTTATTTATGGCAGGAAACTGCTCAATGTACGTGCCCCTGCTCAATGCCGTAGGCAGCTCTCGGTGCTTATAGCAGTGTGCAGCTTAATTAATCATAGGATCTCCTGTATGCCACAGTGCTGATCAGATCTGCTTGGAAAATTCATTGAGCTGCTGCTACCAACCCCAATGCCTCTTATATGTAGTCTCCAACCCGGTGTTTTTAGGGATGTAGTTGTGGAGGTAAAAGAGGGAATGGGCAGGCTGAAGAATGAATTACATGGCAGCTTTCATTTTGACTGCTGAAAATTGAGTTGAGGGTGCACTCATGCACCTTTCCGCCGAGGTCACCACTGCAGCCACATGCCTCTTGCAGTCCCTGGCATCACCAACTCCTCCTCATGGAATTCATGGACTGAGCCCTGGCAATCGTGGCCACTTTTCCATCTATCTTAAAATCAGACATTGGAAACGTCTTATGGGGATTTGTGGTAATGCGTTCCTGCAGAGATTAGTCGTAACTCGTAAGCGATTGGTGCCTACTTTTTGCCAGGAGCTTAAAAGCTGCAGTGATAGGCCACCTTTACAACTTCTGCATTCTTATAGGCAGCGCCTAGAAGGGGACATTGAGGAAAGCACTTGCCGGGGCTGCGAGCGAGCGCGTGGGCTCTCTGGGACTACATTTCCCAGGAGCGCCCGCCAGCCCTGAAGAGCTACACCTGGGCCGCTCTCCCCGACCCCTCCTACCCTTCCACCGACCATTTATCAACTGCTCTCGCTGTGATAGCGAGTGGGACGCCTTGCTTTTTGCTTCTACCTGCCTGGATTCTCTTGTCTGCAACCACCAGCCACCAGCCTACTCCTTGCGGAACCCGCTTTGCGGGTCCCGCTGCGTGAAGAGTGTTTGCAGCGCCTAGAAGGGGACATTGAGGAAAGCACTTGCCGGGGCTGCGAGCGAGCGCGTGGGCTCTCTGGGACTACATTTCCCAGGAGCGCCCGCCAGCCCTGAAGAGCTACACCTGGGCCGCTCTCCCCGACCCCTCCTACCCTTCCACCGACCATTTATCAACTGCTCTCGCTGTGATAGCGAGTGGGACGCCTTGCTGTTTGCTTCTACCTGCCTGGATTCTCTTGTCTGCAACCACCAGCCACCAGCCTACTCCTTGCGGAACCCGCTTCGCGGGTCCCGCTGCGTGAAGAGTGTTTGCAGCGCCTAGAAGGGGACATTGAGGAAAGCACTTGCCGGGGCTGCGAGCGAGCGCGTGGGCTCTCTGGGACTACATTTCCCAGGAGCGCCCGCCAGCCCTGAAGAGCTACACCTGGGCCGCTCTCCCCGACCCCTCCTACCCTTCCACCGACCATTTATCAACTGCTCTCGCTGTGATAGCGAGTGGGACGCCTTGCTGTTTGCTTCTACCTGCCTGGATTCTCTTGTCTGCAACCACCAGCCACCAGCCTACTCCTTGCGGAACCCGCTTCGCGGGTCCCGCTGCGTGAAGAGTGTTTGCAGCGCCTAGAAGGGGACATTGAGGAAAGCACTTGCCGGGGCTGCGAGCGAGCGCGTGGGCTCTCTGGGACTACATTTCCCAGGAGCGCCCGCCAGCCCTGAAGAGCTACACCTGGGCCGCTCTCCCCGACCCCTCCTACCCTTCCACCGACCATTTATCAACTGCTCTCGCTGTGATAGCGAGTGGGACGCCTTGCTGTTTGCTTCTACCTGCCTGGATTCTCTTGTCTGCAACCACCAGCCACCAGCCTACTCCTTGCGGAACCCGCTTCGCGGGTCCCGCTGCGTGAAGAGTGTTTGCAGCGCCTAGAAGGGGACATTGAGGAAAGCACTTGCCGGGGCTGCGAGCGAGCACGTGGGCTCTCTGGGACTACATTTCCCAGGAGCGCCCGCCAGCCCTGAAGAGCTACACCTGGGCCGCTCTCCCCGACCCCTCCTACCCTTCCACCGACCATTTATCAACTGCTCTCGCTGTGATAGCGAGTGGGACGCCTTGCTGTTTGCTTCTACCTGCCTGGATTCTCTTGTCTGCAACCACCAGCCACCAGCCTACTCCTTGCGGAACCCGCTTCGCGGGTCCCGCTGCGTGAAGAGTGTTTGCAGCGCCTAGAAGGGGACATTGAGGAAAGCACTTGCCGGGGCTGCGAGCGAGCGCGTGGGCTCTCTGGGACTACATTTCCCAGGAGCGCCCGCCAGCCCTGAAGAGCTACACCTGGGCCGCTCTCCCCGACCCCTCCTACCCTTCCACCGACCATTTATCAACTGCTCTCGCTGTGATAGCGAGTGGGACGCCTTGCTGTTTGCTTCTACCTGCCTGGATTCTCTTGTCTGCAACCACCAGCCACCAGCCTACTCCTTGCGGAACCCGCTTCGCGGGTCCCGCTGCGTGAAGAGTGTTTGCAGCGCCTAGAAGGGGACATTGAGGAAAGCACTTGCCGGGGCTGCGAGCGAGCACGTGGGCTCTCTGGGACTACATTTCCCAGGAGCGCCCGCCAGCCCTGAAGAGCTACACCTGGGCCGCTCTCCCCGACCCCTCCTACCCTTCCACCGACCATTTATCAACTGCTCTCGCTGTGATAGCGAGTGGGACGCCTTGCTGTTTGCTTCTACCTGCCTGGATTCTCTTGTCTGCAACCACCAGCCACCAGCCTACTCCTTGCGGAACCCGCTTCGCGGGTCCCGCTGCGTGAAGAGTGTTTGCAGCGCCTAGAAGGGGACATTGAGGAAAGCACTTGCCGGGGCTGCGAGCGAGCGCGTGGGCTCTCTGGGACTACATTTCCCAGGAGCGCCCGCCAGCCCTGAAGAGCTACACCTGGGCCGCTCTCCCCGACCCCTCCTACCCTTCCACCGACCATTTATCAACTGCTCTCGCTGTGATAGCGAGTGGGACGCCTTGCTGTTTGCTTCTACCTGCCTAGATTCTCTTGTCTGCAACCACCAGCCACCAGCCTACTCCTTGCGGAACCCGCTTCGCGGGTCCCGCTGCGTGAAGAGTGTTTGCAGCGCCTAGAAGGGGACATTGAGGAAAGCACTTGCCGGGGCTGCGAGCGAGCGCGTGGGCTCTCTGGGACTACATTTCCCAGGAGCGCCCGCCAGCCCTGAAGAGCTACACCTGGGCCGCTCTCCCCGACCCCTCCTACCCCTTCTACCTATTGGGTGCACACTCCACAATAAGCCACCAGTACTCCCGCAGCGCGGGAGAGCGCGCGGGAGAAGCCCGGGACAAGGGCGGGACCGTCTGTGGCCGTCCGGGGCCGTCCGGGGCCGCAGGAGGCCGGGCTGGGCCACCCCCTTATTATCTACAGACTTGTTTTTGGATATAATTCATTTGTCTTGTGTTCACTTGGATCATCCAGTTATTTGAAGGTAGCAGGGGGGTGTGCACTATGGCTAATACTTTAAATACCTCTGCCTTGCAGTCCTCTATGGGTGAGGCTGAGAAGGCGGTTATGGGGCCTCTAGATACGTACTTCAAACGCCTGCCCCAAGACATCGATAGGGAGATTGCTTTGGCGGAAAGACGCGCCGGGCGAAGGCTATCGATTGAGCTTATGAAAAACCCACTTGATAAACATATAGGCCAAAGTTTCCCTGCATTGGTCACCCCGCTATCTTCCACAGTACTGCCACTTATACACGATACATTGTATGATATATCTGTATCCAATGAGCCACTGGGTACCTCTCCTGTAGATATAGTGGTTACCACCTTATCGTCAGAGCATTTAAATGGTTCTAATACAGCACTAAGGGGGCAAGACGCTATACCAAAAGCATGTGCTCAAGCACAGGCCATTAAGCCTAAACCATGCTCAAAGAGGAAAAGGGCCACAACCATAAAAAAATCTCAAGTCCCAAATCCTGCAAGGAAGGTCAGGAAGCTGGCCATTAAAACACCCATAATTTATGTTCCAGCTGAAAATTCTAGTGAGGTAACAACGGGCGAGGAATTGGCAGTCCTAATAGGTGCAGAAAATCCAATGATTCCTGCATCATCAGTAACAGAAATAAACCCCATTACTCTAGCAGCCCCTGGGCAAATGAGGTCTAATCCGGAATATCTATTGGATTTGGAAAAACTAATACGCTCCCTCTTAAATCCCCTCGAGACTAGACTTGAGAAGTTAGCAAAACAATTGGATCATCTTGAGCAGGCTAGCTTAGATAATTTCTTTTCAGTAAAATCATTAATTAAGTCCCATAATAAATTGGGATAGAATGGGACAAAAAATAACCTAGCCGAGCGGGATTTAGGTGCCACGGTGGTCGAATTGACTCCCCCAATAGTGAGTGGTGCATCTACTCAGCAGAATCAGGGACAGAATAATAAGAACATAGCAGTACCCTTACCTTCTGTAAACAATAGTTGTTCTGGGAGAACTAAGACCAGCTGTATTAGTGCAACGGTTAAAGGTACCAAGGATGGCATTAAAAACTGTGCCCCCGTGGCTAATAAAAATAGTTCACTCCTACCAACTATTATGGAACGTGACCAGGGTACATTAATAGACACAGATAAAAACCTAGGTAAGCATGTTGATGGATCAAATGGGCCGCTTGCCTCCCAGATAGTAAATAGGGGCGGCCATGTAAGGGATGGCAACACCACAGCCGGTGGAAATAATGCTAACATGGCTGTGGGAAATAGTGCTCTTTCAAGCCTTGCTGCCCCAGAACGCTGCCCACCAAAATTATATGTTAACAAACCTTCAATTTGGATTCCCCCGGTTCAACTCACCCCTGATTCCTATCCATATGTGGCCATTCTCACCAACGTCCCACCCTTACTGGAAGGCCAAAGGGAAACATATGACATGTTAAAAAATAAAGCCATGTATTGGCTGCGGGTCAATAGACCTCTGCCAGGGGGTGTGGACGGCCTGATTATTGGGGTTAGAAGAGTCAATTGGATTGGGAATACTTTGAAAAAGCAGGGGGGTGAGTGTATCATAATTAACTTCCAAGACCCAAGGGTAGTAGGGTTAATCACGAAACCGGGATGGAATATTAGCATTGGTGGGATTGGCGTTGTGGACTTGACTTTTTTCTATCCTAGATCTGTGTCCTCTCATCCGGGGGGGAATGAGTCACTGAGAATTAGTTTGCCTTCTTGGGCAGAGGTCAGCTCTTTCCCTGCCCCTATCTTGTGTCCAAATGATAGTTATAAACAGGTATATAACTTTGATGGTGGAGCAGGGTACATGAGATGGGGATGCTGACGGAATTCAGTTGAACTTTTTGACTCAGTTGTACAAATGGACAGGGAAATCGCCGTGGAGCCAATTCTGTCACCCAAGGGGGATGCAATGTGTAATTTAGCAGAAGCGGTCCCAGACAGGGAATGTGGAAGTATGAGGGGGGGGCAATATGGTATGCCAGGACGATTGGGGGGGTGATCCTAGACCGCAATTCAGTTTTGGTACAAATGATGCCAATGTGGCCAACTGTGCAAATATTGCTATGGGAGAGGGCGGTGACTGTGAGATCTTGACTAATTCACCGGTCATGGTAGCTACTGAAAGGGGGACCGGTAAAGGTGACACCACGGGGAGGTTTCTTTCATGGAATATAGCAGGTTTGGCTTCCAGATTGTTGTCTCAAGATTGGTTAGATTTTGTTAATGGGTTTGAAATGTGCCTATTCCAGGAGACGTGGGCTTGTGATTCAATCTACCTGCCAGGTTATCTAAATTTTTGTATACCAGCAACTCGGGGCCCTAGGGGCAGGCCTACGGGAGGTCTAACAGCTTGGGTCAAGCAGAATTCTCAAGTCAAAATAAAAGTCATTGACCTATGCTGTAAGGATATACAATTATTGAGGTTAACATTAGGACAGGGCGGTGTGATAGATATCTATAACATCTATGCTAGGGGGTTAAGTGCTGGGAATTCCCCCACCCTTGAAGCTCTATCAACCTCCCTTGAATCTAAGGCACTTGGTAATAGAGTGGTTGTGGCAGGTGATCTGAATAGGACTTTTGAGCCTTTGGAAAATACTGAACATCCGATAGGTCAAGAGGAGGATACTCTATGGGGCGTCCCAAACCTAAACCTTCCACCAGTGAAGCGGTGGACTAAGGATGTATTGTTGTTGAATTCGTTATGTCTGGAGTATGGCTTGAGGGCCCTTAATGGCAGGACAAAAAGTGACCAAGGAGGAAATTGCTCATTCGACAATGGGCATAGCAAGAGCAGGATCGACTATGTCATTTGTAGTCTTGAGCTATGGTGTGGCGTGGGCGACATGGAAATTGTGGGGAGAATAGAAAGTGATCATAACCCACTCAGTGTTACCCACTCATGGTGGAGGGCTGCGTCTGTCCACTTAGTGTCAGGTAGCGAAATTGTACCTGTTATAGCAAACGATTTAAGAAGGGTGAAATGGCCAAATGTGCTGGCCAACTTAGCCACTGTGGAGCACATTAATCTGGAGGTGGATAATGCTATTGCCGCTATGGAATCAGTATACCCTGTAACACCGGGCTCCTCTATAATAGCAGACATACACGACACATTCTTCCTTTTGATAAGACCGTATTTTATCAAATCAGTTAGGGCAAATAGAAAACCACCCATCAAACTGGCGAGGTGGTTTAATAAGCAGTGCAGGGCAACTAGACTGGAGTTGGGCAGGGCAATCAAAAGCAGGGACAAGGCTTTGATTAGCACTGCTAGGAAACAATATAAGGAGAACATTCGCAAGGCTAAGAAGCTGTGGGACGAGGAACATTGGGAGGAGTTACTTGAGGCCTCTGGGCAAAAAGACTCAAGACTCTTTTGGAAAATTATGAAATGGGGCAGAGGTGGTACGCCAAACAACCCCGATAATAATGTTAATGAAGCCTCATGGGTCGAGTATTTCCAACCCCAGTATGCGGAGAATAGGGATATAATGGACATTGAACCAATCCCTGTGGTATTTTCCAAGGGAGACTTATTCTCAACTACAGAAGCAGAACTTGTAATTTCATCACTGCAGGGGGGGAAAGCTCCAGGGTTGGATGGAATTCCCTCAGATATTTTCAAACATGATAAGGTTCGGTGGGCAAAATATGCGACTGTGCTGGGAAATGCCCTTGCAAAAGGGGCAAAAATCCCGGATGTCTGGAAGGGGGCAATCATAATTCCGATCTTTAAGAAAGGCGATCGATCGCTCCCGGCAAATTACAGACCTATAAGTTTGCTGGCCACTATCCAGAAAGTGGTGGGTAAGATGGTGGTCGACAAACTTATGGCCTGGGTAGACGAAAACAATGCCTTATCCCCCTACCAGGCAGGATTTAGACGAGCAACCAGCACGGTTGATCAAATTTTTCGCTTCACTATGCTACGGTGGGGGACTGTACTCCTTGGCGAGGGCAGCCTTTATGTAGCATTTGTAGATCTGAGGGCTGCCTTCGATCTGGTGCCCAGGAGTAAGCTGTGGGGTGTTTTGAGCAAGATAGGGGTTCCACTCGAACTACTCACATTAATAATGCGTCTCCACGAAAGCAATTTCGCTAAAGTCCAGTGGGGGAGGAACGGGGAATCTTCCATCAATTTCCCCGTTGAGCGGGGGGTACGTCAGGGTTCAGGGTTGTGCTATGGCACCCCTGCTGTTCTCCTTGTTCATTAATGGTATAGTCGATAGGATGGTGGATGCGAGGGTTGACGCACCTTCGCTGGCGGGCATCAGGGTTCCGATCCTGATGTTCGCCGACGATACCTTGATTGTGTCCAAAACCCCGGCAGGACTCCAGCGAGCCTTGAACATATTTGATATGTTCTGCAAGGAACGGGGTCTCGAAGTTAATGTAAATAAAACTAAGCTGATGGTCTTTGGGCAAAAGCGCCAAGTCCAACCCAGGGTATCTCTGAACAGTATTAGACTAGAGGTAGTAAATGTTTTTACATACCTAGGGGTGGAGATATCAAGTAAATTTGGTTGGTCAAGACATATTGAGAAGGCGGTTTTGAAACACCAGCAGATTTCAGGAGCGCTTCGAGTGGAACAAGCAAAATCTAAAACCAGGCCTATTAAACCGGTTCTCATGGTATATGACGCAAAAGCCTTGGGCGCAGCCCTTTACGGGGCTGAAGTCTGGGGCTTTGAGAGGTTTGACACGCTCCAAAGATCTGAGAACAGGTTTCTGAGAGGGATAACTAGTCTTCCCCAAAGTACCCCACTAATACCGCTTGGCCTGGATTTAGGAAGAAGATCGCTCAGTGATCGTGCCCGACTAAGGCCTATCCTCTACTGGAGACGGTTGTGGACGACCCCAGAAATTAGACACTATGCTGAGGGGTTTTCTGCTCTAGTCAAATCAGATGCCTTCCATAAAATTACATGGCTAAAAAAGCTCAGGGACGCCCTTGCTGAGCTCGGTCTCTCCAAACTTTGGGAAAATCCCTCTGGGGAAGTGTTTCCTAGTAAAGCAACTATAAAAGCTATATATTGGGATTATATTGACCAGAGGTTTTGGAGGAGTGCGACCTCGGAATCTATGGGGGGTAGGTTTATGGAAATTAAAACAAGACCTGCATTAGAACAGTACTGGGACACTTTAACTGTTCCGTTAGACAGGAAATTATTTTTCCAGCTAAGGGCAGGCTCCCTCCCCCTGAGGTCATTGACGTCCAATTGGGGAACTAATAGTAGTTCATGTTGCCCGACATGTGGCGCCCCCAATGAAAGTATAGCACATTTTTTATTCCTGTGTGAGGCCTATGTAAACCCAAGAAAATTGTGGCTGGCACCTGTTTGCAGGAACCTTGGTGTCTTAAGTGGTGTCGAGGGGCTGAGAATTATTTGTTCCTCAACCGAATTGCCTATAGTAGTAGGAACGGCAAAATACCTGGGGTGGGCCTGGTCCATAAGGCGGAGGGCCCTAACTCAGAATAGGCTTTGAATCTCGTTTTCTTGCTTGTATGAATTGCACTGTTAATATTCCGATGGAGAGAATTATGAATTTTAGCTATAATATGTTGCTAAATGCACGTAATGAGTTTTGATTGTTCAATTTTGGTTATGGTCCACAACGTGGGCGATTTTGCTTTTTAACTTGCATTTAGCTCATGTATATTGTGGGAAAGCTTATATTAATTTTCTGGTGAATATTTTACGTGTGTATACTGTGTATTTTAATCTGAAAATTAAGTGTCAATGTATGTTTAGAGTTTTTTTAAATGTGTAATTTTATATGTGTGTGCTTTTATGAGTGTATAACTCGAATAAAGCTTTTCAAACAGCATTCTTATAGCTCCTACTACATTTACTTGAGTCTGCTGTCTAGCCATTGGCCCAGGGTCTTCTTTCTTAAACAAATTTATTACCATAATGAAGCACAAATGTAACATAAACATCCATGTGATAACAAGGTTTGTAAACAGTGGAATTACCATGAGCTGAGTTACACTGCATCGCAGGCTGTTTCACTTGGATTTCATCACTGAATTTTTCACAGAAAATTAACCCCACCTGAAGCAGGTGGGAAGTCAGTTTAGGTTCTCAGAACCAATTGCCTCCTAGTATCATAAACGTGAATGAAATGTTGCAGTCAGCCAGCATTGACATAGCTATATCACATGCTATTTATTCATCACTTTATTCATGCATGCCAACAGGAATTAGACGGAAAATACTAAATGAAAAATTATTTTAGGAGAGGATAAGAAGAAGGGTTCTGAGGTTAATATATATTATAAGGGTCAACCCACACATTTCACACCTTCACTGCAAACCAAAGCGACCTCTACAGCATCATATCCATACTGTGCCTCAAAGAGGAAGACTTCTATCCCAACACAGGCATGCTTGTTAAACTGCTAGTAGTCTCCCATTTTTGTGCCCCTGGTGCCTGTCACATGTTGTTGCCCTGGTAGATGTAATCTCACAAAACAGCCAGGTAGGCCAAATGTGTTTTTTTCTAAATGCCTGACCTTCCTAGGTAATGATTTCTGTGAGCTTGTGCTTGTTGAACAGGCGGATCCTTTTATTGTCTTTCTGTTATTCCTCCCAAGGTGTAAACCTGTGTCTCAAGAAGTCTGCTCCAAATGTTCCAACACTACTGTCATAGTAGTGAATGCATCCTGAAGGCCCAGATTGCTGATGGCCATTTACTGTTTAATGGTCAAGGTGGGCCCAGCAAAATCTGTCATCGCAGGACTCTAGTTTGATCTCTTATTTGCCTCTGGCATTCCTTTCCAGTGCAGGATGCTCTGTTCTTCGTTGTTGTCTCTCAAACAGTTTAAAGTTCAGACGACCGCCTGGATGAACAGTTGCAAACAAAGGAAAGAGCTCTAGCAGGGTAAATCTATAGGAAACTTCTAAAGAGGCGTACTTTTTATTTGTAACCTATGGTGGAACTACTGCCTTGTGTAATTACATCATTTTTGAATCAATATAAAGTGTATCAGTTGAATGTATACAGGTATTGCTGTACCAAAAAATATAAAAGGCACTGATTGCAAGAGTCAATTTGTTATTCCCAAAACTTTAAAAAAAATAATGTTTTTAATCAATTTTCAAAAGCAAGTAGTGAGTCACAGCCCATTGGCTATACTCTATCAATTCCTTATACAAACTTGTATCAGAATTTGAAAACAAAGTACTGGCTAAAAATTAGATGAACAAGGTGTTCGCAATGACGGATAACATGCCCTTCTCTAGGCAACAATAGAAAAAAAACATCTTCAGGTACCAACAATAATTCATGCTCGATAAGCTTGTAAATAGTTCAAATTAATTGAATCCAACATTGATTTTTTGGTCAATGCTCCACTGGGTTTTTATCTTTCTTTTAAATGAATGTAGTTGGTACTGGATAATGAAAGTCAATGCATTATGTCCTCTTTAGGACAGTGTGGGAGCGGTATCGCCCAAGCTACAAATGATTCTGACCAGTATAAGGAGCTTTCCGGAAAGGAAACCCATAGTGACAATTTGAGTTTAGGGCCAATGGCAAACAAATATGTCTGTGGAGACCACAGACTGGCACAGAGTGAATCGTCCTTTCGAGATGTCTGGTGCTGTGAACTGCAACTCTCTCTTATTAGTACTCTGTCATTGTTGTGTGGAAGTTATCTGGAATCTAAAACGGGTCACATCTGCGATTCTCAAACTCTCCTTAATTCCTTGCTCTGCGGTGGGCACGTACGTTTCTAGAATGAACAGTTCAAGCTCACATCTATTGGCCTGTTTAGATGGGTAGTTTCTGTCCATATTCTGCAGTGTGGCAGTGAATCAAGCATAGATATTAACAAAGCTTATTGTAGTTGCTGCAGTGTGGTGAATAGATTAACCTTTGGTGAAACACTCTATAGATGCAGGCTGTTCAACATCTAGGATACTGTGTTCTCTAATGCTGGGTGTACAAGGAGACACTGGCGCACATATAGAAATACCACTTTTTGTTTTGAATACAGTTCCTTTAGGTGCTTCCAAACCAAATAAGAGAAGAGAACACCCCACTTCCCTACACACAATCCTTGGATTGAACAATGTTTCAACAGTGTTTGGAGCACACCAATTATCAACAATCTAATTAGATAATATCCAGCACAAAAACCCAACAGTAATCCATTGGGCTCCTGATGATCTTTTTTCTTTTATTTCATCAACTCCAATCCCTTATGCCAACGCGTTTCGCCTTGGTTCGGATAACCAAACGGCTTCCTCAGGGCTGGAAATAATACAAAAGCGCCTTTACAATCAAATTCTTATGTGCTATTCAGTCAATGTTAAAGAGCCCACAACACCAACAACCCTGTGCACACACTAAAACGCAAGTCCGTGACATATGCATGATATATATTAAGTATGGGCGAATTTTGCGAATTCGCGATACTCGAATTCGTGCGAAAGCGTACTCGCGGTCCGCAAAATCCGCGAACTTTTGCGAGATTGCAGAATTTTTTATTTTTGCATGTTCGCTGGATTTTTTGCAGCATTGCTACAGCGAAGTTACCCATTCGGTCGTACATGGACGCGGCCATCTTGTTTTCACTGTTCGCGTTGCGTATTTCTGTTTCCGGGCACTAGTTGCATGCTCGCGTTGTGCATTTCCTACTTGCGGGGCGCAATTGCGTGTTCGCACCCGTTTTGCGTGCTCGCAGGGGGAATATCACACGTGGTTGCAATGGACGCGGCCATCTTGTTTTTTAGGGCTCGCCTGCTGTGCGCATGCGCACAGCTGGCAAGCTCTATAGGGGCTTACCCAGTGTTTAACCACCACTGGCGATTCCTTGCAGTGCACGAAGCTCGTGCACAATGCCACCAGCCGCCTGCCTGCCTGCCTCGCATTACCACATCAAAGGCAGCCCTCCCAGCGCATTTGTCACCCCCTAATTATTCACGGCCTGCCGGCCGTACTTTCAGTTTAGTCTCCTTTTATAACTTCTTTAACTTGTTGTATTTTGCTGACTGGGTTCCGATGATCAAAAGAAACTTTGAGAAAGCTTTTCCAACTAGAGGAACGAATGGAATGTACCGGGAAGCTGCAGTTTGTTGCTCGACATAGAGGTTATGTATGTGGGAGGAGGTCGCGCAAGAGACTTTGATTTTGCACTTCAGAATGAGAAACTTCCTGACCCATTTTCTTTCTCATGATTGTAGACTCATGGTATGTAACAAAGATGTCTGCACATAATAAGGAAGTTATGTAACTTATCTGAAATCTTTCAATCCGTTTCTTTTTTCCGACATGAAAATACATTAGATAGCAAGGTTATGGACAGCGTGGTATCTGTTTCCCTCTTTCAAAGGGGTTGGCTGGGTGATTGATGGTATGTTTGTTTAAACTCCCTGCCATCGGTTGATATTTAGTTCTCTAATGAGGCGCTTTAAATTCCAGTATGTGTGGTAACTCCTTTCACTGCACATACGTGAATGATGCGTTTTGGTGCAAACCACACACCCACAATTTTTCCCAGGTACTTTTCGGCAGGTCAAACCTGCCAAATGAAATTGCAAGGAAAATGCAGAGACCTGTTGGTTTTGGTGCTCCGAGTCTCAAAATCTACTTGCTACGCCTCGGGGAAAGACCTAGAGTAGATGACCATTATTATACCAAATAAATGCTAAACATATTGGCACAAGATTTTATTGGGTTCGATAATTATGGCTTCCGACAGCAGGGCACTTGTAATGAGCACCTGAGGTCCTCCCATGCCTTGAGCCATGTATTGTTTTGATGAGATGATATCATAGTACATGGCTCAATAGTATTGTTGTTTAGGAAATCAAGGTTGGTGGAACGTCTGCTATACATTTTCTGCCTTAATATTCAGAAATTCGAGGATTTCGAGGCAAGCACTGAGTCTCGGACTGCAGACCTCTTGCTGGCTCCTGCTCATAAATTCAAGAGGTTGGGGAAGAGATAAGAGTCAGGCCGTACATTCACCATATTTATCCTGTAGACTGCCTCTGCTTGGAATTAAGTGATAAATGTGGATATCTACCTGTGCATTTTGGATGGTGCTCGTCTTCAGCCAAGTGTACAGGTGCATAAACAAGGTTTATCAACTAACTTCAGAATGAGAGATGGGTATTAAATCCGGAGTGGAGCGGTGCCTCGGCCACCAAAGTGTTGCCAAAAGAGAGAAACGTCTTGGGCAGTCTTCTTTACTGCTGCCTGTCTCTTACTCACTCCGCCTGCCTAACCAGTAAGGCTTACCCCAACAGCCTCTTCCATTTTGCATCACAGCTCCACCCACCACACAGCTCCACCGATGCACCCAGCACACAGCTCCACCGATGCACCCACCACACAGCTCCACCGATCCACCCACCACACAGCTCCACCGATGCACCCACCACACAGCTCCACCGATGCACCCACCAGACAGCTCCACCGAGGCACCCACCATACAGCTCCACCAAGGCACCCACCACACAGCTCCACCTACACAGCTCCACCGATGCACCCACCACACAGCTCCACCGAGGCACCCACCACACAGCTCCACCGAGGCACCCACCACACAGCTCCACCGAGGCACCCACCCCACAGCTCCACCGAGGCACCCACCACACAGCTCCACCGATGCAGCCACCACACAGCTCCACCGATGCAGCCTCCACACAGCTCCACCGATGCAGCCACCACACAGCTCCACCGATGCAGCCACCACACAGCTCCACCGATGCACCCACCACACAGCTCCACCGATGCACCCACCACACAGCTCCACCGAGGCACCCACCACACAGCTCCACCGAGGCACCCACCATACAGCTCCACCAAGGCACCCACCACACAGCTAAACCGATGCACACAGCTCCACCGAGGCACCCACCACACAGCTCCACCGAGGCACCCACCACACAGCTCCACCGAGGCACCCACCACACAGCTCCACAGATGCACCCACCACACAGCTCCACCGAAGCACCCACCACACAGCTCCGCCGATGCACCCACCACACAGCTCCGCCGATGCACCCACCACACAGCTCCGCCGATGCACCCACCACACAGCTCCGCCTATGCACCCACCACACAGCTCCGCCAATGCACCCACCACACTGCTCTGCCGATGCACCCACCACACAGCTCCGCCGATGCACCCACCACACAGCTCCGCCGATGCACCCACCACACAGCTCCGCCGAGGCAGCTACCACACAGCTCCACCGATGCACCCAGCACACAGCTCCACCGATGCACCCACCACACAGCTCCACCGATGCACCCACCACACAGCTCCACCGATGCACCCACCACACAGCTCCACCGATGCACCCACCACACAGCTCCACCGAGACACCCACCATACAGCTCCACCAAGGCACCCACCACACAGCTCCACCTACACAGCTCCACCGATGCACCCACCACACAGCTCCACCAAGGCACCCACCACACAGCTCCACCGAGGCACCCACCACACAGCTCCACCGAGGCACCCACCCCACAGCTCCACCGAGGCACCCACCACACAGCTCCACCGATGCAGCCACCACACAGCTCCACGGATGCAGCCACCACACAGCTCCACCGATGCAGCCACCACACAGCTCCACCGATGCACCCACCACACAGCTCCACCGAGGCACCCACCACACAGCTCCACCGAGGCACCCACCATACAGCTCCACCAAGGCACCCACCACACAGCTCCACCGATGCACACAGCTCCACCGAGGCACCCACCACACAGCTCCACCGAGGCACTCACCACACAGCTCCACCGAGGCACCCACCACACAGCTCCACCGAGGCACCCACCACACAGCTCCACCGAGGCACCCACCACACAGCTCCACAGATGCACCCACCACACAGCTCCGCCGAAGCACCCACCACACAGCTCCGCCGATGCACCCACCACACAGCTCCGCCGATGCACCCACCACACAGCTCTGCCGATGCACCCACCACACAGCTCCGCCGATGCACCCACCACACAGCTCCGCCGATGCACCCACCACACAGCTCCGCCGATGCACCCACCACACAGCTCCGCCGATGCACCCACCACACAGCTCCGCCGATGCACCCACCACACAGCTCTGCCGATGCACCCACCACACAGCTCCGCCGATGCACCCACCACACAGCTCCACCGATGCACCCACCACACAGCTCCACCGATGCACCCACCACACAGCTCCACCGATGCACCCACCACACAGCTCCACTGATGCACCCAAGACACAGCTCCACTGATGCACCCAAGACACAGCTCCACTGATGCACCCACCACACAGCTCCACCGAGGCACCTACCACACAGCTCCACCGATGCACCCACCACACAGCTCCACCGATGCACCCACCACACAGCTCCACTGATGCACCCACCACACAGCTCCACCGATGCACCCACCACACAGCTCAACAGATGCACCCACCACACAGCTCCACTGATGCAACCACCACACAGCTCCACCGACACAGCTCCACCGATGCACTCACCACAGAGCTCCACAGATGCCCCCACCACACAGCTCCACCGATGCACCCACCACACAGCTCCACGGAGGCACCCACCACACAGCTCCACCGAGGCACCTACCACACAGCTCCACCGATGCACCCACCACACAGCTCCACCTATGCACCCACCACACAGCTCCACCGATGCACCCAACACACAGCTCCACCGATGCACCCACCACACAGCTCCACCAATGCACCCACCACACAGCTCCGCCGATGCACCCACCACACAGCTCCGCCGATGCACCCACCACACAGCTCCGCCGATGCACCCACCACACAGCTCCGTCGATGCACCCACCACACAGCTCCGCCGATGCACCCACCACACAGCTCCACACATGCACCCACCACACAGCTCCACTGAAGCACCCACCACACAGCTCCGCCGATGCACACAGCTCCGCCGATGCACCCACCACACAGCTCCGCCGATGCACACAGCTCCGCCGATGCACCCACCACACAGCTCCGCCGATGCACCCACCACACAGCTCCGCCGATGCACCCACCACACAGCTCCGCCGATGCACACAGCTCCGCCGATGCACCCACCACACAGCTCCGCCGATGCACCCACCACACAGCTCCGCCGATGCACCCACCACACAGCTCCACCGATGCACCCACCACACAGCTCCACCGATGCACGCACCACACAGCTCCACCGATGCACCCACCACACAGCTCCACTGATGCAACCACCATACAGCTCCACCGACACAGCTCCACCGATGCACCCACCACAGAGCTCCACAGATGCCCCCACCACACAGCCCACAGATGCACCCACCACACAGCTCCACAGATGCACCCACCACACAGCTCCACCGATGCACCCACCACACAGCTCCACCGATGCACCCACCACACAGCTCCACCGATGCACCCACCACACAGCTCCACCGATGCACCCACCACACAGCTCCACCGATGCAGCCACCACACAGCTCCACCGATGCAGCCACCACACAGCTCCACCGACACAGCTCCACCGATGCACCCACCACCCAGCTCCACCGATGCACCCACCATACAGCTCCGCCGAGGCACCCACCACACAGCTCCGCCGATGCACCCACCACACAGCTCTGCCGATGCATCCACCACACAGCTCCGCCGAGGCACCCACCACACAGCTCCGCCGAGGCACCTACCACACAGCTCCACCGATGCACCCACCACACAGCTCCACCTATGCACCCACCACACAGCTCCACCGATGCACCCACCACACAGCTCCACCGATGCACCCACCACACAGCTCCGCCGATGCACCCGCCACACAGCTCCGCCGATGCACCCACCACACAGCTCCGCCGATGCACCCACCACACAGCTCCGCCGATGCACCCACCACACAGCTCCGCCGATGCACCCACCACACAGCTCCGCCGATGCACCCACCACACAGCTCCGCCGATGCACCCACCACAGCTCCGCCGATGCTCCAACTAAGCTCCACCGATGCACCCCCCAAACAGCTCCACTGATGCACACACCACTCAGCGCAACCACAGCATCACTCAGCGCAACCACAGCATCACTGGTTCAAATATGTTCTTTCAATGTTTCAAGCTGTTTTCAAGCTTTCACGCTTTATTACAAATCACAAAAAGATGTTAATATTTCACTTCTGTTCTTGTATTTTCGTCACAATAAAAAATACTGAACATAATCTTCACAAAAGTTATTTACAAAAGTTTAAGCTATTGCCATTACAAATTAAATAAATTATTTAAGTATTATTTTTAAAAATTAAAAGCCATTGTTATTTGTAATATCAATACATCTAAGTCACGTAAATACAAAACGTGTTGCATTACAAATGCTATAGGTGTCACATTTGCGAAAGTTATAACTATTGGCATTGTAAATGACAAAGCTATTAATTTAGCTATTTAAAAAAAAACACATAAATAAAAAAAAAATCATTAATAAGACCAATAGCTCAAACTTTCCTAATGCGAGCCCTATTTCATTTCCAATGCTTGTCATTCATTGCTATGGTTCTGGCCATGCTTTTTCTATCCAGTTTTAATCTTTGTAATCCTTTGTTTGTTTGAACTTTTTTTAAAATCTTTTTTACTCATTATCTATCTCTCTATTTTTCTACATCTATATTTTGTGTTTTTTCAACTTTTTGTTACTTTAATAACTACTTTTTTTTTAGCTCTCTCTTTTCTTTTCTTTACTTTTTTTCACTATTCTTTCCTATTTTTCCTTTCTTTGACCCAGGACCATGGCAAAGGGAGCCGGCAAGTCCAAGGGGAAGAGTCCCGCACCCCGTAGCCGGCTCCCTTGCGGGCGGTTAAGGGGGGAGTCAGTAAGTCCTAGGGAGATCTTTAGTGCAGTGAAGGTGGTCGCGCTGGTCTTCTTTGTACAGCGCCACCTCCCCAAGACCATCGCGGCAGGCGGCAGGCCCGATACCGGGTATTGCCTCCGGGAGCGTCGCCAGCTATGGGGTAAGGTGTGCCGGGCCATGTATCGGGAGTCTGGGGTCCGGCGCATCTACAACCAGGTGACGCACCGGTGGTCCGACATCCTGGACCAGGAACAAGACCTGCTCGACCTGCTTGGCGTCGAGATCCCTGGGCTTGGTGAGTACTAGTAGCTATTTAATAACTACTTTGTTTTCTTCTGCTATGTGTTATATTGCAAATTTATGTTTTTTCCGAAAAGCAAGAATGCTGCTAATTACATTGCAGGTAAATTATGTTTCAAAAGCTTCTGTGATTGCAGGTGCTCGCCTGCTCAGTCAGTGGCGGTGCTACTATTCTTACTTGTTTTCAATTTGGTGCTCATTTGGCTTGAGTGATTATGTATGAGTGTACTTTACAGAACTGCGTAATGCTAGAGAGACTAGAGACTCAAGTCCAGTCCTTCCTTTGTACTCCTGCCACTAAGAATAGATAGTGGTGGTGGATTGATAGGTTGAGTATATTATGACTTGTTACTTAGTAGGACATTTTTTAGTGGTCTGCAATCATGACAGACTGTGTCTGTCACTTCACATGCTGCTGAGTGCTGCCAGTCCTAGTAGAACCTTTTTGTAGTTGGTTTAGTGAGTTACATAACTTTCCAAGTAGACGGTCCGCGGATCCAGCAATACTAATATCCTGTTGTTTATTTCACCAAAATAATTTGTTATTGTTTTTTTGAAATGTTTGATTTCGTTGACAACAATCATCCATGTTTGTGTCTTTCTTTCATGTACATCAGCTCCTCCCAGGGGCAAGAGGACAGAGGTGGCAGTGGCAGTGGCGGCGCTGGCGAAGCAGGAATGCCAGGATCGGTCCGCCGAGGGCTCTTCTGCTGGCCCTGGTAAGTTTTCCTGTTAATATCAATAAATATACTTCCCTAACTTTTACAGCACCTATTTAATCCAAACGTTCATCATAATTCTATTTTTTCCTAAATCGTCTTTGATCTTCTTGTAGACTGTTTCTAAATTCTTATCCTGCCTCTACTATGACTCTCTGTGCTACTACTATTTTATTGGTTGGTTGATAGCTTTATTTCGATATGCATATATCATAAAAGCAGTACAAAAGATAAAAACAGCATGTCGAAAAAGTATGACTGAAAATTAAGAAAAAGAGTAAAACACATTTGGTGAGCATAAGTTAGTTAAAAAAGGATTAAATTGAAATGGACAGTCTTCTAAGTCTAATCAACCAAGCCCATTTTAAAAACTTGGAAACGGCACATACAATGGGAGGGGCTGTATTGGTTAAAAGAATCCGAAGTGCAACAGAATACTGACGGGTACCCAATTCTCTGCAGATAGGTCCAAGCCAACGTGATCTGGGGCGTCCATAGTCCGGGCATTCAAAAAGAAAGTGTGGCACCGTCTCAGGTTTATCAAGACAAAGGGCACAGTAGCGTGTTGAGGGCTGGGATTTATTCCACCTGGAGCAGAGATCGGCCAAGGGTAGGTTTCCTAACCGGAATTTAATATACAAGGACCGGTCCATGGGAATTGTTATTATGTCCATGTACGGCTCGTAGGCGACGACATCTTTTATCAGCAGGAAGGCTGCGGTGGTTTTGCAGTGCTGCTGATTGCTGATGCGCTTCGCACGAACCCACTCCCAATAGAGTTTTTTTAGGGACTCCTTTGAAGGGGCGGAGCGGCTAAGCCAGCAGGAGTCCAGGCCAAGGTCCCCTAATAGATGTTTAATTTCCTTCAGCCATTTGATGCGGTGCCAACCGTCGGAGTGCATCACCTCTGCTAGGCCATCAGCATAAGGTTTTAGCTCCGGTACCCTCCACAGGCGGGCCCAGAGCAGGAGGGGTCGAAGGCGGGCCTGATCCCCTATTGCTTTACAGCCAGCATCCATGAGGACTGGAATAGTCAGACTGCTCGATGGAATGGCAAGGAGGTCTTTAATGAATTTGTTTTCAGCCTTGCTCAGTAGATCCACTTTGCCTAGGCCCCACAGTTCAGCTCCATAGAGTGACGCAGAAACCGCACGTGCTTTATATATATCTAATAGAGGGGCGACACAATGTTTTGTTGAGTTGTTAAACTCCTTGAGGAGGGCCCCCCCCACCCTTTTATGAGCCATTGTCATTTTATTGATGTGGGCGGTCCAGCTCATTGCATCGTTTAAACGGATTCCCAAGTAGTCAAATTCTGCCACTCTTTCAAGGGGTGTGGTGTTCAGAATGGGAGGACGGCCAAGTTTACGAGGTGGATGCATAACTAAATACTTGGTTTTTTCCACGTTGATGACAAGTCCCCTGGTGGTGCAAAAGTCCTGGAAGCGGTTCAGTAGTGTCTGGAGACCTTGGGGGGTTTTAGAGATGAGGAGGGTGTCATCGGCGAACAGCAAAGTTGGAATTTTTACGCCTCCCAAAATGGGAGTGTCTGCTGGTTCGCCGAGTAGGTGATCTACCACCCCATTAATATAGAGGGAAAATAACGTGGGGGCCAGGACACAACCCTGCCTTACTCCCCTCTCGACCCTGATCTTGTCGGTCTTTTCCCCATTCAACCCCCATCTAACCTGGGCATAGGTGTTGTTATGCAGTTTGATAAGGACGTTTAGTATATATGGGGGCATCCCTAGTCCATGTAACACCCTCCAAAGTTCCTCCCTAGGAACCAGGTCAAAGGCAGTCTTTAGGTCAATAAAAGCCAAGTAAAGACTGCCTTTGCCTAGCTCCACCACCTTCCAGTATAATAGTAGGAGCCTAAAGACCTGTTCGATAGTTCCGGTGCCTGAACGGAACCCGGCTTGCATGTCGGACAGGATGTGGTTTTCATCCACCCATTGAGAGATCCTCCCCAAAATGGCTTTCCCCGCCAGTTTCTGGCTCGAGTCTATTAGGCTTATGGGCCTATAGTTCCCAGGTAGATCCCGGCTGCCCTTTTTGTATATGGGGACTACCTCGGCACCTGTCCAGGAATCTGGCACAAGACCTCCCTCAATGATTGCATTAAGAAGTGCAGAAATTAATACCCCCCATTCTTCAGGATAAGCTCGGAGGATGTCGCCTGGCAGGCCATCCGGACCAGCTGCTTTTAATGGTACCAAGGTTTTGATCTGCTTTGTGACATCCAAAACAGAAAAAAGTTCCAGGTCTCGAGCTAAGGTGCAGGGAGGGAGAATGAAGGGGTCATTTAATGGGCCTTCAATGGCAGAATAAAGATTTTGGAAGTGGGAGAACCATGTCTGGGCGTTGATGGTACAGGTCCTCAGTGTGTCGTCAGGACGGTTCCTGTTGCCCACCAAATCCCAGAAACCTTTGGCGTCTTTCCCGCGACTGGCAGCCAGGAGGTCCTGCCAGAAATTGTCCTCCCACTCCAACTTAGCGTTTATTTGGCAGAGTGCATAGTGCCGCCTGGCCACCCTAGTCCTAGATGGAATTTTGGACTTAACTGCTTCAATAAGAAGCAACTTCGCCTCCCTGCACTTCTGGTTGAACCAGCCCTGTCTAGCCCGTGAACACGGTTTCCTACTGTTAGTATTAGTCGGAGCTACAAAGAGGTCACTGATGGCCTGGGTTATAATGCAGAACCTAGAGGCCACCTCCGGCACCCCATCCTCTTGGGGGTCAAGATTATCTAGGGCTGAGGCAAGAAGCTGCCTAATGGCAGAAGTTTTCTCCTCTGAAAGTGCCAGCTTCGCCCACTTTAACCGCCGTCCACAGTTAGAAACCACTGACAGGTCCGGGGCGGGGTTGCGAGTAGTTCTGGTCACAGAGCTAGTTAGCCACCTGTGAGACAAGGTGAGAGAGAGGAGATTGTGGTCACTCTCTACGGATGGTATAATCAACATGTCCTCAACCATACTCCACAGGTGTACGTCAAGAAGGAGGTAATCGATTTGTGACGTGTGCCCTGGCCTGTTGTAAGTATGAACCCCTTCTTTATCAGACCCAGTCCTGCCATTAGCAGCCCTCAGGCCAAACTCCATACATATGGAGTTGATTTGAAGGGCCACTTCAGTCCACTTTTTGATAGGGCTAAGTTCAAGGGACGGAATCCCCCACCTGGTATCGTGTTCCTCTTGATCTTTTAGGATGTCGAGGTCCAGGGGCTCGAAGGTGCAATTGAAATCGCCCGCCACCAAAGTACAAAACCTGTAAGGTGACGAGCGAAGCTGAGCTTCTAGGCAAGTTATTACTGGGGATTCTCTACCCCCCTTTGTACCTCGGGCGTAAATGTTAAAGATGTTTAAGATAACTCGGCCCTGGGGGTTTTTCAGCAGTATATTAAGGAGGTCCGGGCATTTGGTATCCCGCTCCACCACCCTGCAATTAAGTTCAGAGGCCACCCAAATGAGGAGGCCACCAGAAGGGCGTCCCCTGCCAGTTCCACTAAGGACTGCTGGCAAAAAATGGGTGGCATATCCTGCCTTGTGCAGAGGCTCCCTGCTCCAGGTTTCCTGGAACAGGCATATGGAGTGTTGCTCCACTAGCGAATTCCAGTCCGGCAACGCTAGCTTCCTCTCGAGGCCTGCCGCATTCCAGCTGAAAACCCTAAACGGTGGGTCCGTCACAGCCGCAATGCTACAGTTCCCGACAGGAGACAGCGTGTCCACAACACCCACAGCAGGGAAGCTAACCAGTGGGTCGGGAGATGCCCTCACCTCCCCTTGGCCCTTTGCAATCTCAGCTGTGACGTGACTTTGTGGTGCGATCGAAGGGCTACGGAATTTAGAAAAAGGGGTGGGCTCAACAACAGGACTCCAAGCCACAGGGGCCTCCCCAGAGACATCACAGCGTCAGCAACCCCAGGAACCCCAATTCCACATTAGTGGAACTGGATGTGACTGCTGTGGAAAAAGTCCCGGGGGAAGATGACCATGGGCGATGTTTTGGGACGGGGGCCCAGCAGGGCAGAACGGGGTGGTCAGGGCCGGCCTCGGGTAGAAGAAAGTTAGGTCGACAGTATCAACTCCCGGACCGGCCGTTCGTCCTTGGGAGCATATTGAGTGGGCGGCTCTTATATCTTGGAAGTTGACCACCACGCAGTCTCCCTCGAAGGGTTTTTTTCCATGTCCAATCCAACCCACCCTGCGCACCCCAAGAATCAGGCCATCTACACCCAGTGGAAGGGGTCTATTGGTTTTCATCCAGTGGATGACTTTGTTTTTTAGAGCCTGATGAGTTTCCTGCTGTGTTTCTTTTAAAGGGGGGACTTTGGTGAGAACAACAACATACGGGTGGCATTCGGGTGGGAGATTTACCGGGGGACACTTGCGTGGCGGAATCTGCTGAGTGGCCACTGGGGGGGGGGGGTTTAGGCAAGGAGGGATTTTTGGACAGAGGGGGATTTTTAGGCAAATAGGTGGAGGGGATAGCCTTAGAGGTTGATGCTACTCCGTTGGTTTTAGCCAACGCAGCGGAAGCCGAATGCACATTGGGACCAGCCCCTTTCTTCTGGGAATTCTTTTGCGCAGGGTTCGGCGCAGATGCCGACACTGCTGAGGGAGAAGTGCCGTGCACCTGGGCTACATGAATGGAATCACTCGGCCTTACCTGCTTTGCACTGGCTACAGGGGCAGTGGTTGGGGCTTTCCCTGTAGCCAATGTTTTGGCCGGCAGTGTCGACTGGTCCCCAGATGTTTGGCTCACTGGAACCTCTTTAGCAACATTCCTATCTGAGTTAATCTCACTAGGCTTAGGTTGCAATTTCAACAGAGTTTTCAGGGAGAAAAAGTTGTCCCTGGTTGCCTGTTCGAAATTGTCCAGTCTGTCCCCCAGGCTCTTGACTTGGTCAAGTAAAGGATTAAGCAGAGACTTTACCAGTTTTTCGAGAGACTCGAGAGAGGTACCCTGTTTTGGCGGGACAAGTGCTGCTGTAGCCAAGGGGAAAGGTATCAGGGACTCAGCAGCGTGCTGGGGGGGGGGCTAGAATTCCTGAGGAGTTCCAGCTCTCCAGCATCTGTGTATGAGGTACCCCTATGAAGCTGTGTCCTAGAGCGCTTGTAGAGCATGGAGTGGCTTCCCTTCCGAATGTTATTCCCCCTTTTCCTTTTCCTATGTACCCGTGAGGGTCTAGTCTGGGGCAGTGGTTGTGGGTCAGGTGTGGGAGCAGTGGAATCAATTTGAGACCTGTTATCAGGAACGCTGGCTATAGGGTGAGAAGGACCAGGAACTATAACCTCAGTACAGTGACTGCTTGGGGAAGGGATTGATATAAGGATTTCTATCCTATCTATTCCTGCCTCTAGCGCTACAATGTGTTGCTCGTCAGATGGGGGCCCAGGCGGAGGTGCTGTAGAAATGAAAGTAGGTGGGGACAAGGCGTGTGCCGCAGCTCCCAAGGATGAACGCTTGGATGGAAGGAGGTCAAGTGAGAGGCGGCGTTCCGTCATAGCGATCTCCTTTTCAATGACGTTGGCCACCCTGGTGATGAATTTGTCCATAGTGCCAATCATCGTGAAGCCCCCTAATGCACTTACTCCACCACCCCTCAGGGCTTTGCCGGAGCGAGTAGACATAATGAGAGTAGGACCTGCAGTTGAAGTCCGAGGGCTTGGAACCGTGGCAGAAGATGAAAGGGGGGAGGCCTAGCCCAGCCTCTGCCGGCCCCGGACGGCCACAGACGGCCCGCCCTCTGCCCGGGCTCCGCCCGGCGTCGCCCGCGCGCGTCCCGCGATGCGGAGGTCAAGGCTCTGCTTTGTAGCACCTCCAGGCGCGAAGACAACGGGGACAGGAAGTCAGCGCAAAGCCCACTGGGAGCTGTAGTCTCCAGCCGCTCCTGGATGTCGATGGCGGTGAGACCTACAGCGTTGGCAACCCAGGGGCAGAAGCAGAGTGCTGGCGTCTGTTCAGGTAAGATGCGTGCACTTGGAATGACCCCCGCTCCACCGAGGTCAAGGATCTGCTTTGTAGCGCCTCCGGGCGTGAAGACAGCGGGGACAGGAAGTCAGCGCAAAGCCCACTGGGAGCTGTAGTCTCCAGCCGCTCCTGGATGTCGATGGCGGCGAGACCTACAGCGTTGGCAACCCAGGGGCAGAAGCAGAGTGCTGGCGTCTGTTCAGGTAAGATGCGTGCACTTGGAATGACCCCCGCTCCACCGAGGTCAAGGCTCTGCTTTGTAGCACCTCCGGGCGCGAAGACAGCGGGGACAGGAAGTCAGCGCAAAGCCCACTGGGAGCTGTAGTCTCCAGCCGCTCCTGGATGTCGATGGCGGCGAGACCTACAGCGTTGGCAACCCAGGGGCAGAAGCAGAGTGCTGGCGTCTGTTCAGGTAAGATGCGTGCACTTGGAATGACCCCCGCTCCACCGAGGTCAAGGCTCTGCTTTGTAGCGCCTCCGGGCGCGAAGACAGCGGGGACAGGAAGTCAGCGCAAAGCCCACTGGGAGCTGTAGTCTCCAGCCGCTCCTGGATGTCGATGGCGGCGAGACCTACAGCGTTGGCAACCCAGGGGCAGAAGCAGAGTGCTGGCGTCTGTTCAGGTAAGATGCGTGCACTTGGAATGACCCCCGCTCCACTGAGGTCAAGGCTCTGCTTTGTAGCGCCTCCGGGCGCGAAGACAGCGGGGACCCAGGACCATGGCAAAGGGAGCCGGCAAGTCCAAGGGGAAGAGTCCCGCACCCCGTAGCCGGCTCCCTTGCGGGCGCTTAAGGGGGGAGTCAGTAAGTCCTAGGGAGATCTTTAGTGCAGTGAAGTTGATGGCGCTGGTCTTCTTTGTACAGCGCCACCTCCCCAAGACCATCGCGGCAGACGGCAGGCCCGATACCGGGTATTGCCTCCGGGAGCGTCGCCAGCTATGGGGTAAGGTGTGCCGGGCCATGTATCGTGAGTCTGGGGTCCGGCGCATCTACAACCAGGTGACGCACCGGTGGTCCGACATCCTGGACCAGGAACAAGACCTGCTCGACCTCCTTGGCGTCGAGATCCCTGGGCTTGGTGAGTACTAGTAGCTATTTAATAACTACTTTGTTTTCTTCTGCTATGTGTTATATTGCAAATTTATGTTTTTCCGAAAAGCAAGAATGCTGCTAATTACATTGCAGGTAAATTATGTTTCAAAAGCTTCTGTGATTGCAGGTGCTCGCCTGCTCAGTCAGTGGCGGTGCTACTATTCTTACTTGTTTTCAATTTGGTGCTCATTTGGCTTGAGTGATTATGTATGAGTGTACTTTACAGAACTGCGTAATGCTAGAGAGACTAGAGACTCAAGTCCAGTCCTTCCTTTGTACTCCTGCCACTAAGAATAGATAGTGGTGGTGGATTGATAGGTTGAGTATATTATGACTTGTTACTTAGTAGGACATTTTTTAGTGGTCTGCAATCATGACAGACTGTGTCTGTCACTTCACATGCTGCTGAGTGCTGCCAGTCCTAGTAGAACCTTTTTGTAGTTGGTTTAGTGAGTTACATAACTTTCCAAGTAGACGGTCCGCGGATCCAGCAATACTAATATCCTGTTGTTTATTTCACCAAAATAATTTGTTATTGTTTTTTTGAAATGTTTGATTTCGTTGACAACAATCATCCATGTTTGTGTCTTTCTTTCATGTACATCAGCTCCTCCCAGGGGCAAGAGGACAGAGGTGGCAGTGGCAGTGGCGGCGCTGGCGAAGCAGGAATGCCAGGATCGGTCCGCCGAGGGCTCTTCTGCTGGCCCTGGTAAGTTTTCCTGTTAATATCAATAAATATACTTCCCTAACTTTTACAGCACCTATTTAATCCAAACGTTCATCATAATTCTATTTTTTCCTAAATCGTCTTTGATCTTCTTGTAGACTGTTTCTAAATTCTTATCCTGCCTCTACTATGACTCTCTGTGCTACTACTATTTTATTAGTCTGCCTGTGTAGCTAGCTAAGCTTGCACAGTTGGCAAAAGGTATTAAACAAAACTCCTATTCAGCAATAGCTCTAGGCACTGAGTGCAGTCCTCTGGGTTGTCCATAATGTTTATTGAAGTCTCCTTAATGTTTATGCTTTGACAATTCCCAACAATAAAATGTCAATGGCCACCAAGAATAAGATACTAGTTTACTTTTTGATTGGATAGGAGGACATACTACTACTGTTGCAGGGACTATTCTGCACATACAGAACTATGGACAAGAAATAGGGCATTGGTGATAATAGGCACAGTTAGACTTTAGTTTCCACATACCTCAGTCATAACAGAAGTTGAACCCCTAATCTCCTTACTGACTAGCTAGTGTGTCAGAGTCATTATTTAGCTCCTGAATGCAGTGATGATCCCCAATGATTATACAACCCAGAACATAAGACTACGGAGTCAGAGTCCCGACTCTCAGAGTCACGGAATCATGCTTGAAATTGCAAACCCTTTCGCTCACTCACTCATGACCAAACACCACAGAATCTATGTAAGTTTTAAAGCTTTATTAAAAGTAAAACAATTAGCTCTGTGTGTACTCTGTATATTAATTTTCAATTGTGCATTATATAAAAACATTTATTAAAATCAACTTCATATATGATAAACGGTGAACTCTTGAAAACTGAACAGTGGCTGATTTTACACATTAATTGTGGGAGAGCCCTCACCTGGCTGGAACTTAAAGTCTTGGTGGTGATGATGACGACTCTGAGTAACATATTGCTCTTGTTCGTAGAAGGGAAGCTTCTGTCTGTTATGAGAAAAATGGTGCTGTTAAAAAGCAAGCATTCATCAGTTGTGCCAAAAAGTGTAGCATGTAATGGCTAAGCATAAATAAAAAACACCCTCCCCTTCCGAAACGGGAATTTTTAGTTTAGACTAGAGAGTCACAAATATTTGAATTTGTTTATGTAGTAACATATTTTTTAATTCCTAGACAAAATAGGGAGTAGTGTATATGGCATCCAAAAATATTAAATGTATTTTCTAGGTGTAACACCATCGGCACAGCCCACCACCAGAGCCGGGACCAGCGCGGAGGTGGTCACTCCAGGGGCGGATGTGGTGCCAGCAGGAACTGCTGTGGGGGATGCCACGGTAGTGGCGGGTAGTGGTAAGCTAATATATTCCTTACTTATTGAGATTGCAGAGTAGGCTCGCTGCAGGGGTGTATATGTTGTAAAGTACAAGTACACTTTACTGTTAAGAAGACTTACAAATTTAGAACTAAGTTTTTGTCAACCAGGTAGAAGACAGTCACCCTTGACTTCGCATTAGCAATAGCATTAGCGGCGGGAGTTGACGAGTAACCAATGGCCTCCTCTAAATTTGACTTCAACTCAGCTGTGAAAGTTTTATCGAGAAGCCAAGTCAGATTAGAGATGAACTTGATGGATGGGATGAACGAAAAGGGAAAGAAGGGTGTAAGGAAGGACGAGCGAGTTAAATTAATGACTGGCAAAGAATGATACGTGTTTTTGAATGCAGGCACCGGTGGCTGGGAATCTAATGCATGGCCCATTGAAGGCTGAAGCAAGGATGGGTGGAAGGAGAAAGAAAAGAGGGCTGCTTGGGTGGGTGAAACAGAAACTGTATGTGTGCGCAATATATTAGCTGGTTCAAATTCAAATGCAAGTCAAGCATGGATGCATGGCTGGCGGTTTACAAAAAAAAATAAAAAGGGTGTTTTTTCAGTGAGAAAAAGTAAGGTTTGTCCAGTTGAGATATTAAGAATGATTGACATTTACTTTGAATGGATGGATGCCTGGATGGTATCGTCCTCATAGATAGCATAGGTGTATGTAGAGTAGACAGAGTAGACGGTCACTGGATGAAGAGTGTTACTTTGAAGAGCATGTAACACCGCACGTCCGTGCCAGAGTAGCAAAGCCGAGGAAAGTAGAAGTTGTAATTTTTCAGAAAACTCCTGTGACTAACAGTAGTTGGCAAGCACAGCATATATTGTGTATCTATATTGTATGGTTCACATTATCAAGTCAAGTCACAACTCACAAGTGCCTTCCCCCGGAGATTACGGGGACCACTCACTACCTCTGTTAATAATATTTTTTCAACTCTGTCATTCATGTGTGGCCTATCGGTTTTCACTCAATCAGTAAAAACAAAGCACCTAAAGTCATCCCTTATATAAGCAAATATCCTGTGAAGGGATAGATGATCATATTATCTTCTTCATTTTCCTTTTGTAGTAGTCAGGGGCAGGGCAGGGTAAAAGTTAAATGAATTGAGCAGTAGCCCTTGTAACAGAGTATGGCCAGTGCCACCCGTAATATAAAAGTAAGAGCTTCACCCCCTGCATGTACTGGACTGGCAACAGTAACGCAAGTCTGCGTCATCATGGCTTGCGTCTGTTTTTCTTGGGTGCAAGCTGACTGCGCTGGCATTATGCCGGCTTCCACAAGTTTACATGCTAATTTTGCTAAACAAGAGAGAAGAAGAAGACTGGTGTATTGTCTGAGTCTAATGTAGTGAGTCCATATAGTGCTAGTAGAATTCCTGAAACTCCCACTAATGTTAGAGCAGAGGCCGACGAAGTGGGAGGTTAGATAGATACATGCCACAAATGTTATGTACTGTGCTTGCAAGTTGCTAGTGCTACTGTGACATAACTTTCTGTTGAACTATTTTGTGTTAATCTTAAAGAGTATTGGTTACAGTATTTTTTTTCATTCTTCATATAGATGCTCCTTCTAAACTATCAAGGAAGGAGTTGGCAATCTGGGTTAGGCGACGGAAGCTGGAGGCAATTGTTGCCGAATATCGGCAGCTGGTGGCTCAGGAGGAGGAGGATGACTCGCAGTCAACATCCACAGCAACAGCATCCTCCTCCGCTGCCCCTGGGTCATACAGCCAGCACAATACTCCAGCGGTACAGCGTCGTGGTCCGGCAGCCACCCGCCGCCGCCGAGCAGCGAAAACAACAGCTGCCCCCCAAATTACCTGCAAGGCTCGTATGTACCGATTGACCCGGCGAGTGGCCTACCTTGAGCAGGAGGTGGCGAGGCAGAAAGCCCTGCTCAAGGCCCTCGGGAGAGAGCTGCGTGACCACCTGGCCACAGGAAACCGCCGTCGAAAGTAGAAAGAGAGAGACTGTCCCTTGCCTCTTTTTTAAAGACTTTTGGGGAGTGGGAATTGGGCGTTGGGGTTTTTGGACTTTTGGGGACATTTCATGGACATTGGTTGGTGTTAGGGAGGGGGGTGGGTCGGGTCTTGCGGGATAGTTAATTTTTGTTAGGGTCGAAATAATTATTTATTTTCTACTTAAACATAGCATACACGTTTTTATGTTTTGTGGGGGAGGCATGGGGGGTTAACTGTACGTTTGTTTTCCTAAAACCTAACTGGCTGCTCGATTCCAATTGTCTAAGTAATCGCCCAAATTTGTACAAAAGTGCTACTGACAGAGTTAGTGAATTCAATTGTCCTACTACTTTACTAGTACTACCGTCAGTCTCTCCTCTTCTCCTACTCCATTATTCTTCCTCCCCCAAAATGCTTATCTTACCTGTGATTAGTGTTTGAGAATAGGGCTAGGCACAGGGCTGGCTGCATGGCAAATGGCGATTACAGTTGGCTATGGAATCCTGGACGGATAAAATGGCATTGTTGTGGTGGTGGTAGTAGTGGTACACACTGGCAGTAGCAGCATATGAAAAAAAAGGAAATGAGACATTGAGTGGCCTGAGAGGAGCATTAGAACAGTACGATAGTACAGTACACAAGAACAGTGCCATAAATTGTAGCCTAAGCAATGCTAAAGTATTCAATCAAAAGTTAACTAGTAGTTGCGTGGATTATGGCTACTACAAGAACTAGTACTGAAGGACACAGCAGCATAAGCTTTTGTCACGTGTAGGAGGATGTTGTTGTTGATGAATCCACTCGATGGCGGAGTCGGACATGAAATTCTGAATTGATTTGCATATACTCATGGGTGTGTGTTAAGCACAATAGGATATATCCTCGGATTCCTTGACCTGCCTTGAAATTGATTTTCTGTTGCTTTTGACCTTATTCTCCCCAGCAAGCGTGTGAAATTATTGGTGTCATTTAGTCACACCTCAATGAAAACCCCACAGCCCGGGGGAAGAGGGTTAGGGTTTGAAAAATGGATGGGAATAGGTGCTTTCGGGAAAGTTTTTTGGAAATAGAAAAAAAAACACAGCATGGACAAACAACAAATGAAGAAAAACAAATCTTTGGATACAAATATATCCACAAATCTTTTAAGAGACATAAAGTAAGTGCATGCATGAAGTTGTTTGCTAAATGGATGGTTAGGTTACTGAAAAGTAGTACTTACTACAACTACTAGTACTAAACAATTAGACAGTACAGGGCTGCATTAATTACGCAATTTCACTTGCCTATCTGCCCTCAGAGAGAATAAACACTTAGTAGTACATTACATTAGTTTTAAAAATAGCAAAGAAACTTATCAAATAGCTGTAGGGATGAATTTGAAGCAGAGAGCAAACGCACAGAGTCGCACTCATAGAAGTTCTTTTTTTTTTTTGTCCTCATCTTGCGATTATCATTATGCATGTGGAGTACCAGGATTCTGCCTCGTTATTTTTAACCGACACTGCCCCTTGTTCTCTCTTGATTGGGGAGTTTTGACCATTTGCTATTTGAGGAGATTCCTTTGCTCGTCACATATCAATGCCTCTGGCTTGGGTTAGATCGGGGGGGAGCTAGCCAGCTTGGCTACTCGGCAAGTACCTTACTTGTCCACCAGAAGATAGATCGCTTTAATCATAGGACTTAAGTTTGTTCTTATTTGGGGTTTAAAAATGATTCAAAGATATCCCAAAACTTAAATCTTTTGTTTACACTTCCTAGCTTATCAAGTTTGTTAATTCTTATTGCCGAGTTTAGCCATTCTGCGTGGGTTGGGCAAGAGGGTCCTATCCATTTATTACATATTTCTCTCCTTGCTAGAGCTATTAGTACAAAAAGGAGATTTTCCTGCTCTTTAGTTAGACCCTCTTCATTATCTGAGCTCAAAATCCCAAAAAGAGTAAGAGTCGTACTTACAGTAAGTTGTTTGGCCAGGATAGTACTCAAGGTCTTACCGACTTGATTCCAAAATTCCTCCAAATGTGGACAGCTTTTAAACATATGGATGTCATTTGACTTTTCTTCTCCACATTTAGGGCATTTCCGTATTCCAGCGTTCTTGAATTTGGACAGTTTTTTGGGGGTCCAATATGCCCGGTGAATTGTATACAGATGATTCCTCTTCAGAGCCGCGGATTTCAAGGTTGACCAGCATTTAGCTACAGATTTTTCCCATATTAGATCTAGATCTGTCATTACAGCGTCTTTCCATATTTGGGCTTCCATATTAGCACTGTCTTCGTTGGCCGTTATCAGAGCCCAATACCACTTAGCCACTTCTTTTGGTAATCGCGTTGTTGTGATCATGTCATCCTCCAGGTTTTCATTGCCATGTATACTGGGTAGAGTTTTGGACCAACTTGACATTTGATAATACTTAAATTTGGATAATGTGTTGTTCGACAGTTCTTGAAGTTCTAACCAGGTTTTTATATTTGGGCCATCTAGTATTTGCCCCCAGTATTTGATGTCGGCTCTTTTTAATGCTAGTGCAAGAGTATCTTTTAAGCATTCTGGAGTTCCGGGGGATTCCCAAATAGGAGCCCACTTACTGTAGTATGGTATATGTAATATGCTTCTAATTTGTGTCCACATCTTTGCTGCATCTCTCAGTATCTTGAGCTTTATTTTTTTGAAGTATTTGGGATGTCCATACTTAAACAGCGCATGATCCTCTGAATTTGTGATTACTTGTAAATAGGCTGAGTAATGTTCATGGTTTTTCAGTAAAGGTTTGATGTTTTTAAATTGAAAGGCTCTGCAATATTCCACCAGGTCTGGACTGGCCAGCCCGCCCTCCTTCTTGCTCCTCCTGATCTTTTGCAATGCAATCCTCGTGCCCTTTGCTGCCCAAATGAAGCTTGTTATATCTCTTTGTGCCCGAGCTAGTTCTGCTTTCCCGAACTCCATTGGAATTGTATTAAATAAAAAGGTGAACTTTGGCAAAATGGTCATCTTGATTATATTTGATCTCCCAATCAAACTCAATGGTAGAGAGGTCCATGTCTCAAGTAACGTTCTTACATCTCCGGCAACTTTATTCAAATTCCTGTTTGCAATCTTCTCTATGTCATGGTTTATTAAGATTCCTAAGTACCTGATTTCATTTTTTATGAAGTTGTTTTGAAAAGCCGTGTTCCATGTCATAATTTCTGTCTTTGTTTGATTCACCAAATATCCTGAAAGTTTACCGAATGTAGTTAGAGTTTTCTCAATACTTGCTTTAGCTTTTGGGTAATCATCAGTAAAGATCATTAAGTCGTCTGCATAAAAAGCAATTTTTTTCTCCCAACTGCCAGACTTGAAAGGTGTTATTTCGTTGTTGTTTCTTAACTTGTTTGCCAGAGGCTCAATATATAAATTGAAAAGTAAGGGGGAGAGTGGACACCCCTGTCTCGTTCCTCTGGTTATTTTTATGTTTTCTGTCAAACTGCCATTTATTAGGACCTTTGATTTTGGATCTTTATAGATCAGGTTTACCATACCTGTAAAGTGCGGCCCAAAGTTGTTCTTGATCATAACTTTCTCAAGAAAGGTCCAGTTGACCCGGTCAAACGCCTTTGCGGCATCAACAGCGAGTATAGTAAGCGGAGTTTTCTCACTTGTAGCAACGTCTACTGCAGTTAAGAGTTCTTGCGTTACTTCATGTAAGTACCTCCCTTTAATAAAACCTTTTTGGTCTTGATGTAGTAAGTTTGATAGTACTTTCCCTAGTCTAGCTGCCATTATTTTTGTAAATATTTTGTAATCAGCGTTCAATAGAGATATTGGACGGTATGATTCACATTTGAGTGGGTTCTTTCCGGGTTTCAGAATAATTGAGATTATAGCATCATTCCATGAATCAGGTATTGGTTTCTGTTGTATTAAAATTAAATTGATTAGTTTGGTTATGTGAGGAAGTATGGAGTTTTTTAGTTTCATATATAGTTCATTTGGAATAGCATCTGGTCCTGCTGCTTTTCCCTTTTTCAAACCTTTAATTGCATCTGCCACTTCTTCTTCAAGGACTTCTTTATCTAGTGTTTCTCTGTCGTTTTCTGTCAGTTTTAGGAGCTCTGCATCTTCTAGGTAGGAGTTAATCCTCTGCTCTGAGGGATTTGAGTCTTCCGTATACAGGTCTTTAAAAAATTTCCACAATTCTTGCTTGATGGTGATTTCATCGGAAGTAGGATTATTCTGACCATCCGGAATGATGCTTTTTACCTTGTTTTTAGCTAGATCTGTTTTGAGTTTCCATGCTAGCCATTTTCCGCATCCCTCACCATATTCATGTTTCGCCAGTTTGCTGGAGTCCCATTTTTTCTGTAATCTCTCCTCCAGGATTTGATTAATTTTATCTTTATGCGTTTGTTTTTTGTTGATAAGATCTTGCTTCTTGACCTCATCATGTTCTTCGGATATAGCGATATCAAGAGTACTGATCTCTGTTTCTAGATCTGATATCTCTCGCTTTCCTTGTTTATTTTTGCGAGCCCCTAAGCTCAAGAGTTTACCCCTTAAGACTGCTTTATAAGTATCCCACGTTATTTGTTCTGTGGTATCTGACACATTTAGTTCGAAGAAGATGTTTGTTTCTGTTTCTAGTTCCTTTATGATTAGTTCGTCTTCCAGCAAGGCTCTTTCAACTGTGAATCTCCTTTCGGTTTTATTTTCTGTGATTTGTAGTTCTAATTTTACTGCCGAGTGATCTGACAGGTGAGCTGGCAGGTGAGATATTTTTTTTACTTTCCTTGCTATTTCGTTACTGATCAAAAAAAAGTCAATCCTGGATTTATGACCCAGTTTTTTGTTGTGCAAAGTGAATGGGTGTGATTTTTCTCCTTTATCCTTCCAAATATCCACCAGGTTAAGGTCCTTTTTGTAAGTCCCAATCCATTGTCTCATTTTTTTTAGATTAGTATGTCTCCCTGGAGGGAATCTATCAAGTTTTAAATCCATTACTAGATTAAAGTCACCCCCTAATATTATGGGAGAAGTGACTAAAAGTAGCTGCGAGTATAGATTTCGCAGCGGATCAGCATCATCTAGGTTAGGACCATAGTATCCTGCAACTGTGATGGGAGAATTTCCTATTTTTGTATTGACTATTGCCCATCTTCCCTTGCAATCTACTTCTGAGCTGATTATAGTTGCATTTAGGGACTTTTTAAAGATTATCGCTATTCCCTTAATATTGACTTGTTGTGTTGTGCAGATTAAAGTGTCTACCCACCATAGGTTCTTAGTTATTTGATCCCATTCTTCCTTTAACAAGTGGGTTTCTTGTAATATTATTATCTCACTTTCCTCTGTTCTGATATATTCTAAGATTTTATTTCTCCTGCTTTTTGTTCTTAACCCGTTCACATTCCAGGATAAAATTTTTACCTCTCTACTTTCACTCCCCATTTATTATGTTCAGTTGTTGTGATTTTTTTCTATACTTCACTCCCTGATGTTTTGATTTCCTGAATTTTCGCAGATGAGGTATTTTTTGGTTTTTTTTCCCTATTTTGCTCCCCACCCTTTTTTGTGTATTTTCGTACTTTCTGATTTGTGTATTATGGTTACCCTCCCCGGGGAAGCCTCCATCTTCTTCTCCTTTGGTTATCTTTGTAACCCTTTTGGCTTCCCGTCCCCCCCGTGATTCTTATCTATATACATTTAAAAGATGATTTAGTTGGATTATAGCTCCTACATATTATTATCCTTAAGTGTGAGTTTTTTTTTTTTTTTTTTTTTTTTTTTTTAAGTGTGCATTTTAGCATTTAGCATTTAACTCAGTGGTTCCTCTGATAGTACTTGATCTTTGATTTGTTCTATTAAGTTTTTCACTTCTTCAGGCTCTCTTAGATTACGCATTTTGTTTCTCCACATAATGCGTAGTGAGGGTGGAAATTTCATTTGCACTGTGGCACCTAGTTGTTGCAATTCAGACATCAAATTTCCCAATTCCCATTGTCTGGTCTGCGAGGCTTTTGACATATCAGATCTTATTTTAAAGTTCCAACTATCTTTGTTATATGATCCTTTTTTCAGTGCCTCCCCCAAGATTCTATCCTTCAGCATATACGTTTTAAAGTTTACTAGAATTTTCCTGGGGGTTTTCCTTTCTTTGCTTTTTCCATAAGGATCTCTGTGCACCCTCTGTATGTCCTCGTTTAAGACCTCTTTGTCCGCCCATGGGAAGTGTTCCGTCAAAAGTGCCACTACAAATGCTTTTACGTCTTTACCCTCTTGGTTCTCTGGTACATTTAAGATCCTTATGTTATTCTTCCTGGCCTGATTTTCTAAAGATTCCAGTTTATCGTTTATATTTTTACTCTCCAGTCTTAAGGAATTTATTTCCTTTCTGTTTTTCTCCACCTTCTTATCCAAGCCAGTAACTTCCTTTTCAATTGCCGTGACTCTGTCTGCTAGGGCATTTAGCTTGGTATCCAATTTCTCGCAAACCTCCTGTATTTTGTTTTGTTTTGATTCAGAAATGGAGAATTTCTCTTTCATTTCTATCCATATTTTTTCAAGTAGTTCGTCTGTTTGAGTTTTAGCTGGGTTTTTGTTATACTCTGTGGACCTTGGGTCATCGTCTTCCTCCTCTCCAACCTCTTCCGTCCTATTTACAATTTTGTTTACTACTGCTGTTGCAGCGGGATCAGCGCCTCCTTCAGCCATGTAGATTTCCGTTCCTTCTTCTGTGCTGATTTCTCTTTTTTTCCAAAGCTCCTGTAGACTCTTGTTTTCCACCAAGTTCTTTTTCTTTGTTCGAGTTTTTCTCCCTTTCTTTGTCTTACTAGGGCTCGGTTTTCCAACTAGTAGGGGGATTCCTCGTTGGTTATCTTTTCTTTGGGAATGAGTTTCTGTAGATTTGGTTTTTCCTTCCTTCTCCTTCTCACTTTCCCCAGCTTCTAGTAGTTTTTGTGGTTTTATGTGGCTAGGAGGACCCGAGTTCAGCTCTTGTTGCTGGATTTTAAAATAGGACCTGAGAGAGGGGGTAACCTTTACTTTTACTTTTGATCTTTCCTCCTTCTCTACGTCGTTTTGTAAAAAGTCTCTGAGTATTGTCTTTTGTTTTTTTCTGCTCACTCTCGGAGTAATACCCTTTGGAAACTGCTCTTGACTCAGAAATTTTCTGTTGCGTAAACTGTAGAAGGATCTCCCAGTGCTAGGCTGAACTCCTTGTTGCCAAGGCTCAGACCCTGTTTCCGATTTAGTTCCGACTTGATTTTTTGGGAGATCCTTTAAATCATTTAAATCCTGAGGTTTTTTCTCTTCTGAGGCCTCTTTTGAAACCTCCTGTGTTATTTCAGTGGTACTACTCATGTGCCGATTGTTTGTGGAGGTTTTCTCTTCAATACTTGTAAACTGACAGGGTTGTGGATATTTATATGTTTGGCCCAGCCAGAAATGTTGAGATAATTGACAGGACTGACTGTTAACACTTTTAAAATTATAGTGTGTTTTATCATAAGTGTTTACTTGTTGGGCGGTTACTTGGGCGTTTACTTGTTGGGCTTGCTGTGATTTGCAGGCTTTGTGAAGCAATATATCCAAATTCTGAATATTTTTAATGCTTCCAATTTTTAAACTGTTGTTTATCACTTTCTCTCTGTGTTTGTGATTTGATTTCTCCGGTCTTGCCTCTCTGTGTTCATTTTTTTTTCCAAGTCCACTTCCTTGGGTAGTCCTCAACCCTGTTGCGTTATCCAACGTGTTCAGTTTCCCCGCTATCGAGTTAGAAGCCCTGCTGGCCCCCTCGAGCTTCAGCTGCTCCCCAGCCCTAACACTGTCTCTGCTGCTCGCGCCCCGGAACTGAAAGCTCAGTCTTCCGGAGGCGCGGCGGCAGCGCGTCTTTGCTCTCTGCGCGGCGCTCCACTTGCCTGTCTCCGCCGCACTGACTCCCAAGCCTCCGAAGCCTTCGAAGCCTCTCCTCGCTTCACGCCGCCCGCACACACCGCTGACAGCTTCCGAAGGGTCCAAGACCAGCAGCACGCTCTCCGCCTCAGATGCGCCGTGTTTGAGATCACAAGCCTCGCCGCTCGATAAACAGTACGCCACACCTTTCTCTCCACTGCACAGCGAGAGATAGACGGGAGAGACAACCTCGGGGAAAAACACCATCCCAGGTAAAGTCCGTGGTTTTGGATAGAAATGTCTTTTCCACGTACTCGTTCTATTCAAGGATTAACCATTACTGTGTACCAAATGTTAGTCCATCTTGGGTTTCATTGCCGTCATGCCGGAGCTGCTCCCCAACCTCTGCCACAGTGAATCACGAGGGAAACGGGAGCTCTCCGACCGAGCCTCCTACTCGGCCGCCATCTTCCCCTCACTCATAGAAGTTCACAAGAATAACATTATTTAAAAGATAAGAACAAGTGAAGTGGATACTGTAACTGTATGTTGTAGTTGTCCTGGTCAAATTGGGAAGTTGCATGCATCCAGCCATTCCTCTTATTCGCGGTACTCCTCCATTCCATCGGGCGCTCCGTCGATCAATCTTGGTGACCACACTGTCCACTGCCTGCCTGGCGGATGCGGAATTGCGGATTGCTATGGTAAGCCTGAGTTAATGTTTTTCCCATCACACAGGGTGAGTGCCGGCCTGTAATTGTCGATGGAAAAACAGAAAGGGATATTAAAACACCCCGGAGGAAAAATATAAGGTATGGTGTGTAGTGCAAAAATAACACTTTCACTTTCAGAGGCGACAGTATAATATTACATACATGCATCCTTTCTAAACTGCCTACTCTGAGTCTTTGTTTCCAGGATAATAATTAGCACACAGCAGGCCAGGGCCATGCAGACGGTCAAGGCAGGCAGCACTGAGTGAACCAACCTCCATATAGCATACCTCTTTGACAAAGACAGACAATGCAGATCTAATTTTATACAGCAAGCCACATAGCCACAATTTTACATGAACCACTGTTTGGACTCTGGCATAACACTACACTGGCTCGACCACTCCATACCACGACTAGACAGACATGTAGTTCTGCTGTGGTTGTTGTTGACTTGTTTACCTGTTTGCTACTCACAAAATGGCCATAGTTCTTCCGTAAATCGACGATGATGATCCGTCCATCCCAGTGAGTGACTGAGAAGATATTATGTAACTTTGGTCATCATGACTCATCTTCATCATGGTGTTGGCAAACTCAATGTTGTTCATGCAGTCACAGTCTACACACAGTGAGTCCCAGGGCATTTTCCATATTAAAAAATGCAACGTAGTGGCCCCTGCAGTAGAAGTACAATTTGCATTAAACAAGGTAAACAGAGTAGACTTGAGTTACATTTAGTGTGTAAAAGATTAAATAATATCAGAACACATAGGATTCATTTCATGCACAACAAACTAACAGCAATTGCTTTCATCAGAGCCAGACAGCCAGTGTTGTCCACTGCATGCCATATCATCATTCATTACCTGTTCTACTTTTTGTCAGCATCTTATTCTTAAGTGAAGGGCCACATGGCAGCCTCTTGTGTCAATTTCAGAAGTAACAGTCAGCATAGCGACAGTTTCTTGATTCTGCGTAATCCGGCCATCTGCCTTGAGGGAAACAAATGAATAGGGGGAGTCTGGAGGAGGAGGATAGAAGAGCATGACTGAGTTGTGAACTTGTGAACTTCAGGAATGCAGACAGCGTCACCTTCAATATGGAAATAAGACGAAGACAGTGCTGCTCATGGATTTGTTGTGATTAGAGTTTTGTTGTGCTAAAAGTTGCAAAACAAAGAAAGACACGCAGAAATAAAAGTGAATAAGGATGAAAAAAAGTAAGTATTTCAAGCCTAGGTGTCAGGGAAGTAGAGCTCGTCCTCAAACTCTGTGAATTGAACCTGGAGTAGGTCAGCTGACATAGAAGAATTCCGTCACCTAAGTCGGTGTACTCCTCTTCCACAGTGGATTCACGTATTTTGTAATCTGGTGGTATGAAGTGCTGATTCATCTTGATCATTGTTCACCTCTCCACATTTTTGAGCAAGAGGTGGGTCCTTTTTGAAGTTACAATGGCACCAGCAGCACTGAAAATACGTTCAGAAGACACACTTGCGAGTGGGGAAGCCAAATAATTTATAGCCAGCTTGGTGATCAGTGGCCATTAAGGCCTTTTCCCATACCAATACACCAATGGGTTCTGATCAAACAAGACCTCTGTTGGGTCATCCAGATAGGCCTGCACCATCCACTCAAGGTCCTCCATAGGTGCTCCACTTTGTGTACCATCTGTTGCCTTTGCATCAACACTGGAACAAGCAAACCCATGATGAGTTATCTAATCCGCTTCCGACAATATTATGGCTGAGCCTGGGGCAGGTGATGATGATGATACGGTTGCTGCTGTCGGTAACGGCTGTGAGGGAAAGTGACTGCCTTCGACCATAGAAGTGGACCTTGACGCCGGATGGCCTGCTGCTTCAGTTGTACTTGTGGAGGGTCCTTCAATTTCCTGCCGCTCTTTTTTGAACCGAGTGGCTGACAGAGCTAGCCAATGTTTGTACTTGGAAACATCTGCTTCACAAAAAGGAATGAATGTATTGCTGGCCAGTGCCTTTTTGTACTGTGGATCCAGAATAGTGGCACAAATGTAATGTTGTTCTGAATGTATTGCTTTAAGCCTTGCATTGTCTACTAGGCGGCTTAATAAGCTCAGAACGTTGAAGACACCGCCTTCAGATGGTGCTCTAGCATGCGCAACAATGGGATAGCTTGCCCAAAGTACAGTCCCTGCTGACTTCATGCGTGAACTCCTCAAAAGGACGAAGCATGTCTGTCAGGCTTTTAACTAGGTCCCATTCATCCACCTCTAGCCTCATGTCTTTCATAGAAGCACCCCGTGCGTGAAAGACATACTCATTGATTACCAAGTACTGCTCAAACAGACGCTCAAGCATGTAGAAGGTTGAGTTCCAACGTGTTGCCACCTCCTGGATGAGTCCTCTCACTGGCACTCTACGATCACGTTGAATGATCCTCAGCTGCTTCCGGGCCTTAAAAGAATGGCTGAAATGTGTGCAAATTCTTCGGCAGGTGGTCAGTAACTTGCTGACTGTGTTTTCTTTTTTCAAGAAATCTTGAACAATAATGTTAATGCTGTGCGCCAAACACAGCACTCTGATATAGCCATCATCAGCCATAGCCTTAACTATATTACTGCCATTATCCGTGGAAACATAATCAATCATGCGCTTTCTTGGCAGCGGCCATTCAAAGACCTTACTGTTAAACTCCTCCAAAACATTTACTGCAGTATGAGATTTCTCCATGGCAAACATGGCTACTGTTGCATGTTTCCTAGTAGCTTGAAAAATTGTGACACTGTCAACACCTGCAGCTATCTTCTCTCTAACCCCCGCAAAAGAGACCCAGTGTGCAGTAATGCACATGTAATCAATGGCTTGGCAACTGGTCCACATGTCTGTTGTCAGGTGGATAGTGTGAACAGCACTCTTCTGCAAAGCTGCCCCAATCACGTCCAGCACATTGTGATGTAGTGCTGGAACCGCAACTCCGGCGAAATAGGACCGGCTAGAAACTTTCCATTTAGGGCAGACTGTTGCCACAAATTCTAGAAAACCCACCCCTTCCAGGAAAGAAAAAGGGAGAAGGTACAGCGCTAACATTTTAGCCAGCATTGCATTATACAGACGTGCCGTTGGGTGGTTGCGTTCAAATGGCGCCTTTGACCAAAACATGCTTTTAATGGTGGTCTGGACCATTTTCATATGTGATGAGGATCCAGACTTCTTCAACCCATTTAGGCTCATTGATGTACTTTTTCACATTGGTGTCTCTACCAGACTATTACTGTGCCTCCTGGATGTTGCTGGGGTAGAGGAGGGTGTGGGCGCTACCACTGCAGTGCTGCTGCCAGGGGTACTGTGTGTACCAGAAAAAATGTCTCTCGGTCCTTCACCTCCCCCCTGCACGATCAGCTCCTCGTCATCAGATGCAATATCAATGGCTACATTTGGATATGTACTTTTGGCTTCCCGGATGTTACTTAGGTGCGCCTCCCACTGGATAATGTGGTGTTTTTGGAGATGACCTCTCTGGCCTCCGGTACCCTAGTTGGTACCAAGCTTACCCCGACTAACTACTTGTTAACAAATTGAACAAATGACTAGGTTTTCCGCCTTTTTGCTAATACTAAAGAAGTCCCAAACTGGGGAGTTGAGATTTCTGGGGGTGGTGGAGGTGCTACTTTCAATGCCAGATGAAGTGGAGGATGGGCGTGGTGGAATTTAACTCTGTTGTGCACTTAAAGCACCACTACTTGAGGTAATGGAGGTCAAGCTGGATGGAGGTCCTTGCCAGCCCTTCTGATGAGAAAATATAGAAGCTGTAGGTCGTGTTGGTGTAATAATTACCTGTGTTGGTGGTGGTACCAGTGCCACGCCGCACACATCCTGCACGGCAGCATTTCGGGATAGGGTGAAAATGTCTGTCTGCTGCATACCTGCTGGGGCTGGAGTGATGACTGTGATGACTGGGTCGTCATCGTCTGACTGTTCATCAGCAGCCGAACACACCACTTCTACTTCTTCTTCGTCATCACCCATAACTGAAAGCCTTGAGGGAACCTTCCTTTTACCTAGCTTTGTCGGCTCATGGCGTGCCTCCCTCTCAGACTGCATTGGTGGGTGCCAATCAAGATCTAGATCATCAGAAGGAAGGGGGCTTGAAGAAGAACTTGTACTAGCCCTCCTTGACCTTTTCCTTGCTGGGGATCTGGAAGACAATGAATCATCAGGAGGAGTGGCTTGTTCGGCTGATACCTCCGCATGAATCTCAATTTCCTGATGTGCCCCTACTTCTGGAGGAACAAGCATTGTGGCCAGTTGTGCCTCTCCTTGTGCCTCTCTTTGTGCCTCTCCATGCGCCTCTCCATGCGCCTCTCCATGCGCCTCTCCTTGCGCCTCTCCTTGCGCCTCTCTTTGCGCCTCTCCTTGTTGCACCTGTGGTTGTCGTTGCAGCTGTGGTTGAACACTCGTCAGATTAGTTACACCCTGCGTTGATTGGATTCTACTTTGCGATGAGTCAACGCCAACATCACTAGTCGATGGTGAAAAAGCAATTAAAGTGGCTGCCTCTGCGGCACTCATGGGCTTGGGTCTAACTTGGCGTGGTGGCACTGAGATCAACGAAGGGGAAGTGCTGCTCCCAGCTTGGTCCCTGGCGGACACCGATGCTGCAGGCGTAGTTTTTTTTTCTCCCCAAAAAAGTGTCTGTCGGCACACCAGTCTCCTTGGTAAGTGGCGCCACTTGCTTCTTCTGCTCCTTCTTATTGACAGTGGCACTGACAACTTTCTTGGTAGAGGAGCTACGGCCACCTTTCTTTGGGCCCATCTTCTTCAGATGTCAGAACAGCAGGATGCAGTTGCACGAGTTGCAGAGTTGTCTGTGGCCACGCGTGATGTCATGTGACGTTGTGCACACACCGCAGCAGGACTTCTTCCTGACACTACAACAAGTGATGATGATGAGGATGATTCCTGGTTCTCAGTCTTTGTGCACCTAAAAGCAAAGAAGCCAGAGGAACATCAGTTAAATAAATGTTGCATATGTCGTGCTTCAATTAATATTTGCAGCTAGGCATTTATTATTATTAACACAACACACCCAAAAACGGAAAGACCCAAAATAAAAATTGCAATTCTAATCCAAAATGGATGTTTAAATTAATAGAAGAGAGACCACACAGAGAGAGTTGTTTCATGCACCACTGAGTACCCCTGGGGATAATGGGTGAAAGCAAGGCAGACAGGGTGTGCAGGCCTATGGCACAAAGCACACTGCCTGGCTTCAAAATGGCCCCTAGAGTAGACCCCCACCCACATGGCCAGGCCCTGGACCAGGCCTCAAAATGGCCCCCACCCACATGGCCAGGCCCTGGACCAGGCCCCAACAACACCCAAAAATATCAAAATACACACAAAAATCACCCCAATCCAATGCCATCCATGCCCTAAATGATGTTTAAATTCAAGAGACCCCACAGAAAACCTTGGTCCATGCACCACTGACTACCCCTGGGCATAATGGATGAAAGCAAGGCAGACTGGGTGCAGGCCTATGGCACAAAGCACACTGCCTGGCTTCAAATGGCCCCTAGACCCCCACCCACATGACTAGGCCCTGGACCAGGCCCCAACAACACCCAAAAGAACAAGTTACTTACCTTCGGTAACGCTTTTTCTGGTAGATACAGTATCTGCCTGTGGATTCCTCACCTTGTGAATATCCCCTTGCATCAGCAACATTCGGAAATTCTTTTTGTAGCTTCGCACCGACGTGGACGTGGGCGACGTCATAGAGGCACGGCATCGCACGCGACTCCGCTGACGTCACCGACATTACAATCGGCCCATGCCGGCGTGATGACGTCAGTTCCGCCCTTTTTTCCGTGCCTTCGAGGCAAACGGATGGACCAACGACAGTAGAAATATACACAGTATACACAGTACACACATGTCAAAGTGACACACACAGTGTGAAACAAATGCAATAAAACATTTGAAATAAACAACTTCTTGACAATAAAGTAAATACATTATAGTAACTCTGGTATAGAAGAGTGAACAATGGGGAGGCGGGTGGGTCAGTGAGGAATCCACAGGCAGATACTGTATCTACCAGAAAAAGCGTTACCGAAGGTAAGTAACTTGTTCTTCTGATAGATACATCTGCCAGTGGATTCCTCACCTTGTGAATAGAGTCCCACAGCAGTCCCCACTCCCGGAGGAGGGTGTCCACTTACCTATACCAGAAAATCCTGGAGGACTGTGCGCGCAAAGTGACCTTTCCTCTTCACCTGAGCATCTAAGCAGTAATGCTTTGCGAAAGTGTGGAGGGAGGTTCAAGTCGCGGCCCTACAAATATCCTCTACAGGTACACCCCTAGACAAAGCAGAAGTTGACAACTTTGCTCTAGTAGAGTGAGCTCTTATACCCTCAGGAGGTTCCTTACCCACCAAAGAGTAGCAGATCTTTATTCAGAGGATGATCCATCTTGAAAGCGTGCGCTTGTGCACCGCTCTTCCTTTCTTGAAGCCAGCAAAACCAACGAAGAGCTGGTCATCCACTCGATAGTCTCTAGTCCTATCAAGATAAAAGCTCACCGCCCTCTTAGGGTCCAGACGGTGTAGTCTCTCCTCCTCCTTGGAAGGGTGAGGGGGAGGATAAAAGGTAGGAAGGGTCATAGATTGTCCTAGATGGAAGGGAGTTACCACCTTAGGGAGAAAAGCAGCCCTGGTCCTAAGAACCATTCGTTCAGCATGAATGGTCAAGAATGGGGGCTTGGAACTAAGAGCTTGAAGCTCACTTACCCTCCTTGCCGAGGTGATCGCAACCAGGAAGACCGTCTTAAAAGACAAAAGCCTCATGGGACATTTGTGTAAGGGTTCGAAGGGAGAACCCATCAAGTAGGTTAAGACAAGATTTAAATCCCATTGAGGCACAATAAAGGGAGTAGGAGGAAACTTATTTGTGAGGCCCTTCAAAAACATTAAAACCACAGGAGACTTGAAAAGAGATGGCTGATCCGGCAAACAGAGAAAATCCGACAATGCCGAAAGATAACGCTTGACTGTAGCAACAGCAAATCCCTGCTGTGCTAAAGAAAGAGCAAACTGCAAAATATCAGACAAACGAGCCTTCAAAGGGTCAACAGACTTCTCCCCACACCAAGAGACAAATTTAGACCATCTGTATGAATAAATGGATTTAGTGGAGTCACGCCTAGCCGAAAGAATGACATCCACTACATCGTGTGTGAGAGAAAAGGAATTCAGATTGCCCCGTTCAATCTCCAGGCATGAAGGTGTAATGTCTGGAGGTGGGGGTGTAGAACCTGCCCCTCCATCTGGGAGAGGAGATCTGCCCTGAACGGGAGACGGAGCTGCGGGCAAGAGGAGAGGTGGAGAAGATCCGTGTACCACACCCTTCTTGGCCAATCCGGGGTGACCAGAATAACTTGGGCCCGGTCTTGGCGAATCTTCCTCAGAACCTGAGGAATCAAAGGTATGGGAGGAAACGCGTAAAGGAGTTGACTTTCTCAACTCAACTGAAACGTGTCCCCCAAGGCTCCTTGCATCGGATACTGGAGACTGCAGAATGAAGGGCAGTGAGCATTCTCGCGAGTGGCAAATAGGTCCACCTGAGGAGTTCCCCACGTCCGAAAGACGTGACGAACTACCTCTGGGTGAAGCCTCCACTCGTGGTCGGCCGAGAACTGCCGACTGAGACTGTCTGCACGGACGTTCAGAACTCCGGCGAGATGATTTGTCATCAGACAAATCTGATGGTCCTGAACCCAGGACCAGAGGCGCAGAGCCTCTCTGCAGAGACACTGCAACCCCACTCCTCCCTGCTTGTTGACATACCACATCGCGGTCGTATTGTCCGTCAGGACTTGAATTGACCGACCGTGAAGGGAAGGGAGGAAGGCCTTGAGTGGCAAACGAATCGCCCGTAACTCTAGAAGGTTGATGTGAAGCAACCTTTCCTCTGGAGACCAAAGACCTTTGACCTCCAGATCCCCCAGATGAGCAACCCACCCTAGTGTGGATGTATCCGTAATCACTGTGGCCACCGGGCGAGGCAGATGAAAAGGTTTTCCCTGAGACAGATTGCCTTCCACGCTCTACCAAGATCGATCCGCCGCAGTTTCTCCGGAGATCCTTACAGACTCCCTGAGATCTCCGTTGTGTTGATACCACTGCCTGCGGAGGGACCACTGGAGCGCCCTCATGTGCCAGCGTGCATGGTTGACCAACGGAATGCAGAAGCCATCAGACCGAGCAGGCGAAGGACCTTCAGGACTGGAACGACCGCTCCATTGTAAAATAAAGGAATCATTTCCTGTATGTCGCGAATCCTTTGAGGAGGGGGGAATGCACGACATACAGTTGTGTCCAGTACAGCAGCTATGAACAGGTTGCGCTGGGAGGGAACCAGGTGAGACTTGGGTATATTTATTGAAAAACCCAACCGGTACAACAACTGAGTTGTCTCCTGCAGATGCTGGAGCACTTTCTCTGACGACTCTGCTTTGATCAGCCAGTCGTCCAAATAGGGGAATACTGGAATCCCCGACCTTCTGAGATGTGCAGCTACCACCGCCATCACCTTGGTGAAGACTCGAGGCGCAGTAGTAATTCCAAAAGGAAGGACCGCAAACTGATAATGTTGCGATCCCACCGTAAAACGGAGATACTTCCTGTGTGACTTCAGGATTGGGATGTGAAAATACGCATCCTGCAAGTCGAGCGACACCATCCAGTCTTCTTCCAGCAGTGCCTGAAGAACCTGCGCGAGGGTGAGCATCTTGAACTTCTCTTGCTTCAGATAAAGATTCAAGATCCTGAGATCCAGGATTGGACGAAGTCTGCCATCCTTCTTGGGAATCAGGAAATACCGGGAGTAGCATCCCTGACCCCTTTCCTGCTCTGGCACCACCTCTATCGCACCCTTTCTTAATAGCGTGTGCACTTCCTCCTGCAGAAGTAAGAGGTGTTCCTCCATGCAAAACCCTTGGCAAAAAGGGTAATTGGGAGGAAATTCCCGAAAGGGAAGAGCATACCCATTTTCTACGAGATTGAGAACCCAAAGATCTGATGTAACCGATTCCCAATCCCGTAGAAAGTGGGTAAGCCGGCCCCCCACCGGACCCGCATGATCCTGAATGGCGGATCAAGGGATACTTTTCTGAGGCTGGGGGGTTGGAAGAAGTGGAGGAGGAGGAGGCCTGCCGACTTCTAGGACGAGCTCTTTGTTTTCCCCTGTACGACTTGTACAAGGGATTCTGCTGCTGCTGCTGCTGCTGCTGCTGCTGCTGCTGCTGCTGCTGTTGACCTTGCCGATAGGTGCAAAAGGAAGAGCGACCAAATCCTCTGAACCTTCTGGTAGAAGAACCCCTGGTCTGAAGCCCTGAAGATTTGGCAGTAGCCCTACTGTCCTTAAATATTTCTACTGCCGTATCAGCTTTTTTACCAAAGAGTCCGGCACCATCAAATGGCAGGTCTAACAAAGCAGCCTGAACATCCGCTGAAAAATCCAAAGATTTCAGCCAAGCTGATCTTCTTGTGGCAACCGCAGTACCCATGATGCGTGCCACAGAATACGCAGTGTCCAGTCCACTTTGTATCACCTGACGAGTAGCTGCCTGCGCATCCGTTAGCACTTCTTCAAAATCTTTCCTGCTGTCATCAGGGATCTTAGGTGCCAGAAGATGCAGTGTATCCATGAGAGCATGTACATATCTCCCCATAAGGCAAGTGGCATTGGTGACTTTAATGCCATACTCGCAGAAGAAAAGGTCTTTTTAGCAACCTGATCTTCTTTCTTTGCATCCTTATCCCCAGGCACTTGAGGATATGCACTCACAGTCTTTTTGGAACAGGCTGCCTGGATTACTAATCTTTCAGGTGAAGGATGAGAAGTCAGAAAAGCAGGTACAGCGACCCTGTATCTTCTTGCCACACTCCTGGAAACTGCTGGTGCTGTAAGTGGCTTTTTCCAAACTTCCATAATAGGCTCAGTTAAAGCCTCATTAAAGGGGAGTAACGGTTCCACCACAGAATTGGGTGAATGCAGAACCTCAGTTAGTAGATTGGACTTAAATTCTACTGTAGGTAGAGTCAAATTCAAAAGTTCCGCTGCCTTCCTCATAACCATGTGAGAAGGCTGAACGTCTTTTGAAGGGGCATCAGATACAGAAGGTAGCTCCCACTCGGGAGAAAACTCCAGGCCACTAGCCTCTGCCAGTTTATCGAAACAGTCATCCTCAAGCTCACCTTCTTCCATTTCAGCTTGAGCTTCTGTATATCTCTGCTCTTGTATGAGGTGCTGAGCCTCCCTCCTGGACCTATCCTTCACACGCCACGCCGTCGGATCCACCAACGACTCCGACGGAGCCAGAACCGACGTCGGTATCGAATCAGATGGCAAAGTGGCTTGGCCTCGAGGTCGACTCGGTGCTGTCGACGTCGGTATCGGCGTCGACGACCTCGGCGGAGCCGGGTATTGCCACGGCGGTGTCTGAGCCGGCATGAATGGCAAAAATGGAGCAGGAGCATAGGAGTGTGGAACTCCTAAATTGAAGACTAGTGGACCCATGGGACCCAAAGGTGCACCAGAGGGGTACCATGCCCTTGAAAATACTCCATATATAGCGTTCAAAAATGCTGATGGATCTTGGCCCGGGCCGGAAATGGTGGCTGAAGACCCTTGGGCTGGCCTCGAGGTGGTTCCGAATTTGGCTCTTCCACAGGCGCAGAATTCTCACCAACCAGAACTTCCTCCTCATCCTCACGGGCCGGGGACGACGCCGGAGATTGAACCGGAGACGGAGCCGGAACCTGCGACTCCGAAGGCGAAGCCTCACCTTCCGGGTCCAAGTCCTCCTCCGGAGGAACCACCTTCGAACGTACCTTCTTAGGAGTCCGAATCCCTACCGGAGTGACGTCGGGACTCGTGTCTTCTTTTCTTATGCTTCTTCCTTGACTTCGAAGCATTGTCTGATGGTGACTTCGAAGACGACTCTTCTTGAGGCCTTGATCTCGGCGCCGATCTCGACCTCGACCTTCTCGAACGAGACCTCGAAGACTTTTTTTCTTTGTCACCTCTCAGCTTCGCCACCAGAAGTTTGGTCTCTCTCTCTCCCAGAGCCTTTGGGTTCATCTTCCCACATGAAGAACATTCCTCAATATCATGATCTGAACTTAGACACCAGATGCAATCTTTGTGTTGGTCTGTGATTGACATAATTTTCCCACACTCTCTGCAAGGCTTGAAGCCGGTCTTCTTTGTTGACATCGTGAAGGAAAGAAAGAAACAGAAAAGCGAAGAAAATAGCAAAAAAGTTAATAAGAGGCTACAGAGATTCCCCGAAACCGCTAGCGTCGACGACGCGGAAAAAAGGGAACTGACGTCATCACGCCGGCGTGGGCCTATTGTAGTGTCGGTGACGTCAGCGGAGTCGCGTGCAATGCCGTGCCTCTATGACATCGCCCACGTCGGCGCGAAGCTACAAAAAGAATTTCCGAATGTTGCTGACGCTGGGGGATATTTACAAGGTGAGGAATCCACTGGCAGATGTATCTATCAGAAAATCGAAATACACACAAAAATCACCCCAATCCATTGCCATCCATGCCCTAAATGATGTTTAAATTCAAGAGACCCCACAGAAAGCCTTTGTCCATGCAACACTGACTACCCCTGGGCATAATGGATGAAAGCAAGGCAGACTGGGTGCAGGCCTATGGCACAAAGCACACTGCCTGGCTTCAAAATGGCCCCTAGACCCCCACCCAAATGGCCAGGCCCTGGACCAGGCCTCAAAATGGCCCCCACCCACATGGCCAGGTCCTGAACCAGACCCCAACAACACCCAAAAAATCGAAATGCACCCAAAAATCTACCCAATCCATTTATATCCATGCCCTAAATGATGTTTAAATTCAAGAGACCCCACAGAAAGCCTAGGTCCGTGCACCACTGACTACCCCGTGGCATAATGGATGAAAGCAAGGCAGACTGGGTGCAGGCCTATGGCACAAAGCACACTGCCTGGCTTCAAAATGGCCCCTAGACCCCCAACCACATGGCCAGGCCCTGGACCAGGCCTCAAAATGGCCCCCACCCACATGGTCAGGCCCTGGACCAGGCCCCAACAACACCCAAAAAAATCAAAATACACACAAAAATCACCCCAATCCAATGCCATCCATGCCCTAAATGATGTTTAAATTCAAGAGACCCCACAGAAAGCCTTGGTCCATGCACCACTGAGTACCCCTGGGCATAATGGATGAAAGCAAGGCAGACTGGTGCAAGCCTATGGCACAACGCACACTGCCTGGCTTCAAAATGGCCCCTAGACCCCCACCCACATGGCCAGGCCCTTGACCAGGCCTCAACACCCAAAAGAATCCAAATACACACATAAATCACACCAATCCAATGCCATCCATGCCTTAAATGATGTTTAAATTCAAGAGACCCCACAGAAAGCCTTGGTCCAAGCACCACTGACTACCCCGTGGCATAATGGATGAAAGCAAGGCAGACTGGGTGCAGGCCTATGGCACAAAGTACACTGCCTGGCTTCAAAATGGCTCCTAGACCCCCACCCACATGGCCAGGCTCTGGACCAGGCCTTAAAATTGCCCCCACCCACATGGCCAGGCCCTGGATCAGGCCTCAACAACACCCAAAAAAACGAAATACACACAAAAATCACCCCAATCCAATGCTATCCATGCCCTAAATGATGTTTAAATTCAAGAGACCCCACAGAATGCCTTGGTCCATGCACCACTGACTACCCCTGGGCATAAAGGATGAAAGCAAGGCAGACTGGGTGCAGGCCTATGGCACAAAGCACACTGCCTGGCTTCAAAATGGCCCCTAGACCCCCACCCACATGGCCAGGCCCTGGACCAGGCCCCAACAACACCCCCAAAAAAAACGAAATACACACAAGCATCACCCCAATCCAATACCATCCATGCCCTAAATGATGTTTAAATTCAAGAGACCCCACAGAAAGCCTTGGTCCATGCACCACTGACTACCCCGGGGCCTACTGGCTAGTGTGGCTTTAACACGCACCTCAAAATAAAAATAAACACTTCCACATATAACAGTGAGCTATTCAATTCCATGCCGTAAATGATATTTAAGTTCAACAAAACTCACAGAAACAGTTGTATCATGCATACATCCATGACTAACCCTGGACCTACTGGATACTGTGGCTACCCACAATATATATTTTTTTAAAGTTGTGAAAAACTTTATAAATTGTAGTTGCAGCAACTGCAATGCCCCAAACCAACAACACCAACTTACTTGTAAAATCTCTAATCCAAAAGTGATCCAAACAAAAAGTCCTCAAATACAAATATCCAGCAGCAACCGCAAAGAGTAATCCCTACAGCTCCAGATCCAAATGAAAAGTGACCAGGAGGACATGGACAAAGCACTGGGAGGAGCCTGCTGGACAGGAACAGGAAGTTGGAGACTCTGGGGCACTTCCTTTCTCCCACCCCGCCAAAAATGGACTCCTTGCACAAAAAAGTGCAGCCAAATGTCAATCTGAGGAGTTATTCTGATCCAAATCATCATTTTCAGAAGGTTTATGCTGCCAGCGATAGATTTCTTGTGCAGAATTGCAATTTTTGCGACTTCGGGAAAGCGAGCTGTTCAAATCTCCCGCCGGATGTCAGCTGCGTGTCGCATCTACATGTTCGCAATTGTTTACTCTTGCGATGCGTGATCGCGGGCCCTTATGACGTATTCGCGTTCTCAAAGTCTCGCAGTGCAAGATGGCGGGATGCTATGACGTACTCGCGGTCTAAAAGTCTCACGCGATCACGCAGCCAGATCCAAAATGGTGCAGCACTCGCAAACCGGGAGGAAAACAACTTGGCGAACTCAGAATCACGGTAAGTCAACGCGGCGCGTGCAAGATGGTATTTTTGAAGCGCGACCAAGCAAAAAATGCGAATGGCGAATTCTTTGAGAATTTCGCGCGATTTGCAGACCGCGAAATTGCCAAAAATTCACAAATTCGGCGAGCGGAACAAATTTTCAGCCCATACTTCATATATATATACACAACCCTATTCTCTAATAGGGAATGAACCATGTTAATTCATGATCATAATACGCTTTTCATTGGTCCACATTTACCTCATATATGTTCATATAACAGTGCATTCAAAATACATTTTTAAAGAAATTTGTATTCGTATTTGTGACCATTATCTCGGAAAAGTTTCTACTGATACCACAGTGTTTTTTTTTCCATATGTATTTAAAACAACCCATGTGACAAAACAAAATAAAGCTACGCCAATCGACGCAGTTACCTCTAAAACTCCAGTATCAAGTTCCTATTTATGTTAAAATTAAATAAAGGACTTATGTAAAACTGCAATTAGGTAAAGCAAGGTCAGATTCTGTGCACACGTATTTGTTCAATAGTTATAATATTTCCAGAATGTTTCCTACCTCCGATAAAGTGTAATATCCCCCACCGGGTCTAGGGTAACTTAAAATTCTTGTAGAGATTGATTCATATCCGTCCTAATCTATTAAGAAGGTCATGATAATTTAATTAGTCACTGCATTTATAAATTTAAACTCATGTGGTTAAAGTATCAACCCCATACTATATTCTGATTCTTACCTTCTAATTTAGATTCTATTGCATGGATCACAGGCTGTAAATATATTGTTCTGCCTTTCGTTATGAAATTCAAACTGCCTGTAATCAATATAAATAATCAGTTTTTAATTCTAACTTTCAACCGCGCATAAAAACCTCGTTGGTTAGATCTAAAAAAAAAGCGCCTACCCGTTATCTTCAGTTTTCAGTATCCCAAATGTAACTCTCTACAACGCCTATTCACACATCCACTCTTCTCACGCTGTAATTCTAATGAAAAAAATATAGTTCCATGAATATCTCATCTAGTCTAATTCGAGTATACCCCTTAAGCCCGTAACTTTCAGGTGCCCTCCGACTCTTACCTTCTACATTCGATCATCTTCCCTGAGTACAGTCAAGAACTCAACCGCTTCCTACTACCGGTAAAAGTAGTTTAGCTCATCGAAACTGACGACATGTTTCGCTTGCCACATCAACAACCACCATCTTAAAGTGGTTAAACCGTTATGTTTATAAGACTCAGTATCCACATATTAATCATTTAAACTGTGATCCAATAAAATGATCATGTGTGGATCCTCAAACTTTATTTCTATAAACCAGTAATTCAGAAATCGCTCGGGCGTGTCACCCCATTACTCCGGCGTGTATCCCCGAGTACAGGCAACCGGCCCACCCTGACTGGTTCTGGTATTAAAGAAGTGGCGTACCAATGAAGATGAAGGATTGTGTTTACCCCATGAAAGTGCAAACGGCCGCCATCTTAACATGGTTGTGCCGATATGAATATGGGAAGTGCAAATATGTAACCCTCGTATTCCTAAACTCCATTGTACCTGTAATATATCCCAAGGTTTACTATTTCCAAGTCAAGTTTATGACATAAGTATTAATCAGTCATTATATGTATATCCATCTCTTCCCTGTGTATTTGTTCTGAATAACATGCTCTTCACAATGACCCTTCCTTACACCTAAATACAGATACAAGTTATGGAACTCATAACACAGTCCTTATTACAATTACTGCATCATTCTGCATTGGGACATGAGATAGGACATATATTGTCCCTAAATCACATAACTATCTCAGGGAATCCTAGTATCCCACTATTTATGCAGATCCTTACAGTGGCTACACTTAATCCCCTAGGAAATATTGTAGCTCCTGATCAAAATTTAGGCCGTCCTTTACGGCACTCAGACGCATAATCCACCTTGCCTCCTGTCTTCGCAGCTTCAATTCTCTATTCCCACCTCGTGGGTCAGTTCTAATATGTTCAATGCCATAAAATTTAAAGTTCCTGCTATGATCTTGCAATTCACAATTGTGCACATGTTCCGCTATTGGATACTTTATGTCATTGTTTTTTATAGCTCTCAGGTGTTCGCTCATGCGTTCCTTTAACATGCGTATTGTACTGCCCACATACATTTTAGAGCATTTACATTACTTATATAAATGACATACTTGGTTCTGCAAGTTATGTTTGTCATGATGTCATACATTTTTCCATTGTTGATTTGAAATGTTTTAGTCTTATCCTTGGCACACCTGCACATTCCACAATGCCCACACTTCAAAAATCCCTTTGAGAGTTGATCAATCAATCAATCAATCAATCAATCAATCAAGACATTTGTAGAGCGTGCTACATACCTGTGAGGGTCTCAAGGCACTGGAGGGGGGTTGGGGGAGTAGCGGGGGTGCTGCTAGTGGTCGAAGAGCCAGGTCTTGAGGAGTCTTCTGAAGGCCGGTAAGGAGATGATCAGCTGGGTGTCATCGGTGTAGGAGATGATGTTGAGGTTGGGCTGTTGGGCGACGTGGGCGAGGGGTGCCATGTAGATGTTGAAACGTGTCGGGCTGAGAAGGAGCCCTGGGGTACGCCGCACATCCTTCCATTCCGGTAGAACCCAGAGCATCCCCCTCCCCCCTTTCGTTCCATGCCACCAAAATCATCTGCGGCCTACCCCAGGGCTCCTCCCTCAGCCAGACACTATTCAACATCTGCATGGCACCCCTCGCCCACGTCGCCCAACAGCACGACCTCAACATCACCTCCTACACCGATGACACCCAGCTCATCATCTCCCTCACCAAAGACCCCCACACCGCCAAAACCAACCTCCACGAAGGAATGAAGGCTGTCACCGAATGGATGAGGAACAGTCAGCTGAAGTTGAACTCGGACAAGACGGAGGTCCTCATCCTCGGCTCCACCCCTTCAGCCTGGGACAACTCCTGGTCGTCCCAGGCCTTCTCTTGGATCACCGCGTCATGTAGTGTGCAGTGGCAGACCGTATTGGAGGCGGCTGACAGGTCCAGGAGGATGAGGGCTGCTGTTTCTCTGTTGTCCAGAAGGGTCCTGATGTCATCGGTGGCGGCGAGGAGGGCGGTTTCTGTGCTGTGGTTGCTGTGGAAGCCGGACTGGGACGAGTCCAGGATGCGGTTCTCCTCGAGGAAGCGGGTCAGCTGTTTGTTTGACGATTTTCTCAGTGACCTTTGCCGGGAACGGGAGCAGGGAGATGGGTCGGAAGTTCTTGGGGTCCTTGGGGTCCGCCTTGGGTGTCTTGAGTAATGTGTTGATCTCTGCGTGCTTCCAGCTTTCCAGGAAGATTGCTGTCTCGAAGGAGATGTTGATTACTTTCCGGAGATGGGGTGCGATGGCTGTGCTGGCTTTGTTGAAGATGTGTTGAGGGCATGGGCCTAGCGGTGATCCGGAGTGGATGGTGTTCATGGTCTCGCTGGTATCCTCGTCATTGACGCTGGTCCATGAGAGCAGGTGGTTGGTGCCGGTGGTGGTCGTGGGGGTGCCGGTTGTTGGGGTGGTTGTGGCGTTAAAGCTGTCATGGATATTGGCGATCTTTTGGTGGAAGAATGTGGCCAGCGCGTTGCACAAGTCTGGCAAAGGCGGGATGTCGATGGTGTTGGAGCTGGGGTTGGAGAGTTCCTTCACGATGTTGAAGAACTCTTTGCTTTTGTGTGCGTTGTTATCCAGGCAGTCTTTCAATGCAGCCCTCTTGGCGGCTCTGATGAGTTGATGGTGTCTGCCATGTAACCAGGTAACAGGTTGTGCTGACTGGGGATAACTTGGGCTTAGAAGTGATCCCAGGGTTCGCCCCCTACGAAAAGTAATTTGAGGTCGCACCCCAATATGCTTCTCTAATGTTTTGTCCAATCTTAATACACTCCAATGTTTATTCATGCTTTTTAGCAGAACATTTCCCAAAGGGGTGTAATCCGTAATTAACCTCATTGGTTGCTCATTCTCTATGTTTTTCTTAACAGGTTTCAAGGTGGTTATGCGCTTGGTCCTTTTTGCCCTTTCCTTTTCCTTTAATATATCTCGTTTGCAGTAACCCCTACGTAAAAAATCTTTTTTCCATGCCATTGATACATTCCCTAAATAACTGTTCCTCGCTACAATTAAGTCTTGCCCTTATCATTTCACCAAATGGAATGACTTTCACTTGGTGACGTGGTTGGACACTTCTAGCATGCAAAATTGTATTGCATGAATTGGTTTTCGATACATTTGACTCTGAATACAACCATCCTTAACATACAGTTCCACATCCAAAAATATTAGAGACTAGGGTTGTGTTTATATATCATGCATATGTCACAGACTTGCGTTTTAGTCTGTGCACAAGGTTGTTGGTGTTGTGGGCTCTTTAACATTGACTGAATAGTGCATAAGAATTTGATTGTAAAGGCGCTTTTTGTATTATTTCCATCCCTGAGGAAGCCGTTTGGTTATCCTAACCACGGCGAAACGTGTTGGCATAAGGGATTAGAGTTGATGAAATAAAAGAAAAAAGATCACCAGGAGCCCAATGGATTATTGTTGTGTTTTTGTGCTGGATATTATCTAATTAGATTTTTGATAATTGGTGTGCTCCAAACACTGTTGAATCTAGGATACTGTGCCCTGCATCCAGAGTCCTGATGACGTCTTCTAGTGCTGATGGCTTACTACTTCAAGTCCATCATTGAGTCGTTCAACAGTGATGTGTGGTGTAACACTACATCTGGTTCTTTGCTATCTTCATGATTACCTCTATGATGCTTTAGTTCTGGAAGAATGTGGACTGGCTCGAAATCATCCTTATGAATGAGAAGTGGCTGGGGTTACTGTATCTCTTCTATACACCTGGGGTGACTGCTAGAGATGTGCTTGCGTCTCTCTTTATAACTTAAGACAGGGAACCTTTCTCTCTGTGCAGATGACTTTATGGCTCCCACTGGACTGTGGTTAAACTGAGTTTCGGAAGATGGTCTTGTTGCATGCTGCTTATATTTTTGCTGGTTTGAAGATGGTGGCAGGCCAAAATTACTGCAGGATGTTTGGTCTTAGTCTTCAGGCCTTTTGATTCTTTTTGTTAAAAATAAATGCACAACTGTAGGAGTTTTTGTTCAGATTTATATATTGAATGAAATAGCGTGAATGAAGTATGATAGGTAACAGTATAGATGTGAAATCCTAGCAAGTGTGGAGTGCTGGGTGTCCGGTTATGAATCTATCTTTATTTGAAATACTCTTAAGTATGTCTTTGATAAATTGAATCTGTGATTCACACTACTGTGATATGAATTATGATAATGTACTTTTGCTATACAAAAGAAACATTTCTCTAACAATAATGAATTTTGAGACTGTCTGATTCATGAATATATATTATGGAATTAAATAACTAGAGTTATACTTTTGTAAAATGTGTGGGGTTGTCAAACTTTGTTCTTCTGTGCTCCTCTTTCCTCTGGTATTGCCTACTCCGAATCCTTTTTTCAGGGGCCCTCTCATGTTTAGTAGGTTGACAGACATCTTACAAGACGTCATATGCATGAACTAATTGTCTGATATGTCCTGCTCTGTCTGTGAGATAAGCTTGCTTTGCGGTCACCCATGTCAGGGACAGCTTGAAGTGCTTTTGCTGCCTGAGCATGTTTGCATGCTGTGACAGGTACATAAACCATTGAGTTTCGTGACTTTTCTGCAGTCTTTGCGTTTAGCCCCAACAAACAATCCTTAACTTCTAACATGCTATGCCACGAGTATTCAGAGTTCTCCGTGGCTCACAATATAGAAGTTAGAAGACCACTGATCTAGGGTCTGTGGGTTTTACACCAAGTGAGGGAATCAGGCAACTGGAGTGGCTTGGTGACCTTTACATGCTGACAATTCATATGTATCCATTGAGCGTCCATGTCTTCCAAGACACTACTAATGAATACTGGTGAAGCCAGTCATTAATCTGTAATGCTGGTAGTCTCCATCGGCATTTCTTTAACTGTGGCAGTGGCTGTTGTGAGGCCTTGCCCCTCTATTCTAATCAATTGATGTTTCTCTTTGTTTGTAGGGTTTGCCTGAGCAGGCGGTCAGTGAAATCTATTAATAACAAAAAAAAGCTTAAAATTGGTTTAGAACCCTCCCATGAATTACCATTAGTTGGTGTTAGGAATGGGGGTTTCTAGTTGGCAGAGGTTTGCACCTTGTTCAAGTAGGGACCCTTATTCTAATCAGGTTAAAGGAGTCACACAACTAAGATAACCCCTGGTATCTTCACACAAGCAGTCTGGCTTACCTCAGAGGCAATGTTAAAGCATGTGTACATACACACAGTAATACAGTGAAAACATTACAAAAGGAGTCCACACTAGTGTAGAAAGATAGGCAATATCTATCTAGACCAAAACAGCAAAAATCAAACATACACAAGTAAAGATAACACTTTTAAAAGATTCAAAACAGTTCAATCCATAGGAAACTATGGATGCTTCACTTTTATCACAAAGTACCTGGGATGTGTCAAAATCAAAGACAAAAACAGGCGCAGGGGAGGCGAGGTGCCAGAAAAGCAAAGCAATGCGTCGATTCCTTACTCTCAGGGGAGGTGATGCATTGGTTCCTTACTGCCAGTTGAGGTGATGCGGCGGTTCCATACTGCAGTGCAGGTGAGGTAATGCAGTGATTCCTTACTGTTAGGGGAGGTGATGGATCAATTCCTTACAGTGAGGGGAGGTCATGAGTCCATCTCCAGACATGCGCCTCGGCTCTTTACTGCTGGGGCATATTGATGAAGAACTTGGTGCACAGGGACGATGCGTCAAAAATCCAGATGTGCTAGCTCAATGCATCAGAACAGGTGCTGCACCAATTTTCCAGCTGTGCAGCAGGTGATGCATCGATTTCTTCAGCCCCACAGCAGGGTATGCACCGGAGTTGGAGGGTGCACCATGGACGTCGGTGACTCCATGCTCGGGATTTGTGTTGCGGCAAACTTTCAGCCTTACGGCAGCCGCTGCATGGATTCTTTGGCTGCAATGTGGCGATGCATGTTTTTTTCCATGGCACAACAGTCGCTGAGAGCCGTTGCGTGGATTTTCTTGGTTTCTTAGCAGCAAAGCCATCTCCAAGGGCCCAGAACTGGAATAGGCACCACTGGAATAGGCACCATTTTCCAGGTCAGAACTCCCAGCAGAGGGGTTCAGGGACTGCAGATGAAATATTTGATGGCCCTGAGATTTCTTAACAGGAGGCAAGCACACACAAGCCCTTGGAGAACCTTGGAAGTAGGGTGTAGAAAGCAAAGCCCAGTCCTTTCCCTCCCAGGACAGAAGCAGCAAGCAACAGTCCAGCACAACAAAGCAACAAGCAGAGTGGCAGTTCCCCTCCTACAGCAACCAGCTCTTCTTCCTGGCAGAATGTCCTCTTAGTCCAGAAGTGTTCTGAAGTTATGGTGTCACAGCTCCAGTACTTATTTATTTATTTATTTATTTATTTATAAAGTTTTTATAGCGCGAACAAGATCCCGGGGGATAACAGAGCGCTTTACAATATGATGTGAGTAAGGACAAAACAATATCTATAACAATATCATAAGAGTAGAGAGAGAAAGAAAATACAGTGCAAAATACAATAAAACAAAATACAATAAAACAAGTATAGGCGGGTAGCAAGGGTGAGACACAGTGTACAAGGGGGAGCTCTATCAAAGTAAGAACAAGGACAGCAGGAAGCAATGTCAACGAGCCTGTGCGACTAACCCTATTAGGGTATGAATTTGTTCATTAGGAATCTTTTGGCTTCCACTTTGAACATTGTCAGTGAGGGGATTCTGCGAACTTCCTGTGGGAGAGAGTTCCAAATCTTAGGGGCGGCCCGAAGAAAGCTCAGAGACAACTTCTCTTTTTCTTAAGGACGAGTGGTTTCAGGAGGAGGGTAGAGGCACTTCTTGAGTCTCTTACGCCACAGGATAGATTACGTTTTCCTGCAAGGTACTTAGGAGTGTTAAGATGAAGGGCTTTGTGAGTAAGAACAGCAATCTTTAATTGAATTTGTGCTTCAAAGGGCAGCCAATTGAGGGATTTTAGGACGGGGGAGATATGATCTTTTCGCTTGGTATCAGTAACCAGTCTGGCAGTTGAGTTAAGTACAGCCCTTAGTGGAGCCAGAGCGTATTTGGGCAGGCCACAGAGGGTAGCACTGCCGTAGTCTAACCTCGGCAAGACAAGCGCTTGGACCACTTGCTTGAAATCATTTGGAGGAAGGAAGGGTTTGATATTTCTGAGAGATCTCAGCAAGTGGTTAGCTCATTTGCATACATTGCTGATATGACCTTTCATGTTCAGGTGCTTGTCCATAGTGATACTGAGAGACTTGGCTGCATCTACGATGAGAGGCGTACAGTTGAAAGCAGTGAGGTGACTCAGCCAGAAGTCTAGTTTGGGGATGAGATTCGGAGAGGAGATGAGCAGGAATTCCGTTTTTGATGTGTTGAGCAGTAGATGATTCTCCGTTAACCAGTTTTGAGTAAACATTAGGGTAGTATTGAGTGAGATAATGTTTTCCAAGTGTCTGCCTGTGAAGTAGACCAACTGCAAAGGAAAGTCTTTTTAGGTCACAAGACCCTGCCTTTTCCTGGCCTGGATCCAGGCAGAGTACAGGGGGGTGGAGACAGTTTTGTGTGAGGACAGGCACATCACTATTCAGGTGCCAGTGAAAAGCCCTTCCACTACTCTAGCTCAGGAAGACCCATATGCCTGGTGCTAGGCCATTAGGATATGCAGGGGACCCCTCAGGTCCCCTTGTGTGACTGTCTAGAGTGAATGCACAAACAGCCCCACTGTCGCCCTCTCTCAGATGTTGATTCCACAGGCAGGCAGAGGCACACAATGGCAAAGCAAAGAAATGTCCTCTTTCTAAAAGTATTTACAACAAGGGGTGGTGAGGGACAGAGTCTCTGAATTAAACAGAATACTCTCACCCAGTCAAGAGATCAGGGCTAGATCCAACACCGTTTTTTAGCTCACTGCACCATCCCAGTTTCAGAACCTGGCTGTATGCAAATTAGTCTGTTCCTGTCCCAGTGCATGATGGGAACAGGGCAAACCAAACTACAAAAGCCAATTCTTACACTGGGAAGGAAACAAGCTACCGGGGACCGGTTTCTGGCATTTCAGCCTCTTCGGCCCGGCTTGCTTGAATCCTGATGATGCAATGAGCAAGGGACTCACATCTGAGTATACCCTTCCACGCTTAGGGTGGACAAAAATATTTACAACAAGGGGTGGTGAGGGACAGAGTCTCTGAATTAAACAGAATACTCTCACCCAGTCAAGAGATCAGGGCTAGATCCAACACCGTTTTTTAGCTCACTGCACCATCCCAGTTTCAGAACCTGGCTGTATGCAAATTAGTCTGTTCCTGTCCCAGTGCATGATGGGAACAGGGCAAACCAAACTACAAAAGCCAATTCTTACACTGGGAAGGAAACAAGCTACCGGGGACCGGTTTCTGGCATTTCAGCCTCTTCGGCCCGGCTTGCTTGAATCCTGATGGTGCAATGAGCAAGGGACTCACATCTGAGTATACCCTTCCACGCTTAGGGTGGACAAAAATATTTACAACAAGGGGTGGTGAGGGACAGAGTCTCTGAATTAAACAGAATACTCTCACCCAGTCAAGAGATCAGGGCTAGATCCAACACCGTTTTTTAGCTCACTGCACCATCCCAGTTTCAGAACCTGGCTGTATGCAAATTAGTCTGTTCCTGTCCCAGTGCATGATGGGAACAGGGCAAACCAAACTACAAAAGCCAATTCTTACACTGGGAAGGAAACAAGCTACCGGGGACCGGTTTCTGGCATTTCAGCCTCTTCGGCCCGGCTTGCTTGAATCCTGATGGTGCAATGAGCAAGGGACTCACATCTGAGTATACCCTTCCACGCTTAGGGTGGACAAAAATATTTACAACAAGGGGTGGTGAGGGACAGAGTCTCTGAATTAAACAGAATACTCTCACCCAGTCAAGAGATCAGGGCTAGATCCAACACCGTTTTTTAGCTCACTGCACCATCCCAGTTTCAGAACCTGGCTGTATGCAAATTAGTCTGTTCCTGTCCCAGTGCATGATGGGAACAGGGCAAACCAAACTACAAAAGCCAATTCTTACACTGGGAAGGAAACAAGCTACCGGGGACCGGTTTCTGGCATTTCAGCCTCTTCGGCCCGGCTTGCTTGAATCCTGATGGTGCAATGAGCAAGGGACTCACATCTGAGTATACCCTTCCACGCTTAGGGTGGACAAAAATATTTACAACAAGGGGTGGTGAGGGACAGAGTCTCTGAATTAAACAGAATACTCTCACCCAGTCAAGAGATCAGGGCTAGATCCAACACCGTTTTTTAGCTCACTGCACCATCCCAGTTTCAGAACCTGGCTGTATGCAAATTAGTCTGTTCCTGTCCCAGTGCATGATGGGAACAGGGCAAACCAAACTACAAAAGCCAATTCTTACACTGGGAAGGAAACAAGCTACCGGGGACCGGTTTCTGGCATTTCAGCCTCTTCGGCCCGGCTTGCTTGAATCCTGATGGTGCAATGAGCAAGGGACTCACATCTGAGTATACCCTTCCACGCTTAGGGTGGACAAAAATATTTACAACTAAATCGTTTTTGGCCACTATAGGTGTGGCAGGGTATACTCAGACATGAGTCCCTTTCTCACTGCTCCATCAGGATTCAAGCAAGCCGGGCCGAAGAAGGCTGAAATGCCAGAAACCGGTCCCCGGTAGCTTGTCTCCTTTCTGGTGAAGAATTGGCTTGGTAGTTTAGTCTGCCCTGTTCCCATGATGCACTGGGCCAGGGACAGACTGATTTGCATATAGCCAGGTTCTGAGCTGGGATGGGGCAGTGAGATAAATAACGGTGATGGATCAAGCCCTGATCTTTGGACTGGGTAAGAGTGGTCTGTTTAACTCAGACACTCTGTTCATCACCACCCCCTTTTCTAAATCGTTTTTGGCCACTATAGGTGTGGCAGGGTATACTCAGACATGAGTCCCTTTCTCACTGCTCCATCAGGATTCAAGCAAGCCGGGCCGAAGAAGGCTGAAATGCCAGAAACCGGTCCCCGGTAGCTTGTCTCCTTTCTGGTGAAGAATTGGCTTGGTAGTTTAGTCTGTCCTGTTCCCATGATGCACTGGGCCAGGGACAGACTGATTTGCATATAGCCAGGTTCTGAGCTGGGATGGGGCAGTGAGATAAATAACGGTGATGGATCAAGCCCTGATCTTTGGACTGGGTAAGAGTGGTCTGTTTAACTCAGACACTCTGTTCATCACCACCCCCTTTTCTAAATCGTTTTTGGCCACTATAGGTGTGGCAGGGTATACTCAGACATGAGTCCCTTTCTCACTGCTCCATCAGGATTCAAGCAAGCCGGGCCGAAGAAGGCTGAAATGCCAGAAACCGGTCCCCGGTAGCTTGTCTCCTTTCTGGTGAAGAATTGGCTTGGTAGTTTAGTCTGCCCTGTTCCCATGATGCACTGGGCCAGGGACAGACTGATTTGCATATAGCCAGGTTCTGAGCTGGGATGGGGCAGTGAGATAAATAACGGTGATGGATCAAGCCCTGATCTTTGGACTGGGTAAGAGTGGTCTGTTTAACTCAGACACTCTGTTCATCACCACCCCCTTTTCTAAATCGTTTTTGGCCACTATAGGTGTGGCAGGGTATACTCAGACATGAGTCCCTTTCTCACTGCTCCATCAGGATTCAAGCAAGCCGGGCCGAAGAAGGCTGAAATGCCAGAAACCGGTCCCCGGTAGCTTGTCTCCTTTCTGGTGAAGAATTGGCTTGGTAGTTTAGTCTGCCCTGTTCCCATGATGCACTGGGCCAGGGACAGACTGATTTGCATATAGCCAGGTTCTGAGCTGGGATGGGGCAGTGAGATAAATAACGGTGATGGATCAAGCCCTGATCTTTGGACTGGGTAAGAGTGGTCTGTTTAACTCAGACACTCTGTTCATCACCACCCCCTTTTCTAAATCGTTTTTGGCCACTATAGGTGTGGCAGGGTATACTCAGACATGAGTCCCTTTCTCACTGCTCCATCAGGATTCAAGCAAGCCGGGCCGAAGAAGGCTGAAATGCCAGAAACCGGTCCCCGGTAGCTTGTCTCCTTTCTGGTGAAGAATTGGCTTGGTAGTTTAGTCTGCCCTGTTCCCATGATGCACTGGGCCAGGGACAGACTGATTTGCATATAGCCAGGTTCTGAGCTGGGATGGGGCAGTGAGATAAATAACGGTGATGGATCAAGCCCTGATCTTTGGACTGGGTAAGAGTGGTCTGTTTAACTCAGACACTCTGTTCATCACCACCCCCTTTTCCAAATCGTTTTTGGCCACTATAGGTGTGGCAGGGTATACTCAGACATGAGTCCCTTTCTCACTGCTCCATCAGGATTCAAGCAAGCCGGGCCGAAGAAGGCTGAAATGCCAGAAACCGGTCCCCGGTAGCTTGTCTCCTTTCTGGTGAAGAATTGGCTTGGTAGTTTAGTCTGCCCTGTTCCCATGATGCACTGGGCCAGGGACAGACTGATTTGCATATAGCCAGGTTCTGAGCTGGGATGGGGCAGTGAGATAAATAACGGTGATGGATCAAGCCCTGATCTTTGGACTGGGTAAGAGTGGTCTGTTTAACTCAGACACTCTGTTCATCACCACCCCCTTTTCTAAATCGTTTTTGGCCACTATAGGTGTGGCAGGGTATACTCAGACATGAGTCCCTTTCTCACTGCTCCATCAGGATTCAAGCAAGCCGGGCCGAAGAAGGCTGAAATGCCAGAAACCGGTCCCCGGTAGCTTGTCTCCTTTCTGGTGAAGAATTGGCTTGGTAGTTTAGTCTGCCCTGTTCCCATGATGCACTGGGCCAGGGACAGACTGATTTGCATATAGCCAGGTTCTGAGCTGGGATGGGGCAGTGAGATAAATAACGGTGATGGATCAAGCCCTGATCTTTGGACTGGGTAAGAGTGGTCTGTTTAACTCAGACACTCTGTTCATCACCACCCCCTTTTCTAAATCCTCTTTCTAAAAGTGGCAGTTTCAAACATGTAATTTAAAAACCAACATCAGTAAAAGATGTTTCTTCAAATTGGGAGTTTGGGGATCTCAATCTCCAAATCTTTATCTCATCCCAATTGGAAGTTACACTTGTAAGAGGTTATAAGGCAGTTCCAATGATATCCAATGGGAGAGATAGCCCTGATATAGTGAAAAACAGAATTAGCATCACTACACTATCAGGACATTTAAAACACCAGTACATGTCCTGCCTTTTAAATATACTGCACACTACCCATAGGGCTTCCTTGGGCCTGCCTTAGGGGTGACTTACATGTAGTTAAAGTGAAGGTCTGGGCCTGGCAAGTGGGTGCACCTGCCAAGTCGACATAGCAGTTTAAAACTGCACACACAGCCACTGCAGTGATAGGTCTGAGACATGTTTGTAGGGCTGCTCCTGCGGATGGCACAATCAGTGCTGCAGGCCCACTAGTGGTGTTTGATTTACAGACACCTGGCGTACTTTACTAGGGTCTTACTAGTCAAACAAATATGTCAATCATTAATAAACCAATTACCTATACAATTTATACAAAGAGCATATGCACTTAGCCCTGGTTAGCAGTGGTAAAGTGCCCAGAGTCCTAAAACAAACAAAAACAGGTCAGAAAAAATAGGAGGAAAAAGGCTAAAAGTTTGGGGATAATCCTTCAAAAAGGGCCAGGTCCAACAATTGGCTTAAGTGTTACTTGTGTTTCCTTGCTTCTTATTCATCAACGCCTCCTGCTCGCCCCTGGCTTTATCCCTGCTGTAGAGCGTGGACCAAGTTCAGCTTCCTGTCTGCAGCCAGTGTCCTTCCACTCGCCTCACACTCCTTCAGGTACTTTTTTGTGGCTTTTTTACATGCAGTCTTGTAGAGTGCATGTGTCTGTAGTTCCTCTCTTTCACCCTGCCCTTCTCCCACTGTTGCTGCTCCCTGCCATGTGGTGCTTTCCCCCACCCTCCTCCTGCTGTCCGTTTTTTCTTCCCCCACCCCACCCTCCTACTGCTGTCCATCCTACTGTCTGTGGTTTCTTTGCACCTCCCTCCCTCTGTCTGTGCTTCATTTCTCACCACTCCTCCCTACTCCTACTGTCCGTGTTTGATTTCCCATCCCCTGCCCTCCTCCCTCTGTGGTTGCTTGATTTGCAACCCCCTCCCTCCTCCCATTGTCCGTGCTTAATTTCCACCCCACCTTCTCCCACTGTCCGCACTTTACTTTCCATCAGCCCCTGCCCTCCGTCCGCTGGCTTTACTTGATTTGCCAACCCCTCGCACTGCTGTGCAGCATGTCTAAAATAAAAATTGACAAAGCCAATAGGTGCTTGTTGACCTGTTGCAATTATTGACGCTCACCCGTCTTCCGGTAATATGAGTTTTCTGCCCTTTACTTCCTACAGGACAAGAGATAGCTGCCAACGTGTTACCTTGTAAACAGCTCCGTCTCATCCCCCTACCTGCATCCCAAACATGTAGCAATTGTGAATTCATTTGTGATCTGCCACGAGAATAGTGTTTGTGGTAGCAGCTCATTAAAACGCCAGAAGGGTAGTTGATAAGCAGACAACCTTAAAATGCTTTCCCTTCATTAAATATAGATCCAGCGAAAAGGCAACGCATCCGAGCTGGAGGCTGCAAGGAGTGATGCTGACTTACAGATGTGCGGCGCAGGCTGGGGGAGACAAGGATGTGTTATACAAAAGGGACAGTAGAGACGGGAGCTGTATAATGTGTATGCAAACGGCTTATCAGGAAATAGGGCAAGCACCAGAATACAAATGCTTCTGGTAGGGTTAGAGCTGTATCAATCATGCGACAGGCTCGCTTCTCTCAGGACTGTGGCAGGCCACCGATGATGGTGCGCCCTCTTATCGGATACTTTTAGTGGCCAGTATTTCCATAAACATATTACCATATTCCAAGGAAAGCCCCACGTATTTGGGACTAATTGTGCGGGCCCTAATTTACGGGGTGCACATCTGAATTTCAAGGTGTTTAACAGAGTCATTTACCAGCTCTCCGCTGGTGGTAAATGGAGCAGAGTTGAGTTCCTGGGTCCGCTTGTAATTGAGGCCTTAGTGTTACTAGGACAAGAAATGCACGGGCGATAATGCGACTTAAATGGCCCAGTCTAGCTTGAATTGTATTTTTTTAAATAATAAATGTTGACTTCGTTGTTGATGTTTTGCTTATTTTTTTTTTGTATCATCTCAGATAGAGAAATTATCGCATGATGTTGCCAGTTTACAGATGCTTTACCGCCTCTGGCTTTGCTTTAGCGGGCGTGCGTGGGAAGTGCTGATTCAATGTCACATTCGCTTTGCTTTAGAGACATTGTCTGGGATTCTCTAGAGTACGTTCGTATAGGAAAGCAGTTTTATTTCCATATTTTTTTATTCTTCAAAAGGGTGGTTTTGTTTGCGCTGCTTTTTTCTTGCAAGTGCTGCATCGTTGCCAGCCATGCAGTAGTCTTTTGTTGCAGTTGCAGATATTGCGATATTGCTGACCTGTGCTCTAAGTGGGTTAACAAAAGATGGAAAGTTTTTACGAGAGGCATTGCCTAAGAAGCGTAGCTAGGAATCCTTAACAAGAGCCTTATCCTTGAAATTATCATTGTGGGCTAAAATGCATGAACTCGGATTCTGTTTGACATAGCAGACTACCAGACCAGTTTTTGATGCCCCTGTCTGTGACACCTGGGGCCTAATTACAATCGACCGCCATCGCAGCGGTTTGGAAACCGACCGACATGTAGCCAGCAGTTCTACCTGCCAAATTAAGAGGCGACCGCCGTTTAGGTGGTCGGACACATCCCCTTTTCCTAAAGCGTCTTGTGCTGTGGCCCAGAAAAGTGCAGCAGAACAAGCCTCAGTGGAAAAGAGGATGTTTTGAAACATCCATGCCCTTGTGCCAGTCACCATTTGGTGCCTGGCATATGGGGCATACATGTTTGTGAGGGCACCACATAGCAGAGGCCCATGGGAGACAGGGCCCTGCTAGTGTCCCCCAAAGGTCCTCCCCGACAGCCTTTCCATGACGGTCGGACTAGGCTGTTGGAAAGGGACATCGTAATCTCTATGGCGGTGCCTGCGCAGGCACTCCCTATTGAAGGGATTACTATCCAATGGTCGGACGCATCAGTTGGCCCCCCTGACTGCAGCGGTTGCACCGACTGCATCATAATGCAGTGGTCGGACTCCTATGCTGGTTGACGGTCGGACCGCCACCCTAATCAGGCCATTGGTATTTAATCTAATTATATCACACCAGGAGCTCATACACCACCCAGGCCAATGATTGTTACTACTGTTTTTTATGCAGAATCAGATAAATGAGCAGTCCGCACTCTTTCCTTTGCATTAGTTTCTGCTGCAATATCTTTCCGAGTTATTCACTAATGTCCCTTTTCTCCAAACATCTTTCCACAGTTTCTCCATCTCTGTCTTAATATTGATCTCCCCCGTCTGTCTTTTCACACCTTCTGTATGTTGTATGTTCATTTTGTCTTTTTACGCCTTCTGAATGTTATGTGTAAATTTTTTATAGACCCACGTTCGCCCTGAGAATTCTTGGTGCTAAAATAGGATCAGTAAAACGAAGGAGACCAGGAAACAGATCCGGAAGAGCTAAACGGATTATGCTTGATTGAAGACCCAGGTTTTCGAACTTTTACGGAACTGCTTCAGATTAGATTCAAGAAGAATGCTCATCGGAATCGAGATCCTTACAAAAGGTTCAGGGACTGCAAAGCTGCCCTAACCGGATCTGATCTTCCGAAGTTCTAAAATGACCAGGAGATTCGATTGAGCAGATCTCACGTTTCGTATAGGCGTGTTGTATTTCACCTTTCTGGTAATAACGTGGCCAGCTGCTTTGACTTCCTTTTTAGGTCTCGCTCTCGAGACCTATTGTCACCGACATGCCTCTCAAGGGAGACAGACCGGGGCACGCGCAGGGATTCTGGTCTTGTGGACGCGCACGTCCACACTCACAGAATCACACATACGTGCGCACATGCATACACACACACGCAGGCACACACCCACTCCTCCTCCCCCTTACCTCAGCACATCTCTTGTATTTTTTGGATTCTATTAGAAAATGGCCTTTCATGTCAATATGCAGACCACTTGAAAGCACTGGCAGACGCTTTCTTTATGCTCGTTAACGGGGCTCTGAATGCCCTGCACCGGAGCTCCACAGGACAGACCGACAGCTCCACGCTTCTAGCACAGGTGATGAGCAGCCCTGCAGCTTTGCATTACCCAGGGCTGTGCAGGGCTATGTCACAGCAGCTGTTGGGCACTGACAACAATTTAGGAACATGAAACCTTCAAGATATGCTTTAAAGGAAGGGGGCAGGTCAAGGTCAGCAAAGGCAACAGCAGGGGGCACCAAAGGGTAGACCTGTGTATTTAAGGGTGGGCGGACACACCCACCCCTGTGCACGCTCACTGTTTGGAAGGCCTCTGCAAGCAGCAGGCCGGTTAAGCCCTATAAACCCGCTCTAAGGCACTATCACCAGCTCCATAACCTACGCCCCCATTTCGCACATTGGGGTGCAGCCTGCGTCGGTTTACCTGGCGCATGCGGTGTCCAGAGCTCGCGCCTCCTCACCCAGCAGCGGCGGCGGCACGCGCTGGCAGGGGGTTCCTCTCGGTAGCAGCACACTGTTGTGTCCGTGTGCGCGCGCGCGCGCTACCCTCGTACTGTGTCCGGTCTGCACGCGACCCTATCTTCTTTCTCTGTTTACCTGTTCCTCAAGCGAACGCGCGGCCTGAGCGCACGCGAGACACACGCGGCCCGCCATTTGGCTGAAGTGGGCTAGGACTGCTGCGGATTTAGCACGTGGATTGGTCGAACGTGCTCTCACTTTGAGACAGACGACCAATCCAAGGATTGTTAAGTGTGTGCTGGAATAGACGGCGGGCTAAAGACCAGACAAGACTTCACAAACAACACAAGTGAGCTTCTGCAGAACTCCCTGTGCAGAGCCCTCGACAACAGCGGCCGCACGGCCCGTTCCTCCCGCCCATAACGTCCTGTGTTGTGTCTGTACTCGTGCATTTTCTTCCTTATTACATCCTGTTTATGTTTGGAGACGTTCCCGGTGCGGGGAACTGCAGGGAGTGTCCCTAACTGCTCGCTGTGTTCGGCCTCAAGGGAGCAAAGTTCTAGTAAAGGACGGACCATTCTTTTCACACTCCTGCGACATCGGTGGTTTAAAACATAACAGGGGAACGACTGCATGCTTCCAACATATCCATGTGAGCCTACTTATAGTACAGAAGAGACCAAAATGAGTCCCTAGCGTTTCCACCCGTAGCCCTTCTGTTGGACAAACCTCTGACACCCATCCTGAAACAGTTGAATGTTTATTATTTATTAAATCCTGAAAAAATCTCTAGCCCCTGGGCATTACATTGCCATCTTATTCATCCGGTGCTGTATATTTCACATATATGCTGCTGGCCACCAAAAGAGGAATATCCAGATGTGGGGGCCTCCTAAATAGCCTCACTGACCTCCTGGAAGGGACCTCCTACTAGAGGTCACGGGGGAGGCGAGATCTTGCACTCGGAGTGGCCAACTTCAAGGCCAGGTGGCCACAGAAAAAATATGGCATATAATATACCACCACATATAAACAGTTCATCTGCCGATGTTAAGCGCCCCCCCCCCCTTGTGTCTCACCTAAATGACCCGGGGCTTTTCAATCTGTGGGACTCGCTCCCTTTATCCCCAATGCTACTCTGAAGGTTTTTAGCCCTGTACACCCCCACCCATGACCCGGACTCTAGGTTTCCCGTTACAGTATGTATTAAACCACATTTGGACGATATTCCTAATCCTCCCTCCATACCCCTACTGCTGCGAGTTATTCTAGTCACAACCCAACCCCCTCGCTCTTCGGGTCCCCCTCCGTCTCTTACCCGACAGCTCGTCGGGCTCCAGACCGCAGTCGGTCCCGCAGACGACGAGGTAGTAGGCGAAGCGGCACAGCAGGGGCCCCGGGGGCGCAGAGCCAGGGCTGGCGGCGGAGGTGCTCATGCTGGCAGGGGAGGTGGTGGCCCTTGTCCTCCTAGAGCGTCACCCCGTGGCCCTCCATGACCGCCCTGACACACAGTCGGGCTCTGACAATGCCCGGATCAGGACCATCTGGAGCGCGCGCGCGCCCGCTGCTAGTATCTAGTCGGAGAGGTCCCGTGGTGGCTGCGTCCTGTGCACGCGCCCCCGCCTGACTCAGCGCGCCCCTCTGCACAAAGGCCTCCCTCTGTGTCCTCTTCCCTCTCACTCGTTCTGCTGGGACAAGTATCTAACCCCGGTCGCGCTTCCCTCTGCAGGGCTCAAAATTTCCTAATGCGAGACCTATTGCATTGCAAATGCTTGTTGTTTTAGCATTTGTATAGCACTTTTATCCCCAGTGGGTGGGGGATATTGAAGTGCCTTCCAAAAGTATAGAATACTATGTTGTGTGTGGTTGGAAGTGTGTTTTCTTTGCTTGGACCCTATGTGTGAATTGTCATGTCATGAATGATGGAAACCAAAAATGCGGTTAAATTGTTATTAGACACTTCATTTTGCGGTGTAGTGGATGAGGAAGTGTGAGAGATAAGGGTGCATTTTTTATAGTTTCTGGCAGCTCTGATTATTGATTACCTCTCACTTTGCAGTTAGGCCAAGGATTGGATGAGCATATCGTCTGAATACCGTGTTGACACATTGACAGGTATAGTGAGAAACTCACATTGGTTTGAACTTCCACTCAAGAGCGCTCAATCGTGCCCCAATACGAAATTCAATTTACATCCTGAAGTTAGTCAGACACCTAGAGACATTAGAAGTTTGCATACATTGCATGAAAAACAAAACTGCAGAAATACTTGCGGGAAAATGAAAAAAAGGGCCTTCGTACAATGCCACTTGAAATAAACCGTGTGAAAAGTAACAGATACAAGTGCTGACTTGGATTACCTTGAGGCTCTTGACACTCATTACTAAGAAAGATTAGAACATTGGAATATTGGGAGCTTCATTGAAAACAATAGAGTGCTCTGGGCTTATAATGGCTGGTATAAGCCTCGAGCTCCAACATTCCAATGTTTCTTTGTTCACAGCTCTGGCTGTGAATAAAGGCTTCAGGGAACCTGAGGGGATTCCAATCTCCTCACGCTCCCAAAAGGCTTTGTTTTTTTTGTTAGAACATTCTGTCCTCTAGTGAGAGAATGTTCTAATAGCCTTATAACCCTTTGTAGATGGGCTATACGGATGTATGACGTTACAACGCATGCTTTTACCACGCATGCCTTTACAACACGGTTTTTACAACGCATGCCTTTACAACGCATAGTGCTTTGGGGCGCTGGATAGTGAATAGTTTAATTTACTATTCCAACTCCAGTCCCCATGGATAGTAGGGAATGTGTTGGATAGTACATTAAACCTATTCCCTATCCTAGAGCGCCCCCCAGCGCAATGCGTTGTAATGGTTTGCGTTGTAAAAGTTGCGTCGTAATGGTAGTGCGTTGTAAAAGTTTAGTTGTAAAGGTTGTTTACCGGGCTATACCGCTATTAAAGTCTCTCTCCATTGTTAAAGGCCCTCGCCGTTGGCTCGAGGCCTTGAACACTGGAGAGGGCCTTTAATAGCCGGTATAGCCCTCTACGGCGGGCTATAAGGCTATATTAGAGTTTGTACTTGTAAATTTAACATAAATATAGGACTCTGTGGGGACATGTTTCAGTCTATTTTAATTACTGCTGGTTAGTTTGTTGTGCTACTAAAGTTCTCCAGTCGCTCCCATGACCATTTCTTCTAGGGGAGGGTCAGGTCCTGTTGCCGATTCACAGCCTCTACATGGAATTGTTACTCCTCCTCCACCTTTGTTATTGAAACTAGGTTTGCTTCTTTTCTGATATTTGTGGATAATTTATGATCTACGTGTACATTTTCATATCCGCCAGGGTATTCTGTACTGAGTAGCTAGCACATTTCTATAATTTTCTTCCCTCTTCAGTATACTCAGATTTCCGGGTAGCATTATGGATACTAGATACAATGCCAGTGCTTATTGCTGATGCTGTTTCATATTGGCGAAAAGAAAGAAAAAGGTCTTCAGATGTGGAAGAGTATCAGCAACAAAAAAAAGCTGCAGTGGCATGGTGGTGCATACTTTGCATGTGTCACTATGTATTTGTACGTATACGTCATGATGCATACTTTTAACTTTTCATTTTCATTTTCAAGATGGCAGGTGTCAATCTTGGAGTGGTAAACAGGATGGGGTTGGGACGTGGTCCCTTTGCCATGATTTGCTGTGCTTCTGGAAATGGCTTGACCATTAAGGAATCTTCCTAATGCGGCGAGATCTCTCACTGACCACGCTGCTTCGCGCAAACGGTGCCTGACTTCAAGATGGCGCCCTTGGGGACACGCTTCCGATCACCGGCGGACACAGGCTCCAGGGACACGAACGCATGCCAGGGGAAACCTTTGCTTCAAACTTTGCTGCCTTCCATCTCTGCCTGGGCGCCGGGGGTCTTTCTCCCCTGACCCTCCTCTGGTCTCCGGATTGAACTCCCCTGCCCAGCTCCTCTTGAACGATGAGGCTGCGACTTTGCTGCGGACTGCCTGTCCCCCCCTGGACCTGCTGGCTATGCCAACCCTCTTTCTTAACCTTCAGACTCGGACCTTCGCGCTCCCCGCCATTATCTCTATATGACGTGCCTCTCCTACTAACTTTTTCTTCCGCCATTTTAGTGATCTCTCACTGTCCTTTTGACTTTCCTACTGTCTCTCTTATTGCCTCTGACCAGTATAGGCCTAGAGTATATCCATTTGTATCTCCTCCTCGTGTGATTCTATCTCTTGTACATTTGCAATTTTTTTCTTTTCTATTTGCACCTTTTTGTAACGCGTGTAATCCTAAGTCAGCTGAAATTCCAGGAGCCTAGTCCCGACAGCTCGACGACTTTCGGAGGGCTGGATGAGGTCCCCCGCTACACGGCGGAGGAGGGCACTGGACATCGAATGCTGTCTTATGTAAAGCGCTCTGATAACCTAATCGGTTCAAGATCCTGAAATGTGCAACATAACTGATTCTATGTAAACTGCTGTGACAACATGTAACGGAACTGGTGCTATGTAAAGCGCTCTGATAACCTTATCGGTTCAAGTTCGCGCTATAGAAAACTCTAAAAATAAATAAATAAATAAATAAAATAAAATAAATAAATAAATTAAAAATATATGCGCATATGTACATTAAAGAGAAAAGAGCAGCCAGGTAGTACATTGCTGTTGCCTGTCCCTCCTAAAAAGAATGAGACAGCTCGGGGCAGGTCAACAATGGAGGAGCAGGTAAGGGGCTGTAGAACATTCCGGAAGAGGAGGCGTAATGAGATCAAATGGGACTGGGGTAGGGGTGCTAATTCTTTAAAAAAATTATTTTTAAATAAAAGCCAATAGGGGTGGGTAAAGCTTGGAGAAGGAACACAGAGCAGGAGTGGGGGCTTAGGACTGAAATTTGTGGGGGGAATCAGTACCTAATGGAGAGAGCAAGAAAATACTTGTGATCCCACGGAGTCCTGAAAGAAAAGACAAAGAAGGATTCCCCTAATTGTAACCGGTCACCCATTTAAGAAGATGATAAAGAAACTATGTTACAGAGGCAGGACAAACACAAGAAGAGGAAAGAAAGCAATCAATGGGAAGAAAGAAAATTAAATTGATGAGAAAAGCAACCAATGGAAAGTAATTGGCTGATGTAAAGGCCGCTGTATATATTGGTATTGTCCACAATAGATCTTCAACAACAGAAGAGGTTGTCTATTGCATGCTTATGGCATTATCGCCAAACATTTATATAGTGCCTGCCTGCGGGTTTCTCACCTGTTGCCCTTTGGATCTAACAAAGAACCGACCATGACTGCTTGTATTCAGTACAAACCATGCTCTGTTACTCTGTTGCTGTCTTCTGTACAATGCCTCCTTGGTCCCTCAAAGTTCTCGACCACCGTCAGGAGCAAGTAAACGGCTTTACTTAAGGCTTTAAAGAAAGCCCTCACTCACCACCTAGTGATGACATGCTTCATCATCGGGCCCCACCAAAGAGACTGAGTGTATCTTTGGTGTGCTACAACGCCAGATTTTACTGCGGAGAGGGTTGGTGAGTTCAGGCAGTGTTGTCCAAAGAAAACTAGTGAGTGGTGGATGGTTAAAAAGTATTCCGTAGTGTATCAAAATTAACTTTATTCTAATGATCACTAAGGACGGGTTAATAAAAACGTATGTGTTGGAAATTCGTCCTCAATTAGTTGAGTGGTAGTTTCCTAAATATCAGTCGACATGTTTCAGCCACAAAACGGTATGAATTCACCTGGCATTCATCAGGACTCAGTGTGTACTAAACCCTGGTGGAATGGACTCTCTAAGGCCCACCCTTACCTAGGGACATGAAAGTGAAAATTAAGAAAAAGGTGTAAAGTGCAAAAATATTGGAGGGAAAATCGTCTTCCTAATTACTACTGGTTTAGGAGGCTTCCAGCTTTACAGTTTCTGCACTTTTGTGGTGTTAAGGATTCACACCATGGGTCACAGGAGGGGGGTGGGAACGTAATTGGCACGCCGCCCTCGACGCTCGGCACCCACTGTGTACCTGCATCTGCCCTCGACCGGACCGAATAACTGCGTTACTAGCATCTCATATCTGAGTGCCATTGTGAGATGTAACGCGGCAAGCATAGGTGAACTAAAGGGAGGACTGCTGTGATGAACCCACTATGGGGAACACATTATGGGTGTTTCAGCAAGTGGAACTTAAAATATGGAATCTGACTTTGCTTACGGTTGCTTCGCGAAGAGTTGCACTAGCTGACGGAAGTCACAAAGGTGCTTTTCCCTGCAGCTTTCTTAAAGAAGGCAATGTCAATACACTATTAGATAGTTTATTTGTGACACCTTGCCTAATGTTACAAACACAATATAAATCTCAAGCACAGCTTATGGCACCACAAGGCTCCCCCTAAAACCTTACACCTAAAACAAAGCAAGCAAACATTTACAATTACTAGTGTAGCATTTAAGTAGCAGTTGGGTCATATGCATGATGTATGGATCTCACACATAAGCACACATCAAATACAGAATAGTAATACATAGGCAAGGGAGTAGCCAGAAAATTGAAATACCTACCACTTTAAACCAAAGCTCTTATGGCACCAAGAAAGCAAAGTAAGTCATCACAACCCTCCCCACAAGAGCTCTCTTGTCCAGGGATCTAGCCATTCACCCTTCCATAAAACCCCTGACATCCACCCTTTTCAAATGTACTTTCTGTTATCTATTAATTTTTTTCATCCACCACCATTCAGTCTTTTACCATTCATTCTGTCCTTACATCTGTGTTCCCATCAATATCCAAACCTTTTCAACCATTTGCAAACCTATCCAACGTCTGTTCTTCCATCCATCATTTCACTCATCTATCCCTCAAATCACCCTTTCACCCAATCCATCCATCATCCATCATCCACCCACCCTTCACCAAATCCATCCTTTCACTCATCTATCCACTCTTCCACAAATCCATCCTTCCATTCATTCACTCATCCATACAACCATTTACCCTTTCACCCAAGCCATCCTTTCACTCATCCATCCACTCTTCCACCCATCCATCCACTCCTCCATCCAACCACTTACCCTTTCACCCATCCAGCCACCCTATCACTTATCCATCCATCAACCATCCACCCTTTCACCCAATACATCCTTTCACTCATCCACCATCATCCGCCCTTTCACCCAATCCATCCTCTCACTCATCCAGCCACTCTTCCACTCATGAATTCCATTCACTTATCCATCCAACCATTTACATTTTCACCTAAGCCACCCTTTCACTCATCCATCCACTCTTCCACCCATCCATCCAGTATGTCATCCATCCATCCATCCATCCATCCATCCATCCATCCATCCATCCATCCATCCATCCATCCATCCATCCATCCATCCATTCATTCACCCTTTCACTTATTAATTCATCAATCCAGCCATCATTTCTATCATCCATCCACCCATTCACTCGCCCATCATCCACCCTTTCAATCATAAATCCATCCTTTTACTTATCTATCTTTCATAATTGGTGGTGTGAAGGGTGGGAACCCCCAGGACAGCGCACACATATGCACACTACTGTTCTTTCACATCCCCTGCTGCTCACCTTTCCAATCCCAATGAACAGAGCACAGAACACGAGGCGCTGCACAATACAGTGAAGACCGCTCGTGTTGCATCTCATAAAATCTAATGCTTCAGCTGTAATGAATGTACCACAATCACCCTCTGAGCCCATACCACTCCCGGTACCTTGGAGATGAGATTGGCAGTGTTTCTCAGGGACTCTGGGGCTCGACTGCGGTATTGAAATGCAGCCTTACGAGGTTACAGGACAGCAGTGGAGATCGCGCTTCTCCTTCTTTACAGTACCTTCAAGGAGAACCTAGTGGATCTCCTTCATGCCCCGAGTTTCGGAGCTCACCCACCAGTATTGTGCATGCATGCAGGAGTGTGAGATCTTCAAGCGCTGGGCACGATCGGCTGAATCGGCCCACACACTTAGAGATAGAGCAGGTTGTTAGCAAGGCAGCTTCGTGTAGGAGCGGCCTTGCAAGGGGTGGGGGGGTTCTTTAGTGGCTGATGGCAATTTCGCATTTAGATGGTGCCTCCGAGTGGCTCTCAACTCTAGGACAGTTGCAGGCTGTGGCTCCCCTGCCTGGGGGGCACAAAGAAGGGCACACACACTGCCACTCTGTCTTTAGGGGTGAACACTCTGCTGTGCTAACTTGAAATCAGGTTCTCCTAAGCAAAGCGCTCCACACACTTTGTGAAAAATAACTAGTTGAAGACGCATTTACGCACCACTGGGAATGCAGTGATGGACCCCTAGGGGGGTGCGCCCCACCATTTGAATACCTCTGTTTTAAGCTAAGGCGCTTTAGAGGTTCCAGGGTGGGGAGTATGCATTAGCAGCTCAAACTGGCCTTTGTCATTCTGTATGTATAATCAACCACAGACAGAATGACAATGACAGGAGGGGCTGCGAGGAGGAGTGCGAGGTACCCCATCAGAGAGGTGAGGCCTCTGGCAGGGAACAGCTCTGCTCCCTGCAGGGCCCAGAATTACAGGCAAACGGCGTCCGTATAAGCATGGGCGCCTGCAGGGGGGGGCAAGAAGGGGTGCTCCAGGGGGGGCAAGTGCCGCTCCTTGCCCCCCCCCCCCCCTTTGGACGCCCATGCATACACCACCGATCAATTGTGATGCAAACTCATATTTACTAAAGGTTGTTGCTTTCAGGTAGGGGGTAAGGGAGTGCGCATGTGTACACACTCTGAGGACATCATTGTGTAATTATCAAAGTGCCTGAACTCAGGCCCAGTGATTCTGCAGGTGTCTGGTTTGCAGGTTTATAGACTATTTCCTCTGAAGAAGCATTGGGAAATGTGGTAGTTCAAGAATCGATACACTGTTTTCATGCTGCTGATGACATTCTGCAGTCTAGTCTCTTGAAAGGCCCATCGTGGACAGGGTAGTTGTTGGGAACAAACTGCGTTTTTACTAAAACCAAAAGCTGGTGTTTGAGGACAAAAAGTGTTTGTTTTTCTTGAAAATGATAAGCTTTTGTTTGCCGGAACTGAGTTTATTTATCCAAAAATTAAAGTTTGTATTTGGTAGCAAACTGTGCACTTTTGGACACAAATCACGTGATACTTGGGAAAGAAATTATTTAGTTTCATAAATATATTAAATGGATATATTAGTAATCATCCATTGACATATTTGCTGACACTATTCCCTGAGTGCCAAAGTGTAATTGCTGTTATGGCTGCTTTATTTTAAATAGACAAGGGAACCCAAAGGGTCAGAAAGGTTACCTTGGGTGTGGGTAATTATAAAGAGACAGAGGTCCCTATCAACAATTACAAATGAAATCTCTCCAGACGTGCCTACCAACTCCTGAATCGGCCACAAACCATATCGATGGTCCTTGCGGATGTACATCCTTTACTAAGGTTATCGCCTGCCCAATTACCCTTGAGCACTACGGGTCACATCCTTGCTGTGCAGTCTGACTCGCCACCGCAGGCTGCCAACGGACCACTTTTCCTGTGTCACCCTTCTAGCCTTCAGTTCACTTTCCAGGCATTAGGCATAAACGTAGCCCCACAGGGCTTCCCTGGTTGCTACTTTTCGAATTCCAAACTCTCTGCCTTGTGATAGGCGCATACCGGTCTCTTAATCCATGACGACCTTGTTGCCATTATAGATGACCACTGTACCCCCAGGGTATCCCTACATCGTTATTCTATAATTGCTAGCAGGTAACATTCTCAGGCCACATATCTGGTTTGTCGTGATGATGATCCCGACATTCTCTTTGGGATCATAACACCATCAACTCTAGCACCTTACACACAATTGTTGCATGTGCTGTCTCTTCCCCAAAACAAAAGTTGTTAAAAACCGATTTTCCCTTTATGTGATTACTGTCTTTGCCTGTGGTTGTTACAGTTTAAAATTGTAGTTTTAACCTGCCTGTGATTGCATATTTTATCACTTGTTTTGTGTTTTAAACTTGTGATTTTCCCTGCCCATGATTGCTTCCATTTAACGTGTTGAATTGTGGGATTTGCAGTCCAAATTCGGTAGTTTATCCCTCTCATTCCTGGTGACAATTCAGTTTTCCCTCCACATTTCTCATCTGCTCTGTGCTAAGACCTGTATGTTATAACAGTGCACCCCAGCTACCATTTTGTGTTCACAAGCCAGTGAAACCAGCCCCCTGCCCCCCCTCCCCCCAGCAACAGGGATATTCTACATCAGAGGGTGCTTCTGTGAGCTGTTTAAACTGTGTTTAATAGGGACTGTGCATTTCGTTTTTTGGCAAAGAGAGGGAGTTAAGTTTTCCTCAAACACTATTGTCATATTTCAAGTTAGTGAGGCCTTTACCTGCAGAAGTCCAAAGTGTGGATTGAGCCTGTCTGTCTCCTAGGAGATTCTGAACAGGAGAAGCAGCTCCCCAGCCCCCACCCATGGGCCCGCAGACCAATGGCTATTCAGCTACCAAGCAACTCTGAGCCCTCCCCTCACACTTGCCCAGGCCCCCTAAGGCTTTGCTGGGTGCGCCCCAAATCATTCTCCTCCATCTTGTGAGTTGCAGCCTTCCTGTGCCCCAGATTGCAGTAAGCAGAGCCCAGGAAATGGTAAGGAGACAGACTAGTGCTGTCTCTTCCCCAAAACAAAAGTTGTTAAATAAACCATTTTCCCTTTCTGTGATTACTATCTTTGCCTGTGGTTGTTACAGTTTAAAATTGTAGTTTTAACCTGCCTGTGATTGCATATTTTATCACTTGTTTTGTGTTTTAAACTTGTGGTCTTCCCTGCCCATGATTGCTTCCATTTAATGTGTTGAATTGTGGGATTTGCAGTCCAAACTCTGCAGTTTATCCCTCTCGTTCCTGGTGACAATTCAGTCTTCCCTCCAAATGTCTCCTCTGCGCTGTGCTAAGACCTGTATGTTAAAACAGTGTACCCCCAGCCACCCTTTTGTGTTCACAAGCCAGTGAAACCAGCCCCCCTTTCTCCCCCCCAGCAACAGGAATATTCTACATCAGAGGGTGCTTCTGTAAACTGTTTAAACTGTGTTTACTAGGGACTGTGCACCAGGTTGAGGGAGTAAAGTTTTATTCAAACAGTATTGTTAGATTTCAAGTTCGTGAGGCCTTTACCTGCATAAGCCCAAAGCGTGGATTGAACCTGTCTGTCTCATAGGGGATTCTGAACAGGAAAAGCAGATTCCAACTCCCTGGCCAGCAAATCTTGTCTGAGGTCGTTAGGTCCTTATATGGTCTGCTAGTCGGTACATATGTACACTGATTGGTGGTTGTATCTGGTGTTTCTATTGGGTTAGGGTTAGTGTCCTCATTGGTTGGGTCTTTGGGGGTTCTGATTGGTTTCTGGGTCTGTGATTTAATCAATGTAGGGTTGAGACTAGGGCTAGGGTTAGGATTTCTATTGGAAGTAGGGACTAGGGCTTCCTATGTTATTGGTTGTTGGGAGAAGGGTTGGACTAGAGCTAGGGTTAGACCTTTAATTGGAAGTAGTGATTAGGGCTTCCTGTACCATTGGTTGCTTGGACTTGGGTTGGGACTACTGGTAGGGCTATGGCCTCTATTGGACGTAGAGATCAGGGTTTTTGAACTGATTGGGTGCTTGGACTCGGGCTAAGATTGGCTGTAAGGTCCCGGTCTCCTATTGTTTCTAGATTTTAGGGCTAGTGTTGTGATTGGATAGTGTTAGGGCTGGGGTTCCCATTGGCTGAAAGGGTCACCTGATTACTAGGGCTATAAAAGGCCAGGGTTAGGGCGTCTCAGCCTGGGCGTCGAGGCTAAGGGCAGAGAGGACAAGGGCAGCTGCCTGTTTGAACCTGTTCGAGACTGACCAGGACCAGAAATGCTGCCCAATATACTTACCTCCTTTATGTATCTATATACTTTCAATGTACTTATGGGTCTATATATTTATCACTTTCTTCTAATTTAGAATTTCCAATGCACTACCCTTTCTCTCATCCTATACATTTATCAATATATCCTCTACATCCACTTTCATTTATCCAAAACCCCATATCACTACTATGATCCCCAAAATAACCCTTTCAAGACTCTCTCCTACTCTACCCCTCCTTGTATCATCGGACACCTCTTTCTACTATACATATCCCCCAAAACAAACCTTTCTAAGCTCTTCCCTCTGACTCCTCCCCTCCAAAACTCCTTTTTACTCATCCAAAAGCCTCCTCCTACTGCTAAGACCTAAAAACAAAAAAATCCTTCACTCTTTTATCCCTCCACTATCTTTTTCAATCAACATTAACAGACTAACATGTTCACTTCTCAAATTCCATATTCAACTATACTAATTCACCACTAATCCTTTATGGGTTCCGGAATGGCGTGCTACTTCCCAGAAAAGCTCTCGAACACCCATCAGGGGTAACAAGTGCTATATGAATGCAAACCTTTCTTCCCCTTTTATCTCTCCGCTATCCTTATCACTCCAAATAACTGACTAATATCCACCACTCAAATTACTTTCATATTTCACCATTCTAATTCACCACTAACCCTTTATGGGCTACACGAGTAGTGTCCTTCAACACCCCATCAGGGGTAACAAGCACTATATCAATACAAACCTTTTTTCCTCCTCTATCCTTCTGTTATCATTCCAAATCCAAATAACTGACTTACCTATCCACCACTTAAAAAGTACTTGCATGTTTCACTATACTAATTCAACACTAATCCTTAATGGGTCCTCGAGTAGTAGCGTGCTACTCGCCGAAAAAGCACTTCAACACCTCGTCAGGGGTAGTAAGCGCTATTTAAATGCAATTACAATTACAATTACAATATAAGTTACTCTGTATTTGTGCAATGGTGCTCTTATTATTTTGTTTGGCTGATTGAATCGATTAAGTCTTGGCCATTCTTGTTTGTTTATGCCTGGGCATTTGTTGCTAATTTACCTCTTTGTTGGTTTTGTGACACTACCCCACTTCCCTTGTTGTTTTATCCTTGCTCTCCATGATGGAAATTAAAATGCTTATTTTTCCATAGGAACTGAAGGGCACAGTTGTTGTTATATTTTGTGTTAATGTGATTTCATCTGTAATTGTTGATAGGGACCTCTGTCTCTTTATAGTTATAGCTGTTATGTCATGACTTTTGTCAGCAATTCATTGTCTATATTAAAAAAGCTTTGTATGACTCACACGTTTATTCTGTTTGTGGAAAAATCCTAACAATACTATTTTGGTGTAAGCTGTCAGTCGCTATATCTTTTAATTTCTCCCATAGCACTTCAAAGTCCATGACATTTGACTGTGAGCTATGTCGGACAGGAGCAGAAAATCGGCCCAGGTACCAAAATAAAAATTACTCCTATAGGAAGAGAGTATTATGCAGTGAGGTTTGTTAGGCTTCACTATGCAATACTCTCACAATACCACAAAATATGTCCTTTGGATTCCCACTAATAAATCGACTCGATGTAAAAGAAATCTGACATACATTTATTAAAATACAACAGATTGTGATAAAATTTAGACACCAAAATGAAGCCAATTGAATGAGTATAACCGGAGTTCAGGATTTTAGAAGGAAAAATAAATCAGTGAAAATCAATACTGAAAAAAATTATCATTGCGGTCAATGGTAAAAAGCACTAGTAACAATCAGTCTATTGAAGGCTGCGTTATGTGGAACCCACTGGGGGGGTAGGTGGTGCGGGTCTTAGGATCGGTCCACAACAGTCAGTTGAATTTTACCTGGCTCATAGGGCACGGGTGCATAGTTGCTCTGGCTGTCCCTGGTGCTGAAGTGGGAACTGCAGGGCAGCTGGTTTTATCGTTCAGATGGTGCTGGTGAGGAAACAAAAGCAAAAAGTAAACAACGGGGCCACTGAGGTGGTTGGTTGAAGCTGCTGTGAAGTTTCTCTTGGACTGCACCGTTGAGTGAAGGTAGTGGTAGCCAGACTGGCCACAAACAAGCCTTGGCGGGGTAAGGTAAGCGTGAACATATTATGACGTCTGGAGGTCTGGGGATAATGGTAGCCACCTGAAACATGCTGGAGGTCAGGACTGTGTTTCCCACAATGCAAGTGACTATTTACTTTTGGGCAGTCCCTCAGAGGGCCCGATGGCTAGCGATTCATTGTTTTCGGAAGTGTGCTTTTACCTGTGGGCTGCAGGGGACTAGTGACACTAATCCAAGGGAGTCTGGAGTTGCCTTTGGCTTTCAAAGGGGTTCCTCTGTCTGGGGGAACCAGTTTTGGTCCAGGACAAGTCGCAGTCATGCAGTTGCAGGGTGGTTGCCACCGGTGCAGAGTATTGCACCTTTATTCTGTGCAAGTCACAGACTCAGGTCTCATCTTTGCCCTCTGTTGCAATTCGAATCAGAACTGACGTTCTGGTGCTGGGGTGCCTATTGATAATCCACCCCTGTGGTGACCACATCCGGGGGGGGTGTGCCACCTTTGCTACCCTGAACCCTCTATTCTGCCACTTAAAAAAAACTGCAGGAGCCTTCCTTGGCTGTACAGACCAGGTAGGCCACACAGCTTGCCTTCTGGGGGTTTATACTTCCTGACTACATCATTTTCCTAGTCAACAAAAGCGGGGATCCAGGAGGGCAATATTTAACGGGGTCCAGCGTAAGCGCCCTAGTACTGTAACAACAAAAGAAATACGCTGTTCCCCAGAAGTGCATAGAATAGGCGTAACCAAGCCAATAACAGGAAAGGGAGAACACCAAAGAGGGGGTAATCCCCCTTTCGGAACTAAAACCCTCACACACCCAGCGAGCTAGGTGTCATGCTTCATCATTTGGGTTCTGCTCCTCGTCAGACTGGTGCTGCAATGTCTGACGGGCACCCAAAAATGGGGCTCTTTACCGGAGATCTTCTGTTCATGCCAGTAGGTGCATGTGGGTATGAGGGCTTTAGGGGAAGTGTAGACAAGTGTGAAAGTGGGAATTAAAAAAAGTTAGCAAATCCACGGTGAAATATTTAATGGTGTGGTTCACTACCTTACTAAAAACAGTGAGGAGATTAATACACGCTAGTGCAAGGATCCAGCGGTGTTTAATCTACCTAGCGGTCAACATGTTTCATGCAGGAGGTGCAATTCGTCAGGACCTAGAGAAATAAGTGAGTGCTACACAAAGAGGAAGGGGCGAATACTACCTTCCACTTGGAATGGATAAGCAGGCCGGATGGTCCTGCTGAGTCTTAGTGGGACCTAAGAGAAAACAACAGACAGGATGAGAGGTTAAACCTTCTGTGTATTCTGTAAACAATGAAAGGTCACCACAGCTTGGTTACTATAATTCAATCCATTAGTGAGGGGAATGGGACAACAACACAATTAGTGCTAAAATCAGGGGAGAATCAGTAGACGTAACCTGCACGCCTGACTGAGGGTCACTGTATGGTGAAGGAACTCAATAAAAAGGAATAAAAGCAATCATGGGTATAGTAAAGATTCTCATCCTACTAAGACTGAATTCAGGTGTCAACGGTCTTATCAAGTGTGCTGGCACCCAAGGGTCAGGTACCTTGGGGAGAAATGGGAGATAATAAGCAAAAGACGGGGTCTATGTCTAGTGCATTGTGACAAGGAAGCCGCGAGTCGCATGCAGAACATAGAGGGAGCATCATAAAGCCTCAAGTCGCGCGTACTCAAGACACTCACTGCTCCCAATAGAGTCATCACCAAGAACGCCTAGCACTCCATGCTCCAAGGATCGCACGAGCATGCCGACGCCGCGAGTACCCTCAGACAAGCCCGGAGACTCCGGACACTGTTGAGAGAAGCAACGCGGGCCAACCTGCATCAGCACAACACCGGAGCACGGCGAGGCCATGCGGGGACTGTGAAACTCAGGGCAAGCGAGATCGTAGTATCACGCATCCCTCTAGACAACATAAACAAACTCCCTCGTATGCTAGCGGCGATGAGTCAGCGCATCAAACAGCATTGAATGTGGGGCCCCCCCGAGGGGAACAAGCTTACCTGTCTGCATGACTGACGACGCCACATCACCTATCCGCACGGTGGAGATTGAGAGACCGGAGCGGTGTGCAAGCAAAAGTTTTTATCTTATAACCACTAGTGGACTTCTCAAATCCCTTTCACGTGACCGGGGGGTGTGTGCCGGAAGCCGCGCATGTGCGGAGGAGGGGCGTGTCCGGCGAGGCTTCGGTGCAATGGTAAATTACGCTGCCCAAATGATGAGGTGGCCATGTTGTAATGTCAAAGCGATAGCTATGTGCCCATTATGGGCCAGGACTGGGTGTCAACAAGGCGTGTACAACTCACAAATTGTTGATTGTGACAACATATAATTGCTGTAAAAGGACCCCCTCCACTAGTCGATGGTCTGAACCAGTCAGTAGTGTAGTTAACTGACTCAAGCCGTCCACCCAAATAATGGTGCATATGTACAGTAAGATTAAGCAGCCATATGATAGAGTGGGTAACGAACACTAGGAAGTGGCCACTAGGCAATATGAGGACGAAATGATATCACATACGGTGGGCCATCAGAAAACCTCTGAGAAGGCTCACAGCAATGACGCTGCCCCGTTTGTTAGTGGTGGTAATGCTAGTAATGTAAAACCTAAAGAGTGCGTGCGATTGCCGGTAACAATTTGCCCCCAAGAGTGAAAGGCAGGGGAGTCTACGCAATGTATGAGCCAAGGCACCGGCCATCTCTCATCAGGATCAGAGAGTGGCCCAGGGAGTGTATACATGAGTTGCCTGCTGATACCATTGTTAAGGGAGGGCAGACATATGGATCAAGTCCTTGATAAACTGCCCCAGGGAATAGAATCATTGAGGCCATCGGTGTCTGTGGCCAGGCGGTTGACCCATCTCTGCTCCATTCTAAAGAGCGACTGATCTGTGATCTGCTGGTGTGCTTCAAGCACCGTCCAATGTAGGCTATCTGCGGTGTGATTTATTTCCATGCAGTGGTAGTACAATTTTGTATGTGTTTTATGGCACCTTATATTACTTTTGTGTTTAGTAATACGTAGCTTGACTTGTCTCATGGTCATGCCCACATATCTCTTTCCGCACAGGCATGTGAGTAAGTAGATACACCTAGAGGTGTTGCAGTTAGTGTGTCGCTTATGTCGCCATGTGAATGTCTCGGAGAGTTTAATCTCCTTACTGGGGCTGGTTTGACTGCAGACGGAGCATCCGCAGTCAGCAGCCCTCATACCCACATGCACCTACTGGCAGGAACAGAAGATCTCCGGTAAAGATCCCCATTTTTGGGGGCCCGTCAGACATTGCAGCACCAGTCTGACGAGGAGCAGAACCCAAATGATGAAGCATGACACCTAGCTTGCTGGGTGTGTGAGGGTTTTAGTTCCGAAAGGGGGATTCCCCCCTCTTTGGTGTTCCCCCTTTCCTGTTATTGGCTTGGTTACGCCTATTCTACGCACTTCTGGAGAACAGCGTATTACATCATTTTACTGCCTGCCGAAATGTAAATGTACCTGGGGGTTGGAGGGTGGCTATGTCCTCGTCTTGGAGGTAGCCTGGTGACATATCAGAGGCAGTGTAAGCTTTGAAGCTCATCACCCTGAAGTGCCACATCACTAGCCATTAAGTATGGGCGGAAAATCCGTTCCGCTCGCGGATTTTGCGGATTTTCGGTAAATTCGCAATCCGCGAGATTCGCGAATTTCCTGCAAAATCCGCAAATCCGCGAGCAGCGGCTTTTATGGCTTGCTCGCACTGTTTGCGTGAGTTCGCGGCTTCCCAGTTTAACTTCGCGCCCCGCGAATAAGCGCTAAATTGCAGAAATACGATCTTAGCAAAACTGAAACTACTTACCAGGTTCAAAAGTTCAAGCTCATCATTAGTAGCCATTTCCTGTAGTGCTTCCTGAGGGGCCCCTCCAGAGTTCAGTTGCCTACTTGCAACTATTATGTGACCCTGCTCTGACCCTCAGAATAGTTACACATATGCCACAAAGGTCCTGAATTACAGCTAAGGGAGACAAGCAGGAGCCAGGCTGGAAGTTCAAATCCAGTGACACATTAATCAGCCCCTAATTCATTATTGTCAGTTGGGGCAGGGCAGGTGTTGTAACAAATTTTGCAACAATGAAAGCACTTAGCAAGTGCAAAAGATCACTAATCAGGAAGCACAAAGGAAGCAGGTGCCAGGTAAAAAAATATTCTGTGACACATTAATCAGCCCCAAATTAATTCAGGTCACTTGAGGCAGGGAAGGTGTGCTTTGCTTTGCCACAATAATGTACACTGGACAACCAGAGGGTGCTGTGATGAAACAGAGGGTGGCATGGGTGGGCCAGAGGGTGGCATGAGTAGTCAGAGAGTGGCAGTGGTGACAGAGGGTGGCAGTGATGAAGAAGAGTGTCCCAAACAGGCTGGACACGTAGAAACAACAAGTTCGCAAAACTTGCGACCCGACAGGTAAGTTCGCTTTTGCGAAATTGTACAAAACCCTCGCGAACTGGCAGAAACCCGCGCGAACACAAAAAAAAAAAATCCGCAAATTCGCGAGAATTCGCGGATTTTGCGGATTGCGAGTTCGCAAATCCGCAAAATTCGCGAACGCGAGATTCGCAAAATTCGCCCATGCTTACTAGCCATCCTGTCGGGTAGGGAGGCATCATCTCCTTCCTGGTGACACCTTTGTTTACGACTCCAGGGACTGTTCATACCTCCTTGCAGCGGGTCAGATTCAAGTCTTGGCTGCGGCATCTGTCAGCCCGGGCACAGGAAAGGCTTAGACAACCCGGCGGGTAACCTCTAAGGTAGCACCCGTGTGCATGTCACACCAAATCTGACATGAGAATCATGTCAGGGGTGATTAGACAAGTTGTTTGATACCAAACATGTCATATTTCAGTGGGACCATAATATAGCTGGCAACCTCGGGGTGCCCAGGTGCCATCCCATTTTATCCTAAGGCCCCTGATCAATTATAGTAGCTCTTAATGGATAGAGGCTACTATAAGGACATATAAGAATGCACTTATATGTCCATACCTTTAATGCACTGTGTCTCCCAGGCTCAGCAGGCCTACCTTAGGGGTAACTGGCATATATTAAAAATAGTGCTTTGACCTTGCAACACATGGTAAGGGCAAAGTCGAGTTCGACCAATTTGTACTGCTCACGCAGTCTGCAATGACAGGATTACTGTCATCTGTTTCCCTGGGTCACTCATGGTGGCAAAAACAGTGCTTCAGGCACTGGTGACCCCTTTAACTCCCATGACCTGGGTACCACTGGTATACCTTACCAAGGACATATAAGGGGGTTAAAGTCCTAACCAATTGGGGTTACCATTTCACATGTATCAGATTTAGGGAGAGAGCAGTGTTTCTGGGGCCTGGTTCAATCAATCAATTAGGGATTTATAGAGTGCACTGCTCACTCGTAAGGGTCTCAAGCCGCTGGGGAGGAGGGTTCGGGCAGCTGTGAGGTCATTCAAAGATCCAGGTCTTGAGGTCCTTTCTGAAGGCTTGCATTGTCGGGCTTCATCTGATGCTGAGGGGGAATTTTCTCCAGGTCTTGGCCGCGATGTAGGAGAAGGACCTGCCTCCTGTTCTGGCTCTATGGATGCAGGCAATTTCAGCCAAGGCTATTTCGGAGGAGCGGAGGTTTCTCTTGGGGGCGTGGAAGGAGATTCTATCATTGAGGTTTTGGGGCCTGTGTGGTGAAGGGCTTTGTAGGTGTGTGTGAGCAGCTTGAAGGTCACTCATTTTCTGAAGGAGAGCCAGTGGAGGATCGGGGGTGCTGGGTGATGTGGTCGTGTCGTGGGAGACTGAGTACGAGTCTGGCTGCGGCGTTCTGAATGGTCTGGAGTTTGTGAAGGAGAGTTTTGTTGATTCTGGCGTAGAGAGCGCTTCTGTAGACCAGTCTGCTGGTGATGAGTGCATGGGTGATGGTCATCCTTAATTGGGGGGGATTCATTTGAAGGTCTTGCGGAGTATGCAGAGGGTGTTGAAGAATGTGGAGGATACAGTGTTGATCTGTCGGTTCATGGTGAGAGAGGAGTCGAGTATGATGCCATGGTTGAGGGCATAGTCCATGGGGTTGGGAAGGTTTCTGAGGGCAGGGGGCCACCAGGTGTCATCCCACATGGTGGAGGTAGATCCGGGGATGAGGACTTCCGTTTTCTCCGAGTTGAGCTTCAGGTAGCTTATTCTCATCCAGGATGCGACGTCCTTCATTCCTTCCTGGAACCTGTGCCTGGTGAGGTCTGGTTCTTTGGTGAGGGAGAGGATGAGCTGAGTGTCATCAGCGTAGGATACTATGCTGAGTCCATGTTTTCTGACGATGGTTGCGAGGGAGGCCATGTAGATATTGAAGAAAGTGGAGCTGAGAGAGGATCTTTGGGGTACTCCACCTCTTATCTATGTGGGTTTGGAGAGGAAGGGCGGGAGTCGTATCTTTTGTGTTCTGCCGGAGAGGAAAGAGCGGATCCATCCTAAGGCAGTTCCCTGTATGCTGGCGTCATGGACTCTGGCGGCTAGTATGTGGTGGTAGACGGTGTCGAAGGCTCCTGAGAGGTCTAGTAGGATGAGGGCTGCAGTGTGGCCTTGATCGAGGAGTGAGCGGATGTTGTCCGTGGTGGCTTGGAGGGCGGTCTCGGTGCTGTGGTTGCTGCGGAATCCAGATTGAGATGAGTTGAGGATGTTGTTGGATTTTATGAAATGCATTAGCTGGGTGCTGACAAATTTTTGGGTGACTTTGACGGCAAAGGGGAGGAGAGAGAAGGCCCTGTAGTTCTTGAGGACCGTCGTATCTGTGGAGGTCTTCTTGAGAAGGGGTTTGACTTCAGCCCGTTCCCGTCATTATGGAATGTTTTGAGGGTGCAGTTGATTAGCTGTCGTAGGTCTGGTGCGATGGCGGAGGCAGCTCTATGGAAGATGTGTGGTGGGCAGGGGTCAGTGGGTGCTTTGGAGTGGATGCTCCCCATGCTCTTTGCGTTGTCTTCTGTGGTGACAGGGGTCCAGGTGAGGAGGGTTGGCTGGGTGGTGTTGCTGGTGGATGGTGTTGGGTCAGTTCCTTGATCTTGGTCATCGAAGTTGTTGTAGAGTGTTCTGATCTTGGGGTGGAAGGAAGTGCTGAGTTTGTTGAAGAGGTCCTGGGAGGGAGGGACAGCAGAAATTCCATTGTGGGTTCTGCTGAATTCTTGTATGATGTTGAAGAGTTCCTTGGAGTTGTGGGAGTTGGAGAGGATTCTGTCCTGTATGAAGTTTCTCTTTGTAGATTTGATGAGTTGGTGGTGTGCCATCTTGGCGGACCTGTAGGCGGTGTTTGCTTCAGGGGTTTTGCAATTTCTCCATGCTTTCTTCAGTCGTTGGCACGAGCGCTTGGATTCTTGGAGGTCTGTGGTGAACCAGTAGGCCTTCATGTTGTCTCTTCTATCGGAGTTCTGGAGGGGGGCGAGCATGTTTGCGCGTTCGGCGATCCGTTTGTGGAGGTCGTTGGCTGCAGAGTTGGCATCGGTCATGGTACGGGGAGGAGTGCGGCTGAGGGCAGAGGTGAGGTGCTCTTTGGTGATCTTGTTCTAGTATCCAGGAGGCAAGGTGTTGGCTTGTGTGCAGTGGGTTTCAAAAAGGAGAAGTGGACACAGTGGTGGTTTGGCCAGGGAGGTTGCGTGGTGTGACTGAAGCGAAATTTGTTTCCTCTGGCAAAGATGTGGTCGAGAGTTTGACCCGCCGTGTGAGTGGAGGTGGTGACAAGTTGCTTCAGTCTGATGTTGGCGAGGTTCTCAAGGAGGGAGGTGGAGCTGGGGTCGCTGAGGTTGTCAAGGTGGAAATTCAGATCTCCGAGCAGTATATACTCCATGGAGGCGAGGGCATGGGGTGAAATGTAGTCTGAGATGGTGTATGTAAAAAGGGAGTGGGGTCCTGGAGGTCTGTAGGCGAGAGTTCCACGTAGAGTCCTTGTGGGGTTGGGCTGGATCTGGAAATGGATGAGTTCCATGGCGTGGGGGTGAGGAGTCGTTCAAGATGGAAGTTGTCAGTCGGAGGGAGCTTTTGTGGACGATGGCAAGGCCTCCTCCAGGGTTGGTGGGGCGGTCTTTCCTCAGGATCTTGTACCCATCGGGGATGGCAGTTGCGATGTCGGAAGCGGAGCTGGCATTAGTCCAAGTCTCTGAGAAGGCAACAGGGTGTTGAGGAGGTCCCATATTTCTGCTGTGTCTGTGCAGGGAGTGTACGTTGAGGAGGAGGATGCTCAGGGGTTTGGCAGTAGCTGTCTGGGTCCGGAGGTGGGTGAAGGTGCGACAGCGGTGTTGGCAGGAGACCGGACCTTGGGCATTGCTCGGCGTAGAGAGCTGGCAGTTGTTATTGCATCCAGGGTTGAGTGCGTGGAGAGTACTGGAGTCGTAGCGGCTTGGGGTGGGAGGACCAGGGTCCCTGGTGTTGGTCGCGGTCAGGTCACGGACGGGCTTTCCTAAGCGCACCTTTGGCACTCCAGCGGCGCGCCTGCTGCACAGCCGCACAGCAGCTGCCATTAAGTAGGGGTTGGGAGAACAGCTGGGAGGCGGGAGCGGGAACACCCAGGGGGGAGGGGCTGCGGGGGCAACATCCGTGGGGGAAAAAAGGAGACAAACAGGAAAAAAGGCAAAAGGACAGAAAAAGGAAAAATAGAAAAGAGACTAGACAGAAGAAAAGGTTGGTAGAGTGGACCAGCAGAAGAGCAAGGCTTTCCCACTGAGCTGCTAATGGAGGAGGGCCTCAAACACCTGCCTGGAACCAGAAAGGCGCAGGGGGCAGAGTTTCAAGGACGGAGCTGCATGAGGCGGGAGCAGTTTCCAGGACCAGGAGGTCAGAGGTCTTGCTCCAGTACATTTTCAGGGTCATAACCCTCAGCACTGGGTCAAAAAAGTGTGGGAGTGACCACACAAAAAGGACACTTTCCTACAGCCTTTTGGACTTGGCCCCTTTTCCCCCCAATTTTTTGCTGTTTGCCCCCCTAACTTCAGGATGTCTCCCCCAGGGTAACGGTTACTGTATAGGCCATGTGAGGTATGAGATGCCCTACTCAATGTGTAATGTCATGCAATGGTGTGTACACTTATTTTCCCACATTGTGTAAAATGTACCCTGATGGAATGCTACATTTAAAATGGATGCTATGGATGTGCTTTGTGCCACCTGACTGCAGTGGGTTAGCGGTCTAGATGTTAGGTGCCCAGCCACCCCTGCATTTGGAGTGAAAGGCTGGCACCCAGGGTACTCTACTCCTCCCCCTGAGCCAGTTCAAACCAGTTCCCCAGAGAATTCCAGAAGCTGCTTGCACTGTCTGGGAGGTGGGGTGAGGAGGGTATAAATAAGGGGGATGTGCCACCATGTGCTGAGACAGAGCTGGGACAGGAACGTGAGAGGACCTGCTGCCAGGGAATACAGCCACTTGGGCCTGTGTGCTGGACCCTGCACCCATCTATCACCCCCTCTACTGTCCCCAGGGCTAGTGGAAGCCCCACTTCAGGAGTTCAGGGTGCTGTTCAGGAGGAGTTCCACGCTGCAGTGGAGGATGGTTTTAGCCTACTGCCCTGTTTTGATGAAGCCCCCACTGACTCTTGACCTGGCCCAGTAGTGCCTGTTGCTCTGTCCCCCGGCCCCCTGAAGAAGGAGGGCCCTCTTAGGTCCCTGAAGCTGTCGGGACCTGGCGCCACGCAAGCGCTGCACCTAAAAGCACCTGGAAGGAAGGAGCGCCTTGGACTGGACCCCCCAGGAGGTGAGGAGTGTTACCCCGGGGCCCTTGGAGCTTGCTGCTGGGACTGTCCTCCTCCACAGCGCTGTGTTTGCTGGAAGCGATGTGCCCCTGTCAAGCGCTATACTGCCTGGGACTGCAAGAAGCGTTGAGCCTCCAAGCCCTGGGGTTTGAGAAGCTGTCTGCCCCCCTAAACGCCACAATCCTAAAGCGCTGTGTGCCTAGAAGCGCTGTGCTGCCCGCCAAGCGCTATAATCTCGAAGCGCTGGTGCCCCCTTCATAGCGCTGTGTCTGCAGAAGCGCTGTGTGGCCCAAGAAGGAACTGTGGAACTGAATAGTGCCGTGGGTGCCTACCCTTCGTGATTGCGCCCTGCTGCCATTCTGAATCCCAGTGAGTGCCCACCCCGCGTAATGGCGGCGCTGTGGCTTATTTAAATTAGGCAGGAGCCTACCCCGCGCTTTGCTGCAAGAAGATCACCGCAGCCGCCCGGGGGGGCCACCAGAAGAAAGAATAGCGGGAGCCTGCCCCGTGTCCTGAATAATTAATAAGTGGGTGCCTACCACGCGTGTGTGCTGCGATGTGGTACTGGGAGAAGTAAGAGGGAGCCTACCCCTCGTGGATGCCAGAGTCACCGCCGTGGCCCGGAAAGAGCCCGCGCCGCCATCGCGACGCGGTAGTAAGGCCGCCTGGCTGGGACAGGGGCGGAGCTTCGCCGAGGCCTGGTGGGGCCTGGAGAACCGTGCAGTGATTGGGCACTGGCTGCAGCGTGGCCGGAAGTCCAGCCCTGTGAGGGCGGAAGCCGGAAGACATCGACCCTAAGCCCCGGGTCCCACGAGGGAACCCGGGTAAAGCTGGCAGAAGAAGGTGGCGTCGTGGGACTCCCGTGGCAACGAAGGAGCCCCGTATTGAACAAGAGACCGAAGTGGGAGCCCACCCCGCCGAGCAGAGTCCCGGGAAGCAGAGAGAGATATCCGAGCGGAGAGCAGGAACCTACCCCACCTCCGCTCGGTGAGCAGTGTCTGCGGCAATCTGGTAGGGGTGGAGGGGGGCCTCGAGGCACATTGTCGCTGCCTGCCCCCCTTCTACTGCACAGGAAACCCAAGAGAGGATCCCGGTGAGTGGGGGTTCATCTGGAAGGTGGTTGGGGGCTGGAGTCGGGGCACAGGGTCGGTGCCTGCCCCCCTTGGGGCTATATATAGGGCTGAGACTTTCACCAGACTGAAGGACCCGGGAGAGGGGCTTCTACGGTATCAGAATTCCCTGAATTGACACCGCTGCCCCGCTGGACAGTGGGCCTTTGTCCTGTTGAGCCCAGGAGGAGGATCTTGGCCTAATGCTAGAGGTCATACCTAATGTTGAAGTAGGGATGCAGTAGGCCCCAGTTAGTTGTGGTTAGGCTCATGAGGTGATTTTCCCTATTAAGGCCTCCCTGCCCCAGGTACACAGGTTTAGGTCTGGGGTGGGATATGCTGGTCTCGTGTTTACACCGACAAGGTGACCTTGACCTCATGGTGAGGCTTCCTGTCGTGGGTATACTTCCGGCTGTGACCAAGTGCTCAGGTTGATGCCTCATGCTAACTGTGATTAGGCCTCTCTAGGCCTGAGGTTAGTGCTGGGAGCTTGAAGTTCTTTTCGCAGGAGACGCCAATGCTGGTCATACTGGGTGCTTACCTTTAATGTTTAATTCTAGGTGGATGCCATGCAGGATGTGTCTTCACGCCAAATGTTTCCACCTTTGCTGACATGCCCAGAGGCTGATGCCTAGTGTTTCTTTCCCTCATATGGATCGTGCTGTTGTTGCATGTGCATTGATAACGCTTTGTTTTTATTTCATCCCTGGAAACTAATGGACTTGCTTACCTTTTTATTCTTTTTCCGATTACCCCTGTAAATAATCCCCCTCGTTTACATTGCACTGGCGCCCGTTGGCGCCCCACTGTGATTACTGTGTTATACTTTTGCAGGTTGGACCTAATACAAAAGTTATTCTTTTTCCAACTAGAAGCAGTGTCGTGTCTCTTTTGTGGTGTGCCTGGTGTGTCGTCTGTGGGTACAGCGTGGATGCTTCGCACATGTCCTCAGGAGTTTGGCCAGCCCGCTCTGCCCCATGCTAGCCCGTAGAATTGGTAACCCCATTTCTAACACAGCCCCATTAGCAAATCAGATATTTTTACAAAGTGGCCCACGTTTGCAAATTGGGGCTGTAAGAATGTGGGTTGTTGGTTGAGTGGAGTGTGAGCCCTGGCCAGGCAGCAGCCACAATCCTTGTCAGGGTGAGGTAAAATCCGAATTAACCTGTTCATAACCCTCTAGTAGCTTGGCACAGAGCAAACAGACTTAACTTAGAGGCAATTTGTAAAGTATTTGTGCAACCCTTCCATCAGTAATAAAGTGGAAACACCACACAGAAAGTTTCCCACAACAGGTTAGAAAATAGAGTGATTTTAAATAAATAAAAAAGACCAAAATGTCACAAATCCAATCAGTAGAACCGGTGATATTCAATTTAATAGATTTCAGTAAAAGTAACAACAAAAACCCACAGAGCACCAACTGTGGATATTGGATCGTGCTGGACCAGGAATAAGACACAAGTTCAGGCCGAGCGAGATGGATCGCCGCTACAGGGACCCAGCTAGGCTGACTGAACACAAGTACCTTAAATCCTGGTTTGTGGAGCATTGCATAGATACACGTCGAAGATACGTTGGGCAGCAGAAGCGGTGCATGGGTTTGGAGGAGTGGCAAGGCTGCAATGCAAGGTCCTGTGCAATCATTGATGATCCCGTCGACGAGGGCTTGAGGGCTTGCAATGCGATGTCCGTCATCAAGGATGCATCGTGCCGTTGGGGAGATTCTAGAGACTGCGTTGCAGAGTCCGGCATTGTCATCGAGGTTGCCGTTAACGGGGAATTAGAGAGTCTGCACCAAGGATGCATTGCACATTAGCAGTTCTGATGAGGCTGGGATGTGATGCAATGTGGATCTTTGCGACAGGCTGATCTAGGCAACGCGGCGATGCATCGTTTCTGCTCAGGGTTGCACCGCATGGCTAATAAGATGCGTTGGTTCCACTGGATCCACAGAGGCTGGCAGAGCATCTTAGACCCACTTCCAAGGGTCCAGGGCTGGGGAGGCACCGCTTGGCAGGGTAGACTCATAGATGGCAGAGCCAAGGTGCTCTGTTCAAGGTGGTCACAGCCTTCTGTCCCTGAGGGTGGAGACAGCTTTGTGAGAGGCGGCCACAGTCAATTCAGGGGCAAGCAACAATTCCTCCCACTATTCTAAATGCAGCCAGGTCTATTAGCCTGGCTATAAGTCACCCAGGAAAGGCAGGGCACACCTCAACTCCCCCACTTGTCACCTGTTCTCATTTGGAAGTTACATTAAATGTAATAAGGTAACTACAATGTTATCCTAGGGTATGACTAGGCCTTGCCGTAGTGAAAACGAATTTAAGAGTTTTTTACTACCAGGACATGAAAAAATGAAACATACATGTCCAAATTTGTAAGTACACTGAACCCTGCATTCTGGGCTGTGCAGGGCCCACCCTCGAGGTGACTTATCTGACCCAAAAAAGAAAGGTTTGGGACTGGAAAAAGGTTCATTTTGTCAGGTCGAAATGTCAGTTTAAAGTTGCTCACACAGGTTGCAATGGAAGTCCTGAGACATGTTTAAAGGGATACTCAAGTAGGTGGCACAATCAGTGCTGCAGGTCCACTTTGACATTTAATTTACAGGTCTTGGGTACACAATACTACCACTTTACTAGGAACTTACAAGTAAACTAAATATGCCAATTGGGTGTAAGCCAATTCTCCCATGATTTAAGGAGAGGTCAGAAGTACGTTAGCACTGGTAAAGTACGCAGTCATAAAAGCCGTCAAAAATGAGCTCAGAAAACAGGAGGGTGAAGGCAAAAGCTTTGAAGATGATCCTGCAGAAAAGACCAAGTCCAACAGGGGCCATTTTAGAATTGTAGAGACGAACCATATAGGTGTTGGTTTGTTTTTGTTACTGGGACAGGAGGAAAAACTAAAGAAATTAAGAAATGTGTTATGTCTATTTTGAACAGTGAAGGGACACTTGAAATGCATATCCAGATTTTATAATCACTATAACAACTAGGCTAAGTAACCATTACTTTAGATATAGTGTGGTGCAAATGTAGCCATATTCACACAATGATTTCAAAGTATTCTTAGCAAGAAGAAGAAAGCCACCAAGCACCCTTAATAAGGATCAGGCTTTCTAAGTGCAAAATGGATGTATTAAAATATAAGAACCTATAACAGAAAAGCAACATTTGGTACTGGTGTTTCCCTAAATGGGAAAATAACCGCACTATCACTTATCAATTTATTTGGAAGGAGTCAAATGGGCTTTTAATATGCTTTAATTGAGGCGGAGTGCTATATAGACCACTGTCACCCACTACCAAGAGTGACTATTACCAATCCTAAGGATCGGTAAGTCAAAACGTGCACAATAGGGTCAAGGGAAGCACAATCCTAAGCAGATGTAAAACAAGTAATATGTGATTACAAAAAGTTGAGACAAGTCAATTAAGTAGGATCCAATTGAAAATATCAGTGAGACTTCTTTTCCAGATAAGGTACAAAATCAGTTATAGTCCATGTGTGTTCATTTCTCCATTTATTCACAAGGCTTCATAAAAAAGAATCAACAAGAGCAGCCAACACGTGTTTCGTCGGTACATCCGATCCGTACCATAACTTTTTCAAGGCTGAATGAAATGATAAGAGCGTGGTAAATCGTTGCCTAGCTCTTTAATATAAGTATAAAAGTCTGGTCTTGGCCTATATCATATAGGTGATGGATGCTGTGCGATAATCTTCAATGTGAGAATTTAAGAAGTAGAAGCTATGTTTTTCATGCAGAAGGACAGTTCCAACCCCAATGCGTGGATTGTCCCCAGTGGATACGCAGCATCGGCGGAAGTCTAAAGGTGTGGAATTAGTTGTGAAGCAATAGAATAGCTGTGAGCTCCGTTTATATCTTCAAGTCCGATTGATAACGCGACCTAAGCAACGATTCACCACGCTCTTATCATATCATTCAGCCTTGAAAAAGTCATGGTACGGATTGGATGTACCAACGAAACACGTGTTGGCTGCTCTTGTTGATTCTTTTTTATGAGGGGCAGGGAGGCACAATAATTAATACCTGGAACAATCTCCCTAATACTGTGAGACAATAACCCTGGACAGATAGACATTGAGACAGGATCACTAAACCTTGGGAGGGAAGTTCTAATTATGTACTGTGAGTCCCATTCACTGTTCAAGCCCTAGGCAGACTTTACATCTCAAATAATACTCTGGCTTGAATGATTCCCAAAACCACGTAATCTTTTGTAACTCATGATGCCCAAAGTGATGCAAGAGTACACATATGGAAAAAATGAAGACTGGAAGATCCTGACATGCACTAGCAGCAAAAACTCAGATCTGCAAGCATCTTCACTTCCAAGATGAAATGTATCCCCCAGTCACACGTGATGCAACGAGTCTGCAACAAAGGCAGAACTGTGTGATATACAAAAAAAGTAACATTATAATCCGCACATTGACCCACATTTGTGGTATAAATGCGGTACACAAAACCAATAACTGCCATGGCGGGAAACCTATGGCACAAAGGCTGGCATTTGCTGGTTAAAAAGGGACTAGCTCATACTTGACGGACAAATGAAACGTACCTGTAGCACATAATTCAGTTGGATATCATATGATGGATTGCTTGACCTCACAGTTGCCAATTGATGGGCATACCTGGAAATGACTGGTACTCATTTACTAAAAATGAATTGGCTATTGGTGTACCCCTATAAGTCCCTAGGAAATAAAATAATTAATCAATAAAATCCGTATTTGTAAAGTGCAAACTACTCACCCTTACGGGTCTCAAGGCGCTGGGGGCCGTCGTCAAAACGAAGGGAGCTATTGCCCTGAGTCACATGGTGCCGAGCTGACCTGCCCCCAGAGCTTGGATTGAACTGTGAACCCTGTGCTCCGAAGTCAGCTGCCCTGGCCGCTGCACCACACCTCACCATCTATTATATGGTATGGTATTACGGTGTCGGGAAGACCTGCAAACAGTACCGTTGGAAATGTAGGGCTTCAGGGACCTCGTAATGCTCTCTGAAGAGCCGGCGTCAGACACCATTGGTTCCGGATGTTGAGGGAGAAGTCATCAGGCCATGGAAGACACACGCGTTGCAGATCGAACTCTGTGCGGTTGAAGGCTGGAGTTCTGTCGGTCATCGGGGCTGAGGTGCGAAGTGCAGTGGTGTGGCGTGCGGTGAACTCAGGTCGCGATGCAGGCAGGGGCTTGGTGACGGTTGCCCAATGCTGTCAGTGGGACCAGGGCTGCAGTGCGAAGTGGGACAGTGTTTTTCCCGGTGCTGGCAGGTCACGTGCAATGGTTCCAGTGGAGCATTAAATGTAGTCACAATGAATGATATAACGAAGCATAATAGCAATGAGACATAAAAGAGGGAGGTGGGGGATGTCTGGTAATAAAAGCAAAACTCTACACATAGATTTCTGTTTGCAAAAATTAGTCAAATTGTATTTTTCAATTTTACAATATATACATAAGCATAATTACACTGTGCACATGTGTCCCAAGTGAATATGTGTGAACCAAAAACATAAACAATCAAAAGGACATCAACAGGAATATTTACAAGGTTTCTACTGGGATATATACAAGGAAGGAAGGCAAATGGCCAGATATGATACAATGGATATTAATACAATGGCTATTTCAATCATAGACACTGGTAAAACTGGTTCATTTCCTATGGGCGTCGACGGCGTTTCAACCCGGGGGTGGATATGGGGTCTCTTCAGGACAAAGACGGTGTGTGGGACATCTACAGGTGAAAATAAAAACACTGTGAGTGTGTAGCATGACAGTGAGGGACATACTAATGAAGTGAGTGACGAAATTCACATACCTATGTGCTCAAAATGACGGAGAATTAAAAGGTGTGATGAACCGGGTGAATAAATAATTCCTAGCATACTCACAGTGTGCCCCAGTCGGCTACTGAATTGTAAATAACCGGCAAGAGAAAAGAAATAGGCAATTAGGCTTATGTGCTAGGCAATTAGGCTTATGTGCTTTATGAAGCAGCTGGTTTATGTCCAGTTCGCTTTACAGTCACTTACTACTGAGTCGCTATTGAGTGGCCCCAGAGTAATGACTTTGTGCTTTTCCAAAATCGATTTGGGAATTCTTAAGCGCCAGACGGGGTCCGCGGCATCTAGTTTGCCAATTGAGACCTCAAGGAACAATGCCTGGGACATGAAAAGGACGAAGGTTACAGATAGCCTAGTTTTAAATTAGAATATACGCTAGGGGAACCGGTAATGGCTTTTTACCTGGTTTTTTGATATGCGCTGGCTGCAGAAGGTCGGGAGCTCACTGTCACGGCTATTCCAATGTGTACGCTCCGACCGGTTACTTCCGAACATGAGTGCGCATGCGCCGGGATAGCAATCGAGTATCGAGCGTGATGCTGTGCCCAGTCAGTGCGCATACGCCGAGATGATAATCAAGTGCTGAGCGTGCTAGACATCAAAGTATGTAATCGATTACAGGCTACATGGTCTTATCACGGGCATAACTGACAACATTCCATATATTATTGCTGTATACACCGTGAAATATGAGGCATGTATATACTAATAGGGTATTAATAGGGGGTAGTACCCAGCTAAAGTCACTGGGACCTGGGTTATCAGAGTAATTGTAAGAGGGGGTCCCAGTAATATAGGAACAATATGCAGGAAGAAGGAGGGGGGGGTTTAGTGTGATCCTGTGAGGATGAAGTGAAGGGAAGGAGGAAAATTCTTAAGTGACAGTATAATCAATGAATATACAACATTCGTCCATGTTACACAGTATGTGCAGAGACAAGGACCATCAGGTTCAAATAAATATTTCCACAAAACAGCATACTCCACAAAGTTCAATAAATGAAAGCAATAGGGCGTGGAGTTGATAATTAGGGATTATGTTTCCCGTGTTTAATCTATATATTTATATTAAATAGGTTATGTGTCCCATTCCCCAGTCCTGATGAAGACCCCACAGCAAGGATAGCAACTGTACCTGCATATAAGAGGGTCGAAACGTCGACAACCACCTGTATTTATCAACTCCACGCACAGGATCACACTAAACCCCCCCCTCCTTCTTCCTACCCACTTGGGGCACTGTGAAACCACTAATTTATTTATTGCTTTGGATAAATTGTATATTTGGTATATACATTCCCATTGTGATTGAAACAATGTGGATCAATTTGTTTCTTGGTTGATTAATTTTTATTTATTCTGCATATTGTATATACTAATAGACACCATTATTCAAACGTAATTTCAGAATTACAATGTTAAAAAACTGAAGGACAGATGAGATACACTGTACACATAGTGGTCTGTATCTTTTTTACACACTAATCATAGAGATATGTACATGAATAATCGCATTACCCATATACACTGTACATATAGTGGTTTGCATCTTTTTTGCACACTAATCATAGAGATATATACATGAATAATTGCATTACCCATATATTCATGAGCAGATGGAGCAGTAGTGTTACATAGTTTCAATGGCAATGTATATAAATATATGTGGGGTACATTATATTGTATCCAATCAAAAGTAATATAGACACTAGTATGGGCCCTAGAGAGTTTGCATGCAGAGACTGGAAAGGTCATGCATATGGCATTTATTCTGTATAGTGGATGGTGATATATGACTGCCCTTAGTGGATGTTCGCTCGTCATAAATGCAGGCGCGGTCTACACAGACTTGCAGAGTCCCAGCCAAAGATGTGACTTTTAGCTGATTAAAGTGGTCACATATCCTCTCCAATCCTCTGTTGAATTAAGGCCCTTGTTAATGGAATTGATCCTGTCTATCCATTGACATTCTCTGCGTTGCAGTAATTGGACAATGTCTCCCCCTCTTTCCGGCAATTTCACTACATCTATGACCTGCCACTTAATTTCATCGGCTGTATGGTGTTTCTCAATGTAGTGTGAAACCAAAGGTGCTGTGACAACTGCTTTTCTGATGCGACTACGATGCTGTCCTATTCTCGCCTTCACAGTTTGTTGCTTTTGCCCAACATATGGTAGCCCGCAGGGACACCATACGCAGTAAATAACATTTTTGGTGTTACAATTTGAGAAGAAGTCAAGGATATGTGTAAAGTTTTCATGTTTGAATGTCATTGTGTTCTCTGTGAACGCACATGCCACACAATTGCCACACTTGTGATGACCCAGTATCGGTGGTAGTCCCCATATTGATTGTATGGTACCAGGTTGGTTATTGGGTAAGTCAGTGGCGGATCTCACAAGGTGATCCTTTATATTTTTACCCCTTTTGTAAGCAAAAAGAGGTACTTCCATCTGGGGGTCTATACTCTTGATAATAGACCAGTTTTTTTTGATGCTGTTACGAATTTTATTTGTATGTGTCCCAAATGTTGTTACACAGACGATTTTGTTCACCTCTTTTTTAGGTTTAGTCGACAGGAGCTCCTCCCTGGGACAAAACCATGCATGCTTCATGGACCTTCTCACAATTCTGTTAGGATAGCCTCTTAGCATCAGTTTCTTTTTTAGTGTCTCTGCTTCTTTTATATAATCCTCCTTTCGGGAACAGTTGCGTCGAATACGCAAAAATTGCCAGAAGGGCAAGCCATCTCTCAAGGCACGAGGATGTTGGCTTTGATAGGACAAGAGAGTATTTCTTTCCGTGCTTTTCCTATATAGAGATGTAAACACTTTCTCGTTTTCAATCTCAATATTGAGGTCCAGAAAAGCAATCTTCTCTTTGTCATGAGTGGAGGTGAAAGTGAGATGAGGCTGAGCGTGATTTAAATAAATAACAACGTTTTTAAAGCCTTCTTCAGTGCCCCTCCATACCAAAAAGATATCATCTATGTACCTGTGCCAGCATTGGATGTTAAGATGTTGAGGATTGCGGTCACTAAGCACATAGGTGTGATCTATATGACTCATAAAGATATTAGCTAAATTTGTTGCAAAAACTGCGCCCATACTCGTACCACAACATTGTTGATAGTACTGTCCGTTTGAAATAAAATAGTTAGTTTGAAGTGCAATGCGAAGCAATGCGACAATGAAAGAAGTTGGTACCATAGTCGGCCTAGGTCTTGTATCTAAAAGTTCTTCAATAACCTGTATACTCTCAGTTTGAGTGATATTAGTATACAGAAACGAGATGTCTAATGTTGCCAGCCAATTTGTCTCAGTATTGAAGCACCGATCTTCAATAAGATTGATCATATGCATGGTGTCCCTTACAAAACTTTTTTGGGTAGGGACAAAGTCTTTTATAAAAAAGTCTATATATTTGCCTAGCGGTTCTAAAATTGAACCGCACCCAGATAGAATGGGCCTCCCTGGTGGATTCGTGGTGCTCTTGTGTATCTTCGGCAGTGTGTATAACACTGGTGTTCTCAGGTTTACTGCATTTAAGAATTCAAACTCCTTTTTGGAAAGAAAGCCCTGATCTAGGCCTTCTGTGGTGACATGCAATATCTGATCACGGATGTTAGGTAAGAGATTGTGATTTAGTTTTCTATAGAGTCTGTCTTCTGAAATCTGTTTTGCGATTTCACTCTCATAATTCGTTCTTGTTTGGATCACTATCCCAACTCCTTGTCTGCCGGTTTTAATATGATAGATGTGTCATTCTTTAGGCTATTGAGTGCTTGTCGTTCCTGCAATGAGATGTTATATGGGATGAATTGTCTGGTGTTTCTAAGTTCATCTACACTTTGTAGGATAAGCCTCTCGAAAGCAAGTAATTTGGGGGGGTATCATTCCATTGGTGGGATAGAACGTTGATGGCGGTCATAGTTATTGGGTTCACGGTCCTTAAAGAAAAATTTTAATCTGATTTTACGAAAGAACTGAAACAGTTCTGCTTTCAGGCTGAAAAATTCAGTTCTTTCTGTAATCACAAATGATAGTCCCTTACTAAGTAGGGAAATCTCCACGGAAGACAAGGTGTGCTGGTACAAATTGAAAATAGGTATGGTTTCCATACTGGCTACATCATGATTCAGTACGGTTGCGGGCCCCATTGGTAGTATTTGTTTCTCGTTTGTCGTTCTCCTGGATGTTGGTTCCAGGTTGGTCGTTTGGGTTTGGCTCCTCTCTCTAAAAAAGAGTGACCTGGGCGTGTGTTAAAGTTAGTATTAGTATTGGAGCGACTTGGGCCTGGTTGAGCATCTGAGTCACTTGAGCCCCCTGAGGATTCTGAGAAGGTGACTGGCTGGTTGCGTTTAAATCTTCCCCAGGTATTTTGTCTGTTGTAATCAGTGACATTTGTAAAATAGTCTTCTCTCAGATATGGAAATGCTTTTTCTTTGTTGTAGTTTTTTATGTCCTTTGACACCTTGTCTGCCTTTTTCTTTAATTCAAAGGTGTTAAAATCGTCTATAGTTTTATTCAGCTTGTCTAGAAGAATTTTTGCTTCTGACAGTCCGTCCCCGCCTAGGAGTTCTTTCTCTAGGTCTTCAATTTCTTGGAGTTCTTTTTTGGAATGTTCTATGGCTGTTTCCACGCCAAGAACCATCCAATGTCTCGAAAATAAAAACACTGTGAGTGTGTAGCATGACAGTGAAGGACATACTAATGAAGTGAGTGACGAAATTCACGTACCTATGTGCTCATAATGACGGAGAATTAAAAGGTGTGATTAACCGGGTGAATAAATAATTCCTAGCCTACTCAAAGTGTGCCCCAGTCGGCTAATAGACACCATTATTCAAACGTAATTTCAGAATTACAATGTTAAAAAACTGAAGGACAGTTGGGAGATGAGATGGTAAGTGACTGTAAAGCGAACTGGACATAAACCAGCTGCTTCATAAAGCACATAAGCCAAATTGCCTAGCACATAAGCCTAATTGCCTATTTCTTTTCTCTTGTCGGTTATTTACAATTCAGTAGACTGGGGCACACTGTGAGTACGCTAGGAATTATTTATTCACCCGGTTAATCACACCTTTTAATTCTCCATCATTTTGAGCACATAGGTACGTGAATTTTGTCACTCACTTCATTAGTATGTCCCTCACTGTCATGCTACACACTCACAGTGTTTTTATTTTCACCTATAGATGTCCCACACACCGTCTTTGTCCTGAAGAGACCCCATATCCACCCCCAGGTCGAAACGCCGTCGACGCCCATAGGAAATTAACCAGTTTTACCAGTGTCTATGATTGAAATAGCCATTGTGTTAATATCCACTGTATCATATCTGGTCATTTGCCTTCCTTCCTTGTATATATCCCAGTAGAAACCTTGTAAATATTCCTGTTGATGTCCTTTTGATTTTTTATGTTTTTGGTTCACACATATTCACTTGGGACACATGTGCCCAGTGTAATTATGCTTATGTATATATTGTAAAATTGAAAAATACAATTTGACAAATTTTTGCATACAGAAATCTATGTGTAGAGTTTTGCTTTCATTACCAGACATCCCCCACCTCCCTCTTTTATGTCTCATTGCTATTATGCTTGGGTGTATCATTCATTGTGGCTACATTTATGCTCCACTGGAACCATTGTTTTTTTGGTATAAAGTACGCACCCTGGTTTCTTGTGGGTAGGGTTGTCCTTGTCATTTTTGTGGCAGGTCATGTGAAGGCAGCATCATCGTTAAAGAGCTGTGGTCAGCTGACAAACTGAAGTCCATGGCACTGCTGTCGGTGGGCCCAGACTACGAGGTAGGATGGGCCAGTGCGCTGTGTAACTTACAAGCGGTGCTCCCAAACCACAGTGCAGGCAGCATTATCGATGTCTGCTTGGAGTGGTATCGTTGGTGAGACCAGGGCTGCGGTGTGAAGCAGGACAGTGCTCTTTGTTCTCCACAAGCAGTGTCCACAGGTCTCGGTGCAGGCAACGGCATCCGTGATGGCGTCAGGGGCGGCTCTAGGTTCATGGTGGCCCTGGGCAGGGAGCGTAGGTAGAGGGCCCCGGAAGAGGGGGTCTGGGCGGGGAGGAGCGTGGAGGCCAGTGAAGAGGTGGGGTCAGTGTGTTTGGAAGTGAAATAGAGCCAGAGGCCACCAAATCCCTGCCAGGGGCCGCCACACAAAAATGTATCCATCCTCAGAGGATTATTATATTAAGGATATATATTGATGTGGTGGCCCCTGGGGTTTGGTGGCCCTGTGCAGGTGCACAGCTTGCACATGTCTAAGGCCGCCCGATGGCGTTGCGCTGTCATCGGGGATACAAGGGTGGTGGTGTGGTGTGGTACGGAGTGCGGTGCCCACAGGTCATGGTGAAAGCAGCAGCTTGGTGGCATTGTCGTAGGTGAGGCCAGGGTTGCTATACAAAGTGTGGCAGTTCCCTCTGCAGTGCCTTCAGGTCACGGAGCTGGCAGCGGCATCAGGGGCGGAGTAGTGTTGCTGTTTCCTCTGTGGCAACTGAAACACCTAGTTCCAGAAGTTGGTACTCAGAGGATCTTGAAATCTTTGTTGTTCCTGATACTTCTTGAACATGGGGCAAACTCTACCTTAAGCCCATAGAGACACTAGGAAAGAAGTTGCAGAGAGTTCAGTCCAGTCTTTTCTCTTCCAGACAGAAGCAGCTACTGCAGGTCAACACAGCAAAGCACACAACAAAGTGGTAGTCTCTCCTCACAGCTCCTCCACCTCTTCTTCTTCGCAAGTTCCTTGATCCAAAAGAGTTCTAAAGTTCTGGGGTCAGGGCTTCAATATTTATACCACATTTTCCTTTGAAGTTAGTACAAACAATTTCTTCTGGCACACATAAACCAGTTCTGCCTGGCTCAGGCCAGGTTCACCACAGAGTGTGGAAAAAGCTTTGTGAGAGGCAGCGTCAGTCACCCAGGAAAGGCAGGGCACACCTCAACTCCCTCACATGTGTCTGTCTAGTGTGAATGAGCAAACCAGCCCTTGTCAGTCTAAAACTCAGACAGTGAATACACAAACAGGCAGAGGCACATAGATGTTAGACAAGAAAATACCCACTTCCTAAAAGTGGTATTTCATACACCAAATATAAAAGTCATCTTTACTAAAAGATGTATTTTTAAATCCTGAGTTCAGGTATACTAAACTCTATTCATTTTTCTATCAGCTCCAACTGGCAAGCTACATCTGTAAAGTGTTCCCAAGCAGCTCCTATGTTAACCTATGGGAGAGATAGCTTTTCAAGAGTAAAAAAGAAATACATAGTATTTCACTATTACGACATGCAAAAATACACCACATGTCCTACCTTTTTAATACACTGCACTCTGCCCATGGGGCGTGACTTAGATGTAAGAAAAGGGAAGGGCCTGGCACTTGCCAGGTCAACATGGCAGTTAAAAACTGCATGCAGACACTGCAGTGGCTGGTCTCAGACACCTTTGAAAAGCTACTTGTATGGATGGAACAATCAGTGCTGTAGGCCCACTAGTAGCATTTGATTTACAGGCCCTGGGCGCCCACAGTGCACTGTACTAGGGACTTAGTAATAAATCAAATAAGCCAATTATGGAAATACCAATCCATAAACATAATTTACATATACAGCATATGCACTTTAGCACTGATTAGCAGTGGTAAAGTGCCCAGAGTCCTAATACCAATGAAAAAATGAGCATCCTGAGTGGAACGACTATGTGACACCAACACCAGCATCTTCTTCTCCTCTTACGGTGGATTCTCTACCTGCGGACATTGGTAGTTTCCCTGACCTGCTTAAAAGAGCGTCTTAGCGGTTCGACCTCCCACTCCCAGCAAATCATACAGAGTGCTTCCTCTATGATTTTAAGGCAGGAACTCAGCACACAACTCATGCTATTCCAATTATTGACTTCATCTGGCAAGAGGGCTTAAAACTAATGAAGTTCCCAGCATCGGTAGCAGCTGTTATATCATAACTGGATAAAAAAAAAAGCCCCAGAGAATTCACCTACATACATCATTGGTCAGCCTAGACCGGACTCGGTCATCATGCAGGCTGCTCAGAGAAGAATGAATAACCCTACCTTGCCGTGCACGATGCTTCTGGTTGAATGACTGAATGAGTGAATGAAAAAGTATTTGTAAAACACGTAGCTACCCTGAGGTCTTGCAGCGCTAATAGCAGCAGTGGACAGAGAAGACAGCTTATCATTATAAAGAAGGCTGCACGCTTGATTATATAGGGAAAAGAGTCTGTGCTATGGTGGTGACCTCAATAAGAGTTTCCAATGCTCTTGCCATCCTCGGGAGATACGACCATCAGATGTGGTCTGACATGGCATCTCTATTAGAGTATCACGCATAGGACAATAAGACGGAGGCCCAGGAAAATGTAACGGAAAGATAAAGATCATTGATGTAGCCATGGACGTTTCATCCACTGCCTTCGGGCAAATGACTGGAGCAACAGTTTTGTGGCATGAAGGTAGGCTTAAGACAACTGAATTCAGTCTGGAGGTGCAAGCCTAAATACTCGACATGCCTTTTGATGGGGAGAACCTGTCTGGGAAACATGTCGATGATAGACTACAGTCTAAAAAGTCTGATACGAAGACAGTTAGATCACTTTGCACCCTACAGCAGAGGCATTTCCAGCACTTTCGGGGCAGGGGTAGAGGCCAATTTAATACTAGACCACAGTTCCAGTAGAGGATTCAGCTCTACTTACAACCAGTGGCGGCTGGTGACATTTGAAAGTGGTGAGGCGGAAACAGATATTCATACTACACCGTAGCGAGCGAGCGTAGCGAGTGAGCCCGAACCCCCTAAGGAGGGTTTGGGGGAATTCCCCCCGAGAAAATTTTGAAAAAATAGTGGGAAAATGGTGCATTTCCAAGCAAATCTGAGAAAGCAGGAAGGTTTATAAAGCAATTGTGAAAGGGCAGGGATTACATTATTAAAGAGCTGTCATATGACATACTAGGTAGCTGCTTATTCAGTATAACAACAGAGCTTCATCACAGACTTCAAGATACAATGCTGAGAACCTCACAGGTTGTTTTTATTTAAACTGCAAACAACAAAACAAACAACTTTTTTGATTTAAACTGCAAACAACAAAAGAACCAACTAAACAGGTAACAAACTATCACCATTCAACAGTATGCAGTGACGAGATTCTTTACACAGTTACAGAGGCCATTATATAGTCTATTTTGGTGTTCTATAATCACATGAGTTGTTATATGAACACCACAACCCTTTATGATGTCACACCAGATTTAAAACAGCGACCTATCCTTTATACATTTTGAGAGGAGGTTGGACATTCGGGCAACATTATACAATGACAGGTACTATAGCAGTGGAAAGTAGGTCTTGTGGACGGTCACTGTCGGGGTGTAGTGCAGGTTTCACATTGCCAGTCAACGCTGTCGACTGGAAGAGCAGATCTAGCTGGGCTTTCACTTTGGAAATCATCACAGGTGCAGAGCTTTCGCATGAACAGGCCCGGTTACAGTCATGCAAAGCCCAACTTCAGGATGTTCACCTTATTTCATAGGAGGGACCCTTATTGATGCACGATTATGGTCCAGGAAGGACCTAGGGAGCACGTCTTGGGGATTGTCTTTTATAGATGGCAATACACAATCACGTAAAAGTCACGTGCTAAGTATCATTTATCTATCAACGTTCGTACCTCAGCTTTGGCTAGAAAATATACAGTTGTGCAAGTTAGGAAAAAAGTTGTCTTGCATATTTGTGAACCGTACTAATTTAGTCAGGAGCAACTGATTATTCTGCATTACATCAATCAAGTTGAGTGCTCCCTTCAAATGTGTTTTGTGACTTTTTCAAAGTGTCTCAATTACTATAAAGGGGCAGCACACTGCTCTGTTTTAATGTATAGATAGAGCTACTGGTGTGGAATTGGAAAGACTCAGGTTCAGTCTGTTCTCAGTATTGCGTTCACAGATCAGATTGAAGGGGGTTTTTATTAGAAAATGGGTCTGCTACAAAAACTGTAACATTTTAACATAATGAAACACATTATGTCAGACATGAAAATGACAAAAACAACATCATCTATGTTAAGGGCCAATGAAACTGCATGTAACTTATTGTATCCAATATGTCTTGTTCTTCTGATTAGCTGTAAAGTAAAATGTTTGATATTTCCGACGGTGTGAACATTTTTGAATTCACACAATGGAAAGAAGTGTTGCTATCTATATTTTATAGATGCCCGATTTAGCCCAAATATAGAGCGAGGGAGCATCGAAGCGCTTTACACAGAACATTTGTATTGCCACCAGATTAACTCAAACAGAATGTTTTACATAGAACAGAATAAGGTGCGAGTCTGGGTGAAAAGATGATGCTCTTGAGAATACACAGTTGAGACAGAACTGGAAAACACCGTTAATTTGAAATCTTCCAACGTCACAATGGCTTCAATGGGCATCTTTGGCAGGATAATGAGTGTACTGGGTAAGGCGGACTTTCACAGATTTACGAGTCTCTACAAACAGGCTGTGCAGCTCACTAGCACACAAATCGTGTACTTGTGTCTTCCCTTCCATCAGTACTCCTGACTTGGTTAGCAGTATCATACCGCAAGACAGAGAAGTGGCTGAAGGAGGGAACTAAACGGCGTGGTCTGGCATTCCGACCGCAGTTTTTCACTTCTTAAAAGTCTCTCTTGCCTCAATGGATTCGAGGCCGTGCCCGTGGCTAGCAAGATTAAATTCCCGGCCCCTGACGTCCTAAACTGTTTTTCACTTTGTGGATCTGCATCAGTGCTTTTAGGGAAGTGCATGTTTTAGTTGGTTAAAATCGCATATTCTTTCCCATCAATAGCGGGCAGTTACTTTGAAGGGTGTCGTTGCCCTTCACAGTAGTAAGTATGACTGCCTGCATTTTTGCACGACGACCAGAAATTAAAGTCTATCCTTCTTACATCTTGGCTTGAGCAATGGCCAAACCAGCCCAAAAATAACAAAAGTTATTTACAAAAGTTACAGCTATTGCCATTATAAATTACAATAGCTTTTATTTTAGTATTAATTATTTTAAAAAAAATAAAAGCCATTGTTATTTGTAACATCAATACATCCTAGTCACGTAAATAATACACATATTGCATTACAAATGCTATAGGTGTCACATTTGAGAAAGTTAAAACTATTGGCATTGTAAATGACAAAGCTATTAATTTCGCTATTTTCCAAACCAACACATCAATGAAAAATGTGTCATTTACAATACCAATAGCTCAAACTTTCCTAATGTGAGACCTTTTGCATTGCAAATGCTTGTTGTTAGGACTTATTAATCCCTCTGCACAGACACAGTGGACTGTTACTGCTTGAGACAGGAGGCTGTCCATAGGCCTGCACTGAGACAACGTCGAGCACAAGTGACAACCGCATGACACTGTTACCAAAGACCAATTTACTCCTCGGGAAACTATTTTACAATACGGTGTCCTCACACGGGAATTGCACCACGCACAAAATTATACAAAGATGTCTCCAATGCGGTGTAAACAGATCTTTCCCAGAGTTTTATCACACTGGGGGTTACAAAAATAAGATATCAAAGTGAATAACCAATAGATTTGAGAATAACACACAGAGGAGGTAAAAGCAGTTTGATAAAATAAGAGGCAAACAAGTGCAAACCGGAGAGTTTTGGAACATTGTTAGTACAGCAGTTGGCAACCAACAGGAGCTTGTTTATCAGCAACAAATAACTGAAAAACGTAATCGAAAAGAATTGCCCCTTGGAGTTCATTATCATGTTTCATTGTTCCGGCGGGAGCAAAAATGGAATAATAACTCACAATGGTAGGTGTGAAGTAAAGCGCCCACCCTCTGTGTATCCTTAATTGGTGTTAAAGGCCTGACGCCCTGAATAAGCATGTTTGATTGTAGCAAAAGGCCCACCACCTTGTGCATTTGAGTATTTTCAATGTGCGCATGCATCTACACCACAGGTACTAGAGGCCGATATTAATCACAGGAAGACTCATAGTGCAAGGCCCAGCATGCTGAGCCTCTGATTGAAAGCCACCCTTGACACCAAGCCACTTAATATCACTGTCTTCATAGGAACTCTCTGCGCACCTTTATCTTCAACGCCGACTCTTACATCAAATTCGCTTCACCTAACAGCAAAAGATGTATGGAAATGTATCAGAGTGCCGGCCCACACTGTGATGTGAAATACACACCTCAGCTGCAGCAATCTAAACAAACACTGCAAGAGATGTCACACTGCTCCGGTTGTAATGTGAGGAAAACGTCACATAATAATGAGATATTAATTCCAGTGGCACTAAAATTATGGTATTTCGTGGAATCGAAAATGAAACCTTCGCTTATGTACGGTCACACGGGCCTCACTTCTAGCCGCGCTGTCCTTTGCATTTTTTTTATATGATATAAAAAAAAATGCATAGGACAGCGCGGCTAGAAGTCTTCCCTATATTGATGCGATGGCTGAAGGCAGAAGCCTCGGGCTAATTCCAGGCAGCTGCTCAGCTCTATTTACGGGCCTCACTTCTAGCCGCGCTGTCCTTTGCATTTTATTTTATATCATATAAAAAAATGCAAAGGACAGCGCGTCTAGAAGTGAGGCCCGTGATGATATGGCCGCGCAAACTCGTCCCTAATGTTTTAGAGCGCTTCGGCTTCCATGTGTGTGTGTGTGGGGGGGGGGGCAATACAATGCCTGCAGCAGTCGAGGTGGCTCATCTGAGAGGTTAGAGAGACTCAGACTGGCTGCAGCTGGGAGGTGGGCAGATGGGCGCATAGAATAAAGGTCCAAGACTCCAAGAGGCGTGGAGTTACAGTACCTCATGTGCGTTTGAGTATCACGGTTAATGCGCAGAGTGTGACTAGAATTCATTTTGCCAATCTAATCTTTCTTTGAATGCAGACTACAGAGAACATGCAGTAATTTAGGAAAAGAGAAGAACATTACATCATTAGCTAAGCTCACCATGCACAGACCGACCATTTATTATGTGACTACTACACCAACCGTAAAGTTAAACAGGCAGGGCTGCGGCTGGGAGGTGGGCAGATGGGCGCAGGCACACACCGCGGAGCAGAAGCCTCGGGCTAACAAAGGCACAAAGAGAGATGAGCTTTCTATACCTGGCGTATCAACAACCACACTATGCAGTGATCAGTGGAAATACAAAAGACTGGCTCACTTAAAAGATCCTTTCCACACTGAAAAGGAGACTTCAGTCCCACCCTTCACCGCCACCATCTTCCAAGTGACGGCACTACAGGAAGACTAATCCACAGCTCCTCTCAGCAAAAGGGCTTCAGTGAATTTCTGAAGGTGTCTTGTCTCCACCCTCCAGCTTTAGGAATGTCAGCAAAACACTTACACTGTCTGGGAAAACAATCTCACCTCCATCTTGTGTACCGGAGCAGATTTGGGGCTTCCAGAATGGAATCCAGAGTGTTAGACCTGACATCATTGGCTTGAGTCTCTCCTCCATTTTTTCTGTTTGCCTCTACTGTTTTACGATGTTTTGCTGGTATATGCTTTGGGCGCCGTGTCACTGCTGATCAGTGCCATAGCGCAAGTGCTCCCGATGTTAAATTGATGTATCTATTGTATCCATGTTTGGCCTATTTTGTTTACTGTTAGTCCCTAGTCTAGTGCACCAGGGGTGCCGGGGCTTGTAAATACAAATCCCGCTCGTGGGCTTGCAGCGCGAGTTGTGCCACCCACAGGAGCGGCCTCGTAAAAGAATGTCTACGGGTCGGTCATTGCGAGACCCACGTGCAGTCTTGTACTGTCACGCAGGCTGCGCAAGTATACCTACTTGCCAGCCCCCCCAAACCTTCCCTTGACTTCATGTTAGTCACCCCTATGGTAGGCCCACGGGCAGGGTGCATTGTACGTATAAGGTAGGACACGCCTGACCAAGTTGGCCGGTCCTGATAGTGAAGTGCCGCCATCTTCGTGCTTCACTATTGCGAGGTAGCCTGCTCTCCGTTGGATAGAATGGGCCGCCGGGATTGTTAACGCTATGATCCTAGCTGGTTCGGGGAGCATGGTGCAATGTCGAGTTTGGTATCCCTGAACTCGGGGGTTAATTACGCATCCGTTGGTGTGGATGGTTTTTGGACTCCGGGTTCGAAAATAGTACTTTTAGAAAGTGTCTATTTTCTTGTCTAATCATATCTGGTTTCTGCTGGTCTTACGTGTGTGTGTGACAGGAGCTGGGTGGCTCCACAGGTCTGGATGAGTCAGTGTGGGATAAGTGGGACATTTACGTTGAGAGTAGGGGGAGAGTAGTTGTTGATAGCCTGCCTTGCCTGATACAATGCTGGCTCCACCTCCTGCTAAGCGACTGATAGCTCTGTGCCTGCCATGGACGATCCTAGCCCCACCTCCTGCCAGGAGGGCGATAGCTCTGTTCCTGCCAGTATCACTGCTGGCTCCACCTCCTGCTGGGCGTCTGAGGACCCAGCCCTGCTCAATGAATAGGCCAGGTGCTACTGCCTAGCGCCACCCACCACAGACCCAGGATGTTGGGAAATCCCCGGCATAGACAAAGGGATCAAAGACGAAAAGGGGTATAAGAGAAGGACCCCTGAACTAGGAAATCAGATCACTTCTGACAAGGAACCCTGTAACCAAGGACAAGAGGCCTGCTGATCTAAGGACTGCCTACCCCTTCTGCCAGTGTGCTGTTGTTGGGGGAATCCTGCAGTGCTTCTTTATTTTTGCCAAGGAACCAGGAGAGAGGAACTGTGTGTGTACTCTCACGCTTGCTAAGAAAATCTCCAAGGACTGGAAGAGTGCCAGTCTCCTGCTGAAGTCACAGGGCTAAAGGACTTCACCTGCTAAAAGTGCTATTCGCTGGAAGCGAGAATCCAGCCCCTCTGCAAGAACCAGCAATCACGACGCCTGGACGCCGGGCCCGACCGACGCCAGCAGCAACGCCAGTGAGTGGGAGTACGGCTCTAGCTCCAGAGGACCTCGTGTCTGCACCGCTGCTGATCGCATCAACCGTGTGCCCGCCGACGCCGTGAGCGCTGCTCACTCTGTGCAACCGCATCATCGACGACGCCTGCTGAGGCCTGCTTGACACCGAAGGCGCGACGCCGGACCGTTCGACGCCGCTGATCATCGTGTGCTTCATTTTCGAAGGTACTGTGTTGTTGGGGGGTCCGTGTGACTCCAGGCTCGACATAGCGCTCCTCGCGGTCGACGCCGAACCCTTGGATCAACTTTGCCTCCACGTCGTGTAGCCCCCGTGTGGGTTACCCTGTTGCTGAGAACAGTATTGCCAAGAAGAAGATTGCTTGATACTAAAGACTTTTTGTGCTTAAGAAAGAAACTACCTTTGAACTATCCCTTTTTCCTTCCCAGAGTATTTATTCCGATTGTGTACAGTTTTTGCCGTTATTTGGTCTTGTGCTAAACCTTATATAAAAATACTTATTTTTATAATACTACTGTGTCGTGTCCATTTGTAGTGTATTCACTGTATTACTGTATGTGGTCATAATTGCTTAACACACAGCCTCTGAGATAAGCCTGTTCTGCTCTGCCAAGCTACCAAGGGGGTGAGCAGGGGTTATCGAAGGGTGTGATCCCCTTGCCCTGACTAGAAAAGGAGTGTCCCTATTTGTCAGAAGTACATACCTCTGCCAACTAGAGACAGCCGGTTCTAACATTGGATGCAGCGGTGAGGATTTTGGACCTTGCATTTATGACCCATGTACAGTGATTAGTGTGCACTACGTAGTGAAAGCAGACCATAACGCAGTCACAATCTAATTCGGAAGGATCCTATTTTTGTTCTCCGCTTTCCTGAAACTTGATTTTTTGAACACTGCCAGTTTTAACCATGAGTGCGAACGGAGTCACTGCCCCTGCTGTCGTTGTTGTGGAGGAGTTCGAAAGGAACAAGCTTAAGAAATACAAGAAAGATGAGCTGAAACACTTTTGCGACCAGTTTAAAGTTCCTACCACAGGCCTCTCGAGAAAAGATGATTTTTATAAAGCATTACAGGCCTGGTGGGAGTCCAGAAATCCCTCTGATGTGGTGGTGGTACCCACAGAGGAAGGGGATGAGGAGGTGCCAGTGAATGGACCTGTGCCCTCTCCCGGAAGCAGTGTTTCCTCCAAAGGTCTTTCCCCTGAAGAAAGAGAAGACAGGGCGAAAGAGCGAGCTTACAACATGGAGATGGCAAGGCTAAAAATAAATTGGCAGTTGGAATTAGAAAATGCAAGAGGTAGAAGGGAAGCTGATTTAGAGATCAAAAAGTTGGAGTTTGAACGAGAGAAGTTAGCTTTGGAGCGTGAAGCCAGGTTGAGGGAACTGGATATCCAAGCTAAGAAGCTAGAGTTGAATCCCTCTGGTGGCAGCATTCCATCCGAGCCTGCAGAAAGTAAGTTTTACTTCCCGAAAGATGTGATCAAAGATTACAATAGGAATGAAGATATTGGTCAATGGTTTAAAGCATATGAGTTAGCATTGTTGGCCCACCAGGTCCCTGAGAAGAATTGGGGAGCGGGGTTGTGGGGTCGCTTTGTGAATAAGGGAAGAGATACCCTGTTAGACATGCCTGTTGCGGATAGGATGTCGTATGCTCATATGAAAGATGCTTTAATGTTGCGATATGGCTTAACCCCCGAGAAGTACAGACAAGCTTTTAGAGAATGTAAGAAGTTGCCTGGTACGACGTGGGTGGAATATGTGTCTTATTTTTGCAGAGCCATGGATGGTTGGGTAAAGGGCAGCAAAGTGGAAAGTTACGAAGCTCTTTATGATTTGTTTGCTTGGGAGCACTTGTCGAATAACTGTTTTCCAGAGCTGCGCCAGCACCTGATTGATAGCAAGATATCTAACCCTAGAAAACTTGCTGAGGAGGCGGACCTCTGGGTCAGTACCAGGGTCCACAAGGGTCCAGTGGGAGACTCAGCCAAAGGTGGGCAGGGTCCCCAGCAGAAGAGTGGGGGGGACAAGGGTAAACAGAAGGAGTCTCAGAAAGGGCCCCAAAGTAATCCCCAAGGGAACCAAGGGAAAGGTTCCCAGCCTCCCCCTGAGAAGAAGCCAGGGGCCCCGACAGGTAAACCTGTTCATAGGGGCCCCCTAACCTGCTACGGTTGTGGGCAGGTGGGACACCGGTTTTATGACCCCCAGTGTCCCAAAAAGGATTCGAATGCACCGCCGCGTGCACCCCCTCGTCAGTTGGCGAGTGTAGCCTTGGGAGGGGAGGAGATGGTTGTCCATGGTGGGAGGGGTCCCGCAGAAATGTCCCTGGTCTCGCTAGGAGACATGCAAATGGTCCCTCCACCCCCTCTGCCTAGTAACACTAGTAAATATAGGCAGTGGGTGACCATTAATGGCCATAGAGTGGAAGCTCTCAGAGACACCGGAGCGAGTGTGACAGCTGTCAAGTGTCACTTAGTGTCCAGAGAGCAGGTGGTTCCCCACGCATTCTACCCCGTGATAGCTGCCGATAACTCCCAGAGAGAGTGTGAGGGGTTTCCTTTGAATGGGGGGGGAGTTTCAGGTACTCTTCAGGTTGCTATGAGGCCCGCCATGCCTGTCGATTGTCTCCTGGGCAATGATTTAGAAGACTCCCCTTGGGCTAAGGTGGAGAGAGCGGCGCACTTGAAAATGTTGGGTGTGCCAGAGTGGGTGTGTGCAACCACTCGATCCATGACAGCGAGTAAGGGTGTTGATGGGGTCCCGGAGCCTGAAAGTACGGCCCAGGACCCAGCTGTGAAGAGAAGAGGCAGGAGGCGCGGGAAACCGGCCCCCGTAGTTCCCGTGGTCCAGGAGGAGGTAGACCCTGAGGGGGATGCCCTGGAGCCCACAGGGGAACAAATTGCCGAACTGGGAGACTTGCCCGAGCTGACCCACTGGCAGCAGGATGGTGGTCCCTCCAGGGAGGAATTCTGTGCGGAACAGAAGGAGTGCCCTTCTCTTGTGGGCATGAGGCAGCAGGCCTCAGCCCAATCCTCAGGTGATCAAGCAGGATCACATTTTGTGTACTGGGAGAACGACCTCCTGTATAGCGAGCCTAAGGCTGCTGAGCCGGGGTCAACCCGTGTGCTGGTGGTACCCCAGCGCTTCAGAGCCTTCCTACTGGGTTTGGCTCATGACGTACCGTTAGCTGGACATCTGGGGCAGGACAAGACCTATGACAGGCTTGTCACCCACTTTTATTGGCCTCAGATGCGTAGGGATGTAGACATCCATTGCAAGACTTGTCGCACTTGCCAGGCAAGTGGGAAAAGCGGAAGGAAGCAGAAGGCTCCTCTCCAACCTTTTCCAGTGGTCAACACCCCCTTTGACCGGGTGGGTATTGACATTGTTGGGCCCCTGGACCCCAAGACAGCCCTGGGCAACAGGTTCATCCTGGTCTTGGTGGACCATGCCACGAGGTACCCGGAAGCCATCCCTCTCAGAACAGTGACGGCCCCCGTGGTGGGACGGGCACTGATGGGTGTTTTCTCCCGGATGGGGTTCCCCAGAGAGGTGGTGTCAGACCGAGGCACCAACTTCATTTCGAACTACATGAAGTCTCTGTGGAAGGAGTGTGGGGTAACCTACAAGTTCACCACTCCTTACCACCCGCAAGGAAACGGGCTGGTTGAGAGATTCAACCGGACCCTGAAAGGCATGATTATGGGTCTTGAAGAACCAATGAGGCGGAAATGGGACGTCCTCTTGCCATGCCTGTTGTTTGCTTACCGTGAGGTGCCGCAGAAGGCTCTAGGGTTCAGCCCCTTTGAGCTCTTATACGGTCACCCGGTAAGAGGACCTTTGAGTCTGGTCAAGGAAGGCTGGGAGCAATCTCCCAGGAAACCTCCCCAGGATGTATACAGCTACATGCTGGCCTTTCGAAACCAAACTCGGCGCTTCAGATAACGTGCTCAGGCAAATCTGGAGGCCAGCCAGGAGGAGATGAAGCGTTGGTACGACCGGAATGCCACTCTGGTAGAGCTTCAGCCTGGTCAGGAAGTGTGGGTCATGTCCCCTGTGGAACCTTGTGCGCTCAAGGACAGGTGGACTGGACCGTTTAAGGTTGTGGAGAAGAAGAGCGATGTCACCTACCTGGTGGACTTGAAATCTCCCAGGAACCCCTTGCGGGTCCTGCATGTCAACCGTTTGAAGCCCCACTTAGAAAGGTCCGAAGTGGGCATGCTCCTAGCTACAGATGATGGAATGGAGGAGGAGAGTGAGCCTCTTCCTGACCTCCTGTGTGCTAAAGAGCAAGACGGGTCAGTGGATGGTGTGGTCCTCTCTGACACACTGACTCTTGAACAGAAACAGGATTGTCGCCACCTGTTGGGACAATTCCCGGATCTGTTTTCCTTGGTTCCGGGTGTCACTCATTGGTGTGTCCATGACGTTGACACCGGAGACAGCCCTCCTGTGAAGCACAAGGCTTACAGGGTGACTGACAAGGTCAGAGCGTACATTAAGGAGGAGGTCTCCAAAATGTTCGCATTAGGGGTGATTGAGTCCTCTAGCAGTCCTTGGGCCAGCCCAGTGGTCTTGGTCCCGAAGGCTGCAGCGCCGGGTGCTTCGCCAGAACTCCGGTTCTGCGTGGATTACCGAGGACTCAATTCGGTCACGAAGACTGACGCGCACCCCATCCCCAGAGCTGATGAGCTCATAGATCGGTTGGGGGCTGCCCGGTACCTTAGTACGTTCGATTTAACGTCTGGGTACTGGCAGATCGCCTTGACTGATGGGGCAAAGGAGAGGTCAGCATTTTCCACACCAGATGGGCTATACCAGTTCCGGGTGATGCCCTTTGGGGTGAAGAATGCCCCTGCCACCTTCCAGAGGTTGGTCAACCAGGTCTTGGCTGGACTGGAGGATTTCAGTGCTGCCTACCTGGACGACATCGCAGTGTTCAGCGCCAGCTGGGAGGAACACTTGCGCCACCTCCAGGAAGTGTTGTTGGCCCTGCGCGGAGCAGGCCTCACAATCAAAGCCAGTAAGTGCCAGATTGGGCAGGGTTCTGTGGTGTACTTGGGGCACCAAGTAGGGAGCGGTAAGGTGGCCCCCCTGCAACCCAAGATTGATACCATCCTGGCTTGGGCACCGCCCAAAACCCAAACTCAGGTGAGAGCCTTCTTAGGTCTCACGGGTTACTACAAGAGGTTTGTCAAGGATTACGGTAACATCGTGCACCCCTTGACTTCGTTGACTTCCAGGAAGCAGCCGCGAAATGTGATCTGGACTGACGCCTGTCAAACGGCCTTTGACACCCTGAAAACTGCAATGTGTACAGCACCCATTCTCCAGGCACCCGACTTTTCGAAAGAGTTTATTGTTCAGACGGACGCTTCAGAGCATGGCGTGGGGGCTGTTCTAGCTCAGGTGAATGAAGAGGGCCGAGACTTGCCTGTAGCCTTCATCAGTAGGAGGTTACTTCCCAGGGAAACGAGGTGGAGTGCGATAGAGAGAGAAGCATTTGCTGTGGTCTGGGCGCTGAAGAAGCTAAGACCCTACCTGTTTGGGACTCACTTCCGGGTTCAGACAGACCACAGGCCCCTCAGATGGTTGATGCAGATGAGGGGTGAGAATCCAAAACTGTTGAGGTGGTCCATTTCCCTACAGGGGATGGACTTTACGGTGGAACACCGCCCTGGTACAGATCACGCCAATGCTGATGGTCTGTCCAGATTTTTCCACCTTAGTGCTGAGGACTCCCTAGGTCAAGGGTAGTTCTCCCCACATTTCAGCTGGAGGGGACACGTGTTAGACCTGACATCATTGGCTTGAGTCTCTCCTCCATTTTTTCTGTTTGCCTCTACTGTTTTACGATGTTTTGCTGGTATATGCTTTGGGCGCCGTGTCACTGCTGATCAGTGCCATAGCGCAAGTGCTCCCGATGTTAAATTGATGTATCTATTGTATCCATGTTTGGCCTATTTGGTTTACTGTCAGTCCCTAGTCTAGTGCACCAGGCGTGCCGGGGCTTGTAAATACAAATCCCGCTCGTGGGCTTGCAGCGCGTGTTGTGCCACCCACAGGAGCGGCCTCGTAAAAGAATGTCTACGGGTCGGTCATTGCGAGACCCACGTGCAGTCTTGTACTGTCACGCAGGCTGCGCAAGTATACCTACTTGCCAGCCCCCCCAAACCTTCCCTTGACTTCATGTTAGTCACCCCTATGGTAGGCCCACGGGCAGGGTGCATTGTACGTATAAGGTAGGACACGCCTGACCAAGTTGGCCGGTCCTGATAGTGAAGTGCCGCCATCTTCGTGCTTCACTATTGCGAGGTAGCCTGCTCTCCGTTGGATAGAATGGGCCGCCGGGATTGTTAACGCTATGATCCTAGCTGGTTCGGGGAGCATGGTGCAATGTCGAGTTTGGTATCCCTGAACTCGGGGGTTAATTACGCATCCGTTGGTGTGGATGGTTTTTGGACTCCGGGTTCGAAAATAGTACTTTTAGAAAGTGTCTATTTGCTTGTCTAATCATATCTGGTTTCTGCTGGTCTTACGGGTGTGTGACAGGAGCTGGGTGGCTCCACAGGTCTGGATGAGTCAGTGTGGGATAAGTGGGACATTTACGTTGAGAGTAGGGGGAGAGTAGTTGTTGATAGCCTGCCTTGCCTGATACAATGCTGGCTCCACCTCCTGCTAAGCGACTGATGGCTCTGTGCCTGCCATGGACGATCCTAGCCCCACCTCCTGCCAGGAGGGCGATAGCTCTGCTCCTGCCAGTATCACTGCTGGCTCCACCTCCTGCTGGGCGTCTGAGGACCCAGCCCTGCTCAATGAATAGGCCAGGTGCTACTGCCTAGCGCCACCCACCACAGACCCAGGATGTTGGGAAATCCCCGGCATAGACAAAGGGATCAAAGACGAAAAGGGGTATAAGAGAAGGACCCCTGAACTAGGAAATCAGATCACTTCTGACAAGGAACCCTGTAACCAAGGACAAGAGGCCTGCTGATCTAAGGACTGCCTACCCCTTCTGCCAGTGTGCTGTTGTTGGGGGAATCCTGCAGTGCTTCTTTATTTTTGCCAAGGAACCAGGAGAGAGGAACTGTGTGTGTACTCTCACGCTTGCTAAGAAAATCTCCAAGGACTGGAAGAGTGCCAGTCTCCTGCTGAAGTCACAGGGCTAAAGGACTTCACCTGCTAAAAGTGCTATTCGCTGGAAGCGAGAATCCAGCCCCTCTGCAAGAACCAGCAATCACGACGCCCGGACGCCGGGCCCGACCGACGCCAGCAGCAACGCCAGTGAGTGGGAGTACGGCTCTAGCTCCAGAGGACCTCGTGTCTGCACCGCTGCTGATCGCATCAACCGTGTGCCCGCCGACGCCGTGAGCGCTGCTCACTCTGTGCAACCGCATCATCGACGACGCCTGCTGAGGCCTGCTTGACACCGAAGGCGCGACGCCGGACCGTTCGACGCCGCTGATCATCGTGTGCTTCATTTTCCAAGGTACTGTGTTGTTGGGGGGTCCGTGTGACTCCAGGCTCGACGTAGCGCTCCTCGCGGTCGACTCTGAACCCTTGGATTAACTTTGCCTCCACGTCGTGTAGCCCCCGTGTGGGTTACCCTGTTGCTGAGAACAGTATTGCCAAGATGAAGATTGCTTGATACTAAAGACTTTTTGTGCTGAAGAAAGAAACTACCTTTGAACTATCCCTTTTTCCTTCCCAGAGTATTTATTCCGATTGTGTACAGTTTTTGCCGTTATTTGGTCTTGTGCTAAACCTTATATAAAAATACTTATTTTTATAATACTACTGTGTCGTGTCCATTTGTAGTGTATTCACTGTATTACTGTATGTGGTCATAATTGCTTAACACACAGCCTCTGAGATAAGCCTGTTCTGCTCTGCCAAGCTACCAAGGGGGTGAGCAGGGGTTATCGAAGGGTGTGATCCCCTTGCCCTGACTAGAAAAGGAGTGTCCCTATTTGTCAGAAGTACATACCTCTGCCAACTAGAGACAGCCGGTTCTAACACAGAGGCATCCATTACATGGGCACACTTGTGTACATATTGCATGTACCAAACAAGACACAACATAAACACACACAGCATATATTTGGAATGTTAGCAGAAGGGTTAGGATTAGTGCACTGAAGCAGAACTTCACATTGGTGGGGCCTCCACTCCAGTGACACAGATAAAAAGGTCTGATCATGACTATGCATTCAACAAATACAGTATGCTGTGCCGTCGATCTACATGCTTAACCCGTGGCAGGCAGGGCATGCTTGACATGTCCCTCCAGGTCCCAGGACAGGTCCATGACCTCCATCACGTCAGGGGACAGCATAGGCCTTTATGCACTAGATTACCACAAGGCTAGGGCCAAAATTAAATAATCTCTGGGAACCCAGCTACTCACAGTCGAGTTTTCAAGATAGGCAACCTGACCTGACATACCTCACAGGGGACATTCCAGTCCCAATAACATGTTCAGGCAATATTATGTTTTCCTAAATTAATATTGCTTCCTGTATGGTCTTTCCACTATGTAGTTGTAAATCTGGTGTTTTGTGGATTCTAAACAAGTGCACATGTGTGTCTTAATGTATAGTCACTGGTCTAAACAAACATTATTTCTATGCACACATGCGGTAATAGCCGCTCTGCAGCCTGTAAACGGTAAACAATGTGGAGAGCTGCTGAGTGGCATGTAAACCTGATGAGGGGCCTGTAAGTCACAAGCTACAGCCCCTCTACACGAGTTCAGAACAGAAAGGATCAGCCAACCGCAATACCTGAAGTGGTAGTACCTAAGGACAGCTTGGTTCCTTGGCAACACACTGAAAAGGCCTTCACACCCCTGACCCTGGCTGTCTGCAGGACACACCTGAAATAATTCCCACTCACCCGTGTCAGTCTTCCTCCTTTGCCTTCCCACTGCTTATCCACAATTCTAGCAGCACAGCTCAGTTCAGCAGAAAACAAAACATGAAAGCAATTACAATTAATCACCTTTAACCTTCCTAACCATAGAATAATTCATCAATGCTGAAAACTCTTGCCTTTGGGATAAGTCTGTCTGCTTGTGCCTAGCTACCTAGGTGTGAGCAGGGGTTATCTTGAGTGTATATCCCCCTTACCCTGACTAGAAGCAACGGTCCCAATTTTGGACAAAGGTACCTACCCCTGCCAAGTAGAGAACCCATTTCTAACAATAAAGTAACATGTCATAAATCGAAATATTCATGTGCGGCAAAAGGATCTAACACTGCTATGAACAATTTGGCCTTAGTAGCTAGCCCACCACATAACTCAACCCTAGGGAGGAATATAGGGTTAAACATGGACTCCAATCTTTCAATCATAATCAGATTGGGTTTGTCCAATGGGTCAAAACTACAAAATGTGTCACTTCTTTCCCTCATATTGGCTATGAAGATGGCTCTACCCACATTGCCTGAAATTCTTGGCCTGCACCACTTTCGGGAAGTGTTAGCCCCCCTTCCCTGACGCCCCCCCCCCCCAACGGTTGGGTCTTGTTGCTCTCCTAACCTGAGCACAGGTATCTTGCAGAGCTGCCAAGTTTTCCGGGTCCATCCGTGTTGTGCTGCTCCAGTCCACGTTTTTTCCTGGAATTCTAGGACTTGTAGTCTTGTTTATTTCATTATAAAACAGGAATACACGTCCCATAATTCAGAGGAAAAAACCTGGACTGGCGCGGCACATCACACAATGACCGCAGAAACTTGGCAGCTATGACTAAGACTCACAGGGAAAGTAGAAGCACCCCGGAGCAACACACAGTAAAGATTGTACTAGAAATTCGCACAAGTGAGACCCCATTACGAGCCTGGTGAAGAATGAGAGCTTTTGCTGTGAATGGTGTACCGTCCACGAGGGGAGACCCATCTATCAGCAGGGACGCAACAACTGCACCTGGGTGTGATTGATTCGAAGTTATCTCACTGTGACCAATGAAGAGTGGCCCTCATTGGGCTCTCTTGGTAAAGTTCATAATAAATTGTAGCCTATGTGAGTGACTTCGCACGTGCTTGTATGGATGTGTGTGTGTGCAAGTTGTGACAGCCTTATGGCCGCGCCTTCCCAGCAGCAGAATCCTGTGGAATGAACACCTGTGACGTGCCATGCAATCCACTGTGACGTCACTAGGTCGAGGCCAGCACCAGCAGGGGAATCCTGTGGATAGAACACCTGTGAGGTGCCAGGCCCTTCGCTGTGATGTCACGAGGTCCAGCCTAGCACCAGCTGGGGAATCCTGTGGATGGAACACCTGTGAGGTGCCAGGCCCTTCGCTGTGATGTCACGAGATCTAGCCTTGCACCAGCTGGGGAATCCTGTGGATGGAACACCTGTGACGTGCCAGGCCCTCCACTGTGACGTCAGGAGGCCCAGCCTAGCACCATCATGGGAATCCTGTGAATGGAACACCTGTGACGTGCCAGGCCCTGCACTGTGATGTCACGAGGTTCAGGCCAGCACCAGCAGTGGAATCCTGTGGATGGAACACCTGTGAGGTGCCAGGCCCTCCACTGTGACGTCAGGAGGCCCAGCCTAGCACCATCAGGGGAATCCTGTGGATGGAACACCTGTGACGTGCCAGGCCCTGCACTGTGATGTCACGAGGTTCCGGCCAGCATCAGCAGGGGAATCCTGTGGATGGAACACCTGTGAGGTGCCAGGTCCTCCACTGTGACGTCAGGAGGCCCAGCCTAGCACCATGAGGGGAATCCTGTGGATGGAACACCTGTGACGTGCCAGGCCCTGCACTGTGATGTCACGAGGTTCATGCCAGCACCAGCAGGGGAATCCTGTGGATGGAACACCTGTGAGGTGGCAGGCCCTCCACTGTGACGTCAGGAGGCCCAGCCTAGCACCATCAGGGGAATCCTGTGGATGGAACCAGGGCACGAGTCGGGGTACCACGCGGGTGGACGGCATCCCCCCACTTATTTCCGAGGGTTTTTCAGGGTGGACGCCGTCCACCCTGTTAAATCAAAACCGCGTCATCATACCATTATAAAATGGGAGCGCGGCGCAGAAAGTAAACAAAGCATTTCTGGGTCCAAGCACGCCGGTCACCACGCCCCTGCACCTACCAGGTGCACCGTTGCCAGGGTACCCAATAGACGCCAAGGAAGGATCCGACGTCAACCAATGAATGGGTGGGTCTGCAACTCGGCAGTCCCGCCCACCCGCAACATGCCCTTTATTTTTCGGGCTTTCCTGCAATTAGCTCCTTTGCTTTTTCGGAGCGAGTGACCCCCTTGACTCGGCTGCGACTGTCCTCCTTGCCTGCGCCTCCGCTTCCTGCACCAGACTTCCCGGCCTCGCCTGCTGCCCTCTCCAGTCCCGGCCTCGCCTGCTGCCCTCTCCCGGCCTTGCTGAAAGTGTTTTGAATTTTCATGTATGTTTGTGTAGAGCTGCGTGTCCGTCGGGTCGGATAGGGTCGTCAGACACGGCCATCACGCCACGGTGACCCCCATCACCCACACTGAATCCGCACTGCTCTGAAAGGTCGAGTCGCCCTTCTGTTTATTTACTGCTGTGGGAAGCAACTTCCGAGCTAGTGCACTGAAGTTTGAAAAACTGCACTTTTTCGGAAACTTCTCTTTCGATATCCTATCCTGGGCCAGTGCAGCAGCCTGCTGAATTAATTTTAGCTTAATGATATGGCTTTCCTTGCTCTCATGCGCTCTAATCTGTACTGCACATCAATTATTTATTTACTTAGTTATGTGTGTATTTATCGTGGTGTACGTGCAGTTTAAGTCTTTTATGGAGTGTATACCAATTGAGCAATATTTAGCGAGAAAAACCAATGCAGTAAAAAACGCTGGTGTCTTTTTTAGTAGTATTCTATTCGGCAATATATAACCTATGCAGAATTATATCTCTAACATTTTAGAAATTCTGCATATTATGTGGTCCAAAACAAGGACTTTGCGTACGACTTACTTGATGCCCGTTCAGAAGGAATGTCGTAAATACATGTTTTCAACACTTACATCTCTAAGACTATTTGAAATCCTGCCTAATATGTAGTTCAAAACAATGATGCGAACCATTTGCTGTATTTAATAATTTACAGAGTAAAAGGATGCTGGTAACTTTATTGAGCAATGCCCTCCTCTCAAAAAATTCTATGCCCCAGCAGCACCCCGTGATGAAGACACCACACAGGGCCACAGGGAAGATGTCCCACAGAATCTCTGACCACACTCACAGAAGTTGTAAATTTACGTTTGAAGTCCATTTCTTTCTGTTATCGAAATTCACTAAGCATTTTATATGTAAACCTGGAAAGCTGCAGTAGTCGCAGGTTCCCAGAAGTAGTTTTGGGGATCTTTTTACAAAGGTGTTTTAACATGCTTAAATGTAACAGGCATAGCTTTACCCACGCATAACCACGACACTTTAGTGAAACTGCATTGCAAAACTTTTTTTCTCCATTTGGAAGACATTTTTTTTCCTATTGCAAAACCTATTCTTCTAGGCATCAGCTGGTTTTGTGTGCATTCACTCCATGCTGGATTAAGATTTACTCCTGTCCTTGCCAGGAGTAAATCTTCAACCATATCCAGAGTGGGAATGTCTCTTGCTAAATTTGTGAAAATCAAGAAAAACTGGGTGTTCACAATGTTTGTGGGCGTTCCACCTGCTTTCCAAAGCATTCCCTATCATAGAATGCTACTCTATGACCAGTCTGTATGCAGATGTGCTCACTTATAGGTCTGCATCAGTCTGTAGTCTAATCTCATCTTCAAGATTTCACCAAAAAAGCGCAGGAAATGTATTTTATAGCCCCATGTTCCATGTCGCTCATTTGCAGTAACAGTGTAAGATTATGAGCAAATAAATAGCTTTGTGAATGTAAGTTCATTTTTTGGGGAATATAAATCTATATTTTCAACCATAAATACCAATTCTTTCACCACACTAATTCTACTTTTGTTGCAATATAGGCAAATGATAGATCTGCCTTACATGTGATGTCACTTCCTGTCGTGATGTCACTTCCTGTCGTGTTGTCACTTCCTGTCGTGATGTCACTTCCTGTGACCACGCCTACCTTGGCGAGTCCCCCCACTTCTTTTTTTAGGACTTGTGCCCTGGATGGAACACCTGTGACGTGCCAGGCCCTGCACTGTGATGTCACGAGGTTCAGGCCAGCACCAGCAGGGGAATCCTGTGGATGGAACACATGTGACGTGCCAGTCCCTCCACTGTGATGTCACAAGGTCGAGGCTAAGTGCAGAGGGGAGGCTTCCGCCTCAGCAGAGACAAGAAGAGGCCACTGTGGGGGGAGAAGGTCGGGCAAGATTAGATCGTCTTTGAGGCTCGTCGCAGTATCCTTTTGTGATTAAATAGACGTTTTTTTTAGGTGATTGAATTAAAACTGTGCCTCGCCTGCTCTACCCCCCTTACACTGCAACACCTGTCATCGCCCATAAACCGGTGATGCATGATGACAGGTTGAAGTTTTCTATTGTGACGTGTCCGTGGTATACAATGCTGGTAACCAGGCAGCCTCGGCATTGCACTCATGAGCACCGGACGGAGAGGACCACTGATGGCGGCTGGAGCCGAGGCCCCCGAGAGGGAGAGACCGAGGGGCCGGGGCCTCACAGGCTCCAAAAAGAAATGGGTGGGGCTGGGTGAAAGGGACGAGGTGACTCAGTATAGAAACCAAATGAAAACCGAACTTGAAACTGAACTGAAACCAAACTTTAAACTGACTTGATGATACTGACTTGATACTGACTGACTTGATACTGACTTGATACTGGCTTGAAACTTCCCTTCCCTTTTCCTTTCTCTTTCCCGTTTTTCCTTCTCTACCTTACATTCCTATCTCTCCTCTCATATCCCCTTCTTCCCCTTTCTTTTAAGTTCCCTTTTCTCCATCACTCTTTAATCCTCTCCCCTTCTGTCAATCCCCTCCCCTTCCCATTCAATTCATTCCGTCCCATCCTGCACTCTATTCCACCTCAGCCAGTTATATCACGGGCCTCACTTCTAGCGCGCGCACAGGGTGATTCTGAGTGATCAAGACAAGTCTTTATCTTATACGTCCCCTCCCCCTCCCGTCGTGCTTAATTACAAATTTAAAAATAGTATAGTGTATTAGACACACACACATAAAATCATCACACACGTAAATTATTGGTTGGTGGCAGCATAACTTACATGGGGGGGGGGCGCGGCCTCGTCGATGTCAACTGTCACACTCAGGTCCAGGCAGGCGGTCCAGTGGCAGACACCAGTGCGCTGATACACACACGTCTGGTCACGACTCACGTCAGTTTGGCCAATAACTGGTGACATTGCCTTACAGCAGCCAACACCATGCACGGCACCATCCAGATGGAGTAGCCAATCCTGGCGCGGCGTTAGCAGTGCCACTGTGCCAGGATTGGCTAAAGAGCAGACTGATATCTGCCCATTCTTACACACGGGGCCCCAGCTCCATGCCTATGTCCAACATTACTGTAGAGGGGAGGGGGGGGGGGAGGTCTCAAAAGTGCGCATGCACGGGCCAGTCGAAATCTCGACTACTCCGGCCTTTTGCATGCGCACAGATCTGCGGTGCTGCCTGCTGCCTGCCTGCCTGTCACTCTGACACAGCCCCGCCCCCCACGCCGCCGGCCCATTTCCCTAATGTAGTCCCAATCCTGTTGGGCTTTTCCGGGGCCTGAGTGCGCTCTTGTTCCACTTTTAATTTATGTACAGTGCAAATACTTTTTTTATTCAGTGCGGTCGTCGGCGGTCGTCCAGACTAGTGGGGCAACGCCCCAACGCCCCTAATGGACGCACCGCCACTGCTTACAACAGCGTTTTCGATCTCAATATTTTGCCCAGTCCTACAGACCAACCACAACGTCCATGTATTCCAGACAGTCACTGCACTGCCATCCTTCAGCTGGAGGAAAGGCACAGGATACTACAAGGAGGCAATGATGTAATGCAGAATCCTGTCACCTCAATCCCACATCATTTAGGAAACCCTCTTTTCAAATTCTTCAAACACTGGAAGCTCATCTCTTCTGACATGTGGGTGTTAGATGTAATCCAGCACAGCCACACCCTTGGATTTGTTCAAAAGCCTCCAAATCTACTTCTGTGCAAGGCATCGCATCGCATCGTCATCTTCCCATTCTAAGGAAGTAGATTTGATTGCTTATTTCCAAGAAGACAATAGAAAAGGTGCCATTCAATCAGCTCAACCAAGGTTTCATCAGGAAGAAGTCAGGAAAGTGGAGGCAGGTGATGGATCTGAGGTTCCTAAACAAGTTAATTAAAAGGCAGCCCTTCAGGATGTTATCTCCTCAAGAGATTCTGCAAATGGGGGACGCAGGAGACTACTTTTCCTCCCTTAAGCTACTGGACACATACTTCTGTATTCCGATACATACAAAGCATGTTCAAGGTGGCAGGGTGCCATTACCAGTTCACAGTGCTCCCTTTCGGGCTAAAGTCAGTGCCTAGATTATTCACAAAGTGTATGGCGCCAGTGGAAGCATTTCACAGGCGCTCAGGTCACCAGGTTTCCCATCACTTCGCATTCAACACAAAAGTCAACAGAAACTTGCATGAGGCTGTTCAAATCCCTAGGCCTCAAGCTCAATGAGTAAAAATTCTCCCTAATTCCTTGCAGATTAGCAGTGTTCCTAGACATGAGACTAGTGAAAGCTTTTCCCACAGAAGAGAGAATTTCCCTCTTGCAAACTCTCACGCACTCCCTTTCTGCAAAATACTTCACTTCTGTAAGGACATACAAGTCCATATTGGGATGATGTCATCCTGCATCCCATTGATTCCGAACTGTCAACTTGATGCAGCCTCTTCAGAAATAGATTGGTGCACAGTGGACTCAGTTCCGCTGATCTTTCGAGGACAGGATTTCAATAACTCTGAAGATGAGATTGACAATGTCCTGTTTGATTATCAGGAAAAATGTCTTGCAGGGCCTCTCTTTCCTTCCTGTGAAACTGTATGTGGCAGTGGCAATGGACACCTCCCTTGAAGGATGAAGAGCCCATCTACAGGACTTAGAGGTTCACAGGAAGTGGTCCAGTCATGAAGCACCACCTTACATAAACCTTCTACAGCTGAAGGCGGTGTTTCTGGGTCTTTGGGCTTTTCTACCCAGGCTCTGCAACTCTTCAGTACTGGTGAGAACAGGCAACACTACCACCATGATTTATCTCACCAAACAAGGAGGAACAAAGCCACAGGTTCTGTCGGCCCAAGCGCAAAAATATGGGAATGGTTGATAATCAACAGCATCTCTCTCAAAATAGAACACGTCCTGAAAGTATAGAAAGAGGTAGGAGCTCAAGAAGAGACAGTTTCAGAGGGTTTTCCAGGCTTGGAGGACTTCAACTCTGAATCTTTTTGCCACTTCTCTCAACAAAAAGTGCAAATTATTCTCCAGCAGATACCCTCAGCCAGGATCTTGGGGGGAATGCTTTCCACTTCTCTTGGATGGGGACTTTTGCAGACGTGTTTTCCCCATTTTCACTTATTCCAAAAGTCATTAAAAAAAAGTCCACAAAGAACCTTGCTGTCTAATTCTCATTGCCCCAGCGTGGCCAAGACAGTATTAGTTCACTGAGCTTCTTCATCTATCAGAGTGCCCACGCATTGAGTTTCAGAAAACAGAGGATCTCCTTTTAATGAACCAGGGACAAGTAGCTCACCCACAGATTTGACCTCTCCACTTATTGGCCTGGATCCTCACACAACTGAATTTGGAGCTAGGGGTCTCTCTGAAGAATGTGCTTCAATACTTGATAAGTCTTGCGCTCCTTCTACAAACAAATGCTATTCTGCAAAGTGGGAAAGATTTTGCTCATGGTGTGCTTCTCAGTCTTGTCTTCCTTTCTCCTCTACACCTGAGCAGATTCTTCCATATCTGCTGCATCTAGTCATATCAGGACTCTCATGCATCCATCAGGGTGCATTTAGCGTCACTTTCTAGATTCAGGCGACGTTCTGGACGGTTATCTTCATGGTCTAATAGACTGGTCAAGGAGTTTATGAAGGGTCTATTTCGGGCCAACCTGCCTGTCAAGCCTCCTCCGGGACTATGGCAATTGAACACTGTCTTATCGTAATGTATGCGTTCTCCTTTTGAGCCCATTCACAAGTCTGAGTTGAAGTTCATTTCATGGAAGGTGACTTTTCTCTTAGATATCACGTCTGAAAGGCGAATAATCAAAATTTAGGCTTTAACAATTAAACCTTAGCTACAGTTTAAGAAGACTTAGCCATTCTGTGCACAAATCCACCATTCATCCGGAAAGAGCTGTCTGCTTTTCATCTTAATGAGCCCATTATTTTGCCTTCCTTCTTATCTAATCGTGTTCATCTGTGGAAAGGCCTTACATTATCTAGACATTAAATGCTGTTTAAAGTTCTAACTACAAAGGAATAAACATTTCAGGGAGTCAGATCAACTGCTCATTTCCTTCTCATCTCCAAGAAAGGGTCATGTCGCAGCTAGCATTGCTCGCTGGGTCTCTGCAATGATAGCCTTCTGTCATGAGAAAGCCAGACGTCCGCTGGCTGCTAAGGTGAAGGCTCGTTTAACCTGGACGTTTGAAGCCTCTTCAGCCCTGTTTGCAGGAGTGTCTTAACCCGACATCTGCAGTCAGCAACGTGGGTCAGTTCCCACATCTTCACAAGGCACTACTGTCTGGATTCATGGATTAAAACTGATGTGGCAGTCAGAAAGGCTACATTATGTTGCCTGTTTGCATAAGGTATGCAGCTTTTATTACCGGACCATGTCTGTTTTTCTGTATGTCTTTTCTCTAATGATTTCAGTTATGGATATTATTATTATTATTATTGTTGCTTGCTACTGTGCAGTTTATTCAATACCTGTTTACAGTATCCGTGTGCATAGTTTAAATCTTCTTAGTAAAAGTTTTGCCATGGTGGGATAGTTCTCCTTACCCGCCTGCATTCTTAACTTGATACTGTTAACTGGTCTGATTCAAGCATGTGAATCTTTAACCTCTTCGATGCTCATGACGGCTTCCGGCCGTCATGAGTCGCGGTGGGCGTGTGCTGATGACGGCCGGGAGCCGTCATGACCACGGCCCACGATTGGAATCTTCAGCACTGCGGTGGATTCGCTCCGTAGTAATGAGGTTAAAAGATACAATCATAGATTCACCCTCGACCCTCCCTGATAAGGCTCACCATTTCAGACCTTTTATGATTGTTTTACACTCATGCTTGAAATCTGAGGTATGGTGGCTCTGCAGGGGAAGAATGTGTCTGGGTCTGAGCTCTGACTGATTGAAGTTTGGGTCTATTAAAATAATTTGATAAAGCTAACATTGTGCATTGATTTTACTATGGATGTCAATGCTAACGCTTTGGCACTACTTTTAATACTGTTACTGTGGGACTACCACCACGATGACGGCGAAGATTCAAGCATGTGAATCTATAAAATACCTCAATACTGGAGAACCACATTGTACAGGTAAGTAACTTGTTTTTTGGTTTCATTTCAGTTCACCAATTTTTGACTAGCCACTAATTCCAAGATTTACAAAGGTTTTACATTGGGTTTGCATTACTCTTTTAACACAAACCAGATGCTGAAACGTTTTGGGGATTTACAAACCAATGCAAATTCTTATTTGCATTGGTTTGTAAGGAAAGGTAATGCAAATCATTGTGAAGCACTGCTTTGAATTACTTAGGCTCATGCTTTTAGATGTGAACCCCTATCTACTAACATTAGTAGACTGGGGTTTGCACCAAAAAATAATACTCCTGGAAAGCAGCCATTAAGAGGAGAATTGTTTTAATTTCTCCTTCCTTTTATGACTTTGCATGTGTGCTGCACTGTACAGCATACATGCATGGTAGGAAAAGTCTTAAAACATGTCTAGTGATAGTATTTTGTACTGGAAGGGTAACCAGAACAAAACCTATACTAGACTCTCGTACACACACCTTGCACTATGGTGCAAAGGTATTTGAATGGTGCCTAGCAGCAAAACTCTGTGCCAGCGCTATAGCAAGGGGAGAATATCTCTGTAGATATTGCAGTTTCCTGCTCTCTCCTTGTGACATGTCGCTGAACAGAATCTTTGGATGTTGTGCTGCGCTGCCTGGCATCTTTGTAAATCTGGCCCAACATCCTGTGTCTGTGACTAAATTGTCAACTTATTAATTAGCGAGTGTGTCTTTCCTAGGACTCAGACTTGCTTCTGATGTCTCTATCTGATAGAGACATCTAGCCGCACATTCCTTACCTTTGAATTTCCCCAGGCATCAGACTGGATCCAGACGATTTTTTGTGAGCAGTACCCCTGCATTCCATTAGGTGGCGTGAATGAGCTCCGTGTGTTGTCATCGTCGGTGCCGGTAGTAATATCCACGTCACCTATATAGGCGCCACCTTGGAGCGCTGACATCAGTTATTTTCTTTCCACACTAGCCAGTGCTGATCCAGAGAAGAGCTACCCTGCTGTCTGTTTATGTCAGGATTTTTGTGATATTTTGTTGATGTTATTGGAGTTTTTTTCCTCCTGGTGTTTCAAGGATGTTGTTGAGGAAAACAGGATTCAAACACAGTGGAGACTGTCATTGCACCAGGTCGGTGACGGACCCACAACTTGTTTGTTTGTGGTGTCTGGAGAATGACCACGACTCCAAATCATGCTTCAGTTGCTGGGCCATGGTGCTGCTGAAGGTTTTAAGGGAGAGTTTCCTGAAGCGGATGGCGCCCAACATGTGATTCAGTGGAAGTCACATTTTTGGTCAAGGGGAAGGTACCAGGGACGTTCCAGAAGTCCTAAGTCCTAGTCGTCCCACTTGAAATTATCGGTATATTCAGGTAGGAGACGCGATGAAGGAACGTTGGTGTTCGCGGCCTGGTTCCTTAGAACCTGCGCCTGGGCAGACTCTGCTCCTCCCTAGTTTTCCACATGCTTATTGGGCTGTTACTCCCACATACTGTGGGAAACTGTTGCACAAGCACTGCCATAGGTCCGAGAGGAGGCCCATGCCATTCTCTCTCAAGCAGTCACAGATGGGAGAGACGCAGCAAAGTTCAGTATGCACTGTGGATTGGACATGACCAACTCGATGGGCAAAGAGGTTTCCTTGACAGTGGCCCTCGGATGCCACGTCTGGCTGAGAATGTCTGACTTTTCAGGGGATGTCCAGGCTTTCCTCATAGGCATACCCTTCGATGGCACCAATGTCTTTGGAGATAAGGCAGGTTTGGCACTGGAGCACTTTAAGGACTTGCGGGCTACAGCCACTTCCTTGGGCCTTTTGGCTGCCCCACGTTATCCCCAGTCTGACTTTCACTTCTTTCATGGTCATGGAAGGGGCTTTTAACCATGCAAACCCTATCTTAGCCACTGAGCCGTGCAAGCTTTCCAGCCTCTGCGTGGACAAGGGCGCGGTTATTACCAGACTTGTCGATCATGTAGCCTTTTCAGATTCGCCATCATCTCCACCACTGGCAATCGCTAACTTTGGACAGTTGGGTTTTACAGATCGTCCGAAGGGGCTACTCCCTCCCCTTTGTGATACCACCACCCTCCATGCCCCCATCTAAGGATTGGCTGACTCAGGATCACTTATCCCTGCTCCACGGGGAAGTCATGGCTCTGTTGGCCAGGGGAGACATTGAGAGGGTTTCAGTGGCAGAAGTAGGTTGTGGTTGCTATTCCCGCTACTTTATGATTACCAGGTTAGTGGCAGTTTCCTGGTACCGCTGGTACGCAGCGCGCCTAGGGATACACACTGTGCAATTAAGTGCGGCATTGTAACTATTTTAACTCTGCTGAAGCATTTTATTATTTCTGTTTCTTCTAAGTTAGCAATTTAAAATTACAATTGGCGATATTTGTACCTTAGCGGCGTCCTGCAGAGCTAAGGCAGGCGCTTAGCTTTTTAAAGTCATCGCTGATAGCAGCTTGCATTTTGTTGTTCCTACCTGCTGTGTAGAGCTCCCCTCCGCCCCGGTCCATCGCAGTTTTTCTGCCGATTGTGTGGAGGGCGGCTCTCTCACCCCGGCTACTCGTGCCGGTTCGGTGGAGAGAGGGCGCCATATTGGGAGGAGCCTGAAGGGCACTGGGACCAGAGTCAGCGGTCCAGTTGCCCAAGGCTCCCTCCCATAAAGCGATTGTGGTGTGCTGTCTTCTCGTCTGGTTACCAGGTTAGTGGCAGTTTCCTGGTACCGCTGGGACGCAGCGCGCCTAGGGATACACACTGTGCGATTAAGTGCGACATTGTAACTATTTTAACTCTGCTGAAGCATTTTATTATTTCTGTTTCTTCTAAGTTAGCAATTTAAAATTACAATTGGCGATATTTGTACCTTAGCGGCGTCCTGCAGAGCTAAGGCAGGCGCTTAGCTTTTTAAAGTCATCGCTGATACCAGCTTGCATTTTGTTGTTCCTACCTGCTGTGTAGAGCTCCCCTCCGCCCCAGTCCATCACGGCTTTTCTGCCGATTGTGTGGAGGGCGGCTCTTTCACCCCGGCTACTCGTGCCGGTTCGGTGGAGAGCGGGCGCCATTTTGGGAGGAGCCTGAAGGGCACTGGGACCAGAGTCAGCGGTCCAGTTGCCCGAGGCTCCCTCCCATAAAACGCAATGTGCCTGAGGGAGCGCAGAGGGCGCGACGATGGCACGCCAAAGGTGCGCCTAAGGTAAGCCCGTCTGCGCCCGTCCGCGAGCGTCCGGGACCCGGGGCCACTAACCCTGGACTAAATGTCATCGATTCTGCCTCTGATCTTGTTGCATTAAGACCCATTGGTAATTTGGGGCCTCCACTATCTCCGCATACTTCAAAACGTATTTCTCAGTTTGGCATTGCCAAAGACATCTCAATAGCTGCCCCTTCACCTGTGATTTCATCATGCACGCATTATGTTACTTTTAACAAACCTTTGTCCAAATTTCGCTGTATTTATCTTAATACACGATCAATGATTAAACATCAGGTAGATATCTTTCTTCTATTGACATGTGAAAAACCAGATATTCTTTTTTTAACAGAAACTTGGCTTACTGGTGATTCACTACCAGATATACTTGCATCTCTCCCCTCAGAATATTATATTCTTTCAACCAATCGCCCACCTGGGAAAACAGGGGGGGGGAGTAGCTGCTATTATTCTTAAAACTCATCAGTTCCGAGAACTCCCACCCCTGTTGCTTCCAAACACAGAAAATATTGTTATCAAATTAGACACTGTTAGCTTTACTGAATGACTCACTTGCACAAGGCAAGGTACCTAATGGGTTCAAGCATGCTTTATTGATCCCTTTAACTGAAAAATCTGGTATTGACCCTTATGACCTTACAAATTATAGGCCGATTTCTCTTTTACCTTATTTGTCAAAGATTCTACTGAATACCTGGAACCGAATCAGGCTGGTTTTCGTCCTTGTCATTCGACCGAGACAGTGATACTGGCGGTTCAGAACACCCTGAGATCTAATGCAGACTGAGACGCTCACCAAGCACTGGTGCTCCTGGATTTGTCGGCCGCGTTCGACACGGTTGACTTTTCCATTCTTGTCAACCGTGTCGAACAGGCCGGCCTCAGGGGTCCCGCCCTGAGCTGGCTAAAATCCTTTATCCCTGAACGTTCTCAATCTGTTAGATTGGGGACGTTTACAGCCCCAAAAACTGTTTCCATCTGTGGAGTCCCGCAAGGATCGTCTTTGTCCCCATTACTTTTTAATTTATACTTACGCCCTCTACTGTATTCTCTGAGTAGCCATAAGGTTACAATTTTTAATTATGCAGACGACCTGCAACTTGTTTTCTCATTGGACTCCTCGGATGCAGTGGCTGAATTTCAAAGCACTATGTCCCATATCGAGAGATGGATGAATCTGAACCATCTTAAGCTCAACCCGGGCAAGACAGAACTTATCTTGCCTGGGAAAAGTGAAATTAGTTGGGGACCTCACTTCTGGCCATCTGACATGGGAACTCCTCCCACTAAATCCCACACTGTGAAGAGTCTGGGGGTAACTGTTAGTGAGGATTTATCGCTTAAAAGCCATATTGGCACGGTAGTCTCATCCAGTTTCTTCCAATTGAGAAAAATAAAGAAAATTGCCCATTTCCTAACTCATTCCGCTCTGATTCAAGTGATCCTTGCCTTGGTTCTATCTCGGCTTGATTTTTCAAATAGTTTGTATTTAGGCCTCCCAGTAGGTCAGCTTAAGAGATTACAGTATGTCCAGAATCAGGGAGCCAGGCTCATAAGCAAACAACCTAAAAGGCAATCCATTAGGCCAGTACTGGAAAACCTACATTGGCTGCCGGTAGCCCAGAGAGTCGCATTTAAAGCAGGTTGCATTATTTTTAAAGCTTTGCAGGGCAAGGGCCCTAAATTCATAAAGAATTTGGTATGTAAATACACCCCCTCACGTAATCTTCGTTCAGCCCATCAAGAACTACTAAGGGTTCCATTATTTAAGAAAAAGCGTCAGGGTGGCAGCGGTTTTCATTATCTCGCCGCTTCTCTATGGAACGCCCTTCCACTTTCCTTAAGACAGAGTGATACTCTTCTCACTTTTAGACAAACCTTTAAAACATGGCTGTTTAGACAAGCCTATTCTTAAATAGGTGGAACATGTGCCATTGCACTAATTTACTTTTAGGTGTTATGTTGTGTTCCCACAATTTCCGATAGCACCATGAAGCCTATGGGCGTACGTGCGCTGAATAAATAAAATTTAACATAACATAACATAACATGGTTCCCAGAAAGGACAAGGGTCTTCATCCTATCCTAGATCTCAGAGTTCTCAACTACTTCCTCAAAAAGAAGAAGTTCAAAATGCTCACATTGTCTCAGGCCTTGTCTGCCCTGGACCCAGGAAATTGGACGGTAGTGTTGGACTTGATGGACGACTATTTTCACATATCAAAAAGTACAGTTGTAACACACCCTGATTAGTCACAATAAATTCCTTCAAAAACGCCATCCGCATACACCACCAACTGATCCGGACCGCCAAGAAAGCCGCTTTCAAAGACCGACTTGACAACAACGCCCACAACAGCAAGGAATTATTCAACATCGTCAAAGAGTTTACCAACCCCACTGCCAACTCCAACGACATCACTCCCTCTCAAGCCCTTTGCGACTCCCTAGCTTCGTTCTTCCACGACAAAATCGCAGACATCCACAACAGCTTTGACAACCAACCCGGAGACCAACCCACCCAACCTTCCCCCGTACCTTCACCCCCCTTGAACATCCTTAATGACTGGAACCCAATCTCCACCGAGGACACCATCCGCCTGATGAACTCCATCCACTCAGGATCCCCCACAGGCCCATGCCCTCACCACATCTTCAACAAAGCTGACTCCATCATCGCACCCCACCTCCGAGATGTCATCAACTGCTCCCTCAACTCCGCCACCTTCCCGGAAAGCTGGAAACACGCCGAACTCAGCGCCCTTCTGAAAAAACCCACAGCTGACCCCACCAAACTCAAAAACTACCGCCCCATCTCGCTCCTCCCATTCACGGCCAAAGTCATTGAGAAAGCTGTCAACAACCAGCTCGCCGCCTTCCTCGAAACCAACAAATCCCTCGACTCCTCACAGTCTGGCTTCCGAGCCAAACACAGCACTGAGACCGCACTCATCGCAGCAACAGACGACATTCGAACTCTACTGGACAATGGAGACACAATCGCCCTCATCCTCCTCGACCTCTCCGTAGCCTTCGACACAGTCTGTCATAGCACCCTGTTACAACGCCTCAGAAACATCGGAATCCAAGGAAAAGCACTGGAATGGATCACCTCGTTCCTGGCCGGAAGAACCCAGAGAGTCCGCCTCCCACCATTCAAGTCAGAGGCCACTGAAGTCATCTGCGGCTTGCCACAAGGATCTTCACTCAGCCCCACCCTCTTCAACGTATACATGAGCCCCCTCGCGGCCATCGCACGCCAACACAACCTCAACATCATCTCCTACGCTGATGACACTCAACTGATCCTCTCACTCACCAAAGACCCTAACACCGCCAAAACAAACTTACATAAAGGAATGAGAGAAGTAGCCGAGTGGATGAAGCACAGCCGTCTGAAACTGAATTCCGACAAAACAGAAGTCCTTATCCTAGGTACCTCCCCCTCCGCCTAGGACTACTCGTGGTGGCCAGAGTCCCTTGGAAAAGCACCCATCCCGACAGACCACGCACGGAACCTGGGCGTCATTCTGGACTCCTCACTCTCGATGACCAGACAGGTCAACGCCGTTTCATCATCTTGCTTCAACATCCTTCGCATGCTCAAAAAAACATTTCGCTGGATCCCCACCGAAACTAGAAAAACGGTCACCCACGCACTGGTTACAAGCCGTTTGGACTACGGAAACACCCTATACGCCGGTACCACCGCAAAACTTCAGAAAAAACTCCAACGCATCCAGAACGCATCAGCCAGACTCATACTAGACATTCCGCGTAAAGACCACATTTCTGGTCACCTGAAAAACCTCCACTGGCTCCCCGTCAATAAAAGGATAACATTCCGCCTCCTAACCCACGCACACAAAGCACTTTACGAACTTGGACCCGAATGCCTCAACACACAACTTTCCTTCTACACCCCCTCCCGCCAGCTTCGCTCCTCCCATCAAGCCCTTGATGCTGTACCTCGCATCAACAAAAACACCATGGGAGGAAGATCCTTCTCCTACCTGGCAGCCAAAACCTGGAACTCACTTCCCACTCACCTTCGCCTCACTCAGAACCACCTAGCATTCAGAAAGCAACTTAAAACCTGGATATTCGACAAGTAATTCCCCACCCTTCTCCAAGCGCCTTGAGACCCTCTGGGTATGTAGCGCGCTATATAAATTAATTGAATTGAATTGAATTGAACATATATCCTAAATAAGAATATATCAGAGTAATATGTATCAAAGTCTCAAAAGTCCAAAGGCGAGTATATCCTATTCCAATCCACAGTTGATTTCAAAGGACCATCCACCAATCAAAAGAGTTCCTTTATTTATGTACGACAAATTTCGAGCAATTCTTGATGCCAACACGTGTTTCGTCTGTACACATATGTATTCAGACTTTTTCAAGGCTGGAATATAAACATCATATAACCTCAATAAGCTATTTTATTTAACAGCTAATGTATACACATGTGCGATCTATTCATGTTATTGTTCCATGAACCAAATACTCCAAGAACAGAAAAAAGAAGATGAAAAGACACCGTGAATTAAAGTCAGTTGTATAGGATGTCAAAAAAGTAGACACACCTAAGTAATGATAGATGTCAATCATTATAAATTGTAATCAGTCATATAAGCAGAGCATTGAAAGTGAATGATCAAGTCGAGGAGAGATAGATAACAAAGCTAGTAAACCTCCACCATAGGTGTTTCATACAGTGATGGCAGGATAGATTTTTGTGGCCCCATGCAACACGAATAGTGTGCTCTGAAAAACACCAAGTTGTTCCAAATAATTAAATAATAATATTAAAAACAGAGACTCACCAGACTAGACAACTGGATCTGTGTTCCACTACGCATCTGGTGCTTCTAATTGTCGATGCCCACATGTAAACTGCCAGTAACATGAAACAAATAAATGTTTCTAACACATGAAGAAAAATAGAACCTTATACATACGTGATATTATATAAATCACGTATATCTCATACGGTGTGTAACTACATTACAACATGGTATATCCTAATCAAATATGCAGTGTCACTGAACGAGGTGAAATCCGAAAGTCAAATAAATCATGTGAGCCAAAATGTAGTAAGTGGCCCAGAGTATATTAATATTAAACGTCAACATGTTTAAAACAGATGCGGTATAGTGCCATTGTAATATAAGGCACACCTAAACATAGGAATTGATTCAAGGGGCAGCCCACTTTTGCGTATTCATGAGATAGTGGAGGCTGGCTCGCCCTTTGGCCCTGCGCCTCTAGTTCCCACCGTCAGCAACATTGCTGGGGTTAGTGTGTGTGGACACCCAAATGGTAGCCATACCAATTATATGTTCTTCACATACCTAGCTACAATAAGTTCTAAGCGTCCTGTGCTGCTATTCCTACATAGGGAAGACATAGATCCAAAAATAACACTCACCCGTACAGTCCAATAATCATACAAGAAAAAAACAATTCCACCCCTTAGTCCAATCAGAGTTAAAAGGAGATACTGGGGTTTAAAGTATAAAACGCGTCCAACAAAATTAGCGACCTGTTGGAAAAAAACATACCCAATTAGTATCAGTCCCAATATCATGCGTCTAAATGGGGTAGTCCATGTGGCTGTTGTGTTACAAATAATAAACTCACCCCGCTCTAAAAAGGGTTGTCCCACGGGTACTTATGGAACACCAATATTCAGACACTTACCCGGATATATCCAATGTTAGCAGAGGGAGCCACACACAAAGTCGTCGGTACCCTATAAATGTAAGAGATCGAGATGCTCATCCCTTTTACATTACCTTCGGTGGTACCTCTCATTGTAACTGTGCCTGTAACAATCAGCACGTTAAAACAAGTAAACCCCCCTATCCATAATTAACGTACCCAAGAAAATAGTGCTCTTGGGATACATGGACTCACCTCAACTAATACATGTTGTTCCCTGAAATAATCTGAGGACACCGTCACGTAGGCAGTGGCCCAAAAGTCATCACTACGAGTCGGTGGCAGCCAGATTGGAGACCCTGTTGGAATAACTCAAAGTAAAACCCATTTTTCTAAACTTGAAACTCACCGATAACGCCAAAGCCCGCAAAGTTCGCACAGTCCGTGCATGCACTTTGTGTATTTCAAAAGACGCCGGCCGAGTCCTAAACCAATTAAAGAACAACACCAAATTTGCCGCATCACGTAGGGTGCATGAAACTTAAAGATGACGCGTCCTGCTAGAAAAAGAACCGCCATCTTATGGTGTACCTGAGCTCATCTTATTCCTAAACTGTCCGTGCAAAAATGTGAGCGATTATGTAATCTCTCGCTCAATATTATCATTCTGGCATAGGAGTGCGTATAAAGTGCACCCAGTGGAATAGTGAAAACCAGTACTGGTTACCTCATACTCAGAACCAGTACTCTTTCAAAGTTGACACGCCATCTTGAAAGAAAAAATGTGATGAACATTCCTAATACTACCTATCTCTGCGCCGTATTCGAAAATCAAACAAATATATTACATAAAGAACAAGTGAATAAAGCTCAGTAACCTCGATCCGTAAGTAGTCTAACGTTTAATCAAATAGCAAATAAAAACAATTATTAGAAAGTACACCACCTCAATCATCCTTTTTTAGGTCTCGCTGGTGTTAGCAGCGCGAAGCGCTGCTCCAGCGAAAGACCTATTGTTGTGGGTTTGCCAGGTATGGGGCACAGGGGGTGGTTACGCGCTTCACCTCGGCGATTTCATCTCGAGGACGCGCTTCTGCAGTCGGGCTTGCATCACGAGTGCAGACTCTCCATGGCACTGCAGATCTGTTTTTGCGATCGTGCCTAATGACTTCCGTGTCTCGTTTTTTTTAGGCAAGTTGCACACACTTTTTTTTTTGCAGGCAAGTGGCACGCGCTTGACTCTCCAGGGCGCTGCAGATCTGCGCTGTAGATCTGTTGTTGTGATCGCGCCTAATGACTTCCGTGCCTCGCATTTTTTTTAGGCAAGTTGCACGCGCTTGACTCTCCAGGGCGCTGCAGATCCGGCCTAATGACTTCCGCGTCTCTAATTATTTTAGGCAAGTGGCACGCGCTTCTGCTGGCCGTGTGCAGACTCTCCTGTGCGCTTCAGTTCAGATGTTGTTAACTAATGTGCTTGGTGATTGTTATTTAAACACGGTGTTAAAAGTCGCAAAGGTATGTTAAAAGCCGCCTCACTGGGACTATGGTTGCTTTTAAATTCCAAAGCATTACCACGTCTCAAACTTCGTAACCCTTCTTGTCGCTGACACCATTACGGTTAAAAGAACGGCTTACAATATATCATTTCTAAAATAGCTCTCATGTTATGGAATTAATTAAAATCAACAAGGTATGTAAAAAGCCGCCTCACTGCCGCTTCTGCTGGCCCTGTGCACACTCTCCTGTGAGCTTCCGTTCAGCTGTTGTGAACTAATGTGATTGGTGATTTTTATTTAACCACGGTGGGCTCTCATGTTATGGAATTATTTAAAATCAACAAGTTATGTAAAAAGCCGCCTCACTGCCGCTTCTTCTGGCCCTGTGCACACTCTCCTGTGCGCTTCCGTTCTGCTGTTGTGAACTAATGTGATTGGTGCTTTTTATTAGGTCTCGCTGGTGTTAGCAGCGCATAGCGCGGTTCCAGCGAAATACCTATTGTTGTGGGTTTCCTGGGAATGGCTGAGAGGGGGTGGTTACGCGCATAACCTCGGCGATTTCACCTTGAGGACGCGCTTTAGCTGGTGGGCTCGCATCACGTGTTCAGACTCTCCTGGGCGCTGCAGATCTGGTGTTGTGAACGTGCCGAACGCGCCTAATGACCGCGCCTAATGACTTCCGTCTATCAGTTTAGCCGTCAATGTGCCCCGACGCCCCCACTCACCGGGTCTCTCATACTCCTCTCGTCCTGTCCCGCGGTAGTGGCGCTGCACGGGATTCGTAGGTGGCTAGCTCCCATCCCTTCACAGGAGCGCAGGGTAGGCTCCCGTCCGCTTCCTGTCTGTGCTGGTGGCCCTGCCCTCAAGCAGGCAGTCCCGGGCAGTCCAGCCTGGCTTCCTGTGTCTCGCCTGTGCAGAGGGACCGGAAACACTCAATCCAAGAAAGGTACGTTGCTTGTTGTGGTCGGCATTTGCTTGCAGCGTTTCTCAGTAGTGTCTACCAACTTTGTTTGATGCGCTCTAAAATTTCAATTAGCTAGATAAGAATATTTACATTTTTAAGAGCTGCGAATGTTGCTGTATACAAGGAGGCGCGATAGGCCAAGAATCACACAAGCTGATGAAGTGGGGAGCCGGGATCCCAACCTAGGTTTCTTCTTCGAGAGAGACACACTTTCTGCTCTGCCCCAGCTCACCTCAGTCTGAAGTTCCAACGCTCACTCTGACCTGAATGGCAAATTTATTTACTCTTATAGCCTTAGACAAACGTTACCATTTATAGGCTGTTTTAGGAGGAAAAAAGATTGCCTCAGCTGTGCGAGATCCTATCTTCCTTGGATCCCCCTGTTGGGCAGACTTCACTGCAGGCTCTCTGAGCTGGATGCACCCTGTTTAGTGGCCTCTTTATGCCGGGTGAGACCTCCGCCTTTATCCTCTGGGACTCTCTCCCAGCCTCTCATGGCCCTTCCTGTGAGGTTCAAGCAGACCTCTTCTCTGAGGTATTGAGCCCCCTCACACCCCATTGGGCCCCTGCATGCGGGCGCAAAGCCTTGAAGCACCCTCTCTGGGGCTTTGCCTGTGTGGCGCTCAGTCTGATGCCCGCAGCCCTCATTCTAGGCCCTGCCTGTACAGTGCAGCTCACCAAGATCCCCTCCGGGCTCTTTGCCTGAGGGGAGCCAAACCACTGTCCCTCTATCGAGAACCCCCATGGGGTGCGCATCCACCCATTCCTATTTGTACTGCAGAGTGCAGAGCCACTGCCCCTTCCTCTTGGCCTGGCCTGTGGGGCTTATAGCGCGATGTCTCTGCCTGTAGAGGGCACCTGTGCATGAACCCCCCTCACTGGGCCTGTCTGTGGAATGCAGGGGTAATGTCCTTCCATCGATGCCCCCCATGGGGTGCGCATCCCCCCAACCCTTTCCTATTTGTACTGCAGAGCCATAGTGCAGAACAACTGGCCCTTCCTCGTGGCCTGGCCTGTGGTAGGCTTATAGCGAGATTTCTCTGCCTGTAGAAGGCAGCTCTCCATTAACCCCCTTCCTGCTCCCACACCTGCGGAATGCAAGGGGTAATGTCCCTCGGTCCGTACCAGTTCCCGCTCCCTCACACCCTGACACTTTCAGCTTCTGCTCTGCCTTTCCCCTCCGAGTTGAGGGTCCTGCGGGTGGGTGCGCTGCTCGATGGGACTTGGGAGCCCCCTCCCCGCATATGCTTCCAAGTACTGAGTGCTTTAACGCCAATTAGGGGCGGCTGCCACACAGCCACATTGACCGCCGCCGGCCCCTGAATGCATCTGCCTAGAAATTAACACGAGGCGGGGAGTGGGTGAATGGTCAGGAGAGGGGGCTCTCCCGGAGGAAGGGGCGGGGAGATATGATTTTATGGAGCGCTCAGAAGCAGCGCCTTTCAGATTTATGTGCACTTCGACAACCGCAAGATCTGAGGAATCCCTTCAAGGGGGCTTCAGAGGGACTTTTGCAACCTTCTCAAAGCGGGCTGGGGCTGATCTCTGGAGGGGCTTGGCATCAATAGTAACGTTTCCAAATTACCACCATGACTCTGGGCAATAGCTTGCTTAATCTTCCCAACGGCCCCCAGCGCCTAGAGACCGTTACAGGTGATTGTGCCGCTTTACAAATGTGGATTATCATGTCATATGCTGGGATTCCCATATAACTGTAATTACTAATCAAAGGCCGGCTTAATATCCCACCCGCATTCTGTTAGCCCCGCACAGCTGGTATGGGGTCGTCCTCCGCAGAGGGGTCTGGGTTGCTGCTGCCCTCACACTGCACTACAGCTAGTGCATACTGGCCGGGGTCTGCAGGAAAACGCACAGCTGATACAGCGCCTCTCAAGAGACAACCGCGTGGGAGCTATGCAAATGTTTATAAGTGTGAATGCGGTGGCACTGGTGCCTCTCTGGTGCCTATTAGACTTGCAAGTCCTTGGGGAAAAAAAATTGTGTTTGTAATCATTTTGGTGCATTTAAGACAGAGCTGCACCAAACTTCATCTTAAAAGGATGCCCTGCCACGGTCTAAGGTAGCTCTGTGCCACCATGGCTCACTGCTTTTCTCTGCCCGGCCACAGGCTCTGGTGACTTGAGAAATCCGTGGCTCACAGGGCTCGGGTGGCTTCCTGACACTGTGGAACTGTTCCTTCTATGTTGTCTCAGGGATACCCGCCTCTGTCGGAATCTGGCCTTCCCCTGGCACAGCTAGCATTGGGATGCTGTGGCTCACAGTACTCTGCGCCGCCACAGGCGGGGACTCACTAGAGTCAAATCTGTAGTTGCACAGTTCATTAAAACAAGCATTTGCAATGCAATAGGTCTTGAATTTGCGAGAGTTTGAGCTATTGGCATTGTAAATGGCAATGCCTTTTATTAAAAGCGTTTGAAAACCTGCAAGCTGTGCGTAAACAAGCACTTTGTAATTGTAGTCCTTGCTTATGAGAAGCAAAGCTGGCAGTCTCTTTTACTGACAGCCTTGCTTCTTGTAAGCAAGGACTATACGTACAAAGTGCATGTTTATGCATGGCTTGTAGGTTTTCAAAACAAAAGAATAAAAGGCATTGTCATTTACAATGCCAATAGCTCCAACTCTTGCAAATGCGAGACCTATTGCATTGCAAATGCTTGTTATACATGATAATAAACCCCACATTAGTTGACAAATGGCTGAATAGGTCGAGAATCAGACCTCTAAGCACTTGCACTCCAATAGAGATCCCTAAGTAATTAAGGATGGACTTTTCGTGTTAGTTAGTAGTAAGGTGAGAATAGAGTGAAGAATATAGTGGCGAGATCAGACAGATGAGCGTGTTATACTCAGTATAAATTAGCGTCTGTGCACAAAACTATTATACAGCATGTTCACATATGTCTAGTATCATCTTGATTAATATTGATTTCAACATTCAGAGGATAAGACATTATGGTAGGTCACATAACATATGAATAAATTGTTCCTGCTAGGCAAAAATCCTTCACCAACAATCTGTATAATGTTTCAAATCAGTATACATTGCAAAACTCTGCAATTCGGGAACATCGGAAAAATACTTTGTCACATGCACAACTGTACTTGAAATTGTACGCTGATATACATAGGCTTTGAGATGCTTCAATCTCTTAAAAAAATGAATCTCCCTATCAACATTCAATCCCAGATCAACCAATCTTGATTTGATCAACCATTTAGCCTCTAATTTCCTTAATCTGGACACTTTATCACCTCCACGGAGGTCATCTTCCACTATTGCAATACCATGAAATTTCAGCCTTATGACTTCAGATGATTGATGTATTGTGTTGTAGTGAACTGCCAAAGGATAATTCACGTTGTTATTTTGAACCGCCCTGATGTGCTCCTGGATTCGTTCCTTAAGTTGCCAGATAGTGCTTCCCACATACATCAAATTGCATTGGCAAATTATGCAGTACACTACATACTTAGTGCTGCAATTGATGTAAAGTGCATGATTCTGTGTGTCTGTCCTGTATTATAACAGAAATTCATCATCTTATTGTCTGCAAATTGACACACATTGCACAATGTGCATTTGTGGAAACGTTTGGGTTTATTGGGTAACCATGTCTGTCCCTGCCTCTTGTTTAGTGATGTCAGTATTGGCAGAACTTAACATGTTTCTCAATGTCTTACCCCTTACATATGTGACTTGTGGTTTCTGTCTCACATATGAATCTAAATCATGATCCAATTTCAGTAGATGCCAATGTTTGCGAAGTGTGTTGTAAATGTCATTACTCTGAGAATGGAACTGAGTAATGAATGCAATGTGTTTTATCTCTGCTGTTTTCGTTTTGTTGTGTCTAGATTTCAAAAGTTCTGTTCGTTTGATTCTATTGATTCTTGTGTGTGCTTGGTCTAGAGTTCTATGATCATAACCTCTGGTTACAAACTGTTTCTTGAGCTTAACAACCTCTTTTTGAAAAGTAATTTCCTTACTATAATTTCTGTGAAGGCGGGTCATTTCCTCAAACGGTATTGCTCTTAATTTGTGATATCGGGTAGGAACTACTTGCATGTAATTTAGAATTACAAGCTGTTTCTTTGCGAAATAGTCTAGACTGAAGTAACCCGTTCTCAACATACAATGTCATATCCAAGAAATCGATCTGGTCCTTGTTTATATTGTGTGTAAAACTCAAATTGTATGTGTAATTGTTCAAATGAGTGATAAAGTCTCCCAGGCTCAACCTGTCACCACTCCAAATCATCAAGACGTCATCAATAAAACGACCCCAGTACACTATAGTCAGGCAGTTCAGATGAACATGATCTCCATATATGGTGTTCTTCATAAAAGCCCATATATATATTTGGAAATGACGGAGAGAACTTAGCCCCCATAGCAACACCAGAATGTTGTCTATACCTGTTAGCAGAATGACCAGTTTCCACGGGAACGAAGAAGAATCCCTCCACCTCCAGGACACAGAAGCAAGAATGCGAAGTGTAACACACTCCTGTCTACTGTCCCCTAAAAGTATGAGGGAATAACCCAAGGAGTGTCCACCACTCTCCTCATACGAGGGGGTCAGCTGGTAACAGGAGGAGTCTCAGGTGGTGGTCCAGGCTAGGAAACAAAACCAAGTAACACAACTGTGATATGCCCTCTTTTTTATCTGGCAGCAACTAATGAAACATTGACATGCGTGATTATACCAGGTATCCTTACCCCAACTGAAGGTCAGGCTCGCCTTATCGAGGAGTTCAGGTAAGAGGGAATTCAGGAGACCCAAAAACAGGTCAGGAAGGGTAGAACTCACAAAAGGTGCACCGACCGGCTGTGAAGGGGTATGAACAGCGGAGCAGTACACACTCAGGAGGAGAGACACCCGGCCCCGAGGGACGACCAGGGCGGAGCGCTCATTCTCATAAGGTTATCTTACAACAAGGAAAAGTAAAGGTTGTTTTAGAGCCACAATGAGGGAGGAAAAGAAATGAGTCGAGCAGAAAACGCCCATAAAATGCGTGAGGAAAAATAGGGTAGTCGCACACACTTGCTTGCACAAAAGACAGAAATGCCGAAGACCGGCAAGAACTTTCTCACAGTGCACACGAAGAGCGGGATACTGCAGGACGAGGGTGCAGCTCAAGGCAGGCAGGAAAATCTCCAGGAACACCCGGAGGGATCTGTAGGACGCCACGGAGGACGCAAGCAGAAACCAGGAAGTGGAGAGGAGGCGTGGTACCGTAACAGTAAGCCAAGCAACGGCTACGTTCTGCCGCGCCTCTTTACTTGCGTTAGGGAGCGTCAACAAACGCAGTGTAAATAATGTTTAGGGGTATGGGCTAAATATCAAACGACCTGCAATCCCACATGTCAAGGCTTCTAACTCCTAACAATACCAGGTGTCTTTGTATCTGAAAAAAATATTTTCCAATGCCAAATTCATGAGCTCTAATACCATCTTGTTATGATCGTATAATGTAGCATCATGCTTGGAGAGAAAATTACTCAGGGCTTCCATACCTTTATCTGGTGGAATACTGGTGTAGAGTGCACTGACGCCTAAGGTAACAAAAGTAAATTCTTTTGACCAGACAAAATGTTCCAGTTTATTGAGTAGGTCTTTATCTACATATTATGAGATACGCTCCGTCAACCCTCCTGTCCCAGAAATGATTGGTCTGCCCGGGGAAGCTGTTGGATTTTTGTGAATTTTAGGTGATGTATATATATATATGTAGCTTTATGTGTAGGATTAAACAAATACCTGATTTCAATATCTGTTAACAGACCCAAAGTAAGCCAATATCGTAACGTTTCCGCAATAAGTTTGTTGTCCGCTTGAATGGGATTATGAGTAATCCTCGTGTAACAGTCTCAGTCAGCCAATTGTCTTTCAGTCTCGTCATTGTAATAATCATTGTCCAAAAGGACAATGTTCCCTCCTTTGTCCTCCTCTATAATGGTCAAGTTAGAGTATTTGGTCAATTCATTCAGGGCCAACCTATCATTCTTAGTTAGATTATCAAGTGTTCTATTAAGATACTGTGACCCTCTATCTTCCATCTTGCACAGGTCTGTGGTCACTGCTTTATAAAAGCAGTCAACCATATTGTTCGGTGTTAGTATAGTTGTGAATGCTGATTTGTTCTTCAAACCACTGTCAACGTTGTAATCAGTAGCTATATCAAGATCCAATAGGATTTCCTCTAGACTGGGTACCACATCCATACTTTCATCTAGGGACAACAACAACTGTACATTACGTATATCCTGAATGGTGTGACCACTTTTATCTACTGTGTAAATAGGTACTGGACACAGTTTATTTTGAGAACTGAAAATCTTTTTTAATTTGAGCCTTCCCACAAACTTAAATAGATCTATGTGGATCTGTGTAAAATTATGTCTTGAAACAGAGCAGAAGCCTAGACCCTTTTTTAACAACTTTTAGTCTGTGAATCAGTTAATATTTGTAACCTGCCGATAGCACCATTTGGTAGTTGGTGCTCCCAGTTATTTCAGCACCCCGACTTCTTATATATATTGTTTGAACAAATATTCACGCTTATATTTAATAATGATTGTACTACTGTTTCTTCCTCTTGAGGTGTGGTGTTTCCCTTTTTGGATTACTACTACCAGACTATTTTCACATTCCTTTCCTGCTTGCCCATTAGCACTACCTGAGGTTATGGTAGGCCATGAGCACTTTCAGTTCACCCTTCTCCTTTTTCGCCATCTCAGCACCCCACAGATGTTCACTAAGGTGATAGCGGTGACCGCAGCTCGTCTGCGCAGGTGAGGGGTGCCAGTCTTTCTCTATCTCGAAAACTGGCTGATGAAGGCGGGCTCGCTCCAGGCTGTCGTCTCCCATCTTCAGGCTACGGTAAACTTCCTGCATGCGCTCTGGTTCACTATCAACATGGTGAAGTCACGCCTGACTCACTCTCAGACTCTCTCTTTCATTGGAGCGGTTCTAGACACAGAAGCAGAGCAGTTTCTGGTTTATTCTCACGAGCGGCTAGTCCAGGATATTCAGGCTTTGATACTGATGTTTCAGCCTCTATCCTGGGCTTCAGTGAGACCGACACTGAGGCTGCTAGGCCTCATGGCCCCTGGATCCAGCTAGCGACACATGGCATATGAAGGGTCTGCAGTGGGACCTGAAGTTCAAGTGGTTGCAGCATCAGGGGAATCTCTCTAGCATGATCCAGATCTCAGAGGGAACTGCAAGCGGCCTGAAGTGATGGCTAATGAAACACAAATGGGTCAGAGGCAGATCCTCTCTCCCTTCCCCAACCAGATCTCACAGCAGTGACTAATGCATCACTCCAGGGATGGGGGGGGCTACTTGGAAGAGGTGGAGATAAGAGTACTCCGGTCTCTGGCGGAATCCTGACTCCATTTCAGCATGCTGGAGCTCCGTGCTATCCAACTTGAATTGAGAGCCTTTCTACCCTCTATTAAAGGAAGGCTAGCTCAGTTGTTCACAGACAACACCACTGCCAAGTGGTACTGCAGCAAACAGGGCAGGTGGGGTTGTGGACCATTTGTCAGGAGGCCCTGCATCTCATGACATAGCTGGAACAGCAGGGCATATCCCTGGTAGCTCAACACCTGGCAGGTTCCCTAAATGTCAGGGCAAATTAATTTAACCATTGATACCTAGCAGATCATGAATGGCGTCTCTGCCCAGAGGTAGAGCAAGGTCCATTTCAGCAATGGTAAAAGCCTTGGTTAAATCTGTTCAACTCCGCTAGGAATATGCAATGTCAGCAGTTTTGCACACTGGAGTTTCCAAGGCGGCTCTCGCTCAGAGACGCTTTTTGTCTCGAGTGGAGCTCAGGCCTCCTGTACACCTTTCCGCACATACCACTCCTGCCCAGAGTTCTCAAAAAGATCAAGAATACCCTGGCCCAAGTAATCCTTATGGCTCCAGACTGGGCATGTAGAGTCTGGTATCCCGACCTTCTGAACATGTGTATCAATCCTCCGCTCAGGCTACCCCTTCAGGAGGATCTTCTGTCGCAGCAGCAGGGTAGGGTCTTCTACCCGAACCTGTCCACTCTCCACCTTCTTGCATGGAGATTGAGTGGTGGCAGTTACAGCTGTCGACCTTCTGCCGTAAGACTGCAACTTTATTCACGTAGCCATGCGTCTCTCCAAAATGGCCATTGGAAAAAAATTGTGGTATGGTGTTCATCGAAACAAATTGATCCCCTTTCTGCCCCTCTTTCTGAGGTCCTGTTATTTATTCTTTCTCTTGCCCAGCAGGGCTCTTCTCTGGGCACATTCAAGGGCTATCTTTCTTCTCATTTTGCCTTCTTGCGACCAGACCAAACCTGCCTTTTCAAGTTTCCTATTGTAATTAGGTTTTTGAAGATTCTTGTACATTTCCCCCCTTCCCCTTTTATTATGCTTTAGTGGGACCTTAACGTGGTTCTCACATTCTTGATGTGCGCTCCTTTTGAGCCTTTGCACAATTGTTCCCTCAGGGTGTTCCCCATCAAAACAGCCTTTCTTGTGGTGATTACATCAGACTAGGAGGTGAGTGAGTTGCAGGCTATATCTTCCAAGCCCAACACAGTGGAAAATATCTATCCCAAGCAACAAATTTACACAAACAAATATATTGGTAACTATGTAAAAAATGAGTTCAAACAAGAGAATTTTTTTTAGGTTTTAATTACTTATACAAAGTACATTTAAGACAACGAAATTTAATAATTGCTAAAATATTTTGTTCATTAAAAACAATTTGGTGGCAAAACATTTGAGTCCTCGATGCGCGTTTCTACACAGCAAAGTGTCTTCATCTGGAATAGCCAACCATACACCTAGGATTCAATTTAAAACAACATTTTAGGTTTAAAGTATTTTATTGAAGCAGGGTAAAGAAGGAAACAACAGGGCAAGAAAAGAAAAACCACAGGTGCCCCACAATAAATGCATACAGTATATGAGATACATGAGAGCAGTTCAGTCCCGGCAATAGGCTCCTTCCGGCATGGATACACAGCTTGTGCGCCTGTGGTTAAGGACGAAAAAGGAAGGGGGGAGGGGGGGAGGGGAAGAGGGGGGAAGAAGAGGAGGGAAGGGGGGAATGGAGGGGGAAAAGAGGGGGGGGAGGGAAAAGGGGTGGGGAAACAACCCTGCTCCACAACCTACCCAACCTACAAAACCCCCAACTACTACACCCCAACCCACCCCCTGTACTGTGCCAATGACCTCCGGCTCTCCCCTCATAGCGACTCTCCGGTCGACTCCGCTACTCAACGCCAACTCCGACAAGTCAGACAGGCGGATCTGGCGGCGGTGTCAGTCGTAGCAACCTAAGATACCTGGGGCAGGTGATCTCCCTGAACTCAGAACACAACAAGCTATGGAAAGGCGCCCACAGCTCCTCAAAAGCATCTGTATCCCCCAGTGCCACCAAGGACATCTTTTCCATGCCAAGGACATGCCACAATCTATGCAGCCAGCCGACAACAGTGGGAAGTGTGGTGGAGCGCCAGTGTATGAGAATGTTTTGCACCGCTGACCCTAAGGCTATCGCAATCTGTCTGCCCCTTCTAGACCTGAGGGGGTACATCAACCCATTCGGCAACCCCAGTAGGACATAGGCAGGGAACCTTGGCAGCTCTATCTCAAAACATTTGTCCACCTCACCAAGAACCTCCTCCCAATAAGAAGCCAAGAGGGGACAATCCCACAGTATGTGTGTAAGCGTGCCAGTGTGGCCACAGTTACGCCAGCACGTCCCCAGCAGTGATCTATCCATCTCATGTAATTTCTCAGGAGTGCGGTACCAGTATGTCGAAATTTTAGTGAAGGTCTCCGTGAGCCCCGTGTGATAGGCCGAGTGGCGTGAGCGGTAGGAGATGTGGTCCCATTCTGTGTGGCTCAACCCCCGTCCGAGCTCCCGTTCCCAGCGCTCCCTACCGGGGTTGTGAATGTAAAAGGGAGGGGGCTGCAGCATCTTGTACAAATCGGAGATAAGTTTAGCGTCCGACGTGCGAGTGATTAACCAGCGCTCGTACACCGTGATCTCCCGATCCGCCGATTCGCACACTTGGGGTTGTAGTGCCCAGTGGCGCGCTTGCATATACCTCATGCGCTCCGTCTCAGGGAAGCCGTAGTCCCGCTGTAAGTCCCGAAAGGGGATGACACCCTCGGGGCCATATAGGTGATACAAAGTGCAACAGCGCCAGTCCCGGACCGAAGTCAGGATTGCCAATTAGCGGCGTGAAGGGAGAGGGAAAGGTAGTAAATTCATGCTTAGTGGCCACCGAGTCCCACACCCGGAGTGGGACACGTGTCACAAAAGATGCGTAGAGGTTAGGGGCCCGTTGTGACCGCCTCAAGAACGGCACCTCCTGTAGCGTTCTGCCCGCTACCGCCTGGTCCTGGAACAGCCAGTGTTTGTCCGACTCCCACCGGCTCCATTCCACCAGATAGCGAAGTTGGGCGGCCTGGAAGTATTTCCGTAAATCTGGTATCCCTAGCCCCCCAGATTCGGGCGCCAGCGTAGCAATGGTCCTCTTAATCCACGGTCTACGGCCCTGCCACACAAACCGTGCAATGGCCGATTGAGTCTCTGCAAGCCACCCTGTGGGGGGCTGAAGCGGCAATGCCCTAAACAGGTATAGCACCTGAGGCAGGAGGGTCATCTTTACTGCGGCCACCCTACCGAGCAGCGACAACGTGCCCTTATCCCACCGGCCCAATTCCTCTCTGATTTTTTAGCTCAAAGCCGCATAATTGGCCGTGACCATCGCCGGGAGGGAGGGCGCCAACAGGATCCCTAAATACGGAATCCGGTCCCCGGACCAGCTCAGAGGATAAAGTCTCTGCAGTTCCGCCCTGGTGGCGCCGGTGAGCGAGATGTCGAGGGCAGCTGATTTCCCAAGGTTCACCTTAAAGCCCGCCACCGCGGCGAAGAGGTCCAATTCAGCAAGGCAAGCCGGCAGCGACCTCCGCGGGTCATCGAGCGTCAAAATGACGTCATCTGCTTACAGACTGATCGCGTGGGGAAATTCGCCCATCTTGACCCCGGCAATGTCTGGGTTCTGCCGAACCCTTTGAGCAAACGGCTCCATATAAAGAGCAAAGAGCAAAGGGGACAGAGGGCATTCCTGTCGCGTGCCCCGCTCTATAGGGAAGGGCCGGGAACTGCCCCCGTTCACTCGGACCACCGCGGACGGGAACCGGTAGCAGTTGAAGATCAAGTGCCGGAACTTCTCGCCTATCCCGAACTTGCCCAAGACCTTCTCCAGGTAGGGCCAGTGCACCCTGTCAAACGCCTTCTCCGCATCTATGGAAAGAAGCATTCTTTCCCCGGGGATCCTGGAGGCCTTCTCAAGAATATGAGTCACCCTCTTTGTGTTGTCCACTGTCTGTCTGCCAGGTACAAAGCCCGCCTGATCCGGGTCGACCATGCCCGGGAGATGAAGTGCCAGGCGTGCTGCCAATATGCTGGTGTACACTTTCAGGTCCGTATTCAGCAACGAGATAGGACGATAGGACCCACAGGCAGTCCTGTCCTTGCCCGGTTTTGGGATCACGGAGATCGTGGCTTGCAGAAACTCAGGGGGAATGGCGCCCGGCTCTGCGAACGTGTTGAAAAGGCGAGTCAACAGGGGCGCCAGCTCCTGACAAAAAGTTTTATAAAACAGAGGGATGAAGCCATCCGGGCCCGGGGCCTTGCCCGGCTTGAGCCGGGAGATCGCCGTGACCACCTCCTCGATACGGATCTCCCGTTCCAGGTACTGGGCCTGATCCGGCGTCAACGAAGGGAGCTGCACCGACTCCAGATAGTCCGTTTCCATCTGGGCAGAAGGGGCCTCACCTGTGTAGAGATCTGCGTAAAAATTACGGAAAACATCCGCTATTTGCTCGTCCTCCGTGACCGAGCGTCCGGCCGGGGTAACCAACTCCTTCACTCGGTGCTGTTGGTGTTGCACCCTGAGCTTGTTGGCTAGGAGATGTCCGCAGCGGTCGCCACCTGTATAATACTTGTGCTTCAGCCGAAGCATCGCGTATTCCGCCCGGTCCGTGTCCAGGGCAGACAAGAGTTTTCTGGCGGCTTTCAGCTGCCTCCAGATCCTGGGGGCTCCGGTTCTGTGATGACCCTGCTCCAGCTCCCGCACCTGCCGGGTAAGTTCGTCCCTTTTGAGCTGTCGGTCCTTGTTCTCCGCCGAGGAGAGAGCGATAAACTCGCCCCGAAGCACAGCCTTCAGGGCTGCCCATTGCGTCGCGCGGGAGGTGTCGTCATTATCATTTACGCGCTGAAATTCCGCAATGGCCGCACGAACCTGTTCCACCGTCGACCGCCTGTGCAATAATGTGTCCCGGAGTCGCCAGACCCCTCTCGGCCGGGCTACCGGGGGCAGATTGAAGGTGCCCTCTACCGGCGCATGATCGGAAAGAGAGAGGACCCCCATGTCAGCATTCGAGGCTAAAACAAGCATCGGTCCCGACACAAGTAAATGGTCTAGTCGTGCATAGGACTTGTGTGCGTGTGAGAAGTAAGAGTACGCGCGGGTGGTGGGGTGGAGATGGCGCCACATGTCATGCAAGTCCAGCTCCTCAAGTCGGGTGCGAACCAAGCCCGAAAGCTCTCCCAACTGGTGGCGCCGTTGCACAGACCTGTCCAGGGCCGCATCAAAAACCAGATTCAGATCCCCCCCCAACACTATGTGCCTATTAGAGGTGGACGCCACGTCTTCCAGTGCCCTGTGCAAGAATTGTTCCTGGCGGTCATTGGGGCCGTAGATAGAGCCTACAGTCAGCACCAAGCCTCCCACCCTAATCCTGTACGCCAAGAGTCTCCCTTTCTGCTCCGCCACTTTGTGTAAGATCTCCCCCCGGAACCCCCTGGAGAACAGAAGTGCCACCCCTGCCGTTTTGGAAGCGCTGGAGAAGAAAAACTGCGTGGGGAACCTAGGGGTAGGCATTCTGGGACAGTCTTTGGCCAGCAGATGGGTCTCTTGCAACAGGCAGACATCAGCCCGCCTTTTAACCGGATTATTCAGCCCTTTCACATTCAGAGTGACAACTTTAAGAGCCATCAAGGAGGGGAATCATTGAAACGCACCTAGGTGGGCGAGGCCCAGCAAGCAAGCGTAGAAGCCACTTCACGAAACCCCAGCGCGCAGCAAGCATAGATATCCCTACGGCACAGTACAGTCCCCGAACCCCACAACCCCACAACTGAAGGAACCCCCCCTTCCCTTGGAACATCACAAACCCAACCCCACACCACTCCCAACTCTCAGCCCCCTCGCCGACCCCCAAACTCAGAACACCCCCCTGCAATTCCCATTCCCGTTCCCCGCTTCTCAAACCATTGTCCCAGTCCGGTCCTTTACGGACAAGGCCGTGGAAAGTCAATTTAGTGGACGTCCAGCCACCAACACCTGCACTCGCCATCCCGCACCACCCAACCCCAGAACCCCCGCACCTGCAATAAGAAAAGGCTAATGCAGACTCCCCCCGGAGTAAGTTCAGGCCGTCAGGGCCACTTCACCGGTCGCCGTCGCTCTGGAGGCCTCCTGGATGGCGGCCTACATGTCCGCCCGAATCGTGGGCGAGTCCGGACGCTCCGGTGGCGGGGAGCGCCTCTCACCAGCCTGCTGCCAACCGTCCCGAGTGCTGCGTCTGCGGCGCGGCGCCGGGGTGTCTGTATCCGATGCTGTTATGCCCTGTTCCCATGATGCACTGGGCCAGGGACAGACTGATTTGCATATAGCCAGGTTCTGAGCTGGGATGGGGCAGTGAGATAAATAACGGTGATGGATCAAGCCCTGATCTTTGGACTGGGTAAGAGTGGTCTGTTTAACTCAGACACTCTGTTCATCACCACCCCCTTTTTGTAAATCGTTTTTGGCCACTATAGGTGTGGCAGGGTATACTCAGACATGAGTCCCTTTCTCACTGCTCCATCAGGATTCAAGCAAGCCGGGCCGAAGAAGGCTGAAATGCCAGAAACCGGTCCCCGGTAGCTTGTCTCCTTTCTGGTGAAGAATTGGCTTGGTAGTTTAGTCTGCCCTGTTCCCATGATGCACTGGGCCAGGGACAGACTGATTTGCATATAGCCAGGTTCTGAGCTGGGATGGGGCAGTGAGATAAATAACGGTGATGGATCAAGCCCTGATCTTTGGACTGGGTAAGAGTGGTCTGTTTAACTCAGACACTCTGTTCATCACCACCCCCTTTTTGTAAATCGTTTTTGGCCACTATAGGTGTGGCAGGGTATACTCAGACATGAGTCCCTTTCTCACTGCTCCATCAGGATTCAAGCAAGCCGGGCCGAAGAAGGCTGAAATGCCAGAAACCGGTCCCCGGTAGCTTGTCTCCTTTCTGGTGAAGAATTGGCTTGGTAGTTTAGTCTGCCCTGTTCCCATGATGCACTGGGCCAGGGACAGACTGATTTGCATATAGCCAGGTTCTGAGCTGGGATGGGGCAGTGAGATAAATAACGGTGATGGATCAAGCCCTGATCTTTGGACTGGGTAAGAGTGGTCTGTTTAACTCAGACACTCTGTTCATCACCACCCCCTTTTTGTAAATCGTTTTTGGCCACTATAGGTGTGGCAGGGTATACTCAGACATGAGTCCCTTTCTCACTGCTCCATCAGGATTCAAGCAAGCCGGGCCGAAGAAGGCTGAAATGCCAGAAACCGGTCCCCGGTAGCTTGTCTCCTTTCTGGTGAAGAATTGGCTTGGTAGTTTAGTCTGCCCTGTTCCCATGATGCACTGGGCCAGGGACAGACTGATTTGCATATAGCCAGGTTCTGAGCTGGGATGGGGCAGTGAGATAAATAACGGTGATGGATCAAGCCCTGATCTTTGGACTGGGTAAGAGTGGTCTGTTTAACTCAGACACTCTGTTCATCACCACCCCCTTTTAGTAAATCGTTTTTGGCCACTATAGGTGTGGCAGGGTATACTCAGACATGAGTCCCTTTCTCACTGCTCCATCAGGATTCAAGCAAGCTGGGCCGAAGAAGGCTGAAATGCCAGAAACCGGTCCCCGGTAGCTTGTCTCCTTTCTGGTGAAGAATTGGCTTGGTAGTTTAGTCTGCCCTGTTCCCATGATGCACTGGGCCAGGGACAGACTGATTTGCATATAGCCAGGTTCTGAGCTGGGATGGGGCAGTGAGATAAATAACGGTGATGGATCAAGCCCTGATCTTTGGACTGGGTAAGAGTGGTCTGTTTAACTCAGACACTCTGTTCATCACCACCCCCTTTTTGTAAATCGTTTTTGGCCACTATAGGTGTGGCAGGGTATACTCAGACATGAGTCCCTTTCTCACTGCTCCATCGTGATTCAAGCAAGCCGGGCCGAAGAAGGCTGAAATGCCAGAAACCGGTCCCCGGTAGCTTGTCTCCTTTCTGGTGAAGAATTGGCTTGGTAGTTTAGTCTGCCCTGTTCACATGATGCACTGGGCCAGGGACAGACTGATTTGCATATAGCCAGGTTCTGAGCTGGGATGGGGCAGTGAGATAAATAACGGTGATGGATCAAGCCCTGATCTTTGGACTGGGTAAGAGTGGTCTGTTTAACTCAGACACTCTGTTCATCACCACCCCCTTTTTGTAAATCGTTTTTGGCCACTATAGGTGTGGCAGGGTATACTCAGACATGAGTCCCTTTCTCACTGCTCCATCAGGATTCAAGCAAGCCGGGCCGAAGAAGGCTGAAATGCCAGAAACCGGTCCCCGGTAGCTTGTCTCCTTTCTGGTGAAGAATTGGCTTGGTAGTTTAGTCTGCCCTGTTCCCATGATGCACTGGGCCAGGGACAGACTGATTTGCATATAGCCAGGTTCTGAGCTGGGATGGGGCAGTGAGATAAATAACGGTGATGGATCAAGCCCTGATCTTTGGACTGGGTAAGAGTGGTCTGTTTAACTCAGACACTCTGTTCATCACCACCCCCTTTTTGTAAATCGTTATGCCCAATACTGCGTAGACATCCTGAAGGGACCGGAGCTGGTGCAATATTCCGTTCCACCGAAAAATCAGGCGGAAAGGGTGTCCCCAAGAGTACTGTGTCCCCTGTTCCCGGAGGAAGTCCGTGGCGATTTTAAAGGATTTTCTTTTCTGCAGTGTGACCGTAGATAAATCCTGATAGAGGGCCACCGGGTGGTCTCGGAAACGGAAAGGCTGCTGCCGCCGCGCCGGGCGAAGGATCCGTTCCTTCAGGGGAAAGTCCGGCAGGAAGGCCAAGATGTCCAGGGGGGGCGCCATGGCCCTGCGGGGGCGGCCCACTCGGTGCACCCTGTCAATGCGAACCTGAAAATCTTATGACTCCCCTAGTATGGAACGGAAGAGGGCCTCCAGGTATGCGGTCACGTCCTCTCCCTCCTCGCCGGACGGAAAGCCCCGGACCCTGATGTTGTTCCGCCTGGACCGGTTTTCGAGATCCTCGGCGTGGGCCTGCAGCTCGATCTGTTGCTCCCGCAGCCGCAGGACCTCTTGCTGCAGGTGGGTGATCTCCTCATCTCTGGAGTGACCAGCTTCCTCCACGGTGTTGACTCGTTCTCCCAGGGAGTCCACCTCTCGCCGGATCTCGCGGACCTCCCCGGCCACCTCCTGCTTCAAAGTCTGAAAGTCCTCCCGCAAGGAGCTAAACAGCGACTCGAGGAATGACCGCGTCACCGGGGGTTCACCGCCCTCAGCGCCCCTGGAAGGGGCCGGGGAGGTCGTGGCGGTTTGGCTCCCTCCGCTGCGTAGGGCTCCGCGTCCCAACATGTCCGGCAGAGTCCGATCACCCCTCCTTTGGCCCCTAGCGTTCGACATCCTGGCGGTACGGGAGTCAACGATGGCCGTCGCTCGCCGAAGAGGTGACCAGTGCCAAGGCAGCTATACTCCGGCCAGAAAGCACCGTCACCCGGAGGTCCCAAGCAAGGCCGGGGTTCACAAAATGGCCGCCCGTTACAGTCAATGGGCCAACGCCCAGGGAGTGAGGCCTACCCTGTCGCGAGTCCAGTAGCGAAAAACCCCCCCGCCGGAGGGCAGGCTCTCAGGGCGTAGGCAATCGGGGTCGGCACTCCTAGTCGAAGAACAGCTCCGGGGGCGCAACACCACTCCTCCACAACCAGGGCCTGTCCGGAACAGCCGTACGAGGCGAGGACTCTCCAAACCCCGGTCTTGCGTAGCGGCCGGGGGCCAGCTCCGCCTCCGTCGATCTCCTCCGCTCGGCTCCGCTCTCTCCAATTTCCTCCGTTCGGCTCCGCTCCACCGGCGAAGCCTCCGCCGGCACCCACTCGGCCACTGCGGCTCAAACACTCCAACGGGACACCACAGGCAGCAGAGCACACCGTCGAGACCCCAAGCCTGGAAGCCTCACGGCCTCCGGATCGCACACCAGCCGCCCAGCGGGCTCCGCCCCGGGCTATCTCGGACAGAATCGCACCTCCGGCGGGGAAATCAAGGCTCACCGGCCCCTCCACACCACCACCGGGGTCACCAGGCGCAGTCACCGCTTGATCCGGGGGGGGGAATCAGCGGTTACGAGCGGTGCAGGGTTTCAGGGGCACGGGAGCTCTCGGCAAGTGCGACCTCTCAGCCCGCCATCTTGGCCACGCCCCCTAAAACAACATTTTAAAAGCAAATATTACATACTCATTCTTTTACACCATAGTTGCATATTCAGAACAAAAACATTAAATGCATATATAGGCGAACAGGTAGTCTGACTGAACAACGAAGTGCCTTAATGGTTTATCAGATCGATAATACAGATGAAATTAGAAGGTATGGTAATACTCATATTTCAATATATATTTAGGATATAATGAACATATGGAAGAGAGTCAAGTGGCATTTCACATATCGTTTACACTCTGTCTAAAAGATACATTGATTTATTCAAAGGAGATTGTTAGTGGAAAAGTATTAGTGTGAATAGTAAAGAGTAAAGACCAAAGATTTAATGATGAAGGTATATATCCACACACCGTCACCCGTGAATCTAGTTATGTAACTAGATAATTCTAAAATCTCTATATATTTTTTTTAAAAAGGGGCTTACTTGTTGGTTTATTTCTTGATTCAAATGTCTAATTAATTCATATAGCCAGAATCGCGAAGGGTTGCGGAGCGGTTGCTAATTAAATTATAGGAAAGAAAGACATAGGAAACAAATTCTTTAATTGTTCTGATTACAATCGAAGGAAAAAGTAAGAAGAAAAAAGGTTTATCAACAACATACTTTTATTGAAGGTACACTAGTGTCGTCTCGTTGGGATTTTGATTACGCGATGGTTCATTTATGATATTGAACCTTTAGCGAAAGAGAGATCAGATGATAATAAAAGGGGGAACATAGGAAGCTATACTATATAATTACAAAGAGGCAGCTATATGCTTATAGTCAGGCTGTCTAGATGGACAGAAAATCCTTAAAGAACAGTATTGAGTGTGCTATGTCTTGTAAAAAACGGAAATATATATCCTGTGCTTACCTTAAAAGGATATAAATAATCGTAAGAGGCCCACTCGAAAACCCGCGTGATATCGGTATCTGGGTATCTTAAAACGCTATAAGGCAAGAAAATAAAGGACAGACTAACTCTCTAATATCTAAAATAAGATAAGTACATTTAGGACAATAAAGGTTATTGAACAATAGTCTGTACCTTAATTTTCCTATCCACAGCCCCTTGGAAACAGGATAGAGTCAAGGCATGTATTTAATAAACAATCACGGTTCAATGATCTAAAGGGTAACAAACAAACAAAAAAGGGATAAAAAACATTTAAATAAAAGTAAAATCTAAGCTAGAGAGTTTGTAGATCCTAAGTGCTTTGGAGCGATGTACAGCACATACCTTGGCTGCGAAGTAAATAGTTATTCTCTCTCGGACGGCAACCCGGTCTCGACTGGCGTGGATGAATCACTGACAAATATCGACCAAGAAAAAATCGACCTACAGGAATATCGATGCAGAAATATCGAAGGCAAGAATATCGACATCCTATCTACAACATGGTAAGTAAAAAAATATCGGAAAAAAAATATAGAGGATGAAAATATCAATGTTAAAAATATTGTTTTTTTTCTGTAAAAATATAAAAGTAAAATAAGGTAAATAACACTAATAAATAAAATAAACATAGTTAAAAATATATAATAATATTTAAAATTAATAAATAATACATATATATTAATAATAATAATACATTAATTAAACACAATCAGAAAATATATAATATATACATACTTAACAATAAATTATAATTATTTTAATAATTTATAAATTAATAAAAAATATTATAAATTACAAATACATTTACAGACATAAAACAAAAACTAAAATAAAAAATAAAGAATAATGTTTAATAAATTAAAAAAATTAAATATACTTTTAATATTTTTAAAATTAATTATATACTACATTGTCTAAATTTATACTAAAAATAATGAATAACTAAAAAATTAAAAGTACTATTCAAAATCCATGAGTAAAAAAAATACAGTAATAAAAATGTCTGATAGCATAGAACTTAAAATTACCATTCCCACTCCACAGAGCGCAACAGTAGAGAAACCGTTGGATAGCGTATGGTTAAAATTACTATTCCATCTCCAGAGAGTGCATCAGTAGGGAAAACGTTGGATAGCGTAGAGGTAAAAATTACTATTCGAACTCCAAAGAGTGCAACAGTAGGGAAAGCGTTGGATAGCGTAGGGGTAAAAATTACTTTTCAAACTCCAGAGAATGCACAGTAGGGAAAGCGTTGAATAGCGTAGGGGTAAACATAACTATTCCAAATCCAGAGAGTGCAACAGTAGGGAAAACGTTGGATAGCGTAAGGGTAAAAATTACTATTCGAACTCCAGAGAGTGCAACAGTAGGGAAAGCATTGGATAGCGTAGGGGTAAAAATTACTATTCCAACTCCAGAGAATGCAACAGTAGGGAAACCGTTGAATAGCGTAGGGGTAAAAATTACTATTCCAAATCCAGAGAGTGCAACAGTAGGGAAAACGTTGGATAGCGTAGAAGTAAAAATTACTATTTCAACTCCAAAGAATGCAACAGTAGGGAAAGAGTTCGATAGCGTAGGGGTAAAAATTACTATTCCAAATCCAGAGAGTGCAACAGTAGGGGAAACGTTGGATAGCGTAGAGGTAAAAATTACTATTCCCAGTCCAGAGAGTGCAACAGTAGGGAAAACGTTGGATAGCGTAGAGGTGAAAATTACTATTCCAACTCCAAAAAGTGCAACAGTAGGGAAAGCATTGAATAGCGTAGGGTAAAAATTACTATTCCAACTCCAGAGAGTGCAACAGTCGTGAAAGCGTTAGATAGCGTAGGGGTATAAATTGCTATTCCAACTCCAGAGAGTGCAACAGTAGGGAAAGCATTGGATAGTGTAGAAGTTAAATATAACATACTTATAAATAATTGTTGTAAATAAAATATTTAAAAATGTATTTTTAAATAACTCTACATCATTTTCAAATACACATTAATAATTACCAAAAACATAATTACAATTCAATAATTAATTAACAATAAAATAACAATAAATACCAATACATATACATTAATAAATATAAATTACCAAATAATACAAATTGAACACTAAAATAGTTTTTCTAAACAAAAAACATAATAATCATTAAAATTGTTTAACAATTAGAAAATGGTAAACAATACATTTATTTAAAAAAAATATGGAATATTATTTACCAATGAATAAAATAAATTTCCAATTAATCAAAATTAATTAATTACAATTATCAATTACCAATTTAAAAAAAATAATTACCTATTAAAAAAGTAATTACCAATTAAAAATGTAATAGCCAATTACAAACCTTAATTACCAATTAAAAAAATTATTTGCCAATTAAAAATGTAATTATCAATTACAAACATTAATTACCCATTAAAAAATTAATAACCAATTAAAAAATGTAATAGCCATTTACAAACCTTAATTACCAATTTAAAAAATTATTTGCCAATTAAAAAATGTAATTACCAATTACAAACCTTGAGTACCAATTAAAAAAATGAATTACCAATTAAAAAAATTAATTACCAATTAAAATAATTCATTACCAATAATAAATAATTAGAAATAAAATAATTATAAATACCAGTAAAAACAATTACTTAATTACAATTAAATTACTTCCCACCCAATTCCCCTATAAACCCACAACCCGCTACAGACCGTAAACGCAAAAATTAATTAAAAATAATTTACAATTACTAAAATGTAATAATTAGTTTACTATAATTAAATTACTTCCCACCCTATTCCCCTATAAACCCACAACCCGCTCCAGTACTAAAACATACAATTAAATTAAAAATAACATTTTTAATATATAAAAAATAGTACACATATAATTTAAAACAAATAAAATACTTAACAAAAAACATATAACACATACATATAAAATACATAATACCTACATAATAAAATACATAACAACAAACAAATATCGATATTAGTAACATCGAAATTAGTGACATCGATATATTTGATATCGAAATTACTAACTTCGATATTACTTATATCGATATAAAAAAATCGATATTACTTACCTTAGGGTCGATATTCTGTCCAACGATATTCTTAACCTCGATATTCTTCACCTTCGATATTTTTGACTCGATATTACTGTAGCTCGATAATAGGGAATCGATATTTTGACTGTGCACCGGCGTGGATATCGCACGGTCGACCCAGAAGTAAAATTAGCGCTATTTATATAATACGCTTCGATTGGGGCTTTAAAGACGCTAGCAATTAAGGCCTTAACTTCAAGGATTGGAACAATAGAAAGAGGACTATCTTGGCGCTACTACAGGCAACAAACCGGAAGTATGACCACCGCCAAAGTGTGACTAATAATACTCTAATAAATAAAAAAATCATATTAAACTAAGAAAAGGAAACGTATTTAACAGATTACTATGTTCCATAGAAAACACTCATTAAAAACTTGTCTAGCAAGAAATGTGAAGCAAGCTGTCCTCATTAGTTGGTTGGTTTAAAACAGTTTTGATTTTTTATTTAAGAGAGTATTATTAGTTCCATTTTGCCTGTCATTAGATTTTCGGTACCCTTTTTAGCTTATAAGGAACGTATTAGAAGTCCCTTTTTATTACTTTGAATGTAGACTTGACGCTCTGAGCTACGTTAAAAAAGTCCTTTTTCAAGTTGGTTAGCCCTTGAAATGAAAGCCCTGATTGAAACGTCATTTTCAATCGACGGTGATCATACTTCCGGTTTGGCGCCCGTAGTAGCGCAATTATAGTCCTCTTTCTATTGTGCCAATCCTCGTAGTTAAGGCCTTAATTGCTAGCGTCATTAAGGCCCCAATCGAAGCGTCTTGTATAAATAGAGCTAATTTTACTTCCGAGTCGACCGTGCGATATCCACGCCAGTCGAGACCGTATTGCCGTCCGAGAGAGAAGAACTATTTACTTTGCAGCCAAGGTATGTGCTGTACATCGCTCCAAAGCACTACAAACTCTCTATCTTAGATTTTACTTTTATTAAATATTTTCTATCCCTGTTTTGTTCATTTGTTACCCTTTAGATCATTGAACCATCATTGTTTATTAAATACATGCCCTGACTCTATCCTGCTTACAAGGGGCTGTGGATAAGAAATTTAAGGTACACAATATTGTTCAATAACCTTTATCGTCCTAAATGTACTTATCTTATTTTAGATATTAGAGCGTTAGTCTGTCCTGTATCTTCTTGCCTTATAGCGTTTTAAGATACCCAGATACCGATATCACGCACGTTTTTGAATGGGCCTCTTATGATTATTTGTATCCTTTTAAGGTAAGCACAGTATATATATTTCCGTTTTTTACAAGACATAGCACACTCGATACTGTTCTTTAACGATTTTCTGTCCATCTAGATGGCCTGACTATAAGCAGATAGCTGCCTCTTTGTAATAATATAGTATAGCTTCCTATGTTCCCCCTTTTATTATCATCTGATCTCTGTTTCTCTAAAGGTTCAATATCATAAATGAACCATTGCGTAATCGAGAACCCAACGAGACCACACTAGTGTACCTTAAATAAAAGTATGTTGCTGATAAACCTTTTTTTGGCACAATACATTGTGCCTATTTCTTACTTTTTCCTTCGATTGTAATCAGAACAATTAAAGAATTTGTTTCCTATGTCTTTCTTTCCATTGTTGGTTTTGCTATAATTTAATTAGCAACCGCTCCGCAACCCTTCGCGATTCTGGCTGTATAAATTAATTAGACATTTGAATCAAGAAATAAACCAACAAGTAAGCCCCTTTTAAAAAAAATATATATATTGATTTTTTAATTATCTAGTTACATAACTAGATTCACGGGTGACGGTGTGTGGATATATACCTTCATCATTAAATCTTTAGTCTTTACTCTTTACTATTTACACTAATGCTTTTCTACTAACAATCTCCTTTGAATAAATCAATTTATCTTTTAGACAGAGTGTAAACGATATGTGAAATGCCACTCTCTTCCATATGTTCATTATATCCTATATATATATTGAAATATGAGTATTAACATACCTTCTAATTTCATCTGTATTATCGATATGATAAACCATTGAAGCACTACTATGTTCAGTCAGACTACCTGTTAGCCTATATATGCATATAAGGTTTATTTTCTGAATATGTAACTATGATGTAAAAAAATGAGTATTTAATATTTGCTTTTAAAATGTTGTTTTAAATTAAATCCTAGGTGTATGGTTGGCTACTCCTGATGAAGACACTTTGTTGTGTCGAAACGCGCATCGAGGAATCAAATGTTTTGCCACCAAATTGTTTTTATTGAACGAAATATTTGAGCAATTATTACATTTCGTTTTCTTAAATGTACTTTGTATAAGTAATTAAAACCTAAATTTTTTTTATCATATGTTTGAACTCATTTTTTACAATAGTTACCAATATATTTGTTTGTGTAAATTTGTTGTTTGGGATTGATATTTTCGACTGTGTTCTTTACCCTGTCCCAAGAACCATATTAATATGCAGGGGGTCCATGTTATTTACGCATGATTTATCTTCCAAGCCTTCATTCTTCTTAGTTCATCCACACAAACTGATGCTTTGCGCTAGGGCCTCTTTCCTGACGAAAGTGGTAACACCATTTCATGTGGGCTAATCTGTCACCTTACATACTTGCTACGCTCCTCCATATCCCTCTAAGGAAGAGGAGCGAATCCATCTTCTGGACCCAAAAAGAGTGTTGTTGTTCTACCTTGACTGGGCACGTGTGTTCTTGGTGGGCAGTCATCTCTCTGCGGGGTATGTTGGTACAAAGAAAGTTCGGGCAATGCAGGAACAGACCATCTCTCGATGGGTCTTTCTCTGCATCAAGTACTGCTACATACTTGCCAAGAAGAAGCATCCTAAACGATTACAGGCTCATTCCACCAGAGCTAAAGCTGCAACCACTGTGTTAGCATGTGGAGTCCCAGTTTGGACATCTGCCAAGCAGCAAAGTAGGCTTCCCTGCACATGTTTACTAAGCATTACTGCCTGGACAGTCAGGTCGACAGGGATGGGCATTTCGCCCATTCAGTCCAGCAGGACTTCCTAGATTAAATTTGTCTGCAGACCCTCCACTGGGGATGGTATTGCTTGGGGATCTATTCAAAGTTAAGAAATCTGCAGCTAGAAGTTTCTATCGGATGATAAAGTTACTGACCTTCGGCAATGGCTTATCTGGTAGAGTCCATATCTAGCAGCAGATTCCATACCGACCCACCAGTCCTACTTGCTTTGCAGACAGATCTCTAGGTTCAGGGCTGATTCCTTTTAGGGCCCTAGTTTGGACACACCAGTATTAGTGCTTTAAATGACTCTGCGCTTCTGGAGTGAAAGGCGTGAAAAGTAACTGACGTCAGTGCAACCAAGGTGGCGTCTATATAGGTGGCATGGATGTCATTTCTGAAACGGCCGGTAGCGTTGCGTGGAACTGATCAGCGACACCTACTGGTGCTTAAAAGTACTGGTCACAAAAAATCTCCTGAATCCAGTCTGACGCCTGAAGAAATTCAAAAGTAAGGAATCTGTGACTAGATATTGTCTCTGTAAGATAAAGAGTCACCAAAGGTAAATAACTTGTTCACCTGGCCTCAACACAGTTCACTTCTGGTTTGAGGCTCTGTAGATTGGATTCCTGATTACAACAAAATCAACCTTACAATTATTTTGCTAGTTTCGGGGAAGCAGGACAGCCACGTACATTAACCATTAGTTGTATCCAAATGTATTCCATAAATGTATTACTCTTGTCAGCTGGGCTTTCTGATCTTTCATCATAGCGCTGCATATTAGAGTTCAATATGTGCTTCAGTCTAGTGATTCTGATCCCCAAAGCTTTTCTTAATTTCCTACCATCCTTGCCAGATGTCTAGACTTGTTGCAGATACTCCTTAATCACGCTTCCACTTGTCTTTTCAATGGTAGTGAGTTTCATTTATTTCTGATGCTAATCAGAGTCCTGACATTTGTTGTTGATGAATCCGCATTCGTTGTGTGATCTCATTCTAATCTGCGTTTATAATTCACCATTTTTCACTTTTAAGTTTGGGATTAAAGAATTGTCAATGATTTGTTGGTTTTGGAAATCTGATTTTGGATCTACTAAAGCATGTATCTGGTGACTTCTGCCTATGGTACAAGCTCAGGTCCACGTAGTGTTGATTAAGTATTTATCCTTGCTTTGATATACCCTGAGCAATCTAACAAGAAAAATCCCTTAATTAGTTACTGATAGTCTTCAAGACAATTAGTCTTATCCTTCCAATTCACAGTTGTTGCAATCCACTCTCCCTCATCAAAGGGCCTATTCAAGGCTCCAATCAGCTGGTTTAAGGTGTGGTGCATAAACCCTTGGAAGTGCTATTTAAAACTTACATAGTCCACTTGTTGTACTCCATCGAGGATAGGGGCCACCAAAAACGTCTTCCCAAATCTTTGTCAGGCTGCCATGAGAGTAGCAGTCTCCAAGGGAGCCCCACTTAAGTGTTTTACAAATCAGTCTAACTCTCCTAGAAGGTTTAATGGCTGGCCTATGAGGTTTTTCTCTCATTTCGATGGGTATTTAGAGATTTATCATTTGCTCAGAGGTGCTGGTATGTGGAGATTTCTGTTGGTGGGTCTTAAGGTTGTGCTCACAGCATGGAGAAAGTAAAAGAAAAGCTCATACTTATATTTTCTTGAAGTTGTAATGCTTTATTTTCAATGCTGCTTTATATGTTTTAATGGAAGTCATAAGAATGTCGTATTGATTTCTTCAGGTTAAAAGTGAGTCATTACATGTTCTAATGAATTTCATTGTAAGGTGGTATCCCTAGCAGATTTAATGGTGTTGTATTTGTCTGGTATGATATTGTTCTGCTTTTATGAATGTGGTAATACCATAAGAAAGCCATCAGGCCTGCTTTTTGAGAATCACACTCCCTTATATTTTATATAGGGGTCTCATGAATTTAATTGAATTGAATAGCATTTTTATACCGCGCAAAACTTAGCCCCAAGTGGCATCAAGGCGCCCACAAACAAACAGAAGGTCCACATTACCAGATAGATGAACCAGGAAGCCACTAAAGGCGCAGTCCCTAATATGCCTGGGAGAAAAGCCAGGTCTTCAGGTGTTTCATGAAGACCGCTAAGGAAGATTGGCTAGTGAGCTCCAGAGGGAGAGAGTTCCAGAGTTTGGGAGCTAAGACAGAAAAAGCTCTGCCTCACCACTTTACCTTTGTGAACTTGGGAACCACAAGCAAATTCTTGGAAGAAGACCGGAGGGTTCTGCTGGGGGAATACACACACAGAAGGGCCCTGATACCTTCTGAGCCTACGCCGTGAAAAGCACCATGGGCTAAGCAGAGGAGTTTAAAGGTAATCCTAGAGGGGATCGGAAGCCAATGAAGGTCCTTTCTTACCATAGTAGCAGAAGATCGCCTAGGGCGAGTTAAAACCATTCTGGCGGCGGCATTCTGTACCATTTGGAGAGGATAAATGGAGGCTTTGCTAATGCCACCGTAGAGGGCATTGCAATAATCAAGCCTCGATAGAACCAAGGCAGCTGTAGCTTGTTTCCGAGCTGCCAGGGATAGGTAGGGGGCAATCTTCTTAAGAATTCTGATGATGCCGCAACAGGTTGACACCGTCCTGTTTACCTGAGAGTCAAAAGATAAGGCTGGGTCGATTAGGACACCCAGGTTCCTAGCAACAGAAGTAGGGCGAGGCCATTGTCCCAGGGACAGAGGCCACCATTCCTTAGACCAAAGATCCTGGCTCCCACCAAAGACCATGATTTCGGTCTTGTCCCCGTTTAGTTTAAAAAAATTACGTACCATCCAATTTGTGACTGCTTCCATACAGGCTCTAAACTTAGGGGCAATCTCACTGGCCGGCTGGGTGATAGATACCAGGATCTGGGTGTCATCTGCGTACTATAACACATCCAGACCAAAGGATCTTATCACCTTGGCAAGTGGGGTGACGCAGTTGTTGAATAGTAAGGGACTCAATGAAGAGCCCTGAGGGACCCCACATTGCACTTCTTGAGAATCGGAGAGGAAGTTGCCCATTTTAACTCTCTGCTCCCTATGATGGAGAAAGGAAGAAAGTAGACTGAGGGCCGAGCCCCCTACTCCGATATCCCTGAGCCTAGAGATCAATATTGACGGGGACAAGGTGTCAAACGCTGCTGTGAGATCTAATAACACTGGCAGCGATGGGTGTCCCCTGTCAACCTCAGCTCGCATTGTATTAATCTCGACCGTGAGAGCCGACTCAGTGCTATGAGATGATCGAAACCCATGCTGAGAGATGTCTAATAGGTTGGAACTCTCAATGAAAACAGATAGATGACGGTTTATATGGGACTCCAGGATCTTAGCTGGAGCTGGAAGTAAAGAGATGGGGCGATAATTTTTTAATATTCCTGGGTCCAGGGAGGGCTTTTTTAGCAAAGGTCTGACAACGGCAGTCTTCCAGGGGGAGGGAAAAATCCCTTCACGAATTGCCAGGTTCATAACCTCTAACAAAGGAGGGAGAACGGAGCCTCTGCAGGACTTCAAAGTTTTTAAAGGGCATGGGCCAAGTGGCAAGCAAGCCTTGGTAGCATCTAGAAGGAGATTGAGGTCTTCTAAAGACAGAAGGGGAAAACCTAAGAGCTGCGGTTTAGGTGGGACATCCGCCTTCTCAACAGTACAAGGAGTTGAAGAGGGGGAGCCTACCACATTAGCATCAAGTTCTTGATTGTTGATTTCAAGAGCCCTATAAATATCAGCAATCTTAGAATGGAAGAAACTTGCTATGTTGTTACACAGGGCTAAGGATTCAGGGTTTCCTAGGGGTGCAGTCTGTTAGGAGAGTGTCACCATATATATTTCCACCTGACTACTTGTAAATATTTGTAAATTCATTTGTGGTATTGAGTACTGGGGTACTATTCCAGGGTACTATCCCACACCACCTCCCGTGGGTACGTGTTCAACTGCTTTTCGTCATTACTCTGAGACAACCTTGTGCTACAATGGGGTACTAACTTTCCAGTAGATGAAAGGTTGCAAACGTATTACTTGAGAAGGACTTACATCCTTCACAACTAATAACCCCCTTTCTTACATTGGTGGGGGTTGGTGCAGGAGGCCAGCCCTGCTACCCACCTCCACTCTGCCAGGTCAAAGGGTATGCAGGTGTGGGGTTGAGGGTCCACACGGGGTTGGCTGCAAATACTGGTGAGGCCTAGCGGCCTACATCCCCGCCCCCTACTACTGCAGACTGCTTGATGGGGTTGGGCATATGCTCAACTTTGCATATAATAAAAAAGTACTAGAAATATTCACTGAAATAATCCAACGGTTGGACTGATGTTATAGTTATGTATGGAAATAAGATCCTGATTTACGTTTTTAAAAAACTATAGACATTTATTGAAAGAAACAAGGGTAAATGTGACTTAATATTTAGGTGTCGAAATGAGATAAGGCTAGCACTTAAAAAAAGTTTTAAAAAACACTGGTATTTGCCAGTTATAGTTAAGTGATTTAACTATAACGTGCTCCCATCATGCACTGCTCATGACTTTAAATATTACATCATTTAACATAAAAGAAGATAAAAGGGTTGAAGGGGGAAAGCAGCATATGGATTGCATGGCAGAGAAGCACAAGATGGGGAGAACACCACTGAACCACACCAGTGAGAAAGAGCAATATGGAGTGCAGGGTGGGGGGAAACACAGATGAGAGAGAGCAGTGTGGAGGCAGAAAAGCTCACAGACATGACACAGCAACATGGAGCAGGCGGGGGAGAATAGCACTCAAGAGAGACAGCTAGAAAACAGGTCCACTTATGGATTGGTTAAGCAAAAAGAAACCAGAGAGAGAGAACAGGCAAGGGAGAAAAGCAGATGGACGAGAAAGAGCAACATGGAGCGGGAGGGTAAAAAGAATCACAAGACAGACAGCTGAAACAAACACGCACACTCGTAAGGAAAATGAAAAAAAGACGTCCCTTAAATGTGAGCAGTGGAAGGACAGCAGTAAAGAGGCTATGCTCCAAGGGGTGGACAAACACATTATAGACAAGGCAAATTATCAAATAAGATACAAGCAAATGAGACTGACATTAAGGCCAGCCATTGGTATCAATGGATGGTCTTTAGCCTACTGTAAGATCTTGGTAAGCTGACAATAGGTCATAATCAACCAGCCAGCTTGCACTGTCCTGTAGGCTTGACCTAAAAATGATACTCAATTGAAGACATTTTGGTTTAGGTGCACTGAGGGTGAAAAGAGAGCCTCCAGGCATCCTAGCCCCTATCCGTACCTGTTGGGCATGCACAGCACAACCTGGATGCCCAGGTCTTGATGCAGCGATTGTCGCTTTTTGTCCTGGTGTTGACACAAAGTATCAGGATAGTTGGTGTCGCTGGAGTCAATTCTGGCAAAACAACAGGTGACAGAATCTAACCTGCACCGGCATGGTATCCTCCTGTAGGCGCCATGCAGCAGCCCCTCCCTAGGGGCAGTGCTCACACCCACCCCACACCCATCCAATCCAGGCGTCACCAGTCAGGTGACCCTGCTAATAAAAGGGGCCAGGAGCACGTGCTATAGACAGTTATGCACCCATCACTAGTGTCACTGTCACTAGAAAGCGAAGCACAACAATCATAATATGCCAAAACTAAAATAGTACAGCGTGGCATCAAAATTACTTCGAGGTTTTGGCACCAACATTTAATTGTAATGGCAATTAAGATGCCTGCCAGCCGACCACAATCCTGTTTGAGCGAATGTCAGGATAATCTTCTGACAAACTGTGATTCACACACCACACACGATACACCCATCCCAACTTCGGTCAAATAATCAACATGCTCAATGCAAGTGGAAGCGTTACATAACTACGCATTGCAAGCGCTGGATATAACAAAGCTAATAGACACGTTTGGAAAAGTTAAGAAGGTTTAAATGACGAATATACGCCCTACTTTCGACTTAATGAAACAATCTGTTTTTTATGTATTCGCGATTTATGACACGAACGGCAAATACCAGGTGGTTGCGCTGTGATCCTCAGCAGGCCGCAGGGGAGGGGCGGGGAGGACCAGCTCTGAAGAGCGGCAACACTCTTTCAAAGTTCACGAAGCCTCCGTGCAAACAGCCGCCTGTCGAGTTATTCCCAGAGAGCGCTGCGCCGGATTATGTTGAGATCGGATGTGTAGACTCTGCCTTCTGAATAAATCCCTTTTAATTCCGAAGAAGCTGCGCAGCCTAGTTCATTAAAGCTATTCAGAAGCTGCTGCCTTCCTCAGGGAAAGCTCTTCCGGAGAGGGGCAGGCCCGCCTCTCATCTGCTGCTTGACTCGGCACGTGAGGGGACCTAAGAAGGGCGGGAGTCTGTGGTGAGGCCATGGAATTCAATTTGTAATAGCTAATTTGCGCATGAAATGTACCCCTTGGTGCATATGTTTCCTTTATTCCGGTTGCCATGTGATTTGGGGTAAGAGGTTCAGTTTGGAGATTTTGGGTGATCAGCCCCTCTATTTTTTTCAAGAAGAGTTGGTTCTTCCAGACTAGAGGCATTGAGGGAGGTGAGTTGGCCCTGAACTGACATCTGCGGACCTATATGGAACTGCCTTTCCTACAGCGCTTGAGCTGCTCAATGGAGACCATGGCTTTGGGCAGGTGAGAGGGCTGCTGCCCACATGAGGATTCTCCTGTCGTGCTAGGGCTGTGGGTTTTCGGGATATTTGCCCGTTGGTTCTGGAGAGAGATGGCGAGGGAGCCTTGTGATGCTGCAGGGGTCGGACCATGGATTTGGAGCACCTCAACCTGCAGGGATGTTCCCTGAGTGGTACTACAGCACTGTTGATACCAGGCTTCAGGGGTGGGCCCAGGAACATCTGGGCCTCTGAACGTGAAAGGGCAAGGACAGGAAAGTAGGACTGGCAGCATGGGCCATATTGGAGTCCAGGGTCCTGTGGGCCAGTGTAGTCACCTAGGATTTTCCATAGGCACTCAGGAACATTCTTTAAGAGGGACAACTTCCAAACCCTGGGAGTGGTATGCCTTTGTGGTACACAGTCTCCCATTGGTCTTTGTTAGGAAGATCCCCATGAAGATTGACGGGGAAGGGGCTAGGCACATTGGGAGGGTAACAGAAATGTAAGGCAGGGGTTCACTCTCTTGTCACCGCTAGCCAGAGAAGAACACTTAAGAACAAACATTGTTGCAGAAGCTGAGAGGCCAGGAGAGACATGCAGGGATCAGCTCACCTACATTATTACTGTTATTTCGGAGATGAACACCAGAATCAGACACTTCTCAAAGCAGCAGACTTAGGTATACACTTCACCCACCCCAAAGACAAGACCTAGAGACCGCTAGGTTTCTAATTTGATGGTTTATATCTGCTGGAGGCTTGCTGTAACAAGCGTCGATCGACTGTTAGTTTACAGTTTCGAAGCCAGAGAGGGACTGAAGTAGAGTGCAATTTCAGAGAATTGCGCGTAGTCACCACCTGTGAGGCAGTGAGGGTTAACTGTCTTCAGACACAAAGTCATCACACATTCTGATGGATGCTTCTATTGCAGGGTTCTCTCCGAGTGGATCAGGAGATTTTTCACAGCAGTACTTCAGTACTCCGGTGGATGGCATCGTGTGGCTCTGCCGTGATGATGTAACACCCTGGAAGTGGCGGTGCAGAGCTGCATGTAAATGCCACCCATGCAAGGTGATGTCAGTTCCTTTCTTTCCGCACATTCTGAAGCAGATCTGGAAATTCACTCCTAACTTTGTCGGCCTTCCAATTACTCAACATTTTTGATAGCCAGCTAGGGAATGATGTCCTAAATGAAAAAAAACAGGATTCAAACTGTGCCGATCCTGTAAGTAGCATATGTTAGTCACATAACCGCACAAGGTATGTCTTTGGTGCCTAGGCTCTGTTCACAACTCTAAGTTGTGTGACATTTGTGCCTTTGTACATTCAAAGGTGATAAAGGACCGAACTGTGAAGCTTAATATTTCCAAACACAAGAAGAGATCATGGCCCAAGCATAGGTCTCGCCTATCTAAGTTGCAGGCCCATTATCCTGGTCATAAGGGTGGACCAGTAGGTCTGCTTTATGCTCAAGGTCTTCCAATAAGTCAAAAGAAAAGTTCAAGCACAAGCATAAAAATACTCCATCCCATCACTAGAACTCCAATGAGAAGACACAAGGATGTTAAGATTGAAAGCACACCTCTTTGAAGTCCCCAGATTCTAAACAAATTCTGCAGTTGGTCTTGGTGTTTCCCAGGCTGTCATCATCCCTGCAGCAGAGGAGGCCATTTGGAAATTGCTTTGCCTTTTCTGGCTCCCCTTTGAGCCCTAACTGGGTCTCCAGTTAGAAAAGTGTCAGTGGGTGCCCCCCCATGCCACCTGCCCTCTTGGGTTGCCTACCAACCTATACCAAATCCAATACGGACCTCTATTCCGGCATCGTGGTACACATTGGGTTCTGCTGCACTGGCTCTGACACAGACTCCACTGATGCCAATAGAAGGCCTGGTTCCAAGCTGATCTTGGAATGCGACCCATCGGCCTGATGTAGGCCGATGTTGCGCTATGAAATGACTAAAGCGAAACAGGTTGCCATTCAGCACAAATTAAATCTGAGACCTCCTCTTTGAAACCATTACCAATAAAGGCCCATTCTTTTTCTGATTCTCACCCAGTACAGGAGGCACATTTTGCCCCTCAGAACACTGATGATGATGAGGAATGGGATAATTTACTCTCCCTACTTTATAATGATGATGCAGTATACAAAGACTTGCCAAATGGCAGTGGTCTAGATACATCTCTAGAAACATAGCTTCATTGCCACATGTGCCACAAATAGAAGAAAGTATACAATGTGCAGTTCTGTTTCTAAGGGAATTGAGACACTAGTGCCCCAACACAAGCATTCTGGCTTATATTCTTCAATCAGGCCACACTTCATCTGAGCCCGTACTGTCATTTAAAGAAGCTCTTCCTGGTGCTCTTTTGGCTACTTGTTCAAAACCATGTTCATGTCCGCCAGTTAATCAATGGTGGCTTGGCAAAATAGACCAGCTCCCTGTGATCCAGAATTTCTAATGAAACACCCTACACATGAGAGCTGGATAGTTAATGTTTCTGCGAATAAGGTCAATACAACCTTTTTTCTACCAATCCTCTGGAAAGGGAAGTCAAAAGAATTTATGCTTTTGGTAACAGAATGTTTTCATCACATAGCTTGGCCCTCAGGCCCTTCAGTGTGATTTGCTTAGTGGACAGTTACAGAAATGCATTAAAGACCATGGTCAGCGAGATCTTGCTGGTGCTTCCAGAAGACTTCACAAAAGGGCTTCACTGGCCTGAGGTTCTGTAAAATCTGCCTTGTCCTGTGATATTATGGTTCCATCACGATTTTGTTGATGTTGTACCGTATTTAGCAAGTACGACCAACATGGAGTGAATTCGTCATGTTAACTAGTGAGCTCCTTACGTGTTCAGAGACTTTGTCTCGAATATGGGTTCCATTTTGTTCGTGTCTCCATTTTGGTGTTGCCATCACGTAGGCCCATGGAGGTAACTAGACGAATGAAGTTGCATGGGCTTCATTGTTCATGCACTATTAACTAAGCCTTTTCTTGACTCTAAGGTGCATTGTAAGGAACTGACCTCTTTATCTGAAACTGACCCTTTGCGAGGCCAATTTCCTTGGTTGATTGCTATCTGAGATTGTAAGTCAAAGTTCAGGACATCGTCAACTTTAGCTTTTCTACACATGCCTTATCTTGCTCGTTATCTATCATTGTTTCCTTTTTATGTTCCTTCGTTACATGCATTGTGCTTTCAGTTATGGGTTTGTCCGGCTTGTGGAGATTGAATTTGGGACATCCTAATAATTAACTTGTGGGGTTGGTACAATGTAAAGTGAGCCTTTTTGGAATGTGATAATATATAGAAATGTGTTTCTATTGGTCAGAATTTGCTGCAGTGGGTGTCCATTTGTAATGTGAATATTGTGTATAAATACTGATGTCTTGCTTAACAAAATTGAGCAGTTTCTTGAGTTGTACACCGTGTTGTGTTGCTGGGATTACTGCTACTAGCTGCAGCTAATAAATTTGATCTCTGACGCCACCTAGAAGTATTCCGTGTCTCTGTTAGCCAAGACAGGAGAACCCGAAGACTTTGGCCCTGTCCCTGGTGCCGCTGGGTTCTAAAAACCCGGTTCTTCAGTTGGCGCCCAGCGGTGGGGCGACTTCAGTGGTACCGGTCCAAGCCCGAGGATCGTGAGGAGCCACGTGAGAAAATTCTGGAGGAAGGCCAACCACTTCATTGACCCCTGTATGTCGTCGTGGTCGTCGTTTTTGCTGCGAGGCTTCCCGCTTTCCGACGGCTACGAAGGACTACTGCCCTGACTGTCGCCCTGTCTTGGACCCTCGATAGAACCTTTGTAGAGCAAGACGATAGACGGTCTTCTGGTGGCGTGACAGATATTTTGGTTAAGTATAAGTGGGTCGCTACCACAACTTTGTTTGGTTCTTTGTTTGGTTCTTGGTTTGATTCTTGGTTCGGTTTGATTCGGCTACTGCAGTAATTGAAGCCGAGGGGCTCGTATATTTGCGAGAGTATCGATAGTTGATAACCCCTTGAAGTTTGAAGCTAGATTAGTGAGCTGTAAGATGCCTGGTCTTAGGAAAATTTGGAAATGGTTTAGTTGTGGTTGCAACAAGGATTCCCGATTGGAGGACTCGTGTCCGATACCTCCGGTTGGAACTCCAACTTATGAGCTCTATTCAAAACACGAAGTGGGTCCCATTACGTATAATGAAGTATGGGTCCGCTATACACGTAAAGATGGTGTCTTAAAATGGCCAAAACATGGTAGTTTTGAATCAAATATTTTAGATAACCTAGAAGTTGTGCTGTTCAAGAAGAAAGCCCGGACGGCAATGTTTGACTCTTTCCGCCTTTGTCGAAAGAAAGCCAAACAGAGAGAAATTAAACAAGCAAAAAGAGATAGGAAAGATAAGAATATTTCAGTGCTACAAGCTGCTAGGCAGTTTAAGGAAGATGGAGAAGAGCGTGCGAGTGAAGTCTTAGATAGACAGCGTTGCATGGCTATCGATAAATGTTATCCCGCCTTGCCGCCTTCCCTTCCAAAAGTGAATGAAGACCTTGGAAAAGATCCTTTGATCTCTCATTTACTGAGAATGCCACCCCCCTATGTGCAGGGCGCCACTGCACCTCCATTACCCCCGGTTGTTCCACCCTTTGTTGTTCAACCTCCTGCTGTTGTTCAGCCACCCATTGCTCCACAGATGGTTCTCCCTCCTATGGCGCAACCTCCTCTAGGGTCGCAAACTTTGCTACCAGCTTTGCCTCAAACTCCTTTGCCTTCTGCTTCTGTATCTTCAACTTCTACTGTTCTTGTCCCTACACCTTCTTTGCCTCAGAATACTTATTCTCCTATTCTCATGTCTACTTCTTCTCCTTTTGCTTGAAAACGAATGACCAAGACTGTTGTTAATCTATTGTCACCATTGTTTGGGTCACTGAGTATGACCCCTGTTTCGGAACGCAAGCAGAGTCGTAGTCAGCTTCCTAGTTCCGAGGAACGGACAGTGTTGGATTTGTTGGCTCGTAGGTGGATTTTAAATGCTCCGAGGTATGATTTGCCAGCGGTTATAAATGTTTTCTTTCAGTGGGAACCGCCTAAGCAAAGGTATGTTTTTGATGTAATGTGTACTTTTCTGCGTCAGGAATGGGAAGATAATGATATGGGCCCGATTCCGCAGGATGTGCTTGATGTTCAGTAGAGTCTGCTAAAGGGATGATAGTGGAATCTGATGTTACAGATGCCGTAGAGACGATACTTGCTTTCAGATCTAGGCTTTCGCCTCAGACATTGTATGAACCTGATTCCTCTGTTAGGAGGAAACTGAAACAGTACCCTATGAGAGAAGTTCCTCCTGTATGGAAAGACGCAGTTCAGGCTAATGCAAATCAGGGTATTGCTGCCGCTCCGGCTCATTTTCAGCGAGTATGAGTACATGTCCCTTGGAAGAGAGCAGAGGTCTTGGCTCTTAAGCAGACATTACCTGATCCTCGTAAGAATCCTGCTGGTTATTACAAGGAGTTGTCCCAGACAGTTGAAGCGTTTATTATGAATTTAGCTGACATCGATATGTTGATGGGTAATGTAGTCCCTCAACCTTTGTGGGCGAAGATTTGTCATGAGCATCATGCTGCTGAATTAGGTGATACCTGGGCGAATATTGTTGCTGCAGATGGTAGACAGGAGGAGGTGCTAAACCTGAACCTTTAGTTTCAGAATTACCAGGTAAAATTATTAATTTGATGAAAACGATGATGCCGCTTTACGAGTGAATTGGGATAAGTTAGCAGCATGTAAGTAGAAGAAAGACGAGAGTGTATCTGATTTCTTCACTAGGTTTGAAGAGACGTTTATTGATCATAGTGGTCAGGATATGAGTACAGAAGGTGGTCAAAGGTTGTTTGTGGATAAATTTGTCTTTAATTTGCTTCCCAAACTTTCTAATAAGTTAAAGGACTCTGAGAGTTCATGGGCTGTTTCTTCGTCGGCTCAGATATTGGCTACTGCACAATATTACGAGAATAGGGATAAAGATGAGAAGGATAAAGTAGAGAAGAAAACTAAAGAGTTAAAGACGAAAGTTCTTTTGCAGCAAGCTTATCCACCTAGTCAGAATCAGCCTCAGTTTCAGCAACCTCCACAATTTCAGAGATTGTTACAGAAGCCTGAGCCCTATGCTCCGCGATTCTTTCCTGGCCCTAATCAGTGTGCTTATTGCAGAGAGGAAGGTCATTATAAGAATAGTTGTCCGGCTTTGTTACAGCGTGCAAATGGTCTATCTGGTCAGAGAGGTTGTGGTAGTTTTCAGCAGACACCTAGGGGTAGGGGACGTGGTGTGATCCCCCAGAATGAGCGTTCCTCTTCCCTACAGAATTCTGCGAATTTATTGACAGACAGAATGTTCCGAGTGGTCAGTCTGCCCAGTATTATGTTGAGGATTACTATGTCGAAGGTGAGAGTTCTGGTTATAATGATAACTAGGACAGCCAAGGACAAAGTGAGGGAGTAGTGTCAGTTCCAGTAGACCAGAGTGGACCTTATGTTGAAGTGAGTACATCAGGTGTGGTAGAACCTTTTCTTTTGGATACTGGTGCGATAAAGAGTTCTATTATGCACTCTAAACTTCTTGGCGCACCTTTGTCTGGCTTGACCAATGTTTCAGTAGGATTTTCAGGCGCCCCAGTTCGCAATCCGGTTTCTAGTCCTTTGTCCCTTTCCATTGGCCCTTGTGAATTGGAAGCTCCGCTTATTCTAACGACTGGTTGTGGTGAGAATCTGTTGGGTTTGGACTTGCTGAAAAGATTGTATGCAACATTGCATTGATCTCCTTCAGGAGTACAACTTACCCTTGGTAAGAAAGTGATTTCTCCAATGTATTTGTCTAAGGATTGTTTGCCACTGGAATTGCGTTCGCTTCATGATACACTTTGGGCTACAGGTCCAAATGATGTTGGTCTTTTGCAGATTCCTCCGTATGTTGTTACCCTTCAGTCGAATGCTAGACTGCCTCGTATTCCACAATACAAGATCTCGAGCGATGGCGAGAGAGCTCTTTTAGCGATTGTCTATAATCTGGTTGAGAAGGGTGTAGTTGAGGAAACGAGAGGTAATGTGTGTAACAGTCCTGTTTTGCCTGTCCTTAAACGTACTGATGCTTCTCAGCCACCTGTGTACCGGTTTGTGATCGACCTTCGAGAGGTCAATAAAATTGTCGTGCCACAGTTTCCTGTGGTACCTGATATCACTGCTTTGTTGACTCTGATTCCTGCTTCGGCAGCTTGGTTTTCTGTCATCGATTTGAAGAATGCTTTCTTCAGTATTCCTATTGCTGAGGAGAGCAGGGATATTTTTGGCTTCTCATTAGGAGGCCGAAGCTTCCGGTTTAAGAGAGCTCCCCAAGGTTATTGTGAAAGTCCCTCCATCTATAGTCAAGCGTTAAAAACTCAGCTTGACGGTTTTGTGTTACCTGTTGGTGCTACTCTTATTCAGTACGTCGATGATTTGTTGATTACTGCTGATGATGAGAAGATTTGTAAAGAGGCTACTCTTTCTTTGTTGCGGTATTTGTCTGACCTTCATCATAAAGTGTCACCTTCAAAGTTACAGTATTGCTGCCAAGAAGTGACCTACTTAGGTCATCTCTTGTCGAAGGAGGGACGGCGATTGACCCCAGAACGAATTCAAGCGATTGCGCAAATGAGTTTGCCATCCACGCAGAGAGAAGTGCGTGCTTTTTTAGGTACCACTTCATATTGTAGGCAATGGATCGCAAATTTTTCCTTGCTAGAAAAACCTTTGTTGGCATTGACTCTGAAAGATATTCCGCATCCTCTCCCTTGGTCTGATTCATGTCAGAAAAGTTTTTCTGAACTACGCGATGCATTGTGTTCTGCTCCGGTGTTGGGTACTCCGGACTACAGTAAACCTTTTGCATTGTATGTCCATGAGAGAGAAGGTTGTGCGTGGTCAGTGTTGACACAACCATTTGGTGATAAGCAGCGTCCATGTGCGTATTTTTCATCGACGTTAGATCCGGTAGCTAGAGCGGTGCCAAGTTGTCTGAGAGCTACAGCGGCCGCTGCTGTTTCTATCCGACAGTCTGCCGGATTGGTATTGGATAACACATTGATTGTGATGGTCCCACATGCAGTGAATACCTTATTAAACAGGACCAAGACACAGCACCTTACTAGTGCTCGTTTGTCAGGTTACGAGTTGACGCTTTTGGCTAGCCATGTACACATCAAAAGATGTAATGTGCTGAATCCAGCTACGTTGTTACCGATCTCTACAGAGACGGATCCTCAGGAACAGCATGATTGTTTTCTTCGAACAGAGGAAGAAATGAAAGCTAGAGTTGACCTAAGGGATACTCCCCTTACGGATGTTGATGGTACGCTGATGGAATGTGTGAAGACACAATAGAAAGTGTGAAAATGATTCAGGCTGAAGCTACAGAGAAGGAAGTAAGTACGTGGAGAGAGACTATGTTGGATCCTACAGGTTGTTGGGTTTAGTTGTCAGAACACCAGCGATGGTTGTTGCCAGACGCGTATGTGCTCCCAGTGGTTACTATGGCTCATGGAATGGCTCACATCAGTTCAAAGGGAATATGCAAGTTGTTGGCTCCAGTTTGGCAGAATGCTGGAATTCCGAAATGTGCAGAGAACTTGGTGAAGCATTGTATGATTTATTTGAAGTATAATCCTGGTAAGGGAACTCCAACTCCAGCTGGTCATTTTGCTCCTCCGACGTATCCGTTTGAGGTGATACAGTTAGAGTACATTCACATGGAGAGATGCAGTAATTTGAAGTATGTCCTTGTGGTTCTTTGCGCCTTTTCCAGGTGGATAGAGGCTTACCCCCTAAAGGATAATACTGCCTTGTCTACAGCCAAGGTTTTGCTCAAAGAATACTTCCCTAGGTATGGTTTGCCGAGAATTGTATGGAGTGACAATGGGAGTGAATTTGTGGGCCAGATCATGAAGAAAGTGTGTGCGGGATTGGGTATCAATTAAAAGTTCCATGCAGCGAATCACCCCCAGTCTGCTGGACTTGTTGAATGCTACAATGGTACCTTAAAGCTGAAAATAGCTAAGGTACAAGCAAGCACTGGTCTTACATGGCCGGATGCCTTGCCGTTGGCTCTTTTGTCAACAAGGACGACAGTGCATTCTCGTGTGGGACTTAGCCCATGCGAAATAGTTTTTGGTCATCCAGCGAATGTTTGGGGTGTGCCTCGTCCTAAAGAATACAGCAGTATTGAGTACCGTATGTTGGTGGATTACTTACATGACTTGACTGCTAAATTACGTGTTCTCCACCAACAGGCCTATGACAGTTTGCCGACAGCTACTACAGAGCCAGGACATTCAATCCTACCTGGTCACCACGTGTTGGTCAAGAACTTCCAGCGTACCAAGAATTTGGAACCCAGTTGGACTGGTCCTTATTTAGTCCTTTTGGTTACTAGAACCGCTGTTAGAGTAGTCGGCAAAAAGAACTGGGTGCATGCCACCCACTGTAAAAAAGTTCCTTTGCCTTTACCGTATGATCAGTGGGTGAGGGATGGTATAGCTGATACAGATTGCGAGAGAGTTCCCACATTCGTGCCTTTTAGTGATGCTCATTTGACATCGACACGGTCAGAACACGAGGATGATGATGTTCTGCAAGCTGCTGTGCTTCCTCATCTAAAGATTGACACCACCAATCCGGAACTTTTATTTAAGGATCCAACTGTACCTGATAAAGAACGCTACGATTTGAGGCCAAGAAAGCCTGTTGCTATGGACAAATAAAAATGATTTTTTTTTTATATAGTGAATTACACCTTGTCAGATCAAGAGACTTTTTTCTTTTTCCTTTTTCGAGTCACCATCCGGACTCAGCTGCAGGGTCACGGTAGGAAGTTCTTAAGGGGTGAGCCACGTATTGACACAAGGTCTGTGGTTCAGGGTCGTTAGTGCGATCTTGGCGCACACTTAAGTGAAGAAGGTAATAGCCGTGAGCAGCACGTTAGAGGATGGAGTTTCTTGAGTCTGATAAGTGTGTTTGGAAAGTGGATTCTAAAGTCCGAATATGTATATTGATTCGTAGCAAATGTTTTTTAATAATGTGTTTTCTTATGCTTGTGAATATTACGTTAGCTTGTGTGGGTTGGATTTTCTATATCACACAATTGCCGCTTACATCTACCTCCCAACCTACTCTTTCTTTTTCTACTGATTCTTCACATGAGTTTCATACGTTACCTGAACATGAGCAGACACGAAGATCAGAATTTGTGAACAATTTGTTTATACAGATGTTGCATCAGCATCAGCTAGTCATAAATACCACGAATTGTTGGGTGTGTGGTCTTATGCCACATACTACAGATAAGGGAATGCCATATTTGGTTTTGCCTTTTTCGCCTTATGGGTCGGTTTGGGCACTCCAATCAATGTTTATCTATGTGAATGAAGCCTCTTCTGTACGCTCTGTCAAAGACAATGCGAGTAATAATGCCTTGATACGGGGAATAGTTGATATGATTAGAGATATCGATGCGTATAACGCTATCCCTAAAGATGAGGTACGAGCATATGTTGGTTGGAATAAGACGATATACAGTGTTAGCTTGACGGAGAAAGAAAGACAGCGAAGGTCTCCTCCTATTTGGATTGTACCCCACCGAGGTCATCTTTGTTTGCAAGGTAATGGTCAGAATCCGAGAGCTCAGCTTGGTAAGAGTGTGTGTGTTCACACATACGTTTATACGTCCCAGAAATCTCCTCCATTCGCGCCAGCTAAAGGCACGTATTTTGTTTGTCACGACAGAGCCTACACATGGTTGCCATCTGATTTTTCTGGCACATGTTATGTGGCATTTCTGCTTCCCCCTACATACACTGCTGTTTTCAATTACCATAAGACAAGATATGGTAGAGGTCTTATCGATGCGAAAGATACTGTCGCACGAAAAGCTGGAGACTTCTTTAAGGGTTTCCTGCCCTTTTGGGTAAGGCTAATAGTAGGAATATTCGTCAGCTTACGAGAGTGGTTGAGGCCACCATAAATGAGACTGCAGGTGCCCTTAGCAATATTACAGCTGAGCTTCAAGCGGATCGCCTTATGACATTACAAAACCACTTTGTTCTAGATATTATACTTGCAGATAGAGGTGGGGTAGCAAATTGATCGGATCTAGTTGCTGCGTTTTCATACCAGATAATGCCCCGACAGTGTACCAAGCCATCCAGAAGTCACGTAAGTCTGCTGAATCTATACATGTAGACGAAGGTAACTGGTCGTTGATGGGATGGTTATGGGAATTGCTGTCCAAATGGGGATGGAAGATTCTGATGTTCCTTGGTATGGCGTTAGCTATACTTTTCTCGTGTTGCCTATGCATCCAGTGTGGTCCCGCCATTTGTAGTCTTTGTGCTACAATCTGTGAGAGAAGACCCGTCTAGAGAGAAGTCAAGGCTAATAAGATGATGTTACAGCAACACCTTGATGACCTGATGAGAATAGATATAGACCTGGATTCAGATTGACTTGAGTTTAGGTTCTTGCCTATGTAATGGCAAAAGGAGGGTCTGAGGTTCTGTAAAATCTGCCTTGTCCTGTGATATTATGGTTCCATCACGATTTTGGTGATGTTGTACCGTATTTAGCAAGTACGACCAATATGAAGTGAATTCGTCATGTTAACTAGTGAGCTCATTACGTATTCAGAGACTTTGTCTCGAATATGGGGTCCATTTTGTTTGTGCCTCCATTTTGGTGTTGCCATCACGTAGGCCCATGGAGGTAACTAGACGAACGAAGTTGCATGGGCTTCGTTGTTCATGCACTTATTAACTAAGCCTTTTCTTGACTTTAAGGTGCATTGTAAGGAACTGACCTCTTTATCTGAAACTGACCCTTTGCGAGGCCAATTTCCTTGGTTGATTGCTATCTGAGATTGTAAGTCAAAGTTCAGGACATCGTCAACTTTAGCTTTTCTACACATGCCTTATTTTGCTCGTTATCTATCATTGTTTCCTTTTTATGTTCCTTCGTTAAATGCATTGTGCTTTCAATTATGGGTTTGTCCGGCTTGTTGAGATTGAATTTGGGACATCCTAATAATTAACTTGTAGGGTTGGTAGAATGTAAAGTGAGCCTTTTTGGAATGTGATAATGTATAGAAATGTGTTTCTATTGGTCAGAATTTGCTGCAGTGGGTGTCCATTTGTAATGTGAATATTGTGTATAAATACTGATGTCTTGCTCTACAAAATTGAGCAGTTTCTTGAGTTGTACACCGTGTTGTGTTGCTGGGATTACTGCTACTAGCTGCAGCTAATAAATTTGATCACTGACGCCACCTAGAAGTATTCCGTGTCTCTGTTTGCCAAGACAGGAGAACCCAAAGACTTTGGGCGTGTCCCTGGCGCCACTGAGTTCTAAAAACCCGGTTCTTCAGGCCCAGACAATATGGGGCAGCAAGGATGCAGGAAAATATGTACTCGAGGTTCACCTGGATTTTACTGACTGCATTAACAGAATATTGGCACTAGTGACGTGCTCAGAAGGCCTGCCTAGATATGTTCAACATGGTTTTCTGGTGACATGTTTTCTGGATTTGCATTTTGATGGGACTGGCTCTTCTGTGAAAAGGGTGATTTGGTATTAGAACATTTTGCGCCTTAGCACTATCTTTGAGATTATTGTAACCAGCAAAGCAATTTCCCCAGGAGTTCAGGCAATTTAGAAGCTGCTCCAGGGGGCTAGGCTACAGGCAATTCCAGCCCACCAAACGGATGTACAGCTGCCAGACAGTCCTTTCAAAGCCATGCACATGGCACCAGCTGCAATAGTGCAGCCCAGCTGAAACACTAGACTTCCAGTTCATCCTTCCCTGCTGCAGTGGCTGCCAACCTGCTTTAGTTTGCCATCTGTGACTCGTGCCAGGCCGGTAGAAGGCAGATCTATCATTTCCTCACCTGCTGGAGATCCATCACGTCTGACAGATGGGTCTTACAAATTGTTCTAGAGGGCTAAGCCCTACCCTTCATTTACTCCCCACCCCAGCTTCCTCCCACTCTAGAGCACATTTCAGAAGAGTACTCTGTGAACCTGTTACAGGAGGTCAATCTTTTACTCTTCAAGGGTGGTATCAAAAGGATACCAGACTCGGAAAAATGCAAAGGGTACTAATTATGCGACTTCCAAAGCCCAAAAACGGATGGGGGCCTCAAACCTATTCCGGACTTCCACCTATTGAAGGCCTTTCAGCAGAAGGTTAAATGCAAAATGCTGATGCGGGTTAAGATTCTCTTTGTCCTGGACCCAGGATACTGGGTTGTGTGCTTGAAATTGCAGGAAGCGTACTTTCATATACCCGTTCCCAGTCCCACAAGCGTTATCTGTGAATCGAGATGGGTCATTTTGCCATGCTCCTCTTTGGCCTTACCTCAGCGTCTCGGTTGTGTGTGATGGTGGTGGTTGCTGCACTTCTTTGAAGTCCATGAGTACATGTATTCCAGTACCGTGATGAGTGGCAGTTAAAAAGTGGCTCACCTCAATCAATTAATCAATCAATCAATCAAAGGGTTCTTGTAGCGCATGATTTTTCACCCCAGGGGAGTGGGGGCTCCAGGTGCTAGGTCCTGACGTCCTTGGTCGAATAGCCATATCTTGAGCATCTTTCTGAATTCTTCCAGTGAAGGACAGGTACGTAGGTGAAGGGGGAGGTTGTTCCAGGACTTGGCAGTGAGGTAGGAGAAGAAATTACCTCCGCAGGGAGGTGGAGCAGAGTTCCTTGGTGGATAAATGGAACGTTAGGCGGTGATTTATGTAGGTGGGCCAGAGTTGTGGAGTACTTAGTTGGCCTCAGTGAGGATGTTGAAGAGACATCACTTCTGTATGGGGAGCCAGTGGTGGGCTCAGAGGTGGGGGACAGTGCTGGTTCTTCTGAGGAGGCTGAGGACAAGTCTCGCTGCGGTGTTCTGGTTGATCTGGAGGCGGCTGAGCACTTGTTTGGTGGTTCTGGCGTAGAGTGCGTTACCGTAGTCAAGGTGACTGGAGATGAGGGCTTAGGTGACTGTTTTCCTGGTGGCTATGGGGATCCAGCGGAAGATTTCGCGGAGCATCAGAGGGTGTGGAACCAGGAGGAGACAGCACTGACTTGGTTCTTCATGGTTAGTTGGCTGTCCAGGATGATTCCGAGGTTGCGTGTGTGGTTGGAGGGAGCAGGAGCTGGCCCCAGTGCGGAGGGCCACCAAGAGTCATCCCAGGGGGAGGGTTTTTTCTGAAGAGGAGTAACTCAGTATTCTCAGAGTTGAGATTCATTCAGTTTGCCTTCCTCCAGCTGGTGATGTCGGACAAGGTGTCCTGGAAGTTGGCTCTGGTGGTGTTGGTGTCTTCTGTGAGGGAAAGGATGAGGTGCGTGTCATCGGCGTATGAGATGATGTTGAGTCTGTGGGTGCAAACGATTTCTGCCAGAGGTGTCATGTAGGTGTTGAAGAGGATGGGGCTGAGGGAAGATCCCTCGGGGATTCCGCAGATGATGTTCTTTGGTTTGTAGGAAAAAGGTGGTAGGTGGATTCTCTGTGTAGAGCAGGAGAGGAAGGAGGCTATCCAGTTGAGAGTGTTGCCTTGGATGCCCATGTCTGGTGATGAGGGTGTGATGGGGGACAGTGTTGAAGGCTGCCAAGAGGTTGAGAAGGATGAGGGCTGCTGCTCCCCCTTGGTTCAGGAGATGTCTGTTGTTGTTCATAGCTGCAATCAGGGCAGTCTTGGCGCTGTGGTTAGGCCGGAAGCCTGATTGGGAGGCGTCAAGGAGGTTATTCTCTTCAAGGTATTCTGTGAGCTGGCAGTCGATGGCTTCCTCCAAGATTTTGACTGAGAAGGGGAGTAGCAAGATGGGTCGATAATTCTTGAGTATGCGGGAGTTGGCGAAGGTTTTTTTTAGGAGAGGCCTGACCTCCGTGTGCTTCCATGAGGAGGGGACGGTGGCTGTGGTGATGAATGTGCTAATGATCTCTTTGAGGTAGTTGTTGATTTCTTCTTTCCCTAGGTTCTAGATGTGGTGTGAGCAGGAGTTCTTGGGTGCACCGGAGTGGATTGAGTTCATAATGGTGGTGGTGTTTTGGGTTGAGAGCTGGTTCCAGTCAGATAGACTGTGGGTGTTGGTGGCGCTGGTGAGAGCGCAGAGGTGTTTGAAGTCAGTGGGTTGGGGGTCAAAGTTGCTGTAAATGTCTGTGATATTCTGGTGGAAGATGCCCGTTAGGGTGTCTCAGAGGGCTTGGGAGGCGTGAATTGAGTTTTTGGTGGCAGCTGGGCTGGAGAACTCTCTGAGGATGGTGAAGAGCTCTGTGACGTGGTTGGTGCTAGCAGCGATGCAGTTGGTAAGGGCATTCTTCTAGGTCTTCCTCAGGTGGTGGTGATATTTGACGAGGGTGTATGTGAATGAGCTGAGATCTTGTTGGAAGGACGTCTCCCTAATTTCTTATAGTTGCGTTTGAGGGCCTGTATTTGGGGGGTGAACCAGCTGGTGTGCATAGCTGGTCTGTTGCAGGTAGTGTCTTTCATGGGGGCAATGGTGTCTGCCGTGGCAGAGATCCAGTTTGAGAAGTTCTGGACTTTGAGTTCAAGGTTGTCAGAGGAGTCAAGCCTGGTTGTTCTGAAGATAGAGGTCCAGAGGGGTTCAGTGACATTGTTTCGCTTTAGGCGGGGTCGGGAAGGAGGTCTGGTAGTGGGTTCTTGGGAGCCAGTGAGGGTAATGTGGACAATATGGTTGTCTGTCCAGGTCATTTGGTTGTGTGGGAGAACTTGATTCTGTCACTGGAGGAGAAGAAAGGGTCCAGAGTATGTCTTGCGATGTGCAAGGGGGTGGAGACCACCTGTAAGAGGTGTAACTGTGGGGGAGGGAGAGCGGGGGTCCTGGCACTTGGCATGGTCCATGCATGGATGGGCGCAGACAAGCTTAGTCAGTCATGGAGCATCTTCATACAATGGCTAAACTCCTTACATTGTTGGGGTCCATCGTCATTGATGCAAAGTCTCACATAGGCCCCTCCCATGGACCCTTTTCATTGGGTCAATCCTGGCCAAATTGGCATTGGTCCGCAGCAGCAAGTCCAGGACATTGAGGATATGATCCTGGTATTCCAGGCTCAGTCCTGGAGGACTCCTGTCATCATGCATCCTTATCATCCATCCCAAATGCCAAGTGGCCCATGCAAGCTTTTCTGTGAAACCTCAGATCCCAGTTGGCTATCATCTGAATTGCCCCACTCACTACATTCAGATCTCGAAGGAGACATTGTAGGATCTGTAGTGGTGGCTGGCAGATGTCAGTCTAAATTGGGGCAGTCCACTCTCCCTTCCTTATCCAGAATTAACAGTTCTGATATATGATTCGCTGCTGTGTTGGGGGGTGTAAAAATTAGAGTATTATAGGAAGGGGTGAGAACCCACTTCAAATAATATTCACAGTCCCTGTCAGGGTGAACCACTACAGGCACTATACAAATGTGTGCTTAGTCCTTTGGAAGCTTTTCACAAAGTTGTCAGGCTTAACTTAGAGGCAATGCATAAAGTATTTATGCAAACAGCAATGAAGTGAAAATAAAACAGAAGAAAAATCCCAAAATGATGTAAAAGTACAGAAAATGTTAATAAATAAATTGACAACAAAACAAGACAAATCTAATACGTAGAACTTGAGATATAACATTTTAAAGTTTGAATAAAAAATAGTGACAAAAAGCACAAAGCCCCAGCCGTGGTTATCTGGTCGTGCTAGACTGGATCAAAGTCAAATGTAGAGGTGGGCCCCAATGGAGTGCAAGTTGGATACAGGGATCAGGTTCATCCTGGTGGAAAGTTTACCTTCTGACTTAGAAATATTTATGTAGTAAAAGTAGTTGTTGACTAGTCGCCGCCAAGGCAAGCTGAAAGCTGCATCTGAAGTGGGGATCAACGATGATGAGTTGCTAAGGAGTGGGGTCCAATTCAGTCAGCAGTGAAGTCAGGAACATTTCTAGTGGGTGAAACCCATAGTCTGTGCCCCAAGGCCTTGACATTAATGGTTTGCTTTTCAGCATTAGTCTTGATGAAACCCTCTACGTTCGTACTTGGAAAGTTTTGCGAAAGTCAGATCTCCAGCGGGGCCAACCAGCAAGCTGAGGCTAAACAAGGACTTGATGGCTGCAGCTTCGATGGCAGTTCTGGTCTCCGATGGTTCTCTAGGCAGAAACTTGGCAAAAAGTTTTTAAGTGCCAGATCTTGCAGTTTGGTGATGGAGAAGTACACACAAACACCAGGCAAGGGTCAAGAACGTAGGGGGCACCACTTGGGGGTTAGGACTCATTCCAAGAGAGGCCAGCAGCAGGGTCCATGAGAGGTCCAGTTGGTACTGGTTAGCTGGGCAGTTGCAGGAAAAGGGCAGTTGAACCATGTTATGTCCCTGTAGCTCACACAGTAGATCAGCCAATTGGCCCTTGAAGTCACTTCTGGGGTTGTATGTCAAGGCACACAGATCCAGTCTTCTTTCAGGTTCTTCAGAGAGCAGGGCAGTCATTCTTCTGGTTTTTCACAGTCCAGGAGTGTTCTGAGGAGAGGTACTGATGAAGCCACATTTATGCGCAGTGCCAGCCTGTGGGCAGGGTGAATTCCTTTCCACTCACTAAACAATGGGGTAAAAGTTCCCAGGGATGACCCTACCCACTTTTGCCGCACTTTGTGTGTTTTACTGTAAGCTATCCCACATTACCCTTCTTTCCTTAAAATCAGCATAGAAGAAACTGTCTTCCCCTTTTCAGAGCTCCTTGTGCCCATCCAGGTGTGTGGCCATGGAAATGGTCATACCCTCCCCTGTGGTCACTTCAAGCCATTTCTGGGACAACTCCCCCCCCCCCCCCCTCTTCCCCCCACTGACTTTGTAGTCAAGCTGACTATCAAGATAAAAGGAAAGCAGGTCTAGATTTGCGCTATATCTGCAAGTGACATGTTAGGCATAGTTTGAAGCTCAGTAAAGGGTTGGACACATCCCCCAGGCCATCCTGCTCAAGGAAGAAAAACAACTTACCACACCCAAGCCCTCCGTCTGGGAGCAATCCACATCTCATTACAGGGGAGCCATCGGCAGTCAGATAACACCGGACACTGTCAGAAAGGCCCATTTGGCTTTGGTGGGAAAACGAAAACTTTCTAAAAGTGTAATTTCAAAAATAGTACTGTCAAATTGGACTTGACCATTAAGTTGTACTTTAAATTACTACTAAAATAAGCAATTGAATCATATCTCCGCAGCCCCCAAACAGAAATTAAGTAATATAAGTTGTAGTGTATTCCAGTGTTTTCTTGTATGAGAACCGGCCTTGCTACAGTGAAAAACAACTTTGGATATTTTTCACTGCCAAGATATATATATAATTTAATATACAAGCCCTACTTTTTCTATACAATGCAAAGGTTCAAAGGTTCAAAATAAGCTTTATTCAATATTCACAAAAAAATATCATATAAGCATTCATAACAATAGTTTAAAAAAGGTAACAATAATTTAAAAGGCATAACAGTTCATTTAAAAACATGATTATCATTAAAAATCATTAAAAATTAGGATTTTTACAAGGATGTTTTCATTTTAAAAAGGTTGGGGAAACCAAACTTTCAGAGGGAAGAACTAATATACAAAAGTATAATAACAAACATCAATATCACGTGGACCATTGTAGCGATTTCCTGAATTTAAGCAACAATTTTAAAAACTGTTCCATGATACATATGACATCCCTATCCTCTAACTCTTGTAAGCGCTCAAATGCGTCTTTACAGGACCTCAAGCCCCATCTCTTTAATAAATGTCTCAATAGGGCTTTCCTGGGGATCACGTAATATGTGCAAAATAAGATAGTATGGATGTTAGATTGGACAGAAGTGTCATCGCATGGACAGGGGCACAGGTTTCGGGACCAATCATTACATGAAGGAAATGTTATAAGACGAAAGAAAGAGCCCAATCTAAATCTAACAAGCAGCATTCTGGTATAGCAGGAAAAGTCAGTTGAAAGATATAATTGAAGCCCCTTAAACGGTGTCACCCTTTGATATGCCTGGAGTGTTTTATTTAGTTTTTGATTATTCCATCTTTTAGTTTCCAGGTAATCCAATAGGATCTTTCTCAGGTTTTTCCTTGAAATGTGTTCCAGAGTCAAAGGATCGGTGAAGAACTCTGGGCGACCAATATCATCAAGGAAGTTTTTAACATAGGCCAGCCATTTCGTATGTTTTGCCCCCTCCTGTTTAAAAATATCTAGTATAACTTCTCGATTTAGACCAGTCTCAGGTGTGGTCCAGATTTTATGCCACAAAAGAGGGGGCTCCACTTTGATTAGGTCTGAAATGAATGGTAGGTCTAGCTCAATGTGCATCATGTAGACAGATGTTGCTTTCGGTGTTGCCAGGAGGTACCTTAAAAAATTATTCTCCGCTATTTGGATTGAGGAAATGTTATTGTCAATGCCCCAAAGGCCGGCCCCATAAGTTGCTGTTGAAGCACATTTCGCTTTGTATATGATAATGAGCTGTTTTACTAGTCTCCCTCCTATTTTTCCAGCAAAGTCTCGAAGCCCACCTATTGCTCTAACGAAGGCGAGTTTCCTCTTTTTGACTGCCGACTGCCAGGACACTTTTCTGTGCACACATATACCCAAATACGTAAAGTTATCCGCTGTCTCCAGTCTTTGATCCTCAATAAATATGGGACATGGGATTTTCTTTGTCTTCTTACTGCATACCATTGAATAAGTTTTCCCAATGTTCACTTTCAAGCCCCTATCGTGCATAAAGGCAGTGAATGCGGTAACCGCTCTTTGCAACCCCACTCTTGTTTGGGAGAGAATAGCCGCATCATCGGCATATAACAAGATTGGGATGGCTTTGCCTCCCACTTTTGGGTAGTCGCATTCAATGTTTTTCAGGTGTTCACCTATGGCATTTATATAGAGCGAGAAAAGCAGGGGAGCTAGAATGCACCCCTGTCTAACCCCTCTATTGATGGTAAATCTTGGCGAGCACTCTCCCTTCGGGCCAAATCTCACTCTGGCTCCCGCATCTCTGTACAGTTTCATAATGAAGTGGAGGATTGATGGATCTATCCCTAGATGTTCAAGAATATCCCATAGTTGATCATGGAGCACACAGTCAAAAGCTGAGCTTAAGTCTATGTACGTTACGTAGAGGTTTCCCTTCTTTATGTCTACGTATTTGGACATGATGAGATGTAAATTCAGGGTCTGTTCTACTGTGCCTCTTCCAGAACGGAAGCCATATTGGAGTGTTGAGAGTATGGCCTCCTCTTCCGTCCAATTTACTAAACGTTTCAGAATGATACGACCCGCGATCTTCATTAAGGAGTCAAGCAAGGAGATAGGCCTATAACAAGATGGGGAGTGCCTATCTCCCTTTTTTATAGATGGGTATTACTATGGCCTCGGTCCAGGATGGAATATGGCCAGAAGCATTTGCAGAGTTCAGGGCAGAAGTAAATATTGGGGCCCAAAAGGCTATTTCTGCCTTAAAGACATCTGCTGGGATGGCATCTGGACCCGGTGCCTTCCCAGTTGGGCTCTCCCTTATAGCCAGCTCCACCTCCTCACACGAGAAAACGATGTTGGAGTGACTTTCACACAGGAGTCTTGTGCTTGATGGAGGAATTAGCTCTGATGTTATGCTTTTTGAGGGTGTGGGTTTACTATAGAGTTGTTGGAAGTAAGCGGCCCATGTCTGTCCATCAATCGCAAGGTCCAAACTCCTCTCAGGCATTTTTACCCATGGAAGCGGGGTGTTTATGAATTTCCAGAAGGCTGAAAGATCACAATTTTCACACGTTGACAACAGGTTCTGCCATGCTTCCGCCTTCAATAATTTTTTCCTGTTTTTGATGGCTAGGCGGTATCGGAGTCTGGCCTGACGTATCTCCATGGACGGTTTCGGTGTTATATGCAGCAGGTTCTTCAGTGATTTTAAAGCCCTGGAACAGGTTTTATCAAACCACCCCCTAGGGGTGATCGGCCCTGTCTTGAACTGCCGTGTAAGTAGTTGTTTTAGACTGGCCTGTATTTTCAGAAAAGCTTCAAGGATGGAATGGGGCTGTTCAGTCAAAGACAAGCAAATATGTACCTCCTCCCACCTCATCTTTAATACATTTTTCAGGAGGCTGGTTGGATTGATTTTGTCCCATTTAATGGTATAGCCATTAAGAGCCCCCAATTTGATGGGTTGATCATAATTAACTTTGGGGTTATTTTGAGTAGTAGTGGGAGAGGGTAACATGACAGATAGAGCCAGGGGATAATGGTCACCATAAAGGTGATCAAGAGTGTCCCAGCAGGATATTAAAGGGGCATGCATCTTTGAGAAAAGAATAAAATCAATAGTGGAGTTTATTTCTCTACCGTGGAAGGATGGTTTAAATGGTCTTGGAGGGAGAGATAAATCATTTGCGAAGTGTAGGTTAAAGAAGGCCATAAAATTATTTAGTAACTCCCCTATTTTTGAATGAGAGAAGTGATTAGGAATAGTATCATCGGAATCGGTTTCCTGTGTAGGGGAGATGTCACACGTACCCCTTGAGACATTTTGGCAGATATGACAATTGAGGTCGCCCATGAATACTGTCGCACACTCGCCCCCACATGTTTCTTTAATTGTTACAACAACATGGTATAGGTCATCTAAAACTTTCTCCAACTGCTCTGGGGGCATGTTATTGTAAAAGTTAATGATTAGCAGTGTCAGGGATGAGCCAAAGTCCATGACAAATATTTGGTAAGAGACCCTGAATACCTTTTTCAGAATCCTGTGCCCTACTGCAACACTAATGTATGTACACAGGCCCCCCCTATGTCTGCCCTGCTTACTTGCAATTGCTGGAGAGTGGAAAGTCTGGTAACCCAGTAGGTGTATCGGATTAAGCACCCAAGTCTCCTGGAAACACAGGACTGAGTAAAAATTTACCGCATCCAGCCAGGCCGGTTGTACAATTTTCGAGGTAATTCCTGCCAGATTCCCGCTGAGCATCTCTAATTTGGCAGATGATTTCCTACTTTCTACATAGGTAGACAAAGTATTAGTAATGTTTTGCCGGTCTATCTGGGGCGTTGTTTTAACTATGACCATTTTATCTACCCCGTTTGCTATCCCTTTTTCTGGGGTCCTACCATCCAAATAGCCCTTTATGGGGGATACTTTGGAAGTTATGCCAGATGCTTTCTCCCTACACGGGTAGTCTACTTTCGTTAGGGGGAGTCATTCTATGTCGTCCAGACTGTAGAGTGGCTCATATTGATTGTAACAAGGGAAGTTCCAAGAGGGAGTTAAAGGTGGAAAACATTGACCATACCCCGCAGAGTCGTATCTAGGTGTCGGGGTACATTTATTTTCCCACATATTCTCTCTATCGTAATAGGGGTTATAGGGTGGAAGTATGTTTTCCCTCACTCCATGCCTTGAAGTTTACGTGTTTTGGGATGATCTTCTGTGCTGTTGGAATGAGAAATTATCAAAATAAGGTTTAGGTTGGTATGGTTTTGGGGGCATTAAAGCTTCAGGATAGAAATATGATAGTGGTTTTGGTGTAATCGGACCACTGTTGAAATCTGAAAACCAATCCCTGATATGTGTGGTAACTCTAGGATCTTTAAAAGTGATAATTATTACGTCACCCTCTATGTCTTTAGGGCGTATGCCCACCCAATTTGTTCTTCTCACCATGATGACGTCACCGTTTAAGTGGGGTGGTAGTGGCCTGTTGTTTTTAAGCCAGAATATCACCTTGTTTTTAAGACTGGTATGATTTTCATAGGCTCCTGAAGATGGTAGTGGCGGAACCCCCGTTAGAACAGTGACATTTTGTGAAGCAGCTGGGGGTAAGTCCACATTTATTTCACGTGGTGGTCTTTTGAATTTAGGGTCAGTCTTATTCATGCCCAAATTGGTTTTTGTGTTCCCCATTCTTGCAGAATCCATAAGGGAATTTATTTGTGCAGACTGTGCCTGTGTGTTCAGAGACGGTTTGGATTGAACAAATGGAACTTTGGTTACTGGCCTCAAAGTAGCTGAAGATGTATGTTCAGTTAGAGTTCTTGAGACCTTTGTGGTTTTGGCCTCTGTGGTCGTTTTTCCCGTATTAGGCATTTTCTCTCCATCTTTTGAACTCGGGACGTTTACTAAGTCCTTACTAGTTGAAATTTTTGAGTAGAGAATCCTATGAGGGTGTCCAATTGGATTCCTATTCTATTCACTCTCTCTACTATTGGAGTTAATAACGCTTTCATTAGATGTTCCATTGCGTCCACAAAATCTTTTATGGATGGTGGAACATGAGAGGTCAGAGTATTTCTAGCTACAATAGGTGCCCCTTCTACTATTTGAAGTAGTTCTTTCCTGAGTGAGTCCTTGGAGGGCATTTGTTTGTGTGCTAAAGTGTCTGCCTGGGCCAGGCCTCTTTTTCTACGCTTTTTTGGAGGCGATCGAATAGTTGCCTGTTTCCTTTTAGAATGGTTAGAGGGAGTCAATGGTTTATCTAACGTAGGTATGGGAGGCACTGGGTGGGACAGTATTCGACGTTCAACTTCCGCGGGTAATGGTACTTCCATTATGCATGGACTTGCATCCTCGGAGGCCTTAGGTGAGTTAGGGGTTACAAGGTCAATGATAGGATTATTACTATGGGGAGGTAGCTCAGGTTCGAGTGAGGCAGATGTATAGTTTTTAAGGGGCGAGCTGGGTTGGAATATTAAAGGAATATTGTCCGTATTGAACAGGTCAGCGTCTGTGTTTTCCAGGGTTGGCTTTTCTGAGTGGACCTCAGGAGTGGCTCTAGAACAAGGGTCTAGTACGGTGTTTTTAAGATGCTCAATGGATAGTCGGCGAGCGACACGCCGCTCTGCCATTGCCAAGTCTCTATCGACTTCAGCAGTGGTTCTAAAAAAGAATTTGTCCAAAGGACCCAAGATTAAAACTCCTGCTGTGGGATTGAGGGCATCTTCAGCAGACATAGCCATGATTTGGCGTTTATTTCGGGATGGGTTGATGTCAATAACCAATGCCCAAGTGCGGGGCTACTCACGTTAGGGGGATGGCCAAGCCGAGCCTTGTCTGGCCTTGGAGGGCCGTAGAGGGCCCGCCATTTGCCCGGGCTTAGCCCCGGGCGTCCCGCTCGCGTCCCGCGACGCTGAGGGCTCGCTGGCTTTGTAGCCCCTCCTGGCGCATCTAGCGCGTCAGGGAACGCGCCGCCGCAAAGGCTGCCGGGATGTGAAGTCCCGGAGCGGCGGCGCGGCTGGTGGTGGCGGTAGCTGTGGTCGCCTGATGCGGATCTTCGGGCTGTAAACTCCTCTTGTGCCTCGATCCTATGTTTGTCACAGGTATGGATTTCTGGTCCCCCCCCCGCTCCACCGAGGGCTCGCTGGCTTTGTCGCCCCTCCTGGCGCGTCTAGCGCATCAGGGAACACGCCGCCGCAAAGGCTGCCGGGATGTGAAGTCCCGGAGCGGCGGCCCGGCTGGTGGTGGCGGTAGCTGTGGTCGCCTGATGCGGATCTTCGGGCTGTAAACTCCTCTTGTGCCTCGATCCTATGTTTGTCACAGGTATGGATTTCTGGTCCCCCCATATACAATGCACGTTGATGCAAGGGCATTTAAGAACTACCTTAACCACATGGCTGCTAGGCGTTTTCCCGTCCTGTGCTGCAAATTGTTGTTTTACTTTATTTCATGACGAGCTGGCCTTGTCATCAGCGCACGGCAGGTAAGCGCCATGACGAGCCCAGCTCGTCATTAGCCTCGAAGGGGTTAAGGGTCATTTATGAGGATAAAAAAGGAATGTTTAGGACTGGCAAAAGAGTTATATTGGCAGATTGAAATTTTAGGTTAAAACTGAATGCCCACCCTGCAGGGTCAAGCCTGGGGACATGCTTTACATTGCTACTTTCGTGGGTGGCATAGTGAGTGCTGGAGCCTGCTAGCAGCATTTAATTTACAGACATGGGATATATATATATATAGTACCATATACTAGGGACATACAAGCAAATTCAATACGCCAATCAATTGTATAACAATGTTACCATGTTTAACAGAAAGAGCACAAACACTTTACCACTACTTAGCAGGAGTAGAGTGCGCTGAGTCCTATGGCTAACAAAAACAGGTTCAGTAAGAGAAGGCAAAAATCTGTGGGAATACCATGCAAAAGATGTCCATTTCCAATAGTGGCAACCTGGGAGACCTGGAGGTCCCTGTTTAAGTAATCTGTTGTGGTGAGTTTTTTTTAAAGGTTTGATCCCCATGTAACCCCAAACTATTTGTGATGGCTCAGTGTGACTTTAACCTGGTCTTGCCATTTCTCATGTGTACATAGTGAACAACACAAAGTACCCAAACCACAGTGACTCAATAAGTTTTTTTGATACAGGGTAAGAAACCAATTTATTCTCGCTTCCCTGGATGTATGACGGTACAACGCGTACCGTCACAACGCATACCTTTACCACGCGGCCGTGACAACGCAAGTCGTTACCACGACTTGCGTTGGGGGCGCGGATTTCGAATAGTATAATTTACTATTCTAACACCAGTCCCCGTGGACCCTAGGGAAGGTGTTGGGATAGTAAATTAACTATTTGTAATCCTTTAGCGCCCTCCAGCGCAAGTCGTGGTAACGACTTGCGTTGTCACGGCCGCGTGGTAAAGGTACCGCGTTGTAAAAACATCGTGGTAAACGATGTTTACCCGCTTCCCTAGACACCATTATTTTGTGTCAATCATTTTGTATTTTTTATATTTTCAAACAATTGCTGACCGAAATTGATTGCAAATATTTACAAGGCTAAACAAACTTTAACAAACATTAACGGCAAAGACTATTTACACATTTAGAAACCATTATGTCACACATTAGAAAGTATTCTCACATCAGACATTAAATAAAACAATTATTGAGAAAATAATACAAACATTTTTATCACAAACAACAAAAAACTTGCAAACACTGAATGAGAGAAACTATGGGTTGGGAGGATAGAATATAAGTAATTAAATGACTTATATATATTTTAATGCTGGTCCAGCATTAAAATATAAAAAAAGTCATAAAATATAAAAAATACAAAATGATTGACACAAAATAATGGTGTCTAGGGAAGCGACAATAAATTGGTTCTTACCCTGTATCAAAAAAACGTATTGAGTCACTGTGGTTTGGGTACTTTGTGTTGTTCACTATTGATATTAGGTCTAGCCCTCACCATATAAAGGACCTAACCCCTTTTGTTCCCAATTTCTCATGTGTACAGCATTAGAGCCTATGCACAGCTGCTCCTTAAGACTCTTTTTTATTAAAAACAGTTTCCCTTATTGCCGTTACATCAGTGTGCCACCTAAGTGAACTGCAAGCATAGTCGGACAACTTCTCTCTCGCATCGTCTTTCAGGACAGGAGAAGGACATAAGCAGCTTTCCTGCCTAAAGTTGTACCACCCTTCCATGTTGGCCAGTTGGTCCCTCTGCCACTGTTTTAAGCTTCACCTCACTCCTCAAAGGAGTGGGAGAGATTTCATCAGCTAGATCTGAGTTGGGCAGTAAGGTTTTTAAATTGACAGCATGAAAAGGCAGGTAGATGTCCAGCTTCTCTTTGTGTTTTCAGGTGCAGAGAAAGGTAAGGCGTTACAAGAGAGGACCCTGTCAAGGTGGATAGTCCTCTATCAAGATTTGCCAAGCATGTGCCCAAAAGCAGTAGCCTGAGGGTCTGAGAGCTCATTTCACCAGGCTCAAGGATGCTGAAAGGTACTGGCATGAGGGGCATCTTTTCTTGAAATCTCCAAGGCTGCGATGTGGGTATTGGTACATATATCCATGAATGACTACTGACTTGACAGTCAGATCCGGTAGCAATGTTACTTTACCCAGTTTGTTCTACAATACCTTTTGGTCTACGATCACTCCTTAGACCCTTAGCCTCTGGAAGGTAATACTGTACTATCTAATCTAAAGGTGAAGAATCTGCAGTTAGAGGTATCCATCAGGTGAACAAGTTACTTTCGTTTGGTGACATTCTTTATTGTGGATACTCTATCTAACCGCAGATTCCTCACTAGCCTTCTTGTCCCCATTATTGTCCCCATTATTATTATGGCTTTATTGTCACTCTGCTTGACTTGTTTTTTACTCGTTGTCTTGTTTGGGTTTTCCATTCTCATTTGTTTTTGCTTGTCACCTAAAGCATTGTATCTTTACTTGTGTCCTTCCACCACTCACTTTTCAGGTACAAAAGTTTTCATTTTGATGAAGCACTACATGAGAGGGCATGTGTTTTTCAGTTGTCTTCATCGTGCACTTCTCTTCCCCCCTCTGCCATGATCTGTGTTGCTCTCTGTTACACGTGTGATTCTCCTCCAAGCCCCACCACGCTGGGTTTGCCCTCGTGTTCTTCTTCCCTGTTTTGCTTTGTTTTGGTTGTGGGTCCTCTTTAACATCTAAAAAGGTCCCAAATTAAAGATCGGCACACTGTTGGGAACAAATGATTCAGCGTTCTGCACTTTGAGGAACAGTATGAGACAGATGAATGAAACTAATGTCAGTGCGAAGGGTTGGTGCTTATAACCGCCTGCATCCGGTCACTTTCAGGGTTGTACAGGGTCACCAAGGAGCCACAATAACCCCACCTACAGATGTGTGGGAGCACTGCTTAACAAAAATCTCCAGATCCAGTCTGGAACCTGGGGATATTCTAAAGGTGAGGAATCGACAGGTATATAGAGTATACACATCACAAAGGGCATTACTGCAGATAAGTAACACGTTTGTTTTGTTACAAGGGGATGGAGAATCCCATATCTCTGCTGTTTATCAGTAAGATAGAAATAGTATTTCATGTAGCTGAGTGGGCCTAGAATTATTACACATCAGTTTTGCTTGGTAACCATCTTCCTACCTGCAGACTTTCCACCACTTGTTGCCCAAATATTCTCTGACATCTCAGTTGTCCCTTAGACTCCTATCTGTAGCTTTAGTCTAGACATTTCTACTTACTACACTGAGAGTCTCAACTTGTTCACCAATAAAATGAAATCTCTGGGGCAGAGGAGAACACTCCTGGGAAGGCAAATAAACACAGCACAGAGAGCACTGGGTAGCCACGTATACACTTGCATTAACATCATGTTTAAATTACATTCTTTCGTCTTCCATGAGTACTACACCTCATTTATAATTTTATGTATTGTGCTGGTTGTTTATCTCTCCAAACTGTTTATTAACATTATGTTGTTTTCATACAGGTCACCTACCGCCAATTGAAATTTGTAGTTTCTACCTCTTCTACCTCTTCACATTATTGAGGTACAAACATTTCACTCGTTCCACTCTCGGGTGAGGAAACCTTGCACAACCTTGAACAACATTTGTTGGAGGTATTATTTTTTCACTTGCCTATTTCCACAATGCAAAGAGAGAGGAATTTCAGAGGCCTTTTTACCGAGCGCCTATAAATAAAATACATCTGTTAAGAGTCTAGTGGCTTAGTGGACTAATGTGCCCCCTGTAGGGCCTGAGTGCGGCCTTATGGCCAGAGGTTCAAATCCCAGGGGGTCCAGTCAGCTTTTCACCCTTCTGAGGTTAATAAAATTAGTACTATTCAGTTGGGTAACAATAAACATATGTTATTCAGTGCCAGATACCCTTGGGTGAACGTGCACTTTATAAAAACAGAAGTTATGTTGTTATGACTGTGTCTGTAGCTAACCTGATTGCGTGTCAGTTTGAATCATTCTGATCAAGGGAAAGTTACATTTGCCTGCCTTTTGTTTCTTTCTCAGACAAACGCACCATCTTTGCGGCTTGCTCTGTTGTTGGATTTACATCCTGTAGCAGTTTCCCTGGTTTAGTGGGAAGCTGCAGTTGGGCAATTGCCCACAGGACACCCAGTGGTACGACAAAATGTGGGAACGCTTTGTCAACCTTCCTGTGTTATTGGGCATGCCACTACCAGCCTATAAGTTTAGCACCTATTTTAAGAAATCTATGTGTCTTATTTATACCCCCTGCATGGGTTTTAAGTCTTGCACTAGACAGCTTTTAGCTGTCTTTGGTTGAAAACCTCTTGTGGACCATACCAACAACTTACAGTGGGTTAGAGCCCGCCCATTGCCTGCCATTGGTTAGTTTCATTCTCACTCTCATTTACTTACTTTAAAATCAGTGGCGTGCCATCCTCTTCTCGTATTTTTTCCTCCCCTGATGCAAAGCCTCTTTAGCATTCTTTAGATTGGATGACTTGTAATCCTTCACTGCTCAATTTTAGGGATCAAGGGGCATATTATCAAGGGGGTTTATCTCCGCTTTTTTGGCTTTAAAAGTCAAGAAAGCGGACATAAAATTATCTACCTATTACCTAGCTGTCGCTAACACAAGTTAGAGACAGCTAGTAGGAGATAGCTACCATCTTGGGCCCCACTTTGCATGTCAGTGATATTTATCACTAATGACATGCAAAGTGGGCGTGCCAAGATGTTAGCGACTGGAAACAGTCGCTAACATCGCTATCTCCTATTACCAACTTTTGGAGATATTCGCGCTAAGTGTGAATATCTCCAAAAGCTAACACCTGGCCTGAGCAGTTCTTAGCCATGTTATCCAATGGGAGGTGGATAACATGGCTAAGAGCATTAGCTCGGTAATGCATGAATATCGCTGACTTTTTGTGTCCTTCCACCACTCACTTTTCAGGTACAAAAGTTTTCATTTTGATGAAGCACTACATGAGAGGGCATGTATTTTTCAGTTGTCTTCATCGTGCACTTCTCTTCCCCCTCTGCCATGATCTGTGTTGCTCTCTGTTACACGTGTGATTCTCCTCCAAGCCCCACCGCGCTGGGTTTGCCCTCGTGTTCCTCTTCCCTGTTTTGCTTTCTTGGTCGTGTGCTTTTCACTCGAGTGCTGCTCCTCCCAGTCCCTGTTGCTGTCACAACTCTCCCCCTCCCCATTGCTGCCCCTACCCACACCGCAGCCTTTATTTAGCTATTTATTTTTCAGCTGACCAGTAGGCAAACCGGTGATAGCTTAGCCACTTTAAAAACATATTTTTCTACTTCAAATTATTTTTTCTTTTTACAGATCCATTAAGGAACAGTTAATAAATAAATGCTGGCAGCCGGATTTTGTTGGTGCACATGAGTAATAGAACATTCATCATAACTGTATTCTACTTTTTTCTTTTTTCTAGCTTTTTAACATGCTGCACATCAGCTTGCTGATGCATTACAAAATGGTTGAACGGCAGTGTAAAAGCCATTGGGTCCAAAGGGCGCAACCTATTGGCTTTGCCAATACTTATGTTTTTGCTTTCAGCTCGCAGGGAGAGTGCATATGCTTTCTAGCTCTCTCCCTTGTATTTTGCTTCCTTCAATTACTGGGCCCCATTCGCTTCATGTTGCGCCCTCACCTTTACCCCTCAGGTTTCCACTGCCTATTTCATCCCTCCCTTTCTTTTTAATTTGTTTTGGCCTCTCTATGGGCCTAGCATCAAGTGCCTTTGTTGCTCCCTTTCCCCCTACTTCCTCACGCCATTGCTTCTCCCGCCTGCTTGATTTGTTTCCAATCGATCTGCAATTTAAAAGTTCTCAAATGCAGCTAAAATTATTCTCTTTTTTTAAATACACATTCAAATGACTTCTGCTATCTTAAATCGGTTAAAAAAATTGAAAAATTGCACTGGCATGTTTGCCTCAGTGCTTCTGTGCACGCAAGCTATGGACATCATTTAGATACTGCCAGGGGTTGCAGCTGCGACACTTGGCTTGTCTTCTTCCACCTCTGGACTCAGAGACAGCAAAATCAATGCAGAGAACACCGGGTCTTTATGGGCATTGGTGCTTCAACCTCCTTTTTTTGTCCATTTTTAAAAATAATTATTCTATTAGTGAATGTTAATCATTATTAGTGAAATCAAAATGGAGCCTTTCGCTGATAGCTGAAGTAAGTAAATAATTATTCTAATGTATGTTGGTTTTGCATGCTTCACGAGTGAGAGTGTGTTTGTGTGTGAGAGACAACATGCATATGTGTGAGTGAAAGTGAATCAGAGTCAATAACAGGTATAGTGAGTAAAAATGAGTGAGATTTAGTTTCAGTACATGAGCATGAATAAGAGTGATGGCAAGTGGGAGTGGGTAAGTGAGAATGAATAAGAATGAATATGAAGGGATGTAAGTGATCGTGAGTGAGAATGAGTGACAGTGAATGTAAGTGTGAGTGAGAATGAATGGATTAAGTGAATGGGGATAGGTGAGAATGAGTTAGAGTGAGTTCAAGTGAATGTGAGTAGGTATGAGTAAGAGAGAATGTGGGAAAGAGTGAGTGTGAATAAATGAGAATGAGCAGTGAGTGAGAATAAGGGAGTATATGTTTGTTAATGTAGAAATGAGAGTAAGAGTCTGTGCAAGTGTGAGTGAAAAAGTATGATTGAATCAGAGGAAGACCGAGTGAGTGCGAATAAGTGAGTGAGACAGAGTAAAAGTGAATGCAAAAGAGCAAGTGAGAATTGAATGAGTGCATGTGAATGCAAATGATAAAGTGAGAGCAAGTGAGAATGAGTGAGAGTGGGTGAATGTAATTGAGCATGAGTAAGAAATTATCAAGCAGAATTCCCAGTGATTTCGTGGAGTCAATGAGGTGTGGTGTGCAGTTGAGTGCGGTGAGATTAAAGAGATATTTCACAACAGTGGGGGTTTGCCTAGCCGGTGCAATGAGGAGGAATTCCGTCTTGAGGGCGTTTAGTTTGAGGTGGTTGGAGGTAAGCCAGTTAAGGGTTTTGAGCAGGGTTCCGTTGAGAGCATTGATGTCTTTGGGGGAGGAAATGTTCATGTATAGTTGGGTGTCATCAGCGTACATGTGATATTGGTAGTTTGAGGCTTTAAGAATTACCGTCAGTGGTTCCAGGAAAAGGTTAAAAAGCGTGGGGGGGAGTGAGGACCCTTGTGGAACACCTAGCACGCAGGGTCTGGGGTTGGATAGAGTCCGATTGGATTTGACTCTTTGAGGTCTATTGTTGAGAAAAGAGACAAACCATTTAAGGACCGTGCCAGATAGTCCCATTCTGCATTCAAGGAGTTGGAGAAGATTGTCATGCTTGACAGTGTCGAATGCAGATGAGAGATCAAGAAGAATTAGTAGGCAGGCCTCATTCAGGTCCAGTAAATTGAGAGTCATCCACTATGTGAGTGATGGCCGTTTCGGTACAGTGGCCAGTGCGGAAACCCGATTGGAATTGGTTGAGGAGCTGGAATTGTTCAATGTGTCTGCGCAGTTGTTCATGAACACATTTCTCCAGTAGTTTAGCCGGGGTAGGAATGTTTGTGATTGGTCTGTAATTATTCAGGTCTTCTGGGTCAGCCAAGGGTTTTTTAAGGATGGGGAGCACTAGGCCCTCCTTCAGGCAGTCCGGGATCTCGCCCTGACGGAGAGAGGTGTTTATGATCTTGGACCAGAGCGGTGCTAATGAGCCTATCATTTCTTTAAAGAAGTTGGGGGGGATGGGGTCATTGAAGTGGTTTGAGGGTTTAATGGTCGAGAGAGTGTTGAGGATGGTAATGTCATCGAGGGGTGTGAATTGACTCCAAGAGGCATTGTTTTTGGGAGAGCAAGCATACTGGCTGAGGGGGGGCGTGGAGAGGGAGGAGGCAGGAGGGGGTGAGAGTAAGAGTGTAGCAGACCTTAGATCAGATTCGATCTTGTTCGACTTTTCTAGGAAGAAGCCAGCAACTGCTTCGCAATTTGGCTGCAGGTGCGCTAATTGCTGAGATTGGGCAGGTGCGTTGTTGGATTGTGTTTTAAACAGCTCAAATAGTCGTTTTAGGCGATTTCTTGCTTTTTCAAGTTGGGATTTGAAGAAGGAAAGTTTTGTGGTTCTAATGAGTTTGTTGTATCTTCTTCTTATGAGTCTTAGGATTTTTATAAGTTCCGTGGAGGGAGTGGATCTCCAAGTGCGTTCAGCTGGTCTAAGGCTGCGTTTCGGTAGTTTGAACCAAGGGGCGTGGCTTGGCGCCCGGCGAGGACGGCAGCTCTGATGTGAGCGCTCCGGGTCGGCAGGGGATTTCGCTGCTTTTTCTCAACTCCCGGCGCCTGCAAACCTCATTTTCCCCAACCGAAACTCCAGGACAACATCGTGTTCCTAACTGAAGCAGCACCTGAGCAGCGGAATGTACGTTTTCTTCAACTTTTTGGCGGACGCGACTCTCTGATAGACACGACCGCCATTTTGTCTCCTCACAGCGCACGCTACGGAGCATCCGCTCGCAGATCATGCTTGCCTACCACGAAGCTTCACTTTAATCCAACTGTTCCTGGTGAGCCACTGCCTTCAGCTATGTAACACTGCTGCTTGTTTTTGAAGAACGCTGTTTTTTCTTGTCAGTATTATCCGCGTTTTGAGACAGTATGATAATGGCGGCCATTTTGTGTCATTGAGCTTTCCTCACACAACCTGCATACTGCGTACCTTTCTTCAATTGAGAATTCCTGAGCTTATTTTGGAATATTAACGAGCACGTACTGCTTATCATCAGACTTTCTTCATCTCCATAATAACTCTTTTTATGGAACGGAGGGCAATCACTCGCACTCCCAAGGCTCCGCGCCGTGTGTTCATCAAAAACTCGAAGGTCTTCTCTGCATTGGCGCACCTTGAGGCCTCCCAAGAGCTCGACACCCAGATGTCACAGTCCAGTATGGAACGGCCTGTTCAACCTCCAGGGAAAGTGACCTCGAAATGCCTCAAAAAAGACCCTCCGTCACCAACTGGATCCACATCAGCTGTCTCCATGGAGTTATTATTGGAAGAGATTCGTGCCCTTAAACCATTCATGGAAGAGACTAACTCTAAATTGCAGGTTCTCACTGATAATTGGTCTCAGATGGATGCCAGAGTAACCACTGTAGAGAAGTCTCTCACATCTCTTCAAGAATCATCTTCCAAAGTATCACATATGCAGTCTCAGATTTCGTCTCTCCAAAAACAAGTTGAAGAATTGGAGAACCGAAACAGGCGCAATAACCTTCGTCTCTATGGCCTGGCGGAGAACTGTAAGGGGACTGACCCTATTGCCTTTTTCCAATCATTTCTGCCCAAGCTTCTTCATCTGCCTGAAGGCACTACGCTTAATATCCAGCGTGCGCATAAGCTAGGTCGCCTTCCCACTACTTCTTCCCCCTCTTCACAGCCAAGAGGTGTCATCATGTACTTTTTAGAATATACTGACCTACTCAAGGTCATATCAGCGGCCCGTGCCTCACCTCGTTTGCAATGGTCGGGCTCCAACCTTTTCTTTGCGCAGGATTACGCAAGGGCCACAGCCAGTCGCCGCAAGGCCTTTTTGGATATGCGACCAGAACTTCGTGCCATTGGAGCCAGATACGGCCTTTTCCACCCTTGCCTATTTCGAGTGACTTACAACAACAAGACAACGACTTACGAGGATCCTGTTCGTCTCCGAAGTTTTTTGAACGCAACTCAAGCTTCTGATATGGACTTTTCTAGCTCTTCGTCAGCTTTCCCGCCATGATTTCTGCGTGACGCAGCATTGAAGTTTCAACTAATCTGCATGTTTATTGTGCATTGTTGACTGTATTACTGTTTGTTTATACCACGTTTTTCAGCGACTTCAGTTTTTATGTTCTCCCCCTCACTCTTCGTTATTTTTCTTGTACCCCTGTTGGTTGGTTAAGTATTGCTCACTACTATTTTTCATACACCTTCTTATCATTTATTGTTGTTTTGTTCTCATCCTCTTTCATTCGTCTCACTCATTATTGTTTCTCCTCCCTTTTCCTTGCAGGTTTTACAACACGTATGGCGTCTTTCCCCCGACTTGTTGGTCCGTTTGCTTTGGACGTTTGCTTCCTCTGCCTGGTGCTCCCCCCTCATCCATTCTCTCTCGTATCTTCCCCCGGGTGATCAACCCTCCCCATCTCTACCCTCCGTAAGTATGTTCTCCCTTTCCTCCCGATTGTTCGCTTTCCTTCTTGTATCTTTCTCACTTTTAAGTTCACCAATTTCCCTTGCTTCACAGGTGTCTTCCTCTCTTGTTTTTCGACTACTCTTCAACTACCGACTTCCTCTCATCATCCTTACTATTTCTTGGACTACCTTCTCATATTTTTCATATCAACTGTTTCCATTTTTCTCTCCCTCAACCTATTTCCTCTTTCCTCATCCTCTTGCTCACTATTATACTGCATTGACTCTTATCGACTCTTTTATTTTCCTTGTTTTTTCTACCCCCATGGGTCTCTTTTGCACCTCTTTTTTTTTTTCCTCTGATTCTTTCCTCATTTCTGATATGGTATGTCTCTGAAAGTAATCACATGGAATGTTAAGGGCATCAACTCTCCTATCAAACGACAAAGAATTTTATCTCACCTTTCACGTTTGAATGTGGACATTGCTTTTTTACAAGAAACCCATTTATCTGCTGAAGAATCTGTTAAATTGAAAAGAAGCTGGGTGGGTGATGTTTACTATTCTCCTGGGGACGGCAAACGCAATGGTGTGGCCATTTTATGTCATAAAGCTCTTTCCCATTCCCTGCTCGCTCAGGAATCGGATGCTGATGGCCGATGGACGTATGCTAAACTCTCTATCAAGAATGTTCTAATTTCTCTTCTAAATGTTTATGCCCCTACCACTGGTGATCCCACTTTTTGGCATTCATTTTCCCAGCACATTACCAGATTTATTGATGATAATTTTATACTGGCAGGTGATTGCAATCAACCCCTAGATCCCTTTCTAGATAGAAACTCCAAGGCGCACTTCATCCCCAACAAATCTCATAAATCCTTCTCTCAAACTATTTCCCAACATAAACTCACTGACGCTTGGCGTCTTTGTAACCCAGAACTCCAGGAATTTACTTTTTATTCTCCATGCCATCATTCCAATCCTGAATCGACTACATTTTTGTTACCCACAACATTGTCCAAACTCTCACCCATGCAGAAATTGGTCCAATTTTACTTTCTGACCATGCCCCCACATTAGTTCAATTGGACATCTTACCCAAATCAGTAGGTCCTAAACGCTGGCGTTTCAATAACTCTCTCCTTCTAGACCCTAAATTTACTACCTCCTTCACTTCCTTCTCCCATGAATTTTTCTCCTTAAACGACAATTCCCCTGTCCCCAAACACACCATTTGGGATGCCTTTAAAGTGGCAGCAAGAGATTTCATCATTGGCTTTGTTGCTAAAAAACGCAGAGCTGCTCGCGACTTCACTAAGGCTATCCTTCTGGATATTAAGAAATTGGAGCATTCTTATTTTACTTCCCACTCACAGCAAACTCTAACCGCTTTGGTTAGTGCTAAAATGAAATTCAACAACAAATCTACGGACGATGCATCCTTGTATTTATTAAAATCAAGTGCCAAATTCTATGGGGGCAAAAATAAGGCTGGCAAGATCTTAGCTAATTATTTAAAGGTTAAACACAATAAATTAAACATTGAATTAATCTACGCCGCCGATTCGAACCTTAAACATACAGACGCAGACATCCTCACTGAATTCTCTACCTTTTACAAGACCCTATACTCTTCTGAAACTCAGCCTTCTTCTCACTCTCTAGACACATTTTTCTCCACTATTCAAAAACCACCTCACTTTCCACTTGACCTTTCTCACTTAGAACTTGATATATCCCAACAAGAACTACTCAAAGCAATTCAAACCCTCCAAAAAGACAAAGCCCCTGGGCCGGACGGCTTCATGGTAGAATTTTTTCTCCACTTTTCAAAGCTTCTTATCCCCAGACTCCATTCCCTTCTTGGCACTTTTCTCTCCTTGGGTTCCTCCTCAGGCTCTTTTTCAGATGCTCATATTTGCCTCATACCCAAGGAGGGGAAGGATCCTCAATACTGCAAAAATTATAGGCCAATTTCTTTGGTCAATATTGACTATAAAATATTTGCAAAGTCTCTTGCGGCACGCCTCGATCTTCTTCTTCCTGATCTTTTGGGAGAGGAACAGTCGGGCTTTGTCAAAGGTCGCTTCATCACAGATAACACCAGGCTCCTCTTCAACATTCTCTCTAAATCTCGCCTTTTACCCCATCCCCTTGCGGCCATTACCCTGGATGCTGAAAAGGCGTTTGATAGGGTCGAATGGACCTATCTATTTCACACCCTCCGTTGGTTCGGTTTTGGTCCTGTTTTTATATCCTTAATTTCGCTACTTTATTCTAACCCACGTGCAGCGGTTTGTGCCAATGGTCAAATATCTTCTTTTTTTGTTTTAAAAAGAGGTGTTCGCCAAGGCTGCCCCTTATCCCCCTTTCTCTTTAATTTGACCTTAGAACCCTTCCTCTCCAAGCTCCGTCAAAACCCCTCCATCCAAGGTTTCCAACTGTCAGACTCCCACATCAAACTAGCCGCTTATGCGGATGACATTTTGCTATTTGTTTCCAACCCCTCTGTTTCAATTCCCGCCTTTCTCACTGAAGTCCACGCCTATTCCCAAATATCTGGCTATAAACTCAATAACGATAAATGTGAGATCCTCCCCTTAACTAAATTCACATTCAAACCCGACTTTGCCGCCTCTAATTTCACGTGGAAACCCTCCAATATCAAGTACCTTGGAATGCACATTACCCCTACCATCCCAGACACTGTTTCTTTGTGCATGTCCAAATGCATTCAAAAATTAACGGATCTCACATCCAAGTGGCATCCTCTTTACCTATCCTGGTGGGGTCGCCTCGACACTATTAAAATGATGTTGTCTCCCATTGTCCTTTACACCCTCTCCAATATTCCGGTCCCTGTCCCCTCCAAATTTTTCAAACGGATCAACTCTATTCTAACATCCTTTCTGTGGCATAAAAAGAAACCACGAATGTCTCTAGCATGTCTGATTCGTCCTAAATCAGAAGGTGGGGTTAACTTTCCTGACTTCCCAGCATACCATAAAGCGTTCCAACTGCGGCAAGCCTCTCTTTGGTTACAAGACCCTGATACCCCATGTCCTCTTTGGACTAAATTTGAACGCCTCCTTCTCTCTCCCTTCTCCTTTGCTGAATACCTCTCCTTCTCTTGCAAACCCGCCTCTATCTCTACTCCAATTCATAAATTTACTACTAAATTACTCCTATCTTCCACTCACTCCCCTCCCACAACCATTGCTGATTTCCTCTCCTCCCCCATATGGCATAACACTTCCTTACTCATCCGCAACAGACCCTTTTTTTGGAAATCTTGGCATACTCGAGGTCTGCAGTGGATTTCCCAACTCTTTTCTCACTCCTCTTTCTTATCTTTTGACATCCTTCGCTCCCTCTATGACTTACCCACTTCCTTTGCACGCAAATATCAATTGCTTAAAAATTCAGTCCTCCCGAAATACAATGACCTCTCTCAGCCCGGCCCTCCTACTGCTTCATCCACTCTCACCTCCTCACTTCATTCCTTTTTACGCACTACACCAAAGGCTGCTGCTATTTACAAGTACCTCCACGTTGGTGAGACTCCAAGACCTAAATCTAAAGTGGAGGATTCCTGGGAGCATGATTTGTCTGTCTCCTGGTCAGTTTCCTTTTGGGACAAAATCTGGACCAAGCTTCGCAAATCTTCAAGAGCAGCAACCCTCACACAGGACTCTGTTTTATATTTACAATAGACTCCTCTTCACACCCTTTGACCTTCACAAACGCTTTCCTAACACTCCCCACACATGCTGGTCTTGTTCATCACCACAAGCTAATTTATTTCACATGTTATTTTTATGCACTCATGTTCGTAGTTTTTGGTTACAGGTTTGGGCTCAAATTAATTTAATTTTCCACACTTCTATCCCTTTTTCCCGCACACATATTTTCATGGGTAGCCTCTCCCCTTGCTGGGACAACGTTGACCTAAAACCTCAGATTGTTGACCTATTACTTGCCGCTGCCTTTCAACAAATAACGGTCAACTGGAAAGACTTCTCCAAAGTTTCCTTTAAGGCGTGGTGGTTTAATGTTTGCCACAACCATAGACTTGACACTGCTCATGTCTTTCCAGCATGTATGGCTACTAAACGCGTGGACTTATGGACTCCCGTCACGCTTTACTTGGACTCATGTAGTAAACGCTTGTTTCACCCTCCGCCTCCACAACAGGAAGTTCCTAAACCTCCTTAACAGCTCGATACATTCCACTTATCCTTCATTGTACCATTTTTTTAATCCTTTCCAATGTTCTCATGCTTCTCATATTTTATGCTTACCGTGTTTCCTCTTTACCTTTTCTTTTATCTTGTACCCAGAATTCTTCTATTATGATGTTTGCACTTGTATGATTATTTTATTCTGCTTAGAGTCTTTAAGTTGATATCCCACTGTACTTCGTTTTGACACCTGGTTCTCTCATTTGTTGCTACCAAATAAAATTTTCTTGAACTTAAAAAAAAAGGTTGTTTGAACCAAGGTTTGGAATCCTTGATGGGTATTCTTTTTAGTTCCGGGGGGCCATAGCATTCAGTGCAGACTGTATGGCATTGTTATAGTGCTCAGTGAGGTCGTGCACATTGGTCATGTTTGCAGGTTGTGGATGGGAGTCATTACAGTGCGTTATGAGATCATTAGCACTAGTGTTGAGAAGCGATCTTTTCCAGTGTTTTAATTTTAGTGGTTGTGATATATTAGGAATCCAGCATTCAAGGATAAGGAAGTTGATATAGTGATGGTCCGACCAGTCACAGGGAAGAATAGATTAGAGATGAATGGTGTTGGGGTTGGAAATGATTAGATCAAATGTCGAGCCTAAGTTGTGTGTGGGGTTGACGCTTAATAGAGATAGAGAGAGGTCTGTTAGGAAGTTCTTGAGAGTGTTAACCGCCTGATCATGCAGGTCATTCCAGTGGAGGTTGAAGTCAGTGGAGGTTGTGGGTAGTGACGGCCCAGGTTGGAGGAGAAGGTTTCCATAGTTTGTTCAATTAGAGGGAGGTTATCACCAGGGGGGTGGTAGAAGATGTGAAGGAAGCATAAGGGTTTGTGTGTACTAGTGATGTCTATTCCTAAGTATTCACAGGAAGAGAGATTAGCTGAGGAGGATTGTTTTGATGTGAGAGAGTTGCGGAAAATGCAGGCCATGCCACCTCCTATTTTCTTGACGCGGTCTAGTCTGATAATGTTGTGGCTGGGAGGGACTAGTATGTCGAGGATATGGCGAGAGGAGTCTTTGAGCCAGGTTTCTGTGAGGACAAGGAGGTCCAGTTCTTGGGCAAGGATGAGTTCTGCAAGGTCTGCAGCATGTTTAACCGCTGACCTGCAGTTTAGTAACATGCAGTTCAGGTGAGGTTTGTGCAGGCTATCAGTGAGCGGTGGGTGTGTGAAGGGGATCTGCATGAGATTATTGATGTTTAGGGCATTGGTGTTGAGTCTGGGTGCCTTGTAAGGGTTAGGTGTGATGCTTCAGATGGGTTCTGAAGAACATTGCTTAGGACCGTTCGAGCTGGGGGCAGGTAGTGGGGCAGTATGTGCTGATCTAAAAAAGGACTTAGGTGAGTGAATGCGGAGAGGTGTATGATCTGAGCAGGGAGATAATATCTGGTTCATAAAGAGGATTCAGGGACCTGGAGGGTATAGATGGGGCATTCGGGTAGGGGGTGGTGTTCCAATTCTGGACTGAGAGAGTATCTGGTACTGAGAGAGGATTCATGTTCCTGGAGGTTCTAGCTGGGGCGTTAGTATAGGGGTTGGCATTCCAGTTCTGTACTGGGTGTTTCAACTGAATCCTATGCGGGGTCTTTTTTTCATGTATCTTGGGATTTTGAGGTGAGGAGCCATTTTAGAGTGGAGGTTCCTTTGTTGAATGTGTTTGGTGATTTTATTCCTGATGAAGAGTGGTCCCATTCTAAGTATTGCTTTGTGGGTGATACAAAGCAGCTTGAACGTGGATCTTCTGGCTACCTTAACCAATGCAGGGCTTTCAAGGCAGGTGAGATGTGGTCTCACGATTTGATATGCAAGAGTAGTCTGGCAGCAGAGTTCTGAATCCGGTGTAGTCTTTTCATGGTCGTTAAAGGGGATCCGCGGTAGAGGCTATTGGCGTAATCAAGTTTAGACAGAACAAGAGAGATGATAGCTTGGACCATGTGTTGAAATCCCAAATTAGGGAAAATTTGTTGCAGCGTTTTTATAGTGACAAAGCTTGATCTTGTTGGTTTGTCCACTTGGGCATTCATCTATAGCTTGGAGTCCATGGTCATTCTGAGGTTTCTTCCTTCCTTCCATACTTTAGGTGGTGATCCCAGTTCATCAGGCCAGGCGGCAAGCGGGTCATAATGTTTCCAATCGCCACACGTGAGTATTTCCTCTTTGGAAGCATTCAATTAGAGGTGGCTCCAAGTCATCCACTGAACCATGGCTCTGAGACAACTGAAAATTGGGGAGTTTCCAAAGTCTTTTGGGAATCCCAGTTGAAGGAGTATTAATGTGTTATCTGCATAGTTATAGCATGTGAGGTGAAATTGATTGATCAGAACTAGTAATGACTTTATGTAGACATTAAAAAGCATGGGCGAGATGATAGAGCCTTGAGGGACCCCTGATCATGGGAGGTAGATTTAGGGTAGGAACCCATTAAAAACTGCTGGAACTAGTGTTGCTCCCTCACAGTGTCTGTTTTCGTGAATAACAGAAACATATTGTTGCATTTCAAATTAGTATAAAACATATACTACATATTGGTGTTCCTATTCTTTTTTTTACCTGGCCTGGCAACTTTACTATTGGAGCCCAACCAAGTCTGATTTGTATATGGTTGCTCCCCATCTAGAGTGGCAAAATGATCAAAAATATGTGGAACGAACTACATCTGAGTAGTTGCTGATCCTTTTTACGCATATTTTATTGCTATTTTGACAAAATACAATGTTGAAGTTCAAACTAAACTTCTACTCCCACACCCCAACATGTGCATCATTGTTCATGAACATACGTGACTTCTACATAATTGTTCTTTACCAAAAGAACAAGTCTAAATATATGCACAAGTTTCACAAACACTTACAGATTCTGTCGCTGTAACGCCCTTTGTGCCTTCTGGACTGTAATGCAACTTATGTTCCTTTTCTATTTCGCATAGACTGATAGTGTTAGGACGGATTTTCAACTTCAGGGCCTGGCCTTTGTGATGATTACACTTCCATGCTCATGGCAGTGAAGCATGCCAGCATGGAAAGAGTACATATAATATAAATGCTCTTGCATGTAGCCTGGCTTTACAACCAATCCCGCCTCTTTTCAAATATAGATTTTCATTCTCTGTAACAGAAGCGCTTTTCGTCATTGAACAGTAAACCTGGCCCGTTTTCAGTTCTGTTAATGGGGATCAACCTGATATTATTTGTTTTACTAAAATTAATTATTTTCCTGATTGCTGTGCTTGTGAGCTTCTTCCAATGTTAATTACAAATAACAATAGTTCTATCAGAGATTAGACAGATTAACACTTGGGTGCAATCGGAAACAACTATTTTCGTAGGCTCAGAACCAGATTCTGCGCATATCCATGGGTAATTTGAGCTAGCTCGCACTGCTGGAGAGAAGTTCGTTTTCATGTATACTTAGGTCAGATGTACGAACGGACTGGTCACAAGAAGTTGTTGCAAATTGGGCACTTTTTTTTAGGACTGGTCTTTAATTTGGCAATGCGTCCTTTTTACAAATAGGTTGTATAAAAAATCTCCAGTCCAAAGAATGGCGGCCTGCAAGAAACTGCAGACACCCGTCCCTGTGTTTGCATTCACAAATGGGAAACTTTTTTTAAAGGAACTTGTGTACCTTAAGGAAGTGGCGGCCAGTAATTTTAGCAGTCAGGGGGTAGGCGGAAAATCACTCACGCACATACACACTCACTCACACCTATGCATTCACATATGGGTTCACACACACACATCCGTTTACTACAAATACCAAATATTCATACATACACACAAGTGTATGTATGAATGAGTGCATATTATATGCTGAAATACATCAGATTTCTTTTTGCTGAAGGCGACATGAAGACAGATAAAGGCATTCAAACTGTATTGTATTGATCCCTATGTTTCAAGCTTCTGTCAGGAAAACTTGTTCTAGAGAGAAAGTTTGGGATGAATCAATATCCAATTCTTAATGTTTGAGGAGAAGTTATAGAATGACACTAAACGTGATGGTGCTGGTTCAAATATATGTATTGGTGAAAGATGATTCTACTGCACGGATTCTGATTGGCAGAGCATGAAAGCATTGATTTGTAATGTTTTCCTGTATTAGGAAGGTTTTCTATTGTAGCAGTCTAGGGTTTCTGAGAAGAATCTACTTGAGGATAAGCTTGGCTAATACCAAATTTCACAGAAATTGGACTACAGGGCTAGACAGAATTGTCTGTTTCAGCCCATGTGACTCTGTGGAGTAGTGACACTGTCTGAAACTCTAAGAAGGTTGCCACAGGTTGATTGGTGAGCATTGCCACTCTGCCAGCTAAAAATAATAATAAATAAATGATCATCCTGAGTGCTCAAGAGTAGTCTGCACTTGTTGAAAGTACTAAAAGACTGCATTTTCTTATGCCTGCCAGCTGTGGCAGCAGGAGGCCTAGCATAAAAAGTGTGCAGTTAGGACAAGAATCCACACATCATGTGAGAGCTCTTGGCAGAGGAATCACAACCTGGGAGGACATGGCCGAGTAAATCGGGCTCGACTGTTCCAATTGGAGCTGGGTCCAGGCTGGTATGTTTGGCAAAAAATGATGGGTTGGAATGCTACCCTGAGCGATTGCCAATGGTTAGACTTATTGCAAGCATTCCTCTCATCACCTTCTTGGTTCAGGGAGGACCTTGCCTGGCAGTTTGGGCTATACTGTTCCTATTGGAGCAGGGTCAAGACTGAATTGCATATGGCTGCCTCCTAAGCGATTGCCAGGGGTTAGGCTTATTGCAAACATTCCTTCCAGCATCTTTTGTGTGATAGTATCACAACCACCAATAACTGTTCACACTGAAGTACAGGCAGCTCCTGAAGCTCTGTGTTCCACCTATAAGACTATCATAAATAATTCACATGTGGGTGCACTTTTGGCTGAACCTTGCCCTGATAAAGACATTTGCGTTCAATAGTTGGTATGTTTTAAAACTCAGAACAGAGATTGCCCAAAATGTGTATTTACATATACCATTCAGCAATAATACCCTTGACATTTCCCTTTGCTAGACCTAGTGAATGTCTTTGTTTGACTTTGACATAAATAACACAACTCATTGCTTCACAACTTGTATTTTCGTTTACTTGTTTAGAATTATTTCACTTTAAAAAGTTTAAGATACATTTACATATTGTATAATTTTTATTTTCGAATGCCTACATAGCCAGACCTAAAGTACAGTTGTTCTTCTCCATATAAAATTATTTGACCACAGAAGAAAATAGGACATTGCCTTATAAGCCCTAATTTACCATCAGCAATGTACAGTCTTCTCAGAGTCACAATGTGTTATTTTCTTAATTACTATTTGAATTCATACCCAGCAATCAATCGCAGTACATAAGACAAGACTGCGATCTGGAAAGAGATTGTTCCTGTCAGTCGTTTGTTAGCAAAATCAGTATATTACAATTTATTTGCAATTTTGAATGAAGGCAATTCGTTCTCCTCCTTCATCTCTTAAAATGTTAACCATACCATTATCTGTCAATACATGAAAAATAAAGCACAAGTTGCAAACTCTTAAAACCGGGCAGCAAAATAAAACTCCTTTCCCAGTCTACAAAATCGTTGACTTAAAGGCAACCTGCTGTGAACCTATCACAAGAAATATCAAGTCCTAACTGAAAAGCAACCTATAAACTGTTTTCATAGGATACTTCAAACTGGAACACTGAGTAAATTATGTTTAGTGTTCCACTTCCTGGCCCAAACCTGTACCCCTTTAATCCAGTATTAGTTTGATTCTGTTTCCAGATAGCAAACAGTAGCACCACCAGAGAGGAATGTCCACGCCATGAATCCAATGTTGACACCAAGCTGACAGCCCCTAATCAATGCAGGTTATACAATCATAGGTAAAGCCAGGAGGTCTGGGTGTATTGTGATAAAGCATGCAGCACTAGCACATTAATGAGTGACACACAGGAGAGGGAGTCAGCAGGAGAGGACGGAAAGGGCTTTAGATGTTAAATAGTTCCTTTGTGCAGTTCAATGCAAACATGGAGTGGGGATGGAAGGATTCACACAAAGAGCCAGTAGCATTGGGTGAGAAATAATCACCCAAAATCAAGTGCAGATTGTGCCACTATTTAAAGACAAAGTTTACATGGAAAAAAGACTGTACAGTCTTAGACAATTCTTTTAAATCTGGGCAGTGTAATTAATATTACAATCAGCTCTGATTTCTACTTTCTAAACAAGAATATTCTGTGTGGCTGGGTTAGCACCTTATCTGTGCCGCTAATTTTTCAATTGGAAGTTCTGAAAAGACTTGTAATTAATATAATTCTTCTCTCTTTCTCGGCCATGGACATTTTCCCCAATCGCTGCCAGCAGAGTACTACTTTCATCATCGAATACTTCACAATAAAGCACAGTTGCCTCCCACGAAGCCAATCCCCAGTGGATTCAAGTCCGACTCCAAGCTCAGTAGCTCCAAATGGTGATGATTTCCTTAATCCCGGGGGTAAGAACTGCCCTGAGCACTCTTGATGCACAGCAAGTGCGTGGCTCCAAGTTAATTTGAAAGTAATTCACTTAGTATTCAAGATTTCAAGAATATTTATTCATCCATGTATTTTTGAATTGGTCCAAGAAACAATGTTCATGGGTACATATTTCTTCATATGATCACATTCTTAATCAAAAATCCATAGCGATTCATGGCAAATGATTAGTTTAAGATAACATGGAAACCCCAATGCATTTCGTGCTGGTGTAGCACTTCTTCAGGGGGATATCTATACTACTATAATAAAGGAGAAACTTTCAGGCTTTGAGGCGGCTAAACTCCGGAACCACTGCGCCAATCTACACACCCGATACACCGTAGAAATCGTCAGGGTGTGTAGATTGTTATAGGCTATATAAAGTTTAAAAATAAACCTTATTTAAAAAATTTATTTTTAAAAAAAAGTAGTCCCCCCAAAGTAGCGCCGGCCGCGACGTGCGTGCTCACGTCGAGGAGCAGCGTCAGTACGGCGTCAGAGGCACGGTGGACATGGCGCGGGGGAGGAGCGGTCACGTGAGGAGCAGCGGACAGGTCAGTGGCGGTGCGACCAGCGGAGAGGCGGACATGGCACGGGGGAGGAGCGGCGGCGGACAGGCGGTGAGGAGCAGAGCGGCGAGGAGCTGTCAACTCAGGAGCGGCGGCTGAGGTAAGCAGGCGGGTGTCAGGCCAGGTGGGGGACGGGGAGTTACAAAAGGCAATGTCGGGGCAGGCAGGGGTATGGGAATGCGGGGGACGGGGACAAACCCCTCCATTGACTCAGGCGAGGGTCGGGCCAGGCGGCAGGCGGGGGTCGGTGTGGGCGGGGGCACGGGCTGCTGGGCAATGTCAGGGCAGGTGGGGGTAGGGGGAAGCCTGAAAGCTCCCGGACAAGGTCGGGACAGGCTGCTAGTTATTCTAGAAAGAAAAAATTAATCATATTGTAGGTGTCTGCTGAACAGGAACCACATAACACACACAAAATTAGTCTACGCAAAACAAGTGTGAAGAAGATACAGGTGAAAGAGCACCAAAGTAATGCCCCAGGATCAGAATGTAACCGACAAGAAAAAATGTTCAAACAAAGTTGAAAGGACGTGAGTATGTTGAGAATAAACGTGAACTAGCGTTAGATAGAACATAAAACGTGAAGAACACCATGAGAAATCAGAAATACTGAGGATGAATGTACAATGAATGCTGAAAAAAGGCCACAGAAATGAAGTGTATAGTAACCATTAAGATCCGATGTCAGAGGAAAGAAAGAAAGTGATGGGACCCAAGGAAATCGCGATTAAAATGTGAAAATCACCGAGTTCGAACTATCTAAACATTCAAAACAAAGTGAAACCGTCTCATCAAAAAAGACGGAAGAACCGCCACCAAAATCACGGGAACACCGAGAATGAAGGAGAACTTACCCGTCACCAAGAACGGGCATGTACTACAGAGGTATGTCCGAGTCAGAACCCGGAAGACGCCGAGTCTGCGCACAGGCTACCACATAAACAGGAATACAAAAATAGAGATAGGACTCTAGGTAGCGTGGCAAAGAAAGAAAATCGAGTGTGAAGTAGGACTCAAACAGTAGAAAATGTGATCTCAAAACGTAAACAAGTAGAAATGCATAAGACTGATAGATGAAAAAAGGAAAAAACAGAAGTAATATAAAATCGCTGGGTAACGAAAAAGTAAACATGGAATGAGCTCAGAAAGAATCGATCTAACAAAGAAAGAAGACAGGACAAATCAAAATATAGTACAGTGAAACAAAAGTGGTTAAGAAAAAGTAATAATGAAATGACTAAAAAAGAAAGTATTAAGCATACACAAAAGTGTAAGAAAACAAGTGAACTTAGCAAGAAAAGAATCAAAATTCTGTCATATACACAGCTATAAGATAGATCAAATGTCAAATAACAGCATGATGTAATGTTCATAGATGACAACTGAGTTCTATTCTGTCATTCAACCCCTTAGGTTGGAGAGCTTGTAAAAAGTAAATCCAATGTAGTTCCCATTGTAGCAAATGTTTATTATTGTCTCTATGGGGAACCTTGTTGGCAATCTCCAAAATTAAATATCGAATTTGACTGGGGTTGTGAGATTGAGAAACAAAATGTGCGGCCAAACATGACTTCATGGTCTTGGTCCGAATGTTACTTCGATGTTCGTTGAGTCTAATTTTGATTTTCCGTTTTTTTTTCCCACATATGGGAGGCCACACAGGCATTTTATCATATATACAACGTTGGCAGAATCACAAGTAGCATTTACTTGTAAGTGGATGGGTGTACCTTTCGAAGGGTGGTTGAGTGTCGGTCCAGGTATGATGCTGTTACAATGTCCACAATTGTGACAGGGGATGGTCCCCTTGTAAGTAGTTGTGATTCTCAAGGTAGGTTGTTTAACCAAAGATTGTATATTTCTGGAGCATTGGTACGTAAAAATGGGCGCTTTCTCAAAAATGTTATAAAAATCTTTTTCTAGATTCAGCATTGGCCAGTGCTTGCGAATCACCTCTTTGATTTTCTTGGATTGTAAAGAGAATTTAGATACAAAGACGGAACGATTCTCATCCTCAGGATTTGAAATTTTAGCTTTCAGTAGATCTTCTCTGTTAAGGGACATGGCTCTTTCTTCAGCAGTTTTAATCCATTGATTGGGATAACCTCGTTGTTGGAATTTTAACATGATTTTGTGACTGTCCTTTAAGTATAGTTCCTCAGTTGAAGCTATTCTTTTTGCACGTAGTAGTTGAGAGTAGGGTAAGTGACGTTTCAATCTGGGTTGATGGAAACTACGAAAATGTAAATAGTTATTGCGATCAGTTTCTTTGGTGTGTATAGATGTGATGAACCGGTTGTTGACAAATTTGATGTGAACATCCAGAAATGATATTTCAGTTGTACTGAGAATGTGGGTGAACTGGATTCGGTCATTAATGCCATTAAGATTGAGAATTGCATTATTCAGTTGAGTTTCAGTACCCTTCCAAATTAGAAAGATATCGTCAATATAACGATAGTATGAACACAAGAATGGATCCCAGTTTTCATTCTTCAAGATATGTTGACTTTCAAAATCATACATAAACAAGTTCGCATATGCTGGAGCAGCACAGTTGCCCATGGTTACTCCAGACAGCTGAAGATAGTATTGGTTGTCAGAAGATTCAATCAGTGACACTTATAAAGCGCGCTACATACCCGTGGGGTCTCAAGGCGCCAAGATTTGAAGTAGCTGTGATGAAGAATGAATTGCATAAGTTCAAGAATGAAAATCTGTAGATCCGTGGGTTTATTGGTTTGGAGAAGCGCAGTTTCAATAGCCTCCAGTCCGATATTGTGGGGAATGGAAGTGTAAAGGAAACTCACATCAATGGTTGTCAAGATGATGGATTGGTCTGTGGGGATGTTGATTTCATGAAGTTTTCCTCAAAAATCTGAGGTATCTTGGATATATGTAGACATGGTTTTTACACTGGGTTGAAGATGTTTGTCGATGTACAGGCCGGTGGGTTCATGAATTGAACCCCGGGTGCTGACAATTGGTCTGAAAGGGGGTTTTGTCCGGTGTTTGTGGACTTTCGGTAGTAGGTAAATGTATGGTGTCTGTGGATAGTCTTTGATAAGGAATCTTCTGTCTTTTTCCGTGATAGTATTAGCAAGAACTGCATTGTTCACTATGGTCACCAAGATGGTTTTAAATTTATTAGTAGGGTCTGAATTTATCTTCATGTACAAATATTGGTTATCAAGATGAGAATTCAAGTTTGCTGTGTAGTACCTTTTATCCAAGGTCACAATGGCGCCGCCTTTGTCTGCTTTAGAGATTGTCAATTCGTTGTTGTTGGCTAGCTGTTTCAGAGCTTGAAATTCATTCCTCGAAAGGTTGGATTTTTTGGAAACATTGGATTGGAAAATCCCATGTAGCTCACGTTGCACCACAGTTTCAAAATTATCAAGAACCTTATGGCTAATAGGAGGAATGAAGGAACTTTTTGGGCGTAGACCCATCAGGGTATTTTCTTCACCAGAATTAGTAGGAACACATATATTAGTGAAAAAATGTCTCAAACGTAGTGTTCTCATGAATTTGAAAAATGATATATTAGTGTTTAGTTCATTGGTTTGGGAGGTGGGTACAAAGTTCAAACCTTTCTGTAGGACTTGTTGTTGCGGCATAGTCAATGGATTCTGGGATACATTTATGATCAAATTCTGTGGCTCCTGGTCGATTTGGCTGGAGGTAACAAAGTGGTGTTTCCTGCGGGACCTCCTGGGTCTACGGCCAGTGTATGGCCTACCTCTAAAAAAGGATCAGCAACAGTATTGATTTGGGTATTATTGGTGGAATCTCCACTTGGTTTAGATGTTGACAGTTGTTCTGTTGATTTTGAGCTTTGTTGAAAACCTTGTTGACGTGGTTTCCCTCGAAATTGACCTGTTCGTGATGGTTCCTCGGATGATGTAGAATCTCCATCTGTAGATCTGTTGGTTTGAGTGCGATTTTGTCTTCTGGCTGCGTAGATCTCAGCCCAATTGTAGACCTCCCCTAACTTATAGTCAACTGTGTCTCGTTTAAATTTTCTGAGTTTACGTTCATTGATTTCTTTCACATATTTATCCAGTTGAATGTTTACTTCTTCCAAAGATTTAGATAATTCTTCTGATGTTAATTTGGTGCTTAGTTCATGTTTCAGTTGTTAAACTTCGTTTTCCAATTCTTCTAGCAATTTCGACAATTCTTCGACAATTAAAAGTATTAAATCCAATGAACATTTGTTAAGTATTCCATACCACTTTTCGGTGAAACGCGGGTTGTTTTTACATAAAGTGGACTTCAAGGGTATTCGCAAACCTCTGGGAATGCGTTGAACACGGTGGTATCTAATTAATGTAGAGGCATGAAGCCTTTGGTTGATCTCTCTTTTAGCTGTGAATAGTAGTTGTCTGATGTTGGATTGGACAGAGCCAGAGCTTGATTCAATATATTCAGGTTCCTGTATCAGCGAGTAAATGCGATCAGTGTCATTTGTGTTGAACTCAAAGGTGTCAGCTTTATTGTTCGTCAAACTTGCAATATCCGCATAAGACATGGTGCGTCGGGTGCTACACGGTGTTGAACCAGAAGGATACAAATGTACAAGAATAGGCAACCGTGGCACTCCTCTGGTGAGAAATATAAAGTAGATAGGTACTCAAAGGATGATACTTTTTTAGGTGCTCAGGGAAACACCTACTGCTTCCAAACAGGTGTTGCCATACATAAGAAAAATGGAAAGTCTTACGACAGGTAAGAACTGCCCTGAGCACTCTTGATGCACAGCAAGTGCGTGGCTCCAAGTTAATTTGAAAGTAATTCACTTAGTATTCAAGATTTCAAGAATATTTATTCATCCATGTATTTTTGAATTGGTCCAAGAAACAATGTTCATGGGTACATATTTCTTCATATGATCACATTCTTAATCAAAAATCCATGGCGATTCATGGCAAATGATTAGTTTAAGATAACATGGAAACCCCAATGCATTTCGTGCTGGTGTAGGACTTCTTCAGGGAGATATTATTCTAGAAAGAAAAAATGAATCATATTGTAGGTGTCTGCTGAACAGGAACCACATAACACACACAAAATTAGTATACGCAAAACAAGTGTGAAGAAGATACAGGTGAAAGAGCACCAAAGTAATACCCCAGGATCAGAATGTAACCGACAAGAAAAAATGTTCAAACAAAGTTGAAAGGACGTGAGTATGTTGAGAATAAACGTGAACTAGCGTTAGATAGAACATAAAACGTGAAGAACACCATGAGAAATCAGAAATACTGAGGATGAATGTACAATGAATGCTGAAAAAAGGCCACAGAAATGAAGTGTATAGTAACCATTAAGATCCGATGTCAGAGGAAAGAAAGAAAGTGATGGGACCCAAGGAAATCGCGATTAAAATGTGAAAATCACCGAGTTCGAACTATCTAAACATTCAAAACAAAGTGAAACCGTCTCATCAAAAAAGACGGAAGAACCGCCACCAAAATCACGGGAACACCGAGAATGAAGGAGAACTTACCCGTCACCAAGAACGGGCATGTACTACGGAGGTATGTCCGAGTCAGAACCCGGAAGACGCCGAGTCTGCGCACAGGCTACCACATAAACAGGAATACAAAAATAGAGATAGGACTCTAGGTAGCGTGGCAATGAAAGAAAATAGAGTGTGAAGTAGGACTCAAACAGTAGAAAATGTGATCTCAAAACGTAAACAAGTAGAAATGCATAAGACTGATAGATGAAAAAAGGAATAAACAGAAGTAATATAAAATCGCTGGGTAACGAAAAAGTAAACACGGAATGAGCTCAGAAAGAATCGTTCTAACAAAGAAAGAAGACAGGACAAATCAAAATATAGTACAGTGAAACAAAAGTGGTTAAGAAAAAGTAATAATGGAATGACTGGAAAAGAAAGTATTAAGCACACACAAAAGTGTAAGAAAACAAGTGAACTTAGCAAGAAAAGAATCAAAATTCTGTCATATACACAGCTATAAGGTAGATCAAATGTCAAATAACAGCATGATGTAATGTTCATAGATGACAACTGAGTTCTATTCTGTCATTCAACCCCTTAGGTTGGAGAGCTTGTAAAAAGTAAATCCAATGTAGTTCCCATTGTAGCAAATGTTTATTATTGTCTTTATGGGGAACCTTGTTGGCAATCTCCAAAATTAAATATCGAATTTGACTGGGGTTGTGAGATTGAGGAACAAAATGTGCGGCCAAACATGACTTCATGTTCTTGGTCCGAATGTTACTTCGATGTTCGTTGAGTCTAATTTTGATTTTCCGTTCTGTTTTTCCCACATATGGGAGGCCACACGGACATTTTATCATATATACAACGTTGGTAGAATCACAAGTAGCATTTACTTGTAAGTGGATGGGTGTACCTTTCGTAGGGTGGTTGAGTGTCGTTCCAGGTATGATGCTGTTACAATGTCCACAATTGTGACAGGGGATGGTCCCCTTGTAAGTAGTCGTGTTTCTCAAGGTAGGTTGTTTAACCAAAGATTGTATATTTCTGGAGCGTTGGTACGCAAAAATGGGCGCTTTCTCAAAAATGTTATTAAAATCTTTTTCTAGATTCAGCATTGGCCAGTGCTTGCGAATCACCTCTTTGATTTTCTTGGATTGTAAAGAGAATTTAGATACAAAGACGGAACGATTCTCATCCTCAGGATTTGAAATTTTAGCTGTCTGTAGATCTTCTCTGTTAAGGGACATGGCTCTTTCTTCAGCAGTTTTAATCCATTGATTGGGGTAACCTCGTTGTTGGAATTTTAACATGATTTTGTGACTGTCCTTTAAGTATAGTTCCTCAGTTGAAGCTATTCTTTTTGCACGTAGTAGTTGAGAGTAGGGTAAGTGACGTTTCAAGCTGGGTTGATGGAAACTACGAAAATGTAAATAGTTATTGTGATCAGTTTCTTTGGTGTGTATAGATGTGATGAACCGGTTGTTGACAAATTTGATGTGAACATCCAGAAATGATATTTCAGTTGTCCTGAGAATGTGGGTGAACTGGATTCGGTCATTAATGCCATTAAGATTGAGAATTGCATTATTCAGTTGAGTTTCAGTACCCTTCCAAATTAGAAAGATATCGTCAATATAACGATAGTATGAACACAAGAATGGTTCCCAGTTTTCATTCTTCAAGATATGTTGACTTTCAAAATCATACATAAACAAGTTCGCATATGCTGGAGCAGCACAGTTGCCCATGGCTACTCCAGACAGCTGAAGATAGTATTGGTTGTCAGAAGATTTGAAGTAGCTGTGATGTAGAATGAATTGCATAAGTTCAAGAATGAAAATCTGTAGATCCGTGGGTTTATTGGTTTGGAGAAGCGCAGTTTCAATAGCCTCCAGGCCCATATTGTGGGGAATGGAAGTGTAAAGGAAACTCACATCAATGGTTGTCAAGATGATGGATTGGTCTGTGGGGATGTTGATTTCATGAAGTTTTCTTAAAAAATCTGAGGTATCTTGGATATATGTAGACATGGTTTTTACACTGGGTTGAAGATGTTTGTCGATGTACAGGCCGGTGGGTTCATGAATTGAACCCTGGGTGCTGACAATTGGTCTGAAAGGGGGTTTTGTCCGATGTTTGTGGACGTTCGGTAGTAGGTAAATGTATGATAAGGAATCTTCTGTCTTTTTCCGTGATAGTATTAGCAAGAACTGCATTGTTCACTATGGTCACCAAGATGGTTTTAAATTCATTAGTAGGGTCTGAATTTATCTTCATGTACAAATCTTGGTTATCAAGATGAGAATTCAAGTTTTCTGTGTAGTAGCTTTTATCCAAGGTCACAATGGCGCCGCCTTTGTCTGCTTTAGAGATTGTCAATTCGTTGTTGTTAGCTAGCTGTTTCAGAGCTTGAAATTCATTCCTCGAAAGGTTGGATTTTTTGGAAACATTGGATTGGAAAATCCCATGTAGCTCACGTTGCACCACAGTTTCAAAATGATCAAGAACCTTATGGCTAATAGGAGGAATGAAGGAACTTTTTGGGCGTAGACCCATCAGGGTATTTTCTTCTCCAGAATTAGTAGGAACACATATATTAGTGAAAAAATGTCTCAAACGTAGTGTTCTCATGAATTTGAAAAATGATATAGTAATGTTTAGTTCATTGGTTTGGTAGGTGGGTACAAAGTTCAAACCTTTCTGTAAGACTTGTTGTTGCGGCATAGTCAATGGATTCTGGGATACATTTATGATCAAATTCTGTGGCTCCTGGTCGATTTAGCTGGAGGTAACAAAGTGGTGTTTCCTGCGGGACCTCCTGGGTCTACGGCCAGTGTATGGCCTACCTCTAAAAAAGGATCAGCAACAGTATTGATTTGGGTATTATTGGTGGAATCTCCACTTGGTTTAGATGTTGACGGTTGTTCTGTTGATTTTGAGCTTTGTTGAAAACCTTGTTGACGTGGTTTCCCTCGAAATTGACCTGTTCGTGATGGTTCCTCGGATGATGTAGAATCTCCATCTGTAGATCTGTTGGTTTGAATGCGATTTTGTCTTCTGGCTGCGTAGATCTCAGCCCAATTGTAGACCTCCCCTAAATTATAGTCAACTGTGTCTCGTTTAAATTTTCTGAGTTTACGTTCATTGATTTCTTTCACATATTTATCCAGTTGAATGTTTACTTCTTCCAAAGATTTAGATAATTCTTCTGATGTTAATTTGGTGCTTAGTTCATGTTTCAGTTGTTTAACTTCGTTTTCCAATTCTTCTAGCAATTTCGACAATTCTTCGACAATTAAAAGTATTAAATCCAATGAACATTTGTTAAGTATTCCATACCACTTTTCGGTGAAACGCGGGTTGTTTTTACATAAAGTGGACTTCAAGGGTATTCGCAAACCTCTGGGAATGCGTTGAACACGGTGGTATCTAATTAATGTAGAGGCATGAAGCCTTTGGTTGATCTCTCTTTTAGCTGTGAATAGTAGTTGTCTGATGTTGGATTGGACAGAGCCAGAGCTTGATTCAATATATTCAGGTTCCTGTATCAGCGAGTAAATGCGATCAGTGTCATTTGTGTTGAACTCAAAGGTGTCAGCTTTATTGTTCGTCAAACTTGCAATATCCGCATAAGACATGGTGCGTCGGGTGCTACACGGTGTTGAACCAGAAGGATACAAATGTACAAGAATAGGCAACCGTGGCACTCCTCGGGTGAGAAATATAAAGTAGATAGGTACTCAAAGGATGATACTTTTTTAGGTGCTTAGGGAAACACCTACTGGTTCCAAACAGGTGTTGCCATACATAAGAAAAATGGAAAGTCTTACGACAGGTAAGAACTGCCCTGAGCACTCTTGATGCACAGCAAGTGCGTGGCTCCAAGTTAATTTGAAAGTAATTCACTTAGTATTCAAGATTTCAAGAATATTTATTCATCCATGTATTTTTGAATTGGTCCAAGAAACAATGTTCATGGGTACATATTTCTTCATATGATCACATTCTTAATCAAAAATCCATAGCGATTCATGGCAAATGATTAGTTTAAGATAACATGGAAACCCCAATGCATTTCGTGCTGGTGTAGCACTTCTTCAGGGGGATATTATTCTAGAAAGAAAAAATGAATCATATTGTAGGTGTCTGCTGAACAGGAACCACATAACACACACAAAATTAGTCTACGCAAAACAAGTGTGAAGAAGATACAGGTGAAAGAGCACCAAAGTAATACCCCAGGATCAGAATGTAACCGACAAGAAAAAATGTTCAAACAAAGTTGAAAGGACGTGAGTATGTTGAGAATAAATGTGAACTAGCGTTAGATAGAACATAAAACGTGAAGAACACCATGAGAAATCAGAAATACTGAGGATGAATGTACAATGAATGCTGAAAAAAGGCCACAGAAATGAAGTGTATAGTAACCATTAAGATCCGATGTCAGAGGAAAGAAAGAAAGTGATGGGACCCAAGGAAATCGCGATTAAAATGTGAAAATCACTGAGTTCGAACTATCTAAACATTCAAAACAAAGTGAAACCGTCTCATCAAAAAAGACGGAAGAACCGCCACCAAAATCACGGGAACACCGAGAATGAAGGAGAACTTACCCGTCACCAAGAACGGGCATGTACTACGGAGGTATGTCCGAGTCAGAACCGGAAGACGCCGAGTCTGCGCACAGGCTACCACATAAACAGGAATACAAAAATAGAGATAGGACTCTAGGTAGCGTGGCAATGAAAGAATATAGAGTGTGAAGTAGGACTCTAACAGTAGAAAATGTGATCTCAAAACGTAAACAAGTAGAAATGCATAAGACTGATAGATGAAAAAAGGAAAAAACAGAAGCATTATAAAATCGCTGGGTAACGAAAAAGTAAACACGGAATGAGCTCAGAAAGAATCGATCTAACAAAGAAAGAAGACAGGACAATGTTTTGAATGTTTAGATAGTTCGAACTCGGTGATTTTCACATTTTAATCGCGATTTCCTTGGGTCCCATCACTTTCTTTCTTTCCTCTGACATCGGATCTTAATGGTTACTATACACTTCATTTCTGTGGCCTTTTTTCAGCATTCATTGTACATTCATCCTCAGTATTTCTGATTTCTCATGGTGTTCTTCATGTTTTATGTTCTATCTAACGCTAGTTCACGTTTATTCTCAACATACTCACGTCCTTTCAACTTTGTTTGAACATTTTTTCTTGTCGGTTACATTCTGATCCTGGGGTATTACTTTGGTGCTCTTTCACCTGTATCTTCTTCACACTTGTTTTGCGTAGACTAATTTTGTGTGTGTTATGTGGTTCCTGTTCAGCAGACACCTACAATATGATTCATTTTTTCTTTCTAGAATAATATCCCCCTGAAGAAGTGCTACACCAGCACGAAATGCATTGGGGTTTCCATGTTATCTTAAACTAATCATTTGCCATGAATCGCTATGGATTTTTGATTAAGAATGTGATCATATGAAGAAATATGTACCCATGAACATTGTTTCTTGGACCAATTCAAAAATACATGGATGAATAAATATTCCTGAAATCTTGAATACTAAGTGAATTACTTTCAAATTAACTTGGAGCCACGCACTTGCTGTGCATCAAGAGTGCTCAGGGCAGTTCTTACCTGTCGTAAGACTTTCCATTTTTCTTATGTATGGCAACACCTGTTTGGAACCAGTAGGTGTTTCCCTGAGCACCTAAAAAAGTATCATCCTTTGAGTACCTATCTACTTTATATTTCTCACCCGAGGAGTGCCACGGTTGCCTATTCTTGTACACTTAATCCCGGGGGCACTTCAGGTAGCCAAATGTATTGCCAGCCGAAGCAGTAAATCAGAATGAGGATTCAATTTGCATTATAGGCTGCTAATGTCAAGACCGAAATGCGCTGTAATTGGCGTTGAATCTGTGCATCCACCCAGGCTTTCACTGAACTGCTGACAGCCTCCATCAAAGGCTGCCATGACACCTGGTCAGCGAGTGTGCCACTGTACTTGTACTTGTCCTGGAGGGTTGGTCTGGAGCAAAGCCCAGATATTGGCTTCAATTATTCGAGTGTTACGGGAACTCAAGCCCAGCATGACAAATTGTATCCAGGATAATAGCATAATTGGTTCAGTGGGGGTATGATGATGGAACCATTGCTAATTGTATTTCTAGGCAACTAGGGATTGAAGCAAGATTCAGTCAAAAGTTCTACACAACTGATTCTTTCTCTCTGAGATCTTGTGCCTGATACAAAAAAATATATAAATCTATACTCGTATGTTTACATAAACCTTCGGATGTAGTTTTTCTAACTTCTAGAATTCGCAAGAATACTTCTAGGATGCTGCGGCAGTCGCAGCTTTCAAGGACTACTCACAGTCATAAGCAGTTACTCATGGGTAATTAAACATGACATAACAATTATGTGCATGGAAATGATCACTGGCATTTGCAGTTCCAAAGGCTGTTGCTTATGAGGAAAATAAGTTTCGCATGAAGAAAGCAGCTCTCATATCACCCCACCAATTTTGAGGTTGTTCCCTTCCTGCTACTCTGTAAGAAGATTTCAAAATTGTCCTTGATAGAAGTAAATCCCCCCACACAACAATTGACAGTGGGTAAGGACCAAGAAATACCCATAAACCCACAATTGCTGACTCCCCATCCCAGGGAGAAGATTTACTCAAACGTAATAATACACCATGCCATACTGGTATAAAATGATGTATACATAAATCAGTTTACAAGTACAAATTGAGGTTCAGCAGTTTGCAAAAGTAAATGTGCACTGGTAAATAAGGCCATTTGCACACCTCTGTTAGAATGAGATGTACAAATATCTTTGTGAATTGGACTACCAGTGCTGTCAGACACTGACTGAGACTGTGCTTTTCCTTCTAATTCCTTCTGAGGAAGCGCATCTACATACATATTTGTTTCTGGATTAAACATCGTTTTTTCCCATTATTCGAATTGAAAATCTTCCGTTCTTTAGCGAGGGTGGTCCTAGTAAGTGCTTTTGTTGCCAAGTATCTATTACCTTACTGTGAGGAGTTCAGCAGAGCACAACTGTGTTGAACCTGTTGTTTTTTAATTTCAAATCACTTTAGTACATTTTATGTATAAAACTGAAGATGGGATAAACATTACAGTTCTTTCACTTTGCATAAATAGTTTCGTTGGTTATAAAACGCCTACTTACCATTTTCCATTTTGAAACTCATGTTGGAGAACGTATATATATTGCCTGCATTCACCGATTGGAGATAGAGGTCAGCAAAATACAATCCGACCCACTCGAATCCTGTAAATACCTCAGTCCCAGTATAAGATCTGCAGATAATTAAAGGTGCAACCTGCATGCGATTTACCACCCACCAGGAAATAATGCTACCTTCATAGACCAGTTTATGGAGATCATCAGAGCTAACTCTAACATTCACTCTAATAACATATTCCCAGGCGATTTTAATTTACATTGGGACGACAATATTGACAAACAGGTCAATGCATTTAAAGACTTTTTAACAGATCAAAACCTTACCTAAGTGTGCACACAGCCAACACTCTCGAAAGGGGCAATCTTAGACTAGAGAATCTCGAGAATCAAGGATACTACAATCCACTCAATTGTTCCTTGCGATTGGTCGGATCACCATGCCATAACCTTCATGATACCCACCTTGAAAAAGAACAAGACCACGCAGCCTATCAAACTCAGAAAGTGGACTTGGGACACCAAAAACTCAAATATTGAGCTACTAGTAGCAAGATGTGAGAAGGACCTAAATCCGCCTAACAACTTGCTGAATGTGAACAAACTCACGGATCACTACACTACGTCATAGTCAACTCCACCATGCCACTAAAACTGAAAAGAGTCACAGAGAAATATAAAACCCCATGGTTTAATGGGACACTTAATGAAGATAGGCGGAAACTGAGACTTGCAGAAAGAAAATGGAGACAGCACCCATCCTCCCCACAGCTGAAATCTCTCAGAAAAATCAGAAACAAGTACAACAAAAGGGTCCCCATTTCCAAAAAGGAATTCTTTAGATCGGAACTGGACAACGCAAAAAACAGACCACGGAAACTATTCGAGATGTTAAAGCAGCAATCCAATAAGTTGGCCAAATCTGCCCAAGAAACTACTAAGATACAACTGAGCTGCGAAGAATTTTCAACATTCTTCACCATCAAGGCCAACACGCTAGAAAGAGAGCTCAGGATGGCAGCCGACAACCTTCCCAGTCAACCACCCCGAATGAACAAGGCTACCACGACAAACAATCTTGATAGGGTGAAAGACAAGGCACAATGGGCAACCTTCGAGCTATATGACCAGAATACCATTTCCAAAACTCTCTTGGATATCAAACCTAATAACCACTACAATGACTCACTCCCCTCTAAATGCCTAAAAGGAATCAACCATATCGTCATCCCAATATGGACAAAAATAATAAATGCCTCACTATCTCAGGGGATCTTTCCAGAATGCCTAAAAACAGGTCAAGTCCTCCCCATCATCAAAAAACCTACAGCGGACCCGGCAGAGCCAAATAACTTTTGCCCAGTAACCAATATTCCATTACTTGCCAAACTAATTGAGACATATGTGCAAAATCAACTGAGCCATCACATCACTCATTTCAAGCTACTGGATGACTGCCAATCAGGATTCAGAACAGGCCACAATACGGAAACAGCGATCCTACATATAGTGGATGATGCGCTACAGGCCCTGGATCACAATCAAACATGTCTACTAGTCCTTCTTGACCTGTCGTCTGCATTTGACACGGTAAATCATGAAAAATTACTAGCCAGGCTTCTTGACAGCATGGGTCTATCTGGAAATGTTCAGAAATGGCTTGCATCCTTCCTTCAGAACAGAACACAAAGATTCGTGGTCAAACAGATGCTATCCCCATCATGCCCGAATTCAATTGGAGGCCCTCAAGGATCTACACTATCTCCGTCACTATTCAACCTGTATGTCGAACCCCTTACAGAAATTCTCCAAGAAGCAAACATATCCTATCACCGGTATGCGGATGACACTCAGATCTGCATCAAGATCGCGTCACTGGAATACATCAAGTTAATGAATGAGGCCTTAAAAGTGTCATTACACTGGTTAACTAGCAATCATCTGAAACTAAATGCGCAAAAAACAGAATTCCTATTAATGTCACTTCCAAAGAACCCCACAGAAGTGAAGGAATGGACCAAACTGATCACAGCACTAAACTGCACCCCTATTCTAGTTGACTCAGCAAAATCACCAGGAATCACACTGGATAAGAACCTAGACATGAAAGCCCACATCAAATCAATGGCAAAAAGTGCCCGGTTTCACTTTGACTATATCATAAAATAAAACCACTCATTTCTTTGGTGGACCTCAAATTGGCAGTCCAAGTCTTTAGTCTTTAGTTATTTCAAGGATTGAATATGGATGTACAACTTTAGAAGGTCTATCAAAAATGTCCACAGCACCACTAAAAGCATGTCTCAATGCGGCCGCAAGAATCATTACTGGATCTAGGAAATATGACCATATCTCCCCACACCTGACAGCCTTAAACTAGTTACCATATGAAGCCAGAATACAACTTCAACTGGCATGTATTACCCACAAAGTGCTCCACTACAAAACACCAAGGTACCTACAGCTAGATCCATGAAGAACACATTTTGCGATTCCTTAATAGCGAAATTTACAGATTCGCTATTAAGGAATAGCAAAATGGTATTCATCAAGAAATCACTCAAGAAATAGCGATTTCTAAATATTCCTTAATTGCGACTCGCAAATTGCGAGTCGCAATTAAGGAATATCTCCCCATTCATTCCTATGGGCCTAGAGGCCCATAGGATTGAATGGGAAGACACTCGCAATTTGCTAATCGCAAATAGCAATTCTCAAAATGAAATTGCAATTTCAAGGGTGCAGGGGTGTTCAAAGGACACCCTGTAGCACCTCTGAAATGTGAATTTACACTGATGTTGTGCACACACATGTCCAAAGGACATGTGTGTGTGTGTAACATGCAACTTAGAAAAATGCATTTAAATGCATTTTTCTAAGTTTTCGCTATTTACCACAAGGTTTGACTTCGTGGTAAATAGCGGTCCTAAATTGCGAATTCGCAATTTTTAAATGTTTCATGAATAGCATTTAAGGAATCTCTAATAGAGATTCCTTAAATGCTAATCCTCGCAAATTTGCAAATTCTTTATTAGCGATTTTTGCATTTGGGATGATGAACCCCAAATGCAAAAATTGCACTCGCAAAGGGCCAGATTCTCAGAATCTGGCCCTTTTGCGAGCGCATTTTGCTTGATGAATCTGGCTGCTAGTCCTTAAAATTGAGCTATCAGGGGGAAGCAGACCAGCCAGGAGTGCCAGAGAGATGCTGCTGAAACCACCCATCTTTCGGAAGAAGAAAACATGACAGAGCTTTCTCTGGAGCAGCCCTCCGAATCTGGAACTCTCTCCCTCCAAACATTAGAAAAATTCCAAACACAGAAACATGAGGCAAAGATCTTCCTAATGAGCAAGTTCCTTCCTTAAGCAAGACTGTTCATCACCAACAGCGTGATATAGGTGTTACCAACACAGAACAACAATGTATGAAAAGATAAAGTCACCATTGAAGCTGAGAATAGTCTTTAATGGTACCGTACTACTCTGGACTTGTTTTGATGCAGAAATTCACGGTAAAAGACACTTCGGAACCATTAGTATAGGAATACGGTTACACCTTGTACACTAATCAGTTCCAAAAAGTGTTATTTGAAACCGAGAAGATAGACATGTTCAGGAATATTAGATATATATGATACTGCTGCTATTCAAGTTGTATCTCAAACCTATATATATATATATATATATATGATATTGCTGCTCTACAAGCTGTTCTCAAACCTACCTCATGTAACTGTAAAGTGCTCTGATACCCAAGGGTCATGTCTGCGCTATATAAAACTCCATAAGTAAATTAATAAAAAGTATATACCACATTTTGAAAGGACTGTCCATTTTCCTTCTAACTCAGAAATATTCAGGTCGCCTATTCCCTGCAGACATTGCAGTTGTTGCAATGTGAAGTGTTATACCACTAATAACAAACCCTAGAGCAAAATCACAGATGTTATAGCTAGAAGTGTAATGCAGATGTTTCCAGGATTGTGCTGATCATTATTGGAGTTTAGGTGGGAACATATTCATCCATTTTTTTTTTCAAAGAAGATAGGCTATTTTTCCAGGAAAATGTTTTTATTTTAACATCTTACTTCCCTTCTAAAAATGTGCTTATCCAAATTGAATTCATGAGTTAAAATATTTCCCTTTATGAGCGTAATTTTCCATGTTGTATCTGCAGAACATGAATTGACAAGTTTAAGTTGATTTACTCACAAGTAACTAACTACACTACAATACGCTTAATATTACATTACTGCATGTTCCATGGGGCAAGTTGTGGCAATACCAAGGTGTAAATGCCTGCTGAATTAGGTGAACACCCTTAATCTTCATATATTTGTGATGAGTCATAACAATTTGCTGAATTGCAAAAACAACAGGTGATTTGCTGGCCATATTCCCACCCTCAACATGATTGAGATTGGTCCAATACATAGTTACCCCTAACTCAGGGGTAACTATGTATCCTTCTTTCAAATAGGGATAACATGTCCTTTAAGTTGGTGGGAGCCTAAAGGAAGGGGTGTTTTCACAAGGAAAAATAGTTTTCTCATGGTGGAAAAAAAGGAATGTGTAGTTGCATTTAAACATGCATAAATGCAAACCTTTTACATGTGTGTTAAAATGCTTTCACATTTGAGTAACTTTGGAATTGCCAAAATAATTGGACAGCGTAAGTTTAGAAATACTCCATAAAACTGCCTCAATCACAACTTCTCATAGTTCTCCTAGAATCCTCTGTGAATTCCAAAATGTTTGGAAATTGTACTATTTAATACCAGGTAGGTGGAAGACTACAGACGTATTGCTCAATTTTCTTTTATTTTTTAGAATTGCTGTCTATGTAGTTGTGCCACTTTGGACTCTGAACTGAGGGCTAAAAATGCAATATGAGTGCAGCAACCTTATTGCTCAGGGAAATCCAGAGTGCTCTACATAAGCAATGTTAAAAATTAAAAACATAAGTACCAATTTACAATGATGTTGCTGTGAATAGACTTATTACCCCCAGGTCCCTCCTGTCCTCGTCCCCTTCATTACTAACAAGGGAGATATGTCCATCTCACGACAGAAAAAAGAAAGAAGGAATGCTGGTACGCCCCTCCCTCTCCCTATAGGGAGTACATAAGGGTACAGTACCCAGCATGCCTCCTGTTCTTTTTTCTGTCTGACAACAGTTTTCTGTTTTTAGGTCCAGGAGCCGGTGGGCTCCTGGAGACTCACCTGTGGCTTGGCCTCGGGTGGGAGCTGGATCTTCCGGGCTGACTCCTCCTGCCGGGCTTGGGGAGTCTCCCGTGACGCTGTCTGCCGCCTCTGTCCCTGCTCGTGGGTGTCGAGGTCTGTTCCGGCGGGGTGAGGCTCTGGAGGCATGGTGGCAGTTTTGGGCCGCGTCTCTGTGCTGCCGGGCTGTGCGAGACGCGGCCATTATCGTGTGTGGCTCCGGGAGGTGCGGCGGCTCCGTGGTTGCTGGGGCGCTTCCTTCCGGCCCTTGCCTGACTTCCTGGATTTGGAAGCGGAAGTCAGGCGTTTGAGGTTCCCGGCTACGGGCAGTGAGAGGCTTGTTTGCCGGTTCCTGGCGTAAGTACCGCATAGCGGTTTGGGGGCATTTAAATTGACTGGGTGTTCTTTGTTCCCTGCATTTCATCCTTTTTCTTGTGGATAACGGTCGCTGTGCTGGTTTGTGCTGGGGCTTTCTCAGATGGGGAAACATTCACGAAAGCGCAAGCATGTCGAGGAGTCCACCACTTCCTCGGCTTCCTCCTCCTCCTCCTCTTCTCCTGAACCCCGGCGCTCCAGGCGTCGCACGAGGGGTGATGCAAAGTTGAAGGCTCTCATCCAGGAGACCTTGCTGGAGATGGGTGGTTCCGGGCCTGGGGGTTCTAAGGCTAAGTCCAAGTCGCGGTCCAGGGGTGTGCCTCCTCCTTCTCCCACTTCTTCGCCCTCTGGCTCTGAGGATGGTGCTTTGGACGCTGATTTGGTGAAGGGCAAGTATGTTGACAAGGACATGTTGCCGGATTTGCTGAGCCATGTCAAGGAGAATATGGGGTTTCCTGCGGATGATGTCCCTGGTACGTCTGGAGGTTCTCTCCTTCGCCAGTTCCAGTATTCTGCTCCTGCGGTCATGCCTGTGCATCCTTGTGTGAAGGAGGTTTTGGATCGGGAGTGGAAGGATCCCGATCGCATTCTGCTGCCCCGCTTCATGGCGAAACTGTATCCTCTTCAGGATATGGCGAAGGACTTGCCGGACTCGGTACCTGTGGATTCTGTGGTGGCTAGTCTGGTTGGTCGCACTTCTTTGGCCAAGGATGCTGTGGTGCGTGACCCTGTGGATAAGAGGGTTGACGCCTCTCTTCGTAAGGTTTATTCTGGCTCCCATTTGGCCCTGAGGGCGGGTATTTATGGGACCTATGTGGCGCAGTCTCTTCTGTCTGACTTGAAGACTTTATATGGATCTATGGATAATACCACTGACTGCGCTGATATTCTGGCACACATCGAACGTCAGGTGGAGTTTTTGTCTGACATTTCCTTTGATGTGGTTCGGGCCTCTGCTCTGTCTGGAGGTGCTTGTATAGCGGCTCGTCAGAATGTGGTCCTCAAGGATTGGAAGACCGATTCTGCCCAGAAGACTGCTGCCCTGCGTCTGCCTTTTCAGGGTTCCATGTTGTTTGGGGCGGAGTTGGAGGGGAAGCTTCATCGTCTTTTTAAGGAGAAGAAACATTCCTCTTCTTTCAAGATGCCCTCGGCTGCTCCTGCTTCTTCTAAGCCTAAGCCTTTTTTTCGGCCCTCTTCTCGCAGGCAGTTTTCCCGGGGTCGTGGCCGTTTTCAGCCTGGTAGTGGACGGGACAAGAAGGCGAAGTCCCCTCCTGCGAAGCCTCGTTCCTGACTATCTGGGGTCCGAGGTCGGATCCTTGGTAGGTGGTTGGCTTCGGTTGTTTCTTCCAGCCTGGATGTCCTCCTGTTCAGACTTGTGGGTCCTGGACGTGATCCGCTTGGGGTACCGTGTGGAGTTCTCAAGCCTGCCTCCAGTCTCGGGGGTCCGTCCAACTCCTTGGCCATCCTGCCCGTCCAAACGTGCAGAACTTTCTCGGGGGTTCAGTCGCTGTTGGACAAAGGATCGGTTCGGGTGGTTCCTCCGGGGGAGCGGGGCCAGGGGTTTTACTCCATCATTTTTCTGGTGCCCAAGGTGACTGGGGGGTTTCGCCTTGTTCTGGATCTCAAGGCCCTGAACAAATTTGTGCTGCGGATTCCGTTCAAGATGGAGACTCTTCAGAGGATTGTTCCCTTGGTTCTCCAGGGTCATTACATGTGCACTCTGGATCTTCAGGATGCGTATTATCACGTGCCTGTGCATCCTCTCTCCAGTCCCTACCTTCGCTTTTGTCTTCTGGGGGTCCATTACCAGTTTGTTGTTCTTCCTTTCGGCCTGAGATCGGCTCCGAGGGTGTTCACCAAGGTGGTGGCTCCCTTGGTGGCCTTCTTGCACCTCCAGGGGATGTTGGTTTATCCTTATCTGGACGACTGGCTCCTGCATGCCCCCTCCGCGGAGCAGTTGTTGGTGGATCAGAGGTTGGTGTGTGCGGCCTTGCGGGACCATGGGTTCCTGATCAACATCCCCAAGTGTCAGCTTCTCCCCTCTCCGGACTTGCAGTTCATAGGGGCCCATTTCCGCACGGATTTGAATCGTGTGTTCCTGCCCGTAGCCCGGGCTGTGACCCTGTGTGCGCTGGCTCGGCGGTTTCTGTTGGGTCGGTCCTTTCCGGTCCGTCTTTGGTTGCGCCTTCTAGGGTTGATGGCGGCGACTGTGTTCACGGTGCCTTGGGCGTGTTTTCATCTTCGTCCTCTTTGGTCCTACCTGTTGGCCCGGTGGAATCCCTTGTCGGGGGACTTGTCCATTTTGGTTCCGGTGTCTCTGTCGATCCTTCCGGCCCTGCGCTGGTGGTCTCTGCCGTCCAGTCTGGACAGGGGCTTGCCTCTGCAGTGTCCTCCTCCGGTGGTCCTTACGACGGATGCCAGCGCTTTGGGCTGGGGGGCGACTTTGGGGTCGAAGTGCCTTCAGGGGCAGTGGTCCCTCTTAGAGGGTCGTCAGTCTTCGAACTGGCGGGAGTTGTCTGCTGTGTGTCGGGCTGTCCAGGGGTTTCGGCTCCTTCGGTTGGACCAGCATGTGTTGGTTCGGTCGGACAACTCGGTGACGGTGGCCTACTTAAATCACCAGGGAGGTATCCGTTCTCGGTCCCTGAACGCGGTGGTGTCCCCCTTGTTTTTCTGGGCGGAGGGCCATCTTTTGTCCCTGGCGGCTGTTCATGTCCGGGGGGTGGACATGGGGTGGCGGATGCCCTCAGTCGTTTTTTTCCTGCCTCCCTGGAGTTGGCCTTGACTCCGGCAGCCTTTCTTCTGGTGTGCGGGAGGTTTGGTCTTCCCTTTCTGGACCTCTTTGCTTCCCGGCTCAATGCGCAGCTTCCCCGGTTCTTCTCCCGGATTCCTCAGGAGGGGTCTTGGGGGGTGGATGCCCTGTCCCTTCCGTGGCCTGCTCGCTTGCTTTACGCATTTCCCCCTCTGGTTCGGATTTCTCGGTTCCTGGCTGGCCTGTTGGTGGAGGATCGGGAGGTGGTGGTGGTGGTGCCTTTCTGGCCCCGCAGGTCGTGGTTTCCCACTCTGAAGCTGTTGGCCGTTCAGGGTCCTTGATTCTTTCCCTTCCCTCCATCCCCGTTGCGGTCCTCTCCGATGTTGCCCCTGCGTCGGCTTCGGCTGTCGGTTTGGCGGTTGAGAGGCAGGGGTGGCGTGATAGGGGCCTCCCTGAACATTTAGCCTTGGCCATTCAACGGTCTCGGAAGCCTTCTACCCTTCAATCTTATGGTAGGCATTGGGGTGACTTTGAGCGTCGGTGTCTTGGCCTGGCTTTGTCCCCCTTGGTTTGTCCTTTGCGGATGTTCTTCAGTTCCGAGATGGGTACGAGAAGCGTTTATCTGTCTCTACTCTCCGGGCTCAATGGGCTGCTATCAGGGCTTTTAGAGCGCCTTGGGGTAACCTTCCTGATGTTGATGGGTTGGTTTCTCATTTGTTGCGCAGTTTTGCGATTTCTCGCCCTGTGGTGCGTCCTTCTTTTCCTCTCTGGGATCTTCCCTTGGTTTTGAAGGTTTTGGTGGCTGCTCGCTTTGAGCCGTTGGAGGAGGTGGATATGAAGTTTGTCACCCTGAAGGTGGTTTTTCTGGTTGCTATCACCTCGGCTCGTCACCTGGGGGAGTTGGGTGCCCTGATGGCTCGGGAGCCTTTTCTGTCCTTTTCTGCTGATGGGGTGGTTCTTCTTTTGGATTCCTCTTTTGTGCCTAAGGTCTCCTCTCAGTTTCATCGTTCTCAGGAGCTGGTCCTTCCGGCTTTGGTTTCTGATCAGGTGGACGTGGGTGATCTTCCATGGTCGCTGCTTGATGTTTGCCGGGCTTTGAGGGTCTATGTGGAGCGGACCCGTGCCTTTCGGCTTTCTGACTCCCTGTTTGTCTCTTTTGGTGCTGGCTCCCGGGGTAACTGTGCTTCCTCTTCTTCCATTGGGCGTTGGTTGAAGCAGGTTATTGTTCTGGCCTATTCCCTTTCTGGTTCCCCTCCCCCGGCTGGGGTTCAGGGGCGTTCTACTAGGGGGATGGCTGCTTCCTCGGCGGAGGTTCGTGGGGTGTCCCTTTCTGAAATTTGTAGGGCCGCCACTTGGGCTTCTGCTAATACCTTTGTTAGGCATTACCGTATCCAGAATGTTCTGGGGGATGACACTAACTTTGGTTTGGGGGTTCTTCTGGCTGTATGTTCCTGATTCCCCTTGTTTTCCTTTGTGCTGTGCTGTTATTTTCAATAAATTGCTGGGTTTTTGCTGTTCTGCTGTGTCCTGGTGGTTTGTTGTTTGATGATGGCCGGTTGCTGCTTGGGTATTCTCACTTGTTAGTAATGAAGGGGACGAGGACAGGAGGGACCTGGGGGTAATGTCCTATTACTTACCGGTAATCTTCATTACTCCCGGTCCCGTTGTCCTCGTCCCCTTTACGGGTGACAATGTCCCCGGCCCCTCTCATCAATTAGGTAACAGCGATTGGCAAAATCTTCTCAATATGCGGAAGAAATTAAAACGGATAGAATCTCACGCATTTTACATGTTTGAGTATCTTAAGGCAGGGGTAATCCCCACAGGGTTAAGAGTGCGAAATGCTCCTGCATTGTTTGTCGACATCAGAAAGTTCCTGGAGCGGTGGTCACTCATTTCTAACCGCTGCTCCAGGGACTGGATGATGCTGATAATAGAAACAGCTAAAGATATAGCATCCACACTCCTACAGGAAATCAATGACTTGGAAGCCAAACTTAATGCATCCACGGCAGTGGATGAAGCTAAGAGCAGTCTGGAAAAAATACAAACTGAAATGAAGGACTTTGAGATCTACCTAACCAATAAAAAGACAGAGAAGCTGAGAAAGGATGTCAGGTGGTTTACCAAAGAAAAAATCTATCCGTATCTTACCCCCAATTATTATCAGGAAGGGACACAAGGTAACTACAATTCGAACTTTAATAGCTACCCTGGGAGGAGGTTCACGAACTTCTCAGACTCCGGTTCCTCTGGATCAGATGGGGATAACTACCAAGAGATGAATAATGGGCAATACAACTCTAGACCATTTAGAGGTAGATCTACTCAACGCCCATTAAATGGAAGGGGTTTTTTACCCCGGGGCCAATACAGAGGGAGGAATGTACGATGGCAGGACCAAGCACAAGCCCAAATGAGCCCTCAACCTCCACAACAGTACGTGAGGACACGCAATCAGCAGTACTGGTGGTAGGAAGTATAAAGGATCCCATTTCCATCACTGTAGAAAATCTCCCCATCTATAATTTGTCTTCCCAACCATTGAAACCCGAGGACATACAAATCCTTAGTAAGGGGTTATCTTTTGTTCCAAGTGTACACTTGAACAAATTTAAATTACATGAAGATTTGTTTGCCTTTTTTCGAAAGGTGAGATTAAATAAATTCTTCTCTGATCGACCCCAACATGAGGAAGACAATAACCTTTCTGGGTGTAAACCCCCATCGACCTTCACTCCGACATTGGACATGGTAAGTACAGACGTAAGGATATTTGAACAAAGCGTTCTTCAGGATATTGCAAAAGTTATAAAAAATCCTTACAAACCAAAATCTAACTTATCCAGTTCAGAAATCGCATCTCTTAATGACTTGAAATCAAACACTTCAGTCATTATTAAACCTTGTGATAAAGGTGGGGGTATCACCATATTTGATAGAACTACTTATGATGAGAAATTGTCTGAGATGCTATCAGTAACAGACCATTATAGACCAGCTCAACGAAAGGAATTGGAAAGACTAAATAAGCATATTCAAGAACTAACTCGTGAAGCATTCACAGATGGGCTCATCTGTGATGATGAATATATCTTTTTGAATAAGTCTTCCCCCGTTACCTCTGCTCTTTATGGCCTGCCCAAAACTCACAAGTCAGAAATGAATCCACCTATGCGACCCATAATATCGACCATTGGGTCATGCACGGAACCACTGTCTAAATATGGGGATAGATTCCTCTGCCCCCTGACCCAGAAGTATACCTCTTATATTCGAGATACTGGGGACATGATTAATAAGATAGAGGGCCTACCATTTAATCCTGACTCAGACATCCTGGTGACGCTCGACATTGAGGCATTATACACCAATATTCCTCAATGCCGAGCGTTACAGGCGGTCTCAGACCTACTACAGAGATACCCATCGGACCGTCCTGACATGTTTATTTTACAATGTCTGGAGGTCGTCTTGCTGAATAATTTCTTTGAGTGTAACAGTCGCCTCTATAAACAAATCAAAGGGACATCAATGGGAGCTTCTTGTGCCCCCAGTGTGGCTAATACCTTTATGGGAGAATGGGAGCTCAGGAACATTTACAACGAACTGGCCCCATTTTTTGAAAATGTTTCCGTTTGGAAGCGTTTCATAGACGACATTTTTTTCATTTGGAAAGGCCCGGAAGAACTTTTACAATCATTTATTCTTTGGTTGAATGCCAGTGACACTAATCTGAAGTTCACAGTGAATTTTAACAACCATAAAGTGGACTTCTTAGACATTAGCATTGAAGAGACTAATGGTCACCTGTCAGTAAGCCTTTTTAGAAAAAGCACAGCCAAGAACACTATCCTTAAGTTCGACAGTTATCACCCCAATTGTCAGAGAGAATCCATCCCCTTTGGGGAATTCCTGCGCATCCGCCGCAATTGTACAGACATGACATCCTTTCATAAGCATGGAGATGCCCTGCAAGAAAGGCTACTCAAAAGAGGATATCCTCACCGCCTAGTGCGGCATGCTTATAAGAGAGCCAAATATTACGACAGGACTGCATTACTTCAAGGCACCAAACGTATGAAACAAAATCGGATTACATGTGTTATCAATCACTCCACCCTGAACTTTAAAATCAGGAATATCATTAATAAGAACTGGAGAATTTTAAATTGTGATGACAATGTTCCTCCGTTACCACCACCATTGGTAGCCTACAGAAGAAATAGAAATCTTAGGGACATGTTAGTACATTCTAGACAAAACAAAAGTGTCCCTTCAGAAAACCTGCGTTCCATCACTGGTTTACCGGTTGTTCTAGGTAACCACAGATGTGGCTCATGCCACGCATGTGACTCAGCAATAACATCTGAGACCATCAAATATAACGACAGAGAGATTAAATTACGTCATCTGACCAATTGTCGCAGCAGCAACATTGTTTACATTCTCTTCTGCAGTTGTGGTCTTGCCTATGTGGGAGAAACGGGTCGTGAATTTCGCGTCCGCTATAGTGAACACAAGTCTGCCATCAAGACTAAAAAATTGTTGGCACCCTTGGTCCAACATTGTTTGGATAAAAATCATTCGGAGCAAGATATTAAATGGTCGATATTAGAAAAAATAATATCTAAAACAGGCCAGCCCAATGAAATTACCCGCAAGAAACGAGAAACCTTTTGGATATACCATCTTGATAGTGTGAAACATGGACTGAATGAGGAAATTTCCTGGTATGTCACTAAATAAACATATGTAGATTTTACCAGTATCTGTTCCTTAGCATTCAGTTTTGAGCTACCACCTTCTGAAAATACACTGCAAGTTTGGTCCTTCCTCTCATCTCTCTGTATCTTGTTAAACTGTACCCACAATCACTTTGTTGGACTATGCTGGAATATATATACACTGTGTTTTCCTCTGATGACACCTAATTATGGTTACCCGTTCGACTGATTTGTCTGTACTCATTCATGTAACTCTTTGACCCTTGTTATTCTTTATTAGCTGATCCTGTCGACTCTGCATACTGTTGGCTTACTACACGTGAATCAACTCTCCACTTACAACCTCGCCTCCCAGCCGTAACTGGCGTCACGAATATGTCCTCAGTCATTGACAAGTGTATCCATGACGTTTAGTTAGAGCTAAGGCTACGTTGACACGCCGGGAAATTGACAAAAAATTAGTGTCCACCTTTTGTGTTTACTTTACCACGACGCGAGTATATGCCAGGAAAAGAGAGTCCGCCCTCTATGTTAGCTACGATCCGACACCCGTTCTCTCGCGATAACACAACGTGTTATTTCACACTCGAAGGGAGGGTTTATAAACTGGACCCAAGACGCAGTACACAGCTTATCGCCGATTGCAAAGGAAGATGTAAGCAGACTCCGCGACCTTATACGCTCGGGTACGTAACCATTGGAGACGCTGTTTGTCTATTGCACCGGCTTAATTTTCTGCCGTGACTATCTCGTCATAATCTGGAGAGATTAGAGGCTCCACCTTACTTTGCATTTACTGCTTTGTCTCCGTTGTTAAACCTTGCCGTGATCATCCTGCCATAAACTTGTCATGCTAGAGAGTTTATAGGACCTCACATATACCGATTTGTTTCACCTTGTATAAACATCTCAATCTCCCTTATACCATAGATGGTTGCAGCATAAAGAACGTTGTTATTTACCGGATTAAAGAAAGGAATACCCTCCGTTTTTGTCTCAAGAATGGCGTTTTAAACGCAATTAAAGAAAGGAATATTTTTCAATTTCCGTCCCAGGAAAAAGATGTAAGATCATTTTCCTTGTATCTATTTATATAACTTGAGGCGCCATAGTGAATAACATCTGACAATAGGGTATTTGCCTTCCTTTTTTGCTCTCTTAGATCACAGTTGTTGAGACCTTCTTTTACCTACCTGCGTCGCACCGTTGAGGGCATCTTCAACCACTATAAGGTATATTCTTGAGCGTGATGCCCTTTAGGAAGTTTTTGCATCCTGTTTAAAATCGTGCTTGCTAACTAAAGGAAGAAATGGGATATTACATATGGGTACGTTTATTTTTTTAGCTAAATCGATTTCCTGGAGAACAGACAACTACCCCTAAACAAATTGAAATTACTGCACCCTGCCGTGTAAACACAAATTGGTAAGATTAACCCCCAATAGGCAAATGGATGTTGTGCCCATTTAGTTGTGGAATATAGAGTAAGGGTTGTTGTGTCTTCTATGCATGTGCCCTTTAACATGTATCCTGTTCTAAAATCGATCAGCCAATAGGAAATGAATACCAAAGAACTATAAATCTACTTGTTTTCCATCGTAAGTAGAATAATGCCAATGCCTCTTATGTCTCAATTTAGCACAAAGGGAATTCAGTTAAATAACACCAGTATACTTGATTTTTTGTCTTTATGCGACTTGAGTCTTGAACTATATTATGACCCATCGATATCAGAATAATTGGCCCTTGTGCATATGTCTCTCTTGTTACCATTGGTCATGTGAGGAGCGGCCATGTAAAATCTAAACAATGTTCCCTTGTTGTGTTAGTGCTTTTTTTATTAAATTATTATGAGAAGGGTTGGTGACAGATATATTTCTTTCTCTTTTTGAAAATAAATCTCTTTAGGTCCCTGATATCTTTGATCCACAAGAGAAAAAAGGTCCTGAGGAAGGTGGTTCACCCACCGAAACGCGCGTCGACCGATCATGTGCGGGGGTCTCGAATTTCTTCTGAGACCCTAATATTTGACAACTTGTGAACTTGTCAATTAATACTTAGTTTCTCCCTTTTTCCCCTTTTGGTAGTGTGGAGTGTTTGTGGTATGTATGTGTGTATGTCAGTGAATTGAGTTGAGTATTTTATATCAGGTGGTTTTCTTAAAAATCAATTGTATATTATCACTTTGTATAATTTTTCTATAATTAGTGTGTCAATAATTGTGTTTGTTCTTAAAAGCTAAAAATTGTCTGATAGAAAAATGTATTTATGATGAATTATGTCTTTTTCATATAAAAAAGTAAAACTGCATTAAATGAAAATAAAAACTATGACAAAGTAAATATTGTTATATAATTCTGTCACCTTTCTTAAATAATTCGATGTATATTGTGTAGTGATATCTATGACCATTGAAGGAACATCTTTCTAGTACGAATTTTCCTCGTCCCCTTCATTACATCCCTCCCTCCCTCCCTCCCGGGCTTGCCGGCCCTCATCTTGGGCTTGGTGGTTCAGGAGGCATGCTGGGTACTGTACCCTTATGTACTCCCTATAGGGAGAGGGAGGGGCCTACCAGCATTCCTTCTTTCTTTTTTCTGTCGTGAGATGGACATATCTCACTTGTTAGTAATGAAGGGGACGAGGACAACGGGACCCGGAGTAATGAAGATTACCGGTAAGTAATAGGACATTCTAGTACTAGAATATGTGTGACTCTTTCGAATAGTTGTGATACATTCTAGTACAACTATTGGTCTGCCCCTGAAATGCCGCAGTAAACTATCGGCCACATGCATCATTGTTGCCGTTTGCGATTTCTTAATTGCGAAAATTAAGGAATCGCAATTAAGAAATTGCAAAAGGCTATGCATTTAGAAATCACAATTTTTTTTGCGATTTCTTAAAATTCCTTAATTGCGATTCACAATTTGCGAATCGCAATTAAGGAATCCCTTCCCATTGATTCCTATGGGCCTAGAGGCCCATAGGAATGAAGGGGAAGTCATTTTCAATTTGCGATTCGCAATTTGCGAATCGCAAATCTAAAATGCAATTTCAAGGGTGCAGGGGGGTCCAAAGGACCCCCGCCTGCACCCCTGAAATATTACTTTAACACCTTGGCTGCTAGGCGTTTTCCCCCTCCTGTGCTGGAAATTGCCATTTTGCTGGTGTCATGACGAGCTCAGCTCGTCATCAGCACAGCTCAACTGTGCATCATGACGAGCTGAGCTCGTCATGAGCATTGAAAGGGTTAAGTGCATTTTTCACACACACATGCACCAAGGGCATGTGTGTGTGTAAAATGAAACTTTCAAAAATGCACTTTTGAGCATTTTTGAAAGTTTTCGCAAATTACCATGAAGGTCAACTTGATGGTAATTTACCTCTCCCTATTTGCGAATTCGCAAATTTAAAATGTTCATGCATTGCATTTAAGAAATCTTAAATTGTGATTTCTTAAATGCAATCGCAATTTTAGAAATCGCAACATGATTGTGATTTCTAAATTTGCGAAAAACATGATACATCCCAATTTTGTCAATTGCATTCGCAAACGGCCGAAAATTGCGATTCACACAGTTTGCGAATTCAATTGACAATGATGCATGTGCCCGTATGAGTACTACAAGAGAAAGGCAAAGCAAAATCTTTAATCATGCTAAAAATCCTGCTGAACACGAACTAGAGGCAGACATCATTAACAGCAATCTTGAAGATGAGCACCAATTTCTGAAGGAACACAATCCAGACTGAATATGTGCAAAGCCTTGTTTTTTCCGTAAATGTTTTTGAACTGAATTTATCTTTGGCTATGTGACTTCAAGCTGTCCAGAGATTACTTGTCAGGTGGGTCAAGGGCGTCGACTTCGCCTGTTGTCTGCCAGCATGCTGGGGTAATTGTATTTTATCTAGTGCATTAATCATGTATATTTTCTTTACAGATGGATACCGATGAAAGGCAAGAAAAACGACAGAAGAAGAAGGAGCTCCCTCGGTTCATCCAGAGATGATACAAGCAGACCTCTTCTGGGAAGTGTGATCTATTATTCACACTCAGAGCTCGAGCATCAGAATCCCTTCTGAGAGAAAGACATAAAAGCATTGAAAGTTTTGGAGGAATAGATTTCCTAGAATGTTTTTAAATCTTGCTCGAAAGAGAAAAGATCAGATACTCAATTCACGTTTTTTACGTTTAAATATTTTAGTAAAGAGTTTTTCTTCTCAATCTAGGGCTGTTTGGTAAAGTGCACTGAGAGACTATTGTAAGATTTACTGTCATCAGGAAAGTACAGACTGTGCTTTTACAATTACCTCCTGTTTACAAATAAAATGAAATAAAATACCTCTGAAGAGATTTATGCAACTGGTTCCACGTGTAATATGTTATATTCAACCCTGGGCGATGGCTCAGTGTGGTAAGCGCATTCTGTAACCTGAACATTCAAATTCTGGTGTGACCGACTTTGCTTTTCATTCTTCTAAGGTTGATAAATTGACTAACGCCGAAAAGCGTAATTATTACATTATTTTTTTTGCAATTAGGGACAATTTAGTGTGTGATGTAAAAATGGTGAGTTTTGTACATATATCTGTGATGAAATCCCCTAAGAGAAAAAGTGCAGCCTCATTTGCTGTCTTGTTAATAAATTGGCGTTAACTGGGCAAACAGGATGAAGCGTCTCACTTAACTTTTGTATTTGTTTTTTAAACATTTTTATCCAGCCAAACTTTTTAATAAAAAAACATTACAAAAATGGCCAACCAAATGCCATATGTACCCTGTTGTGTGCTAATGGCGATGACAGCCAATGTATCTACCTATAAGAGTCTGGCACCACCAACATCTCACAACTGCGCTGAAGACTGGTAGGAAGTCAATTGGCTCCAGTTGCACTAAACACTCCTCTTGAAATTCGTGGTGTCTGCACTCCAGAACGCCTTAAATACACATGTTCCAAAAACTCTTCAGGTTGCGCAAAACACTGTTGTGATCTTTCTAGTGATCCACCCCACATAACGTGCCAATTTTAATAAAACATTCTAATGTGATATCCACCAAGGAACTTGTACCAAGCAATTTCGAAGATCAAATTCAAATTTTTCTTCACCTCCATTGCTGATAGTATGGTCGTATGAGTCTTTAATACAAAAGCTATTTCTGTACAGCAACTGCTATCAATGCCGCTGTCCCCTTTTCGAACAATGGGGATTTGGGGGGGGGGGGGGGGGGGTGCAGCCGACCATCGGAAGGCTTGCCCCAGGGTTTTTTGGGGCTGGTAGGAGGGGGGGGACACGGGCCGGGACGGACAGGAAGGGCTTTTGGGCTGTTTGGGCTGGGGGTGGGCTGTTGGGCTATGTTTGGGCTATTTTTGGGCTGGGGGTGATCTTAGCAGGAAGACGTGTGTCACTGTCCACCATTTTGTGGGACAGTGACACAGCAGCCGGTGAAAAAGCGCTGGGGCTCGTGTTTTTCCCTCCCGCCCGCCCAGTGTACAGGTTCCCATGGGGGATGGGGGGGGTTTCTCCGGGGGATCGTAATTTTTGGAGGAGGTTTTCTTGGATGATGGTGCACAGGTGGTTGAAGGTAGTGGGGAACAGCTGTGTTGTCGCTGGATCAGGTGCTGGTATCTGCCTTTTTTCTTTGGCGCTTCTCCTACTTAAAAGGGGGTAGTTTTGGGTATTAGAAGAGGTCTGGGTTTGGTTTTTGAAGGCGGTGGGGGACACTGAGGTTGTTTGCAGTTGTAGGCAGGGGGGTAGGTTACAGATGGGATGTTACATTGATGTTGTATGAGTTTGTGCAAATGTTGGGGATCCATGTAGGGGTGGTGGGGGGTTGTTAGGCATTCACTTATTTAGTAAGACATAGTTTTGTGCGGCGCAGGCTAAGGTTGGGGTTAGGCAGGGTGCACCTGATTTCAATAAAGCGGCCTTTATCACACCATTCCTGTGTCTGTGGTCAGTGCTCCCCCCCTCCTACTGGTGGGGCCCAAAAGGACTTTTCTAAATTCTTGTCAATCAACTTTTCAGCGAAGAGAAGTAAAAATGTTTCTAAATGGAAAACACAATATGAGAATTGAAAGTCAGACAGTAAGATGCCTTCAATAAGTTGGTGAGTTGACCACGACTCAGCATGCGTTACATCCTTTCACTTGCACAGCCTGGATGAAGTTATCTTGTGCAGAGATGGTGTTTGTGAATCCAAAACAACGCTTTCAGTACAGTGGAAGGCAGTACACACTGCGGCACACCGTCACCAGGTCTACCAAGTGCACTGTGCTGGTTGAAGTTCATAGTAATTTAAGCAATGACAAGTAGAAAGTGTTCACCATCAATATTGCTGCTGCCAGTGCTTGACATCCCTAAAGGCATACGCCTTGGTCATTCTCATTGGTCAACAGAGAGTAGCCATATACGTTTTGGGGAATGTATTATGTTCATGGCACAGTACCACCCACGCATACAGATGCATCCCCTGACTCGACAGCCAAACTACACTAGGAGGAACCGTACAATTACATTGAGGGCACACTGTTGGCATATTATCACCAGTTCTGCCAAGTGCATTCTGGTTGTTGCAGTTCCTGGCAAGTTAAATACTCACAAAGTAGAAATTGATTGCCATCAACGATAGCGCAGGCAGTGCTTGCTTTACTGAGAATATGGTTTTTGGTAATCGCCAGTCAACAGAAGATAGATGCCAGGTTTAATGTTTGTGGGTTCTTGAAATGGAGAAACAGACATAAATCTAAAAACAAATGTACAATTTCACATCTGCGAGGGGAAAAGGGTGAGTCTGGCGATCGTGAGTCTCATAGTTCGTTCCTAATCGCTTTTCTTGTCTGACTCATGTACCTGCATATCCAAGGGACATGGAGATGAAGTCATCAACACAAATCTCTCGGTACAGTGTCCAGCAGACGGATGACACGCAGCACCTGAGCGCTTCAGGGAGTAGAGACAAAGTGCCAAAGTAGGTGAAGGGATACAAAGTGCTGCAAGATAATGACAGAAACGTAATTTTGGTCTTATATACCTAAAAATTGGATTCAAGTCAAGGAGCGAATAGAAATTTGAAACTGAGCATGCTTAAACAAAACTAATGTGTACAGCATGAGCCAAAACGTAGTGACAAATATGGAAACAGATCAAGGAACAAATATAATTTTGAAATATAAAAACTAAACAATTGAGCATGTTTAAACATAACTAGAGCATGCAGCGTGAGACAAAAGGCAGTGACGGGTTTAATTTACCATAATCCAGTCATAGTACAAATTTAATCATGGGTCACACTTTCCCACTGCGACAGAATCAAGTTCTCTGAAGGTCCGTCAAGGTATATTTATCCTAAAGGTCCTCAATCATCCCAATCTCGATGGTCACCCCAGTAACTAATCTAGGTATGAAATTCCACAAACAGTCTTTTAATAATATTTAGCTACCATGGGAAAAAGTACTACTTGTTTTTCGAATGAAGACCAAGAGCTGGTAAACGTAGGACTTTGAGCCGTTTCCAGAGAATAATTTGTTGAGTAAATATCTAAACAACTATTAACATGACATTTTATATTTGCAATCCAACTACTTTACCTTTTAATAGATTGAATATGGTAGGAGTGGGATGGGGAGGTTTCCATCTAAAAAGCAACCATTTTGAATAATTGAATTGGAATAAAAGCACACAAATGTAATGTTTCCATATATGGAAGAATGAGTAAGAGAGAAAGAAAGAGAAAATGAGAGAGACTGCGAGTGGGAAAGAGAGATTTTCACATAATTCTTTGATTTACTGTTCTTCACTGATGACATCATGTAAGGCAGAGGTCCTCAAACTTTTTGATGCCGAGACCCCCTTGTAAAACCTTTTTAGGGGTAAGGACCCCCTTCCATCAAAAGTTTCTAGAAACTGGTACTCCTCATCATCATCTTTTGACAACCATAAATGCGCCTGTTAGACCTCATCACATCCATCCATCATTCATCCACCCACACTTTCACACATCCATCCTTTCAACCTTCCATCCATCCATCCTTTATCCATCCACCCTTTCATCTTTCCATCCATACATCCATCCTTTACCCATCCATCCTTCCATCCATCCACCCATCATTCATCCACCCACCTTTTCACACATCCATCCATCATTCATTCATGCAACCTTTTATCCATCCATACATCCATCCACCCTTTCATCCTCCCATCCATACATCCATCCTTCATCCATCCACCCTTTCATCCATACATCCATACATCCATCCACCCACCCTTTCATCCATACATCCACCATTCATCCCCCCACCTTGTCACACATCCATCCATGCATCATTCATCCATGCAACCTTTAATCCATCCATACATCCATACATCCTTCATCCGTCCACCCTTTCATCCTTCCATCCATTCACCCTTTCATCCATCCATCCACCCTTTCATCCTTACATCCATACATCTATCCTTCACCCTTCCACCCTTTCATACTTACATCCATACATCCATCCTTCATCCATCCACCCTTTCATCCTTCCATCCATACATCCATCCTTTACCCATCCACCCTTCCATTCATCCATCCATCATTCATCCACCCACCTTTTCACACATCCATCCATCATTCATTCATGCAACCTTTTATCCATCCATACATCCATCCCCCGTTCATCCTCCCATCCATACATCTATCCATCATCCATCCACCCTTTCATCCATCCACCGACCCTTTCATCCATCCATCCACCCATCATTCATCCCCCACCTTTTCACACATCCATCCATGCATCATTCATCCATGCAACCTTTTATCAATCCATACATTCATCCTTCATCCATCCATCCTTTCATCCATCCATCCATCCACCCCATTATTCAACCCCCACCTTTTCACACATCCATCCATGCATCATTCATCCATGCAACTTTTTATCCATCCATACATCCATCCTTCATCCATCCACCCTTTTATCCTTCCATCCATCCTTTATCCGTCCACCCTTTCATCCATCCATCCTCCCATCATTCATCCCCCCACCTTTTCACACATCCATCATTCATCGATGCAACCTTTTATCCATCCATACATCCATCCACCCTTCCATCCATCCTTCATCAGTCCACCCTTTCATCCTTCCATCCACCCTTTCATCCATTCATCCATAATTTAATCATTCATCCACCCTTTCATCCATCCATTCATCCTTCATCCGTTCACTCTTTCATCCTTCCATCCATACATCTATCCTTCATCCATCTATCCTTCACCCATCCACCCTTTCATCCTTCCATCCATACATCCATCCTTCATCCATCCACCCTTTCATCCATCCATTCACCCATCATTCATCCACCCACCTTTTCTGTGCCTCTCTCATGGGGGTGGGGGGGGGGGGGGGGTCAGTATCTCTCTGCATCTTCTTCCTTCTTTCCCGATCATGGGAGGGCATCTCTGTACCTCCCTGCTGGGGGCAAGGGACGTGTCACGGGACCCACAGCTCCAGGCGCGTAATATCCATTGACCTCAAAGGGCTACACTACAGCCTGCTCCTCCAGTCCCCCCCCCCCCCCCAGTTCCCCTCCTCCCCCAGCTCGAAACGGCTTCAGGGACACACACACACAGCCACACCACCACACCCGAGTACTTGACAGGTCTTTAAAAGACCTTTTACTTGTTAATGAGGCTTTGATGTTTTTCGGTGTGGATTAAGCCTCCACCGCACCCTCGATTAGCCCCAAGCCAGGAACTGCACTCTGACAGAATCTGCGACCCCCTTCCAAGGACTCCACGACCCCCCCTGGGGGTTGCGCCCCACAGATTGAAGACCTCTGATGTAAGGTCAGTGGCATGCTTGACACAATTGCTTTTCCCTTTTGCTACACCACATGGTATCCACTGACTTAACAGTGACTTACTTTGCATCACATCTTTTTGGCTCTACAATTCTACAAGCAGACCCAATTGTATATACGGTTAGTGCCACCTTCACAGCGTTTGTAAATTCTATTTGATGAATTGTTGAAGATAAAAAATATTAAGTTTGTTTGCATATACTGGAAAAGCAATCCCCAAATCTGACATTTTCTAAAGTAAACGGCGTGTGCAAACTTCCCACAAAAAAATTAAAGCCACTGATGTATTTTACGAAAGTTTTAATTGGTCCTTAGTAAGCTTAGTCCCAGGCTTTCCTGTTAGACTATGGAGAGAGATGAATCCTTCATAAAAAGCATTCTGACCGACTCAGTGTCGGAACCGTTTCCGACCGAATCGGATTCGGGGAGTCCGAGCGACCAATTATGATGCTTCTGAACACCGTTGGTCAGACTCCCATTGACTTCAATGGGAGCCTGTGTTCAGACCGACAACACAGGCTCCCTTTGAATAAAGGGGTGGTTGTGGAAAACCTGGCACCCTGTGGGTGGCACCCCATGGTGCCTGCTACACCGTGCATGGTTGGAAAGAGGGGTCCCATGGGTAAGCCCGCGGGCCCCAACCAGAGGCCTCCGGGTGGAGGTGGGCCTGCTACGGGTCCCCAAAGTCTGTTTCTGACAGCAGATCCGTGTCGGAACAAACAATTCAGAAAGGCTGTCCGAATCCTGACATCTTAATCTGTAGGCTGGAAACGCGGTCCAAAGACCTGTTCAAGTCGGCCTCGATCGACTCGGTTTCTCTGAATGCCTTTCGGAACCGAGTCGGAACCAAGTTGGAAAGTCCGAACAGTTTCCCACTATCATAATCGGTCAGTCTGAGAAGTTTTTGGACAAACTGAATGCTGTTCGGAGCCCTTCTGACTGAAAATGTAATGAGGCCCTAAATATATCATTTTATAACTAAAGATAAGTTAAATTGAGCAAAAATGAATATGGATAAACCATTATATGTTCACCCACTGAGCAGGGTATATGAGGAAGGAAAGCGACGCAAGGTAAAGGTTTCATTTCGGAAAACCAAGAAATCTTAGCCCAGTGCCATGAGATGAGATAAACCAACACAGGGTAAATGTGTGAGTATGTCTGTGACTTGCTTACATCCAGAGAACAAGGGGGAAGTGAGATTCCAACAGTAATAGAATAGATAAAAAATGCAAAATATTATGGTCTGAGTCCAGAAAACAAATGCTGAGTGCGCCCTTAGACATTAATGGTTAGGGGGATAGCTAGAAGAAGCGAGAAATCAAGGGAAAATGGAAAACGAGTGACCATTGACATCACTGTTATAAATGGTTGCAGTGATGACAATTAGATAGAGCAATGTGCCATGCGGGCATTCCACCAGCTGAGCTATCCGTATGCGAAGGCCTTTAAGCCTACACATGTGCATATGGAGAGAACATTTCTTTTGACATTTTCAGAAATGGGTTTGAACAATTTGTTTAAAAATAGTCGGACTTTAGGTACACTTGCAGATTAGATGATAGAGACCTGCGCAAAGCTATAGTAATGTGTTTCCACAGACTAGATTGCACGCTTATAGATTCTGAAATAAGATAGCAAAGAAAACGTTATTAGATCTCTTGAATAATACATGAAAGCAATTAAAATGAAGGTCCTTTAAGAAGAGGCTAGGACATTTGTGGCAAGATCAATAAATCAATGCAACCTTACACTACTCAATAGCATTTATTTCAATAGCACCTGTTCTTTTATATTTCTCGTTTTTTTTAAGACACAATAATACTTCATATACAAAATTTATTTTCAAAATAACCGCGACAAATAATACAGAACAGAGAAAACAAAGAATTTACAACACAATCACAAACTCATTTCACAACACTTCCACGGTAGTAATGTAAAGGGGAACGCACCTCAAGCAAGTCAATACCCAGATCAGGTCATCCAATAGTGTTTTTTGTCTTGAACATTAGTTAGCAAATAGCAAAACAATAATTTGAATGCGGTGCCACTCAGGATACACAGGCACCCTTCTACTTAGATGCTAAAATACACAGGTCCTGCGAAACATTCACTGTGCTAAACAATATAATCATACAGATATCCCAGCTCTCAAAGGTGATATCTACTATTCTTAATCAGTTATAACATACTGCATTGTGTCCTCTCCGAATATCACTGGAAAAAAACTGATTTGGGTTCTCAAAACCGTGATTATTTAATTCAAACAGACATTTGTAACATCATCATTTGTAAAAAGGACCAAGAAAGGACCATCTCCCCTCAAAAAGATGTAACATTCAAGAGATTAGAATTGATGGTTATGTCCTCGTAGTCTTGGTCCAAAAAGACGACAGCCGACACGTGTTTCGTCACACCAAGGGACTTCCTCAAGGCTGCAAAGATAATGATATGGGGCCATATGTATCATAAAAATTTGCATTCGCAAAGGCCGAAATTCGCAGAATTTTGGCCTTTGTGAATGCAAATTTGCTAAATGGGATGTATGAATGAAAATCCGGTGCAAAATAAGGAATCGCAAAATTTGCGATTCCTTATTTTGAATTGCATTTAAGGAATTGCAAATTTTGTGATTCCTTAAATGCAATGTATGAAGCTAAAAAAAATTGCTAATTGTCCCTAAGGAATCGCAAATTACCACCAACTTCAAGTTGGTGTTAATTTGCAAATTTCTTGAAAAATTCCAATTTTGGCATTTTTCTAAGTGCCATGTGACGCACATACATGCCCTTAGGGCATGTATGTGCACCACATGTAATGTAATGTAATGGATGTATACTTGTAAAGTGCACTGTTACCTCGTTACGTGGCGTCCTGGCGCTGTATACCGCTGGGGAACCCGTCCTGGCTTTCCCTGTGAGAGGCCACCCCCAAGGTGAAGCCAGGCATCCCCGGCACTGCTGGGGCCGTTGTGGAGATTAAGCAAGCTATTGCCCAGAGTTGCAGAGTGGGACCCATGGTTAGCGTAGGCACCTAGGTTAGAATTATCAAGTCAGCGGACCAAGACCCTGCCGCGTTGGGAATTGAACCCTGGTCCCGGATCGACCTCTGCTTCAGGGTCTGCCGCTTCTAACCAGTGAGCCACACTTCTCCACATGTGCACCCATACTTATTTCAGGGGTGCAACAGGATGTCCTTTGGACACCCCTGCACCCTTAAAATTATTCTCAATTTGCGATTAGCAAATTGCGAATCACAAATTGAGAATAAATTCCCATACCTTCCTATGGGCCAGGAGGCCCATAGAAATGAATGGGAAAGTATTCCTTAATTGCGAATTCGCAATTTGCGAAATCGCAATTAAGGAATATCAAGAAATCGCTAAAAAATTGCGATTTTATTGATACATACCAATTAGCGATTCTGAAATAGCGATTTCTTAAAAATCAATGTTACAGAATCACTAATTGGTATCTTGATACATATGGCCCTATATGACTATTGAGACAAGATACACCTGTATGGAAAAGCTAATGAGGTGCAAACACATACCTAAAGTTCACATGGGGGAATGGTATGCCTTTACATGTCCAACAGAGATACACAACACATAAATATCATATTTTATGTCTGAACAACAACCACATACATATTTTAAGGAATACCTAAGTACTCCGATGCATATAAAGCATGTACAAAAAGCAACAGCCATATTCATTCTCATTCTATATTTCCACCAGATTGGTGGTCTTAAAAGGACATTAGGCTGACAGGTGGAAGAATGTGAAAGCATAAGGAAAAACAGGAATGCTCAGCAATTGCACGTTTGGCAGCCACAGCCGGAATGCCATAGCATCCTATACAGAATTCGAGTAGAGCCTGGCTTGACAGATGTCACAAACCTCACTAACAAAAAACATCAACCGCATCTCTAAACCTTGTGGTTTGGGTGTCAGACACCTCCGCCAGCTTGCATACCCTCTGTACAGTTGCACTTGCAGGGGCAGCAACTGAAGAAGACGGGGGCACCATCCTGATCCTCTACATAATGCTGTGGTGTCCGTGACCAACCTAACAATCTTCACAACTATTGCTTTTTCTCCTTCAATTCCAGAGAGGCTGATGCATACTGTGCAGAAGGCAATCCCAATGACGTGCCTGTATGTTATTTGGCATGGCAGCTGTGGTCCTGTGATAAGGTCCGTGCGCATTGACCTACTTCGTCAGAAAACCACAAACACAGCAAATGACTTACTCCAGCATTCAGCGTTCTTGTGGGTCACAAACATGTCCACACCCAGGACCTCTGCCATCATGGTCAGCAGGAGGTTCTGCATCAGCAAGAGGGTGTGCTACTTCATCCCCCCCTCCCCTTGCCAATGCACCCACATGCGCTGCAGGTACTGCATATCTGTCCACAGCAAAAGGAGCTACAGCAAGTCAACCTCACCAGGGGCATAACACAGGACCCCCCCAGACCCTGCAGTGTTGGGGGTGACAGGTTACCCCATCCAGAAGGGGCCCCCTCATTCCTCCAGTCTTCTCTGCAGAATGCTTGCAGCTACAGAAACATGCTCGGGAAACAGCAATGTTTTCCCCAGCAGAAAGTTACAAACTTGCACCATTCTTGATTGAATGTTGATAGTTCAAATGGCCCAGCACAAAACAAATGTGCCTCATGACTCTCACTGACAAAACTAGCGAGAGAGAGAGAGAGAGAGAGAGAGAGAGAGGGCTGTAGAGCTGAGGCATGGTTATAACAAACACCCTGCAGGCCCCGATGGGAGGTGGGCCCTTGCTGTTCACTGGGACCCACATTGAAAAGCAGATTTTGAAAGGGTGCAGAACTCTAGCTGCTTAGCCGAGCCTGCTCTACAGTGCTCTCACAACGTGCAAGTGGCTGCCCTCCACTGAACGGACGCACAGGAGACACAACTTCAATTGTGTTTTAGCCAAGGTGTAGACTTTTATCTTTATTTACACCGCTTCAGTGACAAAAGAGAACCATAGTTAAGCAGACATTATCGTTAGGAGACAGGACATAAGATAAGTACAAAACAACTCAAAGATTGTACAAGCAATACAACAATTGTGCATAGTGGGCAGTAGTGGCTGCCATGTTCCTAGGGTGGTGAGGCAAGGGGGGAGTAAAAAATATTTAATGAAACACTTACTTTGAGGCACGGTCCACCATAAGCGTGGAAGGGTATGCTCAGACATGAGTCCCTTGCTCACTGCACCATCAGGATTCAGGCAAGCCGGGCCGAAGACGGCTGTAATGCCAGAAACCGGTCCCCGGAAGCTTGTTTCCTTTCCAGTAAAAGAATTGGCTTGGTAGTTTGGTCTTCCCTGTTCCCATGATGCACTGGGCCAGGGACAGACTAATTTGCATGTATTATTATTATTATTATTTTATCAATTTATAGGGCGCAACAGCTACCCAAAAAGGGTTTCCCGGCGCCTAGACACAGCTAGATTGAGGACAGAGAAGGAGGTGACTGTTAAGTGGTTATTGTTCATACAGCCAGGTCTTTACAAGCTTTCTGAACCTACAGTAGTTTTCTTCCTTCCGGATACCGGGGGGAAGCGTGTTCCACAGGGAGGGTCCCAGATAGGCAAAAGATCTGCCACCTGTTCTTGCACGTTTAAACCTCGGTATGCAGAAACAGGCTGCTGTCTGAGACCGGAGGTTTCTCTTGGGCGTATAGAGGCAGGCAAGGGATTGGAGATATTTTGGTGCTACTCCTGTTTTTATTCTGAACATGTAGTTCAGGGCCTTGAAACGGATTCTGCTCTCTATCCTGAGCCAATGAAGATTTCGACGATGGTTCGAGACTCCAGAGTTCTTCGGAATATTGCAAAGGAGTCTGACCGCAGCGTTTTGCGCTACCTGTAGTCGTCCGATCACAGATTTGTTTGCGCCCAGATAGAGGATGTTGCCGTAGTCAAGCCTTGATGTGATAAGGGCATTGACTACGGACTTTTGTGTTGACACTGGCAACATCCACAGGATCTTCCTCAACCATTTAGCTATGGTGAGACAAAGGCTGGTTACTTTACTGGCCTGTTTGTCCATGGATAAGGCATTGTCCAATATAAAGCCCAGATTTCGAGCATGGGACACCGGGGTAGGAAAAGTGCCCATCTGGTCCGGCCAATGCGCAGGGTTCCAGAGAACTTGATCCTTTCCCAAAATCAGTATTTCCGTCTTGTCGCCGTTCAGTTTTAACTGGCTTGTTGTCATCCAGTTCAGTATTTTTAATAGTCCTTCCTTGAGTAACGACGGGGAGTGGGGACAAGATTCAGATAGGGAAAAAATGATTTGGGTGTCGTCGGCATAATTCATAAGCGTTAGACCTAGCTTTTCAACAAGTTCTGCCAGAGGTTTAAGATAGATATTAAAAAACAGAGGGCTCAGGATGGACCCCTGAGGCACTCCATGAGATGCAGGTAGGGTGTCTGACACGGCTTGTGCAGATGCGATCTGAAAGGTTCTGTTTGCCAGGAAGGATTTGATCCAATCCAGAGCCTTTCCTCTTACACCATTTGTATATAGCTCTTTAATAAGCGTTTCATGAGAGATGGTGTCGAACGCCGCACTTAGGTCCAATAACACAAGTGCGACCGTCTGGCCTTGGTCAAGAAGTTTTCTGATGTGTTCAGTGACACCTAATAGGGCGGTTTCAGTCGAGAAACCAGCCCTGAAGCCAGATTGCGAAGGATGGAGTAAGGAATTTTCTTCTGCAAAAGTGGCTAACGTAGAGTGTACGTGTCTCTCAAGACACTTAGAAAAAGCAGGGAGCAGAGATATAGGTCTATAATTGGCCAATATTTCTGGGTTTGCAGTTGGCTTTTTCAAAAGGGGTGTCACCATGGCGTGCTTCCATAAGGCTGGGACAGTGGCGAGATCGAGGGACGAGTTTAAGAGATTGGCAATGATTTCCAAAGACTGGTTGGAAATGTAGCCAGGTTCTGAGCTGGGATGGTGCAATGAGCTAAAAAACGGTGATGGGTCAAGCCCTGATCTGCTGACTGGGTATGAGTGCTCTGCTTAATTCAGATACTCTGTCCATCACCACCCCCTTTTCTGAATCTTTCTCTAACCCAGCTGCCTAAGAACGCTAGGTCAGAGAACTTTAGAATGCACATGTCTGGCTGGCCGTTCCAAGACGACCGGCCAAACAGACATGCAAATTTTAAAACACACTGCTGCTCCCAATTGGCACAGCACCACTGGTTCACCCCGCCTTGTTACTCAGTTCAATAGGGCCGGTTGCTCAAAAATAAAACAGTAATAATAAATGTTGTTACTATTTTATTTTTCAGCTCTGGCCTGTAGGACGATGCTCCTCCATTTCAACAGAGGAGCCACCCCTGATAGTGCCAGAAGGCCCCTATTCCTTATCCATCTCTCCATCTCCCATTCCCTGAACAAGGACATCCCAGGGATTATTGGCAAGCATACCTTAGTAGCAAATTACACTTACACTCTGTCTCTCAGAGGGATGGGCAGTACCCACAGTTTTGTACCAACACCTACACCAGGTCATCGCATAACACTCAGTCCCTGCCGATGTGCCTGCCAGCAGGCAAATCCCAACAAAATATTGAGCTCCAGTCATCCCTGGGTAGGGCAGAAAGGTGTAGGACCACCAGCAGGTGTCCCCCTCCTGCCTGCCCAGTGCCAACACAAATTAACACCCCTCCAAGAGGTCCGTTCAGTAAATCAGTACCAATTTTTGGGTAGCTCCCTTTTTCTGTTGCTAGAAATTCCACCCCATGGCAAGGAGGTCACTGGCGAACTCACCCTCCCCTGCCGCCACTAGAGGGCTTTGGTAATGACTTCAAAGATTGTGCGAATGCAGACCGAAGAGCTTGCATCCCTCAGATGGTAAATGCACCCTATTACTAATACTCCTGCCCCCAGCTTTGTCCATAGTATATGTGAACACTGGCTGACTGTCCAGCAACCAACTGGAGGCCATACCACAACCTAAAAGTGTAACTAATAGACAACCCTAGGAACATCTCGATTTGATCTAGCAATGTTAGTATCCCACCAGATCTCAGTTTCTCCCAACCTTGCTCAACCGCCTTTGTCCCTGGGTGGAAGTTCCCTTCTGTGCCCCTTGGCATCTGATTAGCTTACCTGGAACTCCTTAACCCAAGGATGAAAGCTGCTGCTGGCCACTTGCTCTGTCTCTTTGAAGCCAGAGTCATTGTCACTTGAGGGTGCCAACTAGCCCTGCCTATACATAAACAGTTAAATAATTTCTCTGTAATGTGAAATTCAACTTTTATTGAATGACACTGAAGCTTGTGGCCTGAACCACTTGGCCCCACTGACCCGGGCATGATCTCCAATTAGTCGAAGTGTACTTAGCAAGTATTGGGTTCCCCTTTATCTGTAGAGCCTCATTAAATCCTTACCCCCTTTCATCCTTAAGCAGATAGCCATAAATTTGCACCTCATCTGATAAAGGCTCCCAGTACTACATTGGGAGCCCCATTGCTGGAAACTAGATAACGGGCTGAAGGTTTGTTGTTGTACATCCTATTACCGCCTTACTTAAGGATCCCTAATGATTCCCCATAGAGTCATTTAATGGACCTTGGCACTCCAAGGGAAAGCAACTGGACCTCCGAGGGAACCAGGCTCTACCTGATCACCCAGAGACACTCTGTTGGGCATAGCCTACCTTCAAATTGGTGCTGTAGACTCGCTCCCTTCTCCTTATCTAGGCCTAATTTCCTTTAGAGGAGAATTGTGGGTGAATATGCATAAAGGATGGTGAAACCCCCACCTCCACTTTTCTTAGGCAAACCGGCTCTGGCTTGATGTTAACGTAGCATCATGAGGTGGGGTAAATGTGTTAGAGCATGGTGGCCTCATGAAGAGTCGCCCCAAGTAACTTACTCCTACGGAGCTTTTTAAAAGTACTCAGTCAGAGTCAATGCATGCCTTTACAGGTTGAGCGATCAGGATACCCACTGCTGGACACTGATATCACTTTGCAGTCCCTGCTACCACCTCTCTGTTTAGCGAGCACCATCTTGAGCTGGGGTGAGACGTACCCCTTCTTGTATCACCTAAGTAAACCCTTGTCTGAACTGAGTGACCTGTTCTGAGCTGCAGGCTACCCCTTGTGAAGCAGCAGAACAGGAATATGTATTGCTCCTGGGGACAATGAACCACCTGTTCCTGCTATGAAGAGTCACATACTAGCTGGGATTAGAAAAATAGATTGCAAATTGACATGAAGTTGACAGAGGCTACTCCTTATTTGAGGGATGGTGCCTTATCTTTGCACAGTGAGGACTCATGGCAAGAGGTCCTTCACGGCTACAGAACAGCTGACTCCGACTATGATAATGAGCTGCAGGCTGCCTAGCTATCCAGCACCTGAGATGGTGCCTGCAAATGTAAACTCACTACTGACTCCAACATGAACCACTCTACAGAGGCTGACCACTTGTCTAACCCAGATCATACCATGACCAATTTTGTTATCCAGTGCAAGATTAGGTAACTCAGTTTAGGCCTTGCTAACTCATTCGCTTTTGACCACTGTGTGATGCTGCACTCTATGATGGTCTGTAAATGTGCTTCTACAGACCCTATGACCACCAGTGAAGAATGCAATATATTCAGGTAAAAACCGACATGGTCTGTAACTCCAAATCTCTGTTACGAATAATGGAGGAGGATATCCTATTCCTTGGACCTTAAAATTGAAGGACATTTCGGCCCCATCCAACTTAATTTTGAAGGAAACCTCATACAGCTAACATGATTTCTATAATCCTTACCCCCCCCCCCCCCACACTGCATTGGTCTTTAGAAATAAATTCTGCACAGGATAACAACATCTGTTAAGACCTACATATCCTTTTTTTATGCAAACCCATTCTTTACGCCATCAGGATTATGATGTTGGTTTCCAAAAGGCCTTTCATGTTGGGCTTTTGACATGAAAAGCCTGTTGGAAAGAGACTTTGGGGACCCCTAGCTGGGCCTCCTTGCCTCAGTGGCCTCGTGTCAGGGGACTGGGGGGCACCAGAGGGGCCCCCTGTTAGTCCCTGCACTATGTGGCAAGCACCATGAGCTGCCTGCCATGCGGTGCAGGGATTAACAAAAACTCCCATTTCTCTATGGGAGCTTGTGCTGCGGCTAGTTTTCGACCGCTGCACAAGCTCCCAGATCGTGGTGTGCCCATGGGCAGACACACTAACACCAACCCATGGCTCGCCTGTTCTAGGGTCCCCCTTTTGTGCCAGGGACCACAAATTTAAATGAAAATTCAGGAAACTCCTGATTCTTTATGGGACGGGGACCCGAAATTTAAATAAAAATGTAGGGTGTCCTAATTAGCCTTACCAATGTTGACGTTTTTCTAAAATGCTTCCAGATATCTGATGTTGGTTTATAAAAAAAGATTACCCTGAATGTTATCGATGCCGAGACTCAAATCCACCTCGTAACTTAGCATGATCTTGACCAAAGTATTCACACGCTTTGCTTGAGCGCCTGGGGATATTAAATTACTAGCCCAGAATATTGAGCCCCCCGCCACCCACGGGAGGATTATTTCCTACTATTGTTGATTGCGGGGCTCCCTGGCTCATTCCAATTAAATAGTTGCTACTACTACCAGCCGCTCCCCCTTTTAAAAGAAAGATAGCAGCCCATGGCCCTGCTCTATGAGGCAGTGAAATACTAAGTAACATCTTGTCAACTGTCTACGGTTGTCCTCCCACGTTACCAGTCTTTCCCAGAGAGCTTTTCCACGCCTCACTCAGACTGAGGTGACTCTTCCTACCTGCCCCCTCAGGACAAGCAGTCACGGCGCCAAGTTGCTTTACTTAGGCACTAGTCTCCTGATAAATAAACCTTAAAACAACATTACCTAGTTACTAACTAATATTTAACATTGAAAGCTTGTCATCTGGCCTCCAAAAATAAAGACTGCTGTAAAGAGTTTTGACAATTTGACTACCATCAAATTTAAATGAACTCTTGAAATTACTCACATCTTGTCCCAATCATGTGTCCAAAAGTTTTTGAAGTCCGTCTGAAAAGCCTTTTTATAATAAATGGAATAGTATCATAAATTAGCTTTTTCTCGTTTAGCATATAAGTTCAGATCTCATAAATCAATACCATTTAGCTTAGCCTCGGATTTCCATAAAAATCCAATTTATTACCTGGTAGACTATAAATGTTCTAGGTAATTGGATTACGACAATTAGCAATCATGTAAAATTCTGCATGTTTCCAAATTTCTCTAGAACGTCGGACTGGTAGAAAAGGCAAATAGCATGAGGCAAAGCCTTACCTTGAATTTTAAACTAACACAGAGGTGAATGATAAACCACGCCATCTTACTTGACCACGTAAGACAAATCGTATATATCCCCATGTGAAAGCAGAATTTAAAACCCCACGCTCTTGCCCAGGTCAGGATCAAACCCACAGTGGGCCGGTCCAAAACTCTAGTGCACTGTCACTAAGCCATCCTGGTATCACTTCCCAATAGGCCAAAGGGGCATTAGAAATATATTACCTGCCACAAATTAAAGCTGATTTCCTTACCCACTAAATCAGAACGCCATGCATGACCTGGGAGCCTCTCATACATATGTGCTGGCCTTCTGAAAGCTTTTGCTGTGCTGTTGCCGCCATCTTGGCGAGGTGCGCCACCTCATCATAGACACAAAGAGAAAACAGAAAAAATGCGCAGTGAACTTATGTGTGCATCACCGAAGTGTGTTCCCCCTGGTAGGTTGCATACATCCTGAATCGAGACAAATTAACAGCATCGGGGTAGGCCATGGCCATAAGCTGGGGTAGATGGCGTGACCGACCTGGACATGACATCACCAGTAGAGGCAGCATGTCCTGCACTGCCTCTGGTGTTTGCCCTTGATCCGGGCTAACTTAAAAAGGCAGGGGCTATAGCATAGAATGAAACAGCATTTTCTTTGCTCACATTGCCTTTCTGAAAGGTCAACATGATCTATTTGTTTTATAAAATTAACAAGTACATGCATTGGATGGAAGACACACACCCAACAAAAGTAGGCAGGCAGGTGTTTGACCACCCCAACTCACCGGTTCCTGCTGCTACTCAACACAGCCTGCCAAGTTTTCACGAAATAGACATACTTGAGGTACGCTATATTTGCTGTTGACTTCCAGAGCAGGATGCAAGCCCTTTCACAACCGAGTCTACAAGGTCCACCGTTTATATTATATCTCCCTAGTATATCATCATACAAGGAGAATAGTGTGCGCGAAAAACAACAACAAACAGAAGTGTTTCCAGAGCTTGAGCCAAGTAGGTAATACTTGACCATGCATGTGGCTATGCTCAGCCAGTCCCACCCCAACACGCCCCACCATCAACTGTGCTCACCTTGAAAACATGCCCTAAAACGTTAGTGCTTGCTCTGCTGTTGCAGCCGACAGACCACAACTCCAGACTTGTGATCCTGTATGCTGGAGTGCAGTGGAGAGGAAAAGAGGCCGACCCCTTGCCCCTTGATGCCTTAAATGTTCCAGTTCCTTGGGCCTCCATAAGACGTCATGACCCTCCTTCATGGCGAAACAACCAATGGACTTCCTGCCTTGGCTCTTGCCCGTGAGTGACTGATGGCGTCCCTCCGCTATTTGCAGGGGGCGCCTGGCCAGGAGACAGGGCTAGAGGGTTATCTTCCCAGTTACCTCTAACCTGTCACGGTCAGGGGCGTACCATGGGTACCTGCAGCCCCGGAAGCAAAGGGGGCACCCAATGTTTCAAGGGGCTCCTAATCCTTCAAGGGGCCCCCATTCGGCCCAAAGCCAGTGAATATGTGGGAGACATGGGCATCTCTGTGACCCCTCAGCGTATTTTACAGGAGGCCCCTTCATTTTGTGTTACGCCACTGGCCCTTCATTTTCTTTCCGTTCCCTTCATTAAAAGGGGATACCAGCAAACTGCAAAGGGATGAGGAAGACAGCATTTGCTTAATTCACATCCAGGGCTACAGAGACATGTATTTCTCAGCCCCCCCCCCCCCCCCCCCCCCCCCCCCAGTTTATATAGCGCAAACTAGACCCGAAGGTATCAGGGCACCAGTTGCGTTACAGATTTACTCTTTTTTTTTTGTTAGGTACGGGAGATTAAGTGATTTGCCAAGAATCACGGGATATTCAGCGTCCGTGCCAAAATTTGAACCTGGTTCCCCAGCTTCGAGGTGCATGCCCTAGCCGTTAGGCCACATCCTTTCCCCTAGGTTCTAATGTCCCCATTCTCCTAAAAGCAAAAATAATGACAAGAACAGATTTTGCCAGTGGTTGAGTATAAGCCACTCTTTAACCTTAAAGTAAAAAAGACCGGTTCTGCAAACATCAACTTACTTATCTTAATTGTAAAAATTGACACAATATAGCTCATACCAACTCTAACAAGAGAAAGGAAATCATTGTATTGAATCAAATTAGAGACGAGCTCCCAGTATTCAGCAATTACTTCTAACTAGAGCACAATTCATGTCCATTGTCTTCACTGACTTACATGAAGACAAGGGACATGAATTATGCCTCATTTGAAATAACTGCTGAATGCCTGGTCACTGAAGATGAGATACTTTAAGTTTTCTAAAGGCAGTATTATCTAACGATTTTCTATGGTTTTCAGATGAAAGGAGGAAAAAGCATACTGAGGTCAGATGAGAGCCAGTCTGGGTTTAAAAATAGTCAAAATGAAAAGTAATCTTCACTGGCTATTTCAAAATGTACATCCTTTTCCCTGAGAAAACATATGCTTCCAAAGAGTACTAGTCAGGTCTTCCTGCCTGCCTGCCTGCCGGCCGGTCGGTCGGTCTGCCTGCCTGCCTGCCTGCCTGCCTGTCTGTCTGTCTGTCTGTCTGTCTTTGTGTAGATGCTTCCACGCAATGCATAGCTCTGTTCACAACCACTTCAATCTACATACTAACATAGCTATGTATACATGGCAGGCACAGTGCCAATTCTCAGGAGTGTAGTTCAGCAGGACATTATGATGAATGTGGCTAGATAGCGAGGAGATGGGGACATTACCCTGTAGAAAATTTAATGTAAGATTATTTTTGGCTTCGGTTAAAATGGCAGCTGCCTACCCGCTCCCCCCGCGTAGTCCCCATCTGCCAGCCCAGCCTCCCCCCTCAGCGCCGCATCCGTGCTGCGCGCGGGGGGGTGATCTTACAAGCATCAGTCCATTCGCTCCCAATTTGCTCTACATATGTTGAATCAACCCCTGGACAAGAGGTTGAAGTAATTTCTCCCTGATGTAACGAGGCTGCCAGTCACGTCCCAGGATACCAGTGTGATTCCAAGACGGCCATTCCAGGAGCAAGTGTATTAGAGAGAACAAATGGCTTTGTTACAGCTAGAGGTGCACCTGGCCCAGTTCAGGAGCTCTCCGGGGAGCGGCAAAGCAATTTTTCTGCAGTGCTATTTCCAGCAACTCGGTGAAAAATCTTTTAGCTAGACATGTATAAGTGTGTATCCCAGGCAGGTCCGTGAGTAATGCTGAGTTTGAAGATATTCAGGGTAAAATATTTAACAGGAGCGTGAGCACAGCGAGAGACATCTAGAGCAGATCATTCCTATGCAGGCGTCTGAGGGGGATATTCAGAATTAAATGTCGGAGTGCGGTGGTACTCCAAAATTGGTAACACCAGCTCCAACATTTTTTAAACGCAGGGATGCGCCGTATTTACAAAAATACGGCGCACTCCTGCAAGGGTGCCTGTGCTGCAGGGGCTATTATTTATGTGCAAGAAGGGACACTTTCCTGCACATAAACAATCTTTAAAAGCGATTTGATGTTTCTATGTAAGCTGCGGAATGAAGCACACACAGAAAGAGCAAAATACGAGGAGAAATTTCTCTTCATATCACCATCCTAAGACCAGGTTTTACCTGACCTTAGTTTTTGGCGCTGCCCCATCCTTGTAAATATGGGGCAGTGTCAAAAAGCAATGGGTGTTGCGGCGGAATGCCCACTGCTACATCCATTGCCCGTCCCTTTCATGCTAAGTGAAGCGTGAAAAGGCACCTTATTTACAAGGCGGCGTTAAGCCGCTTTACGCTTCTGTGTAAATCAGGGGAAGGGTATATCACCACCTGAACATCACTAAAAGTGACATTCTGGTGGCGATATTCCCTTGTAAATATGCCCCTGAGTATGAGGAGAGACCTAATAGTAGCCTGTCTGGGCACAGGAATCTGAGGATATCTGAACGAGAAAGGCAAACCCACCCACAGGCAAGGGCTTGAACTACCTGAGAGATAATTAGAGTGGCACATCCCCTTTCAGATCCCGAGCTGGGCGAGACAGTAGTAGGAGAGACAGAAGCGGGGAAAGGCCACCATGAGGGAGATTCCTGGTTTGTAGGGGATAACTGTAAGGGGTCGCTCATGTGCAGATCTGAGCACATGTGGGACAACTAGAGAATCTAAAATATATGCTGGAACCTATGCTAATGGGATAGTCAGCATAAAATAACCTTTGTATCAATGACATGGCCTCTAAATATTTTAAGTTTCTAGGGGACAGAATCTGAATCTGGACTCGAATAAAGAGAGAGATGATTCAACTGCACATTAATATATGCAGTGAGTTCTTCATGGAAAGGGAGAATCTGAGAACCTATCACAGAACCTATCTGTTGAGCACTGTTAAAGCGTGATACAGAGAGATCATTAACTTACAGTGATTTTCTACCTTCATGCTAAATATTTTTCTGTGAGCCAAGATAGCTGTCCTTTCATTAGCCTCCTCTACTGTGACCTGTCGGGTGCCTCAAAGATCTCCCCTTTAGTGCTGTATTTTTATTTACACAATAAACCACTGATTGATTGCAGTGGCTCTCACCTATGTATTCCCACCTTCTTCTGATGACACCAGCTCTTTCCGTTTATTAAAATATCTGGATCCAGTTCCTTCATTTCATCTATTGAAAACTGCCCAGGTTATTTTCCATATGAAATAAGGACCTCGTTTACTACATTTTGATGCACGGCAGCTTAGCAAGCCTTCCTGCTGCGCTGCCGTGGGTCAAAATAAACGGGCAGGAATATGCCTTATCTACAAGATAAACGCATTCCTGTCCTTCTCCTCTGTGTCAGCTCACAAACAGCAGTCGTGCGCCAACGCAGACACCCTTGCGTCATGTTGCAAGGGCGCCTTGGTTGCAGGGATAATTGTTTTTGTGCAGGAAGGGATACCTTCCTGCACAAAAACAATAATTGATGGCATTTCCCTCTTTCTATGCGTGCTACAAAAAAGGTATGAGATGTGGGCATAGAAAATCCAATAGACAAGTCTTTGAGAAGCAGTTGGGATTTGGCCTTGAGGTGCCTATGAGGGTAAACAACGTTTACCCCAAAACTATCTCCCCACATGGAATCACAACGCGGTCCGCATACCATTGCAAGTCGGAACAACAACTTGCCGAGGGGGAGGAAGGTGTTGGATTTAAAATCCAACACCTTCCCTAGTGTCCGCACTGACTGGAGTTGGAATAGTAAATTATACTATTCCAACATCCAGCCCCCTCCCCTCCGCAAGTCGTTGTTCCGACTTGCGGAGTAATGGTATGCGGAATCACGCCCGCATTGTGATTCCCTGCGGGAAGAAAGACTGCGGGGTGAAGCGACATATTCGCCTATGAGAGGAAAACGTCTGAAACCAATGGAATAGAAGATTGCGCAACAAGGGACCCAAACCTGACATGTCCCTAAAACGAAGTGTTGTTAGATTAATGCAGGAGGGATTAGGAAGTATTTTAGGACAGTGCTGAAGAAGAGGGTCAAATACTTCAGTTGAATGAAGTCCACTGGTATCCATAGGAACAAGACATAGAGCCATCATATGATGAAATCTTCACCAACCATGTGAAAAACCTCAAGTAGTAAATATTTCTGTCGTCTGAGCCATGCTTTGTAAATAAAGCAAGGTTTTTAGGTCTGACAAAAGAAATCACAACGCTGTCTGTTTTGAGACACGTTGTTAGCTGATAGTGAGCTTGTCAAATGCTCACAATTGGTTAGCTTCAATGCCATTCTCATTTGGGTGCTTCATATTTGTTGGCTTCCGTGGGCTTTCCTTTCTCTTCCTGTATTTGCCCCTCCCCTGGAGTACGGACGCATTACTTATGTCCTTCCACTGCTCATTTTTCAGGTGCTACTTTTTTCTTTTTATTTAAGCACCCTACAAAAGTGATTTTTTTTCAGACGTCTCCCTTGTGAATTTTCTCCCTCTTTGTTCCTCTTGCCCTCCCTCAGTTGCCTTTTTTGCTTTCTCCCTGTCCACCTTCCTTTACTGTTATTGCTTCCCCATCAATCCCTTTTCCGTTTGCTCCCCCAACCCTCCCTGCTCACTCTCCGTTGTCTGTTTGTTTCCCCAGCCCCTCCGACCAGCCCTCCATTGTGGCACCTCCATTGTTGGTGTAAGTTCCCATCACTTCCTGCCTGCCCTCCATGATCTGTCTGCTTCCGCATTCCATCCTATCCGACCTCTGTTTTCAGTGTGCTTTCTCAGCCCAAATCACCTGCCCCCTTTTTGAGCTTGCTTCTCCAGCCCCTCCCATCTGCTCTCCATTGTTAGATTGTTTCCCCAGCTCCTTTAGCCCACACTCCACTATCTACTTGCTTCCTTATCCCCTGCCACCCACCCTCGATTGACAGTTTGTTGCCCCAGCTGCTCCCGCCAGCACACCATTGCCCCCTTGCTTCCCTAACCACTCCCATCCGCCACTTCCGCAGCCACTCCTGCCCACCATCTGTTGTTAGCTTGCTGCCCCAGCCTCTCCTGCTTACCATACAATGTCAGCCTGCTTCCCTAGATCCTACTGCCCAGCCTTCATTCTCAACTTGCTTTCTCATTCCCTCCTGCCCACCTTCCTTTGTCAACTTGTTGACCCAGTCCCTAACGCCCACCCATCATTGTCGGCTTACTCTCTCAGTCACTCCCACCTGCCCTCAATTCTCAGCATGCTGCCCCATCCCCTTGTGCCTGCCCTCCATTGTCATCTTGTTCTCCCAGGCCCACCCTCTGAGGTCAACTTACTATCCCAGCCCCTTTGCCTATCCTCGTTGTCAGCTTGCTGCCTCAGCCCCTCCCCCGCCCTTCATTCTCAGTTTTCACCACCATCCCCTCCAGCCCACTCGCTATTGTCAGCTTGCTTCATCATCCCCTCTCACCCTCCCTCAATTGTCAGCTTGCTGCCACGGCCTGACTGAGAACAGCAACCAGGCCTGGCTGATATGCTGATTGCTGCTCGATCAGCCTGGGGTTGTTGGGGCTGTGCTAGTGAGAAGCACCCCTCCCACTTTTGTTAAGGAGGCCGATATTGCAGCACTGCCGCAAAACCAGCCCCCAGTAACAAAACCGCCCCCACGGGTCCAAAACCGGCCCACATCCCTCGGGCCCACTGGGGAAATGCCTGGTGCCCACGACTACCAGTCCGGCCCTGCTTGCTGCCCCAGCCTCTGCTGTCCATATTCCATTATCAGCTTGCTGTCCCATTCGCTCCCACACATTTTAGGTTTTTGGCTTGCTCCCCCAGCCACTCCGGCCCACACTCCATTGTCTGTTTGCCTCCTCAGCCCTTCTTGACACACTCCATTGTCTGTGAGCTTCCCCGTTATCTCTTGCATGTCCTTCCCTCCCCCCTCATCCTTCTCTCCCACCCTCCTTCCCTCTATGTTGCCTCATCCAGCAACTCACACCCCCTTGTGTTTGTTCATGTGTTTTTTGTAATTAAAAAATAGTGTGTTAGCGCTGACCGAGTCATAGCACGTTTTAGGTCTGTCGTAAAGACAGCATTAGCTAGTTCACCATGAATACAACTATTTGGACAATTGTACTCCCCAGTGAGTGCTAGTCCCTATGTTTAGTAGGGTGTCATCAACCTTTTCCATAACACTCAAGACATTTATTGTAAGCTGCAATGTTGACCTATCAATATCAACAAACTTTGGTGTATTTATTTATCCTTTAGAAAAACGAGCACAAGGCATTAGAGTAAGAAGAGTGTGCCAGCAGATGTCTATCTTGAAGCCACATCCCCTCAGTTTGTCATCTCTATTCCAGTCTTCTGTGAGGATCTCTATTGGTAATACTGTGTAATTGCAGCTTGCCATTTTGCTCTCCATTGTACTCTTCAGTGAGGACCTCTATTGGTAGTATATAGCACAACTGCAGCTTGCCAGCTGCCTCTCCAATGTACTCTACTGTGAGGACCTCTATTGGCGCTATAGACTATCTATTGGTAGTCTAGCACAACCTCAGTTTTCCATTTCCATTACCCTCCTAATTGAGGACCTCCATTGGTAGTAGAGTGCAAAACATTCTCCAGCTACATTTTAATACTCTTCTGTGAAGACCTCTGTTGGTAATACAGTGCAACATGTATGCATACACTTAAAAAACGAATCCCCTATCAACCAGTTGTGATATATTTCTTTATTCTTCAGAAAAAAAATAGCTTGACTGCATGTGGAAATTTGTTGGTTGAAGCCATACCCCTCAGTGTTGTGATTGACATATAGGCCTCCATATATTACATTTTTAGACACTTGTAGTTCTCAGTGACTGCTAGTCCCTATGTATAGACACAAGACATATAAGTTGCAGTGTTGACACATCACTATCAACCAGTTTTGGTATATTTACTTGTTATTTAAAAAAATGAGCACAAGGCATTAGAGTAGCAAGAGCGTATACGTGCACATTTCTGGGTTGAAGCCACATACTTTATGCTTTGTTATTAACAGTCCAAGCAATAATAAATTACTTGAGTGGGACCTCTAGTAACAGTTTAAGGAACTGCAGCAGCTTTCTGGTGCACTGGTGTTACTGTTCTGTGTATTTATTGAGTGCCAAAATTCCAGGTTGTTAGAGTCATCCCGGAGTAGTTGTGCAGTTGCCGTTCTCCAACGGGGTGCACAGTGCACATTCTAATTCCTAAGAAGAAAGGAAAAGTTTAACAGTGAAACTCAGTTCATGACAGATGTTATCTTGCAGGTGATTATTTTTTGTGTATTGCCTTTTGCATAACTCAATCTTCCAAAGGATAAGTAGACACCCAAGACGGGCTATGACACTATTGCCCCCATCTGTGAAGTCCTCTGCTGGTAGTATAGTGCAACAAGCTTTCCATCTCCATTGCACTCCTCTTCGCGGACCTCTATTGGTAGTAAGTATAGGCGAAATTTGTGAATTCGCTGTCTGCAAAATCCGCAAATTTGTGCGAACTTGCGGATTTTTCTATTTTTGCGTGTTCGCGGGTTTTTTTTCAGCGCGGTTACCGCAAACGTACCCATGCGGTCCTTTTTGGGCCTGGCCATCTTGTTCGCGGGAGGAAAACAACTCGGCAAACATAGAATCAAGGTAAGTCAACGCAGCGTGCGCGAGATTGCATTTTTGAAGCGCGAACAAGCAAAAAAAATTCGCGAACTTGCGAATTGCGGATTGTTTGGCAATTTCGCGCGATTCGCGGACTGCAAAATTGCCAAAAATCCACAAATTCCGGGAGCTGAATGAATTTTCAGCCCATGCTTAATTGGTAGTACAGTGCAACTGCAGCTTTCCATCTCCGTAGAGCTGGTCTGTAAGAACCTCTATTGGTAGAATTGCACAACAGCAGCTTCCAATTCCCATTTTATTCTTCTATGACAACATCTTTTTGCTATATAGCCAAACTTCAGGGTTAATCCAATTATATTCTCCTTAGAGCACATCTGTCAGCTGTATAGCGAATCTGCATCTTTCGGGTTCTAACTTCGTTACCAATCAGGCGCTCCAGGTAAAACGAGGAGCAGTATTTTACATCTTTGGGTTGTATGGGAACTCATGTCTCCTAGTGCACGATGCCAAAAGGAAATAAAACAACCCTTCTGTAGGTCAAAACAAAAATGGCTTTATATATACAATTCATGAACTAGATAAATAATGAAATGTGCGCTGACAGAGTCTGCTTTTCAGACATGAACTAGTTTCTCATGCCTCGCTCAAAAAGCAAAAGGACACATCTAAGCAAATAAAAGGATGTGAGAAGAAAATCATGCTGTGGGATGATCCAAGATGTATTTAACAATGTCTCAAGCCAATAGTGGAACAAGGATGACTTGAAGCACGCATTGCATATGTTTGCCAAAATGGTACAGTCACAATTAAATTGACGAACCTATTACTGGTGCAAGCACTATTCCACATGAAACCTAAAAACATAATTTCTCATTAAATTTGTAATGCATTCAACATTGCCATATAATAGACACAGTTGAGGCCAGACCTATTGGCTTTGACGATGCTTATTTTAAATTATTTTTATCCATGTTGCACACCAGCAGCGTTGCTCACAGCGTGACTAAAAATAATTGCAAAAGCAAATATCTCTCAAGGCGAGAAAGCTACTGGCTTTGCCAATGCTTGTTTAAAGACTTGCCGCTAGGAAAGTATACAGCACCTCCGCAAGGCATGTAACTCTATTACTCTCTAAGACATGTGCAGTGTTTGCAATTATTTCGGCCTTTGTCAGCAAGTATGGTACAGAAAAAACTGTCGGAAATGCTTAAGCCGACGCTTCTTAACCACTCAGAATTCTTTTGTATGACATTCCATGACATTATTTTGAGCTCATCTTCACTACTTCAAAACGAGCCAACCACATGCAAATCAGATATGACCCGTCACTGAAGGAGCAAGCCAGACCGAGCATACTAGGACAATATAGGCACAGTAAAGGGAGGCGTTGGATGACCAGCAGAAGCGTCTCGCGGCTCACCGTGTAACTCTTTGTGAGCCAGCGGAGATGACGAACCTTCTCGCATGCTCGGCAGTGCAGGTGCTGATGGCGGCACAGCTTCGTTCTGATCACCCCCTCTGAATGTGTGCTTCCCGGCCCTCGTTATGAATATTTTATGGTGCCAGTTTTACTAACCGGTGTGGGTAGGCAGAAGGGGGGCTGTATTCTTTCTAAAGGTTTCTTTTTTATTCTCTTCCGAGAAAATACACGCCTAGAGAGCAGCCTCAGCCCCTGGTGTTTTATTTTAAAATTCTAAATATATTCGTCTCTTGACGACTTTCATTAAGCTCCTGCCTCTTCCTGTGTGTTAACATTTCTCCCTCTGCTTGAGCGAGCACAGCAGCATAGTGGGAACAGGCGTGCGAGTCTGTGATGGGTTGTTTTCTCATTAGCTTCCACATATAACACGTGGATGGTTTATATGTCCATTAGCTACATTTGCATTTCACACGGTGTGTATGTGTCTGGTCCTGAGGGTGATCCTAATTGTTTACAATTTCAACATCCAGTGGGTGTGTGGACTCCATAGCTATTGACTGCCATTGAAATGACTGCCATTGAAATTTAAAAGCAGTCGCCAGGATACATGCGCCAAGCAAAACCCATTTTTGTCACTGGAGCGCTCCTCGCCCACTAAAGAAAGAGGCTGGCTTTCTGCTTTTCCTTGTTATTTGGTGGCACCCAGTCATGGAGACCTAAACTGGGGTCACCATTTGGCTGGCTGTGTCACTGATGTTTTTTGTGATTCGATAAAGCAAGAATCTGGGTTTAGGGGTGCTGTTCTCATAATATTATCACCAGCGCCACATTAAGATGTTTGTGGGAAGCACTTACATTTTGTTACATGTTTGAAGGTACTCTCTAGACAGTTTCTAGATTAAATATGAAAATGGGAACGTGGGGGATACAGTCAGCAAAAGAAGGGTCGAGGGAACTCTCGACACTTCACAATACACAATACAATGTTATTTGGTTTATCCTTCGCACTTCGTTTTTAGCAGCTTTAAAAATGTTTTAGACAACAATCACAACAAACTCAGAAGCAGAGATAACATTGTAGCTCACAATAGTTAGGGGCATAATTTAGTCATTGAGATTTGGGGAGTGTGAATCTCAAATTTCCCAACTAAAAAATCTGAGGGGCGCACGATGAAAGGGTGCGATGACCCAGTTTGGGGATGGACTATTCCCATAGGGAGCAAGGTCAGTACTGATCTGCATTAGGCGGTTCCTGCCAGTGTTTGTGGTGAGGAACTGGAATCGATTTTACGTCATACAACACTTATAATCGATACCTTGTGATTAGCATAATGTATCTAAATAATATAGCATACGTACGCGACATTAACATAGAATCACACTGCAGTATTTTAGATTTTCAGCTTGCACTGTTTTTTTCGCTTTACACTCGATTGACTCGACCAACGCCATTTTGTGGCCTCGGTCGAAGTCTTGCATTAGCAGACCCCATTCATTCCCTGCACTAAAGTCGTTCCCCTGAGAAATAACCCAACTGTTGCAGAACTGCTGTTTCAGCTCGTTAGGCCTGTCAAGGTTGTAGGTAGCAGGAGAAGGCCTAATAAGCACATTCCGGGAGGGGTGCGGGGCGGACTGTCTCGAAGCTGGCAGAAGGGAGTCACCCGTTCGACCTTGCTAATCTAGGATGAGCTAAACCAAGAGTGCTTTGTGTGCCATATATGGCTTTTCCTTTCTGTACCACACTGTACCAGCTTGTATTTTTCCATCTTGGGTCATGTTACTGCAAATGCAAGTGTATATATGTGATGTCCTGACAGTGTGCAGCAGTCTTCTTGGCGGACCTCGTGGGGTTAGGTCGCAAGGAGCTCCTCTGGCAGAGTTTGTTTGTTCTAATACATGCTTGGACCTTCTACACTGCCAACTGACTGATTATTGGTAATGGGAATGGGATTGGTTATGGAAATAACTATAATTGGGAGGTTGTGAATAATTTTCGGTACTTCAGTGGATGTCATGGGCTGGCAGACATCTCTAAATGTGGCAGGCGGAGAAAAGGCAGGGTGGCAGATGTAACATCCTCCAACACCCTGTCGGCCTTCACTGAGTTTGGCAAACCCTAAATCAGGCTTTCTGTTTAGAGTGGCACAGTTGGCAAAAACTATGATTTGTAATGCTACCCTGAGTGGTTAGGCTATTTTTAAGCATTCATTCCACCAACATTTTGGTGTTTAAGTGCAATAGTATGCCTGGAAACCTGACACTGGCGCAACTTTTGTGAACTCTGAAACCTAGTAAATTTTTATTAATTCAAGTAGTACTCCCTTGAAAGCAGATTTGCTAATTTTTTAGTAAACCTGGCCCTAGGTATAGTTAAGTTCCTGCTAGTTATGTGAGTGCCTCCCCCCCCACCAACACGTAGGAACAATCAGCAATTGAATTAGAATGCAACTGATGTTACACTCAGATCCCTGCCTATCATGGGCTGACCTCTCCCCATCCTGTGATGTGATGAAAACTAAAGTAGATAACAGAATTACCTACTCTAAGCGGGAACAAAATTACATCTGCTGTGAGAGTATAGCAGGAACAACAGCTAACATCAGGACCAGCTTAGGCTCTGTTGGCGCCCTGAGCAACAATATTTGTCTCCCTCCCCCCCCCATGACCACCTTCGCCACGGATTCCCTCACTGCCACCCTTTAACAGTACCCTTCAAGTCTCCATAATGACTCTCTCTGAGATGAATTTAGTGAGGTTTATAGCGCCACTGACACCAGCTAAGGGTGTCATAGCACTTTACATCACACACTGAATATACAGAGACAATCAATCACATGTGTGTAAATCAGTTTTTAAGAACATTACATAGAACAGAGGTCTACAAGGTGTAGGATGCATATGTCATCCATACTGATAGACAATATGGTTTAGGAGTGCTTGGTCTGGAGAAGCGCAAACTCAGCATTTAAAACATAACACCATGGTAGGGGGTTACATTTAATAATACAAATTGAGTTTTTTTTAGCCCAAGTGAACCCTTTTTTCAACATTAGAATAATGAAAGGCTGGGGAAAATCATAATGCTCTAATCTCTACCTTGCAGTTTGTGTGCAGCTCTTTGATAACAGTTATTAACTCACTGTTCTATATTGGGATTTTAACTTATACACTGTAACTAACAAAAGGATCTCTGATAAAAGAACTGACCTATTTACATTATATGCACTTTGTGATCTGCATGGTACCCGTCCTTTGTATCACGCATATTAACCCTCTGCGCTACTTTATGATGAGTCAAAACTTCCACTAGACAAAACTCCAAACTCACTCCAGGAAGAACATTAACCACTGTGAGTTATTTTGAATTTTTGTTGTTGTATAAAAAATGCTGGAGGCAAGGAACGCGGCAGCAGGTGCTTTTGAAACTATAATATACTTGCAAACACAGCGCCTACTCGAAGTCAGCACCTGGTGCAGTGGCACCGGTTGCACCACCCTAGAGCCGGCCCTGGCTAACATGGAGTAGTAATGAACCCTAGCATAGTGATATGGTCCCTCCCACTAACTAAAAGACAGGGATGGATGAGTGGAGAAAAGCAGGCAGTCTGCCGAGCATGGAACACCACATCAGGAAAGACAGCAGGATCAATGCGCCAAATGAAGAGGGCAGAGGATGAAAAAAGACAGGATCTAAGACACTGATTATTGCCTCTCCTCGGGGTTATAAATCCTTTAACACCGAGGCTCAAAAAGCTACTCACTTCCACCAAGTGATCCTTATCCGGTAGTCACGATTGCCCATAGGAACCAACCCTTAAGACCAGTTTTTTAGCAAAAGGCTCCGCCACCTTTGCCAGCTCCTAAGCGCTTGGCATTCATGCTGGAAGGGCCTCTTTTCCATTGGAGAAGAAAATGGACTGTGCACTGGCCTATCATGTTCAAATAACCCTAAGAGCACAACAGGATTGAATGTGCAAACAATGGTCTGTCTGTCTTACAATTCCTTTTTAAATTTACCCACCCTGCACATTCATTCATCTATGCTGTCCACTGTGCAATCCTTATTCTGCCTTCCCCATGTCTGTAACTCCTACACTCTATTCCTGCCATTTCCTGTCCATCATTAGAGGAAATGTTAATTGTCTTCTGGTTAGTCCTTGACCAGTCCACATGGTCCTACCTTCCCTGTTTTTGACTACTACCTGACCACCCCCCACCTCTTTGAGAAGAAAGCTGTATGAGCATCCCTCCCCTCCCATTTCAGATGGACACTATTGTGAACCTCCACTTTAGGGGCACACCCGGTTAGATCTCCTCAGCACCAAAGAGATAATGCTTGCAACACCTTCTTCAGAGAAAAGGAGAATGGACAGGTGCCCCTCTCTCTCTCTCCTCTGATGAGTTAAGCTTACCCAGAATCAGAGTATTATTAGTGAGACAACCCTGACAGAGAAATTCTTATCTGTAGATGCAAAGACCCTTACCTGGGTCCCTGTAAATAACTGACACACACAGTTGTTGTTATTTGACAATGAAAGATTAGTTATTATTATGTGCAATTAATCTATAAAACAATTGCATCAGAATTATTGCAATTAGTACTAACATCTCTGCATTCCTAACTAAAGCCAGAGCCAACCCAAGGAAAGCGCTGCACATGTCTCATCACACAGTCCTCTTCCTATTACTGTAAACATTTTAGATATCATTAGAAAATATCTTCAGCTTTACAAGTTCTCATCTATATCATCTAACTAATTTACAGCATGCTGGACCTGCAGTTGGAGTACGATCTTTCAGCATTTGTTCCTCAGCATCTGGTCCATGATTTCTTTTAAGGCTTCTCTTTATTCCTTAGCTTCCAATGATTTCCTATGGCGAAGGGAGTTGACACTCCTGCTCATCACACCTTTTTCTACTTCTGTTTCTCCTTTACAGAAGAGTATGGAAAGTAGATGTGACAACCTTGCTCACTTCTAAACTATTTCTGTATAAGGTGAGATGGCCTTGTAGTTACAGCACCACATGCTTGCCAGTGAGACTAAAAATTCCTTCTCTTCTTGCTTACAGGAACACTTTCAAATTGGAGTTTCAAACATAAAGCATGGTGATTAAACACACTTTTATTAGCAGTACCATTCACACAGTTACAATTCAAAACCCTTTTCTAGGCCGTGAGCCTTATCCACTCATACGTTACGAATGTGCTGGTGTGCAAATGTTGGCATATAATCAGGTCTGGTTTGTATGTAACATATGTGTTATCAGGAACACCCAGCCTTAGGCGACGACATCAATAATCTTGTTATGTAATGCTCTAACCCTGTTCCCATCTCTTCCATCCTGTGCTGTTGCACTGATCTCTGTGATTTGCAAGGACAAAGTTTCTCCTATTAGAGAAATGCTTGGTTTGTAGTCAATGCTTCAGGAGTTGAGTTGTGGTCTCCTGTGCTGGAGGTCACTTTGGTCTTGCCTTCGTTTTCTTGAAGTGGAACATGTTTTTCGTAATGTTCTTTCCTTGTCAGGAGACCCTTCTTCTGGTACTTGCGTACTAACCCCCAGTATTTTCACATTCTGTGGTCACTCTGCTTCAATTCTGTTTCTTTCTTCCTATTCTCTTTGCATGTCCTGTCCTAGCTTTTAATGGTTCTGTCTCTTAGAGGCAGTGCCCACAAAGGTAATCTTATTTTAACTTTTCATCCAAACATTACATCTGATGGGCAGCTGGCCATTTTTGCTGCCTGGGTGCTGCAGAAAACTCTCAGCACCTATCTCAATGTTGATTCAGTGAAGGGTGCTCAAGCTGTTCTACTGCTATTTTCATGGTACTCACACATTTCTCTGATATTCTCTTTTCTTGGGGCCATAGTGGTGTGATCTTTTGGTGCTTGAAGTTTATGTATTCCCCCATACCTCGTGAACTAATCGATGGTGAACAGGGGCCATTGTCCATTTTGACCGTTATTGGAATGTCCCCTATGAGAAAACCTCTAATGCTCGGATCACCTTTTCTGCTCCTGTATAAGTAGCGATCTTCACAATGGGAAATCTGTAATATTCATGATCACCAGGAGGATTTTCTCCGACAATAGATGCCCAAACATATACAGTGCACTGCAGCACTCTCCCTTAGCCTTCATCCAGTTTTTACAAGAGAAACAGAACCAACTATGTTTTTTTCCACTGATTTGACAGAGCATATATATCTTTAGCTTGTTCCAAAAGCATGCCCAGTTGGGGGAACCATGCCATGCCTCATAGTGCCTTTTTTGTGGCTACTTGCCCTTCTGTGGCCTCAAGGGTGTTGTCAAGAGGTTTCTGCCTGAGACACCTGGAGATAATTATGAATGTGTCCCTTAGTACCATGCTGTTTTGTTCTATAGTATGTTCATCTTGAACATGCATGAAACAGCTATTTGTGGTTGTGTCTACCCCTGCCTGATGTTTTAGGCTTACTTCCTGTGCCTGCTAATCAGGTTTGACAAACCCCAGGTAGGCCTCAGGTTCGGTGTTTACACTGTTGTGTGAATATCAATGTTGGAGGGTGTGGTAATGTTAGTTGTCTCAATGAGATAATCATCTGCTAAGGAACCTATGTTGTCATCAGTCTCGAGGAGAAGGAGAGATCTATAGTTCATAGGATTTCGATCCTTGCATGGCCTATGTATGCTTTTGTAGTCATATTCTTGCAGGTGGATTCCATTGTCTGGCATGTGATGTTTCTGGAACCATCTACTAGCTTCAGTGGTTGATAACCCTTGTTCAGAATACATTTTGGGAATACCTGTACACCATTCAGTTGAGCTGCCATGTCATTGCTTTGTTAGGTTGGCGAATGTCTACAACTTACAACTTTCCATCTTGATACTGCAGATGTGGGTGACTCCCATTGTGTGGCACCTTTCAAATCTTCAATAATTTGAAGTGCCAGCAGAGACCTTTGTTCTTCTATAGTCCCTTGTTGATTGATAGTGGTCCTGCAATAGGTTCAAGCAAAAGGATGAACAGACTTATGTATGCGTAATTTGACTTGAAAGTTCTTCAGGTGCCCTAGGTCCTTGAGTAGTCTTTGCAAACTGTTTTCAATTGGCGGGAATGCCTTTGTGTCTGTATCCAGCATGTAATTGAGTTATAGGCCCATCACATCTTCTGCTTCAAAACTTATCAAGCAGTATGCAGGCATTTTCCATTGTAGCTCATGGACCAGTGCTAAAATCTGTAAATTCTTGCATTAAACCATCGAAAATGGCCTCACCCCTTGAACAATGTGAAGCAACCCACGTATACATATAGTGTCTGCTGCATGTAGTTCTTGTTGGTGGATTTTGACATATCCTTGTATGCATCTGCACACATCGGCTTCAGTTAAGCCCTCTGTCAAAGATGTAGCAAGCTCTGTGCCCACCCATTGGTAGTTTGGGGTGCGCCATTTCTTCTGTCTCTGTGTGCCTGGCTTGTTTAGCACCAGCTAGTCTGTATATGTTTGCTGTATGAAGGCTCTATTAGGCAGACAACAGTTATTTCACACTCAAACACGTTTATGGTTGCAGTTTTCAACTTATTTCTGTTCTGTAATCACATTTTCACAGTGAAGTAGTGTGGCTCACTGGTTAGAGGCGGCAGACCCGAGAGCAGAGGACGGCCCGGGACCAGGGTTCGATTCCCGGCGTGGCAGGTTTCTGGACCAGGGTCAGCGGACTCGATAATTCTCTCGCCTCGGTGCCCACTCTGATCAGCGATCACACTCGGCAACTCTGGGCATTAGCTTGCCTCATCTTCACTAACGGCCCCACCAGACCGCCGGGGATGCCTGGTCTCACCCTGGAGATACCCATTAAGGGACCATCTCTCAGGGAAGCCAGGAAGGGTTTCGCAGCGGTCAAAGCCTTGGGACCCTACGGGTAAGTAGTGCGCTATATAAATGCCTATACATACATACATTTTCCTTGAGAAGTGAGTGACTTAGATCTAGGCCCCCTACCCCCAATGTTGTAGGTAGCCACTTTGAGCTCCAGTTTGTCGAATAGTATATTGAGCTTGCTCCAGTACTAGTGCATTCCTCACTGTTAAGAGCAAATTTGGGGAGATAGTTCTCAAATAATCACTCACCATTGGGGGCACAACTGTGCTCCAATCTCCCTAAGATCATGTAGAGCTAGTCGTCATCTTCATTACCGGATAAGGACAACCATTCAACAAAGCAGATGTCAGTAACTTTGTTTCCATTTCACATGCAGTTTGTCTGCCTGTTTTTATTTTGCTAGTGCCATTTCTCATCGTCAGTTTCATTTTATTCAATTTTCCCATGCACATTACCTGGAATTGATTGGATTTGCAGCATCCATGATAAATGTGACCCATATCGGATCGCTGACATTTGTGTGAGTAGTCTTGCCCACACCCAAAACACTTGTTCAATTCCGCAGGTGGTTTATGACCAGCTTTCAGCTGTTTGTTTGGTTTACCATGGGACTTCTTGCCCTTTTTGTTGGCCATTGGCATGACTTTTCACCTATGCATGTGGTCTCAGTGCTTGTGGCATATTTTTTTCTGCTCTGTCATCGGCCCATTTGGTGAATGACAAGAAGTTTTTTTGACAGTAGTTGTTCTTGAGAAAACTTTGAAAGGCTTCCAAGAACGATCCACAGATGTATGGATTCTTCTGCATTGAACTAATAGAGCTATTGCCTCTTCAAATTAGTGAAAGAATTTTAATTGCGTCACCATTTTCCCCCAAGAATGTGCTTAAGGGGCATATCAAGGAAGAATGGGGGTTTCAGGAATGAGCTGCATTGTACGAGCAGACTTTCGTGCCACTCACTTAAGGAGTGTTTTCTTTCTCTTTTGGTTTACTCTTGCTTTCTTTCTTAATTTTTTCCTTTTATCTATTTTACGTCTCTACTGTTCAATGCTGCTTAAAAGTTTCTGCCCCGAAATTTCCTTTCGAACAACCATGTGATTACTGCATTATACTCCCAAAATGACCGCAATTCCCAGTGGTCTTCATCCCAGCATGCCAGGTATTACTGCAACATGGCCGTGCCCAGTGTCTGGGGCTGTACCATGTGTGTGGCAAGATGGCCTCTGCGAAAATTACAGGCACCCGGTGGTCAGTCCATCCTTTTGATTTTTCCACTGACCCCTTCATCCTGGCTTTGTTGAAGATAAATCCACTGTCGACTACATCCTTCCACATACCCGGTAATGTATGTGTCTCTAGGGGTAGAGTGCTACAACTCTCACAAGATGCCCACCCCCTTCTTCCTCTACTGTGCCATGTGCCAGACCCTGCAGCGGCCACCAGGCACCATACTTGGGATGTGGTAGGGGATGTCTGACTTTCTTCTTCTGCCCTGCTTTGTTTAATCCAACAACAGTTTTCACTGAGGCTGGTGGAGGGGTGAGGGTTTGGTATTTGCAGCAGGAGCAATGTGTGGAGGCTGTTTCTCACATTTGATGGGCGTGACAGGAATTGCCTGGCCTCGAAGAAAGAGGGAAACGCGTTTGGAGGCAAAGTGGAAAATGGTAACGCACTTACCTTTTATCTCTTTGTTGGTCAGCTAAGGTGTTTTTTTTTGCAGAGTTTTATATAGCGCTAACTAGACCCAAACCGAATCGGGTATCAGAGCGTTTTACACTGCACCAGTTACGTTACATGAGGACACACGTTAATTTTTGTTAGGCATGGGGAGATTAAGTGATTTGACCAGAATCACAGGATGCTTGGCGTCGTTACCGAGACTCGAACCCAGATCCCCAGGTGTCATGTCCAAGAGATCCCCACAGTATGACATGAAAGAATACACTGACAGTGATCACAATGGCCAACTATTCTTAATGAAACCTACCCTCCAGGGTCGGACTGGGATACAAAATTGGCAGGGGCTGCAAAAGAAAGGTGGCTCCCCATTAGCGAATTAGGATGCTTCAAAAGTGGCCCAAGTTTGCAAATTGGGGCAGTTTTGAACTTGACTTGTAGAGACACAGGGCCCAATTTGGGCTTGCTAAAGTTAATCTTTGTATTGATATTAGGGAAATCAACAGTAAAAACAGATCCAGCAGATTATAAAACAGGCCCATAGACTGTCAGAAAACCGGCCCACACACTGACCTGTCAGACCAGCCGATCAGGAGCTGCCTGATTACTCTATAGGTTTGACTGACCCTGTTACCCTCTATGCACTTTCATTCATATATGAGTGGTGGGCTAGCCTCAGAGCGTGCAATCCATTCTCTACCTTTCTCTTGACTAGCCCTTCTCTCCTTGACCCCTGCCTCTTCCTGTTCATCCCCGGTTGGAGTGAGCATCATTCACGAGTCTGAATTAAAAAAAAAGAATAACGAGGATCCATAAATCCTCTCAAATGATAGGCCCATCTTTCTACTCCTGCTTTAGGTACGCTGCTGGAAGGCTTAATCAATAAACAACTGACTAATTATTTTGAAGTTAACCAGATTCTGGATCCCTCACAATCAGACTGCACACAAATACTGCAGTGGCACATCTGAGTCACATTTACAGGCTGCCTATGTGGGTGGAGCAAAAAGTGCTGCAGGCCCACTAGCATCATTTGATTTACAGGCCCTGGGCACACACAGTGCAATGTACTAGGGAATAACTAGTAAATCAAATATTCCAATCATGGAATCACTAATCTGTAACACTGATTTGCAAAGGGAGCACTTGCACTTTGGCACTGAACATCAGTGGCAAAATGCCCAAAGCATCTAGACCAGCAACAATGTAGTCCAACACACAGCATAAACATACAAGGTGTTAGAACTGGCGGTCTGTAGTTGGCTGAGGTAGGTACCTTAGTCCAAATAGGGACCCTTGCTTCTAGTCAGGGAAAGGAGGGACACCCTCTTAGATAACCCCTGCTCACCCCTCCCCCCCCCGGTAGCTTGGCACGAGCGGCCAGGCTAATCTCCAAGGCAATGTGTAAAGTATTTGCAGCCACACTCCCAGTAACACAGTAATAACACCACAAATGGACACTACACTGTTTTTTATAAAAATAGCGATATCTTTATCAAAAGGAATACAATGAGACCAAACAATAGAAATCCAACATATGTGTAGTCGTAATCTTTCACTTTGCCGGTTATTAGCCCAGCAATCACTAATAGGTTCTTGCGGTATTAATGAGCAGTTCACAATGATCTCCTGCAGTCCTAATGCAATGCAATGCAGTTGGTAATGCAGTTTGTAGTATAGTAATAACACAGTCCTTAATGCACATACTAATGCAATTCATAACACAGGAATAATGCAGTTCGTAACGCAGGAATAATGCAGTTCGTATTGCAAGAGTAATGCGATTCGTAATGCAAGAATAATGTAGTTTGTTATGCAAGAATAAGGAAGTTCGTAATGCAAGAATCAGGCAGTTCGTAATGCAAGAATAATGCGATTCATAATGCAAGAATCAGGCAGTTCGTAATGCAAGAATAATGCGATTCGTAGTGCAGAAATCAGGCACTTCGTAATGCAAGAATAATGCAGTTGATTATGCAAAAATCAAGCAGTTCGTAATGCATGGAATAATGCGTAAGCCAATCTGCGCAGTCAACTCGGCCCCTACTAGGTCCCAACACCAGAGACAATGGTCATAAGCTTAAAAGGGAAGCCAAGGGCCACTCGGGGACTCAGTGCGTCTAACGCGGTGCAGCGGGAGAGAGCTCGGAGCACTCCTGTACTCCTCCTGTACTCCTCCCCAGGCCACAAACACTTGCGGCTGCCTACCTGAGTCCAAGCCTTACCTGGGGGGTAGGCTGCCTCACTTTCTCTCTCTTCCCGCTCGTCGGATGTTCTGCTGGGCGGCCCCAATGACGTTCAGCTCAGTTGTTAGGTGACGCTGTAGCTGTACGGGTTACAGCGCTGCCTTCTCCGTTGAGGATCTTGGGCAGATTCCTCTTGGTGAACAATGATCACAATCCCTTTCACCTTGCAGCTTTCTTAGCTTTAAGAAATCCCTTTAGCACGTTGCGGCTCAGGCTGGCGTTGGTGATCCTCACTCACAGCCTCAGTTACAATGTTGGCAAACAGCAATACAGCAGCGTAGACGATGTTTCACACTGCGGGGGCAATGCGATCACGGGGCACCTCGTAAACAGTACCAGGGATCACATGGCAGTCTCAGGCATGCAAAAACCCACTCACCAAGCATTGCTGAGACACGGTTGGAAACTTTTATGTTCCTGAGTTTCCACAACAGGGGACCAGCTCTCCTCTGGCCCTTGAAGACATGCTACTTCAGGACACAGCACAAAGCAAAGTCTTCACAAGCAGGGGGACACAGCTCGCAGCAATGTCCCTTGTCCTCTCCTTAGTCAAATCAGCAAACTGCAGACCAGCCCCAGAACACACAGCAAGGGCAGTCCTTCTCTTCAGTCTCTTCAGCTGTTCTTCTTTGGCAGAGGTTCCTCTTGATCACAAAGTAGGTTCAATCCTTTTTCAATCTGGATTTCAGTCTTGAGTTCAGGGGTTTCAGCTCTCACACTTATACCCCTAAATGCTTTTGGAGTCTTTGTGTTCAGGGGCTCTGACCCCAGTCCAAATCAGACTGGGGTGTCTTCCTGCCAGTGCACACCATCTTCCTTTGATAGTGCAGGTCTGGGCCCCAAATGCTCAGCAGGAGGTGGAGCCATCCTTTTGTGGCAGCAACACAGCCCCCTTCACATACAGGGGGCTATGCCTCCCCCTCACATCAAATGCAGGCCAGCCTGTTGCTGTCTCACCTACCCCACTCTGAGGTCAGGATACTCCCCAGACCCTGTCACATCCAAACCCAGATGGTCAATACACAAACAGGCAGAGGCACACAGGATGGTTTAAGACAAGAAACCAGCCACTTCTAAAAGTGTGGTTTCTAAACACACAATTCAAAAACCATCTTCACAAAAAGATGTCTTATTAAATTCTGAGTTCAGGCACACTAAACTCCATCTCTTTATATTATGCCTATGGGAAGATATGCTGGAAACATGTGGCACAGCATTCACCATTCTGTCCTATGGACAAGATGGCCTTGCAACAGTGAAAAACAAACCTGGCATTATTTCACTGTCAGGACATGGTACACACCTCAGTACATGTCCTACCTTTTACATACACTGCACCCTTCCCAGGGGGGTACCTTGGGCCTACTATAGGAGTGTCTGATGTGCATAAAAAGGGAAGGTAAGGACTGGCAAGTGGTGCACTTGTCAGGACAACAAGGCAGTTAACAAACTGCGTGCAGGCTCTGCAGTGGCAGGCCTCAGATCTCTTTTTAGGGATACTTGTGTGGGTGGCACAATTAGTGCTGCAGGCCCACTAGTAGCATTTGCATTACCAGACCTGTCACACATAGTGCAGTTTACTAGGGACTTTACTAACCAATTATGGACAACCAATTACCATACCACTTTATACAGGGAACAGTTGCACTTTGACACTGATCAGCAGTGGCAAAGTGCCCAAAGCATCTAAGTTAGCAACATTATGTCAGAAAAAAGGTCTAGTAGGAAGGCAAAAGGTTTAAGGAACTTTAGCCAAAAAGGGCCAAGTCCAACCCAGGAGAAACCCACGACAATGGTGCCAGGTCTAACTGTTGTTAACCCAAAAATGTTTGTTTTCAAAGTGATGTTGTGCACTACAATAGCCTCATTGGGTGGATTATGAGATTGGGAGAGCTCACACTCACTTGACATAATATCTCATTTGAAAACAAGATATACTTACAAAAATATGGCACGTCTATGGGAAGCAGGTTCGCTCCCAGGGTGGCTTGTCTTTGCATAGTATGTTAATGGTGTCGCTACATTGATGACTTATTTGTATGTCACTGACTTGCATTATTCTACCCTGGGAAGGTGTTCCATGGGTGGAGCGTGGGTGTTTCCATGCATGCAGCCATGGATTTTGGTGTAATCCCAGATTTGCTAGACTGATAAACCTGGGACTCCTTCAAAATGCTATGCCTTCCCAGGGGAGGTGCATCAAGGAGAAATATCCTTATTTCCCCTCTTTGTTTCCTATTTACTAAGTGCGCCACATAACGAAATACACTTATAATGAGGAAAAAGCTTCAGGGGATTGTATTTGTACAGGAAGGTGCACCATGGCACAAGAGTGCCTACATTGGTGCTAAGCAGCAGACTGTGCACCAGCAGAAGCAGAGAGCAGGAATGCACCATATATTGACATATATGGTGCATTTCTACCCTCTTCCTTTCATGCAGTGCAGCAAGTTGTCTTGCTGCATTGCGTTGTTTGAAAGTTTGATAAATCTGGCCCTTGGTGTACAGGACTTGTGTATGGGGGATCAGGACATGGTCCCCTTGAAAACCACAGAGTACTGGCACATATTAATCCTTTCCCTGCTGCCGTCGGCCAATGGCCGACGGCAGCACTACCTCCCCAGTGCTGCCGTCGGCCATTAGCTGACGGCGCCCCACCCGCGCACAAAAACGCCCGCACCGCGGCGGAATTACCGCCGCGGTTAACGGGTTAAAATCAAACCCTTACAGATCAAAAACTGACACCAACATTTCCTGGTCACACATATCAACCTTATCCCTCCAGATCAAAATTTTGCTCAGCACAGCACATCCTAGCATCACAATGCAAGAAAAACCCTACAATTAACCATGAGACGCATCAAGCCCGTCGTTGTCAATGGTATCAATTCTTATGTTAAGGAAGCAACACCTATTAGAATGGGCGGCAGGACTCTATGTGCAAGGGCTGTTGTTTACTTATGTACAGGATAGGGTGTTACTGCAGAGTGCTGCATTTCTTAGTTCACAGTCAATGCAGGTCAAAACTGAAAGCTGAATTTTCTAGCCTCAAAGCTAAATTCTTGCACATCAGAAGTAAAAGTTAATTTTCCAGCACCCGAACAATAAAAGCATTGCACATCAAAACTGAAAGATGCAATTTTAAGTCCTACAATACAAAGCCCTGCACATCAGAAGCAGAAGTTATATTTCCTTGCCCCAGAACCAAAACCATGCACATCAAAGCAGTATGCCCATCTTCATCCACCAACCACAAGCCTGCACATCTGAACGGAAAACAAGTCCTGGCTCCAGAATGCAACCGCATCTCTGCAGATCAAAGCAGCATGTTCTGACAGTGATCCATATATAAATAAATTAAGATGACAGAAAACCACGTATGACACGTCTAGTCTGTTTTTTCTGTCTGCTTTCTTTGCTCTTATGTAAGGCATATGTAAACTTCTTAGTATCATACATCTCCACTTCTGGAAAAAGGAATCCAAATACTGGATATATGGTCTTCTTTTCTAAATGGTATCAAATCAGTCGGACCGGAGAAGAAAATAGGGAGGAAGCAAAGGGAAAGGAAAGAACAGAAAAAGGGGATGGAAAAGAGAGTAAAGGGGAAGGAGAGAAAAGTGCAGAAGATGTTACATTGTCATCATACTTATTGTGCATCTTACTTTTAGAATAGCAAAACACACAATATGATGGACAGAATGTTGCACAATGGCAAAACATTCACCCCAGTCACATATCTGGGTTTAATCCATCGTTATTTTGCTCACCAAGCCACCCCAGTTCAGACATGGCCATATGCAAATCAGTCTTGACCCTGTGCCTCATGGGAACAGTCCAGCCTGAACTGCCAAGCCATGTCTTTCCTGGACCGGAATCAAGCATCCTAGGACCCGTTTCTGGCTATCAGCCGTCTTCAGCCAGGAAAGCTTGACTCCAGTGGCTTAGTGAGCACGGGACCCACGTCTGGGCATACCCTTCCCACATAGGGTGAACAGCATAACACACAAGATGATGGACAGTATGTTGCACAATGGCAAAACATTCACCCCAGCACAGATCTGGGGTTAATCTATTGTTATTTTGCTCATCAAGCCACCCCAGTTCAGACATGGCCATATGCAAATCAGTCTTGACCCTGTGTCTCATGAGAACAGTCTTGCCCGAACTGCCAAGCCATGTCTTTCCTGGACGGAATCAAGCATCCTAGAACCGGTTTCTGGCTATCAGCCATCTTCAGCCAGGATAGCTTGACTCCAGTGGCGTAGTGAGCACGGGACCCACGTCTAGGCATACCCTTTCCCACATAGGGTGAACAGCAAAACACACAAGATGATGGACAGAATGTTGCACATTGGCAAAACATTCACCCCTAGTCACAGATCTGGGTTTAATCCATCGTTATTTTGCTCACCAAGCCACCCCAGTTCAGACATGGCCATATGCAAATCAGTCTTGACCCTGTGCCTCATGGGAACAGTCCAGCCCGAACTACCTAGCCATGTCTTTCCTGAACCGGAATCAAGCATCCTAGGACCGGTTTCTGGCTATCAGCCGTCTTCAGCCAGGATAGCTTGACTCCAGTGGCTTAGTGAGCACGGGACCCACGTCTGAGCATACCCTTCCGGTCCAGGAAAGACATGGTTTGGCAGTTCGGGCTGGACTGTTCTCATGAGGCACAGGGTCAAGGCTGATTTGCATATGGCCATGTCTGACCTGGGGTGGTGTGGAGTGCAAAAAACGATGGATTTAGGCCCAGATCTCTGTACTGGGGTGAATGTATGACATTGTTCTGCATTCTGTCCATCAACTGTTGTTTTTTGCATTTGTCACCCCGAGTGGGATGGCTATGCTCAGACGTGAGTCCCATGCTCTCCACACCACTGGAGGCAAGCTATCCTGGCTGAAGACGGCTGATAGCCAGAAACCGGTCCTAGGATGCTTGATTCCAGTCCTGGAAAGACATGGCTTGGCAGTTCGGGCTGGACTGTTCCCATGAGGCACAGGGTCAAGGCTGATTTGCATATGGCCATGTCTGACCTTGGGTGGTGTGGAGTGCAAAAAACCATGGATTTAGGCCCAGATCTCTGTACTGGGGTGAATGTATGACATTGTTCTGCATTTTGTCCATCAACTGTTGTTTTTTGCATATTACTTTTAGAATGGCACCACAACACCTTCTTGTTCTCAGCACCATTAAAATGAGGCTCAGAGTGGGCCTATGGTTGGGAGAACTGGTGGAGAGAAGGAGTAGAGACATAGGAGTGGGAGATCCACCACAACTTTTTCAGTATGCAATCCGTAAAAGAGTTGCTTGTTCAGCTTAAAAATAAAAAAAAACAGTTTCACCAAATGCGACTTTTTAAAGAAAAGTACCCACTAAAGAGTCATAGTGGGCTAAAAAGTAACACTTAAAAACATTTTTCTGATATACGGCTAATTAGAAGCGCAAATAGTGCATATAATGTACTTTTGTTCTCATAAGGGGCAAAGCTTCAGCTTTCTGAAATAAAGTTAAGCTATTTTAAGTGTAAAAAACAACACCTCTCATACAGAATATAAATTTCTGGAACCCGTTGTTATCTCTTCTGATTTATCCTCTCTTCCCAGTAAGTATATTACGCAACCAGCTAGACATTTGTACAAATAAATTACTCATCACCTTGAAAATAGTGAGCCAAGTTCTCGGTGGCCATTAAGATGTGGAGGTTGTGACAGTGGCGTCCCAATGGCCGGTGAGCGGTCCACCCCAGGTGGTATGAGTTTTGGGGGCGGCAGCCGGATACCCCCTTACCTGTGGCTGTCGTAGTGCAGCGGCCGCAGGAATCCCCAGCACGCCCCCCCACCCTCCCTTTCATTTGGCCCCAGGGGGTAGCAAACACAGGGGCCGCCCCCCGGGCGGCCTAAGGCCTAGCTACGCTACTGGTTTATGAGGGAGGAAGAGCAGCCATACTTTCTTGCTTCTGGCAACAGGATTGGTAATGCCATTTCTGACTTTTAATAAAAAGGAGGGGAATAAGGAAGAGCCTGAACTACAACCAACTTCGAGGAATCTTTCAGGCCCTGTCCTCAGAACTTATTTAAAAATATATAATACCCACATATATTGCTGCTGACGGGTCGTTATTTCTTTAAATATATTTAAGTGAACGTTTTTTTGAATTGCTACATGTAGTGGTATGGTTACTTCAGAACTAGATAAACGTGTGAGGAAGTGTGGAAGGTTACAGCCTTTTCGGATTGGTTAAAGTTTGTATCTGATGTTCTTCCGTAGCCACCCTTGAATCACTAAAAAATCAAGGGGCATATTTACAATAAGGTGGTGAAGCGTGTTGTTAAGCCAAGAAGGCTAACGACACGCTTCGTCACTTTAAACGCAGGGCCACACCATATTTACAACAAACTTAGCAGCCCAGCGCACGCACCCTTGCACCATAGTGCAAGGGTGTCTGCGTTGCAGGGAAAGATTTTTTATGTGCAGGAAGGTCCCCTTTCCTGCACATAAACAATCTTTTAATGCCGTTTAATAACTTCTTAGAAGTTGCAAAACTGCTTTTTTTTTTAAATGATTGTTTATGCGCAGGAAGGGGAACATAAACAATCATAGGCGATTTGCTGTTTCTATGTGAGCTGCACAAGGCAATACACATAGAAACAGAAAAAAAACGAAGGGAAATAAAGCATTTCTCCACATTTTCCTGTTTAAGACCAAATTTTCCCTGGTCTTAATTTTGGCGCTGCCTCCTATTTAATCTGCCCTTGTAAATAGGAGGCAGCGTCAAAATCAATAGGTGTTGCAGTGGAATGCCCAACGCAACACCCAATGCCCTCCCCTTCACACTAAATACAGCGAGAAAGGGTGCCTTATTTATAAGGCAGTATTGTATATAAGGCGAGGCCTCTATCACCATCACAACGTCACTGAAAGTGACGGTGGCGGCGATAGGGGCTTGTAAATATGCCCCCAAGTGTCAACAGAAAGCGTTGTATGCAGCTTTTGAGGAAGAAATCCTTGTGACTGTGGTACCATATTAGTAGACTGGCTCTTACATGTATGGTGGTGGAAGAGGTGTGCAGAAGGAACCAAGAATACACAGCCCTGTGTTGGGTAGCCTGAGGCATTAAGCAGCACAGTCCTAAGAAAAACTCTGTCCCCCTGCACTTTTTCCCAAATGAAGCACTGCTGAGAGCACAGGAGCGCCTCTGGGCATGCTATAATAGGCTCAGCCTCAGGGCGCCCAAGCCTCCACAGAACATCACACATACACATACGTAGTGCCTGTATCTATAAATTCAACATCAGCGATAGAGTTGGATTGGGAGCATGGGAGACATTCAGGCATGGAATACATACAAACCTAGTTGTGATTTACTTCTAGCTTAGTTGAGTTGGGTGCTGAGAAGCAGAGTAGAAAATTCAAGTTGTAGCTATGGAGACAATGGTATAACCACACAAGATGAGATCCAGTTAGAAGTCTCGTTATAGATTGGCAGGAAGAGAAATGTATGTAGCCTGTGCCTGCGATTGGTGAGGTGAGGGCCTTAGTCACAATAGAGGTTCAAACACTCTGGCCTACATTTTTTCTTGTACCCATGATCAGACTGGTCTTGAGGTTTCCCCTACAGTGACTTGTCGCCAGGCTCCACCTGGGCTCTTTCTCTGTTTGACTCCAGACTTTCTCAGGTAAAGGGACTCTTTGGATGAAGGAGAAGTCTGAACTACATGGCACAGCCAGGATCGTGGTTTTTGGTGGGAAGGGCCAGGTTTTTTACGTCCAAGAGACTGTTGTTCAGTAGCTTAAGGTGTGATTATGATGGCGGATGGACTTCAGTCCACCCTCCATCGTATTGGGGACTAGGACCACCCGGCTACACGGCGGCGGTCCCACATGGCCAATTACAATGTGCCCGCCACCATGGCTGTCGCAATGCCCATATTTGACATTTTACACTGCTGGCTGCAGCTCCCACCTCAATGTAAAAATGGGACATTTTACATGTCCCTGTACTATGTGGCAGGCACCATGCAGTGCCTGCCACATGGTGCAGGGATATGTGGGGGGGCACCTATGTGCCATGGGGAAGGGGGGCCCACTGCGGGCCCCCAATGTTCATCCCCACCAGCCTTTTCTTGGAGAGTGAACCGCCATGGAAAGGCTGGCGGGGAGGGACATCCTAATCCCTACGGCGGTGCCTTTTACTCACCGCCACCAATGCAGGGAATGGAAGGCCCTCTGCCGCACTGGCAACCTCAAGGAGCCTGTCGGATGCATGGTGGTCGGAGTTTCCGACCGCCATGGAACCGCCATCGTAATGTGGCGGGTGAGGAATGGCCTTCCGATGGCGGTGAGACCGCCACCAACAGCCTATCAGTGGTGGTCTTGCTGTCATCGTAATGACCCCCTTAGTGAGGATGCCATGGGTCCTCTTTGACTGCTGTTGGGGTTGAGAAAGTAATCATTGTCAGGGCTCAACAGGCCTTGTAGAGCTCTGGGCCCTGATGCAAGTGCTGCAGCATTGGTAGCTACGCTCCTGCCAGTGCTTAATTTGTAAAAATAGAAGTGCAGGTGCTATACATTTTGCCAAGGAGGCCACATCTCACTTCTTCCTCCGGTGAGCCCCACTTTCAACACTCTCACTGCCTCAGTCTCTATCTTCTAACCTTGATCTGTTGTCTGTCCCCTAAGGCTTTGCTCTAAGAGTCTATCCTCTCAACTCTCTACTTGTTTTCTATCATCTTAGTCACACCTGGTGTGTTACCTTATTTCCTGCATTTCTGATTTGCCCTCTATTCATTCTATCCCTGCCCTTTTTCCTCTTCACTTTTATCCATGCTCTGCTCTCTCTCCCCGCGATCTTGACTCTTTACTATCACTCTTCTAGCAGTGATTAGAGGTGTTTCCGTTTTATCATTTGTCTGTTTTTTTCCTCTGTCCTGTCCTCTACATCCTTTCATTCTACCTTCTCTCTTCTTAATGCTCTCTTTTTCACATCATGGCTGCTTTGTCTTTGTATCTGATTTGCTCTCCTTTTCTTCTACTTCGCTCCGTCTTATCTCTCTCTTCTCCTGTTGTTTCTTTCTCCTATTTACCCTTGCTCTCTCATCTATAACACTGCTGCTGCCTGTGACCCTGTCGTCAGCCTGGACATGTCCCTGCTATTTTGAACTCTGCGTTTTCCTGTTGTCTTTCCTAAAGAAGAGGAATATTACATTTGTTTTACTTTCTTACCTACACCTAGTGCAAAAACAAAATGTACACCAAATGAAAATGCTTTTTTTGCATATATTAATCAGTGCAGTATAACTGGGTTATTTCCAGAACAGGTAGCTGCTCGAGCACAGCAGGTGATGTCACTACTAGTGCTGCCTGTAATTAGTAGGTCCAGGGATGGCGATGGCATCGGAATCCACTGCTCAGCTTGCTGGGACCCTGCCTGCTACAGCACAGGCATTGTCCCCAGCCGTAATGCTGCCAATGCTGGTAAGTATGGCTGTGGTGCCTACTGGACTCACGCACGCTTAGCAATTACCATGCTGGGGTGCAGCACACATATTCTACAGGGGACGCCATGGCGCACAAAAGTTGTTTTGGGCCACAGCTGCACCGAGCACGTTGAGGGTAGCAGCAATGCAGGGCTGCAGCATATGCTACTCTGGCTACGTAGCAAGTGGAAAGTCCACACTTACTTTCGTTTGTTCTTCCTCAAGAGCCCTCACTCCCAAGTTCCAAATGCGCTCTCACAGCTTCCTTGCTTCAACTCCGTCATGAGCCAGCCCCCAGCTACAACTATCCACTTGGAGGCTCAGGGAGCGGCAGGGTGCAGCAGACTCGGTGAATAGAATGCAAGACATAGTTTGTCTATGACTTCTTAGATTTGTAATTGGGGTGATAACATCATCACTAACGTGGTGAAACACAATCATGCCTGCCTGGACAGGCGTATGCTGGCCTCTCTATGAACATTTACCACCCAGTCACCATGCAATGTATGTTATTCTTTTTATTTTGAATTTGAACAATTAATATTGAGACCACCACCTGCAGGGTCAGAAATTGTAGCCCTGGCCCTGTGAAAGAAGTGCCGGTGCTGAGCACCTGAAAGCACCTGCTCAAATTAAGCACTGGCGCCTCCTGCACCCAGTCATCTCTCTTTGTCTCGGCTCTCTTCCGCAACTACACAAAGCAGCAATTTTACAATCCTGCCTCATTACTTTTTTATAGCTTTCAAAACCCCCCAGCTTTATTTTGCTTGTCTCCACTTGAATTCTGTTTAGGAAAATAGTTGCAGCTTAATTTATGCTTTCGTTCTTAAAGATTAGTTGAGTGGTTGTGAATGGTTATTCACGCTGGAGTTCGGAACCCACACGTGGGTGGCAGTTTCTTGCCTTTGGTAATAAAAAAACAATGCGGCTTGAAGAGCTTCAAACATGGGTGTATTTTGTTTGTTGAGGAATGGATCTCACTTTAGGGGCATGCACCACGGGCCGGTATAGGGTCCCTTGGGACACAGTTTGTGGTTTTTTTTTAGCGCAGTACTAATTTATGTACATCACCAAAGACATTGCAGCTATTTTATATTCTCGAGTTTCTTCGATAGAGTGTATATTTCAACAAATGTAGTTAACTGGCGAACGGTTACAAAGAGTTTTAATGCAGTGCTTCAGGTAACTACAGCTGATCATTTTTCTTTGTTTTTTCAGCATCCATTGAGGGCCCACCTGTTCAAGATGGCGGCAAACTAATCCCAAAAACAGTAGAGGGACACGAAAGCAGGCAAGCAACGACACGGAATGAAGCTAACAGTGTAATGTTTGAGATAAGGAATTACTGCTGTTTAAAGTACACAAGCACAGGGATAGTTTAATGATTTTGGGGGACCCGGCCAAATGTATTTTGGGGCCTCTTGTTCGGAATAGCTTTGAATGAATTATCCAATTAAATCTATTTCATGCACTCTTTGGTCAGGCCCCTGACACACTGGTCGAATTTCTAAATGTATTTCCATCTAATATTCCGGGATAGTAAGGGGTGTTTTCAATATTGTAACACGGCAGCAGATCCCTAATATTCTTGGAAATAATCTCCATGACCGTCTCCCCTTTAGAATATGCGAGGTACAGGTTGGCCTGAAACTATTTCTAAAGGCTGTTGCCTGGTCTCGAAAAGCATAAACACAACGGGGCAGAATTATGATACCTGGCGCATCCCCAGGGATGCGCCAGTTATCGTGCGCTGCAGCTACGCCACCCATGGTGCGCCGCATTTACAATGCGGCGCACCATGGGGCAAAAACGGCACAGATGCGTCACGCATCTGTGCCGTAAAAGTGACGCATTGCTGGAGTTGCGTCGCAAGCGCGACGCAGCTCCAGCAAGGCTCGAGGGTGCCCTATCTGACCAATGCTGCGTCAAGCCTTACGCCTGCTTCAAGCAGGCGCAGGGTTTTGACGCAGCATTGGCCTAAAAGTGACTGAGTGAAATCTTATAGATTTCACTCAGCCACTTTTGCGAGGTGCACCTGCCCCGGAACGCCCACCCTGCGCCGGAACGCCCACAAGTGGCGCAGAGCTTTACAACGTGACGCATCTGCCTAGATGCGTCACGTTGTAAATCGGTCGTAGGGATGCCCCACGTTTACGCCACAGTTGCGTGACGCAAACGTGGCGCATTCACAACATAAATCTACCCCAACATTTCTCTGCAAAATTCCCGTAACAGACTTCCACGCATTACCCACTTTGAAAATAAATTAAGGGAAAACAGTATTTAAAACCATCTATGTTTAAGAATTACTCAAGGTCATCAGGGCAGGACTATCTGCAAAACAGAGCAAGCTCAATAAGGGGTTCCCTGAAATACTGGGTTCCTGGGCTAGAGGCCAATTTGCCTATGCCTTAAAACAGGATGTACGACATTAGCAAGCATTAATTTTCAATGCATGCTTTACCATGCCTCAATTACAGTGCAGTGCCTTTACCATTCATTGCCTTTACCTCTCAAACCTTTACCAGTCATATACCTATACCACGTATGCATTTACAAGTAAGGTAAGTATATGTAAGGTAAGTAAAACACACACACACACACATATATATACATGGCGGACCTGCTGCAATAAAGATTTCTGAAACAAGATACACCGTCTAGAGTGCCCACGTTTGTTTTGTGTCACTGGAGGAAATTGTAAATATATGTATAGGTAAAGGGACCCTTGACCAATGGCTAAACCTACATATGGTGGTTGCTAAATACACAATTTGCAAAAAAGGGTCATATGTACATGGCGTTCATGGACCTATCAGCCTCATGCGATTGTGTGGCGCATAGTAAGTTAGTCCCATTGGAATTCTACTGCAATCATCAATTTTATTAGGCAGCTTTATGCATGGGCCACAGCTAGTGTAAGGTTTGGCAGATCTGGGTAATATACTAAGCCATTTGGCATTAAGGATGGAGTGAGACAAATATGCGTGCTTGCTACATTCTTGCTTTCCCTGTACACCAATAGGGTGGAAAATGCCCTAGGAAAATGCACTAAGGAGGTGCCATCTATTGAAGGCAGTAAGCTCCCGATTCTCTTCTACGCAGATGATGCAGTGCTCATGGCACGTACTCCTAGAGCACTGCAAAGTCTCATAGAGAAATGTGCTAGGTTCATGCTTTCCCTAGACCTGCATGCCAACCAGTCCAAATCATTTGTATTAATCTCAGGTTCACCATCAAAGAAGTGCCCAGTATTTTATCTTTTCCAGCGCAGTGTGGAGGTGGTTGACTCCTTTCCGTATCTCGGAGTCTTATTTGACGGGAATTCTTCATACAAACATATGGTGAACAATAGAGCTCTGCATCTGGAGAGGGATGCTGCAGCTGTCTTCACATTTTCAAAGAAGGTGGGGAACAAACCTAGTCCTGAAATGCTACAGATGTATTCCTCTAAAACTAAGGTGGCAGCCAACTACGGGCGGAAGAATAGGGCATAACAAACACAGATTTTTTACAATGCGTAGAAGATGCCTTGGCTAAAAGGCTACTTTCCTTGCCTTAAAGCTGTTCCAATTTTGTATGCCATAATGATTTGGGATTTTCTTATATTAGTGATGCCGTTAAATTTGCCCCTATGTTATTGTGGCTTTCTATTTGGAAGAGTGATACATTGATTTTAAATCAAGCAGTATAAAGGATTTCTTTAAATTGGATCATGCCCCGGGGACCTCATTCTCCTGGGCCCGGCCACATGTGCAAAGGGACTAGAGGCTGCGGGCCCCCCGCTCTGAGATATTAATGGCTCTGGAGACCCCTTCTCCCAGGGCTGGCTCATATGCCATGTCCGGCGGTGCCCACCCCCCAGTGCATAGAGGTTTCCCCACCCATTCTGGCATGGGTAGGGAAACCTGTATTTGCTCTCGATTGGCAGGAGCTATTTTAAATCTTTTACCAAATGGATGAAAAATGCTCCCAATCTTTGAGAGCAGACTTTAGATCTGTTTCCCTTCTCACGGACATACGAGCAGGGATACAGATCTAAATATTGCAACCAGCCTGCAGGGAGCACCATTATTAGCTGCTCCCTGTGGGAGGGAGCACTTCTGGCTCTCACTAGATGCAGGGAGTTTGCTGGGGGCTTGGGGATCCCCCATTCACCCCTAACGATAGAGTGGTGAGTGCCCTAGGTGGGCACCATGGCACCCACCCTTTGTTGGCTGGGCCCCAGAAGATGGAACCCTGGTGGTAAAATCAGCCTGGGAAGGGGGACTTGTTCTCTCGTCCCCTTAAATATGTTGTTGGGCCCCAGAGAATGTGGTCCCTGGGGCCAGAATGGGCTCGGGGAGGGGGGCTACTTGCCCCCACCCCCTAGAAAATGCGTCCGTCTCGGGAGATGAGGTCGCAGGGGGCCAAAATTGGCCTGGTGAGAGGGGCTGGGCAGGGAAAATGAATTTGCCATTTTTACTGCCCTGTAAACCCTACCTTAGCAGGGGCTACCTCCTTTTTGAAGATGTCATCAGTGATGTAATTTGAGATGTCATCAGTAATGCCACTGATCATGTAATGAGTGATGTGATATGTGAGGTTATAAGCAGTGCATTGCAGGGCGTGTACGTTTTATTTAGCTCAGGTAACACTAACTGCTGAATTTCTATGGTTTTGTGTATGTAAAGTCTGAAACATTTGGTATTTTCAGTGAGTTTATAGGTTCTAAAAAATATACTATTTCCTTTCTATAATATAACTGTAACATTCGTTTTTTCAGTAAATTTCAACTGTTTTTTTAATGGTATTTCCTAACTGTAACATCCTTGTAACCTTTGGCTTTTTAGTGAATTTTACCGTTTTAAAAAAAATAAATTGTACTACAATTTGACCCATAAGTTCAATTTACTATATACATTTTCACAAGCTTATAAATACATTGTATTCACACATACATTCTTTTTATATATTTTAAAACTAAAAACTAAAAAATGAAGAGAAGGTAACTAATGTGGTCTTTCTATGAATGCAATGCAGCAAGTCTTATTTTAAAATCCATTTTATGGATCTGTTCTCAACAAAACGCACACATTCAGTTCTAAAACAACAACACATTTAATACAAACATATGCTATTGTAATTTTTGTAAGTTTGTCACTGACTGTGTGAGTGACTGTGTAGGTGTGTAAGTGACTATATGGTTGTGTGAGTGACTGTGTGGGTATGTAGGTGGGTTTTGGAGAGGCTTTGTGGGTGGGTGTGTGAGTGGATGCATGGGTGTGTGAGTGATTTTGTGGGTCTGTGAGTGGGAATGTGAGCAGTTTTGTGGGTATGTGAATGAGTGTGTGAGTGACTGTATGGTTGTGTGAGTGGGTGTGTGAGTGGTTGTGTGGGTGTGTACGTGGGTGTGTGAGTGGCTATGTGGGTCTGTGAGTGGTGGGAAGCAATTCTAAACAGCGCAGCACCCATTTAAACTTAAAGTATCTCTTGGAGGAAACTAATAGTTATTTATATGTAGATTGAAACTTTATTTAGGCGATCTGAACCCAAAGTCAATTTCAAAGGGCAATGATAATTTGGGTTGATTTAATAGTCTCAAATGACATCCTTTTGGCTGAAGATGATTTGCCCAATGCAGGTTGTGAATGATTCTCCTTTTGAAGAAGAAGTTATAATTAACACTTTTTTTTCTTTGAAGCCACAATCACTTATGGAATATTAAACCGCTAAGTGGCACTACAGTTAGCTACAGCTCTTTGCAAGGACCAAACTGGATAGGACAGAGAAGCAGTTTACCGCAATACTCCTAAGCTTGTCAAACAACAAAGTATTGCTAGAAATCTTAGCATTCTTAGAATGCTTAGAAGGTCAAGGCTATACATTTCACGGTGTAATCAATCCCTACCCATCTACCAAAAACACATAGATTGTTTTGAAGTCTGATGGATTCTGAAAAAATATTTTGGACTACTGAAATTATATAATATATGCAGTAAAAATACACCTTTTACATGTATAATGATGCTACTTACAGACAAAAAATGTAAAAGCCCATGTATTGTACCTAATAGTTTCTTCACAAGAAATGTAGTACCTGAGTCATAATATTTAACAGTCTTTACATTGAGAAGAACATAATATTTTTTCAGGTGTTTACTTCATGGGTATTATTATTATTTAAACTTGCTACCATGCACAACTCAATCCCAGAGGAGCATCTTGGCGCTGGGCACAGCAGGTTGGCATGATTAGTCACCAGAGATTTAGAGAGAAACATTACTCACGGTTTCAATAGCTTTTTGAATTGAGCATTGTCCTCACATAACCGAATAGACAAGGTAAGTTTATTCCAGTAAAATAGAGCCAGATGCGAGAATGGTTTACTGCCAAATCTGTTAATGCGGATGCAAGGTATTATTAGATAAGGCTTGTTAGAAGATCTTAAGTCACAGGAGGGCTGATACAGGCAAAGCTTGGAATGAACATTAGTATGCAAGGCCTTAATTAAGGCTTTATGTGTTAAGCAACATATCTTGAAGAATATACTCTTTTTTAGGGGCAAAGCAACATATCTTGAAGAATCTGCTTTTTTTATGGGCAGCCAATGCAGGTCCCTTAAAATGGGGGCCATGGAAGTACGATGAGGCAAGTTACAAATTAGTCAGGCTGAATTATTCTGTACTACTTAGAGTTTTGATATCAAGATTTCATTAGCTACTCCTAGAAGTGCATTACCATTGTCCAGGCAGTTGGTCATAAAAGCTTGAACTAGAGACTTTCTGTATCTGGGGGGCGGGGGAGCTACCTTAAAAGCCTCATGGTGGCGTACCAGGTACCACAAATAGAGCCAACCTGGGATTTCATTGATAAAGATTGATATTGATCTCCAGATTGTTTCTACCTGTTTGGGGACGGGGGCTGGGCCAAGCTCAAGCGGCCAACAGTCAGCTGACCACTTTTCCAGGGCCTTGCCAAAAAGTGGAATTTCAATTCTTTTCTGTTTAATTGAAAATAATTATTGATCATCCATGTCACAATTTCATGCATACATTGAGAAAACTGTGACTGAACTATCCTGGAATCATGTTCAAAGGAGATAAGCATTTGCATATAATCCACATAGGATATGATCTCAAATGCATATGTTCTCACTATCTGCGCTAGAGGCGCCATGCATATGTTAAAAAGAGTCTGGCTCAGGCAGGAACTCTGTGGAACTCCTTTGCTGATTCTTAAGGTTTTGGACCCAAAGGAGCCAAGACAGATGTTTTTGGTTCAGTTGTCTAAAAATTCCTTTAACCAGAGCAATGCACTGCCACATATACCAGCCTCATACACCCCATGGATAAGAATGGAATTAGAGACCATATCAAACACCGCAGAAGGACCGGCATGATTGCAGTCTCAGCATCTAGAGAACGTCTAATGTTAAAAGAGACTGTTACCAGAGCTGTCGATGTACTTTGGGATGCTCTGAAACCTGACTGAGTTATCTAAGATTGAATGGTCTTCCAGAAATGACAATTGGTAGTTGACATACCCTTCTAGCATTTTGGCCAGTGATAGTAGTAAGGAAAATGGGTGATAGTTAGAAAGAACCTCAAAGTAGTCTGGGGTCTTCCCATACTTTAGTAGCTACTACAAGAAGATATATGTTCAGTATCAAATGTTGATAACCTTTACTGTACTGAAAATCCCATAGGTGAAATAAATTAATTACCATCCTTGCTGCAGCAGATTTCAGGAAATCAAAGATTTGTTTTAGAATGTGATTTTCCTAGACTCTGAATTGTCTTGCGAAGCAAAGGAACAGATCATGAATACTTAGAAAAATGTGCCACATCAGAGTCCCCTAACTCATGTCTTAGATTTCAAGCATTAATAGGTTTCTAAACTTTGATCACACATATCTACAACATTGACATAAAAGAATGAAACCATTATACGTGTTTATTAACTTCATATTCATAGAAAAGAACTGAACAGAACATATGTTCATACTTCCATACTGAAGGAGTTACAAAGGGAAATGGTTGCCTGTGCATAGTTGCAGACCCACACTAATGAACATGACTTGTGGCTTGATTTAGAATCTGGCAAGCAGAGTACCCTGTACTCTAAACCTTTGTCCGCATGCCTCATTTAGAGATAGGCAGACCGTAAGTGTTACATTAACGTAGTCTCCATTGGCTCTGACTGGTTAACATTTTCATTGATAGACTGATGGAGTGGAAGCTGCCTTAGGAAGGACATTAAATTGCTCCCCACCCCCCTATTTAGGCTGGAAGGTGTAATGTCTCTAGAATAACCCTCACACTCAGGGAGAAATCTTCTAGGGTCATTCGTTTCCTGTTTTTCAGGAGCATACTACCACTTTGACAATTTGTTTCTGAAAACAAAAACTTTGGAAAAGTTGGCTGAACAGCCATCAAAATCGACAGCAGCCATCCACCAAACATTTTCTGCATTGAAAATAACTACTGTGACAGAGGTTCCTTTTAATGTGCAGAGATGAATGCTGGGCTGGAGGTCATCTCTAAACGACAGATGGTAGTCAGTGTCCTCCACCACCCTGACAGATAGAATACCACCTGCCATACATTAAACCAAGCCCTTGGTAATGAGTGCGATTCTGAGTCAGCCAGATTTATAGTATTGTAGTGTATAATGAAGATCAGATCACACCATTAGCCAATAAAGAAAGGTTAGCAGCACAGGGTTAGAAAATTACAACTGTGTTGCCAATCCTTATATTTGAAATTGTAACCAAGGCTAACACACCTAATTCTAGAGGTTAAAAGATTAGATAGGTACAATGGGCTATGACATATACAAGTTCTGAAATTAATTTTGAATTTCAAGCAGCATTAAGGTTTTCTAATAATAACAAGAAGTTTCACATACATAATATGCCAGTCCTCAATACAAGTACCACACAGAGTTGTATTCTGATGGCTCTGTGTAGCCAGTGGTCAGCATCAAACAACAAGATTCTGCTGCTTTTACAATTGAACAAGCAGTGTTGAATGTGGAGTATAGGATCAGCTGAGTTCATGTCAAATCTCTGGGATATTTCCCCACATATTAAGTGTAAATCAATGCATTACTTTTAACTGTACAGACAGCAGACCCAGCAGATCGTTCATTCTGTTTGCAAGGTTACAATATAGAGCTTGTGCAGGACTACAAAGACTAAGGCCTTGATTATAAGTATACGTGGTAATTATCGCAAATGATAAATAATGATACCACGGGGTACATTATTTATCGAGAGGGGTAAATAGTACGTATTACAAGTTTGTGTGGAATAACCTGTGGATTTTGCTGTGTAATGCATCAACATCCGCATGATACGATAATACCATATTGTTTTAAGATAGTTGAGTTATTTAATGCATCCTATAATTATCGGATGAGTTAAATACCAAACAACCGGTAATTCCTACCCGGGCGCAAAAATGGGATTATGCACGGGTCAGAATAAACCGCCAAACTCATATTCAGGGTCTAAGGGGAAAACAATAATCTCCTGCAGATGTCTGGTGCATCTCTCTCTCTCTGAATCTCCTCACAGTTCAGAGGTGTGTGTTTCATGTGCACAAATTGTGGACCAGATGTCATTTGCACCCTTGCAAGCAATCTAGTGCAGGTAATAATTGTGTTGAAGGGGCTACCTATTTAGGAGTGCGATCACTGATTGGCATTTCAAAACAGAAAAACCTTTAAATGCTTTTCATGTCCAGGTTGAAAACCCCAATCATGTGGGGAACATTTGTTATGTGAGAACTGAAATGACTCCACATTTATTTCCCTGAAGTGACATCCACCTTTCATGAAAAAAAATGACAGGAGGGAATACGTATCACAGCGGTTGATATCTTTAAATTTGGATACCTGGAGGCAGAACTCTGCTGTTCAGTAGCTTGGCTGACGAAGTTACAATTACCTTGTAGTATCCACCTCCAGCTTCGACTCTAACTGATGATCAGCGAAGCAGTGTTCTTTGGAGAGCATAGCAGACTGAAAGGAGGTAGGTGACATCAGAAAGAGAGACATAGGTTCCTGCTTCCCTTACATGTAAAACATATATAATGTTGCACTAAGAAGAAGGTAAATATGAATGTGTATGCCCATGCAAGTGTGCCTCTTTTATTCTATTCTATTGAACATCCTACCGGATGGTAGTTAAAAAACACCAGTGCTCAATGGGGGGCTTTTTCTCAGTTCACATTGTGAGACTGTTGGACATACTACTTTCCTATAAGTGAAATTATGGCGTGAAAGCTAGATATTAGTTATAATAAAGTCTCATATGGTGATACATTGTAATTAATCAGGAATTAAGAACAATAACGTGTTTATGTAGATAGTAATTGATCGAGAGTAAATAAAAATTACTTGTTTATGTAGATAGCATTAGGTACAGTCATTGTGCCATTTTATAGTGTTGTAAATCAGAGATAGTACTATTACTCAATTTGTTGTACTTAAGAACTTATACAGAAAATATAAAAGGCAGAATGGCTGAGTAACCAATGGTAACCAACAGCGATTAGGGATAGTTAGGACCACATTACTACAGGAAAAGCATTTTTTTGCTTATAACTTTGGTGGTGTTTGACGAATATTCGCAAAAATATCCTCTGCCCTCCCAAAAAAATGTCATCTACCTCAGCTCCTTCTTGGAAAGTATCAGGGTAATATGTGAAGTGGGGGTCAGAAAAAGGGGTGTAGTTCCGTGGTTTGCGAATGAGGTTTGATGGTTCCGAACCCGTTCAACAAAAGTCGTCGGAAATGGACGATTTTGGTGTCAGCAGACCGCAAATGGCGAGTGTAGCGTGTCTGAGTGTTTTCGTATGAATCGATATAGGAGAACACTCTGTATTCGAGGATTTAGTTTGAACCTCCGGGTTCCATTTTGTGTACGTCAGCCATTTTGTATGGTTGCCCTAACATAGGCCCGATAACTGTGGCCGAACGAGTCCTTGCGACACGTATGTCTTAGCTGACTTTTCAGTGACCTGGCCGAACTGACTCCTTGCCCGAGGCCGACCTCGTTAAGCCAGTTCCTTGTTCAGCAGCTGGTCTGATTAAGATCAAAGAGCAGGACGTGCCCGAGTTTATGGTACACTGCTCCCACCTTTCTATCTCACTTCCCATCTGTTTCTGCCTTTCCTTTACGACATAATCATTGATTTGGGTTGAAGGTTTTATGATGGGTTTGTCCGGCCTGATCGAACAGGAAACTTGAAATTTGCTTGGTCATTTCTGGTGGGCTGGACAACGGAAGATGGGATTGTCTGAGATTGTCGTCATACGCTGCTTTCAAAATGTTACACTGTCATTGGTTAGTTTGTATGCACCTAATGCTAATTTGAAATGTTGCCTGAGGCTTGATTTTTGGCATAAAAGACCATGCTCCGCTTGTTGAATTTGTGCAGTCTCTGGCGAACCACCCGTGTGTGCTTCGTAGATCTCTGTTCCTGGTTGCAACCAATAAACTTTGGTCTTTGACGTCATCAAGAAGTATCCCGTGTCTCTGTTTACCAAGACAGGGGAACTCGAAGGTATCAGGCGTTCTCCCTGACGCCGTTGGGTTCTAAACCCGGTCCTTCAGTTGGCGCCCAATGTGGGGCGACTTCAGCGGTACCGGTCCAAGCCAGAGGTTCGTGAGAAGCTTCGTGTGAAAATTCTGGAGGAAGGCCAGCCACTTCATCGACCCCTGTATGTCGTCGTGGTCCGAAAGTCTTTGCTGTGAGGTTTCCCGCTTTCCAACGGCTACGAAGGACTGCTGCCCTGACTGTCGCCCTGTTTTGGAGCCTTAGACTTTTGTAGAGCGAGACGATTGACGGGTCTTCTGGTGACGCCATCGACATTTCAGTTAAGTATAAGTGGAGCGTCTCCTAGTCCTTAGTTTGTTTTGGTATCCCTTTAGTGGATTGCTTTGATTTGGTACCTGCAGGCCCCAAAGCCAAGGGATTTGTGTATTCACGAGACTATCGTTTTGAGATTTCCCTTGTTGTTTGAAGCTAGACTAGTGTGCAAGATGCCTGGTTTTAGCAGCCTTAGAAAATTGTTTGGTTGTGGTTGATCTAGGGATTCCCGGTTAGAGGATTCGTGTCCGGTTCCTCCGATCGGAACTCCTACATATGACTTATATGTGAAGCATGGTGTGGGCCCTATTAGTTATAATGATATCTGGGTACAATATACAAAGAATGACGGTGTCCTTCAGTGGCCCCGTTATGGTAGTTTTGAAACTGAGATTCTAGACAATCTTGAAGTGAAATTGTTCAAGAAGAAAGCCCGGCCGGCGATGTTTGACTCTTTCCGCATATGGCGCAAGGAAGCCAAACAGAAAGAAATGAAATTAGCGAAGAAGAATAAGCGAGAACGAGGTATGTCAATGGTACAAGCTGCTATTGCGTATAGAGACAATGAGGAAGAGCAGGAAAGTGAACAGATGCTTAGAGTGAGGAAGTTAGCGGTAGATAGATGCTACCCAGTCTTGCCGCCTAAAGAGCAGAAAGACGAAGAAGATCTTGCGAAAGATCCTTTAATGTCGCATCTGTTAACTTCGCCACCACCCTATGCACAGAATGCTATGGCACCACTGCCACCAGTGGTGGCTGTACAACATCCGGTTATTGTGCCTCTTGTAGTTCCTCCACAGCCAGCTCCTCTTCCGCTGGCTACTGTCCCTTTGGTGTAGCCTCCTCAGGGGCCGCCAACTTTGCCTCTCCCTTTGTCTGCTACTGTCTATAATGCTCCTTCTATTCCGATTTTGGATTCTTCTACTATTGTTCCGTCTTCCCTTATTCTTTCATCTTCTCCCTCTACTAGACAGCGAATGACTGCTGCTGTTTCTGGTTTCTTTTCTCCTTTGTTGGGCCAATTGGGTATGTCTCCTGTGGATGAGCGAAGGCAATCACGTAGTCAATTGCCTGATGTGGATGAACGTGTGGTTTTGGACCACATGGCACGTAGATGGGTTATGTATACATCCCAGTACGCTCTTGGGGGTATTATGGATGTTTTTCAGCAATGGAAAGCACCAAAGCAACAGTATGTTTTCGAGATGATGTGTGTGTTCCTCCATGAACAATGGATGGACGAAGTGGGTAGAGCTCCTGAAGAGTTGTGTCGAGTGCGTTCAGAGTTTGCGAAAGGGGCGATTGTGAGTCTCCCCGACATCGAGAGAGCGGTGTCGACGTTATTGTCGTTTCGAAATGATGTTCCTTCTGAACGACTGTTTGAGCCTGATTCGTCAGTGAGGAGACAAGCGCGTCAGTATCCGATGCGAGAGGTTCCTCCAGTGTGGAGACCTCAAGATGGAGCTGTTCCGGCGCATTTTCAGCGAGTGTGGGCACATGTTCCTTGGAAGCGTGCTGAAATTCTAGCACTTAAGCAGACTTTACCTGATCCACGGAAAAATCCTGCGGGATATTATAAAGAGCTCACTCAAACTGTGGGTTTGTGCGTCATGAATTTGGCGGACATAGACATGTTGTTTGGGAATGTTGTTCCACAGCCCATCTGGAATGTCATTCGACATACGGATCATGATAATGAATTGGGTGCTACGTGGGTTAATCTTGTCGCTGCGAATGACAGACAAGTTGAAGGTGCTAAACCTGAAGATCTTATCACAGAACTTCCTGGTAGGCTAATTAATTTTATGAAAACTTTGATGCACGAAGTGCATGTTAATTGGGACAAGTTGTCTGCATGTAAGCAGAAGAAAGATGAGACTGTGTCTGATTTTTTCACGCGTTTCGAAGAAACTTTTGTCGATCTTAGTGGTCAGGATATGGCTACCGAGGGTGGCCAGAGATTATTCATTGACAAATTTGTACATAATCTTCTTCCCGAGTTGTGCACTAAGTTGAAGGATTCTGAGAGTGCTTGGCCTGTTTCCACGTCGGCACAGATTTTAGCTATGGCTCAGTATTATGAAAATAGACGTAAGGATGAGTTAGAGAAAGCGGATAAGAAGACTAAGGAATTGAAGACTAAAGTTCTTCTACAGCAAGCTTATCAGCGTGATTATCAGCAACCTCAGCAGTATTCGAGAAACTCGCCAAGGAACGAGTCTTCTCAACAGCGTTTTCCGTATGGGCCTAATCAGTGTGCGTATTGTAAAGAAGAGGGTCACTACAAGAATAGTTGTCCGGTCTTGCTACAACGAACGAATGGTGCTTGTGGTGTAAGAGGTAGAGGTGCTCAACAATCGCCTAGAGGTAGAGGTCGCGGACAGAATGTACGTCCTTTGCCTCCGCAGAATTCGATGAATAGTTTTGATCAACAGCAGAATTCATCTGGTAGGACAGCACAATATTATGTAGATGATTATTATGTTGAAGGTGACGAAGCAAACGGTAATGATTGTTAGGACAGCCATGGACAAAGAGAGGGAGTTGTTTCAGTTCCAGTAGATCAGAGTGGACCCTATGTTGAAGTGATTGCATCAGGTGTGTCAGAGCCTTTTCTGCTAGATACTGGTGCTACAAAGAGTTCTATTGTGCATTCTAAACTCCCTGGCGCACCTTTGTCTGGCTTAAATAATGTTTCTGTAGGTTTTTCTGGCGCCCCCGTTACGAATCCGATTTCTGCTCCATTGCCTCTTTCTGTTGGTCCTCGTAAATTTGAAGCACCCCTTCTTTTGACTATAGGTTGTAATGAGAATTTGTTGGGATTGGATTTATTGAAGAGATTGTATGCGACATTGTACTGTTCTCCGTCAGGAGTACATCTTACTTTGGGTGAGAGTGTGATCTCTCCGATGTACGTGTCGAAAGATAGTCTTCCATCTGAATTGTCTCTGTTACCGGATTCACTGTGGGCTACGGGTCCGAATGATGTGGGTCTATTAGACATTCCCCCATATGTTGTGACATTGAAGGCGAATGCTAAGTTACCGCGCACTCCACAATATCGTATCTCGAGTGATGTTGAGCGTGCACATTTAGCGATTATTTATGATCTGATCGACAAGGGTGTCATTGAAGAAACGAGAGGTAACGTGTGCAATAGTCCTGTTTTGCCTGTTTTAAAGAGAACTGATCCTTCACAGCCTCCTGTATATAGATTTGTTATCGATCTTCGTGAAGTGAACAAGATTGTTGTTCTGCAATTTCCTGTTGTGCCTGACATTACTGCATTATTGACTCTGATTCCAGCTTCTGCCACCTGGTTTTCGGGGATTGATTTGAAGAATGCTTTCTTCAGCATCCCGATTGCCACGGAGAGTGGGGACATCTTTGGATTCTCTTTAGGAGGACAAAGTTTTCGCTTTAAATGCGCTCCTCAAGGCTATTGTGAGAGTCCATCAATCTATAGTCAAGCCTTGAAGACACAACTTGATCTATTGGTTCTACCTGAAGGTGCAGCCCTTATTCAGTATGTCGATGATTTGCTAGTCGCCGCCGATACTATGGAGATTTGCAGAGAAGCCACTTTGTCGTTATTACGTCATTTGTCTGATTGTCATCACGAAGTTTCTCTCTCAAAGTTGCAATTTTGTCGACAAGAAGTAACCTATTTGGGTCACCTCTTATCGAAGGAGGGAAGGAAACTGACCCCAGAAAGAATTCAGGCTATTGCGAAAATGAGTGTTCCTACGACACAGAGAGAAGTACGTGCGTTTTTGGGTATTACGTTGTACTGTAGACAGTGGATTCCTAATTTTTCTCTGCTAGCGAAGCCTTTGATAGCACTTACTGTTAAGGATACTCCAAATCCTATTCCTTGGACTGACAAATGTCAGAAGAGCTTTTCCGAACTACGCAATGCGTTGTGTTCGGCTCCTGTGTTGGGTACTCCCGACTACAGTAAACCTTTCACATTGTACGTTCACGAGAGAGAGGGATGTGCATTGTCAGTGTTGACTCAACAGTTTGGCGATAAGCAACGCCCATGTGCGTACTTTTCGTCGACTTTAGATCCAGTAGCTAGAGCGTTGCCGAGTTGCTTGAGAGCCACAGCGGCAGCGGCTGTTTCAATTCGACAGTCTGCTGGTTTGGTTATGGACAACACGTTAGTGGTAATGGTTCCACATGCAGTGGATACCTTGTTGAATCATATGAAGCCACAGCACTTAACTAGTGCTCGGTTGTCTGGGTATGAGCTGACATTGTTAGCGAGTCATGTGCACATAAAGAGGTGTAATACCCTAAACCCAGCCACGTTGATGCCGATTTCAGTTGAGACAGATGAGGATAGTGAAGAACAACATGATTGTTTTCTAAGAACTGAAGAAGAGACGAAAGGGAGAGTAGATCTACGAGATACTCCTCTTCCTGACTGTGATGGTACTTTGTGGGTTGATGGGTCGTGCTTTAAGTTGCCGAATGGTGATACGACTGCAGCATATGCTGTTACGACTTTGCATACAATTGTTGAAGCTGCACGTATCCTATATAATTCAGCACAAGCAGCAGAGCTGATTGCATTAACGAGAGCATGTGTGTTGGCAAAAGGAAAACGAGTGAATGTGTACACGGACAACCAATACGCCTTTGGCGTGGCTCATAGTTTTGGACGTTTGTGGCGTGAACGTGGATTTTTTACTTCACATGGGACGAAGATCCAGCATGGACAATTGGTGAATGAACTTCTTGAATCTCTTACATTACCATTACAAGTAGCGATCGTGAAATGCAGTGCCCATAAAAAGGTTACGGATAATGTTGGTCGTGGTAATGCGTTTGCGGATGAAGTTGCGAAAGAAACTGCAAGAAACGTGATGAGCCGAATGTATGTTGCGGGTCCAGCGAGATGGGTTCCAGAGAAGAGTATGTGTGAAGACACGATTGAGAGTGTGAAATCCATTCAAGCTGAAGCCACTGAGAAAGAGTTGGATGAATGGAGAGAGAGCAAGGGTAGATTGGATTTGAATGGTTGTTGGACGGATTTGTCAGAGCATCAGAGATGGTTGTTGCCTGACGCGTATGTGCTTCCAGTTGTTACAATGGCTCCTGGAATGGCACATATCAGCGTGAAAGGGATTTGCAAGTTGTTGGCTCCGGTTTGGCAGAATGTGAGAATTCCCAAATGTGCAGAGAATTTGGTTAAGAACTGTATGGTGTGTTTGATGCATAATCCTGGTAAGGGAACTCCAACACCAGCTGGTCATTTTGCTCCTCCAACGTATCCGTTCGAGGCTTTGCAGCTAGATTTTATTCATATGGAGAGATGCAACAATTTAAAATATGTTTTGGTGGTTGTTTGCTCTTTTTCTAGATGGGTAGAAGCTTACCCCCTTAAGGACAATACTGCCCTGTCCCCAGCGAAGGTTTTGATAAAATAATTTTTCCCGAGGTTCGGAATGCCGAGAATTATCTAGAGTGATAATGGGAGTGAATTTGTGGGTCAAGTTATGAAGAGAGTGTGTGATGGTCTAGGAATTAGGCAGAAATTCCACGCTGCAAATCACCCCCAATCAGCTGGTTTAGTCGAGTGCTATAATGGTACTCTTAAATTAAAATTGGCCAAAATCCAAGCGAGCACTGGTTTGCAATGGCCAGATGCCTTGCCATTAGCACTTCTGTCTACGAGAATGACTGTGCATTCACGAATGGGTTTGAGTCCGTATGAGGTTGTGTTTGGTCGCCCGGCAAATATTTGGGGCGTACCAAGACCGATCAAGTTTAGTGACCTTGAGCACCCCGTGTTGCTTGATTACTTGCGTGAACTGACAACTAAAATGAGTGTTTTACGCCAACAGGTGCATGACAGCCTTCCACAAGCTTCAGAGGATCCAGGTCATTCTATTGAACCTGGCTCGTGGGTCTTTGTGCGCAACTTCCAGCGGACCAAGAACGAACAGCCCCGTTGGACGAAACCTTTCCAGGTGCTCCTGTCAACGCGATCTGCGGTCCGAGTGCGAGGCAAGCGAAACTGGATCCACGGAGTGCATACTAAGCGGGCACCTTTGCCCTTACCTTACGATAAGTGGGTCCAGGAGGGACTTGCAGACTCTGAAACTGAAGTTGTACCACGGTTCCTACCATTCAGCGATGCTCGACTGATTGGAACAAACTCAGAGAAATAGAGCGATGATATTCTACAAGAATCAGTGCCCCTTGCGGATCGGTTGAACACTACAGAGCCTCAACTTCTATTTACGGATCAAGAATTATCTGGAAAATGCTGCTATAATTTGCGACCGAGAGTCATGGACAAATAAATAAAGATTGATAAAGTTTTATGATTTTTCTGTTTGCAGGTTAACTCTCCACCAAGGATCTACTCATTTTGTTTTTCTTGAACCGCCATCTGGTTCTTGCTGCTAGGGTCGCGGTTGCTACAAGTCTGGGGAGTGCAAGCCTGAGACACTAGGTCAAAGGTTCTGGTGGCCTAAGGGAGTCTTCCTGGGTTGACAGAGGCATTCCTTAGCAGAATCAACCTACCACCGCGGGCAGCATATTTAGTTTAGGATGGATTTCTTTGAGTTGGAGAGGCCTGTACAGACAGTAACTTTTAGAAAACGAATATGTAAAATCATATCAAAGAAAAGTTTTTTGATTCCATGTTTGTTTTTACTATTGAGCTTGATGATATTTATAGTTGGTTATGTAACATTTTCTTTTAAAATGACGTTTAATCCCACTGTACAACCTACACCTCCACCTACTATTTCTTCTCATTCTTTTCATCCTTTGCCTGAGCATGAGGTAGTTAGACGATTGGAATTTGCTAACAATTCCTTCATCCAACTTTTGCATCAACACCAGTTAGTGATGAACATGACAAACTGCTGGATTTGTGGTTTGATGCCCCATACGACCGATAAGGGTATTCCGTATTTAGTTTTACCTTTTAGTTTAAATGGTTCTATTTGGGCTTTTAGAACGATGTTTATCTATGCCCATAGTGTCTACCCTCAACGCTCACTGAAAGACAATCCGAAAAATAGTGCTCTAGTTAAGGGCATTGTCGACATGATTAGAGGGATTAGCTCGTATGAAACTATCCCGAGAGATGAGACACTAGTCTACATTGGTTGGAACGTTACTGGATATGGAGTTAGTCTGAGTGTTGACCAGCGAGCGAAGAGTTCTCCACCGATTTGGATAGTGCCCCATCAGGGCCACTATTGTCTGCAGAGTAATGGCAAGAATCCCAGAGCTCAGTTAGGGAAGAGTGTCTGCACTGAGACTTATGTATTTGCGTCTCAGTCTTCCCCAGCGTTTTTAGCTGCTAAGGGTACCTACTTTGTTTGCTACGACAAAGCGTATACATGGTTGCCCCCTGACTTTTCGGGCACATGTTTTGTTTCCTTTCTGTTACCTCCCACTTTTACAGCTGCGGCAGATTACCATAAGACAAGAGTTTCTAGAGGTGTCTTTAGTCAGGAAGACACTGCAGGACAAGAATTGGGAGATTTCTTTAAGGGTTTTCTGCCGTTCTGGGGACCGATGGCTAACAGTAGGAATATTTGCCAGTTGACGAGAGTGGTTGAGTCCACCATAGTCGAAACTGCCGGTGCCCTTGGTAACCTGACTGCTGAGCTCCAGTCGGATAGACTTATGACACTCCAAAATAGTTCCCCTTGATGTCATACTAGCAGATCGAGAAGAATTTGTAAGCTGATTCAATCGAGCTGCTGTGTTTTCATTCCAGACAACGCTCCATCAGTCTTACAGGCCATTTCCAAGCTACATAAGATCTCCGATTCCGTCCATTTGGACAAAGGAGATTGGTCATTGATGGGATGGTTATGGGGATTGATATCCACTTGGGGTTGGAAGATTCTGATGGTCATTGGGATGGTCTTAGCTATCCTTTTCATGTTCTGCCTCTGTGTGCAGTGTGCTCCTATGATTTGTGGTCTTTGTACTACTTCGTGTGTAAGGAGACCTGTCCAGAGAAAGGTACTAAGTAATAGGATGATGTTACAGCAACACATCGATGATCTGATGAATATAGATCCGGATTCAGATTGACATGGGTTTGGGTCTGTTGCCTATGTAAGGGCAAAAGGAGGGTCTGTAGTTCCGTGGTTTGCGAATGAGGTTCGATGGTTCCGAACCCGTTCAACAAAAGTCATCGGAAATGGACGATTTTGGTGTCAGCAGACCGCAAATGGCGAGTGTAGCGTGTCTGAGTGTTTTCGTATGAATCGATATAGGAGAACACTCTGTATTCGAGGATTTAGTTTAAACCTCCGGGTTCCATTTTGTGTACGGCAGCCATTTTGTATGGTTGCCCTAACATAGGCCTGATAACTGTGGCCGAACGAGTCCTTGAGACACATATGCCTTAGCTGACTTTTCAGTGACCTGGCCGAACTGACTCCTTGCCCGAGGCCGACCTCGTTAAGCCAGTTCCTTGTTCAGCAGCTGGTCTGATTAAGATCAAAGATCCGGACGTGCCCGAGTTTATGGTACACTGCTCCCACCTTTCTATCTCACTTCCAATCTGTTTCTGCCTTTCCTTTACGACATAATCATTGATTTGGGTTGAAGGTTTTATGATGGGTTTGTCCGGCCTGATCGAACAGGTAGGGTATGAATATCCTGCCCCCCTAGGCCTAGTGGGGGGTCCCACCCAGGGCCAAAATGTGATTTTTGTCTCCAACATAGATCTGCAATAGGATTTAAAAACAAACTGGTGGGCTTTATGGCATTTTATATTTTAAGCCCCGAGAGGAGGGCAGGCCCTGGGGGGGTGTGTGGGGGGTGGGGGGGGGGGGAAGGTTGGTACATATATTTATTTGGGGGAGAGGGCATGTGACCCCACTCCCGAGCCTTCAGAAGGTGCAGGGGGTTCCCACCCCACAGTACTGTTTATATATTTAGGGGAGGGAATGTGTGGCATCAGTCCTCGGGGTCAATACCTGCAACTATTGGAAGGGAAGTGATCAGCCCCCTCCCTGAGCCTCTAGAAAGCCCACTTGACCCCACTATTCTGGGCCATTTTCAACTTTAGGGATAGGGACACCTTCCTCTGGTGTCAATACCTTTAATTAAAGGGAGGCTAGCATGCTGCCCCCCGTCTCAAGCCTTCAGCAGGCCCTGGAGAGCCCATTTCGCAGACTAAAAGTGCATTTGTTTGACTTGTCATTTTGTCTCACGTCACAATTTGATTATGTTGAATGTAGGTTGATGTATTTACATTTTACGTAAAATAAAACTGAGAAATGGACAGTACTAGAGGCAGACAGGGCGTAAGGAAATACAAGTGCCTAAACCTTCCAATTTGGAGATTAATGATGTGGATACTCTCCTGACCTTGACTGGATTGCATCATGATGTGTTGAGTGAAGGGGATCCAAACCTTAACCTGGATGGTCTAGGAGTGGAAGTGGGGTGGAGCTATCCCAGTAGTTTTATTCCTGAATCAAGTTTTGGAGCCAATATGCGTTATGGTTCTATAGATGCCGTCCTTGATGTAGTCACTTGTGAACTTAAAAGACTACGAAGAAGCACTAAAAAGTGCAGGTTTAACTGGGGTGAGTGGAAAGCCCTTACAACTTTGTAGAGCCAGAAGGATATGGTTATCAAAACTTCCGATAAGGGAGAGAATCTGGTGTTGTTACCCAGAACAATGTACCTGAAGGAGGGTGAAAGGCAATTGAGTGGTACTACATGCTATTTAGGAACTGCTAGAAATGAAGTAAGTCACACCTAATCTATGTACAATGAACTACTTGTTTATTGAAGAGAGAGGATTCATCCCCCTTCCTCAAAAAGTCTAAAAAAAAAACATATAGTGGGCAGTGTATGGACACTCTGAACCCCCTAATACTGATGGAGCGTCCAAGAGGGATCCACCTATCCACCTGGGGTCTAAAAATGAATAATTTTTTTTAGCGAAAGTTCCGCAGATCCGCAGTAGTGTTAAAAAACAAAACGACAGGCTTCCACCCTTTTATATTTTAAGCCCCCTGAAGTGGGCCTTGGCCCCGTGGATTGGCGCATATAGGTTTTTTGGGGAGGGGGTGTGTGGCCCCATCCAGGAGCCTAGAAGACACTGGGAACACTTCCCTGGGGTCAATAACTTCAATTATTGGGGGGGGGGAACATTTGGCCCCTCTCACCGAGCCTTTAGAAGGCCCGCTGACCCCACTCTTTGAGGCTGTGTTTAACCCTTTCGCTGCGGCGGCTATTCCGCCGCAGTGCTAAGGGGCGGGGGGGGCTGCGTGGGTGATGGAACTGCTCCGTCACGCCCCTCGGGTGAGCTGTGCTTGTGACGGAACGGTTCCGTCACGGCCCAGCCCGCTCAATAGAACGCGCCATGCAGGCGCGAAATCAGAACCGCGCAGGCGCGGCGAGTGGGCCGTGACTGAACCGTTCCGTCACCAGCACCGCCCACCCGAGGGGAGTTACGGATCCGTTCCGTCACCAGCGTGGGAGGGGTTAAAGTTGGTGGAGGGGTTGTGTGGCCCCCTCCCTAGGCCTTTAGAAATTCCAGGGACCTAATATCCCGGGGTCGATACCTTTAATCAATCAGACAGATGCTTGTGCCCCTTACACTGTGAGGCTTTAGGAGGCCCTGGGGACCTCATCCCAGGGGCCAACTACCCTGCATGAGCCACAGAAGGGCCAAGAGTGACCCTATTCCCTGGGGCCCAAAGAGTGCAGTATTCCAGCAACCCCACCCTCTGGGACACTGACTTATTCCCTGCCTGGGGGAGTGCAAGCAGGGAATGTAAATTGAATTCCCTGCCCGCAGTCCGCCAGGCAGGGTACACAAATTTGCTCCCACCCAATATGAACACAGATAAAAGCTGCTAGTGCCCGGGCGGGAGCAAAGAAATTGTGCTGTCTCTCACCGCATCAAGGGTGGGTACTGGCTGGCAAAGCAGCAAGGTCTGCATAGGCCTTAGTGCTTCCCTAGGCTTCACGACGATTAGCCTGGTGTGGGTGCCTCAGGTGGGCACTGGGGTACCCACTTAAAACATAATGGATGGATCCCATCAACACACAATATGGGGGATGGCAGGGGAGCCGACAGTGGCCGCAGGGTCCTTGGGGCTCCAAACGTGGCCTCCGATAGGACTGTTGTAGGTGCCTCAGGCAGCAGGGCACCCACTTTAAAAATAATGGCTCGTTTCCACTGGTACTATAGGTCATGGCTGGGGAGATGGCAGCCCCCCCCCCAGCTACAAATGTAATACAAAGTTTGGGTGTTCCATGTGAGACCAGGACACCCCAAAAAATATAAACCTTATCTAAAGAATAATATATAAGCAGCAGGAACCACTCATTTAACATTCACTGCTCTAGGAAAAGAGTGACCCATAATGTCCTGTTAGGGCTTTTAAACTATATTACTTATTCTTGGGGCAGGGCCCCCACCAACCATTTTGTTTTAGAGTGTGCAGGGCTGCAGAGAAAACAGCAGCCCCACAGGAACATTAAAAAACACAGTAAGTCTCCTGGGTCATTGAGTCAATTAACCCAGGAGAGCTTGCCATTTTTTTAAAATGCACTGTAACCTGGAGCTGCATGCTCTTCAGCTGGACTGCATGGATCCCTTGTGGTTGCTTCTATGGCTACACTTTATGACCCAAACACGTTAAAAAAAGACTCAATGACTTGCATGTTTTTTTTTTAAATAATGCTTTATTGAAAATATTTTGAGACAGTCACTATTATTAAAAATAGCAATGTGTACATTTATGGAATGTACTTATACATTTGATTAGAGTTATGGGTGACTTTTTGACAAAGCCATTGGTCTTTGTTATATATGTTGGTATGCTGACCCCTTGATAAAGCTAATAGACTCTCCACTTATATGATGGTATTCTGACACTTTGACAATGCCAGTAGGTCTGCCTTACTTAAAATAACACCCTTTATATTGTTAGATCACATTGTCAGCTGTATGCATCGCTGAGGGTTCCAACACCATGCCACATATGGCCGAAAGACATGCACAGCGAGGGGTTAGGCACTCAAAGGGGGTTGGGCGAATAGTGATGGACATCTTACTTAATGTTAAAAAACATAGAATTTAATTGAAAAAAACATAAGGTAAAGCAACTATATAGTTAGGAATTGTAATATATTTTACATTATACTAAAAAGAAACTTTAGAAATTCACTGAATAAACCAAAGGTTAAAGGGACTTTACAGTTATTTGAAAAAGTTGGTTAAAACACATAATTTGAAATGTACAAAACCACTGAAATTCAGCAGTTACAATTATCTCAAGTAACTATAACGCGTACCCTAAAGCAAGTATAACTTGTACACTCGCCATGCACAGACAATTAATTCACATATTACATTACTCATGACATGTTCTATAACATCAGTGATAACAGCAGTGCGCCGTTGCTAAGAACACTGAGCATAAGTTTGTTCTGTATTTCATTCACCTCAGATTACATCAATTTAATCGTTTTGTGCCTTTCTGTGCATAGGACAGAGTTATTACTGCGGACTGACACCTCTATAATATTTGCCTTATTTCTGAGCTTTTCCTTTAAAACTCTGTCTCAATTTATTGCAGTATTTTTGTCAACACTTCATGAGCATGATACCCCATGTTACTGTATTCTCTGTATTTTCTTTCATTGCAGCTTGTTCGTGATTTTGCTATCTGTCTATTACTTCAATGTTAGATTGCTTGCATATTTGTAAAGCAAACACCTTTCTTGTATTGGCCTATAAGGCTTATGTTATAAGCACATGACATCCTTTAGACATGTGTCAGAGTACCTGTACCTCCGTATGGTCAACCCTGCGTTCATCTGAATTACACCTTTTTCAATATATCCAGACACATATTTTGTATGTAACAAATCTTTATCCTGGGCTGCTATTATTAGTCTCACATCCATGGTTTCTCTATGGTTTCTCCTCTGCCCACCCACTCTTTATCTATTCCTTGTCAAGTTTTCTCTAAGAGTAACATATATTTTCTAATATATTTGTGCACTCTCCAGATGGGGCCTTTTTGTTGGCGAACATTCTTTTTTGCTGTTTTTGTTCTCTGTAATGCCTCTGTTAATCCTTGGATTGAAGTTCTGTCTAACTTGCCATCAACTGCAGAATGCTTGCATACGTTTAATGATGGAAGTCTGATTTTATATTGCAATGGATTGTACACATTTGAAACTTTTGATGGTATTAGGTATGTCTGCAAAGCGTTTATTGTGAAATTGTAGATGTCATTTTTAATGAGGCTCATGTTTCCTCCTGCTCAAAGAATGTACACTCCGGGAGTATTTTGTTTGTCTTAATTGACTGATGAACATGGAGTCAATTCCTTAGATTCACATCTCATTTGTAAATTTCAATTTTTGCTGCAGTGAGTTATCTCAGAGGTAGGAGTACTTTGTAAAAGGATAGCCCACAATTGCATTTACGGCAGCCTCAGCGCATGAGGAGAAATGGGAAGCTTAGATAAGCTGTTCATGCTCTCTTGAATTCTCCAATCTAACAATCTTTCCTCCATTTCTCCCTTGTGGGCCTCCTGATGTTTAGGTAGAACTGACAGGCAGGATTGATAAGAAACTAGGACAGATTACTATTTGAGCTCATCTTGCAGTTGTGTGTATCTTACTGTTAGCATTCCTGTCTGTCGCCTCATCTGTAGGCCATGCAGTTCTTGTGCCAACTCTCCATTAATGTCCTTCCTCTATTGTGGCCCTCAAGCACACACGTACATTGCCATGTGCCCCTTTGTGTTTAAAGCATTTGCTTGTTCTCATAGTGTGTCCTTCTTGGTGTGCTTCTTGTGTTGGGCAAGATCTATCTGTGTGCCACTCTCGTACTGAAAATGTGTAAATATTTCCTTGTGTCCCTTTTTTTGATTCAAATATATAAAGTATCAGGGCCCTATTTACGAGAATCTAACGCTGTATGGTGCAGCAAGTCATTTTTGCTGTGCAGTGCTGTGTTAGTTTCGAAGCACAGGGATGTGACATATTTACAACAATATGTCGCATCTCTGTGCTTTTCCCTGTGCTGGCGCACAAGCTGCTACTATGTGCTGGCACCCTTGCACGTAAATCTGGAAATGCATCAGAGGACATGGGTGCTACGTGGGAACACCCACAGCAACAGCCATGTCACTCCCCTGTCACGCAAAGGTTTGGTTGAAAAGGGACGATATTTACAAGCACATGTAAAGCCTCGCAGGGTGGCCTAATGTGTGCTTGTAAATATCACGTGGTAGGTTGCACCAACAGTGCGCCATGCAACGTGACGCTACGGCGGCGCAAGGGGCTTGTAAATAAGCCCTATAGTTTATAAAGTACCAGTTTTATGTCCATATGTCCTGTCTCTGAGTACAATATTTTCCTATGTGACAATTTTCTATTTCTGCAAGTGCAACATATCTCCTCGTGTGAGGCTGATGTCCAGTCTGCAGTAGTAAAAAAGCTGCATTGGTTTCATAAAACACCACAACATATTTCTGCCAAACAAGACCAGGTTAGTATGGTACAAAATGGCAACTAAAGGTACTTGAGGGCTTCTTTGCTTTCTGTTTGTTAGTTATAGCAGGCTAATTGCATTCATCTTGTTTGAGTATAACAGTACAATACATAAACACTGTCAAATATATCACTAAGTGGGAAAACAATAAAGAGTGCCCAGACAACATGGCATGAGAAAAAATTAATTGAGGGAAAACCTAAATATAAAAATAATACCAAAGTGTGGTTCCTAGAAATAATTATCCCTCATGGGGATCTTATTTCCCTATAGAAATGGCAACAAGCATTTGCAATGCAATAGGTCTCACATTTGTTAAACTTAGAGCTGTTGGCGTTGAAAATCGCAATGTTTTTTACACTTGTTTTTTATTGCAGTGGAGTTATTATATTTGCATAGCACTATTGCCAATGGTATAAAAAAGCAAAAGTTAAAAACGTTGTCCTTTTTAACGCCAACAGCTCTAACTTTAACAAATGCGAGCTTGCCTTGGAAATGCAATCGGTCTTGTATTTGTTGGAGTTATTGGCATTATAAATGCCAAAGGGGCATATTATCAACAGCCAGCAATAATTATCGTTGGCCGTGCTTAGCGATAATAATATTATCGCAGGCTATCTCTGGAATTTATAGCCCTGCTAGCGCTTTATTAACAACACGTTTCTCCAGGGCGATAACAATTCCAGAGATAGCGAGGTTATCGCCGTTTTGCAGGGAACATCATTGGTTTTCCAGCTATGTTGCCTGCAAAACGGTGATAACCTTGCTGATACGACCCACAGGGTCGTATCAGTAAGGTCAGTAAGTAAGATCAGTCTTTGTGACATTCAGGGCCAGATTTACAAATATTTTCCTCTGTGCTTGCATCACAAAAGTGACAAAAACTAGCATAACTTATTTTGCTATATACTTACCAGCACAAACAAAATTTGTTTTCACTTGAAAGTTGCCTAAAAGTAACACACAGCAGCGCAAAGCGCTTCTTTGTGTTGCTTAGTGGCAAGGGGGTGTTACATGTGCTGTACAAGTGTGTTCCCAAGCAATCGCCCATGCTTTTTGACGCAAAAACCTATCTACAAAAAATTTGAGATGGGTTTTGTGCCAAAAACTAACACCACTTGAAAGCAGGCATTAAAAGGAGAAATGTTTTCATTTCTCCTTTCTTTTACGACTTTGTATATGTGCTGTACTGTACAGCACACATGCAAAGCTGGAAACGTTTTAAAAGTTAAAAGCACTGTTGACAAAATGGTGGCACAGGAGAAATTTTGGCATAGAGCACCCATGAAAAATTGTCAGCGCTGGCCTCCTGTAGGAAATTCTGTGCATACTTGGCATCTGTGGCAATTTGTTTGTGATGGTACATTGAAGGAACTTGTTGGCATATGGGAAGACAACTGTGTCAAGGTCGTGGGGCCATTCATGACAAAATATGGTCCTTGACATATTAGACAAAACCTTTGACATAAGGGACCTCCATAGTGCAAGAGAAGCAGAATTAGGAAAATTCTTGCACTGGCATAGTGCGTAATGTGTGGGCAAAAGTGGCACCATGGCAAAATGGTGGCCCTAGAAATGGAGGAAAGTTTTGAAATAAGGGGGCACATATATGACATTTTAAAAAACATAATTGAGTTAACTCATGGGGTCTGTCAGATTTCAGTTTGTTGACACACCATGAAAGGACTTGAATATGTAGTGCATTAAAATGTACTAGTGAAGCCCATTTTTTTCAAAGTTCTCTCAGGGAAGACACACTCTTTATTCTCCCCTAGTAGAATGTATAATATTAATTATGCAATTATGTAACTTCAGCAATGCTAATTATTGTGACGTTGTCAGGATTTTGGTTATGTGACATCACTTCTTGAAACAACACAGGTTCGAAGGTTGTATGATGTCACTTGCTGTGACATCAATAAGGTCAAAGGGTGTATGATGTCACTTCCAGTACCCCAGGCATTTTGGTGAATTGACGTCCATGAAGAGAGGTTAATAATTAAGGGAATGTGTGCCCCTGCCCTTGGGGCACAATCTCAAATCTTGCAAACATTCGCAATACACATTCTTTCCCTCCCAGCTAGTTCTTGGCAACCTAAATGTCCTCCAAAATATTTGGGTGATTTGATGATCGACGAACTGTCAAACATATTTGATGAATGACATTCAAGGTGTGAACCCTGGTTCCCATGCTCCGTATCTTAACCATAGAATGGACAACCTGTGCCCTCTTCCTATGGCCAAATCTTATTGATCTGCTTTATCTTTTTCCGGGAGACAACCTGCAAGTCTGTTGGAGATGTTCCACCTTTTAACCTTTAAAAAAAAATGATGGACTTGAATACTGCCAAGTCTGATTTCCAGCACCTGAGAGTAATTCAACCATTACACTAATCACTATATGTTTAATGTGTGTATTGTTTGTGGGAGTCTCCCTAAGTAGGAGAGGTAAGGCCAGAAAAGTAGCATGGGACTTAAGCTGTTCTTTATTGTTGAGTGTGAGAATGGGCTTTACATCCCTGTGTTCTTGTTCAGAAGGAACATGGCCCGGAAAGTCAGTCTGTCCTGTTCCTTTTGTGGCTGAACCAAGTAAGATTTGCATATAGTTTGTTGCTGTCCATAATGACACATGTAGTAAAAAAAAAAAAAAACTAAAATGCAATCCATGTGATTAATGATGGTCGAAATTAATGCAAGGATTCCAGCCATCGGATTTTATTATTTTTTGCAATTTTTGTAAGTTGGAAGGTAATGCCAAGATGTGGGTCCCAAGCTCGCTTTGCCCTAAGAGTTAAGTTGCATTTCACTGAGGAGGCCCACGAATGCTAAATGCCTGGTATTTATTATTATTATTATTTAGCGATTTGTACAGCGCCTGGTGACCCAAGGGCATCCCCGCGCTATAAAGATTTGATATCCAGCTGAGAGGGAGAAAGGGGGAGATTACGTTTATTTAGGGAATAGAAGTGTTTTCAGTTTTTTTCTGAACCTCAAATAATTGGGTTCCAGTCTGAGGGTACGTGGGAGTGAATTCCATCCAATGGAGGCTTTCACAGAGAAGCGACGACCTCCAGTGCGAGTCTTTTTAAATTTGGGGATGTTGTCTATGTGCTCATTCTCGGACCGCAGGGATCTGGGTGCTTTATAGGGGGTAACCAGGTCGCTGAGGATCGAAGGGCCACCTCCATTGATCAGTTTGTAGGCCGTTCATTCAGAAACTATGTAACTTAGCAATATGGGTGGACTGTTACCGTTTTATGGTGCTAAGCCGAATGTGCTTGTAATTGCATAGATGAGCGAAACCCTATGGTATGGAATTTGCTCCAGAATGATTAATAGCAGCTGAGGTTAATTCTGGCATTCCACCCACCACTTTTTGTGCCACCAATTTATTAGAGATGCCCAATAGCTGAAAGAAGGTACAGCCAAACTGTACCTCCACTGATAGATGAGGGCTGCAAATGCCAGGGTGTAAAGCGACAAACAGTTGAGAACAGTGTAGTTTCATTTGTATATCTCTTTTCACTACACCCCTGATTTTGAGGTTACCCTCTTGCCATTCCTTGTTAGATTCACCCTTCCTCACACATATACCACAGAAAACTGTGTGTGGATGGGAGCTATACTTTTGGGACATTGTTTGCAAATTTGCAAGATATGATGATGCCTCTCAATGCTTCCTTACATACCGTGGATATGATATCCTGCTTTTGCCTGGGATCTCTCCCGGACACTCTTGGGGGCATATTTACCAGGAGTTAATACCACCAGAATGTCAACTTTTCGACACATTCTTGTGGAGTTAAGTCCTTTGCCATATTCACAAGGAGGTGTTAGAACACTTAACTTGGCTTAACCCCACTTTGCAAATAATGCCCCTATTCACGCAGCACCTAGCTTGAAAGGGGCATGCAATGGGTGTTGCAGTGGGCGTTCCGCAGCAACATCCATTACTTTGTGACGCTTCCCCATATTTAGAAGGTATGTGCAGCGCCAAAAATATCACCAGGGAATACTTGCCTAAAGCAGATAATAGGAGGAGAAATGTTTCATTTCTCCTTGTATTTTGCTCTTTCCCTGTGTGCTGCGCAGCCCACATAGAAACTGCAAATCGCCTATAAAGATTGTTTATGTGCAGGAAGGTGTCCTTTCCTGCACATAAACAATCACCCCTGCAGTGCAGGCGTCCTTGCAACATGGCACATGGGTGTGTTTTGAAACTGACGGAGTTCAGTGTTACCAATTTTGGTGAAACGCCACGCTCCGCCAGTTTCTAGGAAATATGCCCCTTGGTGTCTAATAAACAGTGCATAGGTGCCTGTTTATGGAGATTTGGCATAGGACAGCACAGCAAGTCACTCTGCTGTGCTGCCCTACGTCAAAGTGAAAGGGCAGGAATGCACCATATTTATCAAATACGGTACATTCCTGTGTTTTCTCCCTGCGCTGGTGCCATTTTGGCACCCTATTGCAAATGCAGGCAGCATGGTGCAAGGGTACCTTTGTTGTAGACAGGATTGTTTAAGTGCAGAAAGGGACACCTTACTAGAGGCGTTTTCCTCTAACTATGTGTGCTGCAGAATGCAGCAAACATAGAAAATGGAAAAAGCTAAGAGGAATGAAGTTATTTCTCACCGTTACGCCTCACCTAAGTTGGATTAAGGTGTTGGCTTAGCACCAGGTTACATGCATGTAAGTCTGGGGAAGCGTCAAAATCTGTTGGTGTTACGTGGGAAACACCCACTGCAACGCCCATGGAATGTCTTCCTAGTGCAGAGTAAGGCAATGTAGCATTTTGTGCTGCTGTGCCTTACTCCTTATCAATGAAGCCATTCAATGCCACACAAAGTGGCTTTGCTGGGCCTCTTAAATATAATTAAGTTTGTCCCACTGGGGCATCATAAAAAGTGATACTACAGTGGCGCAAGGGGCTCATAACTATGCACCATACTCTTTCGAGCCAGTTTCCCTGATCCCCTCTGAAACTCACCCTACCTCCCTTTCAGTGTTGTGCAGGCACTCCGAACACTGTGACTCAAGTAGTGTAGGTGGAATCCTTATAATTCCTTGACACGTACAGAAAGCCTGATGTCTGCCTCCATTATGAAAAGCTCTGGATGTACAGGGAACAAAAGTAAAAAGCTCTTCTTCTTGAACGAAATAAGAATTTGAATTTCAAGGAAGGGTTACACCTTGGGTGGCTGTTGTTTCCAGCCAGCTGCTTCAGAATAGGTAACAAACAACTTCTGGGCTAAAGAGGTGTACGTTTTCTGGCTTAAAAGAAAGCTCGCAAACCATCGCTGAAAGATACCACCATGGTAGGTGGTTTCTGCTCTATTTAAATTTGTAAATCAATTCCTGTATTTAATCAAACTTGTATCGCTGATTGGAGCTATAGAAGCATATTTATGAGAGCTTTGCATCATGCTTGCACCTTGCACCATGAAACATGCACAACACAACGCTCTAAGTCATATTTATGAAGCCAGGCAAATCAACTCTTGCTTGGCTTTGAATGGCTTAAAAAATATAGAGTAATGCAACGCAGTGCAAATCACTGTGTTGCATTACTCTGCACACGGGAGGCCTTCCAGGGGCATTGCTGTGGGTGTTCCCTGCAAAACCCATGGTTTTTGACGCATTCCTAGATCTAACAAACAAGGCAAACCTAGGGATGAGCCAAACATATATGCCTCCCCAGATGAGGCGTAACAAGGAGAAATATCTTTATTTATCCTCGTTTCTTCCGCTTTCTTTGTGTGCTGCATTCTGCAGCACACATAGAGGAAAATGCCTCTATGGATTGATTTTGTGCAGGAAGGTGCACCCTCCTGCACAAACCAATCTTGCCTACAACACAGGCACCCTTTCACCATGGTGCAAGGGTGCCTGTGTTGGCACTAGGATGCCGAAATGGCACCAGCCCAGGTGAAAAGGATAGAAATGTGCTGTATTGGATTAATATGGTGCATGCCTGTCCTTTCCCTGTGATGCAGTGCAACGCAGTAAGGTAACTTGCTTCGTTGCCCTGTGCCACAATTATCGTAAATATGCCCCAAAGTGTATTGAGTGCTGTTGACTGGGTCTTACTGTAATAAGTCTGTAGCTCAATATAACCTTCGAGCTTCTGCATTGACCGCTAGTTTAACTGCCCCATGAAAGCCAATATTTCAAGAGCAGTAACTTTGCTATTCGATTGGATTACATTAGAATTTTTTGCCTAAAGACGGCAGTTATATGTATTCATGGCTAAGAGTTAGTGAGAGAACCATACAGACATGTTGATCAAGAAAACTATGTTGATGACGAGTCATTTTGGTGTGTTAGTGGGGCTTTTTTGCTAGACGAGAAGTGAAAAGGTGTTTTACATCATATTGCCCTGATTTGAATTTTGTATTGAAAGGTGGTGTGATGTATGTTTTGTACCTGGTAGTCCGAGCTTCAAATGTTGTAATTTAGTAATATATTTGTGAATATCAAAGGCCCCCTGAATTCTAAGTCAGAAAATTCCTAGGACAGGGAAAACAACAATGTGAAAAAATATATTTCCTAGGCAATTATGGATAATGATGACAGTGCTCCATGGAGGGCTCAACAAAAACATGAGAAAACAAATGTCTAAAAAGTACAGCATATTTTATTATATGTTCTGTACTAACTGTAGTATGTAGGATAGATAACACGAAACAGATACAATCTCATTTTTACAAACAATACATAATATCCACATAATAAATCATATAAGATTAAAAATACAAAATACAGTAGTAATTATCGACGCACGTTTCGGCGTAACATACGCCTTCTTCAGGAAATTACCACACCTGTAAAAATAAACATATTGTAATTAATAGACAGGTATGGGATTTCTGTGTTATATAAAAGACCAAAAGACTCAATGGAGGTGCTCGCAAAAATAGGACAATGTCTTTGCCATTAATTTGTGCGATTATATGACTATATAAGATAGGTCGATTAATTATTAAATCATATGAATTGTAAATTCTGTTAGGCATTATTGATATTTCTGGTTTAATGTGATCTTTTTCCTTACAATATGTTTATTTTTACAGGTGTGGTAATTTCCTGAAAAAGGCGTATGTTATTCATAATTGCCTAGGAAACATATTTTTTCACATTGTAATTTGGTAATATGCCAGGGACTTTGCAAAATGGTGTTCCTTTCATTAATTTTGTGTGGCAAAATGTATGGGCACTGGAGTTTACATAAACCTTAAGTTCATACACAACACCCAAAGAATAAATGTTAGATGAAAAATGGCACTGATACTACCCGCTCCTTCATAAAGAACAAACAGCATAGGTGGAAGCATCTTCTTGGTGCAAACATGCAAAGTAAAGAACACCTGCTCAAGATAATAGGGATGATCAGCAACCACTTAAAAGTTTGGCTTTTCCACAAACATGACGCAACCTCTAGAAGAGTGCATAAGATCCCTCTGATGGATCAACATGCTCCAAGACCGTTCATACCAATGCCATAGTTGGTGAACCCCCCAGTGCCTTGGGGTGGACTTCAAAGGTAAATAAGTGCTCAGATTCTATCTCACAACAGTGTGAACTGCAAAGAGATGTTAGAAGGTGATCCTAAAAGTGGACTTGGAAACCACCAAGGGATCAACCTTTGTGTACGACAAGTACATGCTTGCGCAGCTGCGCCCATCTCGCCAACCCACACGCTTATGCAGTGTTGAAGCCCTGCACAATATCTCTACCTTGCCTTCCTATCTCACTCACTGCAACAAATTGTTCCCCAGATAGGCTAAACTACAACCAATAGGACATCAATCAGGCTAATCTATAACCAATAGGATTTCAATCAGACACTGAAGGGCGTCCAGATGCTGAACAATGTCAGCGCCCCTTCTTGATCTGGTAAGGTCTCGATTGTGTAAATATAAAATATATACAAACTAGCTATTTACTCAACATACAAGAAAACGCATTAAGCCTTTTATATAAAGCTCTATATAAATACCAATGCAGTACAAAATGTGCAAAACCCACAGATTAAGGTAGTGGATTACAGGTTTAGTTGCAGCACTATCATTAAACAATTCATTTATGTCCTCCTACTGCTTTTGAGGAAGGTGCACAAGAAGATAGTTAAAAGTCTAACCCAGCCACCTGAGCAGGTACTACATTATCAACTACTCTTGAAAAGGATGGAACGTTTTGAAATGAATCCCTAGAAGCTGTTGTTTCAACAAGCCTGTGTTGGAGCAGAAATCCCACTGCAATCTCTCTTTGGAAAATCTAGGAAATTACCTCTGATTACCGTTACCCTTGTTTCTACTTAAGGTCAATAGATCTTTGCTACCGTTTTTGACCAGGGAGCTCCTGCATAAACATGAACAATTAATAAAATGCAAATAAACATTTCAGCCAATAATGAGAGGTGTGAGTCGTTTTAACCCCTTCAGTGCTGATGACAAAGCCAGCTCGTCATGGGCGTTACCTGCGCTACGCGCATGACGAGCTGGCTTTGTCACGTAATGCGCGATTTTCGGATCTTCAGCGCGCAGCGGGAAAACCCGCTAGCGCGCATGCGGTTAAAGGGATTTATTTTCTAATTACAATTCAAGATTCTCTGACTCTTCATTCAGTAGTCAGGTATCAATCAGGCTACAGAATTGATAATAGAAAATGTAAGTTAGTACAAGCATCATAAATTGGATTACAAGTGTTCTATAAAGGAAGAAAGAATTCGTAATCTAGGACAATGAGGCACACATTATGTCAGTCAGGGCTCATGAAGGGTTCTAGAAGCAAGAGTGAGCTTAGCATTTAAGCTAAATCAATCATTAATAATTGCAGAATCTCCCATGAAGAGAATTCAAGCATAGAGCACACAAGCCATGGCAAAACATGTTAGTCAAAGCAAAAGTCAGAATGGAACTAAACCTACATCTAATCTGCCCACGTCTTCCTCCGCTCTGCTCTCCATCAAGGTCTGCCCTCTCCTTCCCTGCATCTGCAAATCACTTCTGCTCTCCTCGCTTCATTTCTGCGTTGGAGTCTAAAACTCCTCTGCAGCCTTGCGTCTCTAAATCGGTCTGTATGTCTCTCTCAAAGGGCTCCAAAAGTCTTCCTGTAAGTGTTCTGAAAAGTGTTCTGAAAAGTGTTCTGAAACTCCTAACTAGGGATGTGTTTATCAAAGAATAATGTTACAAAGCTTGGAGCATGACTTTGTCTTCCCCCAACTGAAATCCAGCATTCTCCAACAGGATGCCTCCACCAATCAGCAGATTTCATACGTCATCTCTCAAACAGGCAAAGATCCTTCCCACTGCATATTCTGCATCTTATTTAATACAACTTCATCTCCTAACCTTCCTTTTAAAAAATACATTTTAATTATAACTAAATATTTAATTATAACTAAAAGAAAAGCGCATAAGCTGTTTGTTCAATACATGTTTTTTGTATGAGTGAGCTTGGAAGCCGTCCACTACTTACCACTAGTGGGCCTCATTGCCACTCTCCTTTGCCTGCTTCTAGTCAGTCAGCAGCCTTAGGCTTCCTTCCTTGCTGTGGGTTTGTCCATCTCCTGTAGCATGGACCCATTACTTGTGTCCTTCCATTGCTCTTCTTCTAGGTGCTACTTTTATATTTGGGAATAAGCACTCTACCAGAGTGCTTCCCTCAAGAACGTCTAGCATTTCCCCCCCTCTTTGTGTTGTTGCCTGCCCCCACCCACCCTACTTTTGATGCCTGTGTTATTGCTCATCTCAGGAAGATGCTTCCCACTCTCCGTTGTCTGGATGCTTGCTCCAGCCCTTCAATACCTCTGTTGTCCGTCCTGTCCCTAACCCTTTCCACCCTCCGTTGTCCATGTTGCCGCCCGACTTCACATCCCTCCCTCCCTTTTGCTTTACAACCCAGCTTTCCTCCATAGTTAAAAAAACAAGCATTGGCATAGCCAACAGATCTTGCCTGGCCTTTAGGTACTTATAAGTGTTTAATCGTACAACAAATTATCCTGGGTGCTGTGCCGTCAAGGATTGAAGAACTATGCAAATCTCATGTTGCAAGGTAGAACAGAAATAATACACCACAGAACAATTGTGCATACACTTAATTTTTATATGCCATTATTTAGGCACAGCTCCCTCCAATAAAGACAACAGACCTGGGTGTAAGTTTCTATACATTGTGCTGTCCATACAAGCTGCAGGACCAGAGCACAGCAGACTGTTACTAGAGGAAGATCGAATAAATCCAAAGGAAGGTTGTGGTGCAGTCTGGTGGAAACGCTGCGATCTTGTATCTCATGCGATGTAGGTTTTAGATACTAGACAAATCATCAAGTTGTGTCTAATTGTGAAAATTGCAACCATCCCATAGCTCAAAATGTATTTCATTGTGTAATGATTAAATAGGTGACTAGGTAGAGAGAAATACCTTACTCTTCATGGGTTTATCTTTGCATTCACATCTAGCCTTCCTGACATTGAGGGGCTTATTTACAAGCCCATTGCACCTCTGGTATGTCACCTGTTGACACACCAGTGGTGCAGTGTGCCTGCCCATAGTTACAATGTCATGTATAGCCACCCTGCGTGGGTTTTCATGGCCTGTAAATATGTCCCTCTTTCACGCATTACTCAGCGTGAAAGAAGTATTCCATTGACTTTACTGTGATTGTTCCCATGGAAACTGATACATTCTAAGATTTACAAAGTTTTGTAAACCTGGGAATGTGTCAGATTCCTACGCCTCCCCAGGGGAGACGTAAGGGAGGCACAGGGCTGGCTTTAGTGCTGGTGGCACCCGGAGCGTCAATGTTTGTTGGCGCTCCCCCTTTCCATGATGGATGAGGTGACCACCTCCCCCACCTATTCCCTCTCCACCACCTTTTAACAGTGCCCCTCAAGTCTCCATAACCACTCTCTTTCAGATGCATTTTTTTTAAGTTTAGAAAGCTTTATTGAAAGATAATAGACATAGTAAAACAACATACAGGAGCAAATGAGTTACAAAATCATGTATAATAATTTTAGAACAGAACATTTGCAAAATCAGTCCCAAAAAGGAGATAAAACTGTACCTAGAAGAAAAGCTTTTAAGATTTTTGTATTTTTTAAGTAGAAAAGAGGAAAAAGAAAAGAAGAAAAAAAGGGGGGAAGAAAGGAAAGGGGGGAGAGCGAGGGGATATTGTAGGAAGAAGAAAGTACAGTTCAATACCATAAGCGAGTTAGAGAGTAAGCTATCATTAAACAGACAACACTACTATAAAGAAGGTACGGTAATATCAAAATGGGGCCGAAGAAGAGTGAAATGTTGTGAAAGGTGACCACAATAGATCTCTCTTAATCAGTAAGGGTACAGAAGTAGCAAAGGAACAATCAAGCCTGTGATGTTGACACAGCAAATTCCACCAGGCTAAGTGCAAGGTTTTAGAAGGGTCCTTCCAATTGGTAGTAATAATTTGGAAAGAGATAGCTATAAATAAATCAATAAATTGACGAACATTGCATTGAACATTCCAAATTGGTGAGGCACCTGCTAGAAAAAAAAGTGTATTATCTCAAAGGGAAAATTGGTAGATAGGATAGCATTCAACTTGGACCAAATATGCAACCATAGAGACTTAACTGCTGGACAATAAAAAAAGATATGGAGGAAATCACTATTTCCAAATGAACATGACCAAAATCTTTTTGATTCTAATAGTTGAAATTTGTGCAAATCAGAATGAGTAAAAAAAAGTCTATTATAAAAGAAGAATAAAGTCTGTGTGGTGCTGGCAGAGCAGGAAGAGGTATGTATTTTGAACCAAATAGAGTCCCAAAGTTGTGACGAGAGTTCTTGGGCTAAATCTTTTTCCCAAAGTATCTCTGTCGGTGATTTGGACCTGTTTACTGCAGGGCGAAAAAGTAACTTATAAATAGAAGAAGCTTTAAGAGTGGTGGAGGAGTCAAGAGGAGAGAAAGGAATGTGAGTAGGAGTAGTCGAGGGACCAGCCCGAGAAAAGAGTTGAAGAAGAGAAGTTTTGAGTAGGGGATATTGAGAAGAATAAGTGACAGATATATTAAACGACTCGCGAAGATCTGAAAAATCTCTTGGTAAGTTGTCTTTCCTCAGCTGATCAAGAGTGGTGATATCTTTATCAATCCATTCCTTCCAGGAAAGCGCTCTGTTGTTAATCTTCAAGGATTTGTTATACCATATTGGGGTTTGAGAAAGAAGGTCTTCATTAGAGAAATAAGAACCAAAACAGAGAAAGAGAGAGAGCTTTGATGTGATTAAAAATGGGAGTAGAGAAACGTTTTGGGGGTTGAGATGTGCGAGTAGCTGTACAAAATGAAAAGGGTAGAATTTGAGCGAGCTCGAGCACACTCCAAGATGTTAAAGGGGGGCGGGAGAATCAGCTAAGAACAGCCACATTTGTTTAAGAGTAAAGGCAGAGTGGTATCTGGTGATGTTAGGGAAATTGACGCCGCCTAGGTTTTTACGTTGTTGTAGACGGGAAAGGGAAATCCTAGCTTTACAATTGTTTCACAGAAATTTTGTTAAAGAGCTATTGATGGTACGAAAGAAATAAAGCGGAAGAGAAACAGGGAGCATAGAGAGGTAGAAGTTGACAATAGGGAGAAGCATCATCTTAATAGTAGAGAGTCTACCCCACCAGGATAGAAAAAGTGGGGACCAGCTATCCGTAAGAACGTGAGTTTTTTGAGTATATCCATATGATTAATTTTGATAGTCTCTCTAATGGTGTTAGTATACAGGATACCTAAACATTTGATACTTTGGGGATTCCGTGCAAAGTCAGAGCCTTGAAACATATGGGAAAGACAATATTTGTTTAGAGGCAAAACCTCAGACTTATTAATCTTCAATTCTTAGCCTGAGACAGTAGAATACTCTTGCAGTAAAGAAAAAAGAGTTGGCAAATAAATAGGAGGGTTTGAAATGTAAAGCAAAATATCATCTGCATAAGCAGTGAACTTAATATCAATATCCTTAATTTGAAAACCAGTAGAAGAAGGTGAGCGCTTGATCTTTTTTCAAGAAAAGGCTCTAAAGCAAGAATAAAAAGAAGAGGGGACATCCTTATCTAGTTCCTCTATACAAAAAGAAATATTTAGACTGATAACCATTGGCCCATATAGGTGTGGAGGGGTTGGTATAAAGTAATTGAACATATTTACTAAAAAGGGGACTAAAACCATGCCATCTTAAAGCTCCAAACATAAAATCCCAGCTCACCCGATCAAATGCTTTTTCTGCATCCAACATGATGGCAGCAACAGGAGAATAACGTTTGGAGGCAAGGTGGATGATGTTAAGGAGAGCTCTTGAGTTATCGGTTATAGATCTTCCCTTAACGAACTCAGACTGGTAAATGTTGATAAGATCAGGAATTACAGTATTAATACGGATGGCTAGTATTTTAGCAAAAAATGTACAGTCCTTATTAATCAGAGAAATGGGCCAGTAATTTTTACAGAGAGAGGGGTCCTTGTCCTTTTGGTAGGAATAAGACAGAGCATGGCTTGAGTAAAAGATCCTTTTGACTCTCCTTCTTGAAGAAAATAATGAATCAATGAAAATAAATGGGGTATTAAGGATTTTTTTAAATGCAGATAGAATTGCACCGTGAAACCGTCTGGATCTGGCGTTTTGTCTTTGGGAAGAAGATTGATAGCATTCATAATTTCCGTTTCTGTGCTGGGAGTATCTAATACCGTAAGATCTGTGGAAGCTGGGGAAGAATTCGGAATGGATTGGAAAAAGGAGTCAATTTGAGTAGAGGAAGGAGTAGATTCTGGAGTGTAGAGAGAGGTATAATACTGAACAAAGCAGTCAAGTATTTTTTGATCAGCAGTATGCTTAACACCCGAATTATCAGTAATAGCAATTATTTTAGACTTCTGCTTCTTAATTTTAAGATAATACGCCAGTGATTTACCCGCCTTATTCCGCCCACCATACATTTTCGCATTGAATTTAAGGAGTTGGTTGCAAGCTGAATCCCAAGTATGTTTATTAAAGTGAATTTTGGCTTTGATAAGAGAGGAAAGAGTATCTGAAGAGTTAGTAGTAAAATATTGGTGTTTTAATGTTTTAATTTGCTTAAGAATAAGAGAAGATTCTAAAAGAGTTTTTTTCTTTTTCCGAGCTCCAAAGTCAATTATAAAGCCTCTAGCAGCGGCTTTAAAAGCGTCCCAGATAAAATGAAATTGGGGAGTAGAGGAAAGAATATAAAGAAAGAATTCATCTATAAAGAAAGAAAATTGTTCAACAAATTGAGGATCTATGAGAAGAAAGTTGTTAAAAAGCCAATGACGAGAAGTGGGAGAAGGTGACGGAAAGTCCATATCTAAAATGACTGGTGCGTGATCTGAAATAAGGATGGAGCCTATCTCTACATTAGTCACAAACTGGAGAGCATGCTCGTTGAGAAAAATATAGTCAATACGGGAATGGGACTTGTGCACTGGGGAAAAAAAAGGGAATTCGAGGGTATCCGGGTGAGAAACCCTCCAGGAATCTATTAAGCCTCTCATAGAGATTGCTTTGTGAAATGATTTGATTTCTGCATCTTGTTGGACACGTATTTAGATTGAGATTTGCGATCTAGGAAGGGATCCATAAGTTGGTTGCAATCGCCTCCCAGAATCAAATCATCAACAGCATGTGAAGACAAATGGGTAGAGAAATCATTCCAAAAATGTAGGGTCAATACAATTCGGACCATAGATGTTACAAAAGGAAAGTGGAGTATTGTTAACAATGGTATTTAAAAACAGCAATCTACTGTTATCATCATGAAACTCATTTTGCATTTGAACAGTTAAAGATTTGTGAAATAAAATAACCACACCATTCTAATTATTTACAGCTGGCGAACAAAAAACGTCTCCTACCCATTGTTTACGTAAAGATGACAAATCCTTTAACTTAAGATGTGTCTCTTGTAATAGTGCAACATGACATTTTAATCTTCCTAAATTAGATAAAACCCACTGCTTCTTAACAGGGTTACAAATACCTTTAACATTCCAGGATATCACACATAAGCCTTTTATTTATATACCATATTTATATACCATAAAAAAGGATAAGCAGAAAGTAGATAAAATAAATAGGGGAAAGGAGGAAAAATAAATAGGTAGGACTGAAAAGAAGAATACAAAGACTTGACCTGGAGGAAGGAAGAGCATGTACATAAAGGCCACTGAAAATGTAAAGGTACTATACAGAGAGAATGTATCGGAAACTCGAAAAAGAGAAAGGAGTCAGAGGAATAGGAAGAAAGAAAAAGAAAGAAGAAGAAGAAAAGGAAACAAGGAAGAAATGAGAGACAGGGAGCAATATCTCCCGAAGAAAATAGGGAAGAGGAGATTACAGGAGGCTGAGAACAAAGAAGAGGTAACAAGTGACATTGTTGAGGGAGGGGGGACAGAGAGAAGAAACCAAGATGACCACATCACCAGAGGGACATCAGAACAGAGAACGGCAATATATATTGGATAGAGAGGAAGGGATGAAATATTCCGAACAGGGCAGGGTAAACAAATGGAACAGTAAGACAAAGAAAACAGGAGCTTACCAGGATCTAGGAAGACATACCAATGGTTGACGTTGAACAAAAAAAGAAAACGGATGGTATAGTAAGGGATCTTCAACCATAGTACAAGGGAAACCTAAAATAATAAAAAGAAAAGAAATAAACAATGAACAATTAACAATAATTTTAGAACAAAATTGCCCTGAGAATAAAAGACAAGAAAGAAACAAACATTTTAAAAAGAAGACAAGACAGTTAATGTTTGCCAAGTTCCATGTGGTCTTCTCGGTGGGTATGAATACATTTCCGCAGGTCAGCAGGAACATCAAATTAAAATGTTCTATCTTTGTATGTCACTTTGAAGAAACATGGGTGTATAAGACTATAGCGTGCATTCATAGATTTCAAGGGCGGTCGAAGATCCAGGAACTCCTTGCGTCTGCTGGCGGTAGGCTTGGACACATCTTGACTGAAAAAAACCTTATGACTGGACCAAAACATCTGCTTGTGTTGTTTAGCTGCAGCGACGATAGTCATTAGGTCAGAGTAGAGCAAAAATAGGCGATTATACCCCTTGGCTTAGTGGTAGAAGACGCACTTTGAGGCCCCAATCTATGTGCTCTTTGAATATTAAAATCAGCTGTTTTAGGGAGGCCAACAATTTGCAGGACTTGAGTTTTTAAGAAAGAAATCATGTCATCTCCTTCAGAACCTTCTGAAATTCCATAAATTCACAGATTATTGAGCTGGTTGCTATTTTCTAAGTCCTCTGTGGACTTTTTGAGTTGGTGTACTTCCTTAGTGAGGGACTCAACTTTAGCAATAACGTCTTTGGCGTCGCTCACCTTCTGTTTGACATCTGAAAGTCTCATGTCTAAGCCAGACCATTTTTCCTCAATTCTCTGTAAAGTAGTAGTAGTGTCTGTCATAAATGGACGAAAGAGACGTAGCTCATCCATAATATCCTCTAAAGTGATGGGAAGAGGAGACTTAGTTGGAGAAGAGGGGTCTTTTTTCAGACGTTTGCTATTATTACCAGTAGAGTCTTTATGTCCCCCAGAAGTAGACCCCAAAGCGCAGTGGGATTTATTAGACTGCATAGGATCCATGGTAGGCCAATGAGAAAGATAACAAAAATCAGAATAAAGAACAGACAATATAATGAAAGTGGGTGCAATGAGCCAGACAAACAGCAAGTTAGCCAAGGGGAAAAACTACTGAAGGTGGAATTGCTGTTTCTGTAGTAGGAAATTAAATTGACAAGTCCGAAGTAAAAAACAGCAATTTAGTAAGAAAATAAGCGCAATGGCAAAGTTAAATGAAGAAAATGCATAAAGGGAAGCAATTGAAGAAAGCTTGGTGCATAGAACAAGGTGAGCAATAATGCTCATGGATGACAAAGCCCATTAATAGAAAGCTGAGCTGGTCATTTGTAAAACAGGGCTGTATGCAGCGTAAAAAAAATATTTGGTTGATATGATCAAATGCCATACACCTTCATGCATAAAAGACCATTATTTCTGAGGGATACCAATAAATAGCCAGCTGACAAATTTGAGGAGAATAATACTGCAAAATGCGCCATACGCAAGTTTAGAGGAAAAAACGTTGTGTCCTCCACTGCCACCTGTTAATCTGGAAACATTGCTGCACGGCTCTGCTCTCCCAGAACGCACAAAATGGTGGCCGCTGCGAGCAAGCAAAATTGGCAGAGTAAACTAATTAAAAAAAATACACCTTTCAGCACATAATACCGGTTGGAAATCCGCCACCACACTCCCAGCGGTTTCCGACACACACAGCGCTAAATGCGGGCAGGAAGAAGGACGAAGCACAGACCCTTCAGGAAAATGCGGCCGTCGACTGTGCGGAGCTTCCCTAGGACATGGCCATATTGCCGCCACGCGCTCCCCTTTTTCAGATGCATTTAATTAGTTATATAGCATCACTCATGCCAGTGTAGGGTGTTAGAGTACTTTGCATCACACACACATTACACAAAGGCAATCAATTATACATGTGTAAATCAGTGTATAGGAAATATAACATAAGCCAAGGAACTACATGGTGAAGGAGTGACATGTCATCCATACTGATAGGCAGTATAGCTTAAGAGTGCTTGGTCTGGAGAAGCACATACTCAGAATTTAAAAGAGACCACCTTAGTTGGGGGTTCTCTTTAAAAGGAAGAATCAATTTTTATCAAAATGAACCCTTTTTGCAACGTTCATCTAAGCTCTAATCTACACTTTGCAGTGTGCATGCAATTCTTTGATGACAGCTAATTATTCATTGTTCTGTATTAGGATTTTAGAAAGGTGTCCCTTTCTGCACGAAACAAATCACACATGGCGCAAAGGTGCCTGCATTGGCACATGGCAGCCCATTGTGCACCATCACAGGGAAAAGGACAAGAATGCACCAGATCTCATAGAAACAGTGCATTCCTGCCCTTTTCTTTTGATGCATGGAAGCGCATGAGGAAGGCTTGATGTGCTACCATGTGTCAGAATATTATAAATGAGGCCCTGAGTGTGTAACTAACTTACATGTGACTCCAACTTATCTCTTCGTTTGTGCTCAGATTAGGAATGCTAGATCGCTGCTATGATTATTTACATGTAGGCAGTTAGAACTCACACCTTTTCTGCTGTACACCATTTATGCACATGTCAATTCCAGAATCACTACAGAAACCCAAATATTTGGATATTCTTGCCCACACGTTATCAATGACCCAGGTCAATTAAGACAGCATTGGAACACATTCCCGGACAATTTACGACTTTTAAACAATTGACTTGTGTGACGTCATCACAGAAAGGTAATAAATGGCCTACTACCAATTTAAATAAAGTAACATTTGTTATTTATAGAAATGAAAACATAATAGAATTGTGGTAAGCTACATAAAAATACATTATTCTGAAGGTCACACTCATTAAGTTTTAAGCCACCTCTGCCACCTTTACAGTCAACATCATTCTTACTCATTTTCCTTGGCACCTCAACGCATAATTTGAAAACTGACAGATGACCTATGCTGTGTATAAAGCATGTTTAACTGTGCTCCCACCTTTTATGTTTAAAGGGAATCTTGTGATACCACTGTTTTAGAGTGTTCTGATGAGATTTTGCACTGTTTATCAGAAACTTACAGAGGTGCAGCAATTATGTCAAATTCGCCTGTCGCAAATCTATGACCTTTTAATCACATGACTCAATCCTTTTAACTGTGAGTCACCCATGCCTAGTTTACATGTAGAAAGCTGTGTTTTAAGTGGTTCAAGAGGATGACAAAATTGTGCAGGGCATGCCTTAAGAATGAGAGATGAACGTGAGAGGTGTGGCTTGCGTCAATCATTCATGCCAACATTTTTAGAAGAGGAAAGTGGATGATTTAAAAAAAATTGGGAGATTGTATTCCCCGCCCCCCAGTGACTTATATTTAAGTCAAGACAATTTCAAGCGGGAGATAGACCGGAGACCGGACCTCAGGGAGAAGCTGATACGGAACTCCCTGTTTTTTCCGCTGCCACGCGATGCTAAAAAATGAAAGCAATGTAACAAAAAAGAGTTTGGCCCACGCGGACAGAAGTGGGGTAAGGGCCCAATTAACTTTGCAACAAAGAAGGTAACCCACACTTCTAATTGTATTACGCCATTCTGTTTTCGGTGAACAGATAAACAACACTTAATATGTTTATCAAGGCGATTATTTGCGCTGTTTTTATTTTTCAAATTTTGTAGAAAAATTGTTTGTGTGTACAGAGAAATCACACTGCCATTTACGTAGTAACCAACCAAGTTTAGCTACACAAACCATAAATTTACAAACATAAACAATATGAAAAACAGTACGTGAAAAGTTTTTTGTGTACAACAAAGTGAACATATATCATGAACGTGGGGAGGGAAAGATGTCAAATTGTTTTTTCAAAAACATCAACAAACGCAATTAAGCAAACATTTTTCAAACCATAAAGCAATTATTGCCCAAGGAGCAGCCTTTCAATGAATCTGCATGAAAACAAAATAACCTCTCGGAAACAATGTTTGTAAGGTTATAGATTCCCAAGTATTTTAACGTATTTCCAAACTTAGGACGTAATCCTGTTCGCCTACGCCTTTCGAGTTTGCAGGGTATCTTCACAAACTCTCTTCAGGGCCAAATGAATTCTTTCCCCTGTTTCTCAACCTCAGGGGACTTGAGGTAAGATCAGTTTGTCCAGAGTATAAAAACAGGATTTTTCGAGTCTGTGCGTTTTCTGGATGCGTGACTCGGGAGGAATCAAGTGGATTCTTCAATTCTGTGGTCAGTGTTTGGCGTTAATTCGCTTCGCAAACTTTTTTTGTTGAGGGAGGGTCCTGCAGCGGACCGGTTTCCCTTGACTGATCCTTATCTTTATCTGCTAGTGTGTCAGCATGTTCCACTTCCTCATTCCATCAGTTAGTGTGAACGGCATACAGCTCCAGTTGGAGCTGTATGCCGTTCACACTAACTGATGGAATGAGGAAGTGGAACATGCTGACACACTAGCAGATAAAGATAAGGATCAGTCAAGGGAAACCGGTCCGCTGCAGGACCCTCCCTCAACAAAAAAAGTTTGCGAAGCGAATTAACGCCAAACACTGACCACAGAATTGAAGAATCCACTTGATTCCTCCCGAGTCACGCATCCAGAAAACGCACAGACTCGAAAAATCCTGTTTTTATACTCTGGACAAACTGATCTTACCTCAAGTCCCCTGAGGTTGAGAAACAGGGGAAAGAATTCATTTGGCCCTGAAGAGAGTTTGTGAAGATACCCTGCAAACTCGAAAGGCGTAGGCGAACAGGATTACGTCCTAAGTTTGGAAATACGTTAAAATACTTGGGAATCTATAACCTTACAAACATTGTTTCCGAGAGGTTATTTTGTTTTCATGCAGATTCATTGAAAGGCTGCTCCTTGGGCAATAATTGCTTTATGGTTTGAAAAATGTTTGCTTAATTGCGTTTGTTGATGTTTTTGAAAAAACAATTTGACATCTTTCCCTCCCCACGTTCATGATATATGTTCACTTTGTTGTACACAAAAAACTTTTCACGCACTGTTTTTCATATTGTTTATGTTTGTAAATTTATGATTTGTGTAGCTAAACTTGGTTGGTTACTACGTAAATGGCAGTGTGATTTCTCTGTACACACAAACAATTTTTCTACAAAATTTGAAAAATAAAAACGGCGCAAATAATCGCCTTGATAAACATATTAAGTGTTGTTTATCTGTTCACCGAAAACAGAATGGTGTAATACAATTAGAAGTGTGGGTTACCTTCTTTGTTGCAAAAAAAAATGAAAGCAGGCATGTAGTTAAAAGGCACACGGCCTCCAAATAAAAATAATTCAATTAAATACAATCTGCGCTGGTTCCAAAAGCACATGCGCTAACCCTCGAACGGAATAATTAAAAAGTACAACATGAAGTGCGGAAACCATGAAGCAGGTGCCGTGGTGAAAAAAGCCATGTGGGCTTCAAAAGCATATCATTGAACAAAGTTTGTTTACACATGCTGCCTTCTCGTTGCAAAGTGCAAATGCTGTCACCTGAGTGCACTTCGCTCGAATAACACAAAAAAAATCCTAAAACACAAGATGAGAAGTAAAAGAAAATAGTGTGCCAATACTGACCGAAATAAACAGGAGTAAGTGAGGACATTTAATAGGGCCAGTCGCCATTGGCAGGGAATCAAACACCAAAAGGAGGGACAAATACAACCTATGCACCATTGAAAAAACTGTTTTTCAGAATTCAACACAAAATAACCAATAAAAAATTATGGGCGTGCTTGTATCCCACAGATTAGATACAGCATGTCTCGAAGAGACCGCTTAAGCGCTGCCTAGTCGAGACGTAAAAAAGTGCTATGACGCTTACCACATCATAATGATTTTTCTTAATATCAGGAATTCTGCACAGCACAGTCTGGAATGCTATCTGCTCGGTAAAGGAGCAGTGAGTTCGCAGACATTGCTGCATTCCTTTAATTTAACAGGTGTTTATTAATGCATTGCTCTCGGAAACATGCTGTTCATAATTTTTTTAACTGTTTATCCATTACAAAAATACAATTCCAGTCTGTGTTACTAAGAAAATGGTCCTACAATGCATGCAGGTCATCTGCACCGGCATTTATGCAATCCGCGCAATGTCTCTTTCACAGCACACTACTCGGGCTGATCATTTTTCTGTAGAGGCGTTCAGCCTTTCTGTAGCCTAGAAACATCTGCTGAACTTTAATAAATGAAAGTGAGGCCATCCTAGTGTATACACTATAAATGTGTAGTTTGGTAATACAAAAGTAATGTTTGTGTTTGCATACCCTAGCGTGAAAGTTAAAGCACACTTTGCAAGCATAGCAAAGCAGAGGGGAGAAATAAAACAAAAACCCTCACACCTGAGTAAATATTAAATACTGAGGTAAAATTATTGAACTGGGTACCAGTCTTGAATAGATGCATAGTTGATGCTTTTTTTTCTTTTTCTTTTTATAGTTGATGCTTTTTAAAAATTATGAAATGTTCGAAGAAAATATTATTATCAAATGGAGGTCAAAACACTTTCATGACGTATGAGCAGTATCCTTTTTGAAAACAGGAACTTCTTAATTAGTGTCTTTCTTGGATTTTGTGTGTAATTTTGTGTTGTATCTGCAGCGTAGGAAAACTTGAAATAGGCACTGCTGATTTTAACCACTATTAGAACAAGCACTGGAAAAGCCAACAGGTCTTGCCAATGTGAGATTTATTGGCGTTGTCAATGTTTTTTAGCCTTCTGTACAGCATGGCTGAAAGTCAGAAAAAAAGTGCTAAGATGAAGACAGTGTTGACCACTTCGTAGCATTTAAAAAAAATGTTATTTCAACAAGGCTGGACAGTAGCTGCGCTAACAACATGGTAAAAAGAACATTGACAAAGCCAAATAGCTGAATTATTTGACTGTATCAATGATTTGAAAGCTATGTTTTACAGCAGTGCGGCTGCTGTGCAACATGGGTGAAATTGTAAAAAAAGAAGCATTATGATGCTGCCAGCGGTGACTGCATCCTAAAACGTTTTTAAATGTACTTTTGATCATGCTGAACAGCAGCTGTGCTGCTGTACAACATACCTTAGAAAATTAGGGAAAGCCAACAGATCTTGCATATGCAAGACCTATTGGCTTTGCCAATGCACTTCTTTTTCAGGCAAGGGGAGATAATGCGATGGCCCAGATACAAAGGATGGTGAACGGAAGCAGAGACTCAAACCCGGTTCCTTAGTAACAGAGTTGGCAGCTCTAGTTGTAACTTCACATTCTTTCCCCATGACATATTAAATATAACTTAATGCACTCAGTGTGTAGGCATTGCTATATCTTGGAAGAAGAATAGGGATTTCACTTACAGGTATCCAAAAAGCACTGTTAAAATTAAGAAACAGGAAAATATAAGGCACAAACACTTCTGGGGCCATAATAGGACAGCACATATTTTACAGCATTTACTGCCTACCCACTAGATTTTCTGTAACATCTATGCCAGTCTTTTAAAATGGGTCTGCATACAGGTGAACTTAGAGGCGGTCTGGCTCCTTGGGTTTACTATACCATCGGTAAACAAAATCCCAACAAATGGGTCAGACTTGGCAAGCAAAACGAATACAGGGCTGCAACTATGCCAAGATACATCTTGACTTATGTATTAATGGCCTCTGGGTCATGGTTCAACACTGGACAACCAAGAGTGCTGATGCTACAGTTGATGAGTTTCAGTTAGAAATAGTAAAATCCCTTCAGTTAAAGTCAAGCAAAGAAAAACTCAAAAAGCCCTTTTGCATTCAAGTTTGTTTGGGTTAGGGTAATCTTTAGACAGGTGCTTCTCCAGTTCTGTACTTTCAAGTCTCTGAGGGGCATATTTACTAGTAAAGTGGCAAAGCATGTCGTTAAGCCAAGAAAGCTAACGCTCTGTCACTTTAGAAACGAAGGGCTGCACCATATTTACTAGACTCTTTGAGTGGTTCTACGGATGGGTATTCATTCAGCTGGGATTTGTACTGGCTTTCCAGTGGTACGGTATAGCTTCCCTCCATGCAGGGTAGTCCAGCTCCTCACCCCTGCCCACAGACCATAGCAACAAGGTTTTTCAGGCACGGGCCAGCAGAGAGTTAGCAACCATCAGTAGAAGTTTCCTAAAATAAAGTTGTTGTGCTAGAGTGGCTGTATTTACAGCACTTAGGAGACAAAGGCCCACCCAAAATCTGCCTTTTTAAATACCAATTTGGTCTCCAAACAAGCGAGAAGTACATGTTTCTTCTAGCCATCATCTTTTTTGTAAGTTTCAGGATGACTAATTCAGATCAGATCAGACCAGTTCAGACTGGCCGAGCTATTGATGTGGATTAATAACAGACAGACAACAGAATAACTTGGTCAGTAAGACTGGGTGGTGTGAGCTTCAAATTTTCAGACAATAATGCTGCGATATCATGTTAGTTATTATATGAGAAGCAGTGCATCGGGGCATAATGGCCAAAGGAAAGGAGTGCGGATTGTGAGGGGTACATAAAACAATATCCATGTTTTAAAACCTTCAAAGCAGGAAAGTGTATGTGTGTTTTTGTCTGAGAGAGTATTTAAAAATCACAGGTGAAATTTGATAGACACCTTGCATTATCCGACTGAAAGCTCCTGTACCCAACTATTTACTATATAATACATTTATCAGGGGGGTTTAACACCTCAAACACTCCCTGAAGCTACGCCCCTGCAGACAGACCAAACAGAAGGCCACCATTGCCAGCTAACAGAGAGCCTCAGAGGAAAATGGCACTGGGTGAAGAGTTTCACTGCAACATGGGAAAAGTAGGGCCCGAATTAGAGTTTGACAAACAGGGTACTTCTACCCAATGGCAACAGAGTACTCTGTTTGTCAAATTTTCCGTCCTCCTACCATATTTTGAATTGGGCTGACTACCAGGGTTTTGCCAGAAGAATAACATTTACTCCATTGGCATAAACCTTCACATGCCAGTCTGAGGGAGTACACTCAATTAATGAAGTGGCTGGAGCAATTAAAAAAAGGAGATCTTCAGGAGCAATGGGTCCTGATGAAATTTCCATGACACTAATTAAAAAGGAGCCACTTCTGTGGGCTACTTATCTAGCCCCACTGTTTAATTTTTGCTACTCTCAGGGGAAGACACCTCCATCTTGGTCTGAAAGTATTCTAATCCCTTTATATAAAAAGGGTCCTAGAACACATCCAGGTAACTACCAGCAAATAGTCCATTTGGATGCAACAGGAAAAATATTTGCTCGTAGTATCCTTGATCATCTCACGGAATGGGTGATGGAGAAGAAGGTCCACCCTATAGAACAAGCAAGTTTTAGAAAAAATCATTCCACCTTAGATAACATGTCCATGTTGAAACTAATTGAGGAGAAATACATAATTTCCCGTAGCTCAAACATATACATGGCTTTCATAGATTTTTCAACGGCCTTCGATAAGGTAGATCGACCATTTCTATGGAGAAAATTCCAAAAACTGGGCCGGCCCTCTCCCCTGCTATCCTTAATTATCGCACTACACTTGCAAACTTGGTGCAAGATATTAATGGGTAGAAATCAAGGTTTATAAGATGTTATCCCTACTGAAAATGTCTTGAAACAAGGCTGCTTGTTAGCACCGCTGCTATTTGCTTTATATATATATCAGATTTAACCACTTGTTTTGTTCAAGCAGCGGGAGATGCTCAAAAGATAAGTAACCAGCCCTTTGCATTTCTTTCATATGCAGATAATATAGTAGTAATGGGCCTAACCCCTATTGGCAATTGAAAGCTGATAGCATTACAGAACTATACAGTGGACCATTTTTTGAAAATAAATGTATCTAAAAGTACAATTTCAATTATGAAATGTAATAAAAGTAGAAAATCATGTAACTTTATCTGGAATATTGGTCCTGAAAAGCTGGAGGTGGTAGATTCATATCTTTATTTAGGAAAATTAATAGCGAGTAGCACAAAGAACAAACTTCATTTTGAACATAGCTCCTGTGAAGCTGTATCCCACACTAATACTTTGCTTTTTTTTTATAGTGCTATGAGTAGAAGGCATTTTTTACATCTATTAATGGTTTTTAAAGTACAAATTCCACCAACACTGCTCTATGCCATTGAATCAATCCCTGTCAAGGACTGGAGTTTTTTAGATAGGATCGAAGGTCAGATATTATGTAAATTGTGTAATTTCAATACGTTTGTTCCAATGGCTGCTATTAGACTGGAATTTGGCTTGATAAGCTATATTCAAGGTTTAGCTAGGGTTTTATGCTGGGGACACCAGTTAAAAAATAGCGGGCCTAATTCATTAAGAGGTTTCATGTGTCACGACTTCTTCGGTGTTCAGGCAAGTAATTACTCCTCTATCATGATTTCTCATTTGCACTAAAAAAAAATTGTGTAGAACAAGAATTAGTGATTACTCTCTTACCATCAGAATTTATATCTTTTTTAAAAACCTCAAGTGGCAAGATTAGCTTTAATAGAGATATTAAATGTTGTAATTCTAAAGAGAGATTAAATCTAATTGCCAGGACAAATTCAAAAATTTCACAAAAATATTATACTGGAATTTAGAACATGGAACCCGGCGTCTGTTCACTTTATGTCGTATGAATCTTCTACCTTTAAACGATGTAACCAGAATTTGAAAAATGGAAAAACCTGCAACTTTTGTAAGCTGAGCATTCAGACCCTGGATCATGTCTTAGTCACCTGTCCAGCATTGGTTTTGAGCCGTCAACGCTGGCTTCGGCCGATATTTTTACAAATTTGTGTTAAAAATGTAGGTTCAACCCGTGATTTTCTTTTCTGCCTAAAAAACAAATCAGCGTGTACAAAACTTTTAAATTAATTTAATTTAATTTAATTTAATAACGATTTCTAGAGCGCCTGGTGACCCAAGGGCATCCCCGCGCTATAAGATTTGTGATCCTGTTGAGGGGGAGGAGAGGGAGGGGAGACAGTCAAGGGGACTTCATTTAGGAAACAGATGAGTCTTTAGTTTCTTGCGGAATGCTAGGTAGTTAGGTTCAAGTCTGAGGGAGCGGGGAAGAGCGTTCCATCCCGTAGCTGCTTGAACGGAGAATTGTCGTCCTCCTGTGCGGGTTCTTTCGAATCTAGGAATGCTAGCTAGGTTCTCATTCTGGGATCGTAGGGATCTGGTAGCTGTGTAGGGGGTTTAAGGAGTTTATGTATATATTTTACATTTTTTATATTTTTTTTTAGATGGGTTGTTAACCCCCCCTTCTGTCATCTTTTTACGGAGAATTAATATCTCCTCTGTCAAATTGTATTTTGCACACTGATTGCTGATTTGTAGTGCTGTTTGCACACTAGGGATATGCAGTGCTCATCTCCCACTTTTGGTTTTGTTGTTATGTTCAAAACTTAACCGAAGTGGGATTCTGGATTGCATTTTTGCACATGTACTGGCTGCTATTCAATTGCTTTTTGCACAGGTTAGGACATGCCCTATTATTCCTTATTCCTTGCAACTAACTCCAATTTGAACGTTCTGCTGAACATGAATTCTGTACTTTATTTTGTATTTGAACTTGCTGCTACTTACTGCCCTTTGTACATTCTATACACATTCTAGGATATGCCCTGGTATTTCAATCCGTCTGCTGCTAATCCCAAATGTTTTTTTTGCCAAAGTGGTTTTGCTTGTTGTTGCCCAAATACTTGAGGTCATTGTGCCTTTGTTTTCGTCCATGAGCTAAAGAGATTCCTTTGTTGAAAATCTTAACTTTTTTTGCCTATAAGGATGATTGACAATATTGATTAATATTATCCAAAGGAATTGTAGACATGCTAATGAAGGTCTCTAATAATTTATGTTTATGGAATGAGTTTTGCTATGTTTAATTTTCATATGCAGTAATATGTATGTACTTTTATGTGGAGCTCATACGAGTTCCACATCTTTAATAAAATATTGAATTGAATTGAATTGAGATTGTCTTCACTTTTATTTCTTATTAAATTTGAATCTCCTTTATGAACATTGTGTAGACCTTCTTAAAGTCTTCAGGGGCCTATTACCAAGATCAAGCGATAATCATCGCTTAACATGGTTAGCGGCAATATCATTATCGCCGAGCTACGCCGATTTGTATCGCAGCTAATCCTTGCTATTATCAAGGTTTATCTCAAAAGCGATAAACATCGGCCGAAATGCATGAATATCGCTGAAAAGTCAGCGATATTCATGCATTACCGAGCTATGCTCTTAGCCATGTTATCCACCTACAATTGGATAACATGGCTAAGAACTGCTCTGGGCAGGTGTTAGCTTTTGGAGATATTCGCACTTAGCGCAAATATTTCCAAAAGTACGCCTTTGTAGGTAATAGGAGATAGCGATTTTAGCGACTGTTTACAGTCGCTAACATCTTGGCACGCCCACTTTGCATGTCATTAGCTATAAATATCACTGACATGCAAAGTGGGCCCCAAGACTATCGCTATCTCCTACTAGCTGTCGCTAACTGGTGTTAGCGACAGCTGGGTAATAGGGCGATAAAATTATCGCCGCTTTAGCGGGAAAAATTCCCGCTAAAGCGGCGATAAGGCCCTTGGTAATATGCCCCTCAATTTCTTAACATTATTGTTGTTTTGGTCATTGCATCACTTTTATTACCTACATTTCTCTGAGGAAATGAGTGCTGTATAAACCAGCTAGCAAGGGTGAGCCAGGTATTTTTCACAGAATCTAGGGGCATATTATCAAGGGATTTATCTCTGCTTTTTTGGCTTTAAAAGCCAAGAAAGCGGAGATAAAATTATCTCCCTATCAGCAACAGGGTGCTAACACGCAAATTCGTATGTTAGCACCCTTTTTCTCTACGCTTCCCCTTGCATCTCTAATGAGATGCAAAGGGGGCGTTCCAGAGAAAAATAATAGGAGAAATGTTGTTAAGCGACATTTTTCCTATTATAAAGGATATCGCTAACCCTGTAAGAGACAAAAAAAGCAGTGCTAACCGCGGTTAGCGCTGCTTTTTTTACACCTGGTATTTGCCTGACTTAGCCATGATATCCTATGGAAGGTGGATATCATGGCTAAGTTTGTGAGCCCCTATCATCAAGCTAACGCCAAACTTCGAGAGATTATCGTTGGTTTTCCAGCGATAATCTCTCATTTGGCAGTTAGCGTGAGGATTTTTATCACTTCTGAGATAAACGTTGCTAATAGCAAGTTATCTCAGCGATAATTTCCAGCGATGCTTAGCGATAAAAAAATCGTTGCAAAGCCTCGTTAGCGATAAATATCGCTACTCATTGGTAATATGCCCCATATTTTTCCTAACAAGTCAGGTTACTTTGCTCTGTGAGAGTTCAGCTGAAACATAGGTTAACATTAAATTGCCCCAATACAATTTATTTTATAAATCAGGCACACAGATGAAATCTGAAAGTCTCTATAACCATTTTAGCAACGATTCACTAATGAGTACATTCACATTTTCTGTCTGTGTTCCTTGTGCCTGTTTTCATTTTATACTGCTTATTCTAAGTTTCTAAAAAAAGATGTTATGGGCACATGGCTGGGCAACAAGCATGGAGAATGTTTTCAGGCAGAGCTACCAAGGTACGAATTCCATGTGGCAAACAGACATGCTGGAGTTACCCATCCATGAGTGAATTAATTGCAGATTTACCTACCCCCTTCCTACCCGATACTCCTGTATAATTTTCACATCCCAGTCCTCTATCTTCTTCTCCCTTTGTAAGTCTTATGATGCCAACATCATTTGCCATCCTTTCCTATATCTTTCTATAGTCACTTTCCCATTACATAAGTTCTCCTCCTGCTCTACAGTAAGGACACATGGAGAGGGGCCCTTTTTCAACCTCTTTAGATTTTTCCTACCTTACTTATTATAAGTTGCCAACTCACTAAATTGCCATCAGATTCCATATATGTCCTTAGTTGTAATTCTATCACTAGAAGTCTCTGTCCTCCAAGTATGACGTTCAAGCTACAGCCATTCTGTGAGGGGGAGGTAAACTACGCTTGTTCTAGTTCCTGTTGCCTCAGCCACCAACCACCAACAGTGAACCTTATTGTAGGACAAAGTGAAGGGTGTGCTCTTTCTAAGAAATGTAATTTTTGTAAAATGCTTTTAATTGAGAATTTGTTATTTCAGAAGGGGGTTAACCTATGTTTTTTCTACAAGGGTCTGGGCATTTGGAGATATACAAAAATATTCTCCCTTTACAAGGATAAAAACCTATGACAGACCACACTTTCCCACACTTGTATACTTCCTCAATTAAACTGGGTTGGAGATTTTAGAAACATTTTTAAAACTGCTTTCGTTCCATTTTTAGGTCTGGGCTAACAAAACTTTACCTTTTTTGCCAGAACCCATGTATTCACATCGTCATACCTTTATTGAAAACAACTTCATTAACAGTGTACCATCCTGGGAATGATCATCCTATCTCCTTCTTCCTTAATATAATAAAACAATTCGAAAAGGTGTCATTCTGTCAACTTTAGTCTTTTATTGAAGTAAACAACCAATTAAACTCAGTTCAAGCTTATTTCAGACCAGGCTAGAGTGCAGAGTTAGTGGTAACATCGGTGCTGGATAATCGTGATCGGTCATCTGATAATGGAGAGTTATAAACCTTATTTTTATTAGATTTAAGCATAACATTTGATACCATTGATAACTCTATTCTCACAAGACCTCGTATGTTTGGCTTAATAGAACCAACTGGATAGGTTCTGTTTCTTGTCAGATCGCTGTCAAACAATTTTTGTCTAGTCAATTATCAACTACCTCTGTACATTGAGGAGTTCCAGAGTCATCAATCCTATCTCCTATACAGTTTAATATGTAAATTGACTCAAAATCTGGGCGTAAAATTCTATGTTTATGCTGAAGACAATTTCTTTCCAAATTGGCATTGACAAATGGAAATCCCTCTAACTCCAATACTAATATTAACATGCATTAAAATCATACTTTTTAGTGCTCTTGGATTGGCTACCATTTTTATTAGTCTGAATCCCATCAAGATATAACTAATTGTTTCTAGGAACTGTACAGGAAATTGACACCCACTATCTGTCCTCCACTCCTGCCAGTTAAAAATTTGAATAATTTGGGTATTATTTTAGATGAAAACCTGCGTTTAGACCCCAAGTAGCAAAGGTTTCTAGCACTTGCTTTTGGCACCTCAAGTTGCTCAAATATATTTTGCCATTCATTCCTAATAGTTTCCACAAACAAGAGGTAACTACTATAATCCAATTCTGACTAGATTATACTAACAATTGCTATTTAACTTTACAAAAAAGTCTCAGCAGGTGTCAGCGTATTCAAAGTGAAGCTGTTCATTTAATTTCTTACTGCACGTAAAAGGATCATATAATCTCTGTTTTATTTCAGCTTCAATGGTTCATTGGTTACTTTTTTAATACAAAATTTGCTTCAAGTCTTTAGCCATCCTTCATAAGGTTCTTTATGGACAGGACCCTTCATATCTAGCTGCTAAAGTTCACATCCATTCTCCATCTCGTGCTTTACTCTGTTGTGGGAAACGTTTGTTGAACTAACACCTTTGGTCAAAAAGCTTCTTCCTTGCAGCTGTCAGGGAGTGGGACCTTCTTCCATTACCCCTACATTCACAAATCTCACTTGCTTTTTTCAGAAATCAGTTAAAAAACCTTGGGGCATACTGACAAGAGATGGCGGAGCATGGTGTTAAGCACAAAATGCTAACGCCACACTCTTCCATTCCGAAAATGCAGGTATGCACCGTATTTGCAAAGCTATGGTGCACCCCTGCGATTTCCCTAGCGCTGGCACTAAAGTAAGCTGCTAGCACCATCGCAGGGTGCAAGGGAGCCTGTGTTGAGGGAATGATTGTTTATGTGCAGGAAGGTGTCCCTTCCTGAGCATAAACAATCATTCATGGAGTTTTGCTGTTTCTATATATGCTGCATGTGTGCTGCACAATGCAGCACACATAGAAACTGCAAAAACGAGGAGAAATAAAGCATTTCTTCTCGTTTTGGTACGTTAAGACAAGGGGGCATATTACCAACGAGTAGCGATAGTTATCGCTAACTAGGCTTAGCAACGATTTTTTTATCGCTAAGCATCGCCTGAAATTATCGCTGAGATAACGTGCTATTAGCAACGTTTATCTCCAAAGTGATACATTTTCCGGTGATAGCGTGAATATGGCTGAGAATACAGCGATATTCAGGCATTAGCGATTAAATGCTCTTAGCCATGTTATCCACCTCCCATTGGATAACATGGCTAAGAACTGGTCTGAACAGGCGTTAGTTTTTGGCGATAGCGGGAATATTTCCATCGCTACGCCGCCTTGCTAATAGGCGATAGCGACGTTAGCGACTGCTTTCAGTCGCTAACAGGTTGGGTACGCCCACTTTGCATGTCATTAGCGATAAATATCGCTGACATGCAAAGCGGGCCCCAAACCGCTCGCTATCGCCTCAAAGCTGTCGCTAACATCAGTTAGCGACAGCTTGCTAATATAGCGATAGAATTATCGCTGCTTAGCGGCCGAAAACAGACGCTAAACCGGCGATAATTGACTATCGCCCCCCTTGGTAATATGCCCCAAGGTTTTTTCCCTAGTCTTAATTTTGAAGATGACGCCTATTTACATCACCCTTGTAAATAGGGGGCAGCGTCAAAATCAGAGGATGTTGCGGCGAAACACTCACCAGAACACCCATTCCCCACCCCTTTCACGCTATGCATAGAGTGAAAGGGCACCTTATTCACAAGGTGGAGTTAAGCCACGTCAAATGGCCCTATTGCCCCAGGAACATCGTTAAAAGTGACTCTTCTATGGCAATAGGGGATTGTAAATATGCCCCCTAGTTGTTTATAATAGCCTTCAATCTATCATATTTTCTTCACCAACATGAGCACTGTTTTCAGTCAAGTGTTGTTGCTTTAACTCCACGAAGCTTCAGCGTCTGCTGCGCTTGAGAAACATAAAATAACACAAAAACTATTGAAAAGCAGCATAGAACAACAAGCTCTGTCCCTTGCTTGATTTTCTTCTTCCGGGCATTTAATTGAGCAACAGTTGTTTCAGCCACATATAAAGCAGTCCTGTTACTCATAAATGAGAGATATTTTATAATGCAGATCCATTTCTAATAAGGTAGGGCATGGCTTTGCATGGTGTAATCCCGTGATAGGTGCATATGAAGTGCCTTTTACATTGTGAACTCTAACTGTCTGACAAATGTAAAAGGGAGAGGTTTTAGGTTGTGGCCTATGAGGCAAAGGCAATAGCACAGGGTTTTACATTATGAACTGTGTGACAAACACCTTGGGAGAAGGCTAACATAATTTAACACAAAGAGATCATGTAACATAGATTTGCAGTTCAGGATGGGATAAAGAGGTCTGTTTTTCATTGTCTACATTTGTAATTTTATGTTTAATATTGAGTTGTGCATGAATTAAAGTGTTTTTTTTTAAAGTAAACCATAGACTGTACATCTATTTATTTAGTTTTACTGTATGCTCTTCCTTACTACCCTAAAGGACAAGCGTTAAACAGATTTACTTTGCTGTCTGATTGAACTCAACAATATGACTACTCCTGGACACCCAAGGTGAGACATTACATTTGTTACAATTTGCCCACTTTGAAACATTTCCCACATCAACTGCAATGGAGGTGGATTGTTATTCCCCAGGGCCCAAAAACAGCCCTACTACTGTCAGTCTCTCCAGGGCCCAGTGATGGTGCAATGCCTGCTCCAACAACTGTAGTAGCTGTCAGCACTGAATGAATAGTAATAGTGCACCATGCTGTATGTGTCAGCAGCAGCACAAGCAATGTAACGTGATATGGCATGCTGTTGCATGCTCCTCACAAACATGCAGCAAAGACAACAGGTCTGGCTGATAACTGAGATTGCTTCCAGATTGGTTGGTGGGTTTGTTTGCTTGGTATTGTGAAAGAGTTAGTGGGGTTATACATGAATGAGTAATTGGGGTGATAGAAGCATGAGTGTAAAGATGAGTGAGTGCGAGGGTGATGAGTTTTGGAGAGCAAGGGTAGATGGATGAGTAATTGGCTGGAACGAAGCATGCAGACAACTTCAGCTACAAACCAAAGTTATTTGCTGGAAAATAATCTTACCTCTACATTCTTAGAAATGAGGTCTCTAGTTGGCAGAGGTAGGTACCTATGTCCAAGTAGGTACCCTTCTTCCTAATCAGGGTAAAGGAGTTACACTCCTAACATAACTCCTGCTCACCCCCCTAGTAGCTTGGCGCAAGCAGGCAGGCTTATCTTAGAGGAAGTGTAAAGCACTTGCACATAACCAACAGTAATACAGTGAAAAACAAGACCAAGATGATAAAAATCCAACATACAGTTACTTAAAAATATGCTTTGGAACAATACTTTAGAAATATAAGGTCAGATGTGCGACTCACAATTTGTGAGGTGCTATTTGGCATGTACAACAATGTGTTTAACACTGTTTGCAATTCCCAATGGAGCCGCAAATTGCGAGGCTCATGAATATTAATGAGCCTCTCGCAATTTGCGAGCCCATTGGGACTGACACGCCATCCCAGTGATGGTGGCTTGCAGGGCTCAGCAGACCACCATGTCTGGGACTGCTTTTATATAAAGCAGTTTTTAGGCAGCCCCTTTTCCTTATAAGAAAACGGGATGCATTTAAAAAAAAAAAGAAAAGTTTTTGTTTCATTTTATAAGGACAGATCGTAGTCTCTTGGACCACTGCCAGCCCTTAATAAATATTTTTAGAGACAGTCACGAAGTGGAAGGGGTCCCCTAAAGGACCCTTTCCAAATTGTGACTGCATTACCACCCTCATGAAGAGGGTGGTAATTGGCAACTGTTTTCTGACCGCAATTGCAGTCACAAAACATTAATACATTCCTTTGCGGACACTATTAAGAAGGGACGCCCCTCCTAATAGCGGACTACAATTCCTAAATAGCGAGTCGCAAATAAATTGCGACTCACTATTTAGGAATTGCACTTGGCCCTGGGCCATTTTGCATGCACAAACGGGTCACAAACATGGTTGCTCAGGCAATTCAGGGTTGTACATCTGGCCCTTAGTTCCTTGAAGTCAGTAGCTCTGTGCACTGAATACAGCAGAATTCAACAGTACCGTCTGACCGCGTTGGTCAGGGATGTCAGCAGACTCATAAACTGTACCTTTTGTGTTGCAGTCGAATCAGTGATGCAGGACGGTGAATGCAACCGTCGTGGTTGCTATGTGAAGCAGAGCAGTGAAGAGTGCGATGTATTCAAGTCGCAGCTCGGTGACAGTCATCCAACGGCGTTGGTGAGACCAGGGCTGCGATGCGGAGTGAAGGCGAAGCTCGATGCGGTGCTGACAGATTACTGTGCAGTCGACAGAGCCGGTTGCGGGGAGGTGGTGTTGGTCGGTCCGGATTGTGGTGTGTGATGGGGCGGTGTGTCGTGAGACTTATGAGCAGTGCCCCCAAGCCACGATGCGGTCATTGAGGTTGTGGTCAGCGGGCAGCGATGGAATCGGTAAGACCAGGGTGGTGAAGTGAAGCGAGACGGTGCAATGTGTGGTGCCCACAGGTCACGGCGCAAGCAGCTGCTCAGTGGAGGCAGTTATTGTTGTTGGTGAGACCAGGGTTGCGGTGCTAGATGTGGTCAGTATCCTCTGCAGTGTTTTCAGAACATGGAGCAAGCAATGGACTTGGTGATGGAGTTGGCTACTTTGTACCGCGCTGTGGCAACTGAAACAAAGGTTCCAGAAGCAGTAGCTAGAGGTCGGTGAAGTCTTTGCAGTCCCTGAGACTTCAGTAGAGGAGGCAATAACTACTTCAAGCCCTAGGAGATACTCAGCAACAAGAGGTGAAAGTTCAGTCCAGTCCTTTCCCATCCTGAGGCAGAAGCAGCAACTGCAGGCCAACCCAACAAAGCAACAACTCAGCAAACGGGCAGTACTCCACCTGACAGTTCTTTCAGCTCTTCTTCTTGGCAGGTTGCTTGATTCCAGCGAGTTCTAAAGTTCGGGGGTTTGGGCCCCCATATTTATATTCAGTTTTGCTTTGTTATCTCAGGCAGAGAGACTCTTGGTTCTATCCAAACAAGTTCTGTCCTCTCTAGTCCAGCTTCCCAGCAGGAGGTGGAGACAGCATTGTGTAAGGCAGAACAGGCCCATTCAGGTACAATAAATCTCCTCCCACTACTCTAAATGCAGCCCAGGTCTATTCAACTCAGCCAAGACTCATCCAGGAAGGTCAGGACACACCTCACCCCCCCCCCCCCAGTGGCTGTCTACAGTGAAAACACATCCACAGCCCTGTCACTCCAAAGCCAATCAATCCACAAAACCAGCAGAGGCACACCGGATGGCTAAGCAAGAAAATACCTACTTTCTAAAACTGGTATTTTCAAACACAGAACATAAAAATCATCTTACTAAAAGATGCACTTTTACATTCTGAGTCCAGGCATAGCAAACTTCATTTCCCTGTCTTGTCCCCATGGAAAGATATGTTTATGAGATGCTATAAGCAATCTCCGATGCTAAGCTATGGGACCAATAGCCTTGCAATGGTGAAAAACGAAATACTTTGTAATTCACCACCAGGAAATGTCACAGGAACCAGTACATGTCTTACCTTTAACATACACATCACCCTGCCCACAGGGGTACCATGGGACTAACAGACGGGTAAGAAAAGGGAAGATTAGGGCCTGGCAAGTGGGTGCGCTTGTCAGGTTGACATGGCAGTTCCAAACTGTGTGCAGATACTGCAGTAGCAGATCAGTGATAGCTGTACAGGTCTACTTCTGTGGGTGGCACAATCAGTGCTGCAGGCCCACTAGTAGCATTTGATTTACAGGCTCTGGCACTCTCAGTGCACTTTACTAGGGACTTACTAGTAAGTCAAATATGCCAATCATGGAAACCCCAATCCATAACATCATTTACAACAGGAGCACTTGCACTTTAACAGTGAACAGCAATGAGAAAGTGCACAGAGACATAAAACCATCAAAAACAGAGTCAAACTGGGAGGTCAGAAAGCAAAAAGCCTGGGGAAACAAGCCATAGGATTCCAGGTCTAACATACATGCAATGTTCCTAACCCAATCCTCCTCTCCAAATGCCTAATAGCTTTTTCCTCGGTTTTCAAAACACTTTTTCTTAAACATATTTCCTTCCACCCAAAGCTCTACAAAAATGGGTACTATTGCTTGAATGTACACTTGCTCTTACATGATGGTATGTTTGTGAAATTATAGAAAATGTTAAAGTATCCTTTTGTTGTTTTTTCGTTTCATGGAAAATGTTATTTCCATGCAAGTATTTATTTCCCCCACACCTCCTATGAAATTGGACATATCATTGCACTTTTCCTCACTTATGCACTGATTTAGAGTTTTAAAAGTGGATTTTCCATCATGCCACCAAATGTCGGCACCAGATATGCACCCTTAAAGTAGGGGTACATTTTCAATAACTACATAAATTACAACCCTCTTCCATGCATGGGGTGTTTCCCAGCTTGCTAGAAATAATCAAATTTACTTTAGGTGAACGTCCGCCATCATTGAGGGTATCTACTAGAATTAACTACACCGCCCACGGTGGCACTCTAATTCCGCGTTGACTCACAACTTGACCCTCTCAATGTTGGAGCTTCTTTAAGGCAGAGGTGTGTCATCGTTGGAAATCCTAATAGGGAAGTTGTGCTGCCTAAGGTGCAAAGGGAAATCTTTTTTTCCACAATGCATATCTTGTTACCACCCTCCTCTAAACGAGCCACTTAGGGCACCTAAATTAATGCAAAGAGCTGAAACTTATATTTTAAAATTTTTTAAAGATCTTTTTTGTACATTTTAAATTTCTATGAAAAAATGCATTTCCACGAAAACGCTTTCTCTTTCATTAAATGGGGAATATTGATTTCTTCAACTGTTCTAGAGCTCACTTGAAACTCACTGAGCCTGATAACAAGTGGCCTCTTGCTGTCCCGTGTTCGTGCAAGGATTACAATTATACCTGATGCGATGTTTATCACAGTCGGTAATTACCAGGTGCGATAAACGTTCATTACATTTCGTCATCAGGTCAAACTAGCTATGATATAATAGGAGACAAAGGTCTGGTATTTGACAGGACATGCCCATTTTAGTGTGGTTCACCAAAACCTGCATGCAATTTCCCAAAAAGTCAGAATATGTGTAATAATCACATTTTGTTTGATTTTAATGTGCTCTATGATTATTCTCAAACCACACATTCCACAGATTAAAGGTCAGTGATTGGTTGTCCCAGAACAAATTCGCTAATTTATGCAATACTCATACTCATTAGAATCTAAGCAACACCTCGATGGTAAAACCTATTTGACCATGGGGTACTCCCCACAACCAGCCCTTCACAGACTTTGAAAAGGGGTCTGGTATTCGGAGGGAACATTACCTAATGCAATTGCTTGAATGAAGCACTTCGATGCCTCGTCAGGGGTAATAAGCAGGGCACAAGCCCTAAAAAATAAAGTGGGGGACTAACCTAGTTAATCAGTATGCAAGCTGCATCGCAGCACGTGGCATTGCAGCGCATGGCATCACAGCGTGTGTCATCACGGTGTGTGACGTCACAGGAACTGGCATCACAAGAAGTGATATCAGATCTTAAGCCCGCACATATATGTTTAGCAGGTGCATCATGAATACATTTGAGCACAATTCGAGAATACTTGCAAACCCTCCTGATTTAGGCAGAAGATTCACACTTTTGTACTCTACATATAAAACAATGGGGCATATTATCAAGGGGGTTTATCTCCGCTTGTTTGGCTTTAAAAGCCAAGAAAGCGGAGATAAAATTATCTCCCTATTACCTAGCTGTTGCTAACACCAGTTAGCGACAGCTAGTAGGAGATAACGACCATCTTGGGCCCCGCTTTGCATGTCAGTGATATTTATCACTAATGACATGCAAAGTGGGCGTGCCAAGATATTAGCGACTGGAAACAGTCGCTAACATCGCTATCTCCTATTACCAACTTTTGGAGATATTCGCGCTAAGCGCGAATATCTCCAAAAGCTAACACCTGCCCCTGAGCAGTTCTTAGCCATGTTATCCAATGGTAGGTGGATAACATGGCTAAGAGCATTAGCTCGGTAATGCATGAATATCGCTGACTTTTCAGAGATATTCATGCATTTCAGCCGATTTTTATCGCTTAGGAGATAAACCTTGATAATAGCAAGGTTCCTAAGCGATAAAAATCGCCGCAGCTCGGCGTTAAAAATATCCCCGCTAAACCAACATAGCGATAATTATCGCTAGTTATTGGTAATATGCCCCAATGTTACCTTTTGTCAGCGTTAAGCTTTCTATAGCCTTAGGGGCATATTTACATGTTCTGGCGCATCTCTGCAGATCAGCAGGGATGCGCCAGAACAGATGCGTCATGCAATCCCCTCCTTCCACCAACACAGATGCGCCGCATTTACAATGCGATACAGAAAAGGGGGTGGTGATGAACAGAGTGTCTGAATTAAGTAGACCACTCTTACCCAGTCAAGAGATCAGGGCTTAATCCATCACCGTTTTTTAGCTCACTGCATCACCCCAGTTCAGAACCTGGCTATATGCAAATTAGCCTGACCCCGTGCCTCATGGGAACAGGGCAGACCAAACTACTAAGCCAATTCTTCACTGGTAAGGAGACAAGCTTCCGGGGACCGGTTTCTGGCATTTCAGCCCTCGTCGGCCCGGCTTGATTGAATCCTGGTGGTGCAGTGAGCAAGGGACTCATGTCTGAGTATACCCTGCCACACCTGTAGTGGCCAAAAGCGATACAGAAAAGGGGGTGGTGATAAACAGAGTGTCTGATATTAAGCAGACCACTCTTACCCAGTCAAGAGATCAGGGCTTAATACATCACCGTTTTTTAGCTCACTGTATCACCCCAGTTCAGAACCTGGCTATATGCAAATTAGCCTGACCCCGTGCCTTGTGGGAACAGGGCAGAGCAAACTACCAAGCCAATTCTTCACTGGTAAGGAGACAAGCTTCCGGGGACCGGTTTCTGGCATTTCAGCCGTCGTCGGCCCGGCTTGCTTGAATCCTGGTGGTGCAGTGAGCAGGGGACTCATGTCTGAGTATACCCTGCCACACCTGTAGTGGCTAAAAGCAATACAGAAAAGGGGGTGGTGATGAACAGAGTGTCTGAATTAAGCAGACCACTGTTACCCAGTCAAGAGATCAGGGCTTAATCAATCACCTTTTTTTAGCTCACTGCATCACCCCAGTTCAGAACCTGGCTATATGCAAATTAGCCTGACCCCGTGCCTCATGGGAACAGGGCAGACCAAACTACCAAGCCAATTCTTCACTGGTAAGGAGACAAGATTCCGGGACCGGTTTCTGGCATTTCAGCCATCGTCGGCCGGCTTGCTTGAATCCTGGTGGTGCAGTGAGCAAGGGACTCATGTCTGAGTATACCCTGCCACACCTGTAGTGGCCAAAAGCGATACAGAAAAGGGGGGTGGTGATGAACAGAGGGTCTGAATTAAGCGGACCACTCTCACCCAGTCAAGAGATCAGGGCTTAATCCATCACTGTTTTTAGCTCACTGCATCACCCCAGTTCAGAACCTGGCTATATGCAAATTAGCCTGACCCCGTGCCTCATGGGAACAGGGCAGACCAAACTAATAAGCCAATTCTTCACTGGTAAGGAGACAAGCTTCCGGGGACCGGTTTCTGGCATTTCAGCCGTCGTCAGCCCGGCCTGCTTGAATCCTGGTGGTGCAGTGAGCAAGGGACTCATGTCTGAGTATACCCTGCCACACCTGTAGTGGCCAAAAGCGATACAGAAAAGGGGGTGATGATGAACAGAGTGTCTGAATTAAGCAGACTACTCTTACCCAGTCAAGAGATCAGGGCTTAATCCATCCCTTGCTGACTGCACCATCAGGATTCAAGCAAGCCGGGCCGAAGACGGCTGAAATGCCAGAAACCGGTCCCCGGAAGCTTGTTTCCTTTCCAGTATAAGAATTGGCTTGGTAGTTTGGTCTGTTCTGTTCCCATGATGCACTGGGCCAGGGACAGACTAATTTGCATGTAGCCAGGTTCTGAGCTGGGATGGTGCAGTGAGCTAAAAAACGGTGATGGATCAAGCCCTGATCTTTGGACTGGGTAGGAGTGTTCTGCTTAATTCAGATACTCTGTCCATCACCACCCCCTTTTCTGAATCGTTTTGTCCACCATAAGCGTGGAAGGGTATACTCAGATGTGAGTCCCTTGCTCACTGCACCATCAGGATTCAAGCAAGCCGGGCCGAAGACGGCTGAAATACCAGAAACTGGTCCCCGGAAGCTTGTTTCCTTTCAAGTATAAGAATTGGCTTGGTAGTTTGGTCTGCCCTGTTCCCATGATGCACTGGGCCAGGGACAGACTAATCTGCATGTAGCCAGGTTCTGAGCTGGGATGGTGCAGTGAGCTAAAAAACGGTGATGGATCAAGCCCTGATCTTTGGACTGGGTAGGAGTGTTCTGCTTAATTCAGATACTCTGTCCATCACCACCCCCTTTTCTGAAGCATTTACAATGCGGCACACCATGGTGCAAGGAAGGGAAGATGCGTGACGCATCTTGTGGCGTATTGGCGGCGCATTGCTGGAGTCGCGTCGCAAGCGCGACCCAACTCCTGCAATGCACAGGGGCCACCCATACTCAACGTGGTGCGTCACTCCTTACGCCTGCTTCATGCAGGCGTAAGGATTTGATGCAGCAGCGTCGTAAAACTGACTCAGTGAAATCTTGTAGATTTCACTGCGTCAGTTTTACGGTGCTTTCCTGTGAGGGAACGCCCACCCTGCGACAGAACGCCCACATGAAACCTGACACAGGTTTCATGTGGTGCAGGGCTTTACAACATGATGCATCTGCCTAGATGCGTCACGTTGTAAATAAGTTGCAACGTGGCGCATTGTTTACGCCGCCGCTGCATCACAAAAGTGACGCAACAGCGGCGTAAAAGTGTCGCAAGGGGCTTGTAAATCTGCCCCATAGTGCTTTAAAAGAAATAGTGATATTTAAATTATTACAACGCCTCCTCAAGGGTAATAAGCGTATATAAATGCAATTTATTTTGTGCAAATACTGGGAACGATCAACACATCTGAAATTCTAACAGTGCCTGCAAATCTCCTAAACGAGCCTGAACAAAGTGAAAAGCTGCCTCTCCTAAGTATGTGTGAAGTGCTAACAAGGTGTGAGCCTTTGTTTCCCCTCTGCTGCATTTGCATCAGGTGTGAGGCGCCTGACTGCTGACAGCCAGGAAACTCCAACAAAAGGAGGCTTGATGACCCCTGAGACTCGGCCTTTGTTATGGCCGAGTATCACGTAGGCATGGGCGGAAAATCCGTTCCGCTCGCGGATTTTGCGGATTTTCGGGAAATCCGCAATCCGCGAGATTTGCGAATTTCCTGCAAAATCCGCAAATCCGCGAGCAGCGGATTTTGCTCGCACTGCTCGCACTGTTCGCGTGAGTTCGCGCCCCGCGAATAAGTGCGAAATTGCAGAAATACGATCTAAGCAAAACTGAAAGTAACTACTTACCAGGTTCAAAAGTTCAGGCACATCATTAGTAGCCATTTCCTGTAGTGCTTCCTGAGGGGCCCCTCCAGAGTTCAGTTGCCAGTTGAAACTATTATGTGACCCTGCTCTGAACCTCAGAATAGTTACACATATGCCACAAAGGTCATGAATTACAGCTAAGGGAGACAAGCAGGAGCCAGGCTGGAAGTTAAAATCCATTAATCAGCCCCTAATTCATTATTGTCAGTTGGGGCAGGGCAGGTGTTGTAACTAATTTTGCAACAATGAAAGCACTTAGCAAGTGCAAAAGATCACTAATCAGGGCGCACTAAGGAAGCAGGTGCCAGCTAAAAAAATATTCTGTGACACATTAATCAGCCCCAAATTAATTCAGGTCACTTGAGGCAGGGAAGGTGTGCTTTGCTTTGCCGAAAATAATGTACACTGGACAACCAGAGGGTGTGGTGATGAAACAGAGGGTGGCATGGGTGGGCCAGAGGGTGGCATGAGTAGTCAGAGAGTGGCAGTGGTGACAGAGAGTGGCAGTGATGAAGAAGAGTGTCCCAAACAGGTTGGACACGTAGAAACAACAAGTTCGCAAAACTTGCGACCCGACAGGTAAGTTCGCAAATTGCGAAATTGTAAAAACCCTCGCGAACTGGCAGAAACACGGGCGAACACAAAAAAAAAAATCCGCAAATTCGCGGGAATTCGCGGATTTTGCGGATTGCGAATCCGCAAATCCGCAAAATTCGCGAACGCGAGATCCGCAAAATTCGCTCATGCTTAGTATCACGGCAGGAGTCAGAAATAAGAGAGTCCCGTCCACGCCTGCACGTTCTTGTGATCGAAAGCAGACAACAACGTGCAGGCGCTGCTGACTGTGACTCAGTGTTTGGAAATTACACCGGGACAAATTCAGCATCTTTTTTAGTGGGGCCCAACTTCTTGGTAGGGTGGACGGCATCCACCCTCTGAAAGAAGTGGGGGGGCGCTATCCACCCACGTGGACCCCCGACTAGTGCCTGGTAATAAGCGCTATATAAAACAAATTACAACTACAGTGATGATATTGCTAGCATTATTAATCAATATTAAAACCCGATGCACTGGCTGTGTCACCCTCAGACAAGCATTTAGGCCAATGCATAGTTTTTTAAGTAGATCACTTTAGTTTGCGTCACGCATTCCTCCTCCCAGCGCTGTCAATGACAGTACCAACACAACCACTAACTATCACACTCCTACAAGTGTCATAATTCAGACTACTCCAAATGCCCTAAAGCTTTAAGATTTTTTTTTTTAGGGGGGGGGGGCAGGTATAAATCAGTCTTAATGCATATAGAATGGATAAACAGGTTATTGTGCCCATCTTTAAATTAGGCAGACACCGCCACCATGTGAAAGAGTGTTATATGTGCGGATGTTGGCAATTAAGTGCCGGAAACCACTGGCTCAAACTAAGCCCTGATTTAGGCCCATGCCATAGGTATTGCTGTCCCTCTGAGTGGTCAATAACTCTAAAGTCAACAAAAGATGCTCAGATTTCTGACAGGAAAGATGATTATGGGCCCTTCCTGTGTTTTTGTGTGTATTTCATTGCATTCTGCTCTTTTGCACGTATGGCATTTATAATTGTTTATCTGTTAAGTTCATCTAGAAGCAGCCACCGACGAGACGGGCAATTCCTCTACTCAGAATCAAAAGCAGTGAAGTCTCGCGGTTAAGAGGCTTGATTGGCTGAGCTTCAAAGTCTAGATACACGGCTATATAAATATGGCCCCTAAAGGAGCCCTGTTTATTGAATGGAGGTGAAGGAAGAGCAAACTGAGACAGAAAACTTCAGAAGCGGCTGGCAGGGGAAATTAATCTAAACAGAGGCCGACTGGCACAGACTGACTTGCACGTTACTGAGAGGCCTTTCATCTGAAATGGGGGTCAGGAGAGTTTTCAAGATATGGGTTGATATCCAGCTGATGTTCCAGGCCTGTGCCATACTTGTAGGCTGTGTACTGCACACTCAGCGGGGGAGAAAGGCTGCTTTCGAGATGGCATGCTGACACCACCTAGACAACTTCCTGCTGCGTGCCAGGAGGGGAAGTAGACATCAAACTGTTCAGTGCTTTATGAGATATCGAACTCCCAATATCCTTCATCCGAAGGATAGAAACAATATAAAATTCATCCATATTTTTATTTGACGATACAAACATATTTTTAAGCAAGCATTGGCAATGCCAGTCTGGCTCTATCAAGCCAGATCTAGTAATCCATATACCTTAATGAATGCCTTCGTACCATCTCTGCTGTTGCCAGAGAAAAACGCCATTAGTTGTATAAAACAGTTTAATAGCAATATAATGTCACGTGTGTGCCCCTGAAAGTTCAAGCTCAGGCAGCTGGATAATTAAACAAAATGAACACATCTGTGTGGAGGGAAACCTCGCCTTGTGTGAGAAAGCACAAAACATTTGCCCAATCAAAACATGTACTTCTGGTTCCCAACATGTGGGGGGAGCCAAATTCCTTTTCCTGGTGAATCTCAAATAATTGGCTGGCGACAGCAGCGCTATTAACTTAGATCATAAAAAACGACTGCCTTGTTCGATAATACATATCGTCCTTCTCATAGAATCTGCAGATGTGCAGGATGAAGCGCTACATACATTAATTACTAGTTTTCATTGCTGATGTAATGTAGTGATCAACTTAAAATGAAAAGCATGATACAATTCACGTCTAAATTGCATTAAAAAGTTGATAGGCACATTCCTCAGTTGTACCTATTATAAAAGGCACCCTTCTCCACAGCAGGGAGTCTGTAATCCAAAGTCCTCAAACATTTAGGTTGATGAAGCCCAAAGTTCTATAACTTTGGGGTCTTATGAAGTAGTCAAACAGATTGCACCACTAGTAGTATGAATGTTTGTGTATCAGCTGAAAGTGTATACTGAGAGCTAACATCAGAACAACAAAGTCAGATTACAATGAAACCCATTTGGCTCCATAAAAACAAGGATGGGTTCCAAACCAAACCATTTATTTTTATTAATACATTTATTAACAAATTAGTCAAAGTTACAAGCTTTATTCATTTAGTCAGCTGTCAGATTAAGCATTCAGGGGCAGAGTTACTAACAAGTGAAGCAATGCAACACAAAAAGACAACTTGCTGTGCTGCTTTGTGTGACAGGGAAAGGGTAGGGACGTGCATGTCTGCTCTCCCCTTGTGCTAGCACATTGAGTGCAGCCTAGCGCCAATGCAAACACCCTTGCATGTTTTTGTGCATGAACGGACACCTGTCTGGTCTGCTCAAAACAATCCTCTGGGGCTTTTTACTCTTTCTATGTGTGCTGCAGAATTAAGCACACATAGAAGGAGGAAAAAACAAGGATCTTACCTGGGGAGGCATAGCTTTTTGACACATTCCCAGGTTTGCTACTCTTAATCTGGGAGTGCACCAAAATACATGGGTGGTAAACCCAAACTTCACCCACGTAATGCTTTCCCAGGGCAGAGTAACACCAGGCAGCGACTTGCGCTGACTTGCATTACTTCAGATTTACTAAGCCACACCGAGCCACACAAGATGCCTTTGCATGGCTTAGTAAAACTCAATGAAGCCCTTGTGTTGCCTTGCATGATGCAGTAGGAAGGCAAGGGCTTTGTAAATCTAGGCCATAATTCACCAAGTGCAAGATGCGCAGACGAGAAAGAATTGATTCCATAAAGGAACTTCCCTGATCTAAATAAGGCATCTAAGAATGGCAAGGGGAAATCCTAAACAGAAGGTGTCAGTCTAAAGTGAACCAGATTAAGGTTCAGGGTATGTACGAAGCATATGAGTTCAAGAGACCAACTCAAGAACTAGGAATATGGAATCTAAACAGAGTTAGGGAAAGGTTCTCCCTCAGCAAACTCAGGACAGAACAACTATTTTAAGACACACAATCAAATGCATTGCATTGTTTCCAGAACTTCTTCTCACCAACTTCTCCAAATTGGGACCAATCAGATTGCGCTGTTTCCTTGGAACAGGTAAACTCACCTTGTTCCACCATCGAACAAAGGTGCACAAAGCTGCAAAGCCTTTGATATATTATCAGCCTAGTCTGCATGGTACAAGAGGACCATTCTCATCCTCACTCACAGTGTAAATCACAGACAAATCACACATAAATCACAGCAGACTTCCAATTAAAATGATCTACTCTAACATTTCTAAAAAACAAACAATGAACTACTCCTTTAACTAATGTAGGTTATCTTCTTCCTAGAGAAGGAAAACACAAAAGCACATTTTGAAATCAACAATATGTTTAACAGTGAAAGGCTTTTGAGCAGCTGAGGCCTAATCACAGTTAGGACACTTTTGGTTAACATGAATATGGTTGTACTTCAATTATACAAGGTGTAGATTCTTTATACGTATTTATCCACACAATAACCCGCCAATTTATGTATGATTAATACAAATAATAAAACATTTCGTTTTTGCTACTCTAGTCCCCCCTTTGATGGCTAGAATAGCCATCACACAATACATAAGGCCATCCTACAACTGCTTTAAAACTTTGTTACCTGTTGCTGTTTATGCTTAGAGTTCTCCATCTCCCTCAACTCACCATAAATCTTGCATTGCTCATTCTCCACCTCTATTTCTTCTCTCTCTCTTTTTGTACCCTTACTCTCTGAGAGTAGTTTCTTTGCCCTAATCAATCTATATCTCTTTCCCATAGCAAATAAGCAAATCACGCAAATAATAATCATCAAAATAGGCCTTAATACAGTGCCTAGCATGCCACTACTAATGATACTAAGCCAGCTATCGATAGGAGAAAGTCCCTTCTCAATTGCTTGCCAGGCACCTGTCACTTCCGATTCTTTCAAGTCTTTCGACTCTAGAGTAACAGTATTCAAATACTTTCTGATCTCCTTGCCCTTGGATGTGTGTGTAGCACTGCTGCTCCTTCAGCATTTTACAGACTCTTCCCTCTTTGCAAGTAAAACAACTAAGGCAAGCCTGTTTTGTAAAACCATATCCCTAATAGCTATCAGTTCAGTATCAATAGCTAACAAAGCTAAACAGTGCTGGTTGCAAGCTTATCAACAAGGGTAGAAAGCTGTCTAATATTTAAGCCATTCAAGACAACACCCACAGAAGGAATGATAGCGCCAAAGATCTCTCCCACTATCTGTGAAGCATTTCTTTGCTTAGTTGTACCATGAAATCCACATTTTTGACTATTCATATTATCTACATGATATATGCTATGAAATACTAGTGTTAAATAACAAGTTCTCCCCCAATTGGCAGGGAGTTTAGAGATGGAGTTCTTTCCACATACATAATACACTTCATGCATGATAGGATCCTTCCAGACCTTCAAACTTGTGAGGAGATTTACTCAATCCCATTCTTTCAAAGTTTCAGACCTTTGCCTCTCTCTTGGTAAAACATAACCTTCATTTGTGTTGCCAGTCTCAACTCAGCTCGGGTTGTATTCCAAGCATTTGCATTTCTTCTCTACCTTTACCCGTATGTCTTTCCCAATATATCTCCCAATTTATGTCCTCTTTTCAATATGTCCTCCCCTATTCTCCAGGTCATCAATGAACGTCTTTTCAATTGGAGTTAACCAACATGACCCTGGCCATTCCGGAGTGTTACTCCTTCTCTAGAGCTGACAGAAAAATAAAACGTGGGGGAGGATTGGCAATCATAGCAAAAGAAGATTATAGAATTAAAATTTCAGACAAAGGAAGTACCCCAGACTGTGAAACCTTGACCTTCCAAATAAAAATCACAGACAAATATATGTTTAATGGACTACTAATTTACAGACCACCTAGTGCAAAAACGCCCTTAATTGAGCTGCTAAGTCCGTTTCTCGAATCCAGTGTGACAAGTCCAGATTACACAATTTTAGGAGATTTTAATCTACATCTAGAAAAAAACTCAGACCCAAAGGTAGCCTCATTTATCGATGCAATGTCAAATTTTGATCTGGAACAAAAGGTACACCTGGATACCCATAATGCTGGCCACACATTGGATGGTATTTTCACCTCATGTCAGAGCCTAAATAAAATTGACATTCTCCCGATCCCATGGTCAGACCACAAATTAGTCCGATTTACTTTAGAAATTAAAGAGGACACTGGGAGACCTGAGGAACATATTAAACAAACAACCTACCTCGAATGGTCTAAAATTGACCACCAGGCATTTATAGAAACACTCCAACCATCCCACCCCGCATTTGATGAAAACTGTAATATAGCCTGCAAACAATTCAACGAGTGGTTGGATAATGCAGTCAAACTGACAGTCCCACGGAAAAAGGCTACTCTGAAAAGAAAAACCCCCTCACAACCATGGTTCTCGGAAGCACTAAAAGCTCAAAAACAGACGTGCAGAAGAGCAGAGAAAAAGTGGAGAACCAATTATGATACCCACCTCAGACAAGAATTCAAAGCTACCTTAGTCAGCTACAAGAAATTAATAATAACAGAAAAAAGTAAATACTTCATCCATAAAATCAACAAGTCTAAAAACTCTAGCAAAACCCTTTTTGACACTGTTAAAAAATTATCAAAATTTGAGAACAACAACTCAGAAGCACTGTCATCAGACTTCTGCAACGTACTAGGTAAATTCTTTGTCAGCAAAGTTTCATCAGTCTACGACTCTTTTAAAAATCATAGCACGGAAACGGCAAAAAAGGATATTTCACACGTAATAAACCCAGTGAAACAACCAGACCAAACCACATCGTTCCTCTTCACTCCCCCTACAGCAGAACAGATCCAGAAAGAGGTTCATACCACTAACTCAGGTAGCCCAAAGGACCCCTGTCCACCCAAAATAATGCAAATCTGCTCCGAACAGCTGAGCATAGTGCTAGAAAAACTATTCTCCCAAATTATCAATACCAACATCTTCCCAGATGACTGGAAAATTATATCAATCAGGCCGCTTCTAAAAAAACCTAACCTAGATTGCGAAACTCCAAACAACTACAGACCCATAGCCAGGATCCCTTTTGCCGCAAAGGTTAGAGAAACTGTTAAACAAATAGTTATCTCGATATCTGATGGACGGCAACTGGTTGGATCATTCTCAGTTCGGTTTCCATGAAGGACATGGAACAGAGACTGCTCTGATTACAGCAGTGGAAGAACTCAGGCAAGTACTGGACAATGGATCGAAGGCCGCCTTGGTACTACTTGACCTATCGGCGGGCTTCGATACAGTCAGCCACGAGATCCTTATAACACGCCTGAAAACAGCACAACTACATGACTCAGCTTGTGCCCTCATTGCTTCCTACTTAGAGAACAGAACTTTCTCAGTAGAATCGGGAGAAGCAAAATCCAACCTATTTAACCTACCATGCGGAGTCCCGCAGGGCTCCTCGATGAGCCCCACTCTTTTTAATCTATACGTGGCTCCCCTTGCACAAATAATAAGGAACTGTGGCTTCACCTCAATATCCTACGCCGACGATACCCAAATCGTGGTGTCAATAAGTAAGGATGTAGAGAACACAGCAGAAAAATGTCAACTCTGCATGGTACAAATCAGCCAATGGATGAGAATGAACTGCCTAAAACTAAACGGGGACAAGAGTGAGGTCATGATACTAGAAGGGGACACAAATATATGGTCCCACTCATGGTGGCCAAAAGATCTGGGAAGGTGCCCCGAATCGTCAGAAAAGGTGAAAAACCTGGGAATCACTCTAGACACCAATCTCTCATTCGATGCCCAAGCCAGTAAGCTGGCATCATCACTTTGGTACATCCTAAAAATGATCAAGAAAATCCTACCTTACCTACCACATGACTCGCGCAAGACAGTGGTGACAGCATTGGCCTTGTCCAGACTGGACTACGGGAACGGCCTATACGCCGGAGCCAGGAAGAAAATCCTACTCAAACTTCAACGCCTGCAGAATGCAGCAGCCAGGCTGATACTCGGAATACCAAAGTTTGGAACAATTAGCCACAAACTAAAAAATCTGCACTGGCTACCAATTACAAAAAGGATACAATTTAAATCACTATGCCTAGCATACAAAGCAATCAACGGAACTGGATCACAATTTCTAAAAACCCATTTAATACAATTTGAGCCAAATAGACTTCTCAGATCCAGCCAAATGAAAATAATCAGGGTCCCGAGATTCAAGAGAGCTAACTGGGGCGGAAGAAGCTTCCTGGTACACACTTCAAGAATCTGGAACCAGCTACCGCTAGACATAAAAATCAGCCCATCCTTGAAATCCTTTAGAAAGGAAGTTAAAACCTGGCTTTTCTCTGCACAGCTCTAATCAACATCTTCAAGAGCCAGTAGTACATCTCAGCGCCAAGACGCCCTTGGGCATTTGCGCGCTCTACAAATAGATAAATCAAATCCAATCAAATCAAATGTTAAGTTTTGTCTATGGCCATGGGCAGTGTCAAGCTTAACTTGGGATCTGAAGAAGTGTGTGGTAAATGAATGAAATACAGCCTTCCTAGTATTTATATATGTGTGTTGCTTTATTCGAGTCACAGCAGTTGCAACCACCCCCCAAGCCCGCCAGAGAATCTGTCCTTCATGGAACCCTGGCCTTAAACAAAGCATGGACGTCCACCACCATGAAATTCCAAACACAAGACATAAAGTTAAACAATATCTTATTACACATCTCTTTTCCTTCTTACATAAAATGCAAAGAATAGCAGGATAATAAAAGCAAAGCAAAAACCACAAAAAAATTCAGGCAATAGTAAGAAGAAAGGAAGGTAGCACAACAATAAAACAATAAAACATGCATGTCTCAATGTACATATTGCTTAAATAGGTGGCCTGTGTTCTCACTGTGCATTATCTTTAAAGAAGACAGGAGGCCTGCATTCTCTTACACACCTGCCCTCTCCAGCAACACCCTGAATAACAGATCTAGATTCTGTAGCTGGTTTGAAGACACCCACCAAACTGCTTCCACAACCACATGCTCCCAAAGAATGACCAGTACCAGAATCTGGTCTCACACAATCTTCATCACTCATTAACAAAAAACTATTACACCTGTCATCGTTATTCAGAGGGCACTTACCCTTCTTTTGATATAATGCTACTCTGTGATGATTCAATTGTTCGCTATTTTCAAGCAAAACATTACATTTATACAATATAAGGACCATGAAAATTTGACAAGCCTTTTGTAAATCTACCTGCTTGACTTTGACCCAATGACCCAATAACATGTTTTTATGCTCACATTCACACAATCAGCATAAATACACTCACTCCTTTACTTCATCCCCCTTGCACCATCAACTCTTTCATCCAAGCAGTTACCAATTTAGTGCTTGGTACCCTATCTCTCATGACCTCAAACTGAGATTTGGACGTAGATTCTTGAATTATTATGTGGTATGCCAAACCATCTTCTTGACTTGTCTCTCTACATTTTGTCCACTCTTAACAGCCACCTGAATAACACCATTCACCAAACGATTCACCCTTGGCACAAAGCCATTGCCTTGAGGATTATAAAATGAAGTGCAGTTCTGTCTTATACCACAAAGTAAAAAATAAAATCGTTATCTAATCTGAAACAAGCTGGGTGCCATTATCTGTAATTATAACACACGGCACAGCTTCCTCAAGGAATATAGCATTCGGACATTGAATGCACTTTTGGTAGTGATCTCTTTCAAGAATTTCACACAAATCCATTTTCAAAATACTTCGACCAAAACTAATGCAAACCTATTCATCAGACTAACAAAACCAGATACACTGTGCCAAGGTATACCAGGATTTTCAATATGTCCTACATTGGATTGCAAACCCACATTTCGTCTTTTTTTCACCTTCTTTGCACACTGAATATATCTCAATCCATGAAATGACCTTGCAATCAAGTCCAGGCCACCTAAATTGTGGTTTGAGTCTTTTTTGTGTCATAGTTTGGCCCAAATGACCCGCATGAGCCATTCTCACAAGTCTAGATCTCAAACCAAAAGCTGGTACAAATCTGTCACACCTCATGAGTAAACTATCCCTACACACTGTTAATTCATCCATCAACTTGACGAAGGGATACACAACTTTCCCTTCTCCCACTTGATCTCACTATGTGCATCACCTCTTTTAATAGTTGTTCAGTCTCCATCTCTTGACTACATTCATCAGATGAGAAAGCACCTTTCAGACTCCACTACATCAAAGATAGAAGCTACAGCAGCATCTTCCTGAACATCAACAAAACTTTTCTCTAACGCAAACCTAGATAAACAGTCTGCTTGTATATTTTTCCACAAAGGAATGTGTTCAATTTCATACCTGTACTCTTGGAGTCTAGCTGCTAATCTGGCCAGTCTCGCTGACCCTTTCCCTGCTCCAGATGGGAGGAGTACTTTGATAAGAGGCTTGTGATCTGACCTCAGCTTGAATTTCATACCCCATTGTAGGGACGAAAGAACTCAGCTGCCCAAGCAGCAAAAGTCGCAATAGACCTGAGAGATTTATCAAAGGGAGACAATACACCTGCCCTACATATTTCTTTTTTTATCTTCATGAAACTCTCTTCTTGCCCATGTTCCCACTTAAAATTACAACCTTCCTGCAGTAAGATTGTTAAGCTCTCAGTTTTATCTGCAAACCCCTTCACAAACTTAGAATAATATTCAACGAGACCCATAAAAGATCTTAATTGAGCTCTATTGCAGGGTGAGGGAGCCAACTCAATCACTTCTAACAAGTTTGCTTTGGGTTTTGCACCATCAGCTGTCATTGTATATCACAAGTACTCGGTTTGCTGCTCCAGAAATGCACACTTCTCTCTTTTAAGAGCTAAGCCCATGCCCGCAATTCTCTGTAGAGCCTGCCTAAAGACCATATTGTGCTGTTCTTTGGATTCGGCAAAAATCAAAATATCATCCTGAAAAAAATATATATTATTGACTCCTTTAAACAACTCACTAATCATGCGATGGAATAACTTGCAGCCGATGAAAAACCAAATGGCATGCGAGTGAATTGAAATGTACCCTCCAGCGTGATAAAGGCAGTAAGTGGCCTGGAATCTTTATGGAGTTTAATCTGGTGGTAAGCAATCTTCAAGTCCAGCTTAGAAAAGTACTCAATACCTTTCAACATTAGTATCATTTCATTTATATTGGGAAGATGGTACATGTCTGCTATTACATTGTGATGACAGGATCTAAGGTCAATACAACGTCTAAGGCATCTGTAACACAGGTGATACCCATCCACACGTCTCAACTGGCTCTATGACACCTTCATCTAGCATGTCTTGAATATGTTTTTTTACTTCCTCCCATACTACTACTGGCACTCTTTTAACTTTGTGTTCCACAGGTACTGCTCCTTCCTTCAACTCTATTTTGTGTGCATAACCCTTATGTTCTTCCTGACTATCTCTAGAAAATGTGCTTCACTCCCTCCAAAATGTCAGAAATAGACTCATCCTCAACTACCATAATCTGAGAAAGTGCACTTGGATTAATAATGATGTGCACGTACACCTTCTACTGAATACTCCTTCCACTGAACTTAATGTCAACAGCCATGTAATCCAAAATGTCTATAGATTCCCCTTGATAACCAGCAGGGGAAATATCTTTGGGTAGTAATGTTCTATCATGCCACTCAAAATCAAACGTACTCCTAGGAATGATGGTATACATTGACTCTGTGTTAACCATGAGTTGTCCATTATGACCATAAATTTCAAACTTAGCTTTAGGCCGCTGAATCCTTTTACCTTCACAGTCACTGTCACCTTCTGCACACAAAATCCTGTCGCATTCATGATTACACTCTTGAGTCTCCAGAGAAATTGTAGACACTTTAACCCGTCCAGTTGAGTTACACATCTTACTAAAATGACCAACCTGGCCACATTTTCTGCACTCCTTGTGGTTGGCGGAACAATATTTAGCATCAGCTGTATGACCCATGCGCCCACATTGGTTACAACACTTGGTAGAGTGCCTAAACTGTCCTCTCTTTGAGCATTTCCTTTCATATAATTGTTCTGAGATCTTACAGCTAAAACAGCGCTGCCACCTGGACTCATAAGTGTGCCTCATTCTGGTATATCATGACTCCCAGTATTATTTTTGCTTTCCATTTCCTTCATACAAAAGTTGATTGTTTAAAACTTTTGCAATGTCTATTGCATCTTTTAAGGTGCGATTTTTAGCTGCCCAGAGTTTTTTTTCTGTACTTCTTTACTATAGCACCGTACTATTTGCTGGTCTCTAATAAGTTCATCTGTCATGGTACTAAACATATATTTGGTACACAATTCCATTAGTCTGACCACAAATTCATCAGTAGACTCTTCCTTTATGTGATGTTGAGTGTGAAATTTGAACCTGGTCATGATTAAGTTCTTCTCCTTTGCAAACCTAATTTCTAGGCACACTTGGTTTCTTTGAACTCATTTCGGATAGGTTGACCATTAGTTCCTAAAGCTTGAGGTAAGTATCTGAAAATGTGCTGACCTTCATTCCCCAAAGTGCTTAATAGCAGATCCTTTTTCCATGCAGCAGAGAATTCAAGACCATCAAGACCCACAATGTAATTTTCAAACATAGTTAGCCAATATTCCCATGGAACAGATAGTTCTCCAGCGTGTGTTAAAAAACTTGACAGTGTTATTACTGAGAGTTGTGAGGCTGCCCTGTTTTTACCCGCGAAATGTGGCACTAATTGAATGCAAAACAAAATGCCTGAATTACTGCTTTCAACTATATATTCCAAACTACAACAAATAACGCTAGATAATGTAAGATGCGTAAATTTAATTACTGTCACTTAGTGTGTAAAACCTATAGAATGCTAATAAAATGCTTGAAGTATTGCCTTCTACTGTATTCCAACAAATAATGTTTGAAATTGTATAAAACCTAAACTGAATTACCGACTCTTGGTGTGCTTGTCATCGTGAAGTACTGACACTTGGTGTACATGTCACCTTGATAACACCCTACCTTCTATTTTATTTAAAAGGTGTACGCATCACTGTTTTTCAACGCATACCCAATCAGGATTCCTTTCCGGCTGGATGGGCTATGTGTCTTCTTCCAAGATGGCCAGTATGAGTGATGCACGACAACATCACACACCAAGAAAGGATAGAACAGGTACTCCAACTAACCTCAAGATGGCCACTGTACATAGTATGTGATATGCTCGCAAGCGAAAGCAAGCTTGCGCTCGAACTACTAAAAATTCTGTGTGAGGAGCGCAACTGTAATTCCTATACTGTTACTTAAATTAAGAGCGTACTTGCCCACTGGACCATCAAGAACATTTCTGATGTGCCCTGCATCTCAGCAATGTCTTTGACTCAACAGAGGCATTCATGGATTCTGGACAGCTGCACCACTGCTGCAACTTGTACAGTCCTGTCTATGGCCCCAACGTGTGGAGTGCATCTGGCCAGCTCATCACGAAAATTGTGGTAAATGAATGAAGTACAGTAGTATATACATATATTTGTGTTGCTTTGTTTGAGTCACAGCAGTTGCGACCTCCTCCCTTGCCGGCCAGAGAAACTGTCATTCATGGAGCAGCGGTCTTAAACACTTTGCACCTCCGTGAAATTCCAAACGCAAGACATAAAGTCAAACAATAACTTATAACAAAGTGCCTTACAGCATCCATTTCCTGTGCGTTGGAATGGGGATCCAAATGTTTATGCAGAGGCCCTTCTGAGAGGACCAAATCATATTTTGAAAAATAATATTCAAAGTGACCTTGACGATATAGCAAACGAAAGATTACACTATAGGAAATTCCATAGGGAAGGGGAATGTAATTGTAATTGTATTTGTATACTGCTTACTACCCCTGATGAGGTGCCGAAGTGCTTTTCGGCAAGTAGCACTCTGCTTCGGAAACCAAAAAGGATTAGTATAGAGCAGTGGACATGCGAGTCTGGTAGTTGGATTGAAAAGGATAATGGAGGATAGAAGAGGGAAGAGTCTAAAAAGTGTTTATTGGGAGATTATAGTAGTAAGATGAGGTTTTTGAGGAGTCAAAGGAGGGATAGGCGAGGGAAGAATTTAGAAGATATGGAGGAGGGATGAATTTCTAGAAACGGATTTGGAAGATCAGAGTAGTAAAAATGAGATCAGGGATGAGTCAAAGGAGGGATACATGAGGGAAGAATTTGGAAGGGTTGTTTTGGAGACCATAGTATTAAAATGAGGTTTGGGGTGATCTAAGAAGGGATAGAGGAGGAAAGAGTCTAGAAAGGGTTATTTTGAAGATCATAGTAGTAGAGAGAGGTTTGGGATGAGTCAGACAGTAGAGATAGAGGATATATTGAGAGATATAGGGTGAAATATAGAGTAGTGTATTGGAGAGAGTAAATAGTTTTTACAGGCAGAGTAAAGTAATAAATATATAGATACTTAAGTATCTATATATTATATAGGAGTTGGTCTAATGGCTAGGGAGGTCAACCTCAAATCTGGGGAACTGGGTTCGAGTCTCGGCAAGGACTCGCAACATTGTGTGATTCTGGGCAAATCACTTAATCTCCCTGTGCCTAACAAAAAAATGAATGTGTCCTCATGTAACGCAACTGGTGCTCATGTAAAGCGCTCTGATACCCGATACCTTCGGGTCAAGTTCATGCTATATAAAACTCTGTTAAAAAAATAAAGTACACATTAAGAAACATATTTATGTCAAGGAATAAAAATATCTAGATACATACATTTGATCAAATAAATGTTTATATACACAGAGATATGCTGTACATTTCTGTTTGAGTATGGTGGTTATGTAGGAAAGAGGCAACTCTTCATTGGTTTTCTGAAGATAAGAAAGTTATCTATGGATCTTATGTTTGGGGGTAACAAATTCCAAAGTTTGCTGCTTGAACAGAGAGAGATGTGCCACCAATGTTTTTTTCTTGTATGGTGGTACTTTTAAGTCAGGTGCCAATCTGGAGCGGGGGTTCCTTTATTAAATGTATTTGGTGATATTTTCCTTATGAAAAGCGGTCCTGTTCCATGAATTGCTTGTGGGTGATACAAAGCAGCTTAAATGTGGATCTTATGCTAACCGGTAACCAATGTCGGACCCTTAAGGTAGGGGGATGTGGGCTTCCGGCTTTACATGTAGGAGTAGTTTGGCAGCAGAGTTCTGAATGTGTTGTAGTCTTTTAATAGTTGATAAGGATGATCTGTGATAGAGGCAGTTGGGGTAATCAAGTTTACACAGTGCAAGAGAGACAGTGTTTTGGACCTGGTGTGGAAATCACAGGTGGGGGAAGATGTGTCAGAGAGTGTTCATAGTAATGAAGCTTGATCTTGCTAACTTGCCCACTTGGACATTCACTGATAACTTGGAGTCCATGGGAATCCCAAGCTTTCTTACTCAGATATTTTAGGAGATGGTCCCAGATCATCAGGACAGATGAAAGTGGGTCATAATCTTTCCACTCACCACATGTGAGTATTTCCGTTTTGGAAGCATTTAATTTGAGATGGCTCAATGTCATCTACTGATCAATGGCTCTGAGGCAATAGAAGATTTGTGAGTTTCCAATGTCATTAGGACTTTCCAGTTTAGGGAGCATTTGTGTGTCATCTGCATAGTTATAGCTTGTGAGCTGAAATTCATTGATGATTGTCGGTAATGACTTCTTGTAGATGTTGAAAAGCATGGGTGTAATGATAGAGCCTTGAGGGACCCCTGCTTTTGTGAAGGACGGTTTGGATAAAAAAGATGGAGAATGGATTTCTGCTCTGTTTTGAAGGTAGGATGTGATCCAGTTGAGAGTAGTTCCCTCTATGCCAGTGTCATAGAGCCTTTGGATTAGAGTGGCATGGTTAACTGTGTTGAAGGCAGCTGAGAGGTCCAAAAGAACTAGTATAGCACCCTGTTGTCCATCAGAGTGACATGGATCTCTCCCAAAAAGCCACTAGAAGACATCCAGGTGTTGTGCAATAGGACAGCCATGCCCACGGCTCATGTCACAGAATCAACAGAATCCAAAACACACTTCAGAATCAGTGTTGAGTCATTTTAACCAATGTGGAAAAGGATTTCTGTATGTATTCATAGAGTGTCTCCTTAAAATGGAGGAACGTGTCTATGACTGAAGCAGGTGACTATAAGAATTCTTGCAAAATGTTAATCTCAGGCACTGTTAAAGTATTTCTGTATATGAAATTTTGTGAAACAAATAATTTGTGAATAGTAATGTTTTTCCCATTAATATAGTCATAACCAATTAATTATTAATGTTGCACTTAAAACAATTTTATTTAGAGATTTAGAAGTGTTTAATAATGTAGTTAAGTTAAGGAAAGATTTCATTGAGACACTTTTATTAAAATTGATGCTGTATTTGTAGTTCTATTCAACTTGCTCTTGCTCATCACCCCTCCCGATCAATTTGCCCATGCAAGTCTTCTCTCCCCACAGTTTTTGCGGAGCACAGGACACTGTGACACAATTGGTTATTTTCCTTTTGAGAGCATGTATTGAGAATGACGTTTTTCATCATGTTCCTACTGCAACTTTATGAAGGACATTTCCATTGATATAGACTTGCTAGCACACTAGTGTGTTAATCTTTTTTTGACAATCTTTCACATTGTGTTGTAAGTTTCGGACTGATGTTGCTGTGGAAGCTAATGAAGGATTTTCTCTAATTCCTCTTTCTAACTGGGTTAGTGCTAAAATATTTCTATGATGGTCGTGATTCACTGTGGTTACTCTTGGTTTATTTATCACAAGCTCAGTGCTTGCCTCAGCTTGACTTTGAGACACTTCTTGGCTTAGAGGCACTTTTGATTTTGAGGCGATTGGGTGCACTCTTCTCCCCTCTTTGCCCCTTTGGATGGTCAGAAGTTCAATTCTGTAAATCAGTGGTTGTTGACGCAGCTTTTTCAACACTGTGTCTCTCTCGTTCAGTTTGAGATTCATGCACCCAGTTAGGCAGGCCACCACAATTGACAGCTGTGTTGGTAACCAAGATGACATAGAATGGGCCACACTAATGGGGTTGCAGGTACGATTTTCGGATGTGCTTCTTCATCAAGACCCATTCTCCAGCATTAAGGTCACTGCATTGCTTCTGACTCGGAAGGACAGTTGCCACTTTGACCTAGTGAGAGACAGAACGCACCACATCAGCCATTCCTTTGCAGTAGTGGAGAACTAGATCATCTGAAATATTCACAAGCGCATTAGCAGGCACAGCAAGCTGCCTCATGGCTCTCCCCATGAGGATTTCATACTGGAACAATCCTGTGAATGATCGGGGTACAACGGAGACTTATCAACACCAGAGGCAATGCATCTGACCACTTAAGGGATGTAGATACAAATACTTTTGCAGGACAGAATTTCAGTCTCCCATTGATTTGTCCGACAATCCTTGATGCTTCAGGCTGGTAACTACAATGCAGTCTCTGCTCCACTTGGAAGGTTCTTGTTGTAAACTGTCTTTCATGTGTAAAATGGAGGCTCTATCTCCCTTCCTACCATTGCGTAGACCCCCTAGCATGACCCCTCCACTCCCTACAGCGATGTTCAAAAGACATACTCTCACTCGCCCCTCTATGGAGCACTTCAAACCCTTTCACTTTTCACTTCAAACCCCACTTCAAACCTCCTGGCCTTCCCCATCCTCCTCTGCCTCAGAGGTAAAGGTCTACTTCCTGTTCATCCTGACATTCAGGCCTCCTTTTTTTCGTAGGACATTCACAAACCCAAAAGAAGCGGGACTCAAGATCTCAGGTTCTTTGGAGATTTGGTGGTCATCTTGGGCGTGGTCCAATAAAGACTGCGCCCAGGCCTAGGCATGGCTTTGAGCCTTCAGACAAGATGTTCCAGCTCCTGATTTCCCACTCAAACATACTGAAAATTGACTCCAGTGATGCTCCAGTTCCAATGGTCAGAATCTTTGAAAGTTTCTCAGCAATTCCTTTGGCTCTTCAGCTCCAGTCTTCTTTGCTTGCTCCAGCTCTTCTGTCATCTGAAAGAAAAAAGCAACAGAATGACAATTGAAGAACTTTTGCTCTCAGAAGGTCAGTGCACTGAATCAATTCTGTGGACATTACAAACTTAGAAAAAACTATTGAGACTAAACACATGAGAAGATTTTGAACAGTGTGAAACAGCCCATTTGAGCGGCAAATCAGGATATTTGTTATTGTGGACTAATTGGATGCTTTGTGTTGAATCTTTGGATTTCACGTGTCATATAACCTATGAAGGAATAGGGAGGGATTGAGTACTTGAGAATGTGAGTAGAACACTTGATTCCCAATGCAATAAATCTAGAGTGATTGAGAGATACACATCTGAAACCTGTGATATAACTTCTGATTTTGGTCATTCACTCTAGAGGATTTGGATGCCAAGAACTGAAAGAGAGCCTGTCAGAGAACTTAGTGCTGAGAAACAAAACACTTAGACCTGCGAGAGGACCCAAGAATACCAGCCAATGAAAACAGTGGCTCACCACCCTGAGGGAGAAGAACCCAGGCACCATTGTCTTATCTTCTTCTCTGTCATAACCCCAATTCCCCTGGAGGTTAACTGCCAATACTCAGGTCTGTCAATTCATGAGTTGAGGGTCAAGTTCAAGGTGATTGGAAGGACTCTCTTTGCTCCAGCAGAACCTGGAACTCTGGTAAGTGGCACTTGACAGCTACAAACAGCATGTCCAGGACCTCATTATTGAAATGAGTCCCATGGTCTGACTCAAGAGTAACTGGAAAACCAAAATGAGGGATTGATTCATGCAGCAATAGTTTGCCTACAGTAAGACTGTCATTTCTCCTAGGCTGGTACACCTCCACCCAGTGGGAGAAGCTGTATACCACAAGTAAATATCCATTCCAAACTGGCATTCAACGAAATCTAAGTGCATGTGATTGGCAGGACATCCTGATCTCTCTATATAATTCAGTGATACTGCTGTCCTCCTCCACACATTTAACTGTTGACAAGTCATCCACCAATGACAAAGATCCTCAGCTATCATCCTGAAGTGTGGATTAAGCCAATTCTGTTTAAATAAGTGCGTCATTGGCCTCTCCCTAGATTAATGGGCCCATGACAATTTCTTACCATAGGTGACAACAGGCTGTCCGGCAGAAAAGGCCTTCTATCTCCAGAAACTCAAATCTCATTCTCATTCTTCATGCAACTTGCTATGACTAATCCCTGTTGCTCACTCTCTGGTGCTTCTTACTGCAGCCTCTTTGCACGTATCAGCAATGGTCAACAACAAGTTCATGGTGATCTCATTTTCAGTTTCATTTGAATATTGTCCATTGACGGCACAGAATCCTTGAGTGCAATGTTGGGCAACTTCATCAGCTTACTGATTTCTGGCACTGACAAAATCATTTCCGCTCCTATGTGCTGTGCACTTAAAGACTGCAATTTCATCAACATTTGTAAAGCCTCAGAAGTCTCATAAAGTACTTCCCATTCCTAATTGGGGACCCAGAATTTGTCACAAATTCTTTTTGTGACCACAACTGCCCAAAGTCATGAACTACACCAAAGCCATACTGACTATCAGTGTAAATGGTAACTCTCAATTGGTCTGAAATACAGGAGGCTACTAAGAGCAAACAATTCAGCCACAATGCTGAACCATATTTACAAGGCCACACAAAGCCACCTTCAGTGGCTTTTCATGGTCTCGTAAATATGCCCCCTTTCACTCATTACACTGTGTGAAAGAGCCATTCTATGGGTGTTTCTGTGGTTGTTCCCACAGGACACCCATAGATTCTGATACATTCCCAGATTTAAAGGGTTTCATAAACCTGGGATTGCATCAGAATTCTAATGCCTCCCCAGGGGAGGCGTTGAAGTGGAGCAACAAGGAGAAATGCCTTTATTTCTCCTCTTTTTTCTCTTTCCATGTGTGCTGCATTCTGTAGCACACCTAGAATAAGGAAAACGCAATCAATAATTCTTTTTGTGCAGGAAGGTGTGTCCCTTCCTGCACAAAAATAATCATCCCTGCAACACAGGCCCCCTTGCACCATGGTGCAAGGGGGCCTACGCTGGCAGCCAACTGTGCACCAGTCAAGTCAAGTCAATAATTTATATAGCGCGCTACATACCCAGAGGGTCTCAAGGCGCTTGAAGAAGGATGGGGAATTACTTGTCGAATATCCATGTTTTAAGTTGCTTTCTGAATGTTAGGTGGTTCTGAGTGAGGCGAAGGTGAGTGGGAAGTGAGTTCCAGGTTTTAGCCACCAGGCAGGAGAAGGATCTTCCTCACATGGTGGTTTTGTTGATGCGGGGTACAGCAGCAAGGGCTTGGTTGGCAGATCGTAGCTGGCGGGGGGGGGGGTGTAGAAGGAAAGTCGTGTGTTGAGGCATTCGGGTCCAAGTTCGTATAGTGCTTTGTGTGCGTGTGTTAGGAGGCGAAATGTTATCCTCTTATTGATGGGAAGCCAGTGGAGGTTTTTCAGGTGATCAGAAATGTGGTCTTTACGCGGGATGTCTAGTATGAGTCTGGCTGATGCGTTCTGGATGCGTTGGGGTTTTTTCTGGAGTTTTGCGGTGGTTCCGGCGTATAGGGTGTTTCCGTAGTCCAGGCGGCTTGTAACCAGTGCGTGGGTGACCGTTTTTCTAGTTTCGGTGGGGATCCAGCGAAATGTTTTTTTGAGCATGCGAAGAATGTTGAAACAGTATGATGAGACAGCGTTGACTTGTCTGGTCATCGAGAGTGAGGAGTCCAGGATGACGCCCAGGTTCCGTACGTGGTCCGTCGGGATGGGTGCTTTTCCAAGGGCCTCTGGCCACCAAGAGTCGTCCCAGGCGGAGGGGGAGGTACCTAAGATGAGGACTTCTGTTTTGTCTGAGTTCAGTTTCAGACGGCTGTGCTTCATCCACTCGGCTACTTCTTTCATTCCTTCATGTAGGTTGGTTTTGGCGGTGTTAGGGTCTTTGGTGAGTGAGAGGATCAGTTGAGTGTCATCAGCGTAGGAGATGATGTTGAGGTTGTGTTGGAGGGGGCTCATGTATACGTTGAAGAGGGTGGGACTGAGTGAGGGTCCTTGTGGCACGCCGCAAATGACTTCAGTGGCCTCTGACTTGAATGGTGGGAGGCGGACTCTCTGAGTTCTTCCGGCAAGGAACGAGGTGATCCATTCCAGTGCTTTTCCTTGGATTCCGATGATTTTGAGGCGTTGTAACAGGGTGCTATGACAAACTGTGTCGAAGGCTGCGGAGAGGTCGAGGAGGATGAGGGCGACTGTGTCTCCATTGTCCAGTAGAGTTCGAATGTCGTCTGTTGCTGCGATGAGTGCGGTCTCAGTGCTGTGTTTGGCTCAGAAGCCGGACTGTGAGGAGTCGAGGGATTTGTTGGTTTCGAGGAAGGTGGCAAGCTGGTTGTTGACAGCTTTTTCGATGACTTTGGCCGGGAATGGAAGGAGCGAGATGGGGCGGTAGTTTTTGAGTTCGGTGGGGTCAGCTGTGGGTTTTTTCAGAAGGGCGCTGAGTTCGGCGTGTTTCCAGCTTTCCGGGAAGATGGCGGAGTTGAGGGAGCAGTTGATGACGTCTCGGAGGTGTGGTGCAATGATGGAATCTGCTTTGTTGAAGATGTGGTGAGGGCATGGGTCTGTGGGGGATCCTGAGTGGATGGAGTTCATCAGGCGGATGGTGTCCTCAGTGGAGATTGGGTTCCATTCATTAAGGATGTTCAAGGGGGGAGAAGGTACGGCAGAAGGTTGGGTGGGTTGGTCTCCGGGATGGTTGTCGTGGATGTCTGCGATTTTGTCGTGGAAGAACGAAGCTAGGGAGTCGCAAAGGGTTTGAGAGGGAGTGATGTCGTTGGAGTTGGCAGTGGGGTTGGTAAACTCTTTGACGATGTTGAATAATTCCTTGCTGTTGTGGGCGTTGTTGTCTAGTCGGTCTTTGAAAGCGGCTTTCTTGGCAGTCCGGATCAGTTGGTGGTGTATACGGGTGGCGTTTTTGAAGGCGTCCTTGGTGCTAGTGTTTGGGTCTTTTTTCCAGGCCTTCTCAAGGGAGCGACAGAGTTTCTTGGATTTCTTAAGATCATCGTTGAACCAGGGGGCGTTTTTGTTGCCTAGTTTGATTTGACGTTTTTTCAGGGGTGCTAGGTTGTCGGCGCTGTTGGTTAGCCATTGAGTGAGGTTAATGGCTGCTTGGTTGGGGTTCGAAGAGTGGGCAGGGGGATTTTGAAGAAGCGATGAGGAGATCTGGTCGATGGTGATTTTGTTCCAGTTTCTTCGCAGAGTAGGTTGAGGATGGTTGTGGGTTGTGGTCTTTTTGTAGATAAAGTGAACGCAGCTGTGGTCCGTCCAATGGAGAGCTGTGGTGTGACTGAAGGAGATATGTTTGCTGGAGGTGAAGATAGGGTCGAGTGTGTGACCTGCGTACGGAGTGGGGGTATTAACAAGTTGTTTGAGTCCGAGGTTGGCGAGATTGTCCAGAAGGGTGGTGGTGTTGTTGTCATTGCTTTTTTCTAGGTGAAAATTGAGGTCTCCCAATAGAATGTAGTCCTCGGAGGGGAGGGCGTGTGGGGTGATAAAGTCAGTGATGTCTTCACTGAATTGTGCTCGGGGTCCTGGTGGTCTGTAGAGGAGGGTTCCTCTGAGTGTGGTCTTGGGGTCGGTGTGGATCTTGAAGTGGAGGTGTTCGGCGCTAGCGAGGTTGACGTCTGAGCTGGTTGAGATGCGGATGGAATTCTTATGGACGATGGCGATACCTCCTCCTGTTTGGTAGGTGCGGTCTTTTCGGATGAACTTGTATCCTTCCGGGATGGCAATGGTGATGTCTGGGGCTGAGGAGGCGTTCATCCATGTTTCTGTAAGGAAGGCGACGTCCGGGGAGATGGTGTCTAGTAGATTCCAAAGGTCGATGGCATGTCTGTGGACCGAGCGGGTGTTGAGCAGGATGCATTTTAGGTGGTTGGTGTCGAGTCTTTGTTTGGAGTTAATGGATGAAGAGTTGGTTTTGGTGCTGTCGTACTTGCAGGAGTTGCAGGTGAAGGGTCCATGGGTGTGTCCAGGAGCAGCTTGGGCGCAGTTGGGGAGTCGGCCGGGGTTTAGGGCTAAAAGGGTGGAGGCGTCACATGTAATGCGGGTGGGGTGGGAGGTACGGGGGCCAGGGGGTCTGGCGCTGGGCGCGGGCTTGGCGCGGACGGGCGTAGACGGGCTTACCTTTGGCGCACCTTCGGCGCGGCCGCAGCGCGTGGACGCTGCGCGTTGATTCATCTGGCATAAATGGAGAGTGGAGGGGGCGGAGCGTGGGAGGGTCAGCTGGGAGGCGGGGAGCGGGGAGGAGACACGGGCAAAAGTAAATAAACAATAAGATGGCCGCTCTGTAGCTAAATCGAAACTGGGGCAAGCCGGAGTTCGAGTTCGTGTAAGGTTCCCAATGCAAGTATTCCGTCACGCTTCTTATGCAAATTCAATCAGCTGCTCTACAATGCTAGGTATGCAATAAATGAAATGCCAAAAAGAACGATACCAAGCGCACACAATGTAACATATACAGCAATTAAAAGAGCGGAATAGAAACGATACCAAGCGCTATAAACTGCGCAATGTGCTGTCTCAGGGCAGGCAGGTAGCAGGTCTCAGGACAGGCAGGCAGCGGGGAGAGAAGCGTCCGAAGTGCGAGCAGAGTGCGGGGTGAGCGACCGCAATGGAGGGAATCCAGGTGGTCACAGAGAAGGAGAGGACGGGGCGAGTGTAATCTATCCGTGTGTGGGAGGGTCAGCTGGGAGGCGGGGAGCGGGGAGGAGACACGGGCAAAAGTAAATAAACAATAAGATGGCCGCTCGGTAGCTAAATCGAAACTGGGGCAAGCCGGAGTTCGAGTTCGTGTAAGGTTCCCACTGCAAGTATTCCGTCACGCTTCTTATGCAAATTCAATCAGCCGCTCTACAATGCTAGGTATGCAATAAATGAAATGCCAAAAAGAACGATACCAAGCGCATACAATGTAACATATACAGCAATTAAAAAAGCGGAATAGAAACGAAACCAAACGCTATAAACTGCGCAATGCGCTGTGTCAGGGCAGGCAGGCATCGTATTGCTGTAAATATGACACATCCCTGCACTTTCTGACACAGCTCAGATCTCCTAACAACTATTTTAAGGCGCACAACAAATACATTGCTTCCTCTCCAGAACTTCTTCTCACCGAATCCTCCGAACGTGAACCAATCAGGTTGTGCCATCTTCTTGGAATAGGTAAATGCCCCTCGTTCCCTTCATTGAACAAGGGAGCACAAAGCTGAAAGACCTTGGATGTTTCATGGATCCAGACTGTATGATACAGGAGGATCTTTCTCATCTCCACACAATGTGTAAATCAAAACAGACATCCAATTAAGATTATTTACTCTGACATTTCTAAAAGAAAACAATGAGATATTCTGCTAATTAATGTATGTTGTTTCAAAAACATTTTTAACAGTGAAAGGCTTCTGAGCAGCTGAGACCTACTTGCAGATAGGCAAACGTTAAAAATACTCATTTATTTAACATGAATATACTATAGGTTAAATGGATATACTTCAATTACACAAAGTGCGTTTTCTTTATACATATTTATCCAATAACATATGAAAAATAGAGATTGCAATTGTATTTAATTTCTGCTGCTTCAAAGTGAAGCATGATTAGTTTAAGTTTAAATCTGCAAGTTTGGAGGAGATTATCAAAAAATGTTTTTACTTGAACTGAGCACCACTCCGTAGGCCTTCTGCACAATTCCTACATGAAATTGCCACTGTATTGGCACTTTTTTTTTTTTTAACCTTTATTTATAAAAGCACAGTACACAGCGTCTGCCTACAACCCCGCGGGGCCGGCCGCTATGACACAGACAGAAGGAGAAAGAAGAAATTAGGAGACAGTACGCCGTTAAAGCAATCTCTTAAGCACACATTGTCATGTAGAACATAGCACCATATCAAATAGGATAAGAAAGGTTTCATTTTATGATTTTGTCGAGAAGAACAACAACACACAAACACATGGTATTATACTGGCAAGGGTCGTAAGAGGGGGGGGAAAGGGGGGATGAAACAAATAAATAGAGGAACGCATCTGGTGAGGGGGGGCGAGCATGAAGGGGAAAAACTAAGGCAATACGGAAAACAGGAAACGGAACGTCAATCATGGGGAAGAGGGGAGAGGAGCCTCATAGTCAAGTGGAGGGGAGCAAATATCTCCGCGGTACGAATTCCACTGAGCCCAGACCCTGGACCATTTCTTGGGACGCCCCCGTGCCTCATATACCGTTTTTTCTCGGAACATGCACCAGTCCATGTTCTCCTTCCAGGCACTGAGCAATGGTGGTCTAGGGGAGCCCCAGAGCTGAGCTATATCTCTCTTCGCGACCATGTTGCCCAAAGTGACCCAAAGCGTCTGAGCAGCATTGCAATCTGAAGGCTCCCACACATTCAGCAGGCAACGTCGTGCTTCGGGAAGGAGGGGGGGTTCCGGTGACACGGCCCATAACATCATGCACTCTAGACCAAAAGGCCGAGACCATCGGGCATTCCCACAAAACATGAAGGAAGGTACCATCCATACCGCACCCACGCCTGCATCGTCCATCCGAAACTAAACCCATTCGTACCAGACGCATTCCAGTCACATACACACGGTGGAGGATCTTCAGCTGGACAAAACGAAGCCGAGCCGGAATAGCCACCTCCTTAGGGGAGGACACAGCAGACTGCCAGTCCTCGTCGTCGAGTTCGAGCCCGTCAGCCGTCCAAGAAGCACGAAGTTTCTCCAGTTGGTCAGCCCTGTTGTTGATGAGCTTTTTATATATTAAGGAGATCGTGCTATCGGGGACATGGCCGTCCAAGACACGGTCCTCCAAGGGGGAGGACTGCGGAATATCGGTACCAGGGGGAAAGACGGAGGACAAGGCATGTCGAACCTGCATATATCGGAAGTGCTCCCTGTCATCGAGCTGGTATTCCAGTTTCAAAACAGCGAAGGATTTCACAGCGCCCCGTGCCCACAGATCCTCCACCTTACTAATCCCAATCATGTCCCACTTATCAAACCCTTTCGTCTTCCACAGGTTGCCCAACCGATCCGAGTCATACAGCGGCGTCATACGCGTCAGCTTACCACCCCAGCCCGTGGCCACAGTAGCATCCCTCCAGGCCCGCACCGCACACTTCGTAGGACCTGTAAGGAGACGGATGGGTGACTTTGAGTACCGAGCCCTATTAAAGTTGCCACCGGGCAATAACATTTTATCTAAAGCAAAGGCGGGGGCAGGTTCCGAAGAGTACGTCGCGTGATTGATAGCGCTCAGATGTGAGGCCCAGTAATAGCGTCTAATATCCGGCAAAGCAATACCACCATCGTACCATGAGAGGGTGAGCTTGGAGAATGCAATACGGGCACGACCATCCCAAATTAGTTGTCGCTGTAGACTCTCGACCTCGCGAAAGTAGCGAGCAGGGACAGGGTCGAAGAAATTCTGCAGGGCGTAAAGAAATCGGGGGAGCGACATCACTTTGAAGAGCGCCGCTCGGCCCAATGGGGATAGGGGCAATTCACGCCACCTTCTTACATCCTGCTTGAGTCGGCGGAGCGGAGCATACAGGTTCCGCTCAAAGCGGACCGAAGAGACCGTAGAGACATAGATCCCCAAATATTTGAAGCCGTCCGTCGCCACCAAAATGGGGAACCTGCGAGGCAGAGGCGGCAGAACCCCGGCTATAACGTAGACACAGGACTTGGTCCAATTGATGACTAATCCAGAGTTCTTACCGAAGGATGTAAGGACGTCGAAGAGGACGTTAAGAGACTTTTGAGGGGAAGTGAGATAGAGAAGGATATCATCGGCATACAATGAGACGCGATCCTCGAGATCTGGCGACCACCGGATCCCCTTAATCGAGGGTTCCCACCGAAGCCACGCCGCAAGGGGTTCAAGCGCTAGCGCGAATAGAAGCGGGGAAAGCGGACAGCCCTGACGAGTGCCACGGCCTAATGGGAAGGGGTCAGAACATCTACCAATTACCACAACCTGAGCCAGTGGTCGTTCGTAAAGGAGCCTGACCCATGCAATAAAGTTAGGACCAAAGCCAAACTTAGCGAGGGCCGCCCAGAGGTAGGGCCATTCGATGGTGTCGAAAGCCATAGTGGCGTCCAGGGAGGCCACCACTGCCGGCTCCGCGAGAGTTGCAGCCCTCGCGAGAACACCATGAAGCCTACGCAGGTTAAGGGCCGTGTTCCTGTGCGGAATGAAACCGGATTGATCCGGATGGATCAAGTCGCAAATCACCTTCAACAACCGATTGGCCAGAACCTTGGCCAGGATTTAGGGTTCCGCGTTTAGCAGAGAAATGGGGCGGTAGGAGGTGCAATGGTCACGAGGCTTGCCATCCTTATAAATGACCACTATGGTAGCTAGGCGCTTCTCAAGTGGAAGGCTTCCAGCCTCAAACGCATCGAGAAACATGTTGCGCAGATGGGCGTCCATCTTGTCCGGACAGAGTTTGTAAAGTTCTATGGGCAACCCGTTCGGGCCCATCGCCTTACCCGAGCGTAACGATCGGATGGCAAGGGCAATCTCATCTACGGTAAAGGGAGCCTCCAAAGCAAGGCCATCTTCTTCGGAGACAGTAGGAAGAGCTATATCACGCAATAACAGCCTGGAATCAGCCTCATCACGATCACTCACCGGGGTATAAACCTTCCGGAAGTGGTCCACAAAACAATCAACAATCTCGCCCGGGTCGGAGACATTCTCACCAGATTCGCGAACAATAACAGGCACAACACGACTCGCTCGTTCAGCCTTATCCAGCCATGCCAGGAGTTTGCTAGCTTTGTCACCCACATCATACAGCCGGCCCAATTTATTCGCTCGCATTAACTTAGCAGCATCAGTAACACAAGCCTTGTAGTCAGCCTGTTTCAGTTCCAGAGTGTGCAACAGCGCAGGCGTGTCGTCCCCACCCAGCTCACTTTCAAGCGCAGTGATCTCAGTCTCAAGGGCCAGAACAGCCTCCCTCTTAATCCTTCGCTCAGCAGCAATGAAAGATAATGCGGAGCCCCTGATAAGCGTTTTAAAGGCCTCCCACAGAACAGTAGGGGAGGTGACCGAGCCCACATTTTCATCAAGTAACAGTCAATTGCCTTCACCATATCTGAGCGGAGCTGGGGGTTTCGGAAGTGCCAGGGAGGGACAGGGGGAATCCTGTTGCCAAGCAGACCACCCACCGAAATCCTAATCATCAAGGGGGAATGGTCCGAGATACCCCGGGGAAGATGTCGAACCTCCCGGACAGTGGACAGAGTGGAAGCCAGCATAAAGAAATAATCTATACGAGAGAGGCTGCCATGCGCACCAGAGTGGAAGGTATACTGCAGGAGCGACGGGTGTAGTGAACGCCAAACATCCACCAGACCAAAAGTATCAGCCATCTCATTGAGCCACATCTGGGACGGCGGCAGGACTCTAGAGGGCAGCCGATCACATTCGCCAGACATAACTGAGTTGAAGTCCCCGCCCATGATTAACAGTCCATCAGGAAGACCAAGAAGAGTCTTGCCGAGGTCGGCGTAGGTGGTAGCTTGCAGCCCCGGGGGAATATATACAACCACTAACACAATTGGTTTACCCTCCCACCTCCCGGAGACAGCAGCATACCACCCCGATCGTCCAATGTAACATCGTCAATTGCAAGAGCTAGGGAGGATTTCACCATGATACCCACTCCCCGGGACCCAGAGGTGAAACCAGCATGGGCGACCAATCGGTAGCCCCGATGGTCGAGAGCCTTACAGGCATTACCAATTAAGTGGGTCTCCTGAAGGAACACAACATCAGGGGCATGGCGCCTCAGAAACTGTAACACAATGCCACGTTTGATTCTGTCACCCAAACCGTTGACGTTCCAAGAAAGAACCTGCATCTCACCCCCCCCCCCATCACAGCAAAGGCAATCTGCCCCAACCCCCCCCCACAACCCCGATTCCGGAATATTTGCAATCAGTGACATACCATGAAAAAGAAAACATAACAAACAAAACAAAACACAACCAAGTCCCCAAGAACCATCTCCCAACCAAGAACCCGTTACAACACCCCCCACCCTGCACCCCTGCTGACTAAAAAGCCACCCCAAACTGCAGTGTGCCTGTCGCCCCATCTGATCTACACAAAGAACCCCCCGAGGAGGAAGGGAGAAATCACCCGCACCCGCACCGCCACGGGCATAAACATAGAGCACACAGTTAATTTACTCTGTAGAGTTCGTAGTCTCAAGTCGGACCTCCGGGGGCCCACATCCCTCCTGGGCCGTTGCACCACCTTCCGCACCACCAGGGCCTCCGCTCTCAGAGTCATCTGTCGGCAACGAGTCCAGTAGCACGGTCCGGCTGATCAAAAAAATAAGCTCGTTCTCTGAACTCGATCCGCAATCGAGCTGGAAACAACATGGCGTACTTCAGTCCCCGGTCCCTTAGACGACGCTTCACTCCGAGGAACCCAGATCGCTGTTGTTGCACTTGGGGAGTGAAATCAGGATAGATGGAGATAGAGTTATTGTCGTATTTCAACGGGCCGTGTTTACGAGCGGCCTGCAGGATTGCGTCTCTGTCTCGATAGTGAAATAGCCTTGCGATGATAGGCCTCGGCGGGCCTCCTGGCTTCACTTGTCCTCCTGGGAAACGATAGGCGCGCTCTACGGCAAAGAACTTGCTGAGTCCAACAGGAGCGAGCTTAGCGACGATAAGTTCCTCGACCAGTAAATCGATCGAGGCAGCACCATCACTTTCCGGCACTCCAACCAGGCGTATGTTGTTCCGCCTGGCCCTATTGTCATAGTCCTCCATGCGTTTGAGCAGTAGGTCGTGTGAGGAACGCAGATTCCCAATCTCGGATTTTCCTCCGCCATGTCGGTCACCAAACTCGACGCCTTCAGGTCCAGTGCCTTCACCCTCTCGTTCGTCTTGGCCAGATCGGCTCGAATAAGAGTAACATCCACAGCCACCGTGTCTATCTTGGACACAATGGCTTCGTATTGCTGACTCATATCGGCCTTAAGTCCAGAGATGGCGGCCAAAAGGTCTTGGAGTGACACTTCAGAGGAAGACGACATGTCCGTTCGAGGGCCTTCAGAGCCAACACTGGTGACACCGGGGGAGCCTCTTGGCTGGGTGTAGCGCTCGATCATATTAGACTGGATCGACCCCCCCGAGTTACAGTCTTCCTGCGTTTTTCCGCCTCAGGTTTTGTCGCCATGTTGCATTCAGCCGCGGCCGAAGACACCCAGGTGCAGCGGGACGATAAAAAGTCCAAAAACTCTGAAGTGTGGTTTTAAGAGAGAATGCCACGGGCCTCCTTGCCAGCCCAAGGATGGAGAGCGTTCACTGTGAAAGTGGCAGGCGAAGACAAAGTAGGAGGAGACAGAGACGATGAGGCCGGAAACCGAAAGTGAAAGTGGCACACCACCGGTGGGCCAGATGTCAGGCAGCCGTTGTTGTTGCATTACAGCTCGGCCATAACAGGCAGCCGAGACCCCGGTTGCGTCTGTGGTTAGGCCAGAAAGTTGAAGACGATAGAAAAATGGTCCCCAAGGTCCGATTTCGACCAAAAAAGGATCGACAGCACCAGTGAGAGTAGTACTCCAAAAGCCCGTCGAAGTGATCAGGATATATGCAGGATAGATAAAGAAGGGCGGCGCGGGTCTCGGGAGCTCTCTGCTCACGCGACCATCTTGGATGCCCGCGTAGCTCCTCCCCCCTGTATTGGCACTTTTCATTACTTCTTTAGTCACTGCATTTTACAAACCTCAACCACACCAACCATCACAATACCTCCCATATCCTTATTTTAAAAAAAATGAAAATACAGGAAAAAGATTACATCCATTCAGGAGCACCAATAAATGGAAGACCTTCATATATTGCAAAGCTTCCAAAAGGGATGTCATGTGACAAAAGGCACCAAGAACATGTTCACTGATGTCTAGTGTCAAGATGGCCAAAGACCAGTCCTTTCTGGAAGAAGTGTGGTGATGCTCGAGGTAACCAAGAAGTGGTTCAGACATTTTTGAAACCAAAAAAGGAATATTTGGAAGGAAACCCTTTTTGTTGCTGCCAGTGTTGAGTTTATGAGACATGTTCTCTCCATCCTTGTTAGACATGTCATCCTAAAGGTGGTCTTTCCCTAAACATTTTTCCTCCACCCCCCTGTTTTCTGAACCAGTTTTTCTGGTTTTTAGGACTCTGGTCACTTTATCACTGCTAATCAGTGCTAAAGTGCTTGTGCTCTCACCCTTAAACACGGGAATATTGCCTTACACCCAGTTGGCATATTTAATTTACATATAAGTCCCTAGTAAAGTGGTTCTACATGTACCCATGGCCTGTCAATTAAATTCTACTATGACTAGAGGTCCTGAAGCACCAATTGAGTTACCCATTTAAGTAGCCTTTGAAACATGCCTCAGGCCTGCCATTGCAGCCTGTGTGTGCAATTGAAACTGCCACTTCAACCTGGCAAAATAAACCTTTTGCAAGGCCTAAACCTTTCCTTTTAATGCATATAAGTCACCCCTATGGTAGGCTCTAAAGAGCCCACAGGGCAGGGTGCAGTGTATTTAAAAGGTTGGAAATGTAGTTTTATGTTTTACATGTACTGGTAGTGGAAAAGCTATTACATTTGTTTTTCAATACTGCAAGGTCTACCTTCCCCCGGGATAACATTGGGTTACCTTATTTAGTTTATTAAGTGATAACTTTTGATTGGGAGCAGGGAGGAAAGTAATGTTTGGTGTTTAGGAATTGTAATTTAAACCCCACTTTAATGAGAAAGTCAGATTTTAAGTCACAATTCTGAATATGCCATTTTTAGAAAGTTGGCATTTTGTTGTCCCTAATCATTTGATACCTTCACCCTATTCCTAGGTCCCATGACTAAGGGGTCCATTATGATGTCGGGCGGATTGCCACCGCTCAACCGGCAGCGGTGATCCGCCCAACATCATTCCCTGACCACCCTCCATTTATCCCCGCCATATAACAATGGCGGGGTTACAGCGGCAGACAGAAAGACCGTCTGCCGCATTTCCGCTGGCAGGCAATCGTTCCTATTGCCTGCTGGGCAGAACTCGGGCTTTATATGGTGACACCGCCATCCATATCAGGATGCCTGATGGAGAAGGCCTTTCCATGGCGGCGATGCCACCATGGAAAGGTGTGCAGGAATTTCTTTGGAGACCCATTGCGGGCCCCCAGGGGTGGTGGTGGGTGGGGGCTGCACTTGGGGGTTCCTATGGTACTCCCCTACATTCTCATGCACAAGGTGGCAGGCACCGCATGCCAATGCACAACATTCACATTTAATCTTGTGGTAGGTGCTGCTTAAAGCACTGCCCGCCACAATGTTAAATGTGCGGGCTGCGACCACCAGGGTGGCGGCCACATCCTAATGTGCACAGCATGACCACCGCACCTCTGGCGGACCTGCCAACTTAAGGCGAACAAAGCGATACCAAAGGGGATGATGGACGGAGCGTTTGAGCAAATCAAAGACTCACCCCCAGTCAACTGATCTGGGTTTAATCCATCATCATTCTTTAGCTCACTCCACCACCCCAGTTCACACATGGCTCCGTCCATCATCCCCTTTGGTATCTCTTTGCTCGCCCTAAGTTGGCAGGGTATGCCCAGACGTGGGTCCCTTGCTCACTTTGCCACTGGATTCGAGATAGCCTGGCTGATGAGGGTTATGAGCCCGAAACCGGTCCCAGGATGCTTGTTTGCGGTCCAGGGAAGACATGGCTTGGCAGTTCGGGCTGGACTGTTCCCATGAGGCACAGGGTCAGACTGATTTGCACATGGACATGTCTGAACTGGGGTGGTGGAGTGAGCTAAAGAATGATGATGGACTAAAACCAAGATCAGTTGACTGGGGGCGAGTGTTTGATTTGCTCAAACGCTCCGTCAATCATTCCCTTTGGTATCGCTTTGTTCGCCCTAAGTTGGCAGGGTATGCCCAGACGTGGGTCCCTTGTTCACTTTGCCACTGGATTCAAGATAGCTTGGCTGATGAGGGTTATGAACCCGAAACAAATCCCAGGATGCTTGTTTCCGGTCCAGGGAAGACATGGCTTGGCAGTTTGGGCTGGACTGGTCCCATGAGGCACAGGGTCAGACTGATTTGCATATGGCCATGTCTGAACTAGGGTGGTGGAGTGAGCTAAAGAATGATGCTGGATTAAACCCAGATCAGTTGACTGGGGGCGAGTGTTTGATTTGCTCAAATGCTCCGTCCATCATCCCCTTTGGTATTGCTGTGTTTGAGAGATGGCCAAGGGTCCCACTGCCAATCAAATCATGTTTCAAAATGAGGAAACAGCCAATCAAGATGCTACTGGCTTTTTCACAGTTTGGGGATTCAGAAGTATATTCCAGTCTGAAGGAGAACACATTTTTGCTGAGCAGGGCAGGCTGGCATTGCTCCTACTATGATTTTGTAGTTACAGTAAGGTGCGTCTTCCACTTCACTTGATATGAAGGATAACATGATTCAGTTTCTTTCAGAGTTACGTTTTGTGACTACTGCAAGAGCCTTCTGGGGTCCTCAGCTTTATTATAGAAATGTCCTTGCTTCCAGTGACCTCAAACCAGCAATTGCAGCATCTACATGTTATCCAGAAAATCTCATCAATAACTGCAATCATTGTTTCTGACAGAGAAAGCTTTGTTGTATGGCATTTGCTTAGGGCACTGCTGCCACTTGTACAACCTCCTAGCGCTCAATGCATATTGTTGGGTCTAAATAAAATACATTCAAACACTTGCTTCCAATAAAGAGCTTGATTGCCTTCCATCAGAGCACCAGTTTCTCTTCCAATATTATAGTCCTTATTTAAAATGGAGAGAGGGCATTTCCAGCAGGTGTTTCCCAAGCTTTGGCAATGACAACACCAACACATCCCAATTTTAGGGAGCAAATATACTGACTTATAATTGCAGCTTGTTATGGGGCATGGTCAGTGCTTAATTTGAGCTGATGGTTTCCGGTGTGCAGCACCAGCACTCAATTGTCAACACTATACTTACTACAGTCTGCCACATGGTGGAGCTGCTTATCTAATTTAGAGATGAGCAGAACAAAGGTTGTTTATGAATAAAATATGCATCAACAATTACTAATACCTGCCTCCCCAGCCATTCCTTTAGCTTTGGGTACCTAGAATAATCTGAACTGTCGCAATTGCAAATGAGAGAGATGGTTAGTAATTGTTTTGGCAGCAATGGCAGGGTCAATAGGTGCTGCAAGCTGCACTGGCCTCCTAGTCATGGTATTTTACAAATTAAACACTGGCATGGTGGTGTACATATGTGCTATAAATCTCTTGGGGTAGCTAATCCATGCAGGGTGTCTTTCCAGTCGTAATATCTGAAAAGTAGTACTCATGGAAGGTCTTATTAATTTCCTCCTGAGAATGCCACATATTAACTTGCTCTTCTCTTATTGCTGTTAGTGTGGTGCCTCTATTCTCTGATTTATTCAGTGATGCTTGCAACCTACTGACCCCATTTCCCTCAGTATAGTCCTTGCCATGTATGATTTATAACCAAAACAGCAATGTCCTTCTATTAAGGTATTATTCGCTAGCAAGCCCGAGAATCTAATAACCTTTTTTGTGCTAGCTCCCACATCTCATCCATCAGCCCTATTGCTCATTCCTAGTTCATATTTATCATTTTGCATCCATTAATCATCATCCTTACTTCTCATGTTTCATCCATCATCCTTATTTCTCATACATCAAACTCTACTTCTCATCCTTACTTTCCGTCTATCAGCTGTCATTACTCCTTCGCATCTGTGATCCCTACTTCACATAATTATTTCTGCTCATCGAACACCCATCATTTTCATCTCTACTTCTCATCCATTGTTCAACATCCCTGCTCTTCCAGCACCCATATTTCTTATCATCTTCCATCATTCCTAGTTCTCACCCCTACTTCACATCATGCATCTCTACTTCTCATTCCTCGCCTCTACTTTTCATCCATCATCTAAACTTCTTGTCAATACTTCAAAATCTTCATATATTATGCCTTTTCTCATTTCTACTTCTCATTCCTCATCATGATTCCTACTTCTCATCCATCATCTCTCTATTTCATCACCACTTCTCATCCCTCATCTCTCAGTTATCATTCTCTTTCCTCATCCAAATACACTTTCAGTGTTCTATAATACCACCTCAACACTTATTGGTTGGCAACAACCAATCAAAGTAACAAGTGTGGGCAACATTCTATTTACCTATCCATTAAAAGACAGCTTTCTCACCTGCACATGCTGGTTGAGGGCAGGGAGTGTAATTGCCACTTTGTGCATGTGTGTAGGAAATTCATTTTTACATATGGATCCGTTGAAAAATCCAATAGGTTGCAGAGAACAAGTGGCTTATTGGGCTTGGATCGTAAATTAATACTTGGATGAAGGGCTATATGAGTTCATCCTAAACCTTATCTTTTTTCTGTTTTATACCTAACATAGAAAAGTGTTTTATCTGATGCTGGATTTAGCTGTGAGAAATGAATTCATGGTTTCCTTGCAGGATGCAGATTTCAGACCTGGCTGGGCTTCATATCCTGGTCATAATTACAGCTCTCCAAAGGACCTCAAGAGCCTTTCAAACAGAAAGTGCAAGATTTGGACAGAGCATAAATGTAAGATAAATGAAGTTTAAAAAAAATTTAATGCTAGCTTGCCTTTTACACTTAAAATGTCCGGTTTGTCATTATCATGCTTCACATGAAAACTCTCAATGTCAGCAGCATCCATTATAGAGGGTTACTTTTATTAATTGCTCTTAGATTACGTGTGTTTAATTATTTTATGATATAGTTGAAATAAACATTGGCATCAGAGAGAGAGTTAGCCGATTAAGGATACTCTCCCACCTTTCTGTTATCTTTTTTCATGTTACCATGCTGCATTTGAACAATGGGCCTGATTAGGATGTTGGGTGGACTGCCTCCAACAGGTGTCATTTGAGATGTCATCAGTGATGTCATCAGTGATGTCACTGACCATGTCATGAATGATGTAATATGTGACATGATCAGCAGTGGATTGCGGGTGCGCGATATATAGTTAGTGCAACTAACTATATATGCGAATTTCAATGGTTTTGTATGAGTAAAATAAGGTTTTGTAAATGCTAATTCCTAACTATATATGGTCTATAACCTATGGTTTTTTCAGTGAATTTTCAAGGTTTTGTAAATGCTAATTCCTAACTATATATGGTCTATAACCTATGGTTTTTTCAGTGAATATATATATATATATATATATATATATATATGAAAGGAATCCCGACCGCTTCTCGCTGCGGTTCTGAACGGGAGCAGACCTCCTCTCCACAAACAATTCAATGGTGAATCATTGACGCCATAACACCATTGGAAGTGTCAGCAGTGCAAAATTTATTAAAAGTGTCAGAGCAAGTGCCCTCCCTGACGCGTTTCGCTCCGCGGACGGAGCTTGGTCACATGACGCGTCAGGAGTAGGCAGAGCATTTTATGGACAATAAAAGCCCATGCGCCTAAAGAAACAGAACGCATGGGTGGAAAGTGATATAAATCAAGCACAGAATCAAAAAATTGTTTGTAAACAGATCCAAATGGCAAGATACAACCAAAAAGGCAATTAAAGCATATTGCTTATGAATGAAGGGGTGAAACAAACATGTGTAAAATAAATAATATAGTTAAATCTATTCACATTGAAAAACTGTTTGTTAAGGCATTGAAACAAAATTAACTAATAAGTGTTGAAATACTCAATCTCTGCCTCATTTGCTATTACACATATTGATGATGTGAATAAATCAATTGCAAGTGCAAGATACGACTATAATTCAATGCAACACTCCCCTTCAAGTTCAGCCTTATTGGACCATCTCTGACATATCTATCACTCAATGCTTGATTCTGTAAAGTGCAAGTGCCAAAAAACGTGAAAAGCAAGATCATATTTACAATAAATGATATGTTAAAATTCAGACGGTAGAAACCCTTCTAGAACCTGTAGCATAGCTTTCACTGTATGATATAAAAAATCAACATGATTGTACATTTACTCTATATTTCATTTTCAAACAGACAATGATAACCCTCATAAGACAAATGATTTAAAAAATCAACACATTTATAAAAAATGATGTAATTCATCAAACGCGTTCAAACCATTAGGAGATCTTGTATCGAGCAACAGTATAAAATATGCTTCCCTTTGTCTCAAAAGTTTTTCGCGATCACCACCCCGGCCGGGGTTGGCAACTGAGCATAATAAGGTGTATTTTAGATCTTTAAGTTTTTTTATCATGCACCGCCTTGAAGTGGCGAGCCACTGGATAATTCATGTCAGAATTTACTATTGCTCGTATGTGCTGCAAAATGCGTTGGTTTGCTTGCAGCTTTGTGCTTCCAGTATACAAAAGTGAGCATGTGCAGGTAAGTTGGTACACCACAAAATCACTGCGACAAGTGAGATGTTCTTTTATCTGTATTGGTTTCTCACTAAAAGCTGAGGTATATTGAGTACCATTAACAGCAAAAGTGCAAGCCCGGCACGAAGTGCACCTGAAAAAGACTGGTTTAGTGAGCCAGGAAGTTTTAGGTGGAAGCTCAGGTTGTGTTTTATCCAAAAGATCTTTCATGGAAGGAGCCCTCCTGAAAGTAATAGCCGGTAACTTGGGTAAAATCGGGCCTAGGATAACATCCGTTAACACAATCGGCCACTCTGACTTGATGATCTTTCTTAATTTGCGCACTTGGGAACAGTAAGTGGTGATGAAACGAACAGACCCATCAGTAACTGAGTTTAAGGTGATATTAGCTCTCAAAGTCAAAAGTTCCTCCCTCGGGCGTGCTAAGGCTTTAGAGAGGGCGCGGTCTAAAGTATCTTGTTTATAGCCGCGCCTCAAGAATCTTTCCATAGAGTCAGCCAAACACTGATTAGTTGTATCAGAACTGCTGCATATTCTTTTGATGCGAATAAATTCGCCTAACGGTATGCTGTTGATTGTATGTGGGGGGTGGGCACTGCGGGCATGAAGGATGGAATTACCCGCAGTGCTTTTCCTGTGTAGTTTAGTGTGAATCTCACCCTGGTCAATATATACTTGGACATCTAAAAACTCTGCAGAATTTGATGTAATGTTTGCAGTGAATTTAAGGTTCCTGTTGTTAATGTTAATATCTTTGACAAAGAGTTCTGCCTGCTCATGTGTTCCATTCCAGATGATAAAAATATCATCTATAAACCTCCAATAATAGGCAAGATGTGGAAGCCAATGCCCATGGGTGCCACGGAGAACATGCTCTTCCCACCAGCCAACATGGAGACATGAATACCTGGGGGAGAAGCACGAACCCATGGCCACACCACGCTCTTGGTGATAGATATCTCTATCAAATTGGAAGTAATTGTTGTGTAGACAGGTGCTTATCATATCCAACAACATGGAGTTATGTTCCCTCAGGGTTACTTCTCGTGTGTCAAGAAAGTATTGAGCAGCTTCCAAACCTTGCAGATGATTAATGCTGGTGTAAAGTGCCTCAATATCCATAACCAGGAAACAGAAATCAGAACACCAAGTGACTTGACCAATTTTAACTAAAAAATCAGTGGTGTCTTTGAGGTAAGAGGGAAGTGAAGTCATATGAGGTTGTAAGAAAAAATCCACGTATTTAGAAATATTTTTATTCATGCTACCTTGTGCAGAAATGATAGGACGACCTGGGACTGGGAAGGTGCACTTGTGAATTTTGGGTAAAAGATAGAAAAGAGGGGTGATGGGATGCGCTACACTTAAGAACTTGGTTTCTTCTTTAGAAAGAAGACCCTGTCTATACCACTGGCTGATGTTTTTTCTAGTGTTATCATAAGTTCTTAACATGATAAACTTAGTAGTTTTGGTGTAGCAAAGGGGATCTCCTAACTGGCGAGATGCCTCTTGCAGGTAATCAGTTTTAGCCCACAACACCGTATTGCCCCCCTTATCCGCATTCTTAACTATCACATTAGTGTTATTTTGAATTTTCTTGATAAGCATTGAATATTGTACATTATTGAAGTCCATTTGTTTCTTCCTTCCTAAAACAGTTCTATTCAAAGTCTTAAATTCAGTGATGACTCTGTCACTGAATACATCCAGGGCGTCTTTGGGCATTAGAGGTAGGAACGTGGATTTCCCCCGAAAAGGAGTAGATGGTGATTTGTTCACTGCAATGACCTGACTGACCGTGGGAGGTTGTTGAGAACTGTCTTCATAAGCTAATGAAATCAAAGTCTGAAGCCCTTTTAGATTTTTGACCTGTAATGGCTGTTGATCCGATGTTTCTGCGGGCATTTCAGTGTCTTTGACCGATGTTTCAGGGTGGATCAAGAAGTATTTCATCAGTTTAATTTTCCTAATGAATTTAAAAACATCGATACGTGATTGAACATATGAGAAATCATTAGGAGGACAGTAAGAAAGGCCTATAGAAAGAAGTTGCTCCTCTGCCTTTGAAAGTACCAAGTCAGTCAGGTTAATTATTGTGTTATCTTGAGTGGTGGTTACTTGTTCCAATTCCTGCGAGTGTTGCCTCGCCCTCCACCTCGTTTTGGTAGTGCGCCTCCTGCAGCGGCGTTTTTGACTGCCGCTTTGCCTGCTGGTTGAGGATTGTTCCGTGAGCGCAGAGAGTACCTCCGGTCCTCGCTGACAAAATTTAATTCGTCCACCACTGTAAAGTTGGTTAGATCAATGGGACCTGCAGCCGTGGTTGTTAAGCTCTCTTCAGACCCACTGAAAGATGCTACTGATAGATTGTCATCGCTAGTGAGGGCCGAACTTGTGTGTGCCGTTTGATCAACTGTTGCACCCGGTTTTTGTTGAACCGACATAGCTTTGCGTTTGTATGAATCGTATTTGCGCGCAAAGGTGAAAATGCGGCCAGTCGCATAGTCTTGCTTATCCCGTGCAAATTTATGGATTTTTCGCTCTTGGATAGTTTGTTCCAACTTAGTCAGTCTCTGATCTATTTCTTTACGAGTGTTGTTGATCAATTCGGTTTCACCTGTGGCTTCCAATAATCCATTCACCCGATCTATTTCAGTTAGTAAAGCTTCTCTATCTGAATGGGCGTATTTGATAAGAATCAGTAACATATTTTTGGAAGATTGTAAGTTGTTTTCCGCCCACTCTTGTACCATCCTTGGGTCAGGGTTTTCGTAGGTCAGAACAATTAAAACTCTTAAGCCCCTTGGAACGCGATTGGCTTCAAGATATTTTTCAAGGGACTTCTTCTCCCACCACTTGGATAACTCACTTCGGAGTAATTTCTCTAGCGTTTTTAACAAATCCCTCACATTGCTGTTAGTCGGAGTAGTACGACTTTCATGTGAGGTTGTCGTTGTGTTAGCTGGTAGGTTCTCGTAAAGGGCTTCAGCCGCTGTTTCCCTACTCCTGAGCGCGTCGCTGGAGATCATATTGCAACACAAATAAACGGCTTTGATTTCGCCGATAGACTGCTGTATGGCTTAGTTGAATGAAATAAATGTCTTTTTGGAGATTTCCCAAACCCGCTTAGTATTCCGTACTTGAAAGTCAAATTGCACACCAGGTGCCTTACCGGATTCCGCCTCAAGGATCCAAGAAGGTCAGCCGACCTCTCTGGTTCCGAAGCTCCTCACCGGGTCAGGACACCGAAGGCAAAATGAGTTGAACAAGTTCTAGGATGGAGGGGGGCACAACAAACGAAACTCCAACGAGTAGAAGTTGAAAACGGCGGAGCATTGCTGGTTGCAGAGAACGCTGTGCCTCAAAGATGGGAGGGTCCACGAAGGCGGAAGCAACCAAATCCCGGCAATGGAAATGAAAGGAATCCTGACCGCTTCTCGCTGCGGTCCTGAACGGGCGCAGACCTCCTCTCCAGAAACAATTCAATGGTGAATCATTGACGCCATAACACCATTGGAAGTGTCAGCAGTGCAAAATTTATTAAAAGGGTCAGAGCAAGTGCCCTCCCTGACGCGTTTCGCTCCGCGGACGGAGCTTGGCCACATGACGCATCAGGAGTAGGCAGAGCATTTTATGGACAATAAAAGCCCATGCGCCTAAAGAAACAGAACGCATGGGTGGAAAGTGATATAAATCAAGCACAGAATCAAAAAATTGTTTGTAAACAGATCCAAATGGCAAGATACAATCAAAAAGACAATTAAAGCATAGTGCTTATGAATGAAGGGGTGAAACAAACATGTGTAAAATAAATAATATAGTTAAATCTATTCACATTGAAAAACTGTTTGTTAAGGCATTGAAACAAAATTAACTAATAAGTGTTGAAATACTCAATCTCTGCCTCATTTCCTATTACACATATTGATGATGTGAATAAATATATATATATATATATATATATATATATATATATATATATATATATATATATATATATATATATATATATATATATATATATATATATATATATATATATATATATATATAGGAAGAAGAGATCGAAATACAGTAATGCAGTTCAGATGCAGCACAGTTCCATGAAAAAGACAACATGAATTTGGTGAGTTTCCCTAATTGGTTAAAATTTTCCTTAATGCAAATGTTTACTTTAAATAAACGTTAAAATAATTGAATGCATGTACTCCATGCATTAAGGCTAACATCACAAACCATGCTGCTGACATTAAGGATTTTCAAATGATGCACTGTAAAAAAAAAGATAATCATGCAACTGAACTAACTTTAAATTGAAAAGGCATCCTAGAATTTATTTTAATTGAATCTGCATTTACCTTGAACTTTCCGTCTGTCCACGCATTGCTTTTCCTGGTTTCCAATACAATTGAAGTCATTTAGAGAGCTGTAATTATGATCAGGATAGGAAGTGCAGCCAGGCCTAACATCTGTAAATGGGAAGGAAATAATTAAAAAAAACACCTCTTACAGCCAAAGGCAACATGCGACATTTTCTTTGCTATGTATGAGACTGAAAAAGGTAAGGTTTAGAATGAACTCATATACCTCTTTCTCCAAGTGTTGATTTACTATGGCCAGGATGCCCCTACTTAATCCAGACCATTTTAGCTTTCACCAGAGGATTGTGTAAACTAAAAATCGCTTACTTAAAAAATGTAAATGTGGCACAGCTTTGCTCTCCCTGGATGTACACCCTAGTTGTAATTCCGCTCTGTCCTCAAACAGAAAATGCAAATAAGAAGGCTGTCCTTCAGTGGCTAGACCAATAGAATTCAGACCACTGTTTTAACTCAATTGCCTGTTACCAACAATTTAGCGTGAAAGGCTGTCTCAGCTGTTTGAAAATGTGCTGGTAATAGTGAGATGAAGAACGAGAAGGATAGGTGAGGGATGATTGATGAAAGATGAGGTATGCGTAACAGGTATGAGGGATGATGGATAAAAAGTAGGGCTAATACCTGATGGATGAAAAGCAGGGTTGATAGGCAGGATGAGTGATGAGAAGCTGGGATGAAAGATGATAAAAAGGAAGGCAAAGTAGTGATGCAAGGTGAAAAGTAGCAAATAGAAGTAGGTATGTTGAAGGAGAAGTATGAGGGAGGGTTGAGAAGTAGGAGTGAGGGTTGAGAAGTAGGGGTGAGGGATGAGAAGAAAGGGTGAGGGATGTGAAGTAGGGAAAATACTGAGGTATGATGGAAGAGAAGCATGTGTTTTGCGGAGGGATGATGAATGAAGAGTGGGTATGAAGATTAAGAAGTATGAAAAGTGGGGATAATAGATGAAACCTGAACCTCAGGTCCAAAGAACATATGTTGTCTCCTCCTTTGATGTCATTAAATAATGAATGTGTGATATCACTTCAGCGAACTCAGGCATTTTGGGGAATAGACGTCCATGATAAAATGTGTCCACAGTCGTCACTTCTTTGAACACCATTCCTCCAAAAGCCCCATGAAAGAGTCACTGGAACTTTAACTCTGGGCCCAGGTTCCTTTTAAAACCTAGGGGGCTGATTAGGATGGCGGGCAGACTTCTGTCCGCCTGCCACCCTATGGGAAATTGGGACCGTCCGACAGGCTGTCAGCAGTCCCGACATAGGCATTACAATGCGACTGCCACCACAGCGATCGCAATGCCTATATTTTGTATTGTGGCAGGTGCTGCTGGCTGCAGCACTTGCCCCAATGCAAAATAGGGATACTGCACATATCCCTGCACTACGTGGCAGGCATCATGCGGTGCCTGCCACATAGTGCAGGGACATGTAGGGGGCACCAAAAGTGCCCCCCATTGTCCACATCAGCGAGCCCGGGGGAAGGGGGGTCCGCTATGGGCCCCCAAAGCACCTTTCCATCAGCTTTTTTATGGCAGGTTAACAACCATGAAAAGGTGGGCAGAAAGGGACATTGTAATCCCTCCGGCCATGGTAGGGACTATGACCCCCTCTGCCGCACAGGCATGCTTAATTAAGGAGCCCATCGGATACATGGCCATCAGTCTTTCCGATTGCCAACACACCGACCACCATTGTAATGTGGTGGGTAGTGATACAGTCACCGATGGCACCACCACTGATGGGCTGTCAGTGGCGGTCTCACCCACCATCGTAATCGGGTCCTAGGTTCTTCCATTTCCAGTAGGCTTGGAATTTCAGCTCAGTTATAAGTGGTGGGTTTTAGTGACCTTAAAAGGTTCTTTGCTTTGGAGACTTTTTGCAAATTCTCAGGAACTTGGGAGCTGATTTAGAGTTCGGTGGAGAGGGTGCTCTGTTGTGATGGTGCACCCTCTATTCCAAACTGAAGGTACGCCCACCTGATTTAAAGGCAGACGGACCGTATGTATGTGAGCAACGGAGGCTACTCAGTCTCGGTCTCTGACATACTCCTCCAACTGCCCGACAGCACAATTACTGCCTGAGATTTGGTGATAAGACCACCTGCTCAATTTTGGATATTTGGACAAATATTGAGCTGTAAATATAGTGAGACAGAAATATCAGAAAAAAGTATTGCAATCAAAAAAATTGAGATGCAGAAATATTGTTGTCAATAAAATCGATTTCTTTCATGTAAGTGATGTTGTTAAAAATGTTGTTTCTAATATAGTTTTCAAAAATATATTGGTAAAAAATGTCGTATTTTAATTAGATTTGTGTTTTAGTTAATATGTTCATTTTATGTGTTATTATTGTTTGTATAATTTTTTTATAATACTTAACAACATATAGTTTGTAATTTAAAGTGAATTATAATTTTTAATGTAGTTGCTAATAGTAATTTATAGTTTCATAGTGGGTTGCTAGGTTTGTAGGGGTATAGGGTGGGAAGTTCATTAAGTATTAGCCCCTTCGATGCTGGTGACAAAGCCAGCTCGTCATGGGCGTTACCTGTGCTGCGCGCATGACGAGCTGGCTTTGTCACGTAATGCGTGTTTTTTAAATTTTCAGCGCACAGCGGGAAAACCCGCTAGCGCGAATGCGGTTAAGTAATTAACAGTTAATAATTTATTTAATTTATTATACATCATGAAAATTGTGTAATAATTCTATTTTTTTTCTATTTCAGGTGCAGGCTGCTGGGTTTGTAGAGCCATAGGGTGAGGAATTAATTAAGTAATAATTAAGAATTAATGATTACTTTATTATTAATTATCCAATATTTTAATAATTATGTAAATTGTGGAATACCTTTATATATTAGCTATAGCTTAGGACTGGAATGTGGGTTTGTAGGGATGTTGGGCGTGAGGAAGGTTCATTAACTATCAATTATTTAAGAATTAAATATTTAATTGATAATTCATTATGTACATTATGTAATATGGATTTATTTTAGTTATATTTTAGTTGTGGGTCGCTAGGTTTTTAGGGGTATAGGGTGGGATGCTTAGTAATAATTAACAAGCCAATATTAATAAATTAGTTATTTATCAAATAAGTAAATTGTGTTATACTTCTTTATTTTAGTTATATATTTACATGTGGGCTGCTAGTTTTGAGTTGGTATAGAGTAGGAAGTTAATTGAGTAATAATTAAATAGCAATATTTCAATCGATAGTCTATGACAGTCTAAGACACCCTACTCCACTATTCAACATGCTATTCCACTGTACAACTCACTGCTCCAGTCTACGGTACTTGACGCCACTATATGAGACATTATGCCACTACACTATATAACACTTTACTACACTGTATGATACTCTACTACACTCTACTCTTCTCCACTCATTTCCAAACTACAATACAATACTCCACTCCATGACAATAGACTTTACAAAACTCCCCACCATTGTACTGTAGGACACTCATAACAGCTCTTCACTTGTGATACTGGATTCTACGATTTGAAACACACTTTAAGTAGAAATTAATAAAAAAACATTGAAATTCGATTACAAAAATCAATGGTTAAAACTTAGTTATAATTAAGGCTCCCTGTTTTCCGTTTTTACTGATTTTTACAGATAAGTACATACAGAAAACCCTTCATTTTCTTGCCTGTATTTATTTTTAAATGTGGATAAAAACAGAACACGGGTGCTTTTAGAGTGATTCTAAATACACTTTGCAATGTGCCAGGCCAATAACTGTGTGGATTGATAGGTAAGGGGGTTAAAAATGAAAGGAATTTTAGTAAAGAAGCTTAAACAGCAGTAGATATGCACAAGGCTGATACTGAAATGTGCATATTTTCATATAAGTGCATTGATTTATCTTCTGTGAGCGTTCATATCACTGAAACCTGACAGGCATTCAAACATTACTGTATATTTATCGGTTAAATAAATGTGGAAATATACCAGTATATGGATAAATACAGACGTAAATTACATAAATAAACACCATAAACTGGTAGCCCTAGGTAAAATTGGGAAAACATATTTTCCCTAATCAAACCAAGGAAAAAACTAAGCAAAACGTAAACATTCTAATGTTATAGTTATAACTTTCATCTACAATGTTTTCCCCACCTTTAAATTATTATAAGTGGTGGAACTCATTACACACTCAGTTCACTAACTCCCATGGTGTGGGGATCATTCGTTTTTGTATTTTCAAGAAAATTATGATATTCAGAGAGGTGTTCAGCGTGTGATTGTAATTACACTAATCATACTTAATAAATTGTACACTATAAATTGAATTGATTCTTGGCACTTGATATGACGTCTGTTATACATCCATAGTTTCAACTTGGGACCTGCTGGTTAGACAAGGGTTTCTGCGTCAAACACGTTAATCAATGCAGCTTTCTTACATGGAAGGCAAATCTGTGACCTATCAGTTGCATTAAATATTCAGAAGTAGAACGTTTAACCTGTGAGTTCAGGTATGATGATTAAAGGAGGGATCAAAGATTACACTCAACTCTTGCCAGCAAATACTCAAATCAGTCTCATAAATTGAGACTAGGTAAATACATATAGCACTCTGTTGCAGGTGTCTTGACCTGAAAACTATCTTAATGGCATACCGTATGATAACTTTGATTGACTCTGCTCCGATTCACAACATCACCCTTCATGACCCTGGAATGTTTTGGTCCCATCTCTTTAAGATTTTCCCAGGTTACCCTGGCTCCAACAATTTCTTTGTTACAGAAGCATATTTTTCTCTGATCAAGTGCTGTTTTTGTATAAACATAAATAGTGGTCCAAATATAAATAGTGGTCCATTTAAACACAACACGTGCCCGATGCTTGCTAAATATGCCACTGCAGAGGTCAAAACACCAAAGGTTCACATGAAAAAGGGGCAGGTAGATGACCAAAATGAATTTCCCTTGCCAGTGTTTCCTTATTATGACGGCTCACAAATATTTATGCTCCGTTCTCATGCTGACTCTTTTCTTCTTGCTATTGTCTCTAGGATTACTTGCTAAATTTCTTCAGCTTAAGTCTAAAAACACAGCTTTCTTTACTGCACGTCTCATGTCTATCGTCCTTACATTTTGCTTCCACCCATCTAACTTTTCATCGACTCACCAGTACTGGGCTTCATTCCTAAAGGTTTTATCAGCTATGCTGGACGTACCTCTGCTGTGACAAATTTGTGATGATTTCACCTCCATGGTATCTAAAAATCAAACATCTAAATGTCTTTCTAAATTCTGAAACTATCACTCCAAACTATGGTCCCCTCTCCGTCTTCTAAATGCTTTTCTCTTAATGTTGGTCTACCCAAATACCAAGTTTTCTTTCTTCAGTTTTGACATATGGGTATGATAAATAAAGGTGCCTATTGACCACTCTCTTTTCACTTCCTTAATCTCTGACCTGCATGTAGGCCTACTGAATGTACGTGTCAGTCTCAAAAAATTTGGAATAGGCATATCTTCTCTCCCTTCTGCGCTATTGATATGTTGTTGGAGTTCAGGAAGGGAATCCAGACCTGGCTATCCAACTGAAGCCTCCCAAAGCAGCAGGTTGTCAGTGCCCGGATGCTCTCACGGTTGATTAGCCTCGCTTTATAAGTTCTGTTTGATTAATTGATTCATTGTTGCACAGAAATACTCCTATGTGGTTAGAATGTTTGCTAAATCATTTGGGGGTGTACTGTATATCTGATCATCTTACTTTTAACTAACATACAAGTAAGACATTGAGGCATGGTAGAAGCAAAAGAAAGTTTAACTGGTATTATAAAGGTGATAACTTCAAAATTGAGACCATAATTACCTTAGTCTCATAATTGAAGACAGAATGAGTCACAGACTGCCGTCAACATCTTAAAAGGCTATGACAAAATCAAATATAGGGTGGCATGATGAAATTTAGTGATCAGATGTGATATGGATCTTTGCAACGGGTAACATCCTTTCCAACAAAGCCAGAATCATGCTGTGCCTTCACAACACTAGCAATAGAATGAACGCATTGTTAGCGCATTTTCATTTTAGGTTGCAAGTCGTTACACCGACTTGCTTTTGGGTGCACATAGGTGGAGTAGTGTTGTATTTTGAGTCCAACACCTTCCCTAATGTTGCGCAGACTGGAGTTGTAAATGATACCATTCCAGAGTCCAGCGCCCCGTAAGGAAAGTCATTGTAGCAACTTGCGGGCTAAAGGAACGCACTGTAGCGACAAGTTTGTTCTAATGCTGGTGTTGTAAACGCATGTGTACTAAACGCATGCGGTATAGCATCAGATAACCCTTTACAACTTCTACTAATGACAAATAAAGCAAAAGCCTTACCTCAGTGTAGTATGGGGAAAGCCACTTTGCTTACGAACAAGGCTCAGTGGTTGGACATAGTTAAAAGGTCACTCCTAGGGGAGGCAACTGGTCTGTACAGATCTGTAGTGATTCAAGTCTTAGACCTTGATCAAGCCCATTACTCTGCCAAAGATAGAACTCTTTAGTCATCTGTTTTCGAAGAGATACTAAAGGCTGATTGAAATTAATTTGCTTTTCGATTTTGGAACACATTTAGCACATATCGTGCAGCGAAAGGCACTGTTTAAATATACCAATACCTCCACATTGTTCTTACGGTTGGATAATTGCTTTGTCATACCTTTCCATCAAAAATGACTTAAAAAAATCTTCTAGATATCTATTCCATGTATTCTCTGCATTGTATTAGCTTTTATTCGTCTTTTGCTTTACCACAAATCCTAAAATACTCCACTCTTATTGTACTATATTTAAGGATCCTCAGTTACAGAGACTTTTGGTGATAACTGACCCAATACTGAAAGGAACAATAACGAGATACCTAAATATTGTGTCAAAAATAGTGATTACAAAACTATTGTTTTCCTATACTTCTAATCAAAAGTACAAAAATATTGGAAAGAAAATCGTTTAACACTAATATCATTAAAAGACATCTAAAAAAATATATATATATATATATATGTTATTAAATTGTTTCCTGTTAAAGACTTCTAGTAGCACAATGCAGTGCAAAATAAGGTACGCCTTGATTGGCAAACTGCGCAATAAAAAAGCATGTGGTATCGATCAACAGGAGATTTTCAGTGCTGTTCTGTGGAGCCCAGGAAGAAGAGGCACCATAGCTTCGAAACGCGTCAGCTTTTTCGAATGCAGGGGGAACAGTTCTTGCAAGCTTCACGAGGTGACAGCCCGGAGGGGAGGGGTGCAGTTGAGTGACTTTATCGAAGAGTGAAGGCGCATTTATGTAAATATATATATATATATATATATATATATATATATATATATATATATATATATATATATATATATATATATGACAGCTCCAATTTCCTTTGCAATACCCAGTCGGGTTTAAGGAAAAACAGCACTCTCGGGTTCAGCAGTAATTCAGCAAAAAGTTTTATTCAGAACAAATGCGTTTCAGGAGTAAAATCCCTTCGTCAGTGTTCACGTCAAAGAACGCTGTGCGGCACCATTATCTAAGTTTGTAAAAGTCATTAAAACAAACAAAGGACTTCGCCAGTCACGCATTTTTTGCGCGCCATCTTAGAGTGTGTTACACTTTAACATTTAGTCATAGCAGAGTGTCGTATTAGGAAAGTTAAACCATCAAAGACGCCGTGTATCGGCACAAATGCAATTTAAATAAACATTTGTCATAAAGAGGTTTTATTGTAGCTAAGTTAAACCTTCAATTCCGCCGTGTATCGGCACACATGCAGCCTTAAATTAAGAGATCATGCACTGTAACTTAATGGACAAAAAATCATCCAAACATCATAGTCCTGAGAATAAATAGCATTGTGAAACACAAGGCATCATCTTTGCGAAAATCGCATTGTTCAAGAGCTATTTTAAGCAAGATCTAGCCGTGTATCGGCAATTGCAGCCATGAACATGGCTGCTAAGCTCTCAGGTCATTTCTATGGATTAAACAAACCTACGACATTTCCAATATGCTATTAAAATTTACATCTAGGCGCATCTTCAGTCTCAAACCCTTCTTCATCACAATTTTATGTGTTAACATGTAAGTCAAAATCTCATGATACACAAATTCACATTCATAATACTGACATCCTCTCTTCAACCCAAATGGGATGCCAGTTCTTCCCCCATATTCAGACCCTTTGGTGCCCCTGACTCTAAATCTATAATGTATCTGGATTCTAATCTCCTGAGTGTCTGCAATATATTGCCTCCTCTTGGATTTTCAACAACATGGTCTAAGCAGAAGTATCTCAGGAGATTCCTGTCAGTATTATGTTTGATTGCAAAATGACGGGCCACCGGATATGAGAAGTCTTTATTCACGATGGCCTGCATATGCTCCAACACCCTTAGTTTGACAGGATTGATGGTACTTCCAACGTACCTTAATAGGCAAGGGCATACTAAGGTACGTTGGAAGTACCATCAATCCTGTCAAACTAAGGGTGTTGGAGCATATGCTGAATACTGAATTGGTTGTTGTAACTGGTATAGGTATCTCCATTTTTTTGAAAATGTTAGTTTCTATTTTTGAATATGTGTTTCAAGGGTTACATTACACTGAAAGGAGGTCTGTCACTCTGTCACAAGGATGGTGTCATCAGTGATGTCATGAGTGATGTCACTGACCATGTCATGAGTGATGTAATATGTGACGTCATCAGCAGTGCATTGCAGGCGCGCTTGTTATAGTGAGTCCAACTAACTATAACGTTGGAATTTGAATGGTTTTATGTTAGTAAAATTTCCAGCTAACTATAACTGGTGTGAAACCTATATGGTTTTTTCAGTGAATATATATATATATATATATATATATATATATATATATATATATATATATATATATATATATATTGAAACCAAAGTGCCTGCACATTAGGAAGTCACTCGACATTGCCCACAATCAGTAGCAGCCTGTTTCCTTAGTTCGTTATCAATTTTATGGTGCCGACACGTTTCAGGATACCAATCCCTTCTTCTTGGGCCAGCAGGCAGGTAAATGAAAAGCGCACCACCTTTGCTTTTCTCGCTTTTATTATACATTGCTCTGTACCCTCCCAGTGGGCGTGTTCAATTGCCTTCTGGGACATAGAGTTTTTGTGGTGCGATGTAGTCTTGACTTTAGTAAGCACATTAACCTGCGTGCATTTTAATTAAACATTGTTCACCTTAGTAGGTAGTGAGCCTTGGACAGCAGGCTCAAATTAGCATGGCGATGTTCTGTTCCAGTCGGAAAAGTTTCTAACTGCAGACTCGCAGACTGGTTTACTTTCTCCTCAGTCCGCGATGGTGCTCCTCCCCACGGCTGGCTGCCGTGAAAAAACTATTGAAACCAAAGTGCCTGCGCATTAGGAAGTCACTCGACATTGCCCACAATCAGTTGCAGTTTGCTTCCTTAGTTCGTTATCAATTTTATGGTGCCAACACGTTTCAGGATACCAATCCTTCTTCTTGGGCCATCAGGCAGGTAAATGAAAAGCGCACCACCTTTGCTTCAGCTAACTAAAACTCGTGCGCCTGCAATCCTCTGCTGATGACGTCACACATTACATCACTCATGACATGGTCAGTGACATCACTCATGACATCACTCATGACATCTCAAATGACATCAGCAGTGGATTGCGGGCGGGCAAGTTATAGTTAGCTGAACTAACTATAACGGGAGAATTTCAATGGTTTTGTATGAGTGAAATGTCCAGCTAACTATAACATGTGTGAAACCTATGTTTTTTTCAGTGAATATATATATATATATATATATATATATATATATATATATATATATATATATATATATATTAATCACACCACAGGAAATCCCAAATTTGAATGAAGCCACTACGGGAGTTTGGTTCAATGCACTCGTTTCTTAATTTCATCTTGCTGAAAGGCTCACAGTCCAGGGGTAACATCAGAGTTCAAAACGCCAGGACGTGTTTCAGGAAATGAATCCCTTCATCAGCGGCGGATGTCTTTCAGAGGAAACTGCAAGCGCCAGCAGAAATGCACACCTTTATGTCGAACGCATCCGCCCCAGTGGGCGTGGCCATACCTGTTGGCTTCTGGGATGCGTAGTGTATGTTCCTTACCCTCGTGGGTGCACTGCAGTATCCTCGGCAAATAAAGATTCCATAGAATCCCAAGTGGGTTGATGTGTGCTACAGGTAGGTAGCCCCTCCTGCTTTGTAGATGAAATTCGAGCGTCAGGCTGACACCCCCTGCAAGGCATCGGCTTGTCTCCCGTCCCTTATGCAAACACTGGGTGGTGCCAGCACGGATCCGCAACAGCAGCAGGCTTCATTCCCGACCCGGGCAGGCCGTTCTTTAATTAATCACACCACAGGAAATCCCAAATTTGAATGAAGCCACTACGGGAGTTTGGTTCAATGCACTTGTTTCTTTATTTCATCTTGCTGAAAGGCTCACAGTCCAGGGGTAACATCAGAGTTCAAAACGCCAGGACGCGTTTCGGGAAATGAATCCCTTCATCAGCGGCGGATGTCTTTCAGAGGAAACTGCAAGCGCCAGCAGAAATGCACACCTTTATGTCGAACGCATCCGCCCCAGTGGGCGTGGCCATACCTGTTGGCTTCTGGGATGCGTAGTGTATGTTCCTTACCCTCGTGGGTGCACTGCAGTATCCTCGGCAAATAAAGATTCCATATATATGTTATTCACTCCAACAGTTCCAAAGATACTGGACACCAAAAACAGACAAGGACCCGAGATAAGTGAAATAAAGATTTTTACTCCATAGTCGTCAAAACTTGACATGGTGGTACATTTTCTGTGCCTTTTTAAAGTGAACGTGCAAATAGTAATAGCAACACGTGACCAGCAATACAATGGACATAGAAGAAATCCATGTATATCGTAGCTATCTATTGTAGTACAGTACGTTATGACGGTAAAATCAAAGAAATAATTATATAATTAGAATTCATATGAGGACATCTAGACTGGATTGTAAACATTCACAATTTAAAATGATAGTCGTAAATTACATTGTTTAGAATACCCATGCGTAATGTGTACCAGCAAAGGAATTAATTGCTTTTTGAGCTGCTTCTAATCTATCAAAAAATCCATGATAGGGCACCACAATTAAACTCAATACTATGACAGCATTAAATCCTAAATTATACGATGTACCTGTAGGTCCAAAGTTCACTGGTAAAAGTGATTGAGCGCATAGTATGTGCTGAACAAAGTGCCAATGTGCAGATTAATAATTGTTCCTGTTAGTGATTTCTATAGCAAGTGATCATGTTTTTTCAAAAATTGTCTCATATAAGTACAAAATGTCAAGTATGTTCCGTACTCTGTAAACCTAGAATTTTAATCATGTTTAAAACTCAATTGTTTATGAAAATTATCGCCGAAATAGTAAGAGGCATGGACCATTAAAGTATTGGATTGTTGTATCAAAATAGGTCTCGAGATATCATAGGGGGGAAATTAGATCCCCCTAATCTGTGAGTATGTTGTGGTATCTATTGTAGAACTCCAGATTCTGTGGTTAGGGATAAGACATATCTACTGGATCAAGTAATTGCTGCATACCCGTCTAAGCCGCAGCATCTCGCCATACGGGATGCTGTTGATCAAATGTTTATATATATATATATATATATATTCACTGAAAAAACCATAGGTTATAGACCATATATAGTTAGGGATTAGCATTTACAAAACCTTATTTTACTCACACAAAACCATTGAAATTCGCATATATAGTTAGTTGCACTAACTATATATCGCGCACCCGCAATCCACTGCTGATGATGTCACATATTACATCATTCATGACATGGTCAGTGACATCACTGATGACATCACTGATGACAACTCAAATGACATCACTGACAACATCACTGATGAGAAATAAAATGACATCACTGATGACATCATCCAGTGACTGTATGTTTCTGTAAAGTTAAAATATGTGTTACATATTGAAGAATGAGTGGATGTATAAGTGTCTGGATGAAGGATTTAGTAGATGCATGACAGACTGTATGAGAGAGTGATTAAATGTGTCTCACTGAGTGCATGGGTTAGTGACTAAACTGTGTTAATTTGTGCATCATTATGTCTGTTGTTCTGTAAACTGCTGCATGTGTTGATCAGTAGCTATATGAGTAACTATATGGGTTATTGATTGGTTGCCCAAGTATTTGTATGGGAGAGTGAGTGTGTGTGTGTGGGTGGCTGGGAGGTGTGTGACTCTGTGCATAGATGTGTGAACAGTTGATTCCCAAATGTGTGGGTTCAAAACTGCATGTGGAAACAGCTGTATGGGTGGTTGACTGTGTGCATGAGTGTATTGGTGAGTGAATGGATATCTCAGTGCTATATGTCAAAGTAAGTACATATGTAAAACACAGTACACGTGAGAGTTGACATATATAAATTACTGTGTATAATAGCTAGTGAATGTGTGAGTGGCTGCATGGATCATTGAAAACTTGTATCAGTCATTGTATAAGAGAGTAAATATGTGTTAGAATAAGTTTCAATAAGTAAGGTGTGTATAACTGTATAGTTGAGGAAATGGAGGTGTGATTGATTCTTTGCATGACTGACTAGGTGTATGAGTAACTCTATGGATGAGTGACAATCTGTGAGTGTCTGTTTACACTGAGTGTATCTAAGGTTATATTAGAGTCTGAAGAGATTAATCGTATTATCACATGAATGACGTCATCAGTGATGTTGTCAGTGATGTCATTTGAGTTGTCATCAGTGATGTCATCAGTGATGTCACTGACCATGTCATGAATGATGTAATATGTGACATCATCAGCAGTGGATTGCGGGTGCGCGATATATAGTTAGTGCAACTAACCATATATGCGAATTCCAATTGTTTTGTGTGAGTAAAATAAGGTTTTGTAAATGCTAATCCCTAACTATATATGGTCTATAACCTATGGTTTTTTCAGTGAATTTTTAAGGTTTTGTAAATGCAAATTCCTAACTAAATATGGTCTATAACCTATGGTTTTTTCAGTGAATTTTAATGGTTTTTTAATAGCAAATATCAAAAGCTGTAAAATGTATTCTTATTTTAATGGAAAAATATATTTTATATGTATTTATTTAAAAAATGTTATGCATCTGCCAAACCCTGACCTCTTAATAGTGCACTGTGGTGGAAATGATTTGGGCACTATGACTGGGGTAGGTCTGGAAATGCTTTTCAAAGACACCTTTGAGCAATTGATGGCTCTTTTTTCCTCAAACTGCCTTGGTATATTCAAATAAATGCCAAAGACAGAAATGGAGGTGGTCCAATCAAATTTGTCCACAAATTGAGAAAGCGAGGAAGCATGTAAATAAGTCTGTTTCAGCTTACATAAGAAACCATGGAATGGGCTCCATCTACAACAATAACTTGCGTTACTACATGCAAGATATCTACAGAGGAGATGGTGTGCACTTCTCAGATGAGGGGAACAGAGTTTTTATCCAGAATTTAAGACTGTGTATTGGTACCTACTTATAAGTACCTAAATCTTCCACAGACCGAAAAGCTCTTTTCAGAGCTACCCTAACTATGATCACTCTAAATAAATTTTAAATGTAACTTTTTTTTTCTAATTTTCACGATTTACGCTTTCCGGAGCGCTTCCCGGTTCGCGCACCGGGCGCTAACCGCGCGAAAATTTGAAAAATGTTTTTTTCTTTTTTTTGGGCATATATGAGCCTCCTCATCCACCCTCACAAAACATAGGGGGTCAGGATATGTCTCCCTTGCCCCCTTTTACACAATCCCAGCATTGTTTATCATCCATCTTGTGTCCAAATTAGACCTTAACGCAAGATAGCGGACTCCCGTTACGCTGCCGGTAAGCTACCCGGTGCGCGAACCGGGGCGCACAACGGCACACGCAGCAAAAAAAATGTGGGAAGTTAATGTACCAAAAAAGCACTGAAGACACTTTAACCAAATTTGGAATAGTCCCTACTACATACCAGTCCCTACCATTTCCCCAAATTTGATGGAATTCCATAGAGCCATTTAAGTTGTAGCCCTGTCTAAATAACCTGAGGTAAATTACATGGCAAAAACACATTAGAAAGAGTTGACATTTTCAACCAATGATAACATTACTTTCAAGTTGTATTTTTATGTGCTGACATTTGATTGGTTTGCTACATGAATATATATGAAAAATAAGAGGGAAAGATAGCCATTTTGACTGGAACTCCCTGAGGCACATTTACGGAGCATTTCCTGAGAAACCTAAGACACTTTTCCAAAGGTAAGTTAATAGTTTCTAAGGAGAAATATGTTGTTCACCTAAAGTTATTTTTATAAAAACGTTTCCTGTTAGATATTTACTGTCCCTCAGTTATAGTTATAGATTGAGTTAGGCTTCTCTGTTGTAGTCATGGATTGAGTTAGACTTGATCACATGCAGTACTTTATATTTCTACTTCCTGCCTTGTAGAATACACTGCCCAAACATAAATTCACTCTTAAAAACTCAGAACTATGTTGTGCACGTTAAGTTAAAAATAAAAATGTTGAAGTTTCTTACTTAAACTCTATTTCTCTCTCTCTTTTTATTCTACCTTAACAGCAATTATGGATAAAGAAGCACAGGAACCCAAAGTACAACCTGAAATACCAGACAATATTGACGATTTTTTTAATGTGACAGTAGACGAACAACTGTTGGAATTTATGGACAATTTTGATAAACAAGAGACAATTTATGAAAATAAAGATCATGAAATTTCAGATGAAGTACTACTTGAAATTTCCAAAGATTATTAAAATTAATATCAATAAAATTTTATTTATAAATTAAAAATTGTTTAAGACATTATTCATTTTTTTTCAAAATGTAAGATATAATAGTAGAGTAATTATAAAAAAAAGTCAGACTAATGGTAAAGAGTACAACATTTTTATATTACTATGTGCTCAGGGAGTGCTCAAAGGATCTGTTTCTACTTTCCCATGAATCTAGGAGAATAATTTACTTACTTGATGTGTTTTAAAAATGTGTTTTTTGACTTAAAATGGCTCAAAGGCTTTGTAAATATGCCCCATGCTGACTATGAAACTCTAGCAGTATATATCAAGAAACCTAAATGACTTCAATAAACGTTTTTAAACACATCAAGTAAGCAAATTATTCTCCCCCATTCATGGGGAAGTTACTTAAAATGCCCTAACACACATGAGGGCGTATTTACAAGGCCCTTGCACCACTTTTGCATCTCTTTTAACATGAGGAAAATAACTTGAAAGTGGCTCAAAGGCCTTGTAAATACGCCCCATGCTGGCTATGAAACTCTAGCAGTACATATCAAGAAACCTAAATGACTTCAAGAAACGTTTTTATACACATCAAGTAAGCAAATTATTCTCCCTGAATCATGGGGCAAGTGAAATATTTGTTTAAAGAAGCAGACACCATTTTTTCCTTCTCTGGGGTAGGTCTGGAAATGCTTTTAAAGGACACCTTTGAGCAATTGATGGCACTTTTTCCTCAAACTGCCTTGGTATATTCCAATATATGCCAAAGACAGAAATAGAAATGGTCCAATCAATTTTGTCCACAAATTGAGAAAGCGAGGAAGCATGTAAATAAGTCTGTTTCAGCTTACATGACAAACCATGGAATGGGCTCCATCTACAACAATAACTTGCGTTACTACATGCAAGATATCTACAGAGGAGATGGTGTGCACTTCTCAGATGAGGGAAACAGAGTTTTCATACAAAATTTAAGACTGTGTATTGGTACCTACTTATAAGTACCTAGAACTTACACAGAACCCAAAAGCTCTTTTCAGAGCTACCTTAACTATAATTACTCTTTTAAATATTATATATATATATATATATTCCAACAACCTCTCCCCTCGGGAAGAAAACGAGCCGCACACACAACGGTAAACTTTTTTGATGAATTTATTCCAGCGCTTTTGGTCCTAATGCATTTCGGTCTCCTGACCTTTTTCATTGCAAGGCATTCTGGTCCCTGTGGTCCTTGATTAGAAAATTATTTCCCTCCAGTGGGTGATGCTGTTCGATATTGCTGCTGTTGCTGCTTTCCGTTGTTCCATCGCAGAAGCCATTTACAAACTGCAGGAAAACCTTGCCACAGGCAGTCCATGGCGGCGCACTACTAGCCCTTGCCGTTTTATCGGAAAAGTCGTTTGTGGTTCATTGCGGGCAGTAATGGCGCTCAAGCAGGTGGTGCGTTACTCACGGCAGAACCAAGCCGTTTCAAATTCCAACAACCTCTCCCCTCGGGAAGAAAACGAGCCGCACACACAACGGTAAACTTTTTGATGAATTTAATCCAGCGCTTTTGGTCCTAATGCATTTCGGTCTCCTGACCTTTTTCAAAGGAAGCCCCAGCATCGTGCTAATGACACAGTCACAGGTTGAATGTCAGCAATTGTATTTTTATACCCCCCCCCCCCCGTGGGCGGCCCCCATTGAGCCTTCATTGCAAGGCACTCTGGTCCCTGTGGTCCGTGATTAGAAAATGATTGCCCTCCAGTGGGTGATGCTGTTCGATATTGCTGCTGTTGCCGCTTTCCGTTGTTCCATCGCAGAAGCCATTTACAAACTGCAGGAAAACCTTGCCATAGACAGTCCATGGCGGCGCACTACTAGCCCTTGCCGTTTTATCGGAAAAGTCATTTGTGGTTCTTTGCGGGCAGTAATGGTGCTCAAGTAGGTGGTGCGTTCCTCACGGCAGAACCAAGCCGTTTCAAATTCCAACAACCTCTCCCCTCGGGAAGAAAACGAGCCGCACACACAACGGTAAACCTTTTGATGAATTTATTTCAGCGCTTTTGGTCCTAATGCATTTCGGTCTCCGGACATTTTTCAAAGGAAGCCCCAGCATCGTGCTAATGACACAGTCACACAGGTTGAATGTCAGCAATTGTATTTTTATACCCCCCAGTGGGTGGCCCCCATTGAGCCTTCATGGCAAGGAATTCTGGTCCCTGTGGTCCGTGATTAGAAAATTATTGCCCTCCATATATATATATATATTTTTTTTTTACTCCAAAGTGACCTGTTTGCACGAAGTCCGTGACCCGTGGACAGATGGCGAGAGAAAGCCGAGCAGGTCTCTCGGCGGTTAATTACTCCACAGCAATTTTTATCAAAGAAAGTACTCGCGCTCACGAACATTTTTTAACTTGGGTGACCTATTGGATATGGAGAATGTATATATATGTAAATATATGTAAATACATGAACTTGTGCCATATACTATATATATACTTGTATACCATTCTAAGATGGCCGCCAAGTTGATCTAGACACCACTTACTGAACAATTAGTCCTTTTTTGGTGTCTCAAGCCTATGTATAGACTTTCTGTAACAATAGCAAATTGTGTGATCAAGACAGCCTTTGCTGTTGAAACGCGTAACCTTTGCTTAATAAACTGTGGCATATCCTGAGCGCGAGTACTTTCTTTGAAGAAAATTGCTGTGGAGTAATATGTATATATATATATATATATATATATATATATATATATATATATATATATATATATATATATATATATATATATATATATATATGTTTTATTTTGAAAAATAACCCACTATATATATAAATACAATCTTCACGAAATTTTCAAAACTGGTGGGGCGCTCCAGTCTGCTCCTATCCAGATAGTCTTGGGGTGACTCATGAAGCGGGAGCTGAGAAAAAAAGGGGGGTCCCAAAATATGTTTTTCCCATGCAATTTTCCATAGGTACCATTCATCGCGGCTACAGCCCAAACGGCTGAACGGAATTACACCAAATTTAGCAAAGTTGTAGTCCTTGGTTCAGACTCGTGCCTTTTGCTTATATGGTGTACATCTGTTCAATAGTTCCTGAGAAAATTACAATTAAAAGTACATATATATCTATCGCCTCAGTGGATGCGCGGATTATGAGCGCACCGTCCCGATCACTCGCAGAATGCTGATTGGCTGTCAAGTGGTTGTCAACATTCGAAACCAGGAAGTGTTGGCAGCCATTTTGTGTCTCAGTAGAAGCGATGATCTAGAAAGTGGATCTAGTGGAACAAGTGTTGAAAACATATAAAGGGGGCAGGTAAGAAATATTTTGACCATCTAGACCTGCTTAGAAGGTCCCACAAGGACTCCTAGAGCCCCAAAAAGATTTTTTTTTGTTGAAAAAATTGAGAAATGTGCGGTGGGTGCATGGATCGGGCGTAAAAAAAATAAGAACGAAGTGTTGGCTCCTGTGCTTGTTTAAAAATTAGCTACCTGGGAAGGAGAAATCCTGGGGTCTAAAATATTGCATTTGAAGCGGGGGCCGAGAAAAAAGGGGGGTCCCGAAACTTATTTTCCCCATGCAATTTCCCATAGGAACCGTTCATCATGGCTAAAGCCCAAATGGCTGAACGGAATTACAGCAAATAAGGAAAAATTGTAGTTCTTGGTTCAAACTAGTGCCTTTTGCTTAAATTGTGTAAATACGTTCAGTAGTTCCTGAGAATACTACTATTAAAAATACATATATATCTATGACCTCGGTGGATCCGCGCATCTTGCGTGCACTGTAAGTACACCGTCCCGATCACACACTGAATACTAATTGGTTATCAAGTGGTTGTTAACATTCGAAACCAGGAATTGTTGGCAGCCATTTTGTCCCTCGGTAGAAGCGAGGATCTAGAAAATAGTGGGACAAGTGTTCAAAAGGTATGAAGGGGGCATGTAAGAAATATTGTGATCAACTAGACCTGCTTATGAGGGTCCCAAATTTTTTTTGGGAGGGGGAGGGGATGGAGAAATGTGCGTTGGGTGCTTGGATCTGCTGTAATAAAAACAAAAATGAAGAGGGGGCTCCTGTACTTGTTTGAGCATTAGCTACCTGGTAGGGCCAAATCTCAGGGTTCTAAAATATTACATTTGATGGGTTTCCAGAGGGGCCCTGTAGCCCCGCACCGTCACTACTCGGTGCTACAAAATAACTGGGTGAGGGAGCTCAAAGGTCCGTCTAAGCCCCGGGGATTAAGAGCCTCCGGGGCTTTTTATATTTTGGGAGGGGGTGGCGTGGTCTCCATTCTGGAACAGTCGAAAGCCTTGGGGAACACCAACCCCTAAGAGCAGCTCCTGCTGTGTCTCGGGGTTCCTGCTGTATCATAGCAAACTTGAGGGCATATTAACAAGTGCCATTTCGCAGCAATTTTTTTTAAAAAACCAAAAATGCGGTGAAAATGATATCACCCTATTTACTAGGTGACGCTAAGATGCATTAATGCATTTTAGAAGCCGGTTTGCTAAGGGCTCGCCTTGTATCTTCAATGAGTTGCAATGTAGGTGTTCTCAGTGGGAAGGTAGGTGTTTCTATGAGAATATAAAAAGGAAGAGGGATGTATGACAACAGCGTTGTATTTACAAGGCGGCCCTGGATTTGAGGACCGATAGGAACACTCTCTCTAATTACGGTTTATGTCGGATCCTAAAATCTGTTCTGAAGTAGACTTAAACATGTTTAATATGCAAGGTGGATTGATATGTTAAGTGCACAGTTTTTCTATTCAAATCTTTTTTAAAGTGTTGCCCTAAATTCTTATTAATGTAAGAGGGCATGATTTACTGTCAGATAAAGTAGAATAGAAGTGAAACTACAAACACTCCCTTACTACTTCATCTTTCTTTTTTGTTTTTTGTACATTTCTTTTCAATTACTCTTTATGAAAACATTGTGACTGTTAAAAAGGATTATTTTAATATTTTTTAAATTACATTAATATATTTTTTCATGTTTACTGCGTGCAACAATAAGCCTCCAGTTCTTAATGAGTGAAAATACGTCACATTACTACACAATATACATACTGATAAACCCATTTTCAGAGAATTACTTGATCATTTTTTTTATTTGTACATATTTCAAACCTTCTTTTTTCTGCGTCTTCGTAGTATTTTCAATTCACGACGATAATACATGAACTGTTCTTCTGTCATAGGAATCACTGAGTGGGTTTTTAGATACTTGTATTGCTGTGTCAATGGATTCATATATGGTAGTCTTTATTTTACAGTGAGTGATGAAAGTTTATACTAGTGTATGATGAGGTGCATCTGATTGTCACGAGGATGATGTTATCAGTGATGTCATCAGTGATGTCATTTGAGATGTCATCAGTGATGTCATCAGTGATGTCACTGACCATGTCATGAATGATGTAATATGTGACATCATCAGCAGTGGATTGCGGGCGCACGAGTTATAGTTAGCAGAACTAACTATAATGGAGGAATTTCAATGGTTTTGTAAAAGTGAAATGTCCAGCTAACTATAACACTCCTAAAACCTATATTTTTTTCAGTGAATTTCTAAGGTTTTTTAAATTCTAATTCCTAACTATAACATGTCTGAAATCTTTGTTTTTTCAGTGAATATATATATATATATATATATATATATATATATATATATATATATATATATATATATATATATATATATATATATATATATATATATATATATATCCTCCCAAGTAGCAAACACCACAAGTTGACAAGACTGTGTGCTGGCCAAAGTAATTTATTATCAGGCAGCCCTTCGGACGTGTTTCGCCTGACCAGTATGTATAATATATATATATATATATATATATATATATATATATATATATATATATATATATATATATATATATATATATATATATATATATATATATATATATATATATATATATATATATATATATATTCACTGAAAAAAACATAGGTTATAGACCATATATAGTTAGGAATTAGCATTTACAAAACCTTAATTTACTCGCACAAAACCATAGAAATTCGAATATATAGTTAGTTGCAATAACTATATATCACGCACCCGCAATCCACTGCTGATGATGTCACATATTACATCATTCATGACATGGTCAGTGACATCACTGATGACATCACTGATGACAACTCAAATGACATCACTGATGACAACTCAAATGACATCACTGACAACATCACTGATGACATCAATCATGTGATAATACGATCCACCTCTTCAGACTCTAATATAACCTTAGATACACTCAGAGTAAACAGACACTCACAGACTGTCACTCATCCATGGAGTTACTCACACACCTAGTCAGTCATGCACTGAATCAATCACACCTCCATTTCCTCAACTATACAGTTATACACACCTTACTTATTCAAACATATTCTAACACATATTTACTCTCTTATACAATCACTGATACAAGTTTTCAATGATCCATTCAGCCACTCACACATTTACTGGCTCTTATACACAGTAATTTATATATGTGAACTCTCACATGTACTGTTTTTTACATATGTACTTACTTTGACATGTAGCACTGAGATATCCATTCACTCACCAATACACTCGTACACAGTCAACCACCCATACAGCTGTTTCCACATGCAGTTTTGAACCCATAGATCTAGTGAATCAACTGTTCACACATGTATGCACAGAGTCACACACCTCCCAGCCACCCCCACACACACACTCACTCTCCCCTACAAATACTTGGACAACCAATCAATAACCCATATAGTTACTCATATAGCTACTGATCAACACATGCAGCAGTTCATAGAACAACAGATATAATGATGCACAAATTAAGACAGTTTAGTCACTAACCCATGCACTCAGTGAGACACATTTAATCACTCTCCCATACAGTCAGTCATGCACCTACTAAATCCTTCATCCAGATACTTATACATCCACTCATTCTTCAATATGTAAAACATATTTTGACTTTTCAGAAACATACAGTCACTGGATGATGTCATCAGTGATGTCATCAGTGATGTCATTTGAGTTGTCATCAGTGATGTCATCAGTGATGTCACTGACCATATCATGAATGATGTAATATGTGACATCATCAGCAGTGGATTGCGGGGGCGTGATATATAGTTATTGCAACTAACTATATATTCGAATTTCTATGGTTTTGTGCGAGTAAATTAAGGTTTTGTAAATGCTAATTCCTAACTATATATGGTCTATAACCTATGTTTTTTTCAGTGAATTTCAATGGTTTTTTAAAAGCAAATATGAAAAGCTGTAAAATGTCAAGTACGTGGTAAGTAAAAACATTTTCGTATTTATGCACGCTGATGATTCTTGGAAGAGGTTGACACAGATGACATCTTAAGGAACAAAGAAAGACAAATTAAGGATGAGGAAGTTGTCACTTTAGTTTTTTCATCAGCTAGCGATAGCAACAAACACATTGTAATGGAGATTAGAGAGGCTACGGATGGGTGAATAAATTTTGAAAAGAAATGGCGACTCCCCCCTTTAGTAGATTAGCTAAATCTTTGCGTAATTTGGTAAGGGTTGCCTTTCCTTAAACCTTTATTTTTAAAAAAAATTGGAAGAAACAAAAAATCTTCCCTTCCATAAATAACCCAATACTTTTTATTTGTTATGGCAAGGTAACAAAATAGAGAATAAACTATAGTTGGTCACCATGGTCCGGACGAAAATGAAAAATCAATGATACTAAGTACCTGTAAACACTGAGCAGACATGTGAATGTGACATTCTGATTATTGCTATGCCCGAATATGTATATAACTGCTCCAATCACTATGCTAATAAACAATCTTTTGTTCTGTTTTGTAAAGTAAAACTATTGTGAACGCAGGTATTATACATAGTAAGTGTTTAATATAGCATTTGTCAGTCATTGGTTAAGAAGCTAGGACCTGTTCACTCTTGACACCCCAGGTGCTGTGTATGCAGATTTCGGCCTTATTTATTGCCTCTAGTTTTCAAAGGCAAATTTCTGTGGTAAACATGCACATTAAGGGTTGCCTTATCTTAAACCTTTGTTTTTAAAAAAAATTGGAAGAAACAAAAAATCTTCCCTTCCATAAATAACCCAAGACTTTTTTTGTTATGGCAAGGTAACGAAATAGAGAATAAACTATAGTTGGTCACCATGGTCCGGACGAAAATGAAAAATCAATGATACTAAGTACCTGTAAACACTGAGCAGACATGTGAATGTGACATTCTGATTATTGCTATGCCCGAATATGTATATAACTGCTCCAATCACTATGCTAATAAACAATCTTTTGTTCTGTTTTGTAAAGTAAAACTATTGTGAACGCAAGTATTATACATAGTAAGTGTTTAATATAGCATTTGTCAGTCATTGGTTAAGCAGCTAGGACCTGTTCACTCTTGACACCCCAGGTGCTGTGTATGCAGATTTCGGCCTTATTTATTGCCTCTAGTTTTCACAGGCAAATTTCTGTGGTAAACATGCACATTAAGGGTTGCCTTTTCTTAAACCTTTGTTTTTAAAAAAAATTGGAAGAAACAAAAAATCTTCCCTTCCATAAATAACCCAATACTTTTTTTTGTTATGGCAAGGTAACGAAATAGAGAATAAACTATAGTTGGTCACCATGGTACGGACGAAAATGAAAAATCAATGATACTAAGTACCTGTAAACACTGAGCAGACATGTAAATGTGACATTATGATTATTGCTATACCCGAATATGTATATAACTGCTCCAATCACTATGCTAATAAACAATCTTTTGTTCTGTTTTGTAAAGTAAAACTATTGTGAACGCAAGTATTATACATAGTAAGTGTTTAATATAGCATTTATCAGACATTGGTTAAGCAGCTAGGACCTGTTCACTCTTGACACCCCAGGTGCTGTGTATGCAGATTTCGGCCTTATTTATTGCCTCTAGTTTTCAAAGGCAAATTTCTGTGGAAAACATGCACATTAAGGGTTGCCTTTTTTTAAACCTTTGTTTTTAAAAAAAATTGGAAGAAACAAAAAATCTTCCCTTCCATAAATAACCCAAGACTTTTATTTTGTTATGGCAAGGTAACGAAATAGAGAATAAACTATAGTTGGTCACCATGGTCCGGACGAAAATGAAAAATCAATGATACTAAGTACCTGTAAACACTTAGCAAACATGTGAATGTGACATTCTGATTATTGCTATGCCCGCATATGTATATGTATAACTGCTCCAATCACTATGCTAATAAACAATCTTTTGTTTTATTTTGTAAAGTAAAACTATTGTGAACGCAGGTATTATACATAGTAAGTGTTTAATATAGCATTTGTCAGTCATTGGTTAAGCAGCTAGGACCTGTTCACTCTTGACACCCCAGGTGCTGTGTATGCAGATTTCGGCCTTATTTATTGCCTCTAGTTTTCAAAGGCAAATTTCTGTGGTAAACATGCACATTAAGGGTTGCCTTTTCTTAAACCTTTGTTTTTAAAAAAAATTGGAAGAAACAAAAAATCTTCCCTTCCATAAATAACCCAATACTTTATTTTGTTATGGCAAGGTAACGAAATAGAGAATAAACTATAGTTGGTCACCATGGTCCGGACGAAAATGAAAAATCAATGATACTAAGTACCTGTAAACACTGAGCAGACATGTGAATGTGACATTCTGATTATTGCTATGCCCGAATATGTATATAACTGCTCCAATCACTATGCTAATAAACAATCTTTTGTTCTGTTTTGTAAAGTAAAACTATTGTGAACGCAAGTATTATACATAGTAAGTGTTTAATATAGCATTTGTCAGTCATTGGTTAAGCAGCTAGGACCTGTTCACTCTTGACACCCCAGGTGCTGTGTATGCAGATTTCGGCCTTATTTATTGCCTCTAGTTTTCAAAGGCAAATTTCTGTGGTAAACATGCACATTAAGGGTTGCCTTTTCTTAAACCTTTGTTTTTAAAAAAAATTGGAAGAAACAAAAAATCTTCCCTTCCATAAATAACCCAATACTTTATTTTGTTATGGCAAGGTAACGAAATAGAGAATAAACTATAGTTGGTCACCATGGTCCGGACGAAAATGAAAAATCAATGATACTAAGTACCTGTAAACACTGAGCAGACATGTGAATGTGACATTCTGATTATTGCTATGCCCGAATATGTATATAACTGCTCCAATCACTATGCTAATAAACAATCTTTTGTTCTGTTTTGTAAAGTAAAACTATTGTGAACGCAAGTATTATACATAGTAAGTGTTTAATATAGCATTTGTCAGTCATTGGTTAAGCAGCTAGGACCTGTTCACTCTTGACACCCCAGGTGCTGTGTATGCAGATTTCGGCCTTATTTATTGCCTCTAGTTTTCAAAGGCAAATTTCTGTGGTAAACATGCACATTAAGGGTTGCCTTTTCTTAAACCTTTGTTTTTAAAAAAAATTGGAAGAAACAAAAAATCTTCCCTTCCATAAATAACCCAATACTTTATTTTGTTATGGCAAGGTAACGAAATAGAGAATAAACTATAGTTGGTCACCATGGTCCGGACGAAAATGAAAAATCAATGATACTAAGTACCTGTAAACACTGAGCAAACATGTGAATGTGACATTCTGATTATTGCTATGCCCGAATATGTATATAACTGCTCCAATCACTATGCTAATAAACAATCTTTTGTTTTGTTTTGTAAAGTAAAACTATTGTGAACGCAAGTATTATACATAGTAAGTGTTTAATATAGCATTTGTCAGTCATTGGTTAAGCAGCTAGGACCTGTTCACTCTTGACACCCCAGGTGCTGTGTATGTTGCACTATAGTGCTGAATCGGGTACATTTTTCTATTTTTTTCTACAGCACCCTCAGTGCATGAACAACTATAGCAAGAGTAGAAAATATGATCATTGCCTTTTAGTCTAGACTTCATTTTATGTGTTTTGAGTGGGAGAAACGCCGTCTTTCGCCATTTTATGTGTTTTGAGTGGGAGACACGCCGTCTTTCGCCATTTTATATGTTTTGAGTGGGAGACACGCCGTCTTTCGCCATTTTATGTATTTTGAGTGGGAGACACGCCGTCTTTCGGCGCAGCATTGTAGGATGGCCACACCAGTGCGGCAACTTGCTGGACACCACCTCGGTGCCATCCGGATCTCGGCGCGTTGTGCTGCCTTCGGCCTATTCGCACATCGGTCCGCTACTGACGCCGCCTCATGGGCCAACGAGTTTTGTATGCTTTTTATAACCCAAAGCCGCATAACAGGTCATGTGACTTGTTTATAAAACTTTTCATTGGTTCATTTTACTTTTGGTTTCCTAATGATGGAAGGCTTGATCATATGACCTAAAAATAACACTTTTCATTGGATTAAAACATTTTTTTTTCCCAAACGATGAAAGACCCACCTTTTTTTTTCTCACTCGGCAATCAAAAAAGGTTCCGTTAGATGACAACAGAGGGGACAGGCAACAAGAACCATCACTCAAAAAAGGGGAGGGCAAGTTCTTCCCTACCGGGTCACGTTGGGGCTCCACCGGAACTCATCAAATTGATAGTCTACAGTGTTTCTGGATGTTTCAGACTGAAGCTGGCGTCAGCATGAGAGCACCACCATCTCGTAGCTCCGTCGTGGCCATTCCGCAAGCAATCATGGCAGCCGCTCCCCACCGGAAGCCTGCGGGAGTCGGGGGACCCCAAGACTTTTATAGAATCTTCAAGGCTGAGGGGACGCTTTCGGGAATGGGGCCCATGCCCTAGCAGACAAGAGTCCGAGTTCCAAGGTGTCCCAGGGCCATTTTAGTGGACCACGCACAAATCCGAAGAGCCGGCCGGCATTTTAAGAGTCCTGTGGCAGCCGCCTATCGCTGCACCGCAAGAGTGGAAGCAACTCAACTACATGGTGAGCGAGACGCTGTAGCTGCAAGAGCGGGCGGTAAACAGCTGAATGGCGGAAGAGGCACAGTGTAGCAAAAGCGGGCGGAATGGCAACTGAAACGGTAAAGGGGCACCCCACTACAGCAGACGAGCCTCCACCTGGGGAGGCCCATTCACGCCGCCTTCCCCCCCCCCCCGGGGTGCCCCACGCCGTTTTTCAGAACAGCATTGTAGGATACCAAAACCAGTGCGGCAACTTACTGGACATGACCTGGGTGCCGTCCAGATCTCAGCGCGTTCTGCTGCCTTGGGACTATTCGCACAACAGACCGCTACTGACGAGACACAGTGCAGCAAAAGCGGGCGGAAAACCGCTGAATGGCAAGTGAAACGCTAGAACAACGCTAGAATAACATCTGGAATAATTGTCGCTCAGAAGAACAACACACAAAACTCTGTAGTGTCTGAGGAAAGTAAAACAGAGAAGGTCACTGTAGTTTCAGACACACTTAACACTAATGACTTAACAAAGATATCGTCTGTCTATGAAGCAGCTGTCATGTTCACAGAATTGACAAAGAAGTGTGCAGACACCAATGCTATTAAGAAACACAAGGAAATCCCTAACGCATCTGCATTCTCGGAAGAGGTTGACACAGATGACATCTTAAGGAACAAAGAAAGACAAATTAAGGATGAGGAAGTTGTCACTTTAGTTTTTTCAATAATGGAAAATATGCAGTCATTGGCTATGAAGGATGTCTAGTGAAGCAGAAAAAAGGCCATTTGATTAATCATCGAAAATTGAGTAATTGCGTAATTTGGGCATAAAAGTTATATTATTGGAAGTAGATCTGGTTAATTTCCATTCAGAGTGTCCTACACAGCACCACTCTAGGTAAACATTACTTTATGTAAAACATGGGACATAGCACTCATTGGAATGTTTGTGATCTTTCCTGTTAAGTTGCATCATAAGTTATTTTAACCATTCCATATAAAGTCATGCATAAAAATGAATACACAGACACAAATAACATGTGTATCCAAAAACAAAATACAGATTTCAGCCTTATTTATTGCCTCTAGTTTTCAAAGGCAAATTTCGTTGAAAACATGCACATTAAGGGTTGCCTTTCCTTAAACCTTTGTTTTTTTTTAAAAATTGGAAGAAACAAAAAGTCTTCCCTTCCATAAATAACCAAAGACTTTTATTTTGTTATGGCAAGGAAACGAAATAGAGAATAAACTATAGTTGGTCACCATGGGGTTTAAAAAAGGGATGGTTCTTCACCAGATTAGATATTTACCCAGACCCTCATTCTCCAATGTGTTGAACTTGGCTAAAATTCTTCTGGTGCCTGCACCCTGTCACAGAATATCACCCCAAAACATGAAAGCGCCCAAACACCAGATTGAGCTGAACCCCACAGTAAGCCTTATTTCTTCAGGGCCTCAGAATTTCTTTTGCTTTGCTCATGGAAATTGTGGGATATAGGACAGATAAGGTGTCACCATTAAGAAAGGGTAGTATTTAAATTTGCATATCAATTATGTTTAACCTTTTGAAAATATGATATGCTAGCTTAAACTTATGCTTTACATTTGAAGCCGAATTCAACAGCTTAAGTAAGTAGGTTTTCGTAGTTGTAACTTTAAAGGATGATGTAGCAAACTGTAAAGATTTTCTAAAACAGTGGAGCGTATTTAGTTTTTTAATGTACATGTTTTTGAAACGATTACACAAATCAAACATTTGTGAGTTTTAAGTTTCCGGAGAAGTATAATTTACCAATAGTTTTCTCTGTATATGTTTTTCCGTTAACAAACCCAGTTCCATCACCCGCCCAGGATATCACTACTGTTCCCCATGTCATAAAACCTTAGGATGTTCAATAACTGAAACAGCTAATATGGGTTTACTTACAGGGGACATCTTTTGTTCTGTTTTGTAAAGTAAAACTATTGTGAACGCAAGTATTATACATAGTAAGTGTTTAATATAGCATTTGTCAGTCATTGGTAAAACAGCTAGGACCTGTTCACTCTTGACACCCCAGGTGCTGTGCATGTTGCACTATAGTACTGCATCGGGAATACGGACAACCCTATTGATGTCGATTTTTCATTATTGATTATTGTAAAGAAATGGCGACTCCCCCCTTAGTTCTGGTTAATGATGTTGCAGCAGGCTGCCATGTAAATAGTTGTTTAAAATGTTTTTTTTAACGTGTTGACTTTGTTGGAGTGTTGTATATATATATAAGTTATTAAAGTGTTATAATCCTACTACTTTGTTGGAGTGCTATATATTTTTAATGTGACACATAATTGTGAAGACTTTGATGTACAAAAAGGCATCCCTGGAATCTACCGCTTCAGGCTCGGTCCCACACACCGAGAATCCCCTCCCTAATCACAATACAGGATGGTTATCAGATTGTAGGAACGCGTGTAGTGTGACGGATCTCATCGGGTGGGGGCCTTGATCTACTGTAACTCCTTTGAAGAGGGGTGATTCTTTACAGTTGAGGCCATAAACTACATCCGCAGGGCTAGGTGATAGCCTGGGACCGGCCTGGACAATTGGACACAGAGGAAGAGGAGTGTCAGAGGGTGCGGTAGTGAATAGGGTGAAAGGGAGGTGTCGGACGGGCACAGGGTGTGATTCTCAGGGAAGAGCAGGGCAAATGGGGGGAGGTTTATGGCCCATGCATAAGACAGAGAGCGGGGGTGACCAGTGCGTGGGAGAGATGCTTGCAAGGGTGGGGAGCCATGCTGAGGATCAGCAGCGTGCAGAGAGTGGGTCTGGTCAAAGCATCTAAAATGGCTGCCATGCACGACAAAAGTGTGGCATTGGAAAAAAAGCAAGATGGCGCACACAATGTTTATCAATACGGATTAATTTATAACAATTATTTTTAACAATATATTTACTCGCAGTGTCAAAATGGCGGTCAACACTTCCTGATTTCCTTCGAATCGAACGTCAACAGACGTCACGCAGAAAAAAAAAAAACGCTCACGCGCAGCCGCTGGAAGACAAGTATCAACATATATGAGCCTCCTCAACCACCCTCAGAAAACATAGGGGGTCAGGATACGTCTCCTGTACCCCCTTATACCCATTTCTCACATTGTTTTTCCTCCATCTTGTAATTTAATTAAATCGAAACACAAAATGGCGAATTCCCGTTTCGCTACCAGTTTGCGACCCGGTTCGCGAACCGGGAAGCGCTTCTACCGCGAAAAAATAATTTTTTTTTATTTGCCCCACGGGACCCTTTAATAACCCCAACATCATTCCTAGGGGGTCAAGAGGGGTCTACCTTGCCCCCTTTCATTAAATTCCCCCTTCGTTTTTCTCCTCCTCTTGTCTCTCGATCCTACCGAGAGACAAGATGGCGGCCGCACCGGACTGTTTAGAATGTTGACAGACACCGGAGAGCCAATCAGCTTCGCTTCGCAAAGCTCCGTTACGCGAAAAGTACGCGATCTGGAGCGCTATCCGGGACGCTGTCACAGATATATCGGTTTTTGAAAACGTTAATTTCTCAAAATCCACTGGAGCACATATATTGAGACCCAGCAAAGGCACATCGGGCTAACAGTCCCTACAATTTTGCCAAGTTTCGTGCAAATCCATTCAGCCGTTCGAGCTAAAAGTGAGGCCAAACGCCCTATGGAAAAATGAATGGGAAAAACGCGTTTTGGGACCCCCCTTTTTTCTCGCCCCCCCCCTTAACGGAACCCCCCCAAATTTTTAAGGGCTGCTCAGAAACAAAAAAGTCAATTTGATCATAATGCAAAACTTACAACATCCTTGTTTTCCACTGTATGTATATCTTAACGCATGAGAGCCAGACAACAATGTTACACACGAAATACCCACACATTTTATTGTTCCAAAGGCGATCACCTTATCATACATGCAAACCCGAAGCTAGCAGCACTACACCAATGACCAATCAAGAGATAGGATATTACAGGCTTCCACACAATATAACGAGAGTAGAGTTTATACAGAGGATCGATATTGAGATATCATTTATATACAACATCTCATATTTTATTAAGAGCAAGAGGAGAGTTACCATTTATGTCATCGTAGCGCGGCATTATTATAGGTTTCTACTTATGTCAACAGGTAGCGGACTATTCTAAGATGGAGCCCAACGAGAAATTGTAAACATGATGATAACAAAGATAGCCCGCTTTTCAATTTAACGGATTTGTCCCGTCGGGACGCGGAGTGACTTTAACATTTTTTATAATACATAACGAGGGTTAGGTCTGTTTAGAAGGACAAGATTGGTAAATTGTCCAAAAGGCAGAAACAGTTAAACTGAATCACCCAATAACCAAAAGGAACATAAGGTTAGGAGCGATCAGCGCGGACACAGCTAATTGTTGGTATGGGTACCATCAAAGTTCATAGGATCAAGACCACTTTAAGATGGCGCCCACGGAAAGAATAGAACACAGTGATATTAACAGATAGTCCGTTTTTGGTTATTAACTATGCGGAGTTGTCCCGAGGTCTTGCGGAGGGATTTTGAACTCATATATTTCCGACTCGTGCCGAAAAAAACACTCATTAGGTTGCGGTTTACTTTGAGGACGTTGGAAATCCTTGAAACAGGTATGATAATCGACGCTACGCTCTTTTGAGAAAAGTGAATTGGGCTATATTGTGTTTGGAAGAGCAATAGATGGTGATAATTTTTTTGTTCTGGTTTCTCTAGAAACAAGTTGAATACGCAAGATAAGGTAAATTCGGCTTTCTGCCGAGAGTTGCTTTAAGTCTATACTACATTAAAAACAGGCGCTAAGGTATTTTTTGTTTGTTGTTTCAGAAAAATTGTGGCACATAGATACAAGGTATGTTGGTCATCGAGTGGCTGGTTAAACATTGTTTAGATCACAATAAATAGGATCTAAAGGCATTCCCTGTTTGTTGTTTCAGAAACCTTTGGCACAATAGCAGAAGGTACGTTTGTTAACAAGTGGTCGGTTATTTAAGTAGATCCCCAGAGTAGATACGGTGTATTACAGAGAAGTTCATTTTGTTTTATACAGAAGCATTGTGTCCAAGTCGGAGCACAGCATTTATATGTTACACATCAGTAACACTAAGGTACGCCATTCAATATATCACAAACCACGAGAACCCCCTAATATCAAATAAGGCAACACACTTATACCATGTTCTTCTATTTTTATCTTTCTACAGAATTTCCCCTGATGAAGGCACTCCAATAGTGCCGAAATGCATTGGGCTCAACTATGAATATTGATTACATGTGTCATGTACCACATTGAAAATGTTGAAAATATGATGAAATATAACATGTAACGAAATAATGGATTTCATTGAAAAATGTTATGAATATGATGAATAACAGAACTAAAGTTTATATGGTGAAGTAAATATAAACACAAAATAAAACCAAAATACAAAATAAGAAATAAGATACATTGTTGGTTTAAATTGAGTTCAGATAAGTAAAGATAAAAAGGTGCGGCAGCACTAAGTGAACAGTGCGCGATTGGGTAGATACGCTTATCTACCATAACGAATCAGAAACAAAATGTGCCATTTTCCTGAAAATTTCAGCCGATTCCGTCCACAAACGCCAAAGTTATTAGACATAGAATTTTCAAAAGTTCCATAGAGAAAAAATCCTAACTATATATACCTACTGGCGACCGCCAGTAGGTAATATATATATATATATATATATATATATATATATATATATATATATATATATATACATATATATATATATTACCTACTGGCGGTCGCCAGTAGGTAGTTATAGTTAGGATTTTTTTCAATGTTAAATCTCAAAATTCTATTTGGAATAACTTTGGCGCCGGTTGACGAATCTGCCTGAAAATTTCCTCAGAATGGCCTCTTCGAGCTCCGGTCCTTCTCTGAAAGTTTGGGGGGGGGATTCGTCAAGCGGGGGCCGAGATAAAAGGGGGGTCCCAAAACGCGTTTTCCCCATGTTAATTTCTATAGGGCGGTCGACCTCACTTTTAGCCCGAATGGCTGAATGGAGTTCCACCAAACTTGGCAAAATTGTAGGGACTGGTAGCCCGATGTGCCTTTGCTATGTCAAGATATGTGCTCCAGTGGATTTTGAGTAATTTAGGTTCAAAAAAATATATATATCTATAAGCGCGCCCCGGTACGCGCACCGGGGAACGCACCGGGCACGCCACGCGACTTGCGCACGGAAAGCTGATTGGCTCACGGGTGTCTGTAAACATTCGAAACAGTCCGGAGCGGCCGCCATCTTGTGTCTCGGTAGGATCGAGACACAAGAGGTGACATAAAAAAGGGAGAAATGACTATAAGGGGGCAGGGTAGACCCCCTCCTGACCCCCTAGGTTTGATGTGGGGGCTAAAATAGGGTCCCACGGGGCATTTAAAAAAATATTTTTTTTTGATTTGCGCGGGAAGAGCGCCCGGTACGCGCACCGGGAAGCGCACCGGGGAGCGAAGCATGGGGAAAATCCAGGGCCTTATTTATGAAGGCCTTGCGACAGTTTTGTGCCACCTGTGCGTCACTTTTTGTGATGCACCAGCGGTGTAAAAAATGCGCCTCGTTGCGCTATATTTAAAAAGTGACGCATCTGGGTAGATGGGTCACTTTTTAAAACCCTGCGCCACATTATACCTGCGTCAGGTATAATGTATGTAGAGGGGGCGTTCCCCCGCAAAAAGCTTCGTAATAGTGACGCAGTGAAATCTATGAGATTTCACTGCGTCACTTTTAGGATGCTGTTGCGTCAAAATCTTGCGCCTGCCTCACAGCAGGCGTAAGACTGACGCAAGACCTTTCACATGTGAAATGACGCATTACTGGAGTTGCATCACTTTTGTGACACACTCCAGCAATGCGTCACTTTTGTGTTTACAGATACGTCAGAAATACTGACGTATCTGTAACTCCTTGCGACATTATTCGTCATACATTAAATATGACACATCTGGAATGTCGTAAGGAGTGCGCACAGAAAATGTTCCTTCACCTTTGGGGTAGGAGGCTCTTCATTGATGAAATCATTTTCTTCATCACTGCTAGATTCTCGGGCAGCCATGGTAAACCAAGAAAGATCCAGGAGCAAAAAACAGGTCTTTCAGTCACAAAAGTGAAAGAAGAAGTGAAGGAAATGGGTGGGGATTTCATTCTTTGTAAAAAAAACTGTTAGCAACCAATGAAAAGTGTTATTTTAAGGTCACATGACTTGACGCGCTGACGCTGCGCGCACCGGAGCGCTTCCGGGGGCGCATACGCGGCCCGAACGTAGGCGCTTCCGGGGCGCATACGCGGCGCGAACGTAGGCGCTTCCGGGGCGCATACGCGGCGCGAACGTAGGCGCTTCCGGGGCGCGTACGCGGCAGAACGTAGGCGCTTCCGGGTGCGCATATGCAGCGCGAACGTAGGCGCTTCCGGGGGCGCTTACGTTGCGCGCCGAAGTGACGTCTTCATAGTTTCACGGAAATGCAAAATCATTTTCATTTCCTTATAAAAAAAAACTGCTTTTATTTGTATGGTACGAAATGTTTTGCGTTATTATTAACTTTTCATTCATATTTTTTTCACAAACGAAAGTAGCGCTCTGGGTGCGCTTTCTGGAGAGCTTACCGGAGCGCGCACCCAGAGCGCCCCGGGAAAAAATGATAAACAAAAAACTTAAAAATGAATACTTACACAAAACAGCAAATTGTAAAAAAAAAACATAGGTTAGAAACTCGATATAGAAAGGAATTAGCATTTAAAAAACCTATGAAATTCACTGAAAAAACCATAGGTTTAACACCAGTTATAGTTAGGAATTAGCAGTTAAAAAACCTATGAAATTCACAGAAAAAAACAAAGGTTTCACACCAGTTATAGTTAGGAATTAGCATTTAAAAAACCTTGATGTCATGAGTGATGTCACTGACCATGTCATGAGTGATGTAATATGTGATGTCATCAGCAGTGCATTACACGCGCAAGTTATAGTGAGTCCAACTAACTATAACGTGGGAATTTCAATGGTTTTATGTCAGTAAAATTTCCAGCTAACTATAACTGGTGTGAAACCTATGGTTTTTTCAGTGAATTTGATAGGTTTTTTAAATGCTAATTCCTAACTATAACTGGTGTGAAACCTATGGTTTTTTCAGTGAATATATATATATATATATATATATATATATATATATATATATATATATATATATATATATATATATATATATTCATTTGAGATGTCATCAGTGATGTCACTGACCATGTCAGATCTAATATGTGACATCATCAGCAGTGCATTGCGGGTGCGCGAAATATAGTTAGTCCAACTAACTATATAGAAGCAATTTCAATGGTTTTGTATGAGTGAAATGTCCAGCAAACTATAACACCCCTAAAACTTTTTTTGAGTGAATTTCAAAGTTTTTTTTAAAGCTAATTCCTAACTATATAATGCCTGAAACCTATGGTTTTTTTCAGTGAATTTCAAAGTTTTTTTTTAAAATGCTAATTCCTAACTATATAAGGCCTGAAACCTATGGTTTTTTAAGTGAATTTGCAAGATTTTTTAAATGCTAATTCCTAACTATATAAGGCCTGAAACCTATAGTTTTTTTTAAGTGAATTTGCAAGGTTTTTTAAATGCTAATTCCTAACTATATAAGGCCTGAAACCTATGGTTTTTTAAATGAATTTGCAATGTTTTTTAAATGCTAATTCCTAACTATATATGGCCTGAAACCTATGGTTTTTTCAGTGAATTTGCAAGGTTTTTTAAATGCTAATTCCTAACGTACGCGCATCTATACGCGTACCGTGCACGTACCCCGCGATTTTTCATTTTTTTTTTGCTCTTGGGGATCCTTCTGAGACCCCCTGAGAAGGGGTAGGGGGTTGGGAGGTCTCTACCCTGCCCCCTTTTCATGTTTTCCACTCTTGTTTTGGGCTCTCTTGTGCCTCAGTTCTCCTGAGAAACAAGATGGTGGCCACCTCTTCCTGGTTTGGACAGTTTGGAATGTTGACAGTCGACTGCCAGCAAATCAGGATCGCTCTCGCGCACGTAACGGTACGCGCACGTACGCGTATGGTACGCGAACGGTACGCGTACAGTGCGCGAACGGTACGCGTACGGTGCGTGGACCCGTAAGCTCATATAGATATATATGTGGTTTTGAACCTAATTTTCATAAAAACTACTGGAGCAATTTTCACCAAACATAGCAAAGGCATATTTGCATACCAGTGCCTACAATTTTGCAAAGTTTGGCGTTATTCCGTTCAGCGGTTCGGGCTGTAGACTTGTCAGACCGTCCTATGGAAATTAACATGGGGAACACACGTTTTGGGACCCCCCTTTTTTTCTCAGCCCCCAATTCACGAATCCCCCTGAAACTTTCAGGGAAGGAGCGGAGCGCAGCGAGACCATTTTAAGGAAAATGACTCAATCGGCGCCAAAGTTATTCCCAATAGAGTGTTCGGAATTTCCTATGATAGCCAATCCTAACTATATATACCTACTGGCTATCGCCAGTAGGTTATATATATATATATATATATATATATATATATATATATATATATATATATATATATATATATATATATATATATATATATATATATATATATTCCAGGGAGATCCAATGTAGGCGCTGCACAAGAATCGAACAGCAAACACGGACACGGACCCAAAAGTAGGTGCAAGGATATTTTATTCCACGGTGTTCAAAATCATCATGACGCGTTTCGCGCTTCCACGAGTGCTTGATCACATGACACAGTTCTAACAGGACATTGGTTTAAATATTTTAAATCAAAGGGTCACATGTATACGCTTTCAATGGAAACAGAAGATTTTTTTGTAGATTTAAAGAAAAAAGCGCTACAAATACTTTATCTAAGCGTTTCCACAATACATAAATAGACATGTTGTATTCGTTCCATAGCTAAAAACATGTGCAAAATAGTAGTTCTGATAAATATGAATAAAAACCAAGTCCTGATAAAAAACGGTGAATAGTGCAAACAGTGTGTAACCATATACCAAATAAAGTGCATAATTTATAAATTATAAAAATAGCAGCGCTACAACTTTTACTGTTGTGGGCAGTAAATACCCCTTGCTTAGGCAATGGAGCCCCATTGCTCTAGAGACGTTTTTCTGCAAATAACAGTGTAAATACAGGGGTATTTAGTGTTTTTAGAACGTATGTGCAAAGACAAAGCAACCTAGGATGGAAATAGTTGCAACAAAATCGAAATAGCGGTATGAATACCAGAGAGTGACCTACTTTGTTTTGCAGAATCTCTCCGTTTTCTCTGATAACGGGAGTATGTGTTTAGAAGTCACGGTATGAATATCCAACATAGAGGGACGTAAACAAGGGCAAGGGTAGCTCACCTCTGGTACACTATAGTAACACTTTTTTTCAAAGATGAATGTATACGACAGTCCATATTCAGGTTTTGACTGTTGTATTCTTATATCAACACAGTACAATCCACACATAATGCATATCAGAATAAAATTGAGCCAACAGGACCTCATAAAAGTGCCAATTAATAAAAACCTTTAAAATTGGTTATATAAAGGCTAAAAAAAATGAAATCCATTGTTGAAATAAATATGCATAGTATAAATAGAAAATTTAAATAAATATACATCAAATGTTAGTTAATAAATATTTACCTAAAAATGTACCGCTAAAAAAAGTATTAAATTCAAAGTGTTTTTCCCTGTTGGTATTGTTGTTATAACCATTTTCCCATTTTATAGTCAGTTACAGTCCAATGAACTCATTAAGGGAGGTGACCCATTATAAGCATGTGTATAAATCCTCCGTTATATTTAATCCAGAGGGGTGCTTAGTGTTAAGATCAAGTATGTAACGGGTCTCTAGGGGACGCAATTTTTCCTCCCTATTGCCCCCACGTCGACTTGCCGGGACACAATCTATCACAAAATATTTCAAATCTTGACTCTTGGAGTTGTGTTTCGTCTTGAAATGTCTTGCCACCGGGTAGGTATTATCTTATTATTATTATTATTATTATATTTAATTTTATAGAGCGCACAGCTACCCTGAGGTTTCCCAGCGCTAAACCAATAAGGAGAGTGTACAGTAGCAGAAATTAAAGATCAAAGAGCCACGTTTTGACATCCCTTCTGAATTTTAGATAGTTGGATTCCGTCCGAAGGGAAAGAGGAAGAGAATTCCACAGGGATGGGGCCAGAAAAGCAAAAGATCGACCTCCCATTCTAGCTCTTTTCGTCCTGGGGATCCGAAGTTTATGTTGGCTAGATGAACGGAGAGTGCGGGAAGGAAGGTACGGATGAATAAGAGATTTCAAATACTGGGGGGCTTTGCCAGTGTTAATTTTGTGTACAAAACAAAGAGCCTTGAATTTGCATCGATTGTCAATGTTTAGCCAGTGAAGACTACGACGGTGCAAGGAAGTGGAGGAATTGTAGGGTAGGTTACAAAGGAGACGGACTGCCATGTTCTGAACCGTTTGTAGTTTTCGAATGACCTCTTTGCCCGCACCCAGGAAGAGAACATTGCCATAGTCGAGGCGAGATGTTATTAGCGCCTGGACTACGGTTTTCTGGGTTTCAAGAGGAAGCATCCAGGTGATTTTCCTCAACCATTTGAGGATAGTTGTGCAAATGGAGGAGACTCTCACGGCATGTTGTCTCATGGACAGCTGATCATCGAATATTATTCCCAGGTTACGAGCAGTTTTCGAAGGGTTGGGAGAGGTGCCCATTTGAACAGGCCAGTGGGAGGGTCCCCATAAGGCAGGATTGTTGCCAAATAGGAGGAGTTCCGTTTTCCCTCCATTCAGTTTTAACTTGTTATTGTACATCCAAGACGCAATATTATTGAGTCCGAGACAGAGGGACGATGTGGTGGAAAGATGACTGGTGGAGAGGGAAAAAATAATCTGTGTGTCATCTGCATATGAGAATATAGAGAGCCCTGCCTGCTCTGCAATATCCGCTAAGGGTCGAACATATAAATTAAAAAGAAGGGGGCTTAGGATAGAGCCTTGTGGGACACCATATGCAGATGTATGAATTTTTGACATAGATGTAGCCGAAAAGACTTGAAATGTCCGATCGGACAGAAAACTAATGAGCCATTCAAGGGCAGAGTGAGAGATGCCAGATGTTCTTAAAGTGTTAATCAGAATGGGATGGGAGACCGTATCAAATGCGGCACTTAAATCTAGTAGGATAAGTGCCACGGTCTCCCCTCTGTCAACCAGATGACGAATGGTTTCAGAGACTCCCAGCAAAGTGGATTCTGTGGAAAAACCAGAACGAAAACCAGATTGTGAGGGATGTAGAACGCTGTGAGATTCAATATGGCTGGTAAGTTGCATATTTATATGTTTTTCCAGGATCTTGGAATAGACAGGAAGCAGAGAAATTGGTCGGAAATTAGCAGAAATACTAGGATCAGCATTGGCCTTTTTTGAGCAATGGTACAACCATCGCATGTTTCCAGGAACTAGGGACCTTAGCCTCCCTAAGAGAAGTATTTAATAGATCCACTATGAGTTTTAGGGAGGGTGGGTCAAGGGTAAGCAAGATTTGAGGAGGGAAGGGATCAAGAGGGGAACCAGATTTAATGCTTTTCACTAAATTAAGTAGTGTGGAAGGAGTAAGTGGATCCCAGACCTTAATCTCCGCCCCTTCCAGCTGAGAGAAGTCTGCGGCCATAGAAGCAGAAGGTTCAGAAACTGGACAAGCATTAGATGGACCAAAGTTGGAGTATATACTCTCGATTTTGGAGACAAAGAAGTCTGCTAAGGAATCACATTGTGATTTATCCAAACAAGGGGCCTTGGGTTGACTGGTGGCACCCGAGATTTCCTGCACTACCTTGAACAAGGCTTTAGGACGATTTTGAGCGTTCAGGATGGATGAATTAACATATTCTGTTCTGGCAGTTTTGCAGAGAGAATGGTATTTAGTTAGAGCAGCTTTATAGTGTAGTTTAGCTTGAGGGTCGTAATCTGAGCGCCATTTCCGCTCAAGATGTTTGCAGCTGGTTTTTTCTTTTTTTAGTTGATCATTGAACCAAGGGGCCGGAGGATGATGTATATTAAATGTCTGCTTACGAAGTGGGAGACAGATGTCTACAGCAGATGTGAGCCAGTGCTGAATGACGTCCACTTGATTAATGCTACTGATCTCAGTGAGTGGTATAGAGTTAGACAAAGTAGAGTTGAATTTACTGGAATCTAATTTCTTCCAGTTGCGGGTCATTCTAGGTTTAGGGGCGATAGCTAGGTCATTAAAGGAGTGCGCAAATGAAATGGAAAATTCTAGTACAAAGTGGTCCGACCACGGGACGGGTAAGGGGAGCTTACAGGATACTGCATCCAAATTAGATAGAATAGGGTCGAGCAGATTGCCCGCCTTGTGGGTAGGTTCAGAGTTGTGTAGGGTAATATTCATGGCCGCTAAGTCAGACAGTAAGTTAGAGCTAATTGGGCATGTGGCATCGTTAAAATGAATGTTTAGATCACCAACAATGAGGAAGTTGGTTGACACCAGTAGTAAAGGAGCTAAACATTCTGGTAAAGATGTAGCCCACGAAGAGGCATTGCCAGGGGGGCGATAAATCAAAACGCCTGTAAGTGTGAGATTGGGGGATAGCAGCAATTTAAACAGCCCAGCCTCACAATTAGAGATCGCGATATCCTCCCATTTACAGGAGAGAGTTCTTTTAAAAATAATGGCTATTCCCCCTCCCTCCTTGCCCTTTCTGTTACTGGCCAGGAGGGTGTAATTATCTGGAAGAGCGATTGCAATATCAGGGCCAGAGTGGTCCGTTAGCCAGGTTTCCGTGAGGAACAGGGCATCAGGTTGGGAGGAACAGAGAAGGTCAAAAACATCTCTACTATGCTTAGGGAGGGACCTGCAATTCAGACTAATAAAGTTAAAAATTTGTGAGGAGAGTTTAGGTTTTGATTTGCATAAGAAATCGGAAGCCGAAATGTCTAGTGTTGATGGGAGAGCAGTAAGAGATAACAAACACTCTGGGCAGATCAGGGGCGTGTGCTGAGGAGAGAAGGAGGTATCATTAGTGCAATGTGGAGTCCTAAGGGCCAGGAGAGTATGTTTTGAATAGGTTCGCCTGGAGTCAGTATTAGGTGAAGCATAAGGACTGGCCCTGGGCCGTGTACAGGCGCGGACGGGCGCAGACGGGCAGGACTCTGGCACGACTCCGGCGCGCCACCGTCGCGCCCGCTGCGCACGTCCGCTGCGCGTCGTCCAGCACATCGGTTAAGTAGGAAGGCGGCGGTCGGATGACTAGACCGCACACCCCTGCTTCCGCCGGAAGTGATTAGGGATAGGAAGACCTCCCTCCACATCTTGATTACAAACTGCTCGTAGATGTTGTAAAATCCTTTTGTGTACGAGGAGTTTTGTACTTCCCACGTAGAGCAAATTGCAAGGACAAGACAAGACGTATATGGCAAACTCCGTTTTACACGTGAGTACTTTGTCTATTTTGTGTTCTTTTAGGTCGAATGGTGAGGTGTAACTGGTCTGATTCACTGCCTGCTGGCAAGCCTTACATACTTTACAATTAAAGAAGCCAGCATGGGTCTGGAACCAGTTAGTAGATTCTAGAACTTCAGGACTGGTTTTGACCAATTCATCCTTCATAGATTGCCCTCTACAGAATGTAAACAAAGGCCTTTTGGGAAGACTTTTCCCTATTACAGGGTCACTTAGAACTAGAGGCCAGTTTTTCTGGATAATTGACTCTATCTTTTTATGCTGGGTGTTGTACTGCATAATAATTCTAAATTCTGTTTTGGCTTCTGGGCTGTTGCCTGTGGGTGATATTGCATCTGACGCCCCATTTAGGAGAGCCATTCTGTGTTTCTGTCCTGATTTGTCTATAGCTGCATTGACGACAATCTCTGAGTAGCCTCTCTCCATAAATCTCATTTTGCTTTCCTGTTGGGCCTTCCTCAAGTCCTCCTCCCTACTGTGCATGCGCTTAAGTCTTAACATCTCCCCATAGGGGATACTGTTAATGAGATGTTTCGCATGTGCACTACTGGCATGTAGGGTGGAGTTACCCGCAGTTGATTTGCGGTGGAGCTTAGTTTCTATTCTGTCATGGTCAATGAAGACTTCTGTGTCCAGGAAGGTAACAGAGGTTTTGCTGATAGTGGCTGTAAATTGTAAATTTAAATTGTTAGTGTTAATTGCTGCCACAAACTCCTCAGCTGAGTCTTGACTCCCCCTCCAGATCACAAATAAATCATCTATGTATCGTAACCAAGTTACCACATGTGTTTCCATAGATTCTGCGTGTTCAACCATGAGGACCAGCTCCTCCCACCAGCCCATGTGAAGACATGCGTAGCTGGGGGAGAAACTGGCCCCCATGGCAACACCTTGCAACTGTCTGTACATTAGATTGGTAAATACAAAGACATTGTTATTGAGACAGAAGTCAACCCTATTAACCAGCATGCATCTATGTTTGGTCATATTAGACAGAGATTTCTGAAGATAAAAGTCAAGGGCTCTTAGACCGTCTGTGTGTACAATACTCGTATATAGTGAGCAGACATCCAGTGCTATTAGCAGAAAATCTTCTTGCCAAACAATGTCTTTTATCTTGTACAAAAAATCGCTGGTGTCACTTACGTAGGAAGGTAGTTCTTTTACTAATCCTTGAAGGAAGAAGTCCACGTATTGTGACATATGTTCCAAACAGCCATTCCTGGCTGAGATTATTGGACGTCCGGGGGGATTTTCTCTGTCTTTATGCAATTTTGGCAAAAAGTATATGGTTGGCACCACAGGATAATCGTTTTTCAAGAATTTATATTCCTCTTTGGAGATTAAACCGTCCGATTTCCATTTTAAAAGTTTTCTTTCACAAGTGGCATACATTAGTATATATATATATCCACATAGAAAAAGGCTCCTGCCGGGATACTGGGACCCTAGAGGGGTGGCGTACACTCCGGCGGAGCGTGCCGGTAATCTCAATCCAAACTTTTCCCAAACAAAGTTAGTACGCTCTCAGGAAATGAGTCCAAAAGCACGGTTCAGTTGAAACACAACGCGTTTCGCCTTGCAGCTTGTTCACGTGTAGACACGTGAACAAGCTGCAAGGCGAAACGCGTTGTGTGGATTAAACCTGTGTTTCAGCTGAACCGTGCTTTTGGACTCATTTCCTGAGAGCGAACTAACTTTGTTTGGGAAAAGTTTGGATATGTATATATATATATATATATATATATATATATATATATATATATATATATATATATATATATATATATATATATGAACAAAATCTTCTAACAGCACACTCCCGCTGTGGAAAAGAAGACACGGACCCAAAGACTGCAGTGAAGGAGATTTATTAAAACCTCACAGGTTACGCGTTTCGAGCAACTTGTGCTCTTGGTCACACACCGCGCACCTGGTCAGCAACAAATTTATACACATTTTTTTAACGTGATGCTCCACCTCTTCTGTGAGTCACATGGTGTATAAACATAAAAAACACACTCTTGTAGTTTTTATCTACGTGCACACCACTAACAAAATATAAAAATAGTGAGTAGGGCACTAAAACAAAATAGCTGCATGAATGCAAGAACTTTGATATACAACATAATGTACATAAGTAATATGAGGTCCTGGATCTGATAGATGGAGAAAACAAGTTAATCTAATTTGGGTTCAATGAAGTATTTACATGTAAAAAAAAATATATATATATATAAATATACTATCTATATATATTATTTTGTACAAATATCAAAAATATGTATATATATACACATCATCTGTCTATTTACAATCCTATATACATATTTACAAATGAAAACTCCATATATCACTGCATTGACAATCAGGACCTTTCCTAGAATCAATGATCCATAAGAAAATGAATTAATCATGACTAGGGTAATGTACATTACAAGTGCCTTAACTCATAAACCACTACCTACAGTGATTCCTACCAAAAGGAATTATTTATAGTGAAAAACAAAAGAAGAAAAAGAATCCTAGTTGATTATAATCACTCAACAATCAACATTATTTACAGTAAAGTTTGTACAGGGAGATAATTACTTACAGGGAGCTTTTCAAATCAAGAACCATATAATTATAGAATCTTAAATGAAATTCTGCTGGGTGCACATCAGCGCAGTAAGGATTTTCTTAACAAGTGCCAATTCAGAGTTCAGCAGGACCTTGAGAAGAAAATGAAAGACCACATGTGAATACCCTCAAGTTCTTGAGGAAAGAATATATAAACAGATAAACAGGTACATGATGGTAAAATGCACACTCACAACAAATGATGTAAATCCTCAGTGGTGTTTAACCCGTTCGGGTATTTGCTGTCTAGTAGTATTATATACTCGGTTTCTTTTTTCCTCAGCAATCTTTCTCTGTCGCCACCTCTGGCGAGGGGCGCTACCACATCAATGACATAGTAAGATAGATTAGACAAGTCATTGTTATGTGTGGACTTGAAGTGGCGTGCCACCGGGTAAGTACTGTCACTGTTGACTATCGCTCGTAAGTGCTGCAAGATCCTGACATATATTGCGAACTCACTATGACAGTTGTAATAACCCTGGATAGCTTTCCTGATGGAACTGAACGGTGTAAGATAGTGCGAGGTGTTAACACCGAATTTGCACGCCCTGCAAGAGGAACATTTAAAGAAACCTTTCTGTTTGAGCCAGGCACTGCCACTGCCCAGCTCAGGGCTATTCTTAACTAGACAGTTATGCATACTGGGTGCCCTTTTATAGGTTATAGTCGGGGCACTGGGGAGCATATCACTCAAAAGACTGTCTGTCTGGAGGATGGGCCAGTGCTTCCTAACAATGGACCTTATTTGTCTCTCCTGTTTGCTGAATGTTAGAATTAGGCGAGGGGCAGAATTGTCAGACTCTAAGTCTTCACTTTCAGATGTAAAAAGTGCTTCCCTAGGTTTGTCTCGGCAACGTCTAAGGGCACTATTCAGAGTATTTTCTTTATAGCCTCTCGCTCTAAGTCTGTTGATGGTATTTTGAGCCTCCTGCTCAAATATTTCTGGAGTGCTGCTAATTCTTTTTACACGCAGCAACTCGCCGTATGGAATATTTGCAATTACGTGCTGTGGATGTTTGCTACTGGCGTGCAGTATACTATTGCCAGCCGTAGGTTTACGATATAATGATGTGATAATGGTATTCCTGTCAATGGTTACATGGACGACAAGGAAATCTGCTTGAACCTTGCTAATGTTGGCCGTAAAGAAAAGATTGTCATTGTTTTCATTAAGCTCTTAGACCGTCTGTGTGTACAATACTCGTATATAGTGAGCAGACATCCAGTGCTATTAGCAGAAAATCTTCTTGCCAAACAATGTCTTTTATCTTGTACAAAAAATCGCTGGTGTCACTTACGTAGGAAGGTAGTTCTTTTACTAATCCTTGAAGGAAGAAGTCCACGTATTGTGACATATGTTCCAAACAGCCATTCCTGGCTGAGATTATTGGACGTCCGGGGGGATTTTCTCTGTCTTTATGCAATTTTGGCAAAAAGTATATGGTTGGCACCACAGGATAATCGTTTTTCAAGAATTTATATTCCTCTTTGGAGATTAAACCGTCCGATTTCCATTTTAAAAGTTTTCTTTCACAAGTGGCATACATTAGTATATATATATATATCCACATAGAAAAAGGCTCCTGCCGGGATACTGGGACCCTAGAGGGGTGGCGTACACTCCGGCGGAGCGTGCCGGTAATCTCAATCCAAACTTTTCCCAAACAAAGTTAGTACGCTCTCAGGAAATGAGTCCAAAAGCACGGTTCAGTTGAAACACAACGCGTTTCGCCTTGCAGCTTGTTCACGTGTAGACACGTGAACAAGCTGCAAGGCGAAACACGTTGTGTGGATTAAACCTGTGTTTCAGCTGAACCGTGCTTTTGGACTCATTTCCTGAGAGCGAACTAACTTTGTTTGGGAAAAGTTTGGATATGTATATATATATATATATATATATATATATATATATATATATATATATATATATATATATATATATATATATATATATATATATATATATATATATATATATATTTTTTTTTTTTAAACAATGAACTAAAATTGAGCAAATGTAAATGCTTTATTTATGGTTTGAATCATGTTTTCCACTGTGAATGTGTATATGATTAACAAAATGAATTATAACGTTAATGGTTTTTAAATGAGCACTATGCACTTTTACACAATCACCACGTATAAGCATTGGCTAATGTGATATATGCATGTTACAACATGGCGCCCACTACATTCAGAGAAAAATTGTCCTTTCTCTATTTCTATTGTTAATGCAAATGGACCAATGACTTTAAAATGGTGGTTTTAATTTATTCACAAACGTTGCACTGACGAAGCCTGCAAAGGCGAAACGCGTCTGCGAGGGGTGAGGGGGGTTCTGGTGATTAAAAATTTTGCAAACGGATACCAGTGTGCTGGCCCCTTCTTCCTTCTGAAAACCGCATGGTACCAGGAGTTGTGTAGTTGTATATTGCGCTTCACCAGCGCTGAGGGCTTCGGCACCCGTGGAGTTGAGGAGCGACGGCGGTGATTGGAAACTGTGCTTCAAACGACTATGACCGTTGGCCCCGGGGAGAGATGAGCAGAGAATCCGCGTAAACATCGGGACAAGTACAGCAGTGTATGGGCTTAGCTGCACACGCAAAGCGGGAACGCGCAAGCAAGCGGGATCACACAAGCTTACCGACTCAAGACGGAGACACGCCAGCTGGCGCTGACGGAGACCCGGAATCGAGCGGCAAGGCGGGTGAGTGAACGCCGATGCAACTGCCCGAAATTTATGCTCAGCCCCATCCACGAAGGTTCCGAGTGAAATCGCCAGACCCCTAACTGTAGTGACTTAGTCACCACCCCTGCAATTTGTTTATACATTCTGTAAAAAGTGGATTAGTGCTAAAGGACATGTCGAATGAGGATGGTATCTTGGGGGAAAGAGAGTCAGCCGCAAACTTTATGTTTAGAAGCGCAGCCACTCGACAAACCCAGTCAAATAAAACAGCCACACCGGCTGTCCCCGGAAGTACGTTAAAAACACTATTTTCAAAGCTTGAAAAAATTCAAGAAAGAGAAATCCGAAAATGGTGGGAAGCGACTTCACTGGAGAGGTATATTGACTGTGGGAGAATACCAAGGGGACTACGCATCTACACCGTTCCATCTTATGAAAATCCTGATCCTGCCTTGCTTAAGGACTGGGCAGAGTATACGGCCGAATCAGCCAAGGGAATGGTAAGAATACTTATAAAGTATGCTTGGAGTGACAGAGAGAAATGTCTCCAGGAAATAAAAGATATTGAAGAACTAATATCTAAAGAAAATGACTCTAAGGAAAAAGAAGATCTAAGAGATACCATGATGAAAAGGATCAAGAATTACGAACTGACTATTCGAAAAGGCAAACAAACCAAATTCCTCAGAGACGAGCAAGACTACCTCACAGGGAGGGTTTTAACATTCGCAAAAAAATTCGAGGCCACGAGGAAGCGCCTGGCACAGACGAATACTAAACCAACCGAAGACGAAACTGAGGAGTCGGAAGTCTCAGAAGGAGAACAAGTAGAAAGTAACACAGAGAGAAATGAGCCAACTGGAGATCCTTTTTTCGACGAATTCGAAGTCATAAAAGAGACCCGTCTTCGCCCCCAATTACGGAACCACCCACCAGCACCCCAACTAAAACAAAGAGGAGGACGCGGAGGGGCAAGAGGGGCAAGAGGTGGTGGACAGCAAGCAACAGCATCCCCAAGAGTGACCAGGAGCGGATTGAACCGCAAGAAACAAGGGATGAACAAGACAACAACATCATAAACCTTTCGAAAAGAGTGTTAACGGAAGAAGAGTCCATCATCCTCAAGAAAGGTTTAAGCTTCTGTCCAGCCAGTGACTATGACCCAGTGAAAACACGGATTGATCTTTTTAAATATACGCGAGAAACTGAAATTCAAAAAAATCTTTCTCCAAAAATCTGAGAATGAAACACTAACTAGCAATTTCACCGTTTCCCCAATGGATCCTAACAGAACTTTATCCTGTGAAGAACTAGCAGAAACCTTACTGGGACCAACACAAGAACTCATGTCGAATGAGAACATGGATGTGACACAATCACAACATAATATAGAACAGAAACGTGATCCTAGTCACTGGAAGAACAAATCCAAAAAATTACCAATCTCCAGTTACGATGCAATAGATCTCTTCAATGAGGCAGTCCTAGAAGATCTTGACAAAGTTGCATCTGCCACAAAAGAACAGATAAATCATAAATCTTCTAATATCACTAAAGGAGAATGGCAAGCGATCAGAGCACTTAAGGAGGACACCAGTATCGAAATAAAACCTTCTGACAAAGGAGGGAATATTGTCATTTTCGAACGAGAAGACTACCGAACAGAGGCTTTAAAACAACTGAAAGATAGAGAATGCTATACTCCAATAAAAAGAACTGAGTACAACAAGAGCATTTTGGCCTTTCATAATATGTTGGATGACTGGCAGAAAGAAGGCATGATATCTATGGACGAATACCTCTTTCTGAAATGCGAGGCACCAGTATTACCAACATTTTATCACCTGCCTAAGGTGCATAAACATCCGACTAAGCCTCCTGGACGCCCTATTGTGTCCTCAATAGGGAGTCTTCTTGAAAATACCTCCAGATTTATCGATTCTTACTTAGCACCCTTTGTCAAAGACCTTCCATCTTATTTGAAGGACACTCAGAACTTTCTTAATGTCATGGACAATGTTACATGGGACTCAGAAATGTTATTAATTACCTTAGACGTGGTTAACCTGTACACCTCGATTGACCATGAACAGGGTTTGAGTGCGATCAAGTGGTTTTTAGATCAGAAGCCGTCACATTTCAAAAGTCACAGCAACATGATCATGTCAATGACCAGATTTTGTTTGTTTAATAACATCTTTATTTTTGATGGTACTCTATACAATCAGAGAAGAGGAACTTCGATGGGCTCGTGCTTCTCCCCCAGCTACGCGAATTTATTCGTGGGCTGGTGGGAGAAGCACGAAGCCTGGAGTGACTCTAACCAGATATGGACTGATAAAATACTTATGTGGACAAGGTATATTGACGACCTTTTTATAATCTGGCAAGGGGATCGTCAATCTGCGGAAGAGTATATCAAGATACTGAACAACAATACGCTCAATCTCAAATTCACCAGCACCATAAGTGCCACTAATATAAACTACCTGGACCTAGAAATGTATGTGTTTAATAATACTCTCCACACACGCCTGTACAGGAAACCGACAGCAGGCAATGCGGTCCTGCATGCCAAGTCATACCATCCCAAAAGCTTGGTTAGAAATGTGCCTTATGGGGAAACACTGCGCCTGAAGAGAAACTGCTCTCTGGAGAAAGATTTTAAAATAGCAGAGAGAGAGGCCAATAAGAGATTTGAGCGTAGAGGTTATAACATCAATACCTTAAAACAAGCCAGTGCCATAACCTCTGGAATCAACAGGAGGGATCTCCTGATTCCTAAAATTAAAACGGAGGCTCCCGAAGAAGTACGGATGATTACAGAATTTAGTACCAAATCGGGGGAAATAGTTAAGATTTTCCAGAAACACTGGCACATACTCGCTGCAGATAAAACCCTAAAGAAAGATCTGCCAAAAAGACCGCCAATAACCTATAGGAGATGTCCCTCCTTGGCAGATCATTTGGTCCACAGCCATTTTAAATCTCAGATTAGAGCCATCAAAATATCACAGTCAGTGGGGTTTTTCCCTTGTCTTAAATGTAAGGCATGTAAATTCAGCTGTAAAACAACAGAATACCCAAATCGCACAGGTGACAAGAAACCGAACATTAAGATCAAACAGTTGCTAAACTGCAACTCAGAATACACGGTGTATTGTCTCACCTGTCCATGTAAGCTGCGTTACATCGGCAGCACAATAAAACCGGTCAAACTCAGAGTTCTCGAACACATGCGGGCTATTACCAATAACGATAGATCCTATCCAGTAGCCCGCCACTTTGCACAAGAACATCAGAGCAAATGGGAGAAACTGAGTTTTTACTGTATAGATCAGGTCCCCAAACTGGAACGAGGAGGAGATAGAGACAAGTCTCTTAGGATCCTAGAATCCAAACATATTATTGGCCTCAAAACTACCACACCTTGGGGACTTAATAACAACGAGGAACTTTGGGTACACCTGTAGATAGCTGCAATAATGGGGAGACAAAGTGGACTTAGGAACTGAACAAAAGACACCTTGCCACTTCCCCCATAAACATGCCTTTTCATTTCTCATTCCTGCAGACATATATCTTACGCACATAGTAAAGTATGCCCATTCAGGGCTGAATAACGAACTTAAAACAATGAACTAAAATTGAGCAAATGTAAATGCTTTATTTATGGTTTGAATCATGTTTTCCACTGTGAATGTGTATATGATTAACAAAATGAATTATAACGTTAATGGTTTTTAAATGAGCACTATGCACTTTTACACAATCACCACGTATAAGCATTGGCTAATGTGATATATGCATGTTACAACATGGCGCCCACTACATTCAGAGAAAAATTGTCCTTTCTCTATGTCTATTGTTAATGCAAATGGACCAATGACTTTAAAATGGTGGTTTTAATTTATTCACAAACGTTGCACTGACGAAGCCTGCAAAGGCGAAACGCGTCTGCGAGGGGTGAGGGGGGTTCTGGTGATTAAAAATTTTGCAAACGGATACCAGTGTGCTGGCCCCTTCTTCCTTCTGAAAACCGCATGGTACCAGGAGTTGTGTAGTTATATATATATATATACATATATATATATATATTACCTACTGGCGATAGCCAGTAGGTATATATAGTTAGGATTTTTTCCCTATGGGATTTCTGAAAATTCTATGTCTAATAACTTTGGCGTTTGTGGACGGAATCGGCTGAAATTTTCAGGAAAATGGCACATTTTGATTCTGAGCAGCCCCTGAAAATTTGGTGGAGTTTCGTCAAGGGGGGGCTGAGAAAAAAGGGGGGTCCCAAAACGCGTTTTTTCCATTCATTTTTCCATAGGGCGGTTGGACTCACTTTTAGCTCGAACGGCTGAATGGATTTGCACGAAACTTGGCAAAATTGTAGGGACTGTTAGCCCGATGTGCCTTTGCTAGGTCTCAATATATGTGCTTCAGTAGTTTTTGAGAAATTAACGTTCAAACCAAGATATATATCTGTAACAGCGCTCTGGGCAGCGATCCGGTCCGCTTACTTTTCGCTTATCGGAACTTTGCGCGCAGAAAGCTGATTGGCTCTCCGGTGTCTGTCAACATTCTAAATAGTCCGGAGCGGCCGCCATCTTGTCTCTCGGTAGGATCGAGAGAGAAGAAGAGGTGGAAAACGAAAGGGGAATTTAATGAAAGGGGGCAAGGTATCCCCCTCTTGACCCCCTAGGAATGTTGTTGGGGTTATTAAAGGGTCCCGTGGGGAAAAAAAAAAAAAAATGATTTTTCACGGTAGAAGCGCTTCACGGGCCGCGAACTGGGCCGCAAACTGGTAGCGAAACGGGAATTCGCCATTTTGTGCTTCGTTAATTAAATTACTAGGTATAAGTGGGTGCGGGAGACGTATCCTAATCCCCTATGTTTCCTGAGGGTGGCTGAGGAGGCTGATATATGTTGATACATCTCTTCCAGCGGCTGTGCGTGAGCTTTTTTTTTTTTTTTGCTGCGTGACAGTCCGGAGCGGCCGCCATCTTGTCTCTCGGTAGGATCGAGAGAGAAGAAAAGGTGAAAAACTAAGGGGGAATTTAATGAAAGGGGGCAAGGTATCCCCCTCTTGACCCCCTAGGAATGTTGTTGGGGTTATTAAAGGGTCCCGTGGGGAAAATAAAAAAAAAATGATTTTTCACGGTAGAAGCGCTTCACGGGCCGCGAACTGGGCCGCAAACTGGTAGCGAAACGGGAATTCGCCATTTTGTGCTTCGTTAATTAAAGTACTAGGTATAAGGGGGTGCGGGAGACGTATCCTAATCCCCTATGTTTCCTGAGGGTGGCTGAGGAGGCTGATATATGTTGATACATCTCTTCCAGCGGCTGCGCCATCTTGCCTTTTTTCGAATGCCACAATTTTGTCGTGCACGGCAGCCATTTTAGATGCCAGGCTGGTCCCAGGCTATCACCTAACCCTGCGGATGTAGTTTATGGCCCCAGCTGTAGAGAATTCAGACATGCCAATCCTCCTGATTCAGGCGTGTGACTACTGATTTCAGTGCTAGTCTCCCGCCTCCCGATTTCTGCAAGCAAAAACCCGGGGGCATATTACGAACAACTAGCGATAATTTTTGTCTCTAACTTGTTTAGAGACAAAAATTATCGCCGCACATCGGCGATTTTTATCGCAGATAAACCTTGCTATTATCGCAGAAAAGTCAGCGATATTCATGTATTATCGACCTAATGCTCTTAGCCATGTTATCCACCTCCCATTGGATAACATGGCTAAGAACTGCTCAGGGCAGGTGTTAGATTTTGGAGATATTCGCGCTTAGCGCGAATATCTCCAAAAGTTGGTAATAGAAGGTAGCGATGTTAGGGACTGTTTCCAGTCGCTAACATCTTGGCACGCCACTTTGCATGTCATTAGTGATAAGTATCACTGACATGCAAAGCGGGGCCCAAGATGGTCGCTATCTCCTTTTAGCTGTCACTAACTGGTGTTAGCGACAGCTTGGTAATAGGGAGATAATTTTATCTCCGCTTTCAAGGCTTTTAAAGCCAAAAAAGCGGAGATAAACCCCCTTGATAATATGCCCACGATTCCTTGGGGGTTTCAGCTGACAGGGCTTGGTATTGTGTTACATGGTAATTTTTCCAGGAAACGTCAGAGGGTCGATGCAGGGGTTCTAGAAGAGGTGATAAACCATTTAAGCCTCATGAACAAGCGCATGGTCTTTTAAAGATTTGTGAAGTACTCGGAGCGGCGGTGTGTGTGTTTCCTCTTTCAGGAGCGGGCGGGGGGGCACTGCCAGCAACTTGCTAGGTCAGGTAGTGTTCAACACGTGCATCACCCTTTCTCTGCTTGCTATTGCGCTCCATGCTTCGGAAAGGTAAGAAAAAGAACGTGCATTTGAGTTTGAAATGTCCGATCCTGCAGCAGCACACTTCCAAAGCCCACACATGACAATAACCCGATTCAAGGCCCCATTCACCCGTTTTTAAAAAAATAGATAACACTCCAACAAAGTAAGGTTATAAAACTTTATTAACTATTAACTTTAACGAACGGAACAAAAACTAAAAACATTTAAACATTTCTCAACACAAAAAGCAACAATGGTTAGAAGCTGTCTTTTGTGCGAATAGTCCCAAGGCAGCACAACGTGCAGAGTTCTGGACGGCACCCAGGTGATGTCGCCTGGGTGCCGCACTGGTTTAGGGATCCTACAATGCAGCACAGAAAAACAGCGTGGGGCGTCCCGGGTGGTGCGGGGGGAGGCCTCGTCAGTAGCGGTCTGTGTCCAGTGTCACATGGCTGACACAACATGTACGACAGGCACCCAGGTGATGTCCAGTAAACTGCCGCACTGGTTTTGGTATCCTACAATGCTGCTCCGAAAATTGGCGTGCGGCGGCCCGGGGGGGGGCGTGGGGGAGCCGGCGTGAACGGGCCTCCCCAGGTGGCGGCCATCTAGCTGAGTTGCGCTCGCTCTTGCGGCCACAGCGTCTCGCTCACCATGTTGTTGAGTTGCTCCCACTCTTGCAGTGCAGCGATAGGCGGCTGCCACATGGCTCTTAAAATGGCGGACGGCTCCTCGGTTTTGGGCCTGGTCCACTGAAATGGCCCTGGGACACTTTGGAACTCGGACGCTTGCCTGCTAGGGCTTGGGCTCCATTCTCGAAAAGCGTCCCCTCAGCCGTGAAGATTGTATAAAAGTCTTGGGGGCCCCCGACTCCCGCAGGCTTCCGGTGGGGAGCGGCTGCCATGATTGCTCGCGGAATGACCACGACGGAGCCACGAGATGGTGGTGCTCTCATGCTGACGCCAGCTTCAGTCTGAATGATCCAGAAACAAGGTGGGGCTTTCATCGTTTGGGAAAAAAAAATGTTCTAAACCAATGAAAAGTGTTATTTTTAGGTCATATGACCAAGCCTTCCATCTTTAGGAAACCAAAAGTAAAATGAACCAATGAAAAGTTTTATAAACAAGTCACATGACCTGTTATGCGGCATAGGGCTACAAAAAGCGTAGAAAATCCGTTGGCACGTGAGGCGGCGTCAGTAGTGGACCGATGTGCGAATAGGCCGAAGGCAGCACAACGGGCCGAGATGCGGATGGTACCGAGGTGGTGTCCAGCAAATTGCCGCACTGGTGTGGCCATCCTACAATGCTGCGCCGAAAGACGGCGTGTCCAGCTGAATTGCGGTCACTGTTGCGGTACAGTGACTCGAACGCGCCGAGATCCGGATGGCACCGAGGTGGTGTCCAGCAAATTGCCGCACTGGTGTGGCCATCCTACAATGCTGCGCCGAAAGACGGCGTGTCCAGCTGAATTGCGGTCACTGTTGCGGTACAGTGACTCGAACGCGCCGAGATCCGGATGGCACCGAGGTGGTGTCCAGCAAATTGCCGTACTGGTGTGGCCATCCTACAATGCTGCGCCGAAAGACGGCGTGTTCAGCTGAGTTCCGGTCACTCTTCCGGCACAGTGACTCGAACGCGCCGAGATCCGGATGGCACCGAGGTGGTGTCCAGCAAGTGGCCGCACTGGTGTGGCCATCCTACAATGCTGCGCCGAAAGTCGGCGTGGGGTGCCCCGTTGGCTTATGAGGTGATGTCAGTAGTGGACTGATGTGTGAATAGGTCGGAACCAGCACAAGGCGCCAAGATCCGAATGGCAAGTCCTGGATGTTGAGTGCCTCAGTTGAGATTTCTGAGCAGTGCTTGTAGGACTGTCTGAAGCTTATTTGCACCTGCTGCAGCTTCACTATTGCCCTGGTGTGGCCAAAGGTGGCACATGACATAGGCGGCCGGCTCCCGAGGTCCGGCGGAACTTTTTGCCTTTTCCTTTCTGCTTCTTTTCCTACAATCCGTTTCATCTGAAGACACGACCAGGTCCCTGAATGTGTGCAGGGGGACGCTATTGATTGAATGAAAATGGCGGCTTGACACAAAGCTGACTCAAGCGTTACTGTTGATGCTATACAGACAAAAATTGGTTTTCAGTTTGTACATTCTTCAGGATTTTTTTTTCCATCCAAGTCTGATTGAGAGTTTGTAGAAAAATGGCTTCAGATTTTCCACATACTACTCTTCAACATTCTTCCTAAATGTAACAATGTGAAACTCACTAGGACAATGGCTGTTTCTGTTTCCTTTCAAAATGCTGCCAACAATATTTTCTGAATGGAAGACATCATCTTGTAGCATAAAGGGACGAAAGGGGTTCTGGTCTGGCCGATGGTTGGTGGAGACATTTTGACTATATCTTGGACCTGCCCGGCCTCGCCCAAAATGGCGCCGGTATAAATGGGACTCGTAACTCCTTGCCCGCAAATGTATATCTAGAAAATGTTATTGTAAGTGGCCGTGTCGTATTTTAATTACAAAATGTACGTCCACCGATTCCGCAACTGTTAGACACCTTTGTTCTTGCAACCTAATGGCCCGCTCGTTACGTTCTTCTACAGTGTAAATGTCTCCTCATCATATACGATTTCAGTTTGCTCCGTGGCCGGCCCACGTGGTTATAGGCCCGTATTTGTATACTGACATTTTCACAATAAAGGTTTTTAAAACAAAACACGGTAGTAGTATTTACATTGGTAAAGTTTTTACTTTTAGTCACTGTTTTCGAATCAGTAAAGGCAAGTGAAATAAAGCAGTCCAATTACATGACGGATAAAAGGTATAATATGTAGGAACGCAGTAAAGATAAATGCTTAATAGCAGTTGTGTTTTTCATGTCTGCAATATAAAGTGATCGATAAGAATCTGATAGCGCCGGGAAACCTCCGGGTAGCTGCGCGCTTAATAAATGTAATAATAAATAAATAAATAAAATCAGGCGTATCGGCGACTAAGATAGCAGGCCGAATCTCTTTTACTCAACGGCTCCGTCATGGAAGGAAGAAACGCCCTTTTTCTCCAAAAAGGAATATATTTTACTTGCAAGACAGTTGTAGATTTTCCGGGAAAGTACATTAGCCTGGAATATTATAACATATGTTTGAAAAAAAAATATTGTTTGAAAACAATAAAAAGCGTAATTTTTAGGTCATATGACCAAGCTTTTCATCATTAAATTAACAAAAGTAAAATGAACCAATGAAAAGTTTTATTAACAAGTCACATGTCCTGTTATGCTTACGTTGCGCGCTGCGCGCCGCGCCGCGGATCACTTCCGGGTGCGGTAACGCGGCGTGTCATATAACGCATTACGCGACAACGTAGGTCAAGAATATAGTCAAAATGTCTCCACCAACCAGCGTTCGGAACACAACTCCTTTCAGCAGTCCAAAAAGTTCTGTTAAATGACAACAGAGGGGACAGGCAACAAGAACCATCAGTCAAAGAGGGGAGGGCAAGTTCTTCTCTTCCGGGTCATGTTGGGGCGCTACCGGAACTGATCGAATTGGTAGTCTACAGTGTTTCTGGATGTTTCAGACTAAAGCTGGCGTCAGCATGAGACCACTACCATCTCGTAGCTCCGTCGTGGCCATTCCACGAGCAATCATGGCAGCCGCTCCCCACCAGAAGCCTGCGGGAGTCGGAGGCCCCCAAGACTTTTGTAGAATTTTCACGGCTGAGGGGACGCTTTTCGAGAATGGGACCCAAGCCCTATCAGGGAAGCGTCCGAGTTCAAAGGTGTCCCAGGGCCATTTTAGTGGACCAGGCCCAAAACCGAAGAGCCGGCCGCCATTTTGAGAGTCCTGTGGCACTCGCCTATCGCTGCACCGCAAGAGTGGGCGCAATTCAGCTGGATGGTGGGCAAGACGCTGTAGCCGCAAGAGTGGGCGCAACTCAGCTGGATGGGACAAGGTTCAGAATTGAAGAGTCATCAAAAGGCAAAAAGTTCCGCCGGATCCCGGGAGCCGGCCGCCTATGTCGGGGGCGATCTCAGGCTACACCAGTGCTATAAGACTTGGGGAGGGTGTCGGAGCCAAGCGTCTTCTCCGAGTCCATGGCCATCACACCGCCCCTCAGGGGCCTCCGTCAAGCTGTTTAGGAAGGTAACATATCACATTGTTTTCTAATGCAGTCAGGTCCACAAACGACACTCACTTACTTTGAGAATAGTGAAGCTGCAGTAGGTGGAAATAAGCTTCAGACAGTGTTACAAGCACTGCTCAGAACTCTTAACTATGGCACCCAACATCCAGAACTTATGCTATTTGAGAATGGCAGTGACATCGAAGCATCTCAGGGACCAAAACCATTAACGTACTTTCACGTATGAAAATCTTACTTGGGGAGGGGGCAGGAGCAAAGCGCCCCCTCCCAGTCAGCGCCACCACACAGTATGTTGAAAATTTGAAGCCATCGTTCTACAAAGTCAACCAAACTTGGATTAAAAATCTAGAAAAATGTACAAACTGAAAACCAGTTTTGGTCTGCATAGCATCAGTAGCAACGCTTGAGTCAGCTTTGTGTCAAGCCGCAAATTTGATTCAACTAAGCACAGACATTCAAAAAGGCTCAAATTCAGAACTCTAAACTATGGCACCCAACATCCAGGAGCTTGCCATCCGGATCTTGGAGCCTTGTGCTGCTTTCGATCTATTCACACATCGGTCCACTACTGACATCATCTTATAAACCAACGTTATGTAAATAGTTTTTTAATAAAATGTTTTACCCTGTTTCTTTGCTGGTGTGTTGTCTATATTTTTCATATTTGCATACGGTTTGTCGTTATTTTGTGCGGGATGGGTGATGGAGCCGAGCTGTCTTGCAGCCCTCATGGTGTGGAGCTCAGTTCATCTCACTATTTTCGTATTTCTCATGAAGGGTTGTTCCTAATATTTCTATTTTAGCGAGGTCAAAAAGAGATCCAATTAGTGGCCTACTGATTTTGCTCGATTACTTTTATTTTTTTTACACGATTTTTCACTATCTGCAAAGACTAAACAGAGTATTGCGACTTTGTGCTTGTTTGTAAATAGAGAATGATCCAAAGAGAACCGATTCTAAAACAGTAAATGCTTGGACAACAATCAATCAAATGGAGAGACAAGCAGCCACGACGGATTACAACGGGGGTAAAGGCCTGCGTTAACTACCCTTCAGTATCTGCAAAGAGAGAGTACTACTATGACAAAAGAGGGGAGGGGGGGGGGGGGGGTGCAGCGTTCAAAGCACATCAGCGTGCATAAATACGAAAATGTTTTTATTTATCACGTACTTGACATTTTTAAGCTTTTCATATTTGCTATTAAAAAACCAATGAAATTCACAGAAAAAACCATAGGTTATAGTGGATATATAGTTAGGAATTTGCATTTACAAAACCTTGAAAATTCAATGAAAAAACCATTGGTTTTAGGCCATATATAGTTAGGGATTTGCATTTACAAAACCTTATTTTACTCGCATAAAACCATTGAAATTCCATATATAGTTATAAGCGCTAACTATATATCGCGCACCCGCAATCCACTGCTGATGATGTCACATATTACATCATTCATGACATGGTTAGTGACATCACTGATGACATCACTGATGACATCTCAAATGACATCACTGATGACATCACTGAAAACATCTCATTTGACATGACTGATAACATCACTGATGATATCATTCATGTGATAATACGATGAACCTCTTCAGACTCTAATATAACCTTAGATACAATCAGTGTAAACAGACACTCATAGACTGTTACTCATCCATGGAGTTACTCACACACCTAGTCAGTCATGCAAAGAATCAATCACACCTCTATTTCCTCAAATATACAGTTATACAAACTTTACTTATTCAAACATATACTAACACATATTTACTCTCTTATACAATCCCTGATACAAGTTCACAATGATCCATACAGCCACTCACACATTCACTGGCTCTTATGCACAGTTATTTATATATGTCAACTCTCACATGTACTGTGTTTTACATATGTACTTACTTTGACATGTAGCACTGAGATATCCATTCACTCACCAATACACTCATGCACACAGTCAACCGCCCATACAGCTGTTTCCACATGCACTTTTGAACCCATACATCTAGTGAATCAACTGCTCACACATCTATGCACAGAGTCATACACCTCCCAGCCACCCACACACACACTCAGTCTCCCATACAAATACTTGGGCAACCAATCAATAACCCATATAGTTACTCATATAGCTCCTGATCAACACATGCAGCAGTTTACAGAACAACAGACATAATGATGCACAAATTAAGACAGTTTAGTCACTAACCCATGCACTCAGTGAGACACATTTATTCACTCACTCATACAGTCAGTCATGCACCTACTAAATCCTTCATCCAGACACTTATACATCCACTCATTCTTCAATATGTAAGACATTTGTTTACTTTACAGAAACAAACAGTCACTGGATGTTGTCATCAGTGATGTCATCAGTGATGTCATTTGAGATGTCATCAGTGATGTCATCAGTGATGTCACTAACCATGTCATGAATGATGTAATATGTGACATCATCAGCAGTGGATTGCGGGTGCGCGATATATAGTTAGCGCTTATAACTATATATGGAATTTCAATGGTTTTATGCGAGTAAAATAAGGTTTTGTAAATGCAAATCCCTAACTATATATGGCCTAAAACCAATGGTTTTTTCATTGAATTTTCAAGGTTTTGTAAATGCAAATTCCTAACTATATATCCACTATAACCTATGGTTTTTTCTGTGAATATATATATATATATATATATATATATATATATATATATATATATATATATATATATATATATATATATATATATATATATATATATATATATATATATATATATATATATATATATATATATATATATATATATATATATCTATATTACCTACTGGCGGTCGCCAGTAGGTAGTTATAGTTAGGATTTTTTTCAATGTTAAATCTCAAAATTCTATTTGGAATAACTTTGGCACCGGTTGACGAATCTGCCTGAAAATGTCATGAAAATGGCCTCGTCGAGCTCCGGTCCTTCCCTGAAAGTTTGGGGGGGATACAATAAGCGGGGGCCGAGATAAAAGGGGGGTCCCAAAACGCGTTTTCCCCATGTTAATTTCCATAGGGCGGTCGATTTCACTTTTAGCCCGAACGGCTGAATGGATTTACACCAAACTTGGCAAAATTGTAGGGACTGGTAGCCCGATGTGCCTTTGCTATGTCTCAAGATATGTGCTCCAGTGGATTTTGAGTAATTTAGGTTCAAAAAAATATATATATCTATAGCAGCGCACCGGTGCGCGCACCAGGGAGCGCTCCGGGCGCGTGACGCGAGGTGCGCATGGAAAGCTGATTGGCTCTCGGGTGTCTGTAAACATTCCAAACAGTCCAGAGCGGTCGCCATCTTGTGTCTCGGTAAAATCGAGACATAAGAGGTGGCTAAAACAAAGTGGGAACTGACCATAAGGCGTCAGGGATAGACCCCTTTGACCCCCTAGGTTTGATGTGGGGGCTATAAAAGGGCCCCGCGGGGCATTTAAAATATTTTTTTTTTTTCGTTTTGCGCGGGGGAAGCGCCCGGTGCGCGCACCAGGTAGCGCACCGGGAAGCGTAAAATGAGGGAAAAAGATGACAGAGTTTTTAAAAAAATGAAGTTTTTATTTAGAAATTGGAGGTAGTTCTAAAAAGAACTTTTTTTTCTTCTTCTTTTTGTTGTTTTATATTTTTTTTGTGTTTTTGGAACTTTTTGAACTTTTTTTGGCTTTTCAAAACAGTTTTATATTTTTTTTTGTATTTTTTAGGGGGAGAAACAAAAAAAGGGAATTGAAACTGGCTCAACTGGAGCAAAAAAACAAAAAACCCAAAAAATTATTTCTTTTTGGGGCACTTGTGATTATCACCTGCAAGGACGATGAGCTTAATACTTTGTTCCCCATAGGAGATAAGCTTGCCACAAGCAGTACAAGTAATTTTAAAATCAGCAAATCTCGGCTGAATGCAAGGCATCACCTCAGATGTTTCTGGTTGCGAGGAAGTGGGTTGGTTTCTTTGGGAGGGGGTCCTTGATGACTGGGGGAGGTTACTGGCCAGTTCCCGGAACTCTGCACGAGAGTAGTTGTTTGGATGCTTTCTTGTCATGTGCCGAATCATGGTATAGTTACCAAAAGAATATTTCTTGTTTGGGTTGCCCCGTCAAAGTTCATCATTGCAGATGAGGCAAGTCACCTTGGGAGCATTCACCTTTTTTTTCCCCTCTGGAATTGAAAAAAACTGCCAAACAATGTGTGGTTTGGGTTTGTAAGGTGTATTTTCTTCTGGCAGCCATCTTCTTCTCCCCTCCTCCTCTTCCTCTTCCTCCTCCTCCTGTTCTTGACCACCAATATAATTTGGAGCTGGTCCTCTTGGTGGTGGTGGTGGTGGTGGTGGGGCAGATGCACCAGCTGATGCTACTACTGAAGCCATTATTTGGAGCAAAAAAGTAGAGAGAGCAACAAACAGGTCTTCCTCAGTCAAAGGACAAAGTCAGAATAAGGAAAAAAGGTGGGGTCTTTCATCATTTAGAAAAAAAAACTGTCCTGAACCAATGAGAAGTGTTATTTTCAGGTCACAAGACCAGGGGCTTCATCATTATGAAACTAAAACTATTATGAACCAATGAAAAGTGTTATTTTCTGCTCACATGACCCGACGCGCTTACGCTACGCGCACGGGGGCGCGCAGCGTAAGCGCGTCGGAAGTTTACGTTGTGCGATCGTATTCGCTCGAGTACTTCCGGGTGCGCTTACGCCGTGCGTATCACGCGGTCGCGGCTACGCGATACGTCACGATCATGTTTTCGTTTGCGATATTGGCGCTTACGAGACGCTCCCCGGAGCGCGCCCGGGGGCGCTTTTCAGAAATACGCTTTTCGGGGCGCACTCCGGGGCGCGCTCTGGGAGCGCTCCCCCCAAAAATTAAAAAAAAAAAAATGGGATAATTGTAGAGACAGGTAGCCCTATTCTGAAGTGGTTTGTAAAAAAATTAACTTTATAAAAATATGTATTGTGCTACATTGGGCTTAATATATGTTAGAGCCAAAATGTAGCCCAAATGTAGCCCAAAGTAGCCCAATGTAGCCCAAAGATGGCCACCAGAGATCAAAAATTGTAAATGTAGCCCAAAATTCAACTAGATGTAGCCCAACTGTAGCCCAATGACAGAATGTACCAGAGTGTTAAAAAGAACAACTAGAGTGCTAACAGTCTTATTTATAAAGTGAAACTTATAGTTAGGAATTAGCATTAAAAAAACCTTTGAAATTCACTGAAAAAAACCATAGGTTTCACACCAGTTATAGTTAGGAATTAGCATTTAAAAAACCTATTAAATTCACTGAAAAAACCATAGGTTTCACACCAGTTATAGTTAGCTGGAAATTTTACTGATATAAAACCATTGAAATTCCCACGTTATAGTTAGTCGGACTCACTATAACTTGCGCGTGCAATGCACTGCTGATGACATCACATATTACATCACTCATGACATGGTCAGTGACATCACTCATGACATCACTGATGACACCATCCAGTGAATATGTGTCTTTCTGAAAAATAAATATTAGTGAGTTATGTTTAAATATTTAAATACATATATTAGTGTTTCACTTTGTGTATAAGTGGCTACATGTGTTGATAAGTAGCTACATGCGTATGTATATGGGTTATTTGATATTTTTAGTAGTATCAGTATGAGTGTCTATATGGTTTGGTGGAGGTATTACTTAGCACATAGATGCATGAGTGACTGACTCTTTGTTTGTATGTGTTTTGAAGACAGCATATGTACAGGACTGTATGGGTGGATGAGTGTCTATATGTGTTTGTTAGTGAGTGAATGACTGTCTCACTAGTGTCTTTATCAGTAACTACATATGTTTTAATCTAGTATATATGAATATTGATGTATATAAGTGAGTATATGTGAGAGTAAGAGATTGTAAGATTTCCTGTTTAAATAAGTATGTGTTTCTATAAGTGATTGTTTAAGAGAATAAATATGTGTAATTTTCAGTAGAAGTAAGGTGGAAGTGTGTGTATAACTCTATATTCAAATAAATGGTTGTTCAATAGTTTATTTGCACGTGTGAATATGTGTGTGAGTAACTTTTGGATGAATGTCGGTGTGTAACAGGATGTATAGGTGTATCTCTTCATATGATGAGTGAGTATATGTATGAGTGACTATATAGAACTGTTGGTGAATGAGTGGATGTGTATATAGATAGTGGAAGTACAGAATTGCTTGTTGTAACTGATATAGGTATGTCCATTTTTTAAAAATTTCAGTTTCTATTTTTGAATATGTGTCTCAAGGGTTACTTTACACTGAGAGGAGGTCTGTGACTGTGTCACAAGGATGGTGTCATCAGTGATGTCATGAGTGATGTCACTGACCATGTCATGAGTGATGTAATATGTGATGTCATCAGCAGTGCATTGCACGCGCAAGTTATAGTGAGTCCGACTAACTATAACGTGGGAATTTCAATGGTTTTATATCAGTAAAATTTCCAGCTAACTATAACTGGTGTGAAACCTATGGTTTTTTCAGTGAATATATATATATATATATATATATATATATATATATTACCTACTGGCGGTCGCCAGTAGGTATATATAGTTAGGACCTAGTTACCATAGGAAATTCTGAACATTCTATTGGGAATAACTTTGGCGCCGATTGAGGGAGCTGCCTGTAATTTCCCTTAAATTTGCCTCGCTGCCTCCAGAGAAGGGCTAGGGGGTCAGGGGGTCTCAACCCTGCCCCCTTTCATGTTTTCCATTCTTGTTTTGTGCACTCTTGTGCCTCACTTCTCCTGAGAAACAAGATGGCTGCTCAGGTGGTCCCAGAAGGATAATAACATATATAAACGTTATCCGCTAATAGAATTAGCATTTACAAAACCTTTAAAATTTATTGAAAAAAATATAGGTTTCAGGCCTGATATAGTTAGGAATTAGCATTTAAAAAACCTTGCAAATTCACTGAAAAAAACATAGGTTTCAAGCCTTATATAGTTAGGAATTAGCATTTAAAAAACTTTGCAAATTCACTTAAAAAAACCATAGGTTTCAGGACTTATATAGTTAGGAATTAGCATTTTAAAAACCTTGCAAATTCACTTAAAAAAACATAGGTTTCAGGCCTTATATAGTTAGGAATTAGAATTTTAAAAACCTTGCAAATTCACTCAAAAAACCATAGGTTTCAGGCCTTATATAGTTAGGAATTAGCATTTAAGAAACCATTGAAATTGCCCCTATATAGTTAGTTGTACTAACTATATTTCGCGCACCCGCAATCCACTGCTGATGATGTCACATATTACATCATTCATGACATGGTCAGTGACATCACTGATGACATCACTGATGACATCACTGATGACATCTCATTTGACATCACTGATCACATCACTGATGATATCATTAATGTGATAATACGATGCACCTCCTCACACTCTAATATAACCTTTGATACACCCAGTGTTAAATACAGACTACCATTCTTAAAACCATTGACACACCAATACCAGTTACTACATACGCACTCACTGATTCCTAGGTCTACACACACATTCACTCATTCACCCATAGAATCACTCATACATACAGTCACTCATCAATACAACACTATCATATGCACTCATACACCTATACAGACACTCACACACTGCCACTCATCCATGGAGTTACTCACACACCTAGTCAGTCATGCAAAGAATCAATCACACTTCCATTTCCTCAACTATACAGTTATACACACAACACCTTACTTATTCAAACATATACTAACACATACTTACTCTCTTATACAATCACTGATACAAGTACACAATGATCCATATAGCCATGTGCACATTCACTGACTCTCATGTATAGTCATTTATATATGCCAACTCTCACATGCACTGTGTTTTACATAAGTACTTACTTGCACATGTAGCACTGAGATATCCATTAACTCACCAACACACCCATGCACAGTCAACCGCCCATATGGCTGTTTCCACATGCACTCTTGAACTCATACACCTAGTGAATCAACTGCTCACACATCTATGCACAGAGTTACACACCTCCCAGCCACCCACATACACACTCAGTCTCCCATTCAAATACTTGGGCAACCAATCAATAACCCATATAGCCACTCATATAGCTACTGATCAACACATGCAGCAGCTTACACAACAACAGACATACTGTTGCACACATTCAGACAGTTTAGTCACTAACCCATGCATTTAGTAAGACACATTTAATCACTCACTCATACAGTCAGTCAGGCACCTACTAAATCCTTCATCCAGACACTTATACATCCACTCATTCTTCAATATGTAAAACATATTTAAACTTTACAGAAACACACAGTCACTGGATGATGTCATCAGTGATGTCAAATGAGATGTCATCAGTGATGTCATTTGAGATGTCATTAGTGATGTCATCAGTGATGTCACTGACCATATCATGAATGATGTAATATGTGACATCATCAGCAGTGGATTGCGGGTGCACGAAATATAGTTAGTACAACTAACTATATAGGGGCAATTTCAATGGTTTTTTCAATGCTTATTCCTAACTATATAAGGCCTGAAACCTGAAACCTAGGGTTTTTTAAGTGAATATATATATATATATATATATATATATATATATATATATATATATATCAAATAACACCGTCCTTCAAAGAATTCAGGCAGGGGTCCAGAGGGGATTCCAAACAGGTAAGCTTTATTCCTGAAACACAGCAGAGTAGTGGCGGCGTATGCATTTCGGGCGAGTGTAAGTGCCCTCGTCAGCGCCCTTCACTACACAGAGTTCAAATTGCAGTCCCGCTTCCCCTCACACATTACAAAGGGGTCAGTTGCTCCTCCCCCGCCAGATGGATTTCACCTGCTGTTTTGCTGGAATTCAATGCCGCCTACAGCTCCCAAAGTGCACTGTAATCTACACTCGGGTTGGTGTTACGGAGGAAAACAATTGTTCATTGCTTGAGCAGCAGTTCAATGTGGGCTGACTCACACCGTGTTGCAAGTCATGAAGCTCCCTCTTGGGTCCCCTCGGGCCACCGCGACCACTTGCCAACGAAGAACTTCCAAACAGGGGCCACTTGTGGAATACACGCGGGCCTCCCGAGGTGATTACCTCGGACCTCCTGGGTCCCTTCCCAGCGTTGTGGTGGACTCCGGATATGTCGATCCCTCGACTTGAAAACAACTGCAGAGCAGCGCCAGTGAAAGTCCGGGTCTCTTGTGCGGCAGGGACACCCTTAATGCGCCTCTGGTTAGCGCATAAATACCAAATAACACCGTCCTTCAAAGAATTCAGGCAGGGGTCCAGAGGGGATTCCAAACAGGTAAGCTTTATTCCTGAAACACAGCAGAGTATATATCATGTGAACGAGGTCCGAACAGACCGAAACGCGTAATGGCCGATTTATTAAGGAGTTACACTTTTTTGAACTAAAATTGTGGCCCGCGTCTGCTTTCAGCGAAGGATCAAAGCGGAAAGAAGCAGAAATTCAAGATATATAGACTGGAGTGGCTTCTGCCAGTTGCACGCGGACCCCCACTCACCTCGAGCCAAAAATAAAGCAGGAAACCAAGCTTTCTTGTGCTGCACCGGAGCCAAATCTTGTCCAGAAGGAGCACCCGTGAGACACCGACAAATGGGAAAGGTAGGACTTACATGAAATAAGTGGGGAGAGTGGTATTCTAGTAAAGGGCGAAGCAACTATCTTGATAGACACATACTTCGTTCAACTTTACATTTATTTAATATACCTATTGACCAATATGTCGGCCGACACGCTGTGAGACTGCGAGGCAGCAGCTACTGAAATGTTTAGCAACAATCCCTCAGCAGAAGTTATAAACAACATAACCAACATGAATCCAAACATTGCAACAAATAATGTCAAAGACAAAATGAGGCAACTCGAAAAATCTATGCGATCAGAACAAGGAAAGTGGTGGGAATCAGATCCCTGCAGAGGTACTTGGGTGTAGGGCGAATCCAAAGGGGTCTTAGAATTTTAATCGCACCAAGTTACGAACATCCAAATCCAGCCATGATGAAAGAGTGGGCGGAGTGCAATAAGAGTCCTCCACAAAATTAATGCAGATTCTTGTAAAATATGCCGTATTAGATAGAGCCAACTTACAAGAGCAGATTGACAAATTGAATGAAGACATAAACAAAATGGGACAGAGTGATGAAATAACCAAACTACAAGGAGAAATGACCACCAAACTTCGTAAAGACGAGGCTAAATTAAAAGAACGCAAGGCATACAAATTCCAAAGAGACAAAGTGGATTATACAAGTGGACAGATTTTTATATTTTCCAGGAAATACAACGCTTTAAAAATCTCTTAATCCAAATTGGGGAAAGACACTATACCGGTTGCAGGATCGACCAGAGAAGGTTATAGCAACACTTCCAACTCGGATGTAAGCTCGGCAGTGGAGAGTGAAGAGGAACTAGAAACACGTCAAGGAAATAAAGGACAAATGCAACAAAAATTACCTCTAGCAGAAGAGCTAGATTTTTTGTATCAAGACCGGCAGCAGACTCTCTGCCCAAGGACACAAAGGAGCAATCAAGGAAGAGGAGAAACTACAGGCAAAGACAGAGGAGAAAGCGGTCAGAAGATACAACCGCCAACAAGAGATGGAACCACAAGTGAGTGACAACCCACAAACCACCAAGACGGTGATAACTCTGGCCAATATAAACCTCAATGAAGCAGAAGAACAACTACTTCCTTTAGGTCTATCGTACTGTCCTGAATCCAACTTTAATGATGCTAATACAAGGATGGACATTTTTTGCTTTGTACGTAAATTAAAATTGAGAAAATGTCATGCACTACAACCTCCAATACAACAAACAAGCCAATTAACAACATGTGCCTCACCTAGCAATATAAAAATGTGGATATTCCTTTGTTAGAAACCCTACAAGAATATCAAGAGAAAAATGACTATACAAACAGCCAGGAAAATTCTCAACTTCATGGGGGACAAACTCAAAGATCAAGTCACCGAGAAAGCAAACATGGGAAAAAGACTGACACCATTTAAAGTAAAATCAACATTTAATCCTATTGCACCCAGAGATGCAATCAACAATTTTAATGAATAGGTGACAGCAGAAGTTAAAAATCTAAATCACAAAGTTCATAACAAAAATCAAAAAGTCAATAGAAGGAAATCAACAGTATAACGAATTGATGTACAAACTTAGCAAGAACAACCAAATTGTCATTGGAAATTCGGACTAGGGAGGAAATGTAGTCATTTGGGCTAAAGAAGACTATATATACAAGAAGCTCTTTCCCAGTTAAACAATGTAACTTGCTATAAAACAAGAAGCAAGTTGGCACTATGATCAGTATACAATAAAATTTATATGAAGTTGCTAGCCTGGAAAAGTGCGGGACTGATTACTACAGATGAGTACAAATGTATCAAAAAAGAGAACCCTATGGTCCCTCAAGTTTACTTCATACCTAAAATCCACAAAAACCCATAAAGACTGCCGGGAAGACCCATCATTTTGGCACAGAACAGTCTGTTAGAAAATGCGTCACTATGCATCGATTTCCATCTACAGGAAGTGTACAGAAGTTACCTTCTTACTTAAGAGACACTGGTGATTTTATCCTAAAACTGAAGAATTTTATTTGACAGAAGAATTATTTATTATTGACACTAGATGTAATGTTACTATATACTAGTTTAATTCATATAGATGGCTTACGTGCATTGGAATTTTATTTGGGGAGGAATTCACTGCAAATGTCCCAACACAACACAATGCTAGTAAATATGGTAAACTTCTGTTTAAACAATAACATTTTCTTGTTTGAAAAAACCTATTATCAACAGATGCTCGGTGTCGCCATAGGTGCCAGCTTCTCCCCCAGCTACACGTGTTTACACATCGGCTGGCGGGAGGAGCTGGTACTGGGTGACACCTACAAATCAAATGTGGAATAAATGTGAAATTGTGGTTGCAATTTATTAATGGTTTGTTTATTATTTAGTATGGAACCTACACCAATGCCACAGAATCTGCCTCAGCCATCAACGTCAATTAATTGAATTTGAGTTTCACAGCAGTTATCAGCGACAAAGTGGTGCATTTTCTGGATGTGGAAGTATACATAGAAAATAACAAACTAGAAACAAAAATATACTATAAAGAAACTGCAGGCAACTCAGTTCTACACTCATCTAGCTTTCATCCATGACATATGATAGAAAACATTTATTATGGGGACATTTTGAGACTAAAAAGAGTGTGTAGTAACCTAGTAGACCTACACATAGCACAACAGGCCAGTAAGAACAGATTTTTGGAGAGGGGTTACTCCAGAAAAACAATTGATGCAGCCATTGCCAAAAAACTAGTTTATGCAGGTCCAATCTTTTGGCACCGAAACTAAAAAGTCAAAGCGATACAGGGAGTGAATTAAGATGCATTCTGGCATACAATAAACAAGACAGAGCATTAAAAAAAAATAATGAGACACAACTGGTCATTAGTTTTAAGTGATCCGATTATTGGAGACTCGCTACCCTACAATCTATCTGTCACCTACAGACGAGCTCCCTCCATGAGCAATTGTTTGGTTAAAAGCAGACCCGGACGCTGAGATCAGACCCGGGACCAGGATTCAATTCCCGACGCGGCAGGGTCTTGAGCCCAAAATGTCCACGGACTCTGTAATTCTCGCTTCGGTGACTACTCGAATCACAGGTTCACACTCTGCAACTCTGGGCAATAGCTTGCTTAATCTCCACTACGGCCCCCCGCGGTGGGATGCCTGGCTTTCACCTTGGGGATACCCAGTAGGGGCTATCTCACAGGGAAAAACCAGGACGGGTTCCCAATACAAAGCGCTTTGAGACCTGGCGGGGATATTGCGCTATATAAAAACCCATCCATCCATATAACATTGCACTATGTATTTATTCAAGGCGCGACTAAAACTTTTGGCATCACGAAACGGTGTTTGGCAACTGTATTTATATCAAATTCCATTTTATTTAATTTTTTTATAGTTTTTTTTTTGTAAAATTTTTATTTTGCATATAACAAAAAGAAACACAGGAGAGAAGCACCGAGGTGCCGCACATGTCCCCACGCAGGAGGAACAAACCAAATCAAAACAATGGTGATGCCACACCGCAAAGAGAAAACCAAGCCAGTCAGTCCAAGAACCTGCAGGAAGAAGAGCAATAGGTAAACAAGCGGCCATCGGTGCTGAGCCTTATGAAGTCAGGATGTCCCATAGCAAGCAGGTCTGCAGGCTATTGCAAACCATTCAAATGCACCCATCGGCGAGAACGAGCACCTCGGTGTCAAAGGAGAGAAAAGAAAAAAAAAAAAAAAAAGAAAATGCAACTCCCAATCCCCCCCCCCCCCCCCCCCCCCATGACGGTGACACACACTCACCACACTCATGCAGAAGCCGGACTAAATTTGGAAGATGTGCAGAGATCTCAAAGAAGCTGGGCAAACAGCCGACGGCAGGCCTTTAGACAGGAAGGCAACCAAGGGTCCCCACACATGCGTGAAATTCTTGTAATTACCGAGGAAGATGTCCGCCATTCTTTCTAAGCTTCAAAGCTTCCAAAGTCTCGCGTGCCAAAGAGATATCGCTGGTGCCTCCTTTCGCTTCCACGCTGCCGCCAACGTGAGCTTGGCCGCCCCCAAGCACAACCACAGAATCTTTTTATCAGATCGCGTCTGGTGTTCAAGGCCGGGATCACGCAGACCCAACAGCACAGAGGCCACAGAGTCCTCTATAGGGTATTGAAGGATATCTTTGATATGTGAGAGAATTTCGTCCCAGTAAGGTCTAATCACCGGGCAATCCCACCAAATATGGCGGAAGTCCCCCAGGAGTCCACATCCCCTCCAGCACTTATCCGAGGTAGCCGGATAGATACGGTGGAGCCTAGTCGGGCATAAATACCATTGCGTGAGAGTCTTTAAGTGAGTCTCCCTAAGATGAATCGAATGGTTAAATTGGGTCATATCCCTCCAAAGCGCTGACCATTCAGTGTTGGTAACATCTCTCCCCACCATCTCCTCCCACTGTTCCATATAACGTGGTCTAGGTGACTGTTCGGACTTAAGCAGTAATTGATATAGGAAGGAGATGACTCCCTTCATGGTAGACGTCCGCAGCAAGAAAGCTTCGAACGCCGATGGAGGTCTCGTAGCTGCCTCCAGCACCCCTGGAGACGTGGCCCAGTGTAGCAATTGGACATGCCGATACCTATCGGTCTGTGGCACCTGATAGTCCCGTATACAGTTAGCAAATTTCAAAGGGTCAGAGCCATGAAACAGGTGAGTTAGTGCCCTACATCCACCCTCCCTCCATGTGTCAAAGGGCCCCTCACTAAGCGCCGGCGGAAAAGCCGGATTGAAATGCAAGGGCGTGAACGGAGATGGGAAAGTCGTCCACCGCTCATCAGTAGTCAGAGTATCCCAGACCTTCAGCGTAGTACCCGTGGGAGTACTAATGTAGGCGTTCAAGGGGCGATCCCTCTTCGGTTTCCAGGCCAGATCCCATATGGACCGGCCAGCCACACTCCGGTCCATATGCAGCCAATGTTTCTCTGAAAACTGCTGCAACCATTCCACCATTACCCTCAATTGAGCAGCCTTATAATAGAGATGCAGGTCCGGCAGACCCACTCCACCCTCTGACCGAGGCCGGCGTAAAACTGTAAAAGCCAGTCGGGCTCGGCCCCCTTGCCAGACAAATCGCAGTATCTGCGTTTTAAGCTGTCGGAAGTAGGCGCTGTCCAACGGAATAGGTAGGGCCTGGAAGAGGTACAAATATTTGGGGAGAAGGACCATCTTAATCGCGTGTATCCTACCTAGCCAGGACAGGAATTTAGGTTTCCACCTCTCCAATTCGGCCCGGGTCTTCGTCAGAAGGGGTGGGAAGTTGGCCGCAAACAGCTTGCCCACCGTCGGAGTCAGGTGGACTCCCAGATAAACAATCGATCCGGTTGCCCACGCTAATGGTGTCAGCGTCCGCACATGAGCCACGTCAGTTTGTGAGAGAGTCAAATTCAAAATATATGATTTGCCATAATTCACTTTAAATCCTGCCACGTTCTCAAATTCAAGTAGAATTTCCCTAATGCAAGGCAAGGAACCTGCCGGGTCCGCCACCGAAAACAGGATGTTGTCCGCGAAGAGCGAGATCTTGTGTTGCTCTCATGTGAACGGTATGCCTCTCACGCATTCATGTTCCCTCACCGCCACCGCTAGAGGCTCAATGCTGAGCGCGAACAGCAGGGGAGAGAGGGGACATCCCTGTCTGGTGCCCCTCGAGTGTGGGAAGAAGGCCGACAACTGGCCATTCACTGCCACCCTCGATCGTGGGTTGCAAAAATTAGCCCTTACCATAGTGATGAATTTGTCAGAAAAGCCGAAAGCCGTCAGCGTATTAAACAAAAAGCCCCAATCTACTCGGTCAAAGGCCTTCTCCGCGTCCAGGCCCACAAGCACCGCCGGAATACGGAACCTGTCCGCCTTTTCGATGAGGTGAACCACTCTACGAGTATTATCGTGAGTCTGGCGTCCTTTAATAAAGCCAGACTGGTCTGGGTGGATGATCGCCGGCATCAAATCCTGTAAGCGGCACGCCAGGATCGCTGAATATAATTTCGCGTCAATGTTAAGTAAGGCTATGGGGCGAAAGGAAGCACATTGCGCTGGATCCTTCCCCGGTTTTGGCAGGACCGTGATCACTGCCTCGGCCAGAGTCCCTGTGGAGGTACCGGGTGACGCCATATCGTTAAAGAGAGCCACTAGAAAGTCACACAGCTCAGTAGCATATGTCTTGTAAAAAACCGCGGTGTAACCATCCGGGCCCGGGGCCTTGTGTAACTTCAAATTTTTGATAGCGGAGAGAACTTCCTCTCTAGAAATTGGCGCCTCCAATAAGTTGTTCCATTCTGTAGATATTCGAGGTAGAGGCAAACGTTGCAGGAACTCTCTTTGTGTGTCTGCTCCCAGGTTATCTCCCGTGTACAACTCGGCATAGAAGCGTCCAAAAATGTCCCCCTTCGTTTCGTCCCGATGTTGCAGCACACCTGCAGCGTCTCTGATCCCTCCTATATATTCACGCTCTCTCCTATCCCGCAGCTGCCGTGCCAAGTGCCTGCCCACCTTGTTCCCGCATGAATAGGATTGTCGCCCCAGCCTCAAGAGCGTAAGCTCGGCCCTATTGGCGTAGTGCGCCTTTAATTTGCCCCTCACCGCCGTCAGCGGACGGAGGGTCACCCTCGAGGGATTGAGTTTGTGAGCTCGTTCGAGCTCGACCACCTCAGCCTCCAGGGCCTCACGTTCCCTCCTCCGCAAGGTGTTGAGCTGCGAGTTGAGGCCCAGACACGTGCCCCTGATCGACGCCTTAAAGGCGTCCCACGTGTTCGAGAGCGAGGTGTCCGACGGGGGGTTAAGATCAAAAAATTCTCTAATGGCAAGTCGCAAGGCTTTATTGGACGTATCGTCCCTGATCACCGAGGCCGGGAAGTACCACTTCCGTTGCGCTGCACCGGGCGACGACCAGCGAAGGCTAAGCACCAACAGACTATGGTCCGAAATGGATATCGGAAGAATGGCGGCATCTACTATGTCCCCGCACAGTGATTGGCTAAGAAATATGGAGTCTAAACGGGAGTAGGAATGATGTACGTGGGAGAAGAACGTGTAATCCTTTGTAGTAGGGTGGAAAAAACGCCAACCGTCAACCAGCCCCAGCTCCCCCACCTCCCGCTGCGTTGAAGCAGAAAACACACCCGTACCCGCCCTATGCCCCCCTGAGCTGTCCATCTCCTTGTCCCACACCAGATTAAAGTCCCCCAGCAAAAACAGATGTCCCTCCGCAAAGTCTCCAACCTTCAGCAACAAATCTTGTAAAAACTTATTCTGACCAGCGTTGGGTAGATACACCACCACAAAGGTGCCCAGCCGTCCCTGAATAAGCCCTTTGACCATCAACCAACGGCCGTCCTTATCGTGACGCACCTCTAGGTTGGAAGTGAAGCGCAGCTCGGAAAAGGAGAGCCACCCCTCTATGTTTCGTGGCAGCGGAAGACCTATAGATAATGGGATATGCCCTGTGCCGCAGCCGCAACTCATCTTTCCGTGCCAGATGGGTTTCCTGCTACCCGACTACATCAATCTGATGATCCACCACATATTTCCACACCTTCTGCCTCTTCTGCGGTGAATTCATACCCTTAACGTTCCAAGTTCCTATGCTAATCGGCATAATAGAAATGGACCCCAAAACTCTCTACTGCCACCCCAAGGGTCCCCGCCCCCGTAATCAGGTGTCCTCCGATCATAGGAACTGCAGAGGGTCAGCCACTCTCCCCCCATCAAAGACCAAAGCTCCCCACACATCTATAGCAACCCTATCCACAGCTCCAGCCTGCCCACACCGATCCAGAGCCCTCACACACAGCAGCAACCATTCACGCAGCAATCCCCCCTCTCCACCGTCATGGGACCCCCCCCCCAACAACCCAAGCCCCCCAACTCCCAACCCCCCCACATAGAAAAAAACCAGCAAAAGGGGAGACAACAGGGAAAAAAAACCCTCAACAGTAAATTTTAAGACAATACTCATCAGTTCCAGTAGTCCAAAGTTCGTGAAGGACCTTCCAGACTGGAGACGGGGAAGGGGGACCAACTTGGTGATCCCCACGGCCACGGTCCGGGGAGTCTCCTCCAAAAGTACATCCATACCCCCAGACCAGGCCCGTTGCCCCTCCAGCGCCGATCGGCCATTAGTGCAGGTGTCATGCCGGTCCTGAACTTGTTTGGGAATCCGCCAAGGTCGCCGAAGCCACCGAGGCCACTGCGTTACCCCTTTCCTGCAGGCTGGTATTGCGGTCCGGTCGCCGCCGGTCCGGGGACGCGCCCACCCTGTGCCAGGAGGAGGAACGATGGCGCCTCCGAGACGGGGATGCGTTCGTCCCTTGAGAAGGTGCAACGTCGTTCAAACCCAAGAGGTCCTTCGCCACCTGGAGAGAGCGAATCTGCGCCAGCCGATTCTGCCAACGGAAGATGATCCTGAAGGGGTGACCCCAGGAGTAGGCGATGTTGCGTTCCCGCAGGAAGGAAGTCACAGGACGAAACTCCCTTCGCTTCTGCAGCATAGAGGCCGCTAAATCCTGATAAAGCTGAGGGCGGTGGTCCCTGAATTGTAGTGACGTGATGGCCCTGGCCTTGCGGAGGATGAGCTCCTTCACCTGGAAATCATGTACACAGACGAGGATGTCAGGGGGGGGCCCCCCACCTCGCCTGGGCAACCTAACTCGATGTACTCGGTCCATCCTAATTTCCCGCACATCCTCCTCGTCCAAGATCTGCAGAAACAACTCCTGTACGTAGCCTCGCAGGTCGCCCGCCTCACCATCCCAGGGTACCGCCCGAATGCGGATGTTGTTCCTTTGGGACCGGTTTTCCAGGTCCTCCGCATGGGCCTGCAAATCCAAGTTCTGTTCCGTGAGACGGATGACATCTTGCTGCAGCAAGTGCACATCATTGGCCACACTCAGATCATGGTCCTCTAGGGTCGCCACCCTTTCGCCAATCCCATCCACATCTCTCCGTACCTCCCGGAGGTCGGACGTCAATTGCGAGCGAAGCTCGGAAATATCGTCCTTGATGGAGGCAAAAAGTTCGGTCATAAAAGCCTTGGTTACAGGGGCTTTATCGTCTGACTTCTTCGACGAGCCACTGCCTCCTGGGGATGCCGGCTGCTGTGAGGACTTAAGACACCCCATCCTTCCCTGGACGCCCCTTGCGCAGCGAATTGGACATGGCGGCGGGCAGCACACAGCCCGGGCGATCCTCCGTCCTGAAACTCTCAAGGGCAAGGTGCTATGGGATCACTGGGCCCGCAGGCGCCGCAACTTCCCCCCACTGAGCAGACCAAGCGACCCCCTCCTCTCCGTCCAGGCAGTCCTCAAAGCTGCCCCGATCGCCGATGCACCAGCCTGCACACTTGTAGCGAGCACTCCACAACCCGGGGGCAAGGAGCGCCCAACCCCCGAAATCAATGCCCAGGGGGGTAGACCGTGGAGAGGCAATGCGGCCTCCGTTGATCCAGGTGCATGCGATAGCCAAACAGTCACACCTGGAGAAGCAGACAAAATGGCCTCGCGACGTTCCCAGCCGATGAGCGCTGCCAGGACATACGGCGCAGGGCTCCAGCGACAGTAGTTAGATCCACCACCGGACCTCAGCGTCCTTCCGTCGCTCCCAGGCCGCAAGCCGTACTGCGAGGCGTGTCCGGCCCGCTCAAGCGGCCCACATGGCAGTGCCGGCGTCCAGCCTCCGTGCGCCTGTACACCCCTAATGGCCTGCGCAGATGGCACCTCGCTGATCTGTAAGCTTAGGCCGGGGGTCCAAACACCGCAGCTATCGCCAGGCTGCCTCCACGGAGCGGGCAGTCAGTGCTCCACCCAGTCCTCCCGCCGAGCCCCGTCCGCCGGCTGGCTCCATACACCTCCGCCCCTGTCCAGCTCGGGAGCCCACTAGTCAGTCCGAGGCTCCCCAGCGGTCCCCGGTGCGCGCGGCCTCCATCAGCAGCCAGGCGCCTCCACCGTCCCCCGGGTGGTCACAGCAGTGGCGCCTCCGCTCTCCGTCGTCACTGGGCCCCCTTCCGCTCCTCAGGCCGACACCACCAAGCACCCCCGGAGCTCACCGGCAATCAGATCCGCTTCCCCACCGGTGGCGTGCACTCCACTTCCTTCGGCCGGCGCAGGGGGAACCGCGGGCGGGCCGCGAGTGGGCCGCGGGCGGGCTCCTCCTCCTCTGCAGCGGACACCGCGACCCACCAAGCCGGGCCCCGAATCACGCGAGACCGGGGATGTTCAGGCCTCAAGGCGCCACCGCTCCCGCAGCCGCCACAAACGCCACCTCGCTCCGCTGATGGCACCAATCCATTCCGCTATGTCACGGAGAGCTCCGCCACTCAGCTGGCGCCAGTCCGCGCCCCCAGCACCGTGCTATGAGAAGCTATGCTGGATCGGCGCCGGAGAGGCTCGGAGAAGCATCCTACTCCGACGCCATCTTGGCCACGCCCCCTTTTTAATAGTTTTTAAATATTTATATTTATTATGTTGTATTGAGTTATTTACAACATTTTTCTATGTACATATAAACTAGAGTCTGTAGCATGTAACTAATTGTCTTCAGGTGTGAGCATTCAATTAATTGTTGTCACTATTAAAATGAAGCACACTCTAGTAGCATGTCAAGTGAACAAGACCGAGTTGCCTTGGTCAAAACACGTCATTCTGGGCACTGGCCAGGACTTACTGGTTGCCTTGGGGATGATTTTTGAATAAAGCACTGAATTTGCATCTAAATCCATTTGAGTGGTCCATACCTGCTTTTGTTTTGCACCAATAGAAGGAGGCGGTGAGCCAAGATTTGCTTTGTATGTATATATATATATATATATATATATATATATATATATATATATATATATATATATATATATATATATATATATATATACATATATCTCGAACAGACTCCTTCACAGAAAGAGAAAAGGCCACACTTGAGGAGGTTTTCGGAAGCGCTTTTAATCAGCTTGCCCACACAGAGTAGAGTTCTGGCACCCATGGTGGCGGATGCATTTCGGCGTTCTTAGCCTCTTCAGCGCCGGGTGAAAGTGTAGGAAGAAGGGGTGTGAGCGAAGGTTCAAATGTCCAGCCTTCATCTCATCCACGGACTGCAGCCACTCCCACGACGATGATGTCACACTGCATATACTTCCTGTGGTCAGCTGGAGCCCCAGCGCCTACAGGTTCCAGCATGCAACAGCAAGATCCTGGTAAGTATCGCAAACAAAGTGGGGAAAATGTCTGTGCTGCAATGTCAGTGAATTGCCCCCAAAGTACAACAAACACAATTGGGCAGCGGCGCTTCCTCCAGTCCCCAATCCGCTTTAACCACTTCACAACGGAATCCTTTCTGGCGGGGGACCTGGCAGATTCCAAGTCCGACGAGCTGCTCAGTGGCAACATTACCGTCATACTTCTTCCGGTGATCTGTGGTGGACCCTGTAAAATTCCCGTATCCCGGAGAAGAAACAACTGCGAGCAGTAGTCCAGCAAGAACAGGGCCTCTGAAGAAAGCGGGAGCCTTTTGAGCGCGTCGCTGGTGACCACGCTAATGAATATCTCGAACAGACTCCTTCACAGAAAGAGAAAAGGCCACACTTGAGGAGGTTTTCGGAAGCGCTTTTAATCAGCTTGCCCACACAGAGTAGAGTTCTGGCACCCATGGTGGCGGATGCATTTCGGCGTCCTTAGCCTCTTCAGCGCCGGGTGAAAGTGTAGGAAGAAGGGGTGTGAGCGAAGGTTCAAATGTCCAGCCTTCATCTCATCCACGGACTGCAGCCACTCCCACGACGATGATGTCACACTGCATATACTTCCTGTGGTCAGCTGGAGCCCCAGCGCCTACAGGTTCCAGCATGCAACAGCAAGATCCTGGTAAGTATCGCAAACGAAGTGGGGAAAATGTCTGTGCTGCAATGTCAGTGAATTGCCCCCAAAGTACAACAAACACAATTGGGCAGCGGCGCTTCCTCCAGTCCCCAATCCGCTTTAACCACTTCACAACGGAATCCTTTCTGGCGGGGGACCTGGCAGATTCCAAGTCCGACGAGCTGCTCAGTGGCAACATTACCGTCATACTTCTTCCGGTGATCTGTGGTGGACCCTGTAAAATTCCGGTATCCCGGAGAAGAAACAACTGCGAGCAGTAGTCCAGCAAGAACAGGGCCTCTGAAGAAAGCGGGAGCCTTTTGAGCGCGTCGCTGGTGACCACGCTAATGAATATCTCGAACAGACTCCTTCACAGAAAGAGAAAAGGCCACACTTGAGGAGGTTTTCGGAAGCGCTTTTAATCAGCTTGCCCACACAGAGTAGAGTTCTGGCACCCATGGTGGCGGATGCATTTCGGCGTTCTTAGCCTCTTCAGCGCCGGGTGAAAGTGTAGGAAGAAGGGGTGTGAGCGAAGGTTCAAATGTCCAGCCTTCATCTCATCCACGGACTGCAGCCACTCCCACGACGATGATGTCACACTGCATATACTTCCTGTGGTCAGCTGGAGCCCCAGCGCCTACAGGTTCCAGCATGCAACAGCAAGATCCTGGTAAGTATCGCAAACGAAGTGGGGAAAATGTCTGTGCTGCAATGTCAGTGAATTGCCCCCAAAGTACAACAAACACAATTGGGCAGCGGCGCTTCCTCCAGTCCCCAATCCGCTTTAACCACTTCACAACGGAATCCTTTCTGGCGGGGGACCTGGCAGATTCCAAGTCCGACGAGCTGCTCAGTGGCAACATTACCGTCATACTTCTTCCGGTGATCTGTGGTGGACCCTGTAAAATTCCGGTATCCCGGAGAAGAAACAACTGCGAGCAGTAGTCCAGCAAGAACAGGGCCTCTGAAGAAAGCGGGAGCCTTTTGAGCGCGTCGCTGGTGACCACGCTAATGAATATCTCGAACAGACTCCTTCACAGAAAGAGAAAAGGCCACACTTGAGGAGGTTTTCGGAAGCGCTTTTAATCAGCTTGCCCACACAGAGTAGAGTTCTGGCACCCATGGTGGCGGATGCATTTCGGCGTTCTTAGCCTCTTCAGCGCCGGGTGAAAGTGTAGGAAGAAGGGGTGTGAGCGAAGGTTCAAATGTCCAGCCTTCATCTCATCCACGGACTGCAGCCACTCCCACGACGATGATGTCACACTGCATATACTTCCTGTGGTCAGCTGGAGCCCCAGCGCCTACAGGTTCCAGCATGCAACAGCAAGATCCTGGTAAGTATCGCAAACGAAGTGGGGAAAATGTCTGTGCTGCAATGTCAGTGAATTGCCCCCAAAGTACAACAAACACAATTGGGCAGCGGCGCTTCCTCCAGTCCCCAATCCGCTTTAACCACTTCACAACGGAATCCTTTCTGGCGGGGGACCTGGCAGATTCCAAGTCCGACGAGCTGCTCAGTGGCAACATTACCGTCATACTTCTTCCGGTGATCTGTGGTGGACCCTGTAAAATTCCGGTATCCCGGAGAAGAAACAACTGCGAGCAGTAGTCCAGCAAGAACAGGGCCTCTGAAGAAAGCGGGAGCCTTTTGAGCGCGTCGCTGGTGACCACGCTAATGAATATCTCGAACAGACTCCTTCACAGAAAGAGAAAAGGCCACACTTGAGGAGGTTTTCGGAAGCGCTTTTAATCAGCTTGCCCACACAGAGTAGAGTTCTGGCACCCATGGTGGCGGATGCATTTCGGCGTTCTTAGCCTCTTCAGCGCCGGGTGAAAGTGTAGGAAGAAGGGGTGTGAGCGAAGGTTCAAATGTCCAGCCTTCATCTCATCCACGGACTGCAGCCACTCCCACGACGATGATGTCACACTGCATATACTTCCTGTGGTCAGCTAGAGCCCCAGCGCCTACAGGTTCCAGCATGCAACAGCAAGATCCTGGTAAGTATCGCAAACGAAGTGGGGAAAATGTCTGTGCTGCAATGTCAGTGAATTGCCCCCAAAGTACAACAAACACAATTGGGCAGCGGCGCTTCCTCCAGTCCCCAATCCGCTTTAACCACTTCACAACGGAATCCTTTCTGGCGGGGGACCTGGCAGATTCCAAGTCCGACGAGCTGCTCAGTGGCAACATTACCGTCATACTTCTTCCGGTGATCTGTGGTGGACCCTGTAAAATTCCAGTATCCCGGAGAAGAAACAACTGCGAGCAGTAGTCCAGCAAGAACAGGGCCTCTGAAGAAAGCGGGAGCCTTTTGAGCGCGTCGCTGGTGACCACGCTAATGAATATCTCGAACAGACTCCTTCACAGAAAGAGAAAAGGCCACACTTGAGGAGGTTTTCGGAAGCGCTTTTAATCAGCTTGCCCACACAGAGTAGAGTTCTGGCACCCATGGTGGCGGATGCATTTCGGCGTTCTTAGCCTCTTCAGCGCCGGGTGAAAGTGTAGGAAGAAGGGGTGTGAGCGAAGGTTCAAATGTCCAGCCTTCATCTCATCCACGGACTGCAGCCACTCCCACGACGATGATGTCACACTGCATATACTTCCTGTGGTCAGCTGGAGCCCCAGCGCCTACAGGTTCCAGCATGCAACAGCAAGATCTTGGTAAGTATCGCAAACGAAGTGGGGAAAATGTCTGTGCTGCAATGTCAGTGAATTGCCCCCAAAGTACAACAAACACAATTGGGCAGCGGCGCTTCCTCCAGTCCCCAATCCGCTTTAACCACTTCACAACGGAATCCTTTCTGGCGGGGGACCTGGCAGATTCCAAGTCCGACGAGCTGCTCAGTGGCAACATTACCGTCATACTTCTTCCGGTGATCTGTGGTGGACCCTGTAAAATTCCGGTATCCCGGAGAAGAAACAACTGCGAGCAGTAGTCCAGCAAGAACAGGGCCTCTGAAGAAAGCGGGAGCCTTTTGAGCGCGTCGCTGGTGACCACGCTAATGAATATCTCGAACAGACTCCTTCACAGAAAGAGAAAAGGCCACACTTGAGGAGGTTTTCGGAAGCGCTTTTAATCAGCTTGCCCACACAGAGTAGAGTTCTGGCACCCATGGTGGCGGATGCATTTCGGCGTTCTTAGCCTCTTCAGCGCCGGGTGAAAGTGTAGGAAGAAGGGGTGTGAGCGAAGGTTCAAATGTCCAGCCTTCATCTCATCCACGGACTGCAGCCACTCCCACGACGATGATGTCACACTGCATATACTTCCTGTGGTCAGCTGGAGCCCCAGCGCCTACAGGTTCCAGCATGCAACAGCAAGATCCTGGTAAGTATCGCAAACGAAGTGGGGAAAATGTCTGTGCTGCAATGTCAGTGAATTGCCCCCAAAGTACAACAAACACAATTGGGCAGCGGCGCTTCCTCCAGTCCCCAATCCGCTTTAACCACTTCACAACGGAATCCTTTCTGGCGGGGGACCTGGCAGATTCCAAGTCCGACGAGCTGCTCAGTGGCAACATTACCGTCATACTTCTTCCGGTGATCTGTGGTGGACCCTGTAAAATTCCGGTATCCCGGAGAAGAAACAACTGCGAGCAGTAGTCCAGCAAAAACAGGGCCTCTGAAGAAAGCGGGAGCCTTTTGAGCGCGTCGCTGGTGACCACGCTAATGAATATCTCGAACAGACTCCTTCACAGAAAGAGAAAAGGCCACACTTGAGGAGGTTTTCGGAAGCGCTTTTAATCAGCTTGCCCACACAGAGTAGAGTTCTGGCACCCATGGTGGCGGATGCATTTCGGCGTTCTTAGCCTCTTCAGCGCCGGGTGAAAGTGTAGGAAGAAGGGGTGTGAGCGAAGGTTCAAATGTCCAGCCTTCATCTCATCCACGGACTGCAGCCACTCCCACGACGATGATGTCACACTGCATATACTATATACATATATATATACAACTAACTAACTATAACGCTGAAATTTCAATGGTTTTGTACAAGTGAAATGTCCAACTAACTATGACAACCTATGTTTTTTCAGTGAATATATATATATATATATATATATATATATATATATATATATATATATATATATATATATATATATATATATATATCACGCTCACGCTTGCATCCTAAGTTTTTGAGAATCACTCGAACACCAGCAGAGAGTTGCAAGCATAACTCTTTATTATAGGTACAGGGGCCGTCGGCCTGCTTTCCTTTCACAGCTCCTACTCCACTGCCGACGCGTTTCTAAATCAATCTTCTTCATGGGCTGTGGTAGATGAAGAGACGCGTTTCGAAATCAATCTACTTCATGGGCTGTGGTAGATGAAGAGCACAATCTGGTCACAGCTGCTCCCAATTCCACATGCTAGCGCGCCCTTAGATGGGTGTTTCTCTGCGCAATGAGTTCTGGGAGTTGTAGTGCCAGATTAGTCCATTAAGGTAGTGCAAAGTTCTGCTGGATTCAAAACTTTGGATGCAAGCGTGAGCGTGATATATATATATATATATATATATATATATATATATCCGTAACCCACACCATCGGTTCTACTCGGGCAGGCATGGCGCTCTTTGTAGGGGGTGCGTCGCTTCACGGCAGAACCACGCCGTCACATATTACCCCGACATCTTCCTCAACGAAAGAAAGTAAGCCGCACACCACCAGCAGAAACTTTGTATCTTTAATTTGAATATTCTCTCTTTTCCGGCAGTCCTAACATGTTTCGCTCGACCTTCGAGCTTTATCAAAGGTGCGCCGAGAGTCTTAGTCCTTACAGCTGATGGCAACCACACTTGCGTTATAATATGAATTTGACACGCCCCCAATGGCTGCTGAGACTCCTGGTCATTGTAGTTTAGTGGTTCCCAATAGATTTCCAAGCTGTAAGGTGATGTTTTGTCACACAAGGTCCGCTGTACCACTGTGAGCCCACTTTCAAAGCTCACTGTAGTCCTTTACCAAAGTCGGTCTTTGGCGTTCACCGCACTGCCCTTAAACATTTCCGTAACCCACACCATCGGTTCTACTCGGGCAGGCATGGCGCTCTTTGTAGGGGGTGCGTCGCTTCACGGCAGAACCACGCCGTCACATATTACCCCGACATCTTCCTCAACGAAAGAAAGTAAGCCGCACACCACCAGCAGAAACTTTGTATCTTTAATTTGAATATTCTCTCTTTTCCGGCAGTCCTAACATGTTTCGCTTGACCTTCGAGCTTTATCAAAGGTGCGCCGAGAGTCTTAGTCCTTACAGCTGATGGCAACCACACTTGCGTTATATTATGAATTTGACACGCCCCCAATGGCTGCTGAGACTCCTGGTCATTGTAGTTTAGTGGTTCCCAATAGATTTCCAAGCTGTAAGGTGATGTTTTGTCACACAAGGTCCGCTGTACCACTGTGAGCCCACTTTCAAAGCTCACTGTAGTCCTTTACCAAAGTCGGTCTTTGGCGTTCACCGCACTGCCCTTAAACATTTCCGTAACCCACACCATCGGTTCTACTCGGGCAGGCATGGCGCTCTTTGTAGGGGGTGCGTCGCTTCACGGCAGAACCACGCTGTCACATATTACCCCGACATCTTCCTCAACGAAAGAAAGTAAGCCGTACACCACCAGCAGAAACTTTGTATCTTTAATTTGAATATTCTCTCTTTTCCGGCAGTCCTAACATGTTTCGCTCGACCTTCGAGCTTTATCAAAGGTGCGCCGAGAGTCTTAGTCCTTACAGCTGATGGCAACCACACTTGCGTTATATTATGAATTTGACACGCCCCCAATGGCTGCTGAGACTCCTGGTCATTGTAGTTTAGTGGTTCCCAATAGATTTCCAAGCTGTAAGGTGATGTTTTGTCACCTTACAGCTTGGAAATCAAATCATAATATAACGCAAGTGTGGTTGCCATCAGCTGTAAGGACTAAGACTCTCGGCGCACCTTTGATAAAGCTCCGTGAAGAAGGAGTAGGCTTACTCCGAAACGCGTCGGACGTTGTATCTGCATTAAATCCACATCACTTACTGAGGCCACGGCTCCTGTGTTATACTTTCTGATACTGCTGAAAGAGAACGCTGGATGTTTGTGTTGATTTAAAGGGGGTGGCTACCCCTGCCGTGAGCCCGCCGACACAGAGGCAAAGGACCAGCTACAACTCTGTGTTCTAATATATATATATATATATATATATATATATATTCTCCACTGTTGCTGGTAAAAGAGTCACGCTGTCTCGGGCGGTCCTGTTATAGCCACCAGCAGGCTTATTTATTCATTTCACAAATCTTCAAATTATAGAAGAAAACAGGACACCCAGAGCTTCAGTTCAAGAATTTATTCCGCAGATGAACAAATCTCCACGACGCGTTTCGCCATTACGGCTTGGTCACGCTCGTAACGTGGGCTGGTTGGAGGGGTATGGTCTCATCGAAACACCTGGATTTAATCATGTTAAATACTGGATGCGATTTATAGATGACGTGTTCTGTATATGGGAAGGTGATGAACAAAGCGCCTCAAATTTTGTTTATGCTTTGAATCAGAATCAGGAAAATCTCTTCTTCACCTCCAACATAAGTAAAGTGCAGGGGGGGGCGCTAGAGGGCGCACGAGCTAATGGCCGCACTTCCGTGAGGCTCTGGCTGCCTGGCTAGAAACATCCTAAAATTATTCTCTTAACCTGCGGGTGGACGCCTGAAACTAACAGCGTCTGTGGACCTCTATGCCCTGCAGCTCCTGTCCGATTTTGGGGACGATCCGACGCCCGATGCCTGAACTGGCTGCTTGAGAGCTCCGCCCGGGGAGCATTGCCGCGGAGCGCTGCTGTGGCGACCTGGGCGCCGGGCCACGCGAGGCCGAGGCTTGAGACGAGGGAGATAGGCCTCGGAGTTGCGGAGGTCGGCCCGCTGTGTGAGTGGACAGCTGGAGGCTTAACAGGCGGCGGCGGAGGTGAGTCTCTCCCCCTCTATGGCCATTGCGAAGTGTGGAGGTACCGTACGTTGATCCTGTGATCTGCTGGGGGAGCGGACGAGACCGGTGGCATCCGCCTGGGCCTAGCGAGGGGTTGGACTTATCACCGGCCTTGATCCTTGTATTGCCTCCGTTGCCCCGGGTCCCTCCGTGAGCCTGCTGCATCTGGGGGTGCGAGGCTGGGGAGCGACAAGAGGCCGCCGGAGGACATCGGCAGTGTCCGTGCTGCAGGTATCGCTGCCCGCTGGTGGCGCGTTGGGCCTCCCCTCACCCCGTCACCCGCCACCCCCCGGCGCTCCTCGGGCCCAGGCCTTCCCAGCTCCACTCCAGAGCACCGCCACCCGCCATCCATCGCGGGCGCTGCCGGCTGGCTCCCGTCACTGGAGCCGGAGCGCGGAGTGGCGTGGGGATCACTTTGACGCTGCTGGTCTGGTCCTCGCGTGGACGGAGCCGCCTCAGGAGTGACCACTGCGCGGGGGCTGCTGATGCGAGTGGAATTATCTGGGTGCAGGGAGCGCAGCACCACTTGCCACTCGCCGAGCGCCTCAGGAGCCCACAGGCGGAGCACAATGGGCAAGAACGATAACAAACAGCCCAAGCTCTCTTTTGAACCTGCGGCCACAAGGAAGCAATTGCGTAATGCGACCGGAGCCGGCGGTGCCCCAGGACCATCGAGCACTGAGCCCCCCTCTACACCCATGGCTCCAGAGCTAAGAGTGCTGATGGAGGAGATGCGGCAGGGCTTCGCCACGATAGTGGATAAGGTGGATCGCTTGTCCTCCAGGATGGATGGTGTCGCGCAGAAATTGGAGGTCCACGAGGAACGCTTGACGGAAGCGGAGCGACGCATCTCCACCTCGGAGGACACGTCAACAACCCACGAAGCGCGCCTAACCAGAATGGACAATATCCTGAGAGTAATAGCGTCAAAGAATGAGGAGTTGGAGGCGAGGAGTAGACGCAATAATATTCGCGTCACGGGTGTTCCGGAGTCCACCAACACTGACCGTATGGAGGACTATGTAGAGCGAATACTACTCACTGCAGTGGGTAAGGAGGCCTTCTCTAGTCAATTTATTGTCGAAAGGGCACACCGCTCTCTGGGTCCGGTTCCCAAGCCGGGGGCGCAGCCGCGGCCTATCATCGCCCGGTTACTTAACAACCGCGACCACGACGCGGCGCTGCGTGCAGCACGAACGAATCGGAACCTGGCTTGTGATGGAGTGCAGTTTTCCTTGTACCCGGATTTTACAAACATGGTGCAGGACCAGCGGAGAAAATTCTTGGAGGTGAAGAGGAAGCTGAGAGACATGCAGGTGGATTACGCACTTCTGTAACCGGCCCGACTCAGGGTGACCCATCAGGGCAAACAACAATTTTTTACGAACCCGCAGCAAGCTGAGGACTATGTTAAGAAGCTCCGCACTGCCAGGAGGGGTAGGCGAAACGAGGAGGATGGTGAGGCAGGGGAGGACCCAGCCGAGCATGATGAGTCCTGAATGTGCTTTTTTTTTGGACACTTGTTTGCTGACTTCCTGTAGTTGTACTGACGCTGAGTTCGGATTCTGATGCCAAATCCCGCCGTGGCAGCACTGTCCTGCCTTTGGAGACATGGATGACTGCGACATCGCTTTGTAGACTTGCTGTGGAGTGGCGTGTGAACCCAAACGCTTTGCCCCGCTGATGGGATAGTTATTGGACAGAGCAGGCTGATGGCAGTACAGGAGACGGCATGGGCAGCGGCTGATACCTGGACGATTCACTTGGAATAATTGGTAGCCTCTCCGAATGGGGTGACGGCAGCGAGAGACGCTGGTTTGGTATACGGGCTTAAGCCTGCAGGGGTAATGTACGCCAGGCACCACCCCTCCTTCTCTGTCTGATCCCGTATGATATGTGCGGGGCGGGAGGGGAGTGATGGGGTGTATTGGTGCGTACCTCTGTTGCCCCCAGGAGGGGATTCCCCACATGGTTTTGCTATGGTTTTTGAGTATTGGGTCTGGGGCGGGGGGAGGGGTCATGGTACTGGCAAGTTTGGGTTGCTTCAGTGGGTGGGGGGGGCTTGTTATGTGGGGGTTGGGCTGCTGTGAGTGGGGGGAGGGGGGTGTTTGAATGTTGGGGTATGCGTTGCTGCAAATAGAGGCATTCTGGCAAGAGACGTTCATGGCATGTATGCGGTGACTGAAGTTAGGGTGAGTGTACGCATGGATGGTCGGGTGAGACGACTGTTCCGGACAGCAGAGAGACTGGTACTTGGTGCGCTCCGACTGAGGGCTGGAGCATGGGCCGTGGGCTTATTTCAGGAATGTGGCGTTAAGCATGGGTGATACCGCTTTGACTAACGTCTCCATAATGTCCTGGAATGTCCGGGGCCTTAATGACCCCCGGAAATGCAGAAATGTACTTGCATATTTAGATAGGCATCATGTGCAGATAGCGATGCTCCAGGAAACCCACCTAAACCCACGTAGTGTTCCTAAGTTTGCTAGCAGGTGGGCAAATGTGAGGGAGTTTTCCTCCTATTCCACTTACTCGAGGGGGACGGTTATTTTGATCAATAAAGTGCTGCCGTTCCAAAAGTTGGGAGTGAGGTTGGACAATGAAGGGAGGTATGTGATCCTTTGGGGCAGGTTGGGCACTGATGTGATCATGCTGGTAAATTGTTATGCACTTAATATTGACACACCCGGTTTTTTCTTGACGTTATGGGGTCATGTATTGGAGACCGACGCCACGCACATAATCTGGGGGGGGGACTTCAACCTATCGCTACATCCTGGGGCGGATAGATCAGATGGTAGTGGACAATACAACACGAAAGCTCGTGATACGCTCCAGGGCATACTGGCGGAGGCAGGCCTATTGGATAGCTGGAGGCACTCACATCCGGCAACTAGGGAAGGCACACATTTCACGGCACACGCGCGCTCATGGGCAAGGATTGACTACTGCTTTATCTCACGGGGCCTAGCTGGAGGTGTCGTTCAGGTGAAACATCTACCTCGTACTTACTCGGACCACTGCCCTGTACTGGCCGTGCTAGAGATGCCTGGATATGCTAGAGTGCGTCCGCCTTGGCGGCTATTCCCCTCTGCCCTGCTTGACCCTGTCTTTAAACATGAACTTGGTGAGAAGATAGAAGCCTTCTTCCCTAGAAACAAGGGGTCAGTTGATAAGGTGGAAACGATTTGGGAAGCTTTCAAAGTGACTGTGAGGGGGGTCACGATTTCTAAGAGCTGTGGTATACTCAGGGAAATAGTGCGCACGTTGACTAAACTTGAATCGGAGCTTAAGGCGCTAGAGGCAGAGATGGTCAGGAATCCTTGCCCTGACCTCACTGTGGAATTCAGGGCCAAACTATTGTCCTATGAGGAGGAAGCTGCCAGAGAGGTGAAATTCCGGGGCAAATACTGGACGGCTAGGCGCTATTGTGAGGGGGATCGGCCGGGTAAGGTGCTAGCGGCGCTCACGAGGCACCAGCGTTTCGCCGCCCATGTCTTAGAAATCTCTGATGGCGAAGGCGGGACCTACCAGGATACTAAAAGAATCCAGGACATCTTCCTGCAGCACTACAAACAGTTATATACCACACAGCAGGAGGGCGAGATGGACTTCGGGAACTTCCTAGATGATATTGCACTATGCTGGCTCAGTGACAGCGACAGGGCGTTCCTGGGTTGCCCTTTCGAGCTGGATGAGATTAGGGAAGCAATCATGTCCCTCAGCAACGGCAAAGCTGCAGGGTTGGACGGCCTGCCAGCCGAATTCTACAAGTGCTACATTGAAATCATGGCACCTGTGCTGAAGGAGGTCTTTGAGGAGTCGCTAGAGGTGGGGGTGCTGCCGAGCTCCATGAGGGAGGTGGCGATCACTTCCCTTCTGAAGCCAGGGAAAAACCCGGTGGATACCGATGCCTATAGACCCCTCTCGCTGCTAAATTGCGATGCGAAGATTCTTGCTAAAGTGCTCGCGACTAGGCTGTCCCTGCTTATGAATACTCTGGTGCTGCCGGATCAATCTGGATTCGTCCCAGGGAGAGCCACGTCCCATAACCTCCGTACGCTGTTCTCCCTTATACCTACCATTGCACCTGACCTGCCTGTCGCTGCTGTGTTCCTGGACGCCACCAAAGCGTTTGATTCTGTAGAGTGGGGTTATCTGATGGCTATCTTGAGCAGAATGGGGTTCCCCCGGATATTTATCGCTTGGGTGACACTGCTCTACACTTCTCCAGTCGCTAGGGTCATCGTTAATGGTGTGCTCTCGGCACAGATGCCGATCACGAGAGGGACTAGGCAAGGATGCCCCCTGTCGCCCCTGATTTTGGCCCTGGCGATTGAACCACTGGCTTGCAGGATCCGGCAATTGCATAAGGCCAGCGCCTTTAACTGTAATCAAAGGCAAATTGGGATTTCCCTTTATGCGGACGACGTTACACTGTATGTGCGGCACCCACAAGACCACCTCAACCCGCTTCTGAGAGAATTTATAGTGTTTGGCGGCATATCCGGAGTGCACATCAATTGGAAGAAGTCGCAATTCTTCCCCCTCACGGCCTCGGTTGCCCATTTTCCACTAGACTACCCCTTGGAATGGTGCAGCTCTGATTTGAGATACTTGGGCATTGAAGTGTCGCTCAATAAGGACGACACTATCCGGCTGAATTATGGAGTGGCTATCTCGCGATTGACTGACAACGTGACCCGCTGGCTGGCCCTCCCACTTTCGATGGCAGGCAGAGCCTCCCTGATAAAAATGGTCGTCCTCCCACGTTTCCTATATCTATTCCAAAACATACCCTACTACCCGGGTGCCTATTTTTTAAAAAGACTTCGAACTGAGTTGCTTCGCCTATTTTGGGGCGGTAAGCAACCGCGCCTTAGCTGGTCTGTTTTGACGCAACCATATGACAGGGGCGGATTTGATGTACCCGATCTGGAAGTGTATTACCTCAGTGCTCAGGCTCAGCACGCCTATCACTGGGTTAATCCCGCTCCCTTTATGCCGCAGGTTGCTGCTGAGGATTGGATCGTGCATCCACTCCCACTCAGGGGCATGCTGATGGGACTGGTTGGAGATGTCGAGACGCCTACCACCACTGTTACCTGTACTATTGACTCTTGGAGGAGAGTGACTAAACCGCTAGGAGCCCCCATGCTGTATTCGCCGGCAATGCCCCTTGCGTACCACCCGAAATTATCGCTTCTACTGGAGAATGGATTTCGATCCATGTGCAAACGCGTACATCTTAATACATGGGGTGACTTGTTTCAGGATGGGTTGTTCCATACCAAAGATCAGATATTTCGGACTGCTCCCCCGACACCGATGGAGGTGTTTTATTATATTAGACTCCGTCAGGGTATGCGGGACATACTCCCTAGTTTTCCGCAGGAACCGGGGACAGTACTGCCCTTGCAGGTCATGCTCGTGTCGGATGGCAGGCACTTGGTGTCAAAGCTGTATGCTGCCGTTCGTGAACACCGACCACCGGTTCTGTCTAAAGCGCGAATTGATTGGAGCTCTGAACTAAATGCTGAACTCACTGATGAGCAGTGGAGGTATTGCTGCTCGGCCACGGCTAACGTCTCTTCCAGCTGTCGAATGAAAATCATTCACTACAAGTTCGTACAGAGATATTATTACACTCCAGTCAGGAAGCTGCGCTTTCGCCTCTCAGAGGACGATAGATGCGCTCGATGCCGTGCGGTAGGCGCGGGTTTCCTACATTTGGCCTGGGAGTGCGGAGCGATACAGGCATACTGGGAGCAGGTGCATGCTGCGCTCCAGGTCATGATTGCTGGTCCTCTTTCTCTGGATCCGGTGGTGATGCTGCTGGGATATACCAGGGATGTACCCAAGTCAGACCGTAGATTTGTCGATATCGCGTTGCTGCTCGCTAAGAGGAGGATTGCTTGCAGATGGGGGAGGGGTAGGGCACCAAAATTTAAGGAATGGCTGGATGACCTCACATACTGCCAGGACCAGCATGGAGTTTATGCGGAACTGCTACCCGCCCGCTGTAAACCAAGTGACTTTTGGTCCCCCTTACAGGTCTACTGGATGTCTCAGGCGAATCACATTGACTCCTCTGGAGATGACGAGCCGTTGCCAGGCCCATGAGCGTATAGGTGCTTTACACCACACTCGCCATATTCCATTTCACACGATAGGTGGGATCTTAGCCCGCCTCCATTGGATGGGGTAGTAAGCTTACTGAGGGAGTGATGTTGGGGGGTCTGGGATACTTGAAGGGAGTGTGATACTTGTGGGCCATGTGATGCTACTTTTGGGACAGGACTTCCTGATCCTCCCGATATTCTGACACAACGGGTCGGTAGGGGCAGGCATATACACTAGATCCTGCGACTGCGCGTCGGTAGAGATGGCATTTGCATTACTGAGCACTATGCACCGCTTTAAGCTGCACTACATACTGATTGCCCTTACACTAAACATACGCTGAGGTGACGAGCGGTGCCATGCTCTTCTGACACACATATGACATACTACTGCGTGCGGTGACACCTCTGGCTGACTGGTGGGGACCGAGACAGACGTAGGTCAGAGGGTTCTGAGATACCTTTCCTCCGCGCTATGCACTACACATGTATGCGAAGGTATGTTGGTCGCCCCCCCCCTTGCGCCCCTGGGCGTGCAGGGGGGGTATTCCCGATTGATTGTCCTCCCATTACATGAAATTGGGGAATATGTGTTTCTAGGCCAGCCTAAATGCAATGTACTAGCCCTCGTGAAATTGATGCTACTCCACTGAATGTACCAAAAGTATTGCTCTACTGAATTGTCGATGCTGTTACTGTCATGAATCTCTGTTGAATGCAACTAATAAAGGTTTAAAAAAAAAAACATAAGTAAAGTGCAGGCAGATTTTTTATACGTACATATCACCATTGATACCAACAGGGTGACGACATCGCTTTTCCGGAAACCAACGGCCGGGAATAGCATATTGCATGCCTGTAGTAAACATCCTAAACATGTTATTGCCAATGTTCCTTACGGAGAATTACTGCGTATAAAAAGAATCAGCAGCACTCCAGAGGTTTTTGAAAATGAGGCTAAAAATACCATCACCAGACTCAAAGCTAGAGGATATGATGATAAAATTTTGGAAAGTGCTCTGAGACGCAGTGGAAAAAGATCTAGGGAGTCTCTGTTGGAATCTGAAGAACAAGAATTAGACAATCTGTGTCTCACGAACAATCTATTCTTATTCAACCAACAACTCTACAGACAAGAGTGCGGAACAACCATGGGAATCTCATTTTCACCTAATTATGCCAATACCACCATGGGTTGGTGGGAAAAGACTATAGCATGGGACCCCACAAACCAAGCAGACCTGGAGAAACTGATCTTATGGGTACGATATATAGACGGTTTGTTTTTAATATGGAATGGCACAAAAACTGAATTTGACCTCTACTATTCCAAACTATGTAACAATAACATTGGACTGGAATTTACATATAACACCAGTGATAAAGAAATAGACTTCCTGGATCTGAAAGTTTATGTAGAACATGACCGGATACAAACCACTCTATTCCGGAAAAAGACTTCCACAAACAGTACCCTACATGGGACCAGCTTTCATCCTCAACCGCTACTTGCAAGCATCCCATATGGCGAATTCATTCGCATGAAAAGAAACTGTTCAGATGAAAAAGATGCAGAAATCAAAATTGAGGAAACCGCTGAAAGACTGAAAACACGTGGACACAGTGAACAAACTTTGGAAAGATGCAAAAAGAAAGCTGCCAAACAAAATAGAACAACAATACTCATTCTTAAATTAAAATCCAATGACTCCCAAGGACCCCCGCGCTTTATAACGACATATAACAAAGAAAGCGGAATCATCAAAAGCAAAATCAAAAAATACTGGCACTTGATATCAGGGGACCCTGATATTGGAAAGATAGTGGGAACTGAACCAACGATAACCTACAAAAAAACCTCTTCTCTTAAAGACAAACTAGTGCATAGCCACTTCAAAGAGAAAAAAATCAATACCAAAAGCAATTGGCTCACAGACCAACAAAATGGGTTCAAAAAATGCAACGCTTGCAAAGCATGCAAAATTGGCCAAAATAAAACAACCTTCGAAGAAGTTGATGGAAGAAGTACCTTGATCTATGAAAAAATAAACTGTTCATCTACACACGTAGTGTACGTTATACAATGTAAATGTGGATCTAAATACATAGGAAGTACAACTTGCGCTTTGAAAACACGTATTTTAGAGCACATCAGAGCAGTCAAAAACAAAGACATGTCATACGCCACTGCAAAACACATGGCAACCTGTCAAAAAAGTGACTGGAGAGCTATGTCCTATTATGGCATACATATGATTGATGTGGACGAACGTGGTGGCAATAGAAAGCGCAAACTGCGACAGATTGAATCAAAGTTTATAATCAGACTCAAAACGAAAATGCCCAGAGGGATGAACTTTGACGAAGAACTTTATGTGCATTTGGAATGACAACAGAGAATTGCTATATGAACTGCAGATGTTAAATGTAAACACATGGAATTGCTTAAAAAATAGGGTACTATAGCAATGTATGAACATGCACACAGGAATGATGTTGAAATAAGGTACTATACCACAACACCATTCATCAGCGCGTATATACAGCAGATAAGAATTGTGTACTCATATTGTGATTATCACGAAGTTAAACATTTAATACCAAAGCACTGCTATAGTACTTAATGCCAAGAATTATGTGCTTAAAACGCTGTATGTCAGAATCATGTAAAATCATTGTTTTATCATTGAACCACTAGTCCCACAATGCACCCTAATAGCCAGGTGGGATAAATAGTAAACATAGTTAACTGCTCACTTACCGTGAACAAAGCCTGTTCCCAGGCTGAAACGCGTTGGTCTGAGCTGGAGTAATAAACCCTTGTGAAAAATCCAGAACTTTGTGTGCCGCATTCCTTGTGAAACAATTGAAATTCGGGCCAGGATCCGGCCCCCATGCAGAGCACCCACAATAGCGCGCTCGGAGTCGAGAGGATCACTTTGGAGAATTGATATATATATATATTTATATATATATTCACTTAAAAAAACATAGGTTTTAGGGGTGTCATAGTTAGTTGGACATTTCACTTGTACAAAACCATTGAAATTTCAGCGGTATAGTTAGTTGTACTAACTAAAACTCACCCGCCCGCAATCCACTGCTGATGATGTCCTAGACATAACACATATGCAGCTGTGGCCACCTCTGATTTTGGCGGGTTTAATAATGCAATGCGCAAAGCATGCACACACAGTTGGAGAACATTCGCATGCAGAGAGCTGGTGTAGAAAATGATGTGATACCTTTCTGCTAGGACCAGAGGTATGGGGCTGTCCTTGTAAACCCAAAGAGACCTTCTGTAGATATAATATAATATACTAGCAAGGGAGGGTAAGACTGAGGTGTAATTTAGCCTTCTTCCCTTTAGCATTTTAACATGCTTTCTCCCTTTGTATTTTATGGAATAGTAACTATGTTGATAACCCTGTTGCTTATAATATGTTTGCTTGTATTAGCTAAGATACTGCGCTTGAGAACACGGCACTAGAAATAAATGTTTCAAACTTGCACGTGTCTTCATTTACTCCTCGTTTTGGACTGGTATGATAGTATAACGAAAGAGTGTTCAAGTGTTCCACGTTACCTGAGGTGTTCTAAGTTCATGTTCTGGGTTGTCTAATTATTGGGGGTATGGAAGAACGAATGAGACGCTGATTGCAAGTCTGGTAGGGGATTTTGGATACTAAGGTGAGTTTTGGTACACTCTAATTCACTGAGGTTCCAAGTCTCTATACACACTGTGTAGGAGCAGAATCCCTGCTACATGGCGCCCAACGAATGTTGGTCTTATTACATGACGCTTGAGTAGTGCTTCATTCAGTCCTTAACCCCTTCACTATTGTTTCCGGACAACAGTGTTGTCGGTCAAACCTACCTATAGTTACATAGGTCTTTTCAAGCTTGAATCTTTTCAAACGGTTTCCTTTTGAATTGCTACCCAGTTGTGCTACATAGGTTCTTCATTGTACCACTTTTTTACTGTGTCGTTATGGGTGACGTTGACATACCACAGCATAGTCGCATTGCGGTCCGCAATCATTTACAGACGTATAACGTCGCCCTGGAGGGCATGGCGGTTATCATGGTTGTGAGTGCGGAAGTGGCTTACCCTTTTGAGATTTTTTACTCGTGGGTGACCTTCCCTGCTGTGAACACAAATACTGGTTTGTTCCACACATATACTCACACAGCTGTGCCCGCGGAATATGTTCCTTATAGGACACAGTAATTTCCCATTAATGCTTGGCAGCACTGAGTTTGGTTTAATGGCGCCCTACCCCACACTTTAACAATAACAAGGTTAGGTCCTTTGTCCATTCCAGGCGCTACTTGGCCTGTTTTGGCTGGATTTACACCGCATCCTCAAGCAGTAGCATGTCCCCTTGCAGATCTAAGATGCCTACATACAGTCACGATTAACGTTATTAGGTCGTTAGTACAATACATTACCCGCAATCTCCCGGGCGGGGCCCCAGGTGATGCGGCGCTTCCAGCCGGACCGAGCCGAATAAAAATTAGTCCAGTGATGGTTAATGCAGTGATCGGCAAGCGTCCCCAGGATAAGGATGATATGCCTTTCTGGCTTGCTGAGAAATTTGACCAGCTGGAAGCAGAATTTCCTAACACGACTCCTGTTGAAAAACACCGGATTCTAACAATTAGTTTTCCTAAAGACTTGATACCGGAGGCTGGTGACTGTGAGTCATGGGGTAAGATTTTTGAGGTGGTGTATACGAGGTGCTTCGGCACTCCGTCAATGACCGTTCTTCCCTCGGTCAATAAACGTGTTCAAGATGAGCACAGACCTGAGGCAGCGGTTGAATTGGGAATGCGGCTATGCGTCGTTTTTACGTCGTTTCTGATCTCGTACTTGCAAATGTCAAGGGAGATGCTGTAAACTTTCAGGTGTCTAATGCTTTGCAGGCTGTTCCGATGCTGATACACCCCGACAGTTACTGAGAATTATTACGGCGGCTTATAAGACCGTGGGCTGTAATAGTTTGGGTGTCAAGCCTTTCTCTACTAAGGAGAAAAAGCAACCCAAGGACAAAAGTCAGAAACGGACGAACAGCGCAAGGCTGAAAAGCAAAATTGGCTGAAGAACAAAAAACAGGGTAAACAACAACAACAGAAGCAGGGGTCACGTCCTGCATCTCCTGTGCCTACGTCTACAGAACGTGTTTATGACTTGCGCGATCGCGCGACGATAAAATTATGTGATCGTTTTCAGGTTTCTGAACAACCCTCTCCTCGTTCTTTTCAGGACTCATCGTCTCATCGACCGGTGGTGGAGGTGGCGGCAGAGGTCAGGGTGGCCAGCAGAGACGCGACCACCCCGCCCGAAAGACGGTTAAGGCAAGCAGGATGACTCAACACCGAAAAGACACCAGTTTCAGAAGAAGAAAGCTGCTGTTTTAACAGTGAGATATGCCACAGATAGTGAAAACGCAGCTTCGGAATCATACATGGGCGCTGACGTTGTTGGACAGCACGGCGGAGATTACCATAGTGCGAGAGGCCCTGCGTCCACTACTGAAGGTGACAGCGACTGACCGATATGTTGTTGAGGAGACAGCTGATACCAGAGTAGCTCCCCCTGATAGACTTTATGAAATAGTCCTTTTAATTGAAGGGGACATACAACATAACATAAAAGGGGTATTTTGGGGAAATCTTACAACTACCTATGACATTTTGTTAGCGGAGGCTGACTGGCCCCCACATTTTGTTCTCGCGGCTCCGAGAGGGGAGGAGGTGATCCTCCCTAGTTTCGCGCGCACAGTCTCGAAGGAGCATGCACTGAACTTTGCAGAAGAGTGGACTAAAGCCCTTTTGCCGGCTCTGTACCGTATGCACTGTGGTTGGGATACATTTTCCCCACACCACGAGATTCCCTTACGGTCTCTGCCACAGCCTCAACCTCAATATCCCATACGACGTGAAGCTAAGGCTTCCATTGCGGAAATCCTTGAACAATTGGAATATCAAGGTGTAATTAAAAATTGTGTGTCACCGATAAATAACCCAAGTTTTACTGTGACCAAGCCCGACGGTTCCTACCGTTTGGTATTGGATTACCGGCATTTGAACTCGCATTGCTGTACATGTGCAGTACAGAATACCCATGGCTCTGCTCTAGCGGATGGTCTTGTGTGAAAGCGGTTTAAAACCACCCTTGACAACTTTTTTTTTGCCCACAATTTGGATAGTCTAAGTTCCCAATGGACCAGTTTTACCTGTGCCAGCAAACAAGGACAATTTAAACGCTTGGCTATGGGCTATAAAAATAGTCCAAGTGTGTTTGCGGCCCGTATTGGCTCTCTCTTAGAGAGAGTGGACCCAGATGCATGTTCGTATATGGATGGCATTTATCTCAAAGGCAACGAAATTTGGGCGCATCTATGTCGGGCTGACCGCATAATTTGTAACTTTGCGGACTTCGGTTACAAATTCAACTTTGCAAAGTCTCACATTGCAGAGTACACAGTGTTGTTCCTGGGCTACGAGCTCAACAATGAAGGTCGAGGATTGGCTCCTCACTTCTTGGTGAAATGCGCACAGCTGCGCGCTCCAACAACACTGAAAAAATGACAATCCTTGCTGGGATTTTTAAACTTCAGACATACCTACATACCGAATATGCCCAGTGTATCAAGCCTTTGTATGCTTTGTTACAACCAAATTTTACCAAATCTTGCTGGCTGCCGGAACATTCAGCCATTTTGCAATCTTTGCAGGCTGATCTTCTTGAATCTAAATTCTTACTGACTCGTGATAACCACACCAACCTGGTGATAAGAATCATCCCTGAGGCGGTGGGTTTCACTAACCTTACTTTTAACAAAAGTGACACAGTGCCTATCGCTTACAAGTCACACTTGTACACTTCGGCTGAAATGCGATTTTCCACTGTGGAAAACGTTTTACAGCAGTGCAAATGGCGATTCTTAAGGAAGGCGCACTGTCGCAGGGAAAACGCATGTTGGTTGCTACCCCGTATCCTGCACTAGAGGCAGTGACGAAAGCCAGTGTACCTAATTCTAAAGCTTTGCACACCTGGTGGATACAATGGGCTGCATCATTGACGTCTCCGGATGTCACGTTTATTTTTGATGCCTCCTTAGAGTCGCAGGAGTTTTTGCAGTATGAGTTTGTTCATCCTGCACCATTGACTATGCGACCTTTGGAGGTTTTCCATTGTATCATTTACACTGATGGTTCAGTACAAGTTGCGCATGGGTCTAAGCACGCATTTATTTCAGCTTGCACCATTGTGGTAGGTGCCATGGTGAATGATGAATTCAAGTCCAAAGTCGTGCACACGCAGACTTTAGGGGACTGCACCACACAATTGGCGGAGCTTTGTGCTCTAATGCTTGCATTGGATTACGCTTATCCTAGTGTGACGACTCTTATTGTCAGTGATTCTTACTACTGTGTCCAGTCTTACAATGAAAATCTGATCTTTTGGGTTCAGAATGATTTCCATGACTACAAAAGTGGCTGAGCTTAAAGAGCAATTGCCACTCGTGTATGTAATTCACATACTTGGTCATCAGCGCGTCGGAGTTCGCGCTGTTGGCAATTCTTTGGCCGATGAGGCCGCAAAATCAGCAGTATCGACATATTTGGTTGCGGCAGTTACATGTTCCAAGAGTAAGATTGATGATGATATCTTGGCGGCTGTAGCCGCGACTGAGAAAGGAAGTAAATATCCTAAGGGGTTCACTTCGAAGTATTTATACCACCTAAGTCCTGCTAAAGTTCCTTATGTGAAAATACCGGACATTGGTGAAAGGTTAATTCCCAAAGCGGACCGCAGGTCCACACTAATTACAGCTGCCCATGAAGGTGTTGCATCTGCGCATGCAGGCGTTTTGGCTACTGTATCTCAGTTACAACAACGTTTCTGGTGGCGGGGACTGTACAAACTGATGCGTGATTATGTCCTTCAATGTGACATTTGCCAGCAGATTAAACCTTCGACTGCTGCGCGTCCGCCCCAGCCACAGTTGTAAATTCTAATAAACCTCTTGGTTGTGTTTATTTAGATCACTGCGGTCCTTTTTCTTCTGATACTCCATATAAGTACATTAGTAGCAGTTGATTCATGCACACGCTTTGTGTGGGTATGGCCACACCTCAGCGCTGATTCGCGAACTGTCATAAGAGACTTGCGTGTCTTTGTAGGGATTTTTGCCTGTGGAACCTTCGATTCGGATCACGGTCCTGCTTTCACCTCTAAGGTGTATAAGGATGCCATGGCTTCGTTGGGGGTCCAAGTCAAGTTTTCGTCTCCATACAGACCTGAGGGTAATAGTGTTGTGGAACGAATGAACCATGATTTAAAGCAGTCTTTGACAGCTAGGGTTATAGGTACTGGCAGGAACTGGCTGGCCCACCTCAATAGCGTGCAGTGTGCCCTTAATAATCTTCCTAGAAGGTCTCTGGGTGGGCGGACCCCATACGAAATGCTCTTTGGTGTCAAAATGTTCGTCCCGGACCTTGACGGTCTAGACAAGGCGGCGGTTGCTGCCCCCTTTGACGTAGATGAACATTGTCATGTTTTACAGAATCTACAAGAGACGAGAGACAGTCTTGCAAAGGAAAACTTGCCCTTCACATCTGATGATGCGTTGCAGATCCCAGTAGTTGGCTGGCTACCCCAAGTTGGAGAACTGGTTCGTGAGAAGATCGAAAGCAAGAAAAAATGTGGTCCCTCATATCGAGCTCTGGTTCCAGTGCTGGGCGTGAAGGGCACAAGAACAGTCATTTGACCACCACTTTCAGGTCGTAAAGAGCAGAGGTACATCTCCATTGACAATGTCAAACTACACAGAGTGGCCGATTCTCCTTAGTATGACACCGGCAGTCTCATGTCCTTCAATTTTGAGAAATTCTGTTTTGGCCCCTGCTTCTGATCCAAGGCCTGATGTTGCCCTCGAGATGTCTGCACTTTCGAGTCCTTTACTGAGTTCACTGCCTGGTGCTCACCTTGATGAAACTGACTACACTTACCCAACTGACTTATCGATGCTTGATTTGCAAACTCGCTTGGCTACAGAATCCAGATTTCATTTGACACTGTTTACCAAACATCAAAGACCCCTTAGAAAATTTCCAGTTTTGGTAACACTGTTTAAAAAACATTTTTTGATTCCACCTTGGACCTACATATGGTTGGTGCTTTTTTCAATTTACCTATTCATGTCAATTGGCTTTGTGGTGTGATTTTTTCGACTTGTCAACGGACACTATGTCGAGGAGAGAACTTGCATTCACCATATCAATGGAACATTGGCTCCCCATTCCTCATCACACAGACTGAAGAGGGACCTGGCTTTTATTATTATCACTGCTTGATCTGTCTTAGATGGGATTGTATGGGATGCTGTTCGATTTCAAATCCATGGGCCCACTGAAGTTATAAATGTCCCCTAATGTGCTTAGAGTTTCTATGGGGGATGTGATTAAACAAAATATACGTTCTGATGATAGGGATGTTCAAGCCGTAGAAGCTTTGTTTTCTGATTTAAAATATCATACTGCCTTTGATGCTGAAGATTTGTATTTAGATTCTGCTAATTATGGTGATTTATATTGCTACCAACATTTTGGCAATCACTACCTCCATAAAGCTAATACTGGGAGGAACACTGTCAAATATACAAAATGGGAACATTGTCTTACTGATACTAAATTATTGTATTCGAAGTCCTTTCTAGACCAGTTAGCTGTTGGGGGCTACGAGTTGTGGAAGGATACCATTGATCTTAAATCAGTTTGGGGTTCTAAGAGCTGGCAAGTGCAAGGCACTGAGGGTTTACACCGTGCATGCCTCATCCCAAACCATATGTTGTTCTTGAATTCTACAATTTCACAGACAACTTGCTTTGGATTGGCTACTACTAAAAAATTAAATGCTCCTTCTTTTCCTGAATTAGAAGAATACTCCGGTTGGAATAATGTCACTAAATTTTTGATCAGAGAGTTCCAAACTCAGTTGCTAAATTCTTCCTTTAACATATCCAGCTTGGATCCCGAGGGTTGGTTGCTCTGGCACAGTAGTGCAGACTCTTGCCAGCATCGTTTTCTGGGTTTGGCTCATGGCTTTACACAGGTCAGGGTGTATCCCTGTTTTGAAAGTGGCCATTCTGTGACTACCTATTCTGTAGGCAAAGTATGTCAAAATTGGCTCAAACATTCCACCTTGGCGTCAGTTAAGCTGCATTTATCTAAACTGACTGACGATGTTGATCTGAATGATTTCATAAAGGGCCCGGCTAACGGCAGATCTAAAAGATGGATATATGCTATTTACAATGAAGTCTGGAAAACGTCCCAGATTGAGGCGGCTACCCGCATTAGAGCTATAGATCAGGCTAATTTAGAGAAAGTGCTAGCAGTTGTAGATATTAGCATAAACAAGCTCTCTTCCCGCATTTACACATTAGACAATATTGTACCATCTGTTGTTGATATTGTGCAAGATGAAGTGTCTGTTTTGTACCATAGTCAAAATCAATTGCGTTCCATTATGCAGTTTGCATGGACCTTGCAGACCTTGAAAGCTGGAAAAGTACCTTGGCATTGCATGAACACGTCATCATTGTTTGCCCCGATTCATTTGACTGACAAGCAACTTTTACTGTCAATGAAAGATGCATCTTTTTCTATGTTACACATTGAGAGGTTGGAACCGTTACCGTTTTCAGTGGCTGAAGTCAACTCAGCAACGTGGCTTATACACAGGGTAATAACTCTCCTGTTTCATCTGTTCAAGTTTGAGGCGTGTATGAAGTACTTTGCCATTGGTAGATAAGAGCCTCTTGGCAGTGCTTATCTTCATGAGGCTTGGTCGCTTCCATTTACCTATAGATGCCTTAGGGAGGGTTAGGAAGTTTATTTGAATGGTGAAGAATGCACTGAAACACCAGATCACTCATTGATGTGTAGACATATCCAATTGCATGGCTCTTGTAATCAGAATGAGCCGAATTTAGCCTATATTTTGAAAGGTACACCTGTGCCTGCTATCGTACCCACATTCGCATTACTGGCAAACAGAAGTTATTTACTTTTAAATAATGAGGACTGTTGTGGGTTAGCAGCGGGAATTGCTTATGTGGTTACTGTCAGTGAACGTGTGGTTTGCTGTAAAAATGTAATATATCCTTCCCCGCATGGGAGGCTGGATGTTTCCATTTGGCCCAAGATTCCGACCTTGAAAGCAGAGTTCAACAAGATAAGTCGCATAAGAGCTCTATTGTCTCAAAAAGAAGTTGCCCTCACATCTGCTCGTGAGACATTCGTCCTTCACGTGGCAAACACCCGCAGAGAAGTGCATGCTTTATTGAATACTGATTTGCCCTTGCATTTCGGTGAGTTAATTCACACTGGGGCATATTACCAAGCAATAGCGATAATTATCGCTATTGCTTGGTTAGCGGGAAAAAAATATTGCCGAGCACCGAGGATTTTTACCGCTGAGATACCTTGATATTATCAAGGTTTATCTCAAAAGCGGTAAAAATCCTGCGAAATGCATGAATATCGTTGAAAAATCAGCTATATTCATGCATTATCGTGACAATGCTCTTAGCCATGTTATCCACCTTCCATTGGATAACATGGCTAAGAACTGCTTTTAGCAGGCGTTAGCTTTTGGAGATATTTGCGCTTAGCGCGAATATTTCCAAAAGTTGTTCATAGGGGTTAGCGATGTTAGCAACTGTTTTCAGTCGCTAACATCTTGGCACTCCCACTTTGCATGTCATTAGCGATAATTATCGCTGACATGCAAAGTGGGCCCCTAAATGCCCGCTATCGCCTACAAGCTGTCGCTAACTGGTGTTAGCGACAGCTTGGTAATAGGGCGATAAAATTATTGACGCATTAGTGGGAAAAAGTCCCGCTAATGCGGCGATAATGCCCTTGGTAATATGCCCTTATATCTTTAATGCATCCTCCGCCACGGGGCTGGCACACTTTTTTAAAGTTGTAAGCAGTGGCCTTGTGACTTCTTTTCAAACTATATTTGGTGTGTTCCCAGCATTGTGGAGAAGTGTGGCTCACTGGTTAGAGCGGCAGACTATGAAGCAGAGATCAGGCCCGGGACCAGGGTTCAAGTCCCGACATGGCAGGGTCTTGGGCTCAATGTCTGTGGACTCGATAATTTGCGCCTCAGCACCTACTCTAATCATGGGTCCCACGCAGCAACTCTGGGCAATAGCTTGCTTAATCTCCACAATGGCTCCAACAACACTGGGATGCCTGGCTTCACCTTGGGGGTGCCCAGGAGGGGCATCTCACAGGTAGAGCCAGGAAGGGTTCTACAGCATTATACAGCGCCGGGACGTCCCGTTGCTGGGGCAGCTGTGCGCTTTACAAGGATACTACATTTAAATTTTTTCATTCTATTTTTTCCAGTCTGTTTGGTGGGTTTCCTTTACTGCTGGCTCTGGCTGCCGGCGTGCTTTTACTGTTTTGTTTGTTTCAAAATGAATGCACATCCTGTGTTACCAGAAGAGCTGTCACGGCTGGGGCTGCTTCGCAACCGAATGCTTGAGTACTATGGCGCGCTGCCTCTTGCTACTTTGAGTGCAGCTTATGGATTATCGTTTTGATTTCCCTACTTTACATGCGTCCAGCCTGTCTTTCATTGCCTGAGTTGCAAATTCGACTGGGCCTTGGATTTGTGTCTGCAATACGTGTCTCCCGATGCGGATTATGATCAGCTTATCAGCCCCTTAGTTGCTCATAAATTGCTTTGTTCTGGCGGAGGGATTATGGCCTTTGCAGCGATGCATGGAGTTCTGGGTAGTTGGAATGTGTTCGCAGCGGCGCAAGATTTCTTGGCACACAGCTTCATTGAAAAGCCACCGAGTTGTCCTCTGATGGTGCTAGAGGCTCCGGTAGTTAAGGAACATGTATGTTCTTTCCCTTTATTAAATTGGATGGCCAAAATATTTTCAGATGAGAACAGTGACTTCCTGTTGGAGGCTGTTGCTGCATATTTTGCATATTCATTGTTAGAATGAGATGTGTCTTTGTCTCTTTCTTCACTGACTAACGTCACTTATTGGACATCGGATATTTGTTACTTTTTTAAGATTTTATTTCCCTGCCCAGCCCTATTGACTTCACTATGTCCAATGGCTACAGTTTTTGAGGTTGAACTATTGTCGGACTATATAGTTTTGATTCTAAAAAATATTTTTCCCCATTGTGCAAATTTGAGACTGGTTCTGACTATTGTTCTTGAACTATGCATTCAAAAATGTGCCCCTTCTATTATTTTGTCTTATCTTATCCGTGCATGGATCACGGGAGGCTGTCAGGGAGATGGGCTTTGCCTTTACACTGTGCTAAGTTAGCATGAGCTTATTAGAAGTTTAAACACCATTTTTCCTTTCTGCTGCTTTTGCACACAGCACATATTATTATAAATGTTTAGAGTCTAGCAGAATATTTTGCTTTACACGAGAATAATATGTTTTCCTATTGAATCAACTTTGCTTGGTAAGCTATGTCTGAACAGTGAGTGCCGAGGCCTTCAAGGTTATTTCAACACAGTGGCTGTTGTTCGGTCTGATCAGTGCACGTCCTAGACATAACACATATGCAGCTGTGGCCACCTCTAATTTTGGCGCGTTTAATAATGCACTGCGCAAAGCATGCACACACAGTTGGAGAACATTCGCATGCAGAGAGCTGGTGTAGAAAATGATGCGATACCTTTCTACTAGGACCAGAGGAATGGGGTCATCCTTGTAAACCCAAAGAGAGCTTCTGTAGATATAATATAATATACTAGCAAGGGAGGGTAAGACTGAGGTGTAATTTAGCCTTCTTCCCTTTAGCATTTTAACATGCTTTCTCCCTTTGTATTTTATGGAATATTAACTATGCTGATAACCCTGTTGCTTATGATATGTTTGCTTGTATTAGCTAAGATACTGCGCTTGAGAACACGGCACTAGAAATAAATATTTCAAACTTGCACGTGTCTTCATTTACTCCTCGTTTTGGACTGGTATGATAGTATACCGAAAGAGGGTTTGTGTGTTCCACGTTACCTGAGGTGTTCTAAGTTCATGTTCTGGGTTGTCTAATCATTGGGGGTATGGAAGAACCAATGAGACACTGATTGCTAGACTGGTAGGGGATTTCGGATACTAAGGTGAGTTTTGGTACACCCTAATTCACTGAGGTTCCAAGTCTCTATACACAGTTCGGTGTAGGAGCAGAATCCCTGCTACAGTATGGATAACTATATACTTGTAATAGTGATTTTATAACACACTAACTATGACTTACTATCTATATGAATAAATAAAGTGGTGTTTGTGTAAGTGTGTAGCTTAGTAAATATAAGTGTGATCAATTGTTTGCATAAGTGAGTAGAATGTCTGCATAAGTGAATACGATGTGTGCTGGTGTGTAATGTTGATGTAGGTGTATAAGTATATTTAATAGTGTTCTATTAATCTTAGTTACCATGTATGAGTGAATCTATAGGTAAGTGTTTACAAGTGTGTGTAGATTTAGGAATCACTCAGTGGGTTTTTAGAAACTTGTATTGGTGTGTCAATGGTTTCAAATATGGTACTCCATATATTATAATGAGTGTTGAAAGGTTATACTAGTGTATGATAAGATGTTTCAAATTGTCACGTAGATGATGTTATCAGTGATGTCATCAGTGATGTCATTTGAGATGTCATCAGTGATCTCTGACCATGTCATGAATGATGTAATATGTGACATCAGCAGTGGATTGCGGGCGCGCGAGTTATAGTTAGCACAGCCTGGGAATTTCAATGGTTTTGTACGAGTGAAATGTCCAACTAACTGTAACACCCCTAAAACCAATGTTTTTTCAGTGACTTTCTAAGGTTTTTTAAATGCTAATTCCTAACTATAACATGTCTGAAACCTATGGGTTTTTTCAGTGAATTTCAAAGGTTTTGTAAATGACAATTTTTAAATGTTTTAATTCTTATATTTATTTTTTTGATACTGATTTACTAATTTTATTTTACTATTTATTTTAAGATATTTTATTTTTTAAATTACATTATAATTACATTATACATTACATTACAAAATATACTTTCTCAGAATGAATTACTTTAGTTTAAATACTTTGCAAATAGGCAATAGACTTTAAAGTACAATAGTTACAGTTGTTGCAATGGACAACACAATTTCAAACACAATGCAACATTGAGCTTAATGGGAATATCTAGTTAAATGCAATTAGTTACTTTATGGATTACTTTTCTAGCCACAGGACTGGATCCTAGATTCAGTCCTGGGACAACTCCTGTAAACAGCTGAGTAAAAGCGTTTTGGTTACAGTGATGATTTTTAAGGAATATTATTGTATTTTCAAATTTGGCACACATTTTTTTCACATAGAATCACCAATGTTATCCTATGGGAGGAAATTCACTTAGCAGGTAAGTAGTGTTATTGTTAATTTTTCTTACTCAGTGGTGGATCCTGGATCCAGCACTGGTGCATCTCATGTACACAGTTGAAAGAATGCGTTTAAGTCATGCAGGCGATTTTTAAGGAATATTTTTAGTTTGTGAAAATAGACAGAAACTTTTCTGGTGGAAAGCAGACAATGGATTCCTTTGGAAGGAAATATAAGTTACTGGTAAGTATGGTTAGAATTACTTTTCAGGATCAGTACTGGGCTCAAAGATGCAGCACTGAGGTATTTTCTGATAACAGGCGAGTAAATCGGAATTTGTTGTTAGGCTGATTTTAGGTGAATATTTTAAAGTTCCAAAACTCCACACCTAGAAGAATTTCCAAGTGAAACCAGTCAATGTTAGCCCATGGAAGGAAATTCAAGTTACTGGTAAGTATGGTTAGAGTTACTTTTCAGGATCAGTACTGGGCTCAAAGATGCAGCACTGAGGTCTCTCCTGATAACAGGTGAGTAAATAGGAATTCGTTATTTGGCTGATTTTAGGTGAATATTTTAAAGTTCCAAAACTCCACACTTAGAAGAATTTCCAAGTGAAACCAGTCAATGGTACCCTATGGAAGGAAATTCACTTAGCAGGTAAGTAGTGTTATCTTTTTTTTTTCTTACTCAGTGGTGGATCCTGGATCCAGCACTGGTGCATCTCCTGTAAACAGTTGAAATAATGCATTTGAATCATACAGGCGATTTTTAAGGAATATTTGTAGTTTGTGAAAATCAACTAAACTTTTCTGGTGAAAACCAGACAATGGATTCCTATGGAAGGAAATACAAGTTACTGGTAAGAATGGTTATAATTACTTTTCAGAAACAGTACTGGGCTCAAAGTTGCAGCTCTGCGGTCACTCCTGATAACAGGTGAGTACATCGGAATTCGTAGTTCTGCTGATTATATAGCAATATTTTAAAGTTCCAAAATTCCACACTTAGAAGAATTTCCAAGTGAAACCAGTCAACGTTAGCCTATGGAAGGAAATTCAAGTTACTGGTAAGTACCGTTAGAATTACTTTTCATGATTAGTACTGGGCTCAAAGATGCAGCACTGAGGTCTCTCCTGATAACAGGTGAGTAAATCGGAATTCGTAGTTCGGCTTCTTTTAGAGGAATATTTGTACATTTCAAAAATCGACACTTAGAAACTTTTCAGGTAAAAACCACACAATGGATTCCTATGGAAGGAAATACAAGTTACTGGTAAGAACGGTTAGAATTACTTTTCAGGATCAGTAGTGGGCTCAAAGAAGCAGCACTGAGGTCTCTCCTGATAACAGGTGAGTAAATTGGAATTCATATTTCGGCTGATTTTAGAGGAATATTTGCACAATGGTGAAGGAAGTGGGCGGTGCCTGAGGTGACATGTGTGCAAATACGCCCTGTGGCGCGTTTTAAGTTGGGGAATTAATTCCTCTTCAATCCTGAGGTCCCCTGGGGGCCAACTAGTCCACCAGGTACCTCCAGTATGCGCCAGGGAGGTGGCGCTCCACAGGGCTGGAGGGCCTGAGCGCCCCCCCCACCCGCATTGAATAAGCCCCAGGGGTGGCGGTGCCCGGGGCTGGGGGGGTCCGAGAGCCCCTCCACCCAAATTGAATAAGCCCTGGGGGTGGCAGTCCCTGGGACTGGGGGCCCCTTCGGGCCCCCATAACATCTAAAACAGTGCCCCCGGGATTTGGCCCACCCGGGGGCTAAATAGCAACGAAGCGCGGGAGTCCGCACTTCAGTTTTTTTTATTTAAATTTCAGTAGGCTGGGTGCGCAAATCTCACCAATTTCTTTTTTTTAAAAATGCTTTTTTGTTGGACCCCCTGAGAAGGCCTAGGGGTCAGGGTGTTTCTACCCTGCCCCCTTTACGCATTTTGCGACGTTTTTTCTTTGTTTTTTTGGGCCTCAGTTCTACCGAAGCACAAGATGGCTGCCTACACTTCCTGATTTTGACAGTTGTCTGCCAATTAGCATTCAGCTCATGCACAGCAGGGTGCTTGTAGGCTGCGCGGAGGGTACGCGGATAGTACCCGGATCCTCCGCCCCCATAGATATATCTGTACTTTTAACTGTCATTTTCTCAGGAACTACTGAACGGATTTACACCAAATAAGCAAAAGGCACAATATATATTATCTATAGTTATAGTTAGGACCTGATATCCATAGGAAATCCGCAACATTCTATTTGGAATAACCTTGGCGCCGATTGACGAATCTGCTCACAATTTTCCAAGCTTGCGAATTTCTGTGTTTAATTTTAGTTTAAAACATTACTTTGTCACAGAAGTTGTCTCCTAATTACAACGTTATTTTAACCTTTGGTATTGGTCAGTAACTATATATGTTGGGCGAAACGCGTCATGGAGGGCACTTGTCCTAGTTAATTTATGCCAAAAATAAATTGTGCACTGCTTTTTCACGTACATCTGTGTGGAGGTCGTTGATTTCTGCCTTGGGAGAAATTGTGAGGTCTGTGCCTGCTGATACCGTTCCTTGGAGTGGGGCGGACAGGACTTCTGTTGTGATATATATATATATATATATATATATATATATATATATATATATATATATATATATATATATATATATATATATATATATATCCAAATACTTCGTCCGACGCAAACACGTCTTCAATCCATATCACTCGGATCGCATTAAAGGACGAAAAAGCCAAACCCGTTTCTGGTGCAAAATTCAATGCTTTATTCCTTAAGAAAGATAAACACCCAGCAAGTCCGCATTTTTTTTTTTTTTTGGTGCAAAATTCAGTGCTTTATTCCTTTAGAAAAATAAACACCCAGCAAGTCCACATGACGCGTTTCGCCTCTAGTCTGAGGCTTGATCACATGATGTGCTGCTGAAACTGTTGAGGGTACTTATAGGGCATATCACAAGAGGTGGAGTAACATAGTTTCTTCCTACATTTTAACCCCTTAGAAACTGTGAACAAGTTTGTGTTTGCCAGACACTGTTTTGTGCAGAAATAAAAGACATAGTGTCTAAAATGTTTCAAGCCACAGTATAACAATCTCAGCAAAAGCCACAAGGAACTGTGCAAATTACGCAATACACTTTGTAAACATATTAGAGCACAAAATCCATTTCCCTGTGCAGAAGTCAAAAAAATAAAAGACATAATGTCTAACATTCATAAAAACTTCATTATGGTATTTGAGCATAGCAGCAACAATATGTGCAAACCACGCAATATAGACAATTTAAAACTTATTCATATCTAAGTCTAAAAATCATCCTTATACAAAAACAGTTCCCAGTTTGTAAAAAATTCATATAGGGTACCAATATAACCCAAGTGGGTCTTATCTCTCATTGCTAATGCCTATTTCAGGTTATCTCAATCAGTAAAACGACCCCAAAAGTGCAAGGGATGTGCCAAATTCTGCTATTAATTGATATGTGCAAATATTTAAAATCATGGGGAACAGGGAGGAGGAGGTCAATATTCTATCCTTAATTATTCAAACAGTTGTTCTTTCATGTTGCTAAAACCACTTGTAAGATCAGCGATTCCCTTTGTTCTTGTCTCAGAAGATACAACATAAAAGATAGGCACTAGAATCGATGGTGCCTGGAGGTATTGTCGGAAACCATGATACATACGCTTTGCCAGCTATAGACACCTGTGTAGATCTTCACTGGCGTTAAGACCTCCTGGGGTCTTACTATCCAATTCTAATATGTATCTGGTTTCCAGAAGGCGCTTCTCGATTACCTCCTCTCTTTAGAGGCATAATACAATCTATAACATAATATTGTAAATGTGTAGGATCGCTGTTATGAACACTTTCAAAGTGGCGGGCCACCGGATAAGTTTGATCCTTTCCTACGATGGCCCTTATGTGTTGCAATATCCGTTTGTGGGCGGGCAGTCGGTACTCCCCACATACCTCAACCTACACGGACACTGCAACACATAGACTGCATAGTCAGTTTTGCAGGTCAGACGTTTCTTGATTGGTACTGCAGTTTCTTTGAATGGAACTGTGTAGTGCGTTTTATTGCACCCAAATCTGCATGCTTTGCAAACACTGCACTTTTTAAATCCACCACTCAGAGCCATCCAGGTGTTCGATACAGGTGTCGCAAGGATGTTACTTACTAATTTATCAGCCATAGAGATAGATTTTCTAAAGGTGACATCTACTTTTTTTGTTATATATCTACCTATGACAGGGTCCCCTGTCACCAGGTTCCAATTTTTATAGAAAATCTTTCTAATTTCCTTATGTTGCTTGTTAAAAGTCATGATCACTCTAGGACAGATTTTCGGATTGCTTTCTGTCACAGTAATGGGCTTAATTTTGACAGTTAAAGCTTCCTCCCTAGTTATTGCAGTGGATCGGTTAATTGCCTTCTGGATTGTCTTTTCAGTATACCCCCGAGACAAAAAATGTTTCCTGCTCTCCTCCTGTGCCACATGACATTCCTCGTCTGTACTACATATTCTTCTAATGCGTAGCATTTCCCCGAAGGGAATGCTACTTATTAGATGATGGGGATGTTGGCTGGTTGCGTGTAAAACTGTATTACCAGCAGTTGGCTTTCTATGTAGCCTAGTAGCCAGACCCGTATTGGTCACAAATACCTCTGTATCCAAAAACACAACCAATTTCTCATGTATAGTGGAAGTGAATTTCAAATTCAAATTGTTCTTATTTAATTGATCCACAAAACTTTGGGCCTCATCCTTCGATCCCTTCCATATCATAAATAAGTCATCTATATATCTAAGCTAAATAGGTACATGATTTTGCATGATGGCAAAAAGGTGTCCCCTGAGGACCTGCTCCTCCCAGAGTCCCATGTGCAAACACGCTAGACTCGGAGAAAAGCAGGCCCCCATAGCGACCCCCCTGATCTGCTGGTATATCTGGTTGTTGAACAAAAAATAATTTTGCTCCAAGCAGATCTGGATGATAGACAGTAACATCTTGTTATGCGATGAAAAATTCATCGCTCTTTTGTCTAGGTAATACTGTACTGCTTTTATCCCATCGCTGTGTTTAATGGATGTATACAATGAGGATACGTCAAGTGAGCAAACAGTTGGAATTCCAAACAACATTATTCAATTTTCTGATAAAATCTGAAGTATCCTGTACATATGACCACACATTTTTGACCCAATCCTGCAAATAATAGTGTATGTATTTGGAAATGTTCTCTGTGGAGCTCTATTGATGGCCGAAATATTTGGGCGACCGGGTTGGTTGACCACATTTTTATGTATTTTTGGGATCAGGTAAAATGTCGGTATTACTGGATGCTCTTTCTTTAAAAAGCCGAATTCTTCTTTAGATATTAAATTTCCACTTCTCCATGCCATTAATTTGGAGTTCTGATCCTGCCACGCTGTTTTAATGGCTGATAGATTGCTTTTCCTATAGCATAGAGGATCCATCACTTGATTCTCGGCTTCAGTGATATACATTTGTCGTGGCCATAATACTATATTACCTCCTTTGTCGGCTTGTCTGACAATTATGTTCTTATCCAATTCCAATTTTTTTAATTTTTAATCAGATTATGGTAACATTGATTTCTTATGTTAATGGCACTGTGTTTTTTATTTGTGGCAATGTAAAGCTGTTTCAAATCCTTTGTGACAAGTTCCTGATACACATCAAGAATATCGTGGGTCAAAATTGGTTGAAATGTGGACATGGGTTTGAATGGTGTTCTACAGAATGCTTGATCTTCCCTTGATGACACTAATGGTACTTCAGTTGTTATCCCTGATTCATTCTGTAGATCCCAAATCTCTTCAAACATAGTTCGATCCCCCGTTTCCAATAAGGATGGACTGTTTCGTGCCTCCATTTGTTTTTTTTTATTTGGTTGAAGGAGAAAGAACTTGTTTAATTTAAGTTTCCACACAAATCGATACGTGTCCATTCTGGTGTTTGCATAATTGAAATTTGATGGCGGACAGTACGACAATCCTAAGCCTAGGATAGTCTTATCGTTCATAGTCAGTTTGGCATTGGTGAGGTTTATTACTGAGTTGGAGTTTGGGCTGGTGCTGGTTTGCGATTTTGTTTGTTCCAGCGTCCTTTCTGTGGCTTTTTCTCGCTGTTTGGCTTTGTACCGGTGGCACTTCCGCCTTGCGTTACGTTTTTGATTTGCTCGTTGTTGCCTACTCGTACACCCCCTGGGATTCTGGGTCTTAACATGTCTCGACGATCTTGGCATAGGAAACTTGCTTCTTGCGCCAGCGAGAGTTTTGTAAACCCCACATTCGATGGTCCTGCCACTTCATTCTCTACCTAACTCTCTGCTGCTGAACTGACATCAGTTGATGATACTGAAATGGCCGTATCTTACGCATTACCTTGGCGTGTTTTTCTAGCCCTGGCTTTTACATTATCATAACGCTTTGCAAATGTAAATATTTGCCCATTTAGATAATCAATGCGGTCGCGTTCAAATTTGTAGGCCTTGCATTTCCTAATTATTTCCTCATCTTTGTTTATTCTTATCATCACTTCAGTTCTCATTTTATCCGCCTGCTCACTTGTCCCCATTCCAGTTATTTCCATTTCTAATTGATCTATCTCAGCCTGTATTTTGATGCGGTCATTTTCCGCATACCTCACCAGGATTGCCATCAGCTTACTTGAGGACTCAAGGTTAGTCTCTGCCCACTCAGTTAGCATCGCTGAGTCAGGGGTCTCATAGCTTGGAGCAAGTGTTATACGCAAACCTCTGGGCACTCGACCGACTTGTAAATACCGGGAAAGGGATTTATTTTCCCACCACTTTGACTGCTCTTTCTTCATCAGTTTCCCCAGTTTTTTTTAACATATCTCTTAATGTGGGATTAGCAGTTGTAGTAATTATTTGTCTTTGTATTCGTGATTCCCCAGCCGGATATTCCACGAACAGCGTTTCTTCCGCCTCCTCCCTGTTATGCAACACATCGGCGGACATTGTTTGCTGAAATTTGTTACGGGTGGAATATATCTAATAAAGCACTGTTTCAATGAAAAGCGCGTTTCTTCTTGGAGCCCCAAGATAGCTCGCGCTTACACTGTTGCACAACTCCCCACTGGAACTTCCGTAATGGTCCTACCTTTACCGGGCTATCTTGCTACCATCGGATTCCTCCCATCCTGATGGTGTCGATTCCCGCTACCAGGTCAGACGTGTCCTCCGGTTTCCAGGGGCTCTTCGCAGTATGCTTCTCGCCGAAGCCACGTAGTATAGTAGTTCCGGGTTACGGAACCAACTGCTTCCTGCCGCCGAGCCGTGCACAAAGAGGGAGGAGTTCAGCTTGCACCGCAGAAGCCTTCACGGTGCTTCCACATCCAAATACTTCGTCCGACGCCAACACGTCTTCAATCCATATCCCTCGACTCGCATTAAAGGACGAAAAAGCCAAACCCGTTTCTGGTGCAAAATTCAGTGCTTTATTCCTTTAGAAAAATAAACACCCAGCAAGTCTGCATGTATATATATACATGTGGGTCAAAATGGGAAGGAGGCTCCATGAGATTCCTTCCTCTTTGAGAATGTAAGACAAAATATTTTTTAAGAGCAGACAGTAGTCCCATGGATCACTGCCTTCTCTTAAAATGAAACTTGAAAAAATACTTTTTTATAAACACATAATTTTTTCATACATGGAAATAAATGCTTTATTAAAAAGTATTCACAGACTTGGTGGTCTGTTTAGTCAAGCAGTCGACCATACCTGTGATAGTGGCAATTCATAGTGGGTCCCAAATTGCTACCTTCCATATTATTATGCATCAGGTAGGCCAATTTGTGACCCTCTAGGAATTCCTTTTGTAAAATAAAAAGTTTCACACATTAGGAATAAGGGTTTCTAATTGCAATTCAAATATAATGGCAAATTGGAAATCGCTTTTCTTAATGTTAGAACATCCGGCCTAAAGTCCCCGAGTCCTGTAAGGGCTGCCTGAAAAATGTTGCCTTGTGTTCTACACAGCCAATCAGCACGCTTGCAGGAGCCTGATTTCCATGGGCGTGAATTGGCCCAATGAAAAAATCCCCCTGGGACAATCAAAATGCTCTATTTTCTTTATTGGATTTGAGGGACTTTGGTGAGAGCCCATCAAACCAAACCATCTAGATATACAAATATGTGTGATCCTTAATATCTCGAAAAATGCAGATTTGCACTAACTCACAAAAAGCACAGTTTCTGGACTAAGATCTAGCTTCCTGCCAAATTTGGTGTTATTCTGTTCAGCGGGTTTTTAAGTAGCATTGTTAAAATAAGTCTATGGAAAATGCATGCACTCCACTCTATGCTACTACACCCTACAACACTCTATTCCACTTTATGCTCCTCCACTGTAGCCACCCTACTACACCATATGCCAATGCACTCCATTCCACTCTATGACAAGTCACTCCACTCCAGTCTATGACATGGGACTACACTCACACCCATTCCATTCAAGTCCATTCTACACCATACCACTCCACTCTATGATATGGCGCCCCAGTCTACTACACACCACTCCACTATAAGACACTCTACTCTACAGCACTCTATGACATGCCACTCTCCACTCTATAGCACTCCACTGTACTTTATGACATGCCACTCTACTCTACTCCACGTGACCCTATGACCTTCTATGCTACTCTACTTCAATCTACGAAACCTCTACGGTCCTCCACTGTATGACACTCTACTGCACTCTATGCAACTCTCTCTATGCCACTCCACACCACTTTACTCCACTTTACTCTATGACACACTACCGCAGTCTACTCCACTGTAGGCCTAGGCAAAACATGTGGTGTTTTACTCTGCAGAATTCTGTGGAGTTATAATAAAACTCTTTTAGACTCTGTGAAATTCTGCTAAGTGGTGAAAAATGCTTTTCCGGCCATTTGCATTGCTTTTCATGCCAGTAGCGCATTCTGCACTGAAAAATCAGTGCAAATGACTCCACACAGCCATTTTATTTTCCCTGCTTCTGTTCACCTCTCCTTGCTGGCTGCCTTTTCCTCCATCCAACCTAATCCAGTCCCATCTGTTCTTCCCTATTCCCAATGCAAGCTTTTTTGTGCTTCTTGTATTACTGTCGCGCTTTCCTTTTTACATTTCGGTGACTTTTTTTGTACATTGTTTTACTTTCCTTGCCCTTCCTATCTGTCTGATCTCCTATTTTGCTTCTTCCCATTTCCAATCCCACACCCAGTCTATCTCCTTCCTGACCCGGTTGCAATAGTAGAAGCAGGCAGTGTTACTCGAACCCCATGTGGGCGAAGTAGAATGGCAGGACAATGGGCCCACCATATCTTCAGTGAGGCGGAGGGGGCACCACTACTCTTATGAGAGCAGTGCCACCTAATCCTCATGCTGGTAGCGGCTCCTGGAGGGAGTGCTGTGGGCGGTGACACAGTGTGGGGGAGGTGCAGGGTGGGGGGTAGTAAACTCCAGAACATGGCCTAACGGAGGTAAGTATACAAATAAATAAATAAAACGAATTTCATTGCGCGTGCTGCATTGCCAAATGTGAAGAAGGGGACAGAACGGGAGGTGAGGGAAGAGGAAGGGACAAGGGAAGGGGAAGAAGGGGATCGGAGGGGAGGTGGAAGGAAAGTGGAAGTGAAGAGGAGGAGATGAGGAGGGAAGCAGAAGGGAAGAGCAGAGAGGAGAGGATGGGAGTAGAGAGGAGAGGAGGGGAAGGGTGGTAGGTAGGGAAACGGAGAGGCAAGAGGAGGGAAGTGGAATAGATCAGAGGAGTGTAGAGGAGGAGTAGGTAGGAGGAGGGGAGAGAAGTGAAAGTGAAGAAGGAAGGGGAGGAAGAGATGGGAAGAGGGGATAGAGGAAGGGGAGGGAAATAAAAGGGAAGAGGGAAAAGGGGGTGGGAGAGAAGAGAGAAGGGAGGGGAGGAGAGATGTGGAAGGAAGAGGGGGGTGATAGGGACTAGAAAAGAAAGGAGTGGGAGGAGGGAAGGGAAGGGAAAATAAAAAGACAGGAGGGGGACATAGAAAGGAAGCAGAAGAGAAGTGAAGGGGAGAGAAGTTGAAGGGAAGAGCAGAGAGGAAACAATGAGAGGGGAAGGGAAGAGTAGAGAGAGGGGATCGAAGAAGGGAACAGAGGGGTGGGAGGGAAGGGGTAAGAAGAGAAGAGAGAAGGGAAGTGGAGAGGAGGAGAGGGGAGGGGTAGAGGGGGATATGATGGAAAAAGGAAGAGGAGAGGAGAGGAGGGGTTTGGGACGAGGTGAGAAGAATGCAAGGGGGAAGCAAGGGGGAGGGGATGGAAGTGGAAGGGAAGATGTAGAGGGGTGATGGGAGAGAGGTGAAGAGGAGATTGAAATGGTTGGAAGTGGAAAGGAAGAGGGGAGGGAGGAGAAAGAGGGAAGGAGGGGGAGAAAGGAGGAGGAAAAAGGAAGAAGGCATGAGGATAGGATGGGAGTAGGCAAGTGGAAAAGAGTGGAGAGGAGGAAAGACAAGGGGTGTGGAAGAGTAGAGAAGGTAAGGGCTTCCCCTCAGAAGAGAGGGTAGGATTGGAGGGGAGGGGAGTGGAGGAAAATGGGGAGAGAGGAAGAAAGTGGGAGGGGAGTGGAGGGAAGTGGGGGAGAGAGGGGGAAAGTGGGAGGGTGGAAGAAGGGATAGGAAGTGGATGGATGGGGAGGAAAGTGGAAGGAAAGTGGAGAGGGGAGCAGCAGGCGTGAGAGGTGAAGGTTTGGAGAGGAGGGGAAGGGGAAGGGGAAGGAAGTAAAAGGGAATGGGGAGGGGGAGGAGAGAAGGGGAGGGGGAAGTGGGAAGTAGTACAGAGGGAATAGAGGACTGTGGAGGAGGGAAGATTGAACAGGGAAGAGAAGAGTGGGGAGTAGGGATGAGGGGAGTGGAGAGAAGGGGGTGGGAATAGGAAGGAAAGATGGGAGTGAGGTGGAGGAAAAAGGGAGAAGAGGAGGCAGGAGGCCACGTCACCTTCAACCACACCACCGAACTCCACTGCATCCATTTCACCTTCAAGAAACCAACCACACACCACCACCGCACCCAACAGCTGCCCCGCCGCTGCTGGAGCAAAGTCACTGAGGAACAGCTGACCACCACCGTGGCCCAATACCCACCCACCGACCCAGACACTGCCGCCCGCAACCTCCGACAGTGGATCAACGACTGTGCCAACACCCTCGCCTCACTCAAGAAACCCTCCAACAGCCATGTCAGCAAGAAAGCCACCTGCTTCACCATTGAACTCCAGACCTCCAAACACGCATGCCGGAAACTGGAGAAGAAATGGCTCCAAGAACGCACACCGGACTGCCACGCAGCCCACAGTGACGCCACCCGCAGACATCACCACCTCATCAGAGAAGCCAAGAGATCCTGCTTAAAAACCGCCTGGACAACAACGAACAAGACAGCAAAGAACTCTTCAGCATCGTGAAAGAACTCTCCAACCCCAGTGCCAACACCGACATCCTACCCTCGCAAGAACTGTGCGACTCACTGGCCATCTTCTTCCACCACAAGATCACCGACATCCATGACAGCCTCAACACCATGACCGCCCCTACTATGCCAGACTCCACCCCCCATGCGAACACCACCCGCACCAACCGCCTGACCTCCTGGTCCAACGTCAACTACGACGAGACTTGCATGGTCATGAACTCCATCCACTCAGGATCTCCATCAGACCCGTGCCCTCACCTCGTCTTCAACAAAGCAGAGGCAGCCATCGCACCCAAACTACGGAAGGTCATCAACATCTCCTTCAAAAGAAAAAGCTGGAAGCACGCCGAAATCCACGCCCTCCTCAAGAAGCCCAAGACAGACCCCAAGGCCCTCAAGAACTTTCGGCCCATCTCCCTGCTCCCGTTCCCGGTGAAGGTCATCGAGAAAATCATCAACATGCAACTGACCCGCCACCTTGAAGACAACAACATCCTAGACCCATCCCAGTCCGGATTCAGACAAAACCACAGCAGCGAGACAGCCATTATCGCCGTCACAGACGACATCAGGCGCCAACAAGACAATGGCGAAACATCAGCCCTCATCCTCCTGGACCTGTCAGCCGCCTTCGACACGGTCTGCCACGGAACTCTAAAGACACACCTCCAAGAAGCGGAATCCAAGAGAAGGCCCTTCATTGGATCACGTCCTTCCTCTCCGGCAGAACCCAGAGCATCCGCCTCCCACCATTCCGATCCAAAGCCACCAACATCATCTGTGGTGTCCCCCAGGGCTCATCCCTCAGCCCAACACTGTTCAACATCTATATGGACCCCCTCGCACAAGTGGCCGCCAGCACGACCTCCACATCATCACCTACGCCAACGACACCCAGCTCATCCTCTCCCTCACCAAGGACCCGTATACCGCCAAAACCAACCTCCATGAGGGAATGAAGGCCATCGACGACTGGATGAGGAGCAGCCTGCTGAAGTTGAACTCAGACAAGACGGAGGTCCTCATCCTCTGAACCACCCCCTCAGCCTGGGACGACTCCTGGTGGCCGACTACACTGGAAACAGCACCAACACCCACCGACCACGCACGCAACCTAGGATTCGTCCTCGACTCCTCCCTCTCCATGTCGAAGCAGGTCAGCGCTGTCTCATCCTCCTGTTGCAACACCCTCCGCATGCTCCGCAGGATCTACAAGTGGATCCCGACCGAAACCAGAAGGACGGTGACACAGGCCCTCATCAGCAGCAGGCTGGACTATGGCAACACACTCTACGCAGGAATCCCAGCCAGACACCTGCGTCGACTACAACGCATCCAGAACGCCTCCGCCCGACTGATCCTCAACATCCCCCGCCGCAGCCACATCACCCCCTACCTGACAGACCTACACTGGCTCCCCGTCGACAAGAGGATTCACCTTCAAGCTCCTCACCCACGCACACAAAGCTCTCCACAATGCCGGACCAGCCTACCTGAACGGCAGACTCAGCTTCTACACCCTCATCCGCCAGCTCCGCTCCGCCAGCCTCGCCCTCGCCGCTGTCCCCCGCATCCAGCACACGACCTCCGGAGGCAGATCCTTCTCCTACCTCGCCGCCAAGACCTGGAACACCCTCCCCACCCACCTACGGCAGACCCAAGACCTACTTACCTTCAGAAGACTCCTCATGACCTGGCTCTTCAAGCAGTAGCGGCACCCCCCTCTGCTCAGCGCCTTGAGACCCTCATGGGTAGGTCCTGCGCTTTACAAGTATTCTGATTGATTGATTGAGGATGGATGGGAGTAGGCAAGTGGAAAAGAGGGGAGAGGAGGAAAAACAAGGGGTGCCGAAGAGTAGAGAAGCGAAGGGGAAGGGAAGGGAAGAGGGGAGGGGATGGGAGGGGAGTGGAAGGAAGTAGGGGAGAGGAGGAAAGTATGAGGGAGGAGGAAGGAATGGGACGGGGATGGGTAGTGGTGGAAAGTGGAAGGGAAGGAAAGAGGAGAGGAGAGGGGAGCAGCTGGCATGGAAGTGGTGAAGGAGGAACTCTCTGGCGCTTTAGCTACCAGAGACTCTCGTAAATTCTGGCGGGTAGTTAACAATGGATCAGAAGATCTCCCCTCGGCAATTGAACCCAATATTGCCCCGAGCATATGGCAAAATCATTTCCAGTCCTTATATGCAATAGAGGATGAGGCCCTGAGTACCCCCCACTGCACTTTAGCGAGTGACCCGGAGGTTGAACCCTTTACTGAAAAAGAAGTTCGGGCAGCTATTGCGGGGTTGTCAACAGGCAAAGCCCCGGGGCTCGATGGGGTGCCGGGCGATCTATTCAAGCAGGAGCCAGGGGTATGGGCCCCCTATCTCCTGTTGATATTTAATGCGGGCCTCAAGGGAATGGAGGTCCCGGATACTTGGCTGGGTGCAGAGGTGGTTCCAATATTCAAAAAGGGATCCCCTCTGCTTCCAGCCAACTATCGCCCAATAAGCCTCATCCATGTACCACAGAAGATTTTGGTAGGCTAATACTGGACCGGTTGCAGAACGGGCTGGAGGAGACAGATACCCTGACCCCATACCAGGCAGGATTTAGTAGGGGGGTATCCACAATCGATCAAATATTCCGATTAAATCTCATTTATTGGAGGACTGCACTGATCGAGGGCAGCACTTTGTACACGGTTTTCGTGGATTTACGTGCCGCCTTCGATTTGGTGACAAGATCAAAATTGTGGAAGGTAATGGAGGAGTTAGACGTCCCGAAAGACATCCTCGCAATCCTGATGAAACTACATGAAAATAACTTCGCACGCGTCAGGTGCGGGAGAAGCGGTAACTTAACTGAAAGATTCCTCGTTCGCAGAGGGGTGAGACAGGGTTGTGTGCTTGCACTGACCCTGTTCTGCCTCTTTGTGAACGTGGTAATCGCGCACCTGACAAGGATTGCCAACACTGACGCCCCAAAACTGACCGGCAGCAGGGTGCCAGCAATTATGTTTGCGGACGACACCCTGCTGCTGTCCAAATCCCCGATGGGCATACAGCGGGTGCTAGATGGTTTTCTGGAATTTTGCACAGAAAGGGGACTTGAAATCAACCCCCAGAAAACTAAATTTATGATCCTAAACCCCATGTCCTTCAAACGCCCCAACCCCTTGCTTGGCACAGTGCGCTAGGAAAGGGTTTACACAATAGAGTACCTAGGGATAACCCTAAACCAAAATCTAACGTGGTCGGCACACCAGACAAAAGCAAACATGAAACTGGCCCAGAAGGCGGGGGGCATTATGAGAATTGCGAGTAAGTCATCATATCCCCCACTCAGCCCTGCAATCCAAATTTATAAAGCCCAGGCGCGGGGGGGAGTTACCTATGGGGGAGAGTTGTGGGGCCACATTCCATCGCCTAATTTGCTGACCACAGAAAATAAATTCCTCAGGCAGCTGACAGCTCTTTCCCAAGTACTCCACTCCTGCCCGAGACTGGACCTGGGTCTGAGGCCCATCACGGAGGAACTAGGGCTCAAACCATTAACCTTTTGGCGTCATCTTTGGAGCAGTCAAGATCTTACCACCTATAGAACTGAGCTACAGGAATTTTTATCTCTGCCCAACGCCATCAAGACGTCTTGGTTAAATTACATCAAGAGAACCTGTGAGACCCTCGGATTACCCGAACTATGGTCAGACCCGGAAAGTACAAGCAACAGGATTCCGAGGAAAGCGCTGTCCAGAGCGTACTATGATAAAACGCTTCTCCGAGCCCTGGATAGCACTCGTGAAGGATCCCTGAAACATCATTTCATAAAAATTAAAGATTCATATAACCTTGAAAGTGTTTTGGATGGCATGACTCCGGCTCTAACAAGAAAACTATTCCTGCAATGGAGGTACGGGACCCTTCCTCTAGGGTCTTTCACCAAAGCATGGTCCTGTCGGCCTGCCACAGAGACGTGCCCTGCATGTGCCCACACAAAAGAGAACGATGTGCACGTGGTTTTCTTCTGTCGAGCCTACCAGAAAAGCAGGAAACACTGGCTTGTCCCCCTCCTTAAAAACTTGGGATTTATAACATTCTTACCCGCATACAGAGTTTTAAAGACTGATTTATCCCCGCCAATTGTGTTTGCTTTGACAAAATTTCTAACTGTAATGTGGTATGCCCGAACCCGATTGATAAAGAGGGTTGGAGACTCTTGATAAACTTTCACCCCTTGATTCACTGGCACCCTTTTTTTATTTTTATTTTTATTATTATTCTCTTTTTAACTTTCAATGTATTTTATACCAATGACATATTGATATTCCGGATTTTTAACTGATGTGGTAATTTTGTACATCTTTTATGATCATGTGATCGAAATAAAGATTTGGATTGATTGGTAATAGAGTAAGTGATGTATAGGTAATGGTATGCTGGAAAATGGTTTTGCAGGGAACGGGAGGGGTTGGTTTAAGCTTGAAAGAGATGGAGGGAGAAAGAAATGTCAGGTTGTATAACAGAGAGAATTGAACAGAAGAAGAATGTGGAGGGAAAGGAAACTGCAATGGGAATGGAAAGGAAAGAAGGAAAAGAAAAGCAGAAAAGGTAGAAAGGTTGAAGGGGTAGGTATAGGTAATTAAGCGTCAAGGAAGAAAAGTGGATCCCGTAATGGCGGTTTTGGTGTCAAGGAAGAAAAGTGGATCCCGTAATGGCGGTTTTGGTTATGAAAGGGAAGGAAAAGGAGAAAAAAAGGTAGAGCAATGGATGGGCTGGGTACTGAAGGGTTCGAGGAGGATATGGGAGGGGAGTAAAGGGATATGTTTAGGGGAAGAGTGTAAAGGGCATTGGTGTTGAACGAAAAGAGGGGGAAAGGAATATGAGTGTTATGGTTGAAAGTAAGTTGCGGTGAATGAAGGGGAGGAAATAGGCAAGGAAGGGAAAATGTGAAGGAAATGCCAAAGAGAGAAAAAATATGACAACTATACAAGTGATGGGAGGGGGTGGAAAGTAAATGGAAGAAAAATAATGTCAAATGAAGGACGGGGAGAGGAGAGGGAAAGAGATGAGAGGAGAGAAAGATGTAGGCAGGAATTAGAAGAATGTGTGGAATTGGGAGGGAAAAGCAGAGAAGGAACTGGAAGAGACCAAGGGCCTCATTTATGAGGCTGTGCATCACTTTTTCACCGCCGGTGCGCTACTTTTTGTGACGCACCAGTGGCGTAAAAAATGCACCTTGTTGCGCCATATTTACAAAGTGACGCATCTAGGTAGATGCGTCACTTTGTAAACCCCTGCTCCACATTATACCTGCGCCAGGTATAATGTATGCAAGGGGGGCGTATTGACGCAAGGAAGGGTCGTAGAAGTGACGTAGTGAAATCTATGAGATTTCACTGCGTCACTTTTAGGACGCCGTTGAGTCAAAATCTTGCGCCTGCCTCACAGCAGGCGTAAGACTGACGCAGGCCCTTTCACATGGGGCTTGCCCCATGTGAAAGGACGCATTGCTGGAGTTGCGTCACTTTTGTGACACACTCCAGCAATGCTTCACTTTTGTGCTTACAGATATGTCATAAATACTGACGTATCTGTAACTCCTTGCGACATGATGCGTCATATGACGCATCAGGAATGTCGCAAGGAGTGCGCACTGAGAAGTGACGCATCGCTGCTTTCATGCAGCGATGCGTTATTTCTCAAAAATGAGGCCCCAGGAAAGGGGTAGGGCTGGAGAGAGAAGGGAAGCAAAGCAAGAGAGGGAGAGAGAGAGTGAGGACGTAGATGGAAAGGGAAAAGGGACAGGAGAGAAAGGAAGTAGATAAATGGGAGGAAATATTAGGTTGAGAAATGAAGGACTGGGTAGAAATAGCTGCTAGGAAAGAGAATGGGGTGAAGAAACTAAGGATTAAAGTTATAGATCAAATGAGTTTCAAGTCGGTTTCCGTTTGGTTTCGAGAGCAGTTTGGTTTTCATTTCAGTTCAGTTTGCTTCATTTACTTACGTTATTCCATTAGCCCCACCCATAGCCCTACACCTAAACCTACCCCTAGCCTATCCTTTTTGGACCTTGCTCAGCCTCTGCAGCTTCCTTCTCAGCGACCCCAGCTCCTCCAGTCACCTGCAATAGTCTTCTCGGTCTAGCGTCCTTGTGTGTAGTGCTGCAGGTCCCTGGATACCAGCCTTTTATTCCCGGGACACGTCACAATGGAGACCTTGCATCGCGTCATTATGCATCAGCACTGTGGGCGATACCACGTGTTTCATGTGAGCAAGGGGGACCAGGCAAATTCACAATACGATTTGTTGACGAGATCTCGCTCCTGTCACTAAAAATGATCCAGACATGAACCTGGAAAAAACACACAAAAGGCAGCATGCTACCCGACATAACATCCCACACAGTAGTTTGCTTTTCTCTCTGCCTCAGTGGTAGCCTCCCCTGTGAGCGTAAACCAGGGTACTGGTCTCGAGATCTCTTACGTGTTCAGTTCAGCTACTGGTGGTGCTGCGAAGGCACGGCCGCTTTCAAAATTTAATTTGAAATCTTTTTTATTAAGATCATATAAAGAAAGAAAACAGGTTGATATTATTTCAAAAGAATTTTAGAAAGTACGTTTTATTTTCCAATTTAAAATATATCCGGCATAATGCTCCTCCTCTCAAACACTCTGCACAGAGGGCATTTGATTTATATTCAAGGATTCTCAAATCAATTTTAGATTGTACGTTTTCTTCTCTTAATTAAAATTAATGACATATTCGACATAACGTTCCTCACAAACGGTCTACTTGGAGAGTATTCGCTTTATTTATTTAACGATTCTCACTAGGCCATATCCAGATCTCTGTACCTGATCTGATCCTCTCCTCATGCCCAGTAATGTCGTTCAAACTTTAAAAAATAGCTATTAGGAAAAGCACACATATATTCTCAAATTGTGCTGTTTTAATCTATGTAACAGAAGGGGTGAATCTACGACTCTCGCCTCAGGAAACCTGTAGCTCGAACCCTGCGTCGGTTCGGTAGTCGCCCCAATCTACTCTTGTGCTTCTGGGGATCTGGCTTCTCTGGATGGACCTGGTTCTACTGATAAGGTCTGGCCTGAGGCTGTGACTAGTGCAATATGGGCCTCATTTATGGGATTTGGCGTGGGGCAGCGCATCAAGGCACCTTACTGCGCTGCTCTATGACAAAAGTAAAAGGGCAGGAATGCACCCTATTAAAGAAATACGGTGCATTCCTGTTTATTCTTAGTGCACTTGCATCATTTCAGCAGCCTAGCGCCAACATAGGTACCCTTGCACCATGGTGCAGGGGTGCCTACGTTGCATACAGGATTGTTTTTGGGCGGGAAGTGACACCTTCCTGCCCAAAAGCAATCCTAAGAGAAGTTATCCTCTTTCTCTGTGTGCTCCAGAATGCATCACTCATGGAATGAGAAAAAACATGAAGAGAAATAATGATATTTCTCCACGTTATGCCTCACCTTGGGAGGCGTACGGATTTGGCGCTTCCCCAGGTTTACATCACTTTGTAAATCTGGGGCACCATCAAATTCCATGGGTGTTGGGTGGGAAAACCCACCAAAACACCCATGGAACATCTCCCGGTGACAGAGTAAGGTGACACAGCGGTTTGTGCTGCGTTACCGTACTCATGATTTATGAGCCACTCAAAGCCACGCAGGTTGATTTTACGTGGCTTCAAAAATTGAAATGAGAGCCCTGCGTCACACATGTACTGCTTTACTTAGGCGACTCAAAGAAGACAGAGCGTATCATCCACGTACATCATGATTTTTAGCTGCGTATCAACCATTTGTAGACCCCGAATATCCGGGTTAGATTGGACTTTTTTATAAGGGTTTCAGCGCAGGGTGAACAGCGATGGAGATGAGGGTCATCCCTGGCGGGTGCCCCTGGATACTATAATCAGGTTGGACAGGTGATTGCAGGTGTTGATCATCGTGGAATGTGTTATGAAATTGGCCGAGATATAGGAGTTTACTTGGTTGAATGCTGTCTCCGCATCTGAAGACAGGACAGTAACATTGGTCACCTGCCTAATGTTGTCCCCCGTCTGCCTGTGCCTAATGAAGCCACTCTGAAACTGGAATATAAACATGAACCATACCCCGCCACATTTTTCACTAGAATCTTAGTGAATATTTTAACATCACTGTTTATGACTGTGTTTGGTCTATATGACCCACGTTGATCAGTAGGGTTAGACGGTTTCTGTATCACAGAAAGAGTAGACTCCATCATTGTCGGTTAAACTGAGCCAGTCTCCATTAAATAATTAAAGACTTTTGTTAAGAGAGGGACCAGCAATTCCCCGAAAGACTTGGGAAACCCTTCCGGTCCCCGGGCTTTGTTATTCAGAAGTGATTTAATAGTGCCACTCACTTCCTCATCTGTGATGAGAGTCTAATTCCTCCCCAAGGACATCTGGAAAATTAACCTCAGCCAAGTACTCATTGTGTGTCAATGAGTCCATGGGTTCCCCTTCATACAGGTCCCTGTAAATATAGTCAAAGCATTATTGATATCCTTATCGGAGCTCAAGTAGGACCCCTCTGCAGTCGAGATCCCATGAATATAATTCCTAGCCTGGATCTGCCTGATTTTGTACGCCATCACTTTATCAGCTTTATTCCCTGTCTCATAATGGAGTTATTTAGTCTCCAATAATTTGTAAGCCACATCTTTATTCAGTAGGGATTCTAGTCCTCCCAATCAATCTGTAAGTGTAGCTAGATGTTGTCTGCTTGGGGTATTTTTGAAACTTGATTATTGTTTCTTCTAGTTCTTATTGTTGAAGTTTGTGTAATTGAAAAAAAGTAGTAGTGTGGGCTATAAACTCCCCTCTCATGACCGCTTTGGCTGCTTCCCAGATCGTAGCCAAGGATACCTCCTTGTTTACATTCTCAGTGAAATAGCTCTCAAGCGCCTCTTCAATTTTAGAGCAAAGAACTGAGTCACTGAAAGTGATCTCATTCATTTTCCAAAAGCAGTATGGCTGAGACCGTAGGGGTGTGGCAGAGAACATCACAGTGATGGATGTGTGATCAGACAAGACCTGAGTCTCAATAAATGCTTTGTCCGTCTTGGTAAAGAAGGTGGTGCACATCATGAACAGATCAATTTCGGAAGTACAACTTGTTCACATTAGATAAAATGAATAACCATGATAGCGGGGTGGAGATGTAGCCATATATCTACTTCATGCAAATCGGCTATACCCTGGGTTAGAGTTTGTGGGGGTGAGCCACTCCCCACGAAGAGGCAGAAACGATCCAGTGCAGGATCCAAAATCACATTTTAGTCCCTTCCTACTACCATATGATGAGTAGAAGCAGTGGTAGGCCAGCAAAGAAAGCGGCCTTATAGTCACTGAGGCCACAAATGGAGGCTATGTTTTGTGGGAGGTGGTTGTGTCAGAAGTCTGAATTATAAACCATCTCCCCTCTTTGTCCTTGTGCATAGCCATCCCCTTGATTTTGGCGAAGATTTTGGAGTGGAATTGATGGAGATAGAGGTGAGAACGGAGTCTAGGGACATCTTTCACTGTCAAGTGGATCTGCTGAAGGAGTGCAAGGTCTGCGCACTTGGAAGACAGGCGGTGTAGGAGGGGCTTGCGCTTACAAGGTGAATTAAGATCCTTCATATTGATGTACTAAAATGAAGTGTTGGGTCAGCTGCCATGTAGGAGAGGCTGAGAGAGGAAGTGCAGTATGGGGTACCCACTTAAAACACCCAACCCAACCAGAACCATCGAGATCCACAATGGTGGATTTGGCAAAAAGAGTACTACAAAAGAAAAGGAAAAAAGGAAAGAAAACATCGACAAGAACTTCCCCCCATAGGACTGCAAACTGGTCATGCCACCCCCAACCTTCACCTAAACAGCTGGCATGATAACAGCGTCAGAAATACAAAGAATAAAAAGGGAAAACAACAGCAAACAATAGAGAACCACAAAAATAACTCCACAATGCAACTCCTCATTGGAGGCAGCCTGTATAAGGGAAGAGAACTAAAGGGGCTAGCCCCCTAAGGTATTGGGCTCCATCGCCCAATGCATTTTAATAGGTGAAGCATAACTGGTAGAAGAGCAAATGATTACAATAAAAGGATACAAGAACAATGTTTTCTATCGTCATGAAATATAAGCATCTTACTGCATAATGTGGTCAGTCAGGGGCTCCCGGAAACATCTGTGGGAGCTCCCAGTTGGCAGCGCAACAGGGCAGTTTGACCAGGCACCAAAAGAATTAGGGAAGAGGCAAAAAAGCAAGAAACATTAAGGCAGCAGCTGGCCCATTTGTAGGCAAACCACAGTTCACTGTTTATGAGTTGTTGGCCGCTTGTCGATGATGTCACTGCGATCTCCAGGAACCATGCATCTTCCACTCCTGTTGGGTCGAAGGTGTGAACTTGCAGCATCCATTACCTCCAGAGACAGTCCCAGCAGGCACACAGCCACCTGTAGAGGAGCATACCAGGGATTTGTCTTTGGATTGAAAAAGAATCTTGAATGGAAAGCCCCAGCGATAAGGAATGTGAAGGCTCTGAAGATGGTCTAAAATGGGCTAGGAGGACTTCAACAATGTGTGTGTTGATATGTCTTGATATAGTTGCATCGTTGAACCCTGATAGACCAACGAGTCTAGACTCTGGGCTGCCCTCAGAATTACATTCTTGATGCAAAAAATGGACCCAAACAAGACAGGGGTAAGTTTGTTACGGACTTGGTATGTGCGGTAAAGTCATGCTGTGCCCTGGGCAGCCCCCAACTCTTTGCTGACTGGTACTGATGGTAACTGACTCTGACTGACCCTGTGCTCTTCCTAACCAGGCCAAGGGCCAGTGCTATGCTGAAAGACATTTAGAATACAGTGAAAACACCTACATACACTATGGTACACTGTGGGTTGGGGTACCCCAGTGATTGGCAGGACCTACCCTATTAGGCCCTAGTACATAATAGGGCACAGGGATTGCAACTACCTCTCAGTCTCTAGTATATAATAGGGCATGGCTGTTTAGAGGCCAGCAGCCCTTTCTGCACTTGCATGTGTGCACTGCTCTTCCTGCGGTCAGTTTAAAAGTAGCCCTGTGTTTTTAAAAAGTAAATTGTGCCCAAACTCGACATTGGTGTTTGGGACACTTAAAAATGGATAGCCTACAATGTTTGGGCATATTAGGTACCCCCAAGGTCTCCCCTAGGTGTCCCAGGGGTGGGGGGGATCAGGTATCTATAAGGAGGACCCTTAAAAATTAGTTTTATATGCCCTGAGTTAAGTGAACATGCACATTTCACTTCCCACATTGTGATAAAGTATTGCACAAACTCGACTTTGGTGCTTGGAGCACTGTGGAGGGAGGATCTGCAATACTTTTGCATATTCAGAACCCCTAAAGTCTCCCCTAGGTATACCAGGGGTATGGGTCCTGTAGATATCGGCAGAGTACTTACAAAATAGGTTTTTATAAGGCCTGATGCTGGAAAAATGGCCCAAGACATTTTTCTCATTGCAAATCCCCTGCCACATAGGTTAGCATAGCAAGAATTCATTAACTAATAACTCTTGATAGGAGAAGGCTAAAAGTACCGTTCAAAGACTTCCCAGAATGGTATTAATAAACTCAACAATATGATATTGTTGAATTTCTCCTAAAATGTACATACAATAAGTTATAAGACTTTCTTGTTTGTAAATCCAGATTCAACCTCCCAGTGGTCTATCCTGATTGGTCAGTGGATTAGCCAGGCTTCTTTGAAGAGGTGATAAAGAGCCTTGGGGTTAATGAGCTCTGCTTTGAGGGCAGTGTTCTTTTACACAGGAATGCCAGAACAGGGGGATGAAGGAAGTGACCCAACTAGGGTCACCCGGGTCACCCGTGACCACCTCTCCACCTTCCAAACAAATTAAAAGTCGGTCAGACGGTAGAGAATATAAACCTACGTTTTGAGCTACGGCCCTGGGACTGGGTACATGTTATCTTCGCTCCAAGGTTACTTTGCCCGTGCCCGCCATTCGAGAAGGTGGGAATGAGCCTATCTAACAGCAAAGGAATGCCACAATAGAGAGTACATTCATTAGCACAGCTGAATTCGGCCTTGGAGAAACACGAGCAAAGGTGCATGGAGACAGTTTTCTGCTGAGGCAAGCAGTACGAGGCAGGAGCTTAGCTTCGGTTATGAAACAGAATGGTGGTTACTAACAAAATGGCGCCATGAATGCTAACTTAACTTAACACAGAATAAAACAAGAACAATGAGACAATAAAATTTTCAATTTTAGCAGACCCTCCTTTTAGCATTAATTTCTAAATGGTATTATTGCCATCAGGTAAGGACCTTACAATTCTAATAAAAAAGCCTGTCCCCTTATCTAGACAGAGTAGAAACCCACACCAACGTGTGATAGGAAAAAATGTGCAAGAGCAAGATGGCACCTCACGGGCGCACCACCAATGGGACCCCTGGTAGGTACTCACCAGGACGGCCCTGTTATCATCATTGGTGCCATCGAGCTTAAAGAAAAGTGTCCAAGTGAAAGCAACTGTGTTAACAGTGATGAGTGCAGTGGAAACGAAACAGGCAACATATACAATGGTGCCACACAACATATAACATAAAACAACGCATACAGCACGGACAGATAACTTTATTCTTGTTCCTTTGTGCTGGTTGCGTATATTAAAAAAGTGAATATGGCTACTGCCTATAGAGACATGTTCTACTCGCCAACATGTATCATTGCCATGGTACTAGTCAGGCAATTTCTTCAGGGCATATACTTTTTAACGCCACTGCATTGGACACCAGGGCTTCAAACACTGTCAAAAAACACAAAATAAAATAAAATAAACTCGAGTTTACTTCCTTGCCAAATGGGTAAATTCCTATAAACCGCTGCGCAGACAAAAATAATTATTGCCGTATTTACCCTCTATCAGCAATTATCTCTCCTACCAGCCGAGAGGTCTTAAAAACAGGTTTTTGGTTAACTCCTTCTGTGAGTTTAGTGACACCTCCTTCCGTTACTCGTAACTGTAAAAAACCATCATAATGTTCTTAGAAAACTTATCACTTACCCTGCTTCTTAATCTATATCTTCATTCCATTTAAAAACCTTTCTTTAACACCATATTTTCTACTTTACCGATACTAGGAGTGCCGCAGGCTTTCTCTCGTCCCTCGAGCAAACTCCCCATCGGCTAGTGTATATTTACGTACTTGCGCGATTGAATGGCCTTCACCGATAGGCTAGGTCATTCTCGCGCTATTTGAGGCCATCTTGGATCGGGCTTAACCGCATTGAGATGTATTTAGACTGGTAGATATTATGACAATCTCACGAGATCACGCTGCAGCGTGCTCATGTGTATTTTTTCATATGCACACTTTATCAGGACTACCTTTTCATTGTATACAAACACCAAAACTGATGTTAGTGAAAGCGTGGCGCAAAAGATTATTCTTATAGTCTGTATGTATTTCAGGATGTGTACGTTTCCGCATACTAATTCAGGGCTAGATCTCATCGAGTATCATCCTGTAGAACAAAACACACAGACTCGATTCAGAACCGCACTTCAGCTGCACACGGTATTGTGTATCCTATATATACATTTTTTATTTCTTTTATTCTGGACTTCTGATCACTCTCCAACACAAATGCTCAGACATCTACAATGTCGATCTAAACTTTCTAGTGTGTAGGATATGCTAGTGTATGTCTCTACTCATTATTTAATCAAATGTTTTTACTAACCGGGTCCTAGTGTATCCCATAGGCAACGTAATTTATAATGTTAGAATCATTAGTGTTAACTCACATCCAGGGGGTATTATAGTTCTATCGTTAGGCTACTCCAATACCTAGTGTGCTGGGAGGGGAAAAAATCTTAAAGCATTATTGCACAAGAACCCCACAAACGCAAAAGAACATCATTGTGCAAATTCAATGTAGCTTGTTCCATTCCAGGAGCTCGTTCAATCCTTTTTGTTCACTTCTCTCCTGAAAAATCCATCTGGCTTCTTTCGTTGTTAGAAGTCTCTCCACCATTTGTGTATCTCCAGTCACTTTTTCCAATACCACCCACGTGAAGGTATGTTTATTCCTATGACAATGCTGGACCAGCTTTGTTGTGAGCTTTCCCGCCCTAATGGTACTCAAATGTTCTTGTATTCTCAGTTTTATTTTGCGTGTTGTTAAACCGATGTACTCCAGACCACATTCACATTGGAGTCTGTACACCACATTTGTGATGTTGCAATTGCTGAATTGTCCCAGCGACCATATTTTTCCAGACTGCAAGGTTATGGTCGATGTTTTAGCAGTTAAAGGACATACGGAACAATTTCCACATGGATAATGGCCTTTTGGAGTTGCATTACTCTTCGGATCAATGGCTGGCTTTACCCTAGCATGCACCAACTTGTCTTTTAAATTACAAGCTCTCTTAAAAGCAAAACGTGGCGGAGGCATCTTAAATTCATTGTTTGATAGTAACGACGAGTGCTTCCTGATGGATTGTTGTATTTTTGTAGCAAGGGGATCGTATGTCATTACGACAGAGATGCATTCATCTTTCTTTTTTATTTTGGTCTCCAACAAGGCACTTCTCGGAGTGTTAAGCGCCCTCTTTCTGGCTTGTTTGATCACCTTTACCTGGTATTTCCTGGCTTCCAACAGTTACGAGTAACGGAAGGAGGTGTTACTAAACTCACAGAAGGAGTTAACCAAAACCTGTTTTTAAGACCTCTCGGCTGGTAGGAGATATAATTGCCGATAGAGGGTAAATACGGCAATAATTATTTTTGTCTACGCAGCGGTTTAAGGAAGTAAACTCGAGTTTATTTTATTTTATTTTGTGCTTTTTGACAGTGTTTGAAGCCCTGGTGTCCAATGCAGTGGCGAAAAAATTATATGCCCTGAAGAAATTGCCTGACTAGTACCATGGCAATGAAACATGTTGGCGAGTAGAACATGGCTCTATAGGCAGTAGCCATATTCACTTTTTTAATATACGCAACCAGCACAAAGAAACAAGAATAAAGTTATCTGTCCGTGCTGTATGCGTTGTTTTATGTTATATGTTGTGTGACACCATTGTATATGTTGCCTGTTTCGTTTCCACTGCACTCATCACTGTTAACACAGTTGCTTTCACTTGGACACCTTTCTTTAAGCTTGATGGCACCAATGATGATAACAGGGCCGACCTGGTGAGTACCTACCAGGGGTCCCATTGGTGGTGCGCCCGTGAGGTGCCATCTTGCTCTTGCACATTTTTTCCTATCACACGTTGGTGTGGGTTTCTACTCTGTCTAGATAAGGGGACGGGCTTTTTTAAGGTGGGCTTTTGACTGGCGTAGACCCTACCCTATACATATATAAGAAATGGGAGGTTGTTGTAATTGATTGCGACGTGTGATACCCCAGCTCGACATAATTGAAAGTGAAGGCCCTAGACCTAGGTCATTATTGTTGTTGTGACTTATTGAGTGGAGGCGACCTAGGTCTGTATTTCCCTCTTAGCTCCATGTTGGTGTGCCTTACAATTTTAAAACAAAGGTAAAATACTCAAGCATAGACAACATCTGTTAGCTCATTCAATTATCAGTGAGAGCGAAAACTCATTGCAGGTATAGGAAAACATCACTAATATTAAAAAAATGCCCTCATTTATGCGCATCATAACCTGGGTGTCCTGCATCATCATGGCCTTGTTCCTAGAGTAATGCTCTGAATGTTTAGGGTGAGGTGTCAATATGTGTACACAGCAGGCACAACAAGCAAGAAGACAGTGCATGCACAGACAACATGCCCGGATAACACCAGCTATGGCAATCAGGAAGATGATAATCTTCCACCTCCAAGATGCAAATAGGACCCAAAATCACCCCTTGAGAGACCACGTGCCATTCTCTTGGTGTATGTCAGAGGCAAGCCTACGTAGCTTCTGTATAGCGGCATATACATTTGGAGCATGGTACGGTATGTATACACAGCAGCTACTACCTATGATGTGGAAAGTCCCACCCCTATCAGCAAGGATGACGTCTAACACCATGCAGTTTTGAAGGGCAAAGAGTCTCGTAGCTTGGAACTCAGCCATAATATTCGTAAGGATCAGGCGCGGCTGGTCCATTTGGGTGGAAGGGTTGCCCCGCCCCTTTTTCCCAATAAGAACAGTGTCAGGCTGAACAAAAGTCAGCCTGACAGACACTGTTCACTTTCAGTTTATGCAGCCAGGAGACACACATGCACATTTAGCGCTGGCACCTGGCTGCATGAACTGAACTTCGCTGGGCTGAGAAAGTCACAGCTCCATTGGGCGTGGCTTTCTCAGCTCAGCAAAGGTTGCTGAGGCCCTCCCCTCAGTGATGAGGGATAGCATCACTGATTGCCTCGCACCTGGGCGCTTCAGTTTTAAGCCCTGAAGCGCCCTGGGTCGAGTGTAAATCAGTGACACTTCATCAGTGGGGTTGGGTCAGTAGTCTCCTTGGCCCCATCCCACTCTGTGATGACGATAGGACTACTGCCTTCCCACATTGGCTGACCTCAGGTCAGCCAATGAGGTAAGGCAGCAGTCCCAAGCCTTCTGGAACCTCTGAGGCAGAGCAGAGCTGGCTGAAGGTAAGTGTGATTCACTTTCTTTTTACATTGTTTGGTGCATGCATGCATGTATGAATGTTTGGGAAAGAGTGTTGTGAATGAATGTGTTTATATGTGTGTGTGTGTGTGTGTGTGTGTGCGTCTGGTTGTGAGTGTTAAGTGAGCCTGTGTGTGTCCTGTCTGCCCCCCTCCCCCCAAAACTTACTGGCTGCCACTGGTAAGGATGCCGGCTGTTGCAATTGTTCACTCCTTCAACCACCCGGGTGAGTGGACATAGGACCCCAAAAGGGTACAATACCTTTCATGGCATCGGTGAACTGCTGCAGAGTGGTGTTTGTCTGGTCTACATCTTCAGTGTTAATGACCCTTCGAACTCAGGACAGGTATGTGCTCCTACGTTACAATCAATGGTCCTTCCTGTAATTGGGCGGAGCTATATCACAATACTTTGAATGGTATTGCCTTTTCTATATGTGATGTTCGGTTGTGTTCTGACAAACTCATGTAAATCACCATCTGTAGTGGTGATTAAGTATTGTGAGTCCTAAGTATCCACTACCACCAAAACATGAGACCTGGTTACTCACTAGAAACAAAGGGTTTTTCAAATGTGGACATTGCACTATGTGCAAAATTGCTTTGGATAAAGTAAAAGAGTTCAGTTTTAATGATTCTCGAACATTTGAAATTAGGACCCACATAGATTGTACAACAAGCTATCTAGTATATATACTCATATGTAATTGTGGCAGGGTTAAGTAGGGAGTACGATAAGACCAGTAAGGGAGAGAATTAGCTAACACTTTAGAGCAGTAAAGCCAGTGATGTAAGAACATCGTTTTCTGATGAAACACGTGTTGGCTCCTTTTGAAGCGATGCAAAAGGGGATGATGGACGGAGCGTTTGAGCAAATCAAACACTCACCCCCAGTCAACTGATCTGGGTTTAATTCATCACAATTCTTTAGCTCACTCCGCCACCCCAGTTCAGAAATGGCCATATGCAAATCAGTCTGACCCTGTGCCTCAAGGGAACAGTCCAGCCCGTCCATCACCACCCCCTTTTGTAACGCTTTGTTCGCCATAAGTTGGCAGGGTATGCACAGACGTGAGTCCCTTGCTCACTTTGCCACTGGATTTAAGCAAACCTGGCTGAATATGGCTGTAATGCCAGAAACCGGTCCTAGGAAGCTTGTTTACGGTCCAGGGAAGGCACCGCTTGGCAGTTCGGGCTGGACTGTTCCCATGCGGCACAGGGTCAGACTGATTTGCATATGGCCATTTCTGACCTGGGGTGGTAGAGTGGGCTAAAGAACGGTGATGGATTAAACTCAGATCTGTTGACTGGTAGTGAGTGTTTGATTGGTTTGGATGCTCCATCCATCACCACCCCCTTTTGTACCGCTTTGTTCGCCATAAGTTGGCAGGGTATGCTCAGATGTGAGTCCCTTGCTCACTTTGCCACTGGATTCAAGCAAGCCTGGCTGACGACGGCTGTAATGCCAGAAGCCCGTCCTAAGAAGCTTGTTTCCGGTCCAGGGAAGGCATCGCTTGGCAGTTCGGGCTGGACTGTTCCCATGAGGCACACGGTCAGACTGATTTGCATATGGCCATGTCTGAACTGGGGTGGCAGAGTGGGCTAAAGAACGGTGATGGATTAAACTCAGATCTGTTGACCGGGTGTGAGTGTTTGATTGGTTCGTATGCTCCGTCCATCACCACCCCCTTTGGTACCACTTTGTTCGCCATAAGTTGGCAGGGTATGCTCAGATGTGGGCCCTTGCTCACTTTGCCACTGGATTCAAGCAAACCTGGCTGAAGATGGCTGTAATGCCAGAAACCTGTCCTAGGAAGCTTGTTTCCGGTCCAGGGAAGGCATCGCTTGGCAGTTCGGGCTGGACTGTTCCCATGAGGCACAGGGTCAGACTGATTTGCATATGGCCATGTCTGAACTGGGGTGGCAGAGTGGGCTAAAGAACGGTGATGGATTAAACTCAGATCTGTTGACTGGGTGTGAGTGTTTGATTGGTCCAGATGCTCCGTCCATCACTACCCCCTTTTGTACCGCTTTGTTCGCCATGGGTTGCAGGGTATGCTCAGACGTGAGTCCCTTGCTCACTTTGCCACTGGATTCAAGCAAGCCTGGCTGAAGAGGGCTGTAATGCCAGAAACCGGTCCTAGGAAGCTTGTTTCCGGTCCAGGGAAGGCATCGCTTGGCAGTTTGGGCTGGACTGTTCCCATGAGGCACAGGGTCAGACTGATTTGCATATGGCCATGTCTGAACTGGCGTGGCAGAGTGGGCTAAAGAACGTGATGGATTAAACTCAGATCTGCTGACTGGGTGTGAGTGTTTAATTGGTTCGGATGCCCCGTCCATCACCACCCCCTTTTGTACGGCTCCTTTTGAAGGCGCTAACTGAAGATGAGAGTATTTGAAAACAAATAATAGAGGAAATAAATGAATTTGAATAAAACAGGAATTGGATACATCTTTTCTTTACACGTTGGTGCTCGGGAAATTGTGTTCACTGTTTTTGGACTGGGTTTTCCCCGTTCATTTCAGCAGGAAATAGTGGCAGCCCACTTCCCTGGAGCACCTCATTTTGGAAATTGATCTTTTTGTACATGAGGGAATAAGTAATAAGCTTGCATAAGTGACCCTGCCACCTTTCTTTGTTATAATTTACATTGGAAATGTAGTTCCTGGAACTCCAGCAGGCTTATTTGAGATCTTGCCACATCAAAACATCTCCAGGCTCAAAATTATTGATGGCTCCCATGGATCCCTAAAGGCAAACTCTACATCCTAGTATTCCTTGGCATATATGCAGCTTTCTATACTAATAATCACAGTTATCTCCTTCACACTTTTTAAGTATATGATGAACAAAAAAAGCACAGCACTGAACTGCTTCACAGCCTACCTGTCTCACAGAATACAATACATTGAAATAAATGATTTTCTATCTGTTCAAGGATCTAACATATCCCCCTATTAGTCAACATATATGTTGTACTGTTGGGCAAGATATTATCCAGGCCAGGTTTTGACTTCCACCAGTAAGAAAATTATTTACAGTTCTACCTCAAAAATAATAGCACAGATGAGTTTGACGCTCCAGCCTAATGCCTATCAAACATTATCTCATAGCACCCCAAATGAAACCTAAACTTAATCTTTAAAATACTAAATTCCTTATATCATCAACCTGACAGCTCAAAGCCCCTACCTCCTGATTTGATCGCTAAGCTAGATGCCCTAAATATCTTTTCCAAAATTGTGAAACCATCCAAATCCCTAGGTGCCACAAAATCACTAAATGTTCTAGATTTCAACTGAAGCTGCTCTATAACATCAGGCCTTTCTCCCCTAAATATGACGAAAAAGTCACTGGTGATATCTCACATAGAATACAGGAACTCTCTACTAAGCAGATTACCAAGTCTCAAGTTTCAAAATAATATCCACCATTAAGTGATCCTTCTCATGGAATGAACCTAGAATCAGGAAATCCATTGAAAGCTGTATAGGACTTGCTCCCTTACTTCAATTTTTAAAAGTAACGTAAAGGATCACCTATTAAAAGTTCAACAGTTTACTTATTTTTTTAAAAAGAAGTCAATTATTAATTATTACATTTATAAAGTAATTACTAATTAATTTAATCTAACTTGTAATACTAAAAAATAATATACATATTCTTTTTTAGTATAGTGTATCTATCTATCTATCTATCTATCTATCTATCTATCTATCTATATCTATATATATATATCTATATCTATCTATATCTATCTATATATATATATATATATATATATATATATATATATATATATATATATATATATATATATATATTCACTGAAAAAAACATAGGTTTCAACAATGTTATAGTTAGGAATTAGCATTTAAAAAACCTTAGAAATTCACTGAAAAAACCATAGGTTTCACACATGTTATAGTTAGCTGGACATTTCACTCTTACAAAACCATTTAAATTCCCCTGTTATAGTTAGTTCAGCTAACTATAACTCGCGCACCCGCAATGCACAGCTGATGAAGTCACATATTACATCACTCATGACATGGTCAGTGACATCACTCATGACATCATTGATGACATCTCAAATGACATCACTGATGACATTATCCTTGTGAAATAGAGGCAGACCTCCACTCACTGTAATATAACCTTTGATACACACATTCAAAAATAGAAACTAAAATTTCCCAAAAAATGGAGGTACCAATACCAGTTACAACAACCTATTCAGTAATTCCAACATCTACATACACATCCACTCATTCACCAACAGTTCTATATCGTCACTCATACATGTACTCACTCATCATATGTACTCATACACCTATACTTCCTGTTACACACCGATACTCATCCATAGAGTTACTCACATACATACTCACACATGAAAACAAACATGCATTTACTTGCATATACAGCTATACACTCACCACTACACTTACTTCTACAGAAATGTACACATACTTACTCTCTTAAACAATCATTTATAGAAACAAATACTTATTTATACAGAAACTCTTCCAATCTCTCACTCTAACATATACTCACTTATATACATCAATACTCATATATACTAGTTTAAAACATATGTAGTTACTCATAAAGATACTATTGAGACAGTCATTCACTCACAAACACACCCATACACACACTCATCCACCCATACAGTCCTGCACACATGCTGTCTTTAAAACACATACAAACAGTGAGTCAGTCATTCATGCATCAATGCGCTAAGTAATAAGTCAGTTATACAATCATTTTTACAAAATAAAAAAAACATCCATTTGGACACTTATTTACCCATTTATTCTTGCGTCAACCTTTAGAATACATATATAAAAAATATTTATTTTTCAGAAAGACACACATTCACTGGATGATGTCATCAGTGATGTCATTTGAGATGTCATGAGTGATGTCATGAGTGATGTCACCGACCATGTCATGAGTGATGTAATATGTGACCTCATCAGGAGTGCATTGCGGGCGAGCGAGTTATAGTTAGCTGAACTAACAATAACGGGGGAATTTCAATGGTTTTGTATGAGTGAAATGTCCAGCTAACTATAACATGTGTGAAACTTATGTTTTTTTCAGTGAATTTCAAAGGTTTTTTAAATGCTAATGCCTAACTTTAACGTGGCTGAAACCTATGGCTTTTTCAGTGAATTTCTAAAGGTTTTTTAAATGCTATTTCCTAACTATAACGTGGCTGAAACCTATGGTTCTTTCAGTGAATATCAAAGGTTTTGCAAATGATAGTTTTTAAATGTATTAAATGTTATATTTTTTCATACTGATTTACTACATTGTTTTAAAGTATTTATTTTTCGATATTTTATTTTTTAAATTACATTACATATTTCTAATTATGAATTGAAAAAAAATGTTTTTAAAAATATTGACATTGTAATATATATTTTTTATTTTATATTTTTTAAATTCATATATATTTTATATGGCAGGCAATGATATCCTATGGAAGGAAATTCAAGTTACTGGTAAGTACGGTTAAAATTACTTTTCAGGAAAAGTAGTGAGCTGAAAGATGCAGCACTGAGGTCTCTCCTGATAACAGGTGAGTAAATCGGAATTCGTAGTTCGACTGATTGTAGAGGAATTTTTTAAAGTTCCAAAAATCCACACTTAGAAGAATTTCCAAGTAAAACCAGTCAATGTTAGCCTATGGAAGGAAATTCAAGTTACTGTAAGTATGGTTAGAATTACTTTTCAGGATCAGTAGTGGGCTGAAAGATGCAGCACTGAGGTCTCTCCTGATAACAGGTGAGTAAATCGAAATTTGTAGTTTGGCTGATGATATAGGGATATTTTGCTCAATAGTGAATGACGGGGGTGAGGCCTGAGGTGACATGGGTGCAAACACGCCCTGTGGCGTGTGTTTGGTTGGGGAATTAATTCCTCTTCAATCCTGAGGTCCCCTGTGAGCCAACTAGCCCACCAGGTACCTCCAGTACGCGCCAGGGAGCTGTGTTGTAGAGAGGTGTTCAGTGGGCACGCCCCTTTTTACAACACTCTGCCACGCAGCTCCGTGGCGCTTACTGGAGATACCTGTTGGACTAGTTGGCCCCTAGGGGACCTCTGGATTGAAAAGGAATGAATTCCCCAACTTAAAATGCACCACAGGGCATGTTTGCACTCATAACACCTCAAGCCCCGCCCCCTACCTTCACCACTGTGCAAATGCGCCCCTTAGCGTGTTCTAAGTTGGGGGATTAAGTCCCCTTGCATACTGGTGGTCCCTGGGGGCCAACTAGCCCATCAGGAACCTGCAGTATGCACCAGGGGGCTGCGTTGCAGAGAGGTGTAATGAGGCCACACCCCTTTTTACACCTCTCTGCAACGCAGCCCCCTGGCGCGTTTGCAGAGGGGGAACTAATTCCCCTTGCATACTGGGGGTCCCTGGGGGCCAAATAGTCCACCAGGAACCTCCAGTATGCGCCAGGGGGCTGCGTTGCAGAAACGTGTAATGAGGCCACGTCCTTTTTTACACCTCTCTGCAACGCAGCCCCCTGAAGCATTTGCAGAAGAGGAACTAATTCCCCTTGCATACTGGGGGTCCCTGGGAGCCAACTAGCCCACCAGGAACCTCCAGTATGCGCCAGGGGGCTGCGTTGCAGAGAGGTGTAATGAGGCCACGGCCCTTTTTCACCTTTCTGCAACGCAGCCCCCTGGCCCATACTGGAGGCTCCTGGTGGGCTAGTTGGCCCCCAGGGACTCCCAGTATGCAAGGGGAATTAGTTCCCCCTCTGCAAACGTGCAAGGGGGCGCGTTTGCAGAGAAGTGCAGGGAAGTGGAGTGGCCTCCTCCGATCCCGTTGTAAAAAAAAAATTCTTTTAAGAAGGGGGCTGTGTAGCCCCCCTTCTTTTTTTTGGGCCCTGGGAACCCCATCCCCCAGGGCCTCACCCCAATTCTTAATTTTTTTAAACATTTATGGGAAGGGGCCGCATGGCCCCCCTCCTGTGGCCAATCCCGGCCCCGGGGACCCAATCCCCCAAGGCATGGCCAACTTGTGTATTATTTTCGTGGAAGGGGGCTGCATAGCCCCCCTCCTATGCCCACTTAAGGCCCCGGGGACCCCATCCCCCAGGGCCTGACAATTTTTTATTTTTTATTTATTCTTTAATGGTGGAGGGGGGCCGCGTGGCTGCCCTCCCGGGCAACTTATGACCCCGGGGACCCCATCCCCTGGGGCCAGCCCTCTCTGTTGGTGACCCTGGGGGGTCCCCAAGCCTCCCACAGTCCCTGCTGGCTCCCCGCATCCTGTGGGAGCTGGCATTGCTTTTCTGTATGGGGAGCAGCTAACATGCTGCTCCCCATGCAGAAAAACAATTGGCTTTGGTTTTTGAAAGAGAGCGCAGGTTTCCTTCTCTCTCTTTCAAAAACCATAACAAACAGCAGTGTCCCGGGGTTTAGCACCCCGGGACACTGCAGGAGCCGGCCCTGGGGGGTGGCGGTCCTTAGGGCCATCAAGGGCTTCAGGAGGGGGGCCACGCGGCCTCTCTCCCACCAGTTAAAAACCCCAGGGTGGTGGTCCCCTGGGCTGGGGGGGTCCGTTACGACCCCCTATTTTAAATATTAGTGCCCCGTGGAGATGGCGGTCCCTGCGGCGTGTGGGGGGCTTGAGACCCCCACACAGGTTTTTTTTATTTTAATTTTTTTTAAAAGAAGCCCTGGGGGGTGGCGGTCCCCGGGGCTGCATGGGGGCCATGAACCCCCTGCATACATAATATTAAAGCCCTGGTGGGTGGTGGTTCCCGGGGCTGGGGGGCCCCTCTGGGCCCCCCATTTAAATAAACAAAAATGTCCCCGGGATTCCCCCCCCCCCGGGGCTAATTAACAAAAAAGCGCTTCTGTTTTTTTTTTCTTTCACTGGATCTCGCGATTTAAAAAAAAATGTAAAAAATTTTTTTGCCTTGGGGGTCCTTGTGGGACCCCCTGAGCAGGTCTAGGGGGTCAGGGTTTTTCTACCCTGCCCCCTTTGCGTGTTTTTCACATTTCTTTCACTGCTTTCTTGTGCCTTGGTTTTACAGAGGCACACGATGGCTGCCAACACTTCCTGGTTAGGAGTGTGGACAGCCAATTAGCATGCAGCTCGTGTTCGGGGAGGGTACGCGTATAATCCGTGGACGGTACGCGTACGTTACAACTTCGCAAATATATCTATGATTTTACTTTTGATTTTCTATGGAACTACTGAACTGATTTACACCATTTAACAAAAAGCGTAATCTGTGAACCAAACTCTAAATGTTTGCCAAATTTGGTGTAATTCCTTTCAGCAGTTCGGGCTGTAGCCAAACTTAAAGGTCCCTATGGAAAATTGCATAGGGAAAACACGTTTTGGGACCCCCTTTTTTCTTGGCCCCCACTGGACAACTGAACCCGAAACTTTCAGGGATGGAGCGGAGCAGGCCATTTTCTTTGAGAATTTCGCGAAGATTCGTCAATGGGCGCCAAAGTTATTCCAAATAGAATGTTGCCGATTTCCTATGGAAACTAGGTCCTAACTATAACTACCTACTGGCGACTGCCAGTAGGTAATATATATATATTTATTTAACATTATTTCTTTTGGGGTGTTATATTAAGTCCTTGTGGCCATTGATAGCTATGGAAGTGAGCTGCAGTACCTGTGAGTGACCATGTGTAGTGCGTGACTTACTCCAAGGCTGGCCTGAAGTACATTTACTAATGCTTTGAGACCTTTTTACTTGTAGTAGGTTTAGAAGTGTAGCTTGTGATGGGGAATTATCTTACACTTTTACGGATGCTTGTTTATAGTAGCCTGCCCCTTCCTAAACACCTCCTTACTCTCTAAACACCTCATTAACCTCATTACTCCTCTGTAAACCCATCACATTTATGAGTAAGAATCTCCCATTTTCCAGGCACTTCCCTTGTCCCTCTCACATTTACTACATGGACTTACGTGTGCAGAAATGTCCTCAAACATGGTAGAGATCTCCTTAAAGCAAAGATAGGAGAGTTAGAGATGCCCACACACAGATTTGTGTATTGCATTTTTTAAAGGTTTAGTAGTACTACATAGAGTTTGGCGAGCCATGTAAAGATCGGGCAAGGATTAAGCCAGAGGCTTGTCTCTGGCTCAGCTTGAGGTCCTATTGATCCTCAAGTCCAAAAGGAGCTGAGCTTTAATGTGGCTTCTGATAGCCATCAAAGCTCTACTATAATGCACCAACAATTAAAAACAAAACATTAAACCCTTGATGTTACAATGGAGAGAAAGAGGTAGCCATCTAGTGGGTGAATCGCATAATGTGAAACCAGACAGCCTGGAACCAGTCCTAGCTTCTCTGATATGAATAAATTGTGTAATCCTAGGCAAATATTTTATCTATGGCGCGTCCTTTTTCTTCATTATATCCAATGAGAGCACCTTGAGCTAAGGGTGTGAGCTGTAAAAAAATATTATGATGTATGAAGTTGAAACACTTCTGCATGCTAAAAAATACCTTTTTTATTTTTAAAGAAATTATCATATTTTGGCATACTTGTTGCAAAATGTATATGGCAACTATTTTCAGGGCTTGGCTTATGCATGGACTCTTAGAACCCAGCCTGACCCTTGGCTCGGCTCTGGGTTGCCTCCCATTTGATGGTTCACCCACCTCTAGTACTAGTAAGCAAACAATAAAATGATGTTTGTGCATAGGGCCAATTATGGCAAATTATTGCAGACATTCTTCTGAACATGATGAGTTTCAAATTGCCTCCCCAATGTATTATTAATTCAGTTCTCTTCCACTTGCATAATTTGTCTTATTATCATTTTAAGTAAAATGCACGGTCACTCTTAGAGGCTTAGCAGTGCTATGTAAAAAAAACAACGCTAAAACAAATGATGAGCATTGTGGCACTCTCAAACTTCTGAGATCAATAGATCTGACACATGATGTAAGCAAGTGCGGCCGGTACAGGTAAGAGTGGTGGGGCGGAGGGGAACGACAGACGGCGGAATTGGAAAAATAAAATAAATAAAGCAATAAAGCTACTTACCTTATGCAAGGTAATTGGTTTTCTTTATTTTATTTTTCTTATCCTGTAATCTGTTGACCCCCCCCCTCTCCCCCCCACCCAGCCGCACCCCACCGCTCCATCACTCTTACCTGTACTTCCGCGCCTGGATGTCGGTAAGTATTACATTGTTGCTTCTGAATATTTCGAAAATGTCATTTTTACCAAAGAATATTTGATACACAATTCATTATTTTGCGCGAAATCATTTTCGTTTTTCTATTTTTTTGGCCTGAAGTATTTTAGGGTTTATTCAAACTAAATGTTATTAAACTAAAATCTACTAAGTGACGATGAATATAATAACTGTTGCAGGGTCAAACAGTATTTCTGCTCGTGTCTTATCTCATGTGCAATTTTCACCTATTTGAACCTCGCTCTTGCTTTTCGCAGTGGTAAGATATATTTCCTTGGGTTTGCACAACCTCAAAACTCTCCCCCCGCCTTCCGTCTCTCTTTACCAGACCATCCTGTGCGAGTCTCTCCCGCTTTAACACAAACGACTGCTGACTACCTATTCCAGGGCCCATTGAGGACAGATGTGTATCCTGCAAACGCATAGGCTGCTTTTTCATTATCGTTAAACACTACGTTCTGCCTGGCTGGCTACAATATCCCACCATTGTGTGTGTGTGGCCTTTCGAACCTCAGTAACAGACACAGGGGGGGGGGGGGGGGAGGGGGGGGCACGGTCCTCCCCATGAACAGGAACCTGTTTTTCTACCTTCACGTCTGATCGAAGGCATGCACCGAGAACGGAAGCGGGACAGACTTCAAATCCCCCCTGCTGCTTTCTTATCACTTTCTTATTTCAGCCACACACAGGAATACCCAGATAAGGAAGTAGCTGCAGCAGTGTCACGGGCTCTTGTGCTGCTGATCCACTTGGCTGAAAGGAAAATGGAGGTGTCTGATCAATACACGCGCCTGTATCCCCAGTGCCAAGAATAGATGGTGGGAAGGGGCAGATTTACAAGTCCCATGCGCCACATTTACACCGCCGTTGCGTCACTTCTGTGACGCAGCAGCGGCGTAAATCATGCGCCACGTTGCGCCTTATTTACAATGTAACGCATCTATGGAGATGCGTCACGTTGTAGAGCCCTGCGCCACATGAAAGCTGCGTTAGTTTTCATGTGGGCGTTCTGGCGCCGGGTGGGTGTTCCGGCTCAGGAACGCCTCGTAGAAGTGACGCAGTGAAATCTACAAGATTTCAGAGTGACTTTTAAGTCCATACTGCGTCAAAACCCTGCGCCTGCTTGAAGCAGGCGTAATGAGTGACGCAGCATGTTAGGCATAGGGCGCCCCTGAACATTTGCTGGAGCCATGTCGCACTTGCGCCACGACTACAGCAATGCGGCGCCCTTACGCCACAGGATGCGACACGCATCGCCCTATCCTTGTGCCACGGTGCACCGCATTGTAAATGCGACGGATTTGTGGTGGTGCAGAGAGGGAATTGCGTGTCGCATCTGTTGTGGTGCATCCATGCTGATTTGCAATGATGCGCCAGAACTCATAAATCTGCCCACCTGTCTCTTATTAAAATACCATTTTTACTCTCCATTTAAAAATCTTATCTTCTCTATTCCCCGCTGAATTTTGTGAAAATTCTGTTTCATTTTTCTTTTTTTCTCCAAAACCTCCATCTCTGATCTGCATGGCACGGCATCCATTTTGGAATGATGAGCTTCTTATCTGGCTTTAGTATTGCTTAGAATCAGTACACAAGGATCTGCTGGCGATTTACAGATCGTTAGCAGCAATGTTGTGGCTGGGTTTAGGTTTATTTAACACACCGATGAGAAAGAATAAGGCTCCTATTACCTTCGGCCACCTATTTGGGGGCAGATGTGATTCTGGGAAAAGCTTCATAATTGGGCTAATGACTATTGTGAGTCCAGGTGTGCGCAACAACTAACGCGTAGTACCAAATGTTTTTTTAGAATAAGAAGCTTTTCTTCTTGTGCCAGAGGATTTGTGAGGTTCAAACAATCTAGGACAATCCTTTCAAAGTATTCTGTCTGGGATATCGTGACTGGATTAAAAGAAAAATGCTGAGGGTGTTGGGCGACGGATATGGGCTATTATTACCCAGCCTTCTCATGTAGTCAATATGTTTCAGCTGTCATTTATTTTACCCTGTGAGTCTGCGGCCTTCCTCAGGACCATTAAGTGTCTCTGGCTATGTTATTGCTACTCCTATGTATAAAACCAGTGTAAAACTAACATGCCTAGGCTTTATCAATTAGTAGTCCAAAATGTGTGCATATTCAGGAACAGAATTTCCACATCATCTAAATTACATATGTTAGGCTAATTGCTTTAAATCATGGGAAAAGGCGAATGCAGAAAACTTTTAAGGCATGGGCAAATTGGGCTCTGGCCCAGGGCCCAGGCTTTTCTGGGGCGCCCCCTGATACAGCCAGCTCTGTTATGCAGAGAGTCTTGTCCTGATAACTGTGAATACTTATTAAACAGATTGTTTTAAATCTAATTTTCCTTAAATTTATTTTTAATGTGGGTGATGTGTGATAGTCTATTACAGACATTTTGCTGAGAAATGGTGTGTTTATGTTTCATGTAACATCAATAAAGATGTTTCCGTTAGCTCAAACCAGGATGTCACATATGAGAAATGGGAGGGTATCACAGAGATTACCTGCAGTAATATTAGTGAACTGCTGCTGTGTTACAATGTTTTAAAACATGTCACTATCCATGAATATTAGATGTAAACATATTTAGAATTTGGACCAGTGAGCCTGTGCACTGTCAGTGATTTGGACAAAGAGGGATGACAGAGCTGAAATTGGATCATAAATTCAAAGCTGTTAACAGGGGCCCCCAAAATACGTTTGACCCAGGGCTCCCAAAATCCTTAAAATGTCCCTGGTGGAACGTTAGTCTGTAGCCACACAGCCTACAAGTGATTGATGTTCCCGTCAATTGCAACCTTCTTGTCCCTTCACCAAGGGCCCCAGTCTCTGAAGGTACTGCACATAGCTCTCCTGAGTTTCCCCTTTTATTCATTTAAATAAAAGATAATCTGTGACAATGAAGGTGTAAATTACAGTGCACATTTTTTAAAGGGGAGGGTAAATCGATGGACTTCATCAAAACACGATTTGGGTTAATTTTCAGGTAATCTGGAGAGTCTGTGAAGATACACTTTCAGGTGTTATGGAGAGAAGCAACAGCATATATTGGACGGAAAGACACCCTCATTGAATAAACCCCACTTTGGGACAGTGATACCCTGAAGGTGGTGGAAAACCTTGATGGCTTTGTGAAATGGGACATAATGGGAATTTCAAATCTAGGTGACCTAAGGATACATGGAGAGAGAGATGATCTCCTACGAGACCCTAAGTGGTGGCTACCAACGAGCAACCACAGAACATTGCAGATACCCACAGATTAGACATGTCCTGCACTCGCACATCCCACAAGGTATGCAGCTGGCGTAATCCGTTCCCCTAGAAGACAGGCTGTTGATGGACCCCCTAACCCAGAGAGCTGTGTATCTAGTTTATAAAATAAAGTACTAAAAACTCTGCAGATGTCCTCCAAAAGCTAAAAGCAGATTGGCAAAAAGACCTTGGTGAATTTGAGAAGGAGGAATGGGAGGAGGTACTTTGAGGGCCATGTCAAATCACCATTAAAATGGGATTTCAGTTGGTGCAATTCTGTGTCCTACATAAGTCATACTATTCGAGATCACACCTATATAAAATAGAGAAAAGCACTTCACAAATGTGTGTAAGGGTCTGTGGCCTTGAGAACACCTTCTTCCACATGCTTTGGGACTGTCCAAAGATACAGACCTAGTGGAGGTCTCTAGAGGAAGGCATGGCACACGTGACGAGACTGCGGATGCAACGAAAAGCCAAATGGTCCATGCTCAACATATGGGGAGAAGAGACAGTGCCAAAATACTTGAAGCTGTGGCTGCTGCTGGGTCTGGTAGTGGTGAAGCAGAACATTTCTAGCGATGGGGGGTAGGAATGCGTGCTGTCCATAACAGAAGGGGAGCAGGACATGGACTCGTGCATGATGGTGGAAAAGGTGGTCAAATAGTGGAGCGGACCCCAAGACATGGGAACAATTATGGAAGGCATGGAGGGCCTACCACGGCTTTATAGAGTAACATATAAAGGCTGCCCGACTCTTGTCTATAGGGAAGTCCTAGCTACATTCTCCTGATGGGATGGTATATTAATGTTAGATAATGCAGAAATATTAGTGATAACTGTTGTTGTTTTGTTTATAAACTGAAAAACCCGATAAAAAGTGTTTAAACAAAATAATTCAGTTGATTTTCATCCTCAGAAATGCAATACCTTCAGAGATCAAGGACATGGGGTTTACCTGCAATTGTCATTTTATTCAGCTAGGTATTTATTTCACATTTTTCCTATCTCAGTGCACCATCTGGAATAATTACTTCAGCACAAGATAGAACATCATATTAGGCCAGCCCGGAGATTAGGATTTCAACTGTCCCCTAACGTATTAAGTAGAGTTCATTCACACATCTCAAAGTTACTCAATTTTACCTGCCTGTGACCACGGAAATACTTTATCGTCGCACCAACAATGCCCAGATTAAACATTGAGGAAAGTCTATGTATATTTGGCAGAGAAGCACCTGAGAAGACTATTTCCCATTAATGATGTTGTGAAAGTGACTTGAGAAACTTTATTGCACTTTTTAAGTTTACTTATCTTGCGTGATTGATTAAAACCATTACACATGATAGTAATTCATATAAATATAAGTAAAAGGTAAACAACACTTATTAATTTGAGTTCATAATTTTTTTAAACGCTACTACTGGTCTAAAAAGTATAAAAATGCTATGAGCATAAAAAAGCACTACAAACACGAATAAAATGGACTTGACGTAATGAGTTAAAGCATAGTTTTGCTGCCATACATCAATACTATTGGGCTAAAAGATAACAACAAAAAGATCAGTAAGCATGAGAACCATTATAAACACATCTAACATTTTTGTGCCAATCAGCAGAAGCACCCACTTCTCATCAAGACTTCAAGCATTCAAACAAACAGTGATAATCCAGTCATCCTTGGCAAGGTTTGCCCCCTACCTTTTTGCCTTCAGACCCCCTGTTTTGCTGGCCTTAGGACACTGAACACTTAACAACTGCGAACCAGTGCTAAAGAGCTTGTGCTCTCTCCTTAAAACATGCTAAGATTGGCTTATACTTAATCGGCATATTTGATTTACTTGTAAGTCCCTAGTAAGGGGCCGATTCAGATCTGGGTCGGAAAACACTCCGACCAAGCCGGATCCGGGGTGTTTTCTGACCGATCCGGACTCCTGCAGTCTGTCAAGCGAGTACGATGAGGCCATATGCTGTAGGACTCGTTTCGGTCGGACTTCCATTGAAGTCAATGGGAGCCAATCGTACAACGCATACATGGGCTCCCATTGACTGAATGGGTATGTTCCGGACAAGTGCACCCCCTACAGTGTGTACGCGCCAGTGCCATCCGCACAGTACATGCCTGTGTTGGGGAGACCCATGGGTCTCCCCCTGTGTCCGAGCCATAAGGCTGCGGGTAACAGGGGCTCCGATGCGGACCCCCAAAGACCAGCTCCGAGAGCTATTGCAAGCCGGAAGCTCCGACTCGATCCGGCTGTCCGAACCGCGCATCGTACTGGCTCGGTCGGAATTCGCCTCCATTGCGTGCCACGGTTAGCTTACGGCCGAGACGTACGTAGCGGTTCGGACCCGGAAACGATTCGGCTGGAGATTTCACGCTTGTTCGCATCGTACTTTGTCATCCCGACCCGTGTACAAACCGGACGGAAATTCAGCCTCCGAATCCGACCCAATAATCCCAATCCCGATTCGGAGCTCTTCCGCCCGAGATCAGAATCGGCCCCTAAGTAGCACTTTAAACGGTGTGCAGACAGAATATTGATTTTAAAATTTCGAGTTGCACAAATATCGGGTCCACAATATTGCGGTTCAGAAATATTGACAGCAAGAAAATCATTGTCAAGAATATCGACTCAAGGTAAATAATATCGATTTTAAAAATATCGAAGTGTTTCATATCGTTTGCAAAAATATCAGTGTTTAATATCGTTTGCAAAAATATAGTTGTTAAAAATATCAATTTTTTAATTAATTTTATGTATTTTACTATATGTTTTAAATGTATGTGATGTATGTTTTTTTGGATAGGAATTGCTTGTATTTTTGATTTATGTGTTACATTTTTAGTAGTTATAAATTATTTTTATTTACATTTTGCGTTTTTAGTTCTGTAGCGGGTTGTGGGTTTAAAGGAGAATAGGGTGGGAAGTAATTAAATAATATTAAATTAATTGATGATTTTGTATTTATTAATATTTGTTTAGTTGAGATTTTATAGTGTTAAATGTGTTGTTAATTAATATTAATTATTTAATTTGTAAATAATTATGGTAATTGTGTCATTAATTTTAGGTGTGTGTTTTGGTGTTTATAGGTGTAAAGGGTGGGAAGTAGTTTATTTTTAATTGATGAATTAATAATTGGTTGTCAATTCAATCAATTAATCAGGGGGTTTAAAGCCCACTACTCACCCATGAGGGTCGTAAGGTGCTGTGGGGTGGGGGGAGGTGCAGCTGCAGTCAGCCGAAGAGACGGGTCTTGAGACTCTTCCTGAAGGTGTGTAGAGTAGGGGAATGTCTGATGTTGACTGGGAGCTCGTTCCAGGTTTTGGCCGCGATGTAGGAGAAGGCTCTTCCACCGGTTCTGGTTCTGCGGATGTGTAGGGTTTCTGCCTGGATAAGTTCGATGGAGCAGAGGTTTCTTTTGGGTACGTGGAAGGAGACTCTTTCATTGAGATATTGTGGTCCGGTGTTGTGGGGGGATTTGTAGGCGTGGGTGAGTAGCTTCAATCAATCAATCAGGGGTTTTATAAGTGCACTACTCACCCGTGAAGGTATCAAGGCGCGGGGGCAGCAGTTCCGTATCAGTTGAAGAGCTAGGTCTTCAGAGCCTTCCTGAAGGTGTTCAGGAAGGGGGCATGTCTGATGTCAGTGGGTAGCTTGTTCCAAGTCTTGACAGCAATGTAGGAGAAGGATCTTCCCCCTGCTCTGGCTCTGCAAATGTGTGGGGTTTTGGCGAGGAGGATGTTGGTGGAGCAGAGGTTACGATTGGAAACATGGAAGGTGATTCTGCTGTTGAGGTATTGGGGTCTGGTGTTGTGAAGGCATTTGTAGGCGTAGGTGAGTATCTTAAAGGTGACTCTTTTCTCAATGGGGAGCCTGTGGAGCTTGCATAGGTATTAGCTGATGTGTTTGTGTTAAGGGACCCAGAGGATAAGTCTGGCAGCGGTGTTCTGTATTGTCTGGAGTTTGCGGAGTAGAGACTTGTTGATGCCAGCGTAGAGGACATTTCTATAGTCCAGCCTGCTGGTGATGAGTGCATCGGTGACTGTTTTTCTTGCCTGGGGGGAATCCATTTGAAGGTCTTACGGAGGATTCAGAGGTTGTTTTGTAGCAGCTGGAGGTGACGGCGTTGACCTATCAATTCATGGAGAGTGTGGAGTCTAGTACGATGCTGAGTTTCTTGGCGTGGTCAGTTAGGGTGGTGGGGTGCCGAGGGTTGAAGGTTACTCTCTACTCGACAGGGAACCAGTGGAGGTCTCATAGGTGTTGGGTGTTAATTCTCATTAATTAATTGGTAATGAATTATGGTAATTGTGTAATAAATTTTTGGTGTGTGTTTTGGTATTTATAGGTGTAAAGGGTTGGAAGTAATTTATTTTTAATTGATGAATTATTAGTTGGTTGTTAATTAATTATAATGAATTAATTGCTAATTATGATAATGGTGTCATTAATTTTAGGTGTCTGTTTTGGGGTTCGTAGAGATAAATGGGGTTAAGTCGTTCATTGATTGTTTAATAATAACTATTTGTTCATTGATATCAATTAATTAAACATTTATTATGGCAATTGTGTAATTAATTTTAGGTGTGTGTTTTGGTGTTTATATGGGTAATCGATGGGAAGTAATATGTGTTTAATTAATTAATATATAGTTAAGTAATGCAAATTAGTTAATATTTATTTTGGATAATTGTTTTTTTGTGTGTTGTTTTTACTTTGAAAGAGGTAAAGTGTGGGTATTAAATATATATTTAATTACTTCATAATTAGTTTTTAATAAATAGTAATAGTTTTTAATTGAAAAATAAGTTTCAATAGTTTTTTATGATGTTATAGTTTAATTTAGGCATTTGTTTTTGGACATTATAGTTTTAAAGTTTGTGTAGTTAATTAATGTTCATAAGTTTTTTTTATTAATATTTTTTTAGTTAGTGATAGATTATGTTAATTATGGAAGTACATTTAATTTTAAATGTAGGTATTTGTTATATGTAATTAATATTATAATACGCTTTCTTTTTATATACTTATATATATATAATATATTTTATCTTTTAAGTTTTAATATTATTTATTTATTTTTAGAATTATTTTTATTGTGTTCTATATATTTTTTTAACTATTAGAGTTTGAACATAATTTCTGCCTCTCTGCTATCCAACACTTTCCTTACTGTTGCACTCATTGGAGAGGGAATAATACATTTTCCCCTCTGCTATCTAACACTTTCCCTACTGTTGCACCCACCGGAGTGGGAATAGTAAATTTTACCCCTCCGCTACCCAACACTTTCCCTACTGTTGCACTCACTGGAGTGGGAATAGAAAACGTTACCCCTACGCTATCCAACACTTTCCCTACTGTTGCACTCACTGGAGTTAGAATAGTAATTTTTACCCATCTGCTATCCAACACTTTCCCTACTGTTGCACTTACTGGAGTGAGAATAGTAATTTTTACCCCTCTGCTATCCAACACTTTCCCTACTGTTGCACTCACCGAAGTGGGAAATGTTTTTTACCCCTCTGCTATCCAACACTTATCCTACTGTTGCACTCAGTGGAGTGGGAATAGTAATTTTTACCTCACAGCTTTCCAACACTTTCCCTACTGTTGAACTCTTTGGCATGGGAATATACATTTTGGCTTCTCCGCTATCCAACACTTTCCCTACTGTTTCTCTAACTGGAGTGGGAATAGTAATTGTTATCCCTCCGCTATCCAACACTTTCTTTACTGTTGCATTCACTGGAGTGGGAATAGTAATTTACACCCCTCTTCTATCCAACACTTTCCCTACTGTTGCAATCTTTGGAGTGGGAATAGTAATTTTTGCCCCTCCACTATCCAACACTTTCCCTTCTGTTGCACTAACTGTGTTGTGAAATTTAAGTTTAAATATTTTTTAATAGTTTAATGTTTTAATTATTATCGATGTTCGTTTTTTATATTTTAAATCATTGATATATATTTTTATTTTTTATATAATTTTAAGCTTTTAATAATAGTTTATTGATTGTTTTAAAGTAAATATATATGTATAAATAATATGTTTGTGTGTTTATCCTTTTCTTTTATTTAGGTTTATTTGTTATATTTTATTAAAATGTATATTAAATGTATTGTATTTTGTTAAAATTAAATTTTACATTATTTTATTTTATATTTATATAAAAGTCGACATTTTATACATCTATATTTTTTACATCAATATTTTTTAGTCAATATTTTTGTACTTACGTATTTAAGTATAGGAGTAAATATTTTTATTGTCTATATTTGTTCCTCTATATGTTTTACATCAATATTTATTACATCAATGTTGTGCCAGTGAACCACTTTAAACATATCTCAGGCATGCCATTGCAGCCTGTGTGTGTAGTTTGAAAATACCATTTCGACCTAGCAAATAAACCTTTTGCCATGCCCAAACCTCCATTTTTTTGTAATACATATAATTCACGCCTCAGGTAGGACAGCTTAGAGAACAGAGTGCAGTGTATTTAAAAAGTTGGACGTATAAATTTATGTTTAGATGTCCTGGTAGCGAAAAGCTCTCAATTTCAATTTTCATGACTCCAAAGCCTACCTCAGCAATAGGATAGCATTGGAGTTACCTTATTACAATCAATAAGCTGTTATTTCCAATTATGTAGAATTCCACTTAGCAGCTCGTCGGAACTGACACTTCACTCTTACTGCGCGGCACATCCTTGATGCCGGACTTCACATCGCAAGCCCTGGTCTAAAGGATGCTCGGCAGCAAAGCAGAATCTCGCATTTCAGCCTCACCACATCTCGGAACCAATGTATCACATTGACTGGCTGCATGACGCATCTTTGACGTGGACCCTCACAACGCTCCATAAAAGGTACTACGTTCTGCAGACCTAATTGGGTCTTAGTAGAAGACCCATGTTCCATTGTGGTTTACCTGATATTGTGATTTTGTCCAGGTCCACTACAACCATATATTCACAGTTGGAGTTTTGTTCTTTTGGGTGCTATTTTCAATGAAATATTAAAACTTGCATATCTCCAGTTCTACTGGTTGCATTTTTGTCATGTTGGTCTTGTTTTATTTATTTAACATCATTGTAGTTCTCTAACTTGGGGTGGGGGTCCTTTTTATGTTGTGTTCTTCACTTTATTACTGTTGGAAGTATAGCACAAATACTTTACATATTTTCTCTAAGTTAAACTGGACTACTCTGTGGCAAACTATCAGTGGGTTGATGCTGGGTTAATTTAGGGTTGGTCTGTGCCTCACCCTGACAAGGATTGTGGTGCTGCTTGACCAGGGATAATATCCCAGTCAGCCACCAACCCAATTTCCTACACACAGGATAAGTCATTGCCTTGTAGATTAACCTAGTTGCTGCCAGGCACTTATTCATCTCTGCTACCCTTTTCAGGGTTTTCTGTAAAGTTCATATAGTTTCAGTCAGTGTATCCTTTCGCTGATCGGTTGTCTGAGCACAGTGGTCCAGCTACCTGCGGTTTTTCTTGTAGCTTGAGGGTTTCGGGGGCCCTGGTGTTATGGCATTTGTGACCGATGGAGAGACTCTGAAGTCTATAATAGGTACACCTTAATTTATTGATGCTTTGCCTAAAAATGTAACCAATTGAACATTCAGTGTGGTGTTCTTAGGTTTCAGGATCTCAATACCAGCGAGTCGCCAGACCAGCTTCCTGAATTGTTAAATTTTCTCACAGCAGTGCCTTTCTTACCTTCCATAGGGCATGGTAAATGCAGACAATGTGAATTACTGAGTCAATTCCACTTCTACAACATCTGCAGGTACTTCCTTCACTCATTCTCAGCCACTTGGGGATATTTTCTTGTGTTGGAAAGTCCCTGAACCTCAGTGCATTGATCTTGTTCTTCTTAACCCCTTCCATGCTCGTTACAGACCAATTCCGTCATGAGTCACGGTTGGGCTGTGCTGATGACGGAATGGTTCCGTCACGACCACGCCCACTATTGGAATGTCCAGCACAGGGCTGGAATTCCTGCCGCACGCACGCGGTTACAAACTGCAAAAATGCTTTCTAGATAGGCCAAGCATTTTTGATCCCCATTGGAATTGATTACCATCCAGGTATGAGATTGGAGAAACAAGCTTTACAACATGGGCTAAGCCATGCGTGCCATTTCCCCGAAAGCGCAACCACGCTTGCCTTAACCATGCATATGCCTTAACCACGCATATGTGTTGTTAAAGCATATGCGTGGTCTAGATGCTGGAATTGGTGAACTTAGGAAGAGGAAATGATCGGGAGAGGACTTGGTGAGGTAAGTGGGGCTGTGGCCAGGTTGTGGGGGGGGGACGTTTTTAAGGGTTAGGGTAGTTTTTACGGCTAGGGGGGTCGGGGTAGTTTTTAGGGTGGTTCAGGGTACTTTTCAGGGCTCAGGGAGGATCGGCGAACTTTTTAGGCCTCAGGAGGGTCCAATTCTTTAGGTCTCGGGGGGGTGACAGGGTAGTTTTTAGAGTTAGGTTGGGGTCAGGGTAGTTTTCAGGGCTCGGAGAAGATTTTAGGGCTCGAGGGTCAGGTTGTTTTTAGGGCTCGGCGCAAGGTCATTTTTAGGGCTTGGAAGGGTCAGAGTACTTGTTAGGGCTCTGTGGGGGTTGGGGTAGTTTTTAGGGCTCTAGGGGGTCGGGTAATGTTTTAGGTCTTGGTGGCAGAGTAGTTTTTAGGGCTCAGGAGGCAGTTTCAGATGTGAACTTTACCACACAAAACCCTTTACCAGTCACTCCTTTAGGATGAAATTGCATGGTAAAGGCATGCATTGTTAAGATGAATTTGTGGTTAGGGCAGCGTTGTAGAGGCATGCGTGTCTTAGCCATGCGTGTTACTAGCATACAACCATGAGATTCCTTTGCCAGTGAGTTTTTGTCTTCTAGTCATGACAAGAACCTTTCACAATTGTTGAAGGTTATTTTAAATACACGCTGTGAATCATGGAGAGTCTAGATTTCTCTTACTGACAATGCTGTGTTCTTGATTTCATTCCAGTTTTAGTGCCTCAGACCTTTCGATCATTCAGAGGAGAAGGTCCTACCCCTACCAGTTCACAACAGTCGTCCAAAAGCCATGTAGAATCTCATCCTCGTTGTATTTTTTTTTATTTTAGCTCAAACGACACAAGCTTTTAGGTAACTGTGACCTGGGTTTGCATTCTCCCCATATAAACACTGGATGGTGACCACTTCAACAAAAAGCCTTTGCAAAGCCAATCTGTCTTGCTTTTTGGCTTTGCCAATACAGATCTATTTGCTTTGAGAATACTTTTTTCTGACATTGTTCATCATTGACAAATTAAATCTCTTTTTTATTACTAATGCAAATGCGTGATAACCACAGCTGCCCAGTGTGATGACATATGAGCAGGTAGGTATCTAGAGCATAAGTCATGACACAGCAGCCATTATGTTTTTAATTCTGAATAGGAGTGCAAAAGAGATTTCTTAGAAAGGGGCGACCCAGCAGGGAATTAAACCTGATGGCTCTTTCAAAATGTTTTACAAATTCTAGTAAAAAAATGATGGAGGGTGGAGGAGTGATCAGAGGAATAATGGTTTTGTTAAACTGTGATCAGTGTGGGAGCAACAGAAGGAAGTGTGGTTTAGGGGTTATTAACATAATGCAGAGCAGGATGAAGAATGACGGGGAAGCAACAGGAATTGGAGTGGGAGTACAATATGGAGAGCTCAGGGACAGGGATATGAAGAAGGAAGCAGCACATGGGAGAGAGTGACAACACATATGCACTGCCTTGGAGTGCTAAAAGAAAATAAATAGTTTCTTGAATGCTAGGAGGAAGAACAAAAGTCATCCAATCAAACCATGGTACAGAAAATATGCTCCAGAGACGAGACACCTGTAGAATAAGGAGGAAAACCATTAAGTAAGAAGCAGGGAAATGAAAAGAACAAAAAAGCCATCCAATCAAGAGCAAAGGGCTATCCACCATATTCATATGTTAGAATTTCTAAAAAAAAAGAAATGCCACTTTCACAACAGACAGCTAAATCTGTCTGTAGGTGACACCTAAAAAGCATGAATAAATACCAGAGAGGAACATGGTTCACAAACTGAAATGACCAGCCCATACACATGTAACAACAAATCATAAAAAACAAGGCCATTAGCATTGTTTTACAATGCCACTGTTAGTTGAGACGTAACAAAATAAATTCCTAATTGTGTCCTTTTGGACACGCCAACAACAAATATTAACAGCAAATATATAAATACTATATACATTTTGAACAATTATGGTGTTTTGGTCTTTGAATTTCTGCTTTTTTCTATATAACCATGCAAATCTTTCAGAGTACTCCCTTCCATCTCATTTAATGTTTGCCTTTCAGTATTGTTATTTAGATGAAAACTCAAATAATAAAATTGCTGTTGATCATAGGACATTGGTTTCTGGCTCCAACTTTGGGTAACAGTAGAAAAGATAATAGAATTGGTTGAATCCCCTTCATCCTATCCGATACTGTCTCACATTGCACTGGAGAAATTTTGCAATTGGTCTTTGATCTGGTTCATCCATACCAGAGACATTGCTAGGGTTCATATATGTCAAAATTATTGTGACAATAACATGACTACATCTTCCAACCATCTCCTACACACACACACACACACACACACACACACACACATGCACACACGCACACACACACTAGTATTGTGAGCTTCACAGAGCTCTCAGAACAATAAGCTAGGAAGTCTTTATTGCAGAGCTAGGAGGCATATATTTAGCATAGATTGGGAGGGTGTGATCATAAATATTCAGTTTTTCCTGTTTGATTTCTGGCACAAAGTCTCAATCTCTACCATGACAGTTCACAATACCGTCATATTATTCACAATATTAGAACAGGTGCCTAATACATTGATGCGAATCATAGAGCTCTCAGAAAGGGCTAACTGTGGAATATTATGTTGGCCTCCTTTCACCTGTTTATCACCGGTATAACTTTGCTCAGGCATTACATCTCATACGTCATTAGTTCTCTATTTGAAATGTTAACAGTTTCTAATTTTCTTAAGAACTCCTAAGTATTTAATGTTTCCACTTTAACAAGGCATTTAATTAGTAACTACGTTAACCTCAGTTGCATTCATATCTTCCCTTACCAATATTTCCTTTGAGTTTAGATGCGTTCCTCTTTTTATGTCCCAGGAGTCGATATTTCCCTGTAACTTTGGGTGTTACCCCTAGCTATTTGACATGTTTTTTGTTATACTAGATTCGAACGCAGCTGTATTTCTAACAAGTAAGATCTTACCCACGATTTTCTTTTTATTGTATGCTGTATATGTTGTATATTCTCACTAGGCCTAGCTGTATCCTGTGGAAAGGATTATTTACTGCACCTATTTACAGCACCTATTCTTAGGTTATCTGTTGAAGCCCTTGTCTTTTCACTTATCCATGCTTCTCTGTTTGTCACCTTATAGATGAAGCTGAGACAGACGAAAATATCTATTTACAACAAATGCACTATGATGCATTCCATTACAAACGCGGTCGTAAAACGACTGCGTTCTCACAACGCGAACCATTACATCGCAAGTTGTTACCAGACTTGCTGTAGGGTCGCACTGGATTTAGGAATAGTATAATTTACTATTCCTACCCCAGTTTGTGCAACAGCAAGGAAGGTGTTGGATTGTAAATCCAACACCAGCGTGCCCCCTACAGGAAGTCATTGAAACGACTTGCAATGTAATGGTTTGTGTTGTAACTGCGGTTGTTGTAACAACTGCTTTGTAATGGAATGCGTTGTAGCGCACTCAATGTGAACGATGTCTCCTGAGACAGACTAGATATTTGACAAGCCCAATAGTAGGGAAGGTGTTTTGGGTTGTAACCAGTACTTAGTTTCTACTTCAGGTATTTTATTCAAGTACTGAAACACATTTTACTATCTTTAATCTGTGCTTAACGCATATAATTTCCCTGTGGATTAGCAAAACCCGAAAAATGTTTTTGAGGGAGTAAATAACAGTAGAACTGCAATACAGGAATAAAGAGCTTAACACACTTTCCCATTTATCATGCTGTGCATGTTACCAGCGATGGCTCTGTGAGTTGGTGATTGGTGGCAAGTTGAGCCAATTAAATCCAGTCCACGTTATTGCTCTGTTCTGCACACTTCGGATCATTCAGTCCAAATCCCCAAAAGTTGAAGCCATTTCTTAGCCTCTACAAATCATCAAAACATCTCCACAGACCTCTTACCACCTTTGTTTATCCATTTCTGCTGCAACAACACTTGCATCTGCACCTCTCCAGCACACCAAGATGCCTTTTTACCGCTTCTATCCTTGAGCATGCTTCAAATCCTTCGACCTCCAGGGATGGAGGCAAAGAACCCCAAGCAGAGACGAGATTATAACCACATGGAGGATAGGTGAGCTGGAGTCAGCAGGCCATAGTGGCACTGCTGGCACCAGCAGCAACACTAGCAGCACACCTGCACACCATTGACCTAGAGCCTAGTTTCACTGACCCACACCCACTTTTCTACACTTCCAGGTCCTCTTCAGTCCGACAAACATGCTAAGTTCTGACTTCTGCTGAGGCAATTGGCCAGTCAGGTGAATGGAAATCAGCGTCGGATATCAATTCTTCATATATGAAATGGGAAATCTAATTTTTAGATGTAAAAACACATGTGAATGCCATTAAGGGGCAGTGTGGACAGGCTGAAGGACAGATACAAAATGCAATATCTGAGGAGATGAAACAATATACCAAAGGCAACGTACATTTAGCCATGAAATTAAAACAGCTGCTGAAAATAAGGGTAAGCGAAGAACCGCCGACCAACAAGTTATCTCTGACCTTTGGCGAGTCTGTGGAGCATTGGACCACCTAGGTAGTTTCACAATAACAGTCAGCTTATAAATCCAAACTTCCAAAACTCACAAAGTTCAAATTAAGCATCAAACGTTAGAAACCAACCAGTATTTATGTAATCACACTGTTCAACACTACATTATCATTTGAATTATGGACTACTATTTTCACATGCTTTAACTCCGTAAGTTTCACTCATTTGTCGTAAGTTAAAAAGTCTACGAATCTGGATGGGGCATGGCTACGGCACCAGGGAAGATGGCCGCAGATCCGGTGAGCTCTGTCGGACCGTGATGTGACGGGAAACGCTCCGGGTCTCTTGGTGAATGTCCAGTTCTCACATCCGCGGATTCAGGTGGCTGAACATTGGCAGCTTTGGGAAATCCCTTTATGAGCCACGCACGCTGTGTGTCTTTTGCTTCCGTCCACAGACACGCCATCGAACTCTGGAACCTCCTAAACGCCACAGCCCCTGACGTTGCCTTCCTCACGGAGACCTGGATGAACGCCTCTTCAGCTCCCGACATCGCCATCGCCATCCCAGAGGGCTACAAGATCGTCCGGAGGGACCACAACGCCAACCAGATGGGAGGAGGCATCGCCATCATCCACAGGAACACCATCCGTCTCACGACCAGCACCGACAACACCCTGACCAGCGCCGAACACCTGCATTTCCAGATCCACACCAACCCGAACACCACCCTCAGAGGCACCCTGATCTACCGACCCCCGGGACCACGCACCCCATTCAGCGAGGACATCGCCGACTTCGTCAGCCCGCATGCCCTCCCCTCCGCTGACTACATCCTCCTGGGAGACCTCAACTTCCATCTGGAGAACAACAACGACCGCAACACCAGCACCCTGCTCGACAACCTCGCCAATCTTGGACTCAAGCAGCTGGTGTCCACCCCCACCCACCTCGCCGGACACACACTCGACGCTGTCTTCTCCTCCAGCACAGACATCAACTTCAGCCACGCCACAGAGCTTCAATGGACGGACCACAGCTGCGTCCACTTCACCTTCAAGAGAACGACGACCCACCACCACCAGCAACAGGCCGCCCGCAGAAGCTGGAACAAGATCACAGCAGACCAGCTCGCCACCTCCCTGAGCCAGCACCCTCCTGCCAGCTCAGCGAACCCCAGCCAGGCCGCCGACAACCTCACGAAGTGGATCAGCAACTGCGCGGACGAGCTCGCCCCGCTGAGGACCCCGCCCAGCAGACCCGGCAGCAAGAAAGCCCTATGGTTCACCGACGAACTCAAGAGCTCCAAGAAGAACTGCCGAGCCCTCGAGAAAGTCTGGAGAAGGGAACCTACACCGGACAACAGGACCACCCTCAAGCGGGCCACTCGGAAGCACCACCAGCTGATCCGCGCCGCCAAGAAAACTGCATTCAAGGACCGGCTGGACAACAACGCACACAACAGCAAGGAACTCTTCAACATCGTGAAAGAGCTATCCAACCCCAGCGCAGGAAACAACGACATCACCCCATCGCAAGACCTCTTCAACTCCCTCGCCTCATACTTCCACAACAAGATCGCGGACATACACACCAGCTTCAACAACCAACCAACGTACACCATGACCGAACAACCACCCCCCACCACCACCCTCCACGCCTGGACCCCGATCAGCACCGAAGACACCATCCGCACGATGAACTCCATCCACTCCGGATCACCAACCGACCCCTGCCCTCACCACGTCTTCAACAAGGCCGACGCTGTCATCGCACCCCACCTGCGAGACATCATCAACACATCCTTCGACACCGCCACCTTCCCTGAGAGCTGGAAGCACGCCGAACTCAGCGCTCTACTCAAAAAACCGACAGCAGACCCCACCGAACTCAAGAACTACCGCCCCATCTCGCTCCTCCCGTTTCCAGCCAAAGTCATCGAGAAGACCGTCAACAAGCAGATGGCCGCCTTCCTCGAGACGAATGGATCCCTCGACCCCTCACAGTCCGGCTTCCGAGCCAATCACAGCACCGAGACCGCCCTCATCGCCGCCACCGATGACATCCGAGCCCTGATGGACAACGGAGAAACAGTGGCCCTCATCCTCCTAGACCTCTCCGCGGCATTCGACACTGTCTGCCACCGCACCCTAGTACAGCGCCTCAGCAACGTCGGAATCCAGGACAAGGCGCTGGAATGGATCATCTCCTTCCTCGACGGAAGAACTCAGAGAGTCCGCCTACCACCGTACAAGTCAGAGGCCTCCGAAGTCATCTGCGGCGTCCCTCAAGGATCCTCTCTGAGCCCCACCCTCTTCAACGTCTACATGAGCCCCCTCGCGGCCATCGCACGCCAACACAACCTCAGCATAATCTCCTACGCCGACGACACCCAGCTGATCCTCTCCCTGACCAACGACCCCGCCACCGCCAGAGCCAACCTACACGAAGGGATGAAAGAGGTAGCCGAGTGGATGACGACCAGCCGCCTGAAACTGAACTCTGACAAGACGGAGGTCCTCATCCTGGGCTCTTCACCCTCCGCCTGGGACGACTCCTGGTGGCCTCCCGCCCTGGGCACCGCACCCAAACCGACAGACCATGCACGCAACCTGGGCTTCATCCTGGACTCCTCCCTCTCCATGACCAGGCAAGTCAACAACGTCTCCTCGGCGTGCTTCAACATCCTACGCATGCTACGGAAGATCTTCTGGTGGATCCCCACCGAGACCAGGAAGACCGTCACCCAGGCCCTCGTCACCAGCCGACTGGACTACGGCAACGCCCTCTACGCCGGTACCACCGCCAAGCTCCAGAAGAGACTCCAGCGGATCCAGAACGCCTCAGCCAGACTCATCCTCGACATCTCACGAACCAGCCACATCTCCGGACATCTGAGAGACCTTCACTGGCTCCCCGTCAACAAAAGAATCACCTTCCGCCTCCTCACCCACGCACACAAAGCCCTACACGACCAAGGCCCGAGCTACCTCAACAGCCGGATCAACTTCTACGCTCCCAAACGCCACCTCCGATCAGCCAACCACGCATCCGAAGAGCGACTACAGGAGGAAGGTCCTTCTCCTACCTGGCCGCCAAGACCTGGAACTCCCTCCCGGCCGACCTGCGCCTGACCCAAGACCACCTCTCCTTCAGGAAGTCAAGTCAAGTCAAGTCATAGGATTTGTATAGCGCACTACATACCCAGAGGGTTTCAAGGCGCTTAGGAGGGGGAGGATGATTACTTGTCAAATATCCACGTTTTAAGTTGCTTTCTGAACGCTAGGTGGTTCTGGGTAAGTCGAAGGTGAGCGGGGAGTGAGTTCCATGTTTTAGCAGCCAGGTATGAAAAGGATCTGCCTCCCATGGTGGTCTTGTTGATGCGAGGTACAGTGGCGAGGGCTTGGTTGGAAGAGCGTAGTTGGCGGGAGGGGGTGTAGAAGGACAGTCGTGAGTTGAGGCAGTCTGGTCCGATGTCGTAGAGTGATTTGTGTGCGTGGGTAAGCAGTCGGAAAGTGATCCTCTTATTGACGGGTAGCCAGTGGAGGTCTTTAAGGTGATCAGAGATGTGTCCGTTGCGTGGGAGGTCTAATATGAGCCTGGCTGAGGCGTTTTGGATTCGTTGGAGTTTCTTCTGGAGTTTTGCGGTAGTACCCGCGTAGAGGGTGTTTCCGTAGTCCAGTCGGCTTGTGACCAGAGCGTGGGTGACTGTTTTCCTTGTATCGGAGGGGATCCAGCGAAATGTTTTTCTGAGCATGCGAAGAATGTTGAAGCAGGAAGAGGATACGGCGCTGACTTGTCTGTTCATTGAGAGTGAAGAATCCAGGATGACGCCTAGGTTTCGTGCGTGGTCTGTCGGGATGGGTGCTTTTCCGAGGGCTTCCGGCCACCAGGAGTCGTCCCATGCAGAGGGGGATGAACCTAATATGAGGACTTCTGTTTTGTCTGAGTTCAGTTTCAGACGGCTATGTTTCATCCATTCGGCGACTTCTTTCATTCCTTCGTGTAGGTTAGTTTTGGCGGTGCTGGGGTCATTGGTGAGAGAGAGGATCAGTTGAGTGTCGTCCGCGTAGGAGATGATGTTGAGGTTGTGTTGGCGTGCGATGGCCGCGAGGGGGCTCATGTATACGCTGAAGAGGGTGGGACTGAGTGAGGATCCTTGTGGTACGCCGCAGATGACTTCAGAGGTCTCGGACTTGAATGGAGGAAGGCGGACTCTCTGGGTTCTTCCGGTGAGGAACGAGGTGATCCATTCAAGTGCTTTACCTTGGATTCCGATGTTATAGAGGCGTTGTAGGAGGGTGCTGTGGCAGACTGTGTCAAAGGCTGCGGAGAGGTCGAGGAGGATGAGGGCGACTGTGTCTCCATTGTCTAGTAGCGTTCGAATGTCGTCTGTTGCTGCGATGAGGGCGGTCTCAGTGCTGTGTTTTGCTCGGAAGCCAGATTGTGAGGGGTCGAGGGAATTGTTGGCTTCGAGGAAGGTGGCGAGCTGGTTGTTGACAGCTTTCTCGATGACTTTGGCCGGGAATGGGAGAAGCGAGATGGGGCGGTAATTTTTGAGTTCGGTGGGGTCCGCTGTTGGTTTTTTCAGAAGGGCGGTGAGTTCAGCGTGTTTCCAGTCTTCCGGGAAGGTGGCGGAGTTGAAGGAGCAGTTGATGACGTCTCTGAGGTGCGGAGCTATGACGGTGTCTGCTTTGTTGAAGATGTGGTGAGGGCATGGGTCTGTGGGGGATCCTGAGTGGATTGAATTCATCAGGCGGATGGAGTCCTCAGTGGAGATTGGGTTCCAGTCGTTGAGAATGTTCAGGGGGGGAAGATGATCAGCAAATGGTAGGGTGGGTTGATTTCCGGGTTGGTTGTCAAAGCTGTTGTGGATGTCTGCAATCTTGTTGTGGAAAAATGATGCTAGGGAGTCGCAGAGGGTTTGAGAGGGGGTGATGTCGTTGGAGTTGGCCGAGGGATTGGAAAATTCCTTGACGATGTTGAAAAGTTCCTTGCTGTTGTGGGCGTTGTTGTCAAGTCGATCCTTGAATGCTGTTTTCTTGGCTTTTCGGATCAGTTGGTGGTGAGTGCGGGTGGCGTTTTTGAAGGCGATCTTGGTGCTGGTGGTTGGGTCTTTTTTCCAGGCCTTTTCAAGGGAGCGGCAGACTTTCTTGGACTTCTTGAGATCATCGTTGAACCATGAGGCCTTCTTGCTGCCAGGTTTGCTTTGTCGTTTTTTCAGTGGTGCTAAGGTGTCGGCGGTGTTGGATAACCAGAGGGTGAGGTTAGCGGCGGCTTCGTTGGCGTTAGAAGAGGGGGCTGGGGAGTTTTGAAGGAGCGATGCGGAGATTTGGTCCGTGGTGATTTTGTTCCAGTTTCTTTGCAGGGTAGGTTGGAGGCGGATGTTGGGTTTTGGTTTGTTGTAGGTGAAGTGACCGCAGCTGTGGTCAGTCCAGAGGAGGTCCGTGGTGTGGCTGAAGGAGACATGATTGCTGGAGGTGAAGATGGGGTCGAGAGTGTGACCTGCGATGTGGGTGGGGGAAGTGACTAGTTGTTTAAGTCCGAGGTTGGCAAGGTTGTCCACGAGGGTGGCGGTGTTGCGGTCATTGATATTTTCAAGGTGAAAGTTGAGGTCTCCCAGAAGGATGTATTCTTTGGAGGGGAGCGCGTGTGGGGTGATGAAGTCCGTGATGTCTTCACTGAATTTTGCGCGGGGTCCTGGTGGTCTGTAGAGGAGGGTGCCTCTGAGTGTGGTCTTGGGGTCGATGTGGATCTGGAAGTGAAGGTGTTCGGAGTTGGCGAGGTTGGCGTCTGAGCTGGTTGAGATGCGGATGGATTTCTTATGGACGATAGCGATTCCTCCTCCTGTGTGGCTGGTTCGGTCTTTGCGAGTGATCTTATAGTCTTCAGGGATGGCAATGGTGATGTCTGGTGCGGAGGAAGCGTTCATCCATGTTTCCGTAAGGAAGGCGATGTCCGGAGAAAGGGTGTCTAGTAGATTCCATAGGTCAATGGCGTGCCTGTGGACCGATCGGGTGTTGAGAAGGATGCATTGTAAGAGGTTGGGGTCGGGAGTCTGATGTGTGGTCGTAGCGGAGATGTTGTCGGTGCCGCTGAATTTGCAGGAGTAGCATGAGAAAGGTCCATGGGTGCGTCCAGGAGCGGCTTGAACGCAGTTGGGGGCGCGACCGGGGTTAAGGGCTAGGAGGGCGGCGGCATCGTAGGTAATGCGGGAGGGCTGGGCCGCGCGAGGGGCAGGGGGTCTGGCGCTGGGCGCGGTCCAGGCGCGGCGGCGTGTACGTAGCGCGTGGACGCTGCGCGTGGGGGCATTGGCCATAAATGGATGGGGGGAGGGGCGAGGGCGTCTCAGCTGGGAGGCGGGGCGGGTCCACGAGGCCGAAGACAACAAATAAACAAAATGGAGGGGGAGGGGGGAGAACAGATGCGCAAACCGACCAATATGCTAAATGACCAAAAAGCAAATGCAGCAATAGCGGTGAGCAGCAGGTTAAACGCGGGCTATTTCAAATACACAGATGACAAATATGTAAATGCAGCAATAGCGGTGAGCAGCAGGCTAAACGCGGGCTATTTCAAATACACAGATGACAAATATGTAAATGCAGCAATAGCGGTGAGCAGCAGGCTAAACGCGGGCAATGTCAAATAATCACAAGTAATTCCAGAAAGGAAATGCAGGTCCAACGATACCAGGTGCCGGCAGGGGACACTGGGAGTGACCACTCTGCTCGAGTGAGAGGAGTGAGTCACGGCGCCTTTAGGTAGGAGAGCGCTGTTCTATCCAGTGGGAGGGCGTCTCAGCTGGGAGGCGGGGCGGGTCCACGAGGCCGAAGACAACAAATAAACAAAATGGAGGCGGAGGGGGGAGAACAGATGCGCAAACCGACCAATATGCTAAATGACCAAAAAGCAAATGCAGCAATAGCGGTGAGCAGCAGGTTAAACGCGGGCTATTTCAAATACACAGATGACAAATATGTAAATGCAGCAATAGCGGTGAGCAGCAGGCTAAACGCGGGCTATTTCAAATACACAGATGACAAATATGTAAATGCAGCAATAGCGGTGAGCAGCAGGCTAAACGCGGGCAATGTCAAATAATCACAAGTAATTCCAGAAAGGAAATGCAGGTCCAACGATACCAGGTGCCGGCAGGGGACACTGGGAGCGACCACTCTGCTCGAGTGAGAGGAGTGAGTCACGGCGCCTTTAGGTAGGAGAGCGCTGTTCTATCCAGTGGGAGGGCGTCTCAGCTGGGAGGCGGGGCGGCTCCACGAGGCCGAAGACAACAAATAAACAAAATGGAGGCGGAGGGGGGAGAACAGATGCACAAACCAACCAATATGCTAAATGACCAAAAAGCAAATGCAGCAATAGCGGTGAGCAGCAGGTTAAACGCGGGCTATTTCAAATACACAGATGACAAATATGTAAATGCAGCAATAGCGGTGAGCAGCAGGCTAAACGCGGGCTATTTCAAATACACAGATGACAAATATGTAAATGCAGCAATAGCGGTGAGCAGCAGGGTAAACGCGGGCAATGTCAAATAATCACAAGTAATTCCAGAAAGGAAATGCAGGTCCAACGATACCAGGTGCCGGCAGGGGACACTGGGAGCGACCACTCTGCTCGAGTGAGAGGAGTGAGTCACGAAGAAGAAGCTGAAGACCTGGCTGTTCGAGCAGTAGCGGCACCCCCCCCTCCCCCAGCGCCTTGAGACCCTACGGGTATGTAGCGCGCTCTATAAATGTCACTGATTGATTGATTGATTGATTGATTTGCTTCGGCGGATCGTGTTTGAGGCGCGTCCGCCATTTTGAAGCCTGTGAAACCTCTGCTGCCCTCCTATTGTTTGGCGCTTTCTTTCAACTCCCGTCAAGATGCTTTAAAGTGTAGGGGCATTTCAGCATTGACATTTTGATTGGCTTGGCAAGCTGGATAAAGAGTTTTATGTGGCAATGCAGGTTGGAGGAGCACACGCATTGGGTCTCTGAGGTAACAGCCATTTTCGAATCTCCTCAGCTCTGTGCCATCGCGTCGCCTTTTTTCATTTAAAGCAACGCTTTGTTCTGACAGATAATGTATGAGAGAAGGTCACTTTTTTTAAACATTTGCTACCCTAAAATTTCCTGCTGCATCCTTTGTCTGCTATATTATGGAATAGCATATTTCCTCAAATGTTCTCAATATTGGCAGCGTGTTTTCTATCACAATTGAGGTAGAAGGCTTTTCTCCATTTCTGTAGACTTTCAACCTTATGTAGTGGTTTACTGAAACGTTGCCTTTCTAAAGCAATCTACACAGAAATGAGTTATCATTTTTTTCTCATCTCTGCCTGCTACTTTGATAGTTAGAACTTTTCAACGTATCAATAAACTATTGCTGAGACTTCAGTTTATCAAGTTGCATCATATCCTTCTGTTTTTCCGAATTCTCTGTGGCCTCGTCACGCACTAATCGGAATGCCTCTCAGCAACGTACAGGAACCAACCTGCCTTTGGAAGTCGTCAACCCTTTTAGTGTTCTACAAGACACCATGGATGACGCGCCAAGTGACATGCCAAATGCAAAATGCACCTCTCCTCATTCTTCTCGTTCAGCCTCAAAGCCCTCTACCAAAGCTCCTTCTTCTTCTGTTCCTACACCAAGAAAGAGAGTCAAAACAAATCCTCCTTCTCCTACCAACACGTAATCCTCCATCTCTATGGAATTGATATTGGAGGAAATTTGCGTGCTCAAGCCTTACATGACTGAAACAAACTCCTGTCTCCAGAAACTTGAAGTCAACTGATCTAACACTGAGCAAAGGGTAGATACTCTTGAAAGAAAATTTACTTCAGCTCAAGCAGTCATAGATCAAGTTCCCTGCATTCATAGAGAGATTGAAAATCTTAAACAGAAAGTTTAAAACTTGGAAAATCGAAATAGGCGTAATAATTTAAACGTTTATGGACTTGCGGAAGGCCTTGAGGGATCGAATCACATCTCTTTTTCCCAATCATTCCTGCCTACCCTTCTTGGTCTCCCTACATCTCCTCCTTTAAATATTCAACGAGCGCATCGTTTAGGATCCATCTCTTGCTTATCTGCCTCATCATCTTCTTCAGTATAACCTAGAGGAGTTATCATGTACTTTCTGGAATACACTGATCTCCTTAAAGTCCTTCATGCTGCCAAGCAGAAAGGGAAAATCACCTGGAACGGTTCTAAACTTTTCTTTGCTCAAGATTACGGCAAAGTCACTGCAGATCACCGCAAGACGTTTTTGGAGATGAGACCTGCTCTACGTTCCTTGAATGCTCGATATGGCTTTTTCCATCCTTGCCTCTTCAAAGTCACTTACAACAACAGGACAACGAATTATGAAGACCCGGTGTTACTTCAACAATTTTTAGATTCCTGCAGACAAGATTCTATGAACGTCCCTCATTCATAAATATTTGGCGTTATTGTTCTACATATTAAAACGCTGTTCTATTAAGATGATTGTTTGTTCTTTTATCTTCCCTGATGTACTATGTATTTTGTGCTTTGTTTTTGTTGTAACTTATGTTGTTAATATTACTTCTTGTTGAAATATTTTTAGATGCGGTTTTGTGAGCCCTTGATTTTATGTGTCCTTTATGTTCTACCCGGAAGTCTGTATCCCTTCACCGCATTCTCATGGAGTCTCCGGTCCAGTGTGCTACCTTCCTTATGTGGTTCCGCCACCCCCAGTCTTATTGTTGGTTTGTTGTATGGCTTTTTGACATTTTTTTTATAATCAATTGTTAGTTTTGTTTTGTTTTCTTGTTTTTTGTTTCTCTTTTTACCAACTATTTTCTCTCTCCTCTCTATTTCTTCTTTTTCTCTTAATCTATCTCTCTGAACTTTACAGTACTCCTCTTCTGCCTACCTTTCCCATCTTTCTATTTCTGAATTTTTCTTGTAATCTTTTCTTCCCTATTTTTCTTCCTCTAAGTACTTGCTCCCTGATTTCTTCTGTTGTTTGCATAATGATTGTTGATGCTCTTTTTGGTGGATGCTTTTTTAATGCCTTTATATAAATTGTGCATGTTTGTTTTAACGGTTCTTATTTAGAGTTGTAACCTGGAATGTTAAAGGAGTTAACAAACCTATAAAGAGACAATGTGTGTTAACCCATGCTCTAGTTTTTGTAGATTTTGATTTGCTACCTTTTTCCCCCCTGCTGGTAGATGGCGTTTTAATAATTCATTATTATCAGATCCCAATTTCATAGGCCAATTCTCCTCTTTTGCTTCTGAATTCTTTTCTATTAATTCTACTCCAGACACTTCTCCAGTAATGTTATGGGACTCCTTTAAAACGGCAGCTAGAGGTTTTATCATAGATTTTGTTTCACAGAAAAAGAAATTTTTTGAAGCCACGAATGCTCAGTTATTAGCCAAAATTAAGCAACTTGAATATTGTTATTACCGTTCTAATTCTGAGGCGTGACTCAAAAATCTTCCCGAGGCCAAAATCTCCTTTAATAAATCATCTACAGAAGCCGCCTCCTCTTATCTCTTAAAAAGTAGCGCCCGTTATTACGGAAGACAGAATAAAATGGGTAAACTACTTGCAAATTATTTAAAGATTCGTCAGGAACAAACTAAAATCGAATCTATACATAACAATGTTGGTGATTCGCTATTTAAAGATAATGATATTCTAAATGAATTTGTTCTTTTTTATAAAAATCTATACTCGCCAGAGCAACAACCTTCCTCTGATACACTCTCCTCTTTCTTTCATTCAATACATTCTCCCCCCATTTACAACACTGATTTTGCCTCATTAGAATTTGATATTACTTTTCTGAAATTAAACATGCTGTATCAAAATTGAAAAGGGGTAAAGCTCCTAGCCCTGACGGTTTTACTATTGAATTTTATGCTCATTTTGCGTCCTTATTACTTCCCCATCTCTTATTACTTTATCAGTCCTTTGTTAAGGATGGTTCCTCTTCAGGATCTTTTCAAGAAGCTGTGATTTGTTTAATCCCCAAAGAGAATAAAGATCCCTCTTTTTGTAAAAATTATCGTCCAATATCCTTAGTTAATCTAGACTATAAAAGATTCTTGCTCTTTGTATTGATCCCATTTTACCAATATTATTTGCCCGGAACAATCAGGTTTTGTCAAAGGACGCTTATCGTCAGACAACTCCAGGGTTTTCTTTAATATTTTAAGTAAGGCTTCCTCTCTTGATTATCCCATTGCTGCAATAGCATTAGATGCTGTAAAATCATTTGACTGGATTGGTTGGGAATTTATGTTCCAGGCACTTAAATGGATTGGGCTTCCTGCTAAATTAATTTCTCTTATTTCATTGTTATATTCTTACCCTAAAGCCTCTATTTTTGTTAATGGGAAGTCCTCTATTTACTTTCCTCTTTTTAGAGGTGTTTATCAGGGTTGCCCTTTATCTCCTCTTTTATTTCTAATTGCTTTAGAACCTTTTTTAATGAAAATTAGGTTAGATGACAGAATTACTGGCTTTAAACTTCATACTACCCATGTTAAAATGTCCGTCTACAGCGATGACATTCTTCTATACTGTTCAAATCCTTCTACTTCTCTTCCTGTTTTCCTTTCCCAGGTGGATTTCTTCTCTCAGTTATCCGGATACCGACTTAATTCGGATAAATGTGAAATCCTTCCTCTAAATGTTCTGTCTCAAGCAGGATTTTATTTCTACTGGCTTCTCTTGGAAACCCTCTAAAATTAAGTACTTGGGTCTATGGTTTTACCCCATTATTTCAAAAACCTTAAAAGAAAATTTTGACCATCTTTCCAAAACTTTATCTGTATTTATTGATCGCTGGCACCCACTCTTCCTCTCCTGGTGGGTTCGCTTGGACTCTATTAAGATGATGCTTTCTCCGCTAATTCTTTATCTTCTATCTATGATCTCAGTACACATTCCTGATTTTTATTTTTAAAAAATTGATTCTATATTAACCAAGTTTCTTTGGAAAAACAAATCTCCCTGAATAGCTCTTAATGCTCTCAAAGCCGACAAATTCTCTGGTGGTCTCAAATTTCCTGATTTTAAATCATATCATGATGCTTTTACTTTGAGACAATCCCTTCGCTGGCTTTCTCCTGATCAATGTGTTCATCCTTCTATTTGGTTGACTATTGAAAAACATAGCACCCTTCCATTTTAATGAATCTCTTGTTTTTAAAGATACTACTCCTTCCTTTCGTACACAAGTGATCTCCCATACAAGTAAAATATTAACGCCTCTTCTTCCATCTTCTTATCCTTCTTCTACCTCATTAGACCAACAACCTATTTAGCATAATAACTTGTTACGTATCAAAGGTCGTACCCTTTATTGGAAAACTTGGAGACTTAGGGGTTTAATCTAGATCTCTCAATTGGTATTTCATAATTCTCCTTTACCTTTTTCAGAACTTCAATTAAAATTTTCTTTACCATCTTTACCATCTTCCTGTAAATCCCAGTATGATTCTCTCCTTCCTCCTCTATTGAAATACCTTCTTTCTTTACCAACTGACCCCGACGTTCCTACCAGATGTTCCACTCTTTTTCCTTTATTACCTATCAATTCATCGGCTTCTTCCCTATATAGAAATTTGTTTTTCTTTTCTGATAGGACCAAGGGGAAATTTGATTTGGGCTGGGAAAAGGATCTTGCAGAATGTTGGCCTGTCCCTTTTTGGGACAAATTATGGTTAAAGATCCATAAAACATCAAGAGCAGCTAACATATCCCAGACTCTTTATTTTATTTACAAATACCTTCTCTTTACCCCTACAAAATTAGCCTCTTTTTCCGCAGATTTCTCCTTAGCCCATTGGTCATGCAAAAACACTTCAGCTGACTTAAGATGCATGCTTTTTGATTGCCCCTCTCTCTCCCGTTTTTGGCTTTTAGTTTGGTCTCAAGTCAATAAAATTTGTAACACCTAAATCCCTTTTTCCATTACCAACATCTTTTTAGGCTCCTTATCACCATCCTGGCCTTACTCTCCTCCTAAACGCTCATTAATTAACTTGTTATTAGCGATAGCCCTGCATTTGATTACTTCAAATTGGAAGCAAGCTGGTAAAGTTACTTTCAGAGCTTGGTGGAATGCTGTTTGTTTTCATCACAGATTAGACACGAACAATGTCACCCCTTTCTCTTTATCCATTAAAATAGATCTTTTATGGCATCCTTTATCCTCTCATCTCACGGACATAGCTTCCGTCTCTACTACTACAGTTAATACTCCAGATGAAGTTAGGAAACCCACATGAATACTCTGTTGTCTTTTTAACTTTTGATTTCAGATTTTTATTGTTTGAAATAACTCCTTTTTCCTTTTCAATTATTATTTTTTCTGAATGTATATCTTTTATGGTATATTTATTGTTGTTCTTCTTGATAAATTACTATGAAGTTTCAGGTATTATTCTTACTTGTATTGTTATTTTATGATATTCCGTCCCCCCTTCTCCTTTTCCCTCCTCTCCCTTCCCCTATATCAGTCATGGATTGTAATCTGTTTTATAACATATCATAAAAATTTTCATAGTGAGTTTTCTTACATGAAATTTTTCTGCTATGTATGTTACAATCTTTTCTTCAATAAAGTTTATCTTAAAGCTAAAAAAAAGTCTACAAATCTGGAGACATTGATCTTGGGACCTTTTCTTACCTCCTTCATTGTTAGAACTCTTAGTGAGGAGTATAAAAGGTAAGTTAATGCTAGAAGTTGTGGAAATATTTATCAGCTTCAGAGGTAGCAAAATCACTCATAAAGAAGCCATTTTGATTCTGGTACACATAATTGAGCAGAACTGATGTCAGTGTACTGTGCACACAAGGACAAATGTATGTATAAAATGTAGACAGATATATTGCTGCTACACACGAATGCATGTACACGCAACCAAATCCAAACACACATAGGAAAATTACACACATGATATAAACATGCATAATGACTCAAACACTCATCACATAGCCCTGAAAACACACATATGTGTCATATGTACCTTGCCAGGTGGAGAATGAAAATAGACCAAGGCTTAGAGTGCATTCCATGATTTATTCGGGGTTTGAAGTTCCAGTCCACTTCCAAGAAATCCATCTGTCAGACATTCTGTACAAACAGAACCAGCTGAGTCCTGGTGCTGAAGCCAAGCTGCAGCACAAAAAGTGCACACAATTTAATCATGGAGCCTAGTTCCGGTAAGAAGATGAGGGACTAATATGTTTATAAAGAAAGTCTTGGATTTACTGTACAGGGAGATACAAAATTCCACATTTGATGGAATTCAGAAAGGCTGAGCAGTGGTGGGGGGAGGATGGAGCTCATGGCTACAGTAAGACCTGTATCTGCCAATGTTAGTATCCAGCTCTACTCCACTTGTATAGTCCCAGTGCCTTCTCTTTTATGCAGGTGTGCGTCTTGGTCTCGTCATGGCTCTTGAGGCAAATGCAAAGGTTTTGTGTTTGTGAAAAAATGTTTTTCAACTTTGCTTTGTAATGGCTTTGGCAAATTTTGGATACTTTGAAAGTTAATGCTTCATAACAGTTTAGCATTCAATTCTTGGTTAGACCAATAAAATGTATACAAAATTTCTCTAAGTATCTAAAATGTACTATAAATTGAGCTCTCCGTTCTATATATTTTCATTAATCCCAACTTCATCCTCTTCACTATCACACTTTCAAAAGAATATGACTTGTAATCATTAGCGCAGTGGCAATACACACTAGTAAAAAGTCCCCCAGTTTGTAATTAATCAGGATTAAGTTGAAAGAATTTCGAAATTTCCTACACTGTTGCATGGCACCGTTTATAATTTGACGTACAGTGAAATTCTTTATTTTTTGGTCCTCAAATTTTTTTGCATTATTGTACACATATTTTTTTCTTCTTCTGCACAATATGGAAAGTGACATGACAATGGTTTCAATGCAACATTTGAATAATCTTTCTAGACTGCTCTGCTGATGTTTATGCAGGGAAAAAGAGAACGTCAGTTTGAGGAGGGGCTTAAGCAGCACCATTTATTTATCAACGGAATGCCTCCATGGGAGAATATTTTTTGACTTTTATCCCTTTCCTTTATATAGCAAGGCAATAGAAATTGGACCCAAACTGCCTACGGTAATAGTAGAACTAAGGAAAGATGACTACATAAATTCCACTCCTGGTGAAATAACTTAGGGGCATATTATCAAGAATGGCGTTAAAATTATCGCTGTTTTAGCAGCAGGAAATGGCCGCTAAAGCGGCGATAATGGGCTTGATAACATGCCCTTGGGAATTCCCATAGAAGCTTAGGTTCACACCAGAACCTGGGTTTCTATGGGAATTCACAAGGGCATATTATCAAGCTCATTATCGCCGATTTAGCAGCAGTTTCCTGCAGCTAAAGCAGTGATAGTTTTAACGCCATTCTTGATAATATGCCCCTACAATTTGAACTTTACTTCCAGGTTCAGTGAACTTGGAATACCTCAAGTTTGGCACACGTGTACTGGTATTCACCAACTTCATCCACCTATGCCACCAGCAGAATATTTCTACATTCAAAAAGTTTTCTCTAGATAATATTCCCACATACACTTTTTTGCATGACATTTCGTTAGTTAATACCTTTTTCATTGATTTTTTTCATCACACAAACCTATTTTAATTGGAAGACACATCATGTCATTTATTTTTTTATATGTCACAAACTGTGTAAAGTTCACAAAAAATGTAAAATTGGGAAAACATGTAAGACATTTCAGAGAAAAAGAAATTACAACCACACAAAACCCATAGATTTAGCTCAATGTAACTGTTGTTTCATTCATTTATCTCCTTCCAGGCCACTGGGGTAAAGTCCGGTAATTTATGTGGTGTTACTTTATAATGTTTAGCTCTTTTATGAGTGCTCCCAGTTTTGGAGCGGGAGGCAGAAGAAGACCATGGAATCCGTCTACTGACAACTGCTCCAGGGAATTTGACCGCATAATTCTGAATAACAAGTTAGGTGAAATCCCAGACCTTCTTCTTCCACAATGGACAATTTAGACTTTAGAGCACACATTCCCTTCTTCTGCTATGGATCATAGATTGCCGTGAGCAAGATAGCTGCCACCGGTATGCGAACGGTAGTCCTCCTGTCTCAGCCCCCTGCCCAGCTCATTCAATACATTCCGAATAGGGTTTAACTTGTCACTAAAAATCCCTATTCCTTTTGGAAAAGGTTTATTAAGAGATCTTTGGAAATGTGGTATTCCAGGCCAACGATCATCTCCTTTACCAATAAAGCAAATGTTCTTTCAGATCAAACACTGTTCAGAGCAGGCACAACATCTCACTGGCTGTGATAACAGCAGGGGAATAAACTCATCCTGGCCATGCAAGGTGTATTGACGCTGTAGGCGGGTGGCTCTGCCAGCAGAATTAGTTCAGAACTGCCCAGGGGCACATCTGGTGAGAGTATAATGGTGCAGTCCTGCTAGACATTCAGTGAGGAACTTTTAAGGAGAACAAGAAAGCCAGACCAATGGTGCAGCTGTGAGCGTGATGGTGCCATTGCATCAGGCGGGCGTCACTTATGGACAGTTGTACTGGTTCCGAGCTTTTAAAGCTCATGAATGGTGCAGGACAAGAGGCAGTAGGCAAGTGAGAGACTGAAGGCAGAACTTTGCTACAAAGAGTTGAAAAGAATGTTGAAGGGTCACATGCGGAAACATGTGTGGGTACATTTACAGATGCACCTGTGTTTTCTTCAGTCATGAATCCACAGGCACTTCTAAGCACCCATTCTCGATTCATACTGATGTCACTTCCTCTGAATGCGCAACATCGTTTTGAAGTGACCAACCAGTACCATTGAAAAATTTTCTGCATTGCACTGGCTGCTTCCCCCTTCGTCTCAAGTTTTTAGCTTTCACCCCCTCTGTGAACGAGAGCCGCGAGTCCCATGCTCAATGCCGGTCTCTTGAGAAAGCAAAAAGCACGCCTGGAGGGTGAGGCCTCTGTAGTTGCAGCACACATGTCCTAACAAGTGTTCTTCTCCTTGCCAATCGCTGTTAGGTGGGCACCTTATTGGACAAGTAAGCGATGAGTGCCACAATAGCGCCAATGTATGTGCAGGTGCCCAAGACAATGGATAGGACAGCCATGAAGAAAGTCTGGCGTGATGCTGTGCTGGCACCATGGTAGTCACCCTTTGCTGATGCCTTGTTGGTCTGTGGAAAGAAAAGAGGATAAAAAGAAGATTAAGAAGGGAACATGACTGCACTTGATGGCTGGCTCATGGAAAAACTTCTGAAGTCTGGAAACAACTAAGGGGATGACTGCTAAGGGTGATTCTGAACTGATGAAAATAGCTTTTTTGAATTTTGAATTAATTTTCTGAAATATACTTTTATGCATGCAATACAGTTGGAAGATATCCAACTTCACATAAAATTACAATACTTATTAAACATTTCTAACGAACAATCATCCAGATTGACTACTCAGTTCACCTTAATAATTTAAAAAAACCTTTAAAAAACTTCTGATAGCTTCTCAATAGAGATTCCTGGGGAGGACATTGGGTTGATAAATCAACAAATAGCCATTTCAGAGGTATGAATGCTAACAGGGGCAACTGCTAACTCGCGAAGGCCACTCAATGGGAATGGCATTTCAAGGGGCAAACTTAACCTGAGGAGAAAGGACTGTTGAGTGGAAATGCCTGCCATGGAAAGTGAAAATGGCGTTTATTTGGGAGATGACTCCCATAGTGGTACATCTGCTTATTGGAGACAATTACCCAATGTTGACAGCTATTTAATGGACATTATCGATCAGGTAGTTCTGCTGTGTAATGGAGATCACTGCTCATGGAGGTGGCTTCCTTTGAATGGACACTTAAAGGGTAAAGTAATTGAGTAAAGTAAATTTATTTCAGTTAATAAAAACCATTCACAATTAAATTCCGCATACGAGCAAAACCTGGATGCGGCTGTCCAGGGGGAGGAGGGTTCATATTCGGGCAAACTGAGAGGACCGAACTACATGACAACTGAACACATGGAAGACCTACTTACAGAGGAAAATACACAATGGGATAGGGCAGTGCTTTAATGGGGGTGACTAGCTTTGGAGAAAAACTATATGAGCCCACAGAGGACACCTCTCAATAGATATGCCTGTCATATGGCAAATGCTGCCTAATGCTGTTAATTGCCTTTTGCTATAAGATTTAAAATTGCTATTTTCAAAACTGATCATCATCTGACCTGGGAATTGATTATAGTATATGTTATGGAATACCATTTTCATTTTTGATCGTGATAGTTTATACCAAGAGAATTACCACAGAATGCCTTCGTTAATATTGAGTTTGCTTGCTTCTCCTGCCCCCTGTTGTCTTTATGCAGTTAAGGAGCGGTCTCTCTGTCTGACCATCTCCTCTCTCTTTGTTCCCACTGCATATTCTTGCTTCTTTTCCTGGACTAGGTGTGCGTCTATCCTGCTTATCCTGTCCATCATCAATTGCCTTGCTCTCTTCGCACTTAGGGCTTGATTTAGAGTGTGGCCGATGGGATACTCCGTCGCAACTGTGGTGGATACCCCATCTACTGCACTGAAAGCACCATACACTATACTGCGCTTGCAATAAGTGGCGGGGCTATCTAGTATGTTTTGTGACAGAGTATTCCATCTGCCAAACTTTAAATGAGACCCCAAGTATCCTCTTTCCACCTTCCTATATTACAGTGTCAGGTATTGTATAGGAAAATAATGTTACATTTTCTATATTGTGTTACAAAACTTTTATATGGAAAGTATTAATCACCAAAATAATTATCAACAACCAAAATATCACCAAGGTAAGTATAGATAAGTGCATAAATGTTTACTGCCCTTGACTCCACATGTATGTCCCTTGATGACATGCATGGATATCTACAAGGATGAAGATCAAACATACGAATAGAAAAACGATACTTAATAATTTAAATGTATAGCCATGATATTTGAGTTGTCATGATTTTTGCAGCAACATTCCATTTTCATTATCTTCCCTGTCTAGTTTCTCCTGGTCCTTTCCCTATCATCCCTATCTTCTCCTGCCTTTCTTCTTTCTCCCTTGCCTGCCTACCCTCTCACTGGCCTTCCTATCTTCACCCCTCTCGCCCCATTTTTGCTGTATCCCACCTATCCCCTGCCTGCCTTCGCTTCCCCCTCACTATCTCCTCATCATGCCCTCTGCCTGCTTTCCCGGTATTAAGCATCAAAAGGCTTTTAGCACCTCTAATCAGTATTCTTCTCAGCGTGTGCCAAGGTGCTCGTTCAAGAACATTACTGCAATTTAATAAGCTGGGCCCAGGGCTTTGGATGAGCTCTTCTGCACAAGATGACACTTTCAAGTGGTGTGGTTGGCATATCTCTGAGGCTGCCAGCTCAGGCAGAACCACTGCAACACTCCACAGCTTTTCACTGACCTTCATTGTTGACCAAGCTCTCATTTAAAGTTAAACACAAGCACTTGCGATGGGACTTGTGCATTGCATTGCATTGCCACTCTCTGTGTATCGCGTATTGATTGTGTAAGCTGCATCATAGCGCTATGCCTATCTCTAGAGTGAAGGAAATCCCACCATCAGGTTCTCCACTGCATTTAGCCCTTGCTCCACAAATCAAACATTTTTTGGTCTGGATTACTCACAACTCCAATAACCCCTAACATGGCAATATTGAGGACTCTTTGACGTGAAAATGTAGGGTCGGATCTAAATGGGGAATTTATGCTTGCAACACCCCTCACTCCTCACTCCCATTTTAAAGACTTAGAGGCATATTAGCAAGGTCCATTTCGTCGCTTTAGCGGCATATTAGCAAGCTGTTGCTAACTGCAGTTAGCGACAGCTTTTAGGCAATAGCGACCGGTTTGGGGCCCGCTTTGCATGTCAGCAATATTTATCGCTAATGACATGCAAAGTGGGCGTACCCAAACTGTTAGCGACTGAAAGCTGTCGCTAACACAGCTATCGCCTATTAGGAAGGCAGGCTTAGCGATAAAAAAATCGCCCGAAGCGCGATTACCGCTATAATCTAACGCCTGCTAAAAACATGACTTACCTGTTTATCCAATGGGAGGTGGATTCTCAGGTTAAGTTCCCGTTGGCATTAATGTGCGAATGTCGCTGGATTTTCAGCAATATTCACGCATTTCGCCACTATTGCTGGATACTTTAGCACAATGGAGAAAAACGTTTCTAATAGCATGTTTTCTCCGCTAACATATCCAGCGATAGGCAGAGATAGTAAAAAAATGCGCTAAGCGCATTTAGCGATATATAAGCTATTTCCTGCTAATATGCCCCTGATTTCAATGTTACTTTGCAAAGATATTGAAAACCTTGCAGCACATTTGTATTTCAGATGGTTTTTCTCCTTGATTACTGAAGAGTGCCGTTCCTAACAAGCATAGGATGTGCAGTCTGGCATGACAATGGGGCTGCATTTATATGGCCACGGCAAATAGTAAAGAAATCGGCAATGCAACTTAGGTGTATAAGTATGTATTTTATTGGATGGTAATTGCATTTATATAGCACTTACTACCCCTGACAATGCATTGAAATGCTTTATGGCAGGCAGCACTCTGCTCAGGAACAGTAGGTTAGTGGTTATTATTGTTGAATGAGATTAGCATTGTGCTCTCAAGAAAGCCATTCCAATTTCCTTCTGGTAGATTAAATTAAACTGAGTTAGACGTGTCATTTTTATGGGGCTTACTACTCCCAGACAAGGCAGTGAAGCGTTTCAAGCTGGGAAGCACTCTGCTCCAGAAACCAAGGTTAGTGGTTAATATAGAACTATTTGGTAACTGTTGGTTATTGGGACTAGCCTTTTTCTCTCAAGGGATCTATTCCATGCACGGACCTGTAAGTGGAAAGGGTTATGTGAGTTCATGCAGATGATTGGTGGGATTAATCGATGAGCTAAAGGATATTAGGTATTGTGAGGATGCAGGGATATGGCTTTCTAATAAGGAGAGGTTGTAATGGTTGAAATGATGAGACATTTGAAGAAATGCAATAATAGAAATGAAGGCAGAAATACACGTATGTTAGACTAGACTATACTCTGAGAAAGGAGGCATACATAGGATGGAAAGTAAAGAGAAGGTCATTCAAAATAAAAAAGAAGAGCCAACAATCTGAAGATTAAGGTCAAGGGAAATTTTTAATGCTGTTTTTCGGAACATAGAAGAGGCTTTTTGAACCCTAAGCAATGCGAGGATACAAAACTGTAGAAAATGTATAAGTGCATTAGGCCCTACAATTTTATATGAGCAGTCTTTCTAATGCTAGGCAAATGATAGATCTCCACTTCAGCAAGGACAAATGATCAGCTCAGGGGTTGGAAGTGTAAAGGGAAATATTGAGCGCTTTAGACTGCACTAAAACAAAAATCAGAAGCCTCATGATCATAGGAATGAGCGGGTATGCCAGGTAAATAATGCAAACGAAACAATTGAAGAATGGAATGCTGGACAATGCAAACATTCACCCCCAGTCAGAGGGGATCTGGTTTTAATCCATCATTTTTTTGCTCACCTCACCACTTCAGTTTGGACACAGCCATATGCAACTCAGTCTTGACTCCGTTCCTTATGGGAACAGTCCAGCCCAAACTGCCAAGCCAGGTCCTCCCTGGACCGGAAACAAGGAAACACGCTTCCTGGGACCGGTTTCAGGGCATCACCCTTCATCAGCTAAGCTAGCTTGAATCCAGTGGTGAAGTGAGCACAGGACCCATGTCTGGGCATACCCTTTCCACTTAGGGTGACATATGCAAAAGAAACAATTGATGGACGGAATGCTAAACAATGCAAACATTCACTCCCAGTCCCAAGGATCTGGGTTTAAGCCATCATTCTTTTGCTCACACATAACCCCAGTTTAGACCCAGCCATATGCAAATCAGTCTTGACCCTGTTCCTTAAGGGAACAGTCCAGCCCAAACTGCCAAGCCGGGTCCTCACTGGACCGGAAACAAACATCCTGGGACCGGTTTCAGGGCATCACCCTTCATCAGCCAGGCTATCTTGAATCCAGTGGTGAAGTGAGCACAGGACCCATGTCTGGGCATACCCTTTCCACTTAGGGTGACATATGCAAAGGAAACAATTGATGGACGGAATGCTGAACAATGCAAACATTCACCCCCAGTCACAAGGATCTGGGTTTAATCCATCATTCTTTTGCTAACCACATCACACAATTTAGACCCAGCAATATGCAAATCAGTCTTGACCATGTTCCTTACAGGCAGGAACAGTCCAGCCCGAACTGCCAAGCCAGGTTACAAACATGTAATTGAGATTCTGCAGATGCTGGGGTATGTGGCTTCTGATGTTCATCCTTCAGTTCCGAGTCACAGTATCAATTACAAAAGCAAAGAAGGGTCAATTTTTTATGCCTCTGGTCAAGCATAGCAAATGATGGGGATGAGGATAGCAACCCCAGACAGTGCTTGCATTCTTGTGGCTGAAGGTTGGAGACCCAGACACTGGAGTGAGGAGAATGGAGACAAGGCTGCCTTTAGAAATTCCACAAGACCCTTTGTTAGCAAGTGCCTGCTTGTTAGTCCTACCCGAGCACTGCCATGAGTTTGATGGTTTGGGTTGAGGGGTGGGACTGCAGACTGATGTGGAAGGTGAGAAAGTCTTAAGTTGAGGCTTGTCCTTTTATTTGTCCCTAATGTCTTCTTCAGTATGACAAACAGGCATATATTTCTTACACTTCATAGTGCCCTTGCTGTTGGTACTGTTTTTGGAGCCAGACCCAGTGCTTCCTGCTGTGAAAAGTATCACTTTGCACAAAGGCTGTGTCTAGAGGGCAGCCCGAGCACATCAATTTAAAGAGAAGTAAGCCAAACCGGTTCTGTAGCACCAGACAGTCCGAGAATGTTCCATCCCCTCTCTGTCTGCTTACCCAACTATTTGTGTTACAATTTTACAGTTGAATATTATCACGCTTAACACAATGGTTGAATTACAGACAATTTAAACAAACTTTGGACCCTGTTAGGTAAGTCGGGAATTGGATTAAGTTAATAATTAGCCCCATCTCTAAACACTGCTTTGTGACAACCTACTCTCATCACAAAGCAGTGTCCAATTGCAAGCAGTTGCTAATTTTGCTTTAAACCTGGGCCAATGTTTTTGTCTGATTGTCCAAACGAGATGTTATTTTAATGCCAAAATGCACTCATGCATTTGGTGTTTGGAGATTTGCTGCTAAACAGCAGGCCTTAAGGGGAGGGCAGGCCTGGCCACAGATGTGAGTAGGGTAGACGGATCCCATAGGTCACGTGGCTTGTAAATTTGACTTGTGGCCAGAGGTTATTATGAGGATTACAAAAATGTTGAATGACGTATTATAGAAGAATGACCAAAACTTGAGTAGAAAAGGAGCTTGGTAGACATTATAGCAATGTATCCGTAAACCCATGAAAGTTGGGAGAGGATGTTAATTAATGGCCAGAGCTGATGACTTTGGATCTGGGGAACCAGGTTCGAGTCTCGGCGTTGGCTCAACATCCTGTCTTTCTGGGCAAATTAGTTAATATCCTACCATAAATGTGTCCTTAACTGCTCATTAAAAGTGCTGGTGTTGACGATTAAGTGTCAGTGGTGAGCAACGGAAATTACCGGCTCAAATTAAGCACTGAGCAGCATTAAACCCTGGCTGCTGCAAACACTGGCATCGGTATAGCAAGGGGGCCCTGGGTCCTTGTGCAAAAAAGGAAAAATTGCCCCCCTTATTTCTGGTTGGCAGCTAAATACTGTAATAATCAGTTCAGGGGACCTTTCAAGCTCTAGACCCGGTGCCACTGCACCTTCTGCACCATTGATAGCTAGACTCCTAAAGATAGATCGTATAGTGTTGTCAAAACACACATCGAAGCAAATGTGTGAGGAAATAGTCTATTACCAAATGTGATTTGCAATTAGTGCAAACCGGTTGCATTTTTGCATCACTGATGCTTCTACGATACGTGAAACTGGGTAATATTGACACGTTAATTACAGCGCTTGGAGACTGCAAAAGTGTTGTAAGAAGTGCCCTATTAGGCGAGTTATTATTATTATCAAGTTCTTTTTATTGTTTTCACCAGGGAGCTTCTATTTACGGCCCACCATGCTCTTTCACAAGTAGCACATGGCTGTCATTTCTCCCTGGGCATGTCCATCACATGTCCATGGCATGCCTCTGGAGAAAGGAACAGGTTATAGACATGTGTGAGTGCCCCCCTTGGGGAAAGTTAAAAGACCACCCTTCACTTAGCAATGAAATATCTCACTAAAATCTATAGTGTCTAATGAATATCGTTAAATTGTAGAATGATGACAGGCATTATCTAGAGCAGAGTGCTTCAATCTGTGGGGCGCGCCCCCCTGGGGGGGGGGGGGGGTAAGACACCATCCCAGGGGAGGCGTGCACTCCACTCCAATCTTACCTTTGTTTGGATAACTCTGGTATGACTGGAGGGGGGTGCGAGGGGAAATCGATGGGGCCTGTTCTTTTGTCAGGGTAACTCTCCCAGGAGGGGGTTAATTCACGGAGTTGACAGCTTCAGCTGCAGTTTGAGGCAAGGAGTCTCCTCTGCTAAAAACAAAAGCTAAAAAAGAAAGCAAACAAACAGACATGCTTTCGGTTTTAGCAGAGGAGACCCCTTGCCTCCCACTGCAGCTGAAGCTGTCAACTCTGTGAATTAACCCCCTCCTGGGAGACTTAGCTCTTCCCAGAAAGGAGACAAAGTTTCCAGAGAAGTTTTAAGGCATGGGCAAAGTGGGCTCTTGCCCAGGGCCCCAGCCTTTCAAAGGGGGTGGGAGTGAAGGGGGTGGGGGGCGGGTGAAAGAGCCAGCTCTGTTGTACAGAATCTTGCCCTCATGACCTTGAGTAATTTTGAACACAGTGTTGTAAATAGCGTTTTTCATCATTCATATTTAATGTGTAAGAGTCTATTACAGACATTTTGCAGACAAAATGTGTTATACAATGAAGCCATAGTTGCTGATTTTTCATTTTATGCAACTAACATCCATTGACAAAGCCTATTTTCATGGATTGTTGTAGGTCTAATGTTTCTGGATGCAATGATAGAAACAGCAAAATACCAGTCGCTGCACATTATGCTCAGTACATATTTTTAGCTTCAGTGTTTTAAGACCCGCCCTTAATTACATCAGACGGGCCCCTTGGAGAGACCCCCAGTTTTTTTATCCCACTTAAAGCCTTGGAAACAACACCATGTCACAGTCACCTGAGGTCCTGGCACTGTGCATCATGCATGACTCATGACTTCCAAGTTTTCAGATTGCCTATGTACAGGGGCATAGTGAACCCTCCCCCCACCTCACCCCACCCCTTGCTTTAGGAACTACAACAGGGGCTACGTTGTTGATGGGCCTCTTCTGTCTGCAACTCTACAGACAAAGGCTTAGCTCATAATTAATGTGAAAAGGGGGTGAGTGAATAAGTGAAGGAATGGGTGAATAGCTGGATGGATTAGTGAAAGTATGAATGGATGAGTGAAGGGGTGAATGGAAGGATGAGGGAAAGGATGGACAGATAAGTGAATGAGTGGAAGGATGGATGAGAGAAAGGGTAAATAAATAGATGTATGGGTGGAATGGTGGATGTATGGGTGGAATGGTGGGTGGAATGGTGGATGTATGGGTGAAATGGTGGATGTATGGGTAAAAGGGTGGATGGATGAGTGAAAGGATGGATAGATGAGTGAATGGCTGGATGGATAATGAGTGAAAGGGTGGATGGATGCATGAGTGGAAGGATGGATGAGGGTAAATAGATGTATGTGTGGGTGGAAGGGTAGATGGATGGGTAAAAGGTTGGATGGATCAGTGAAATGGTAGATGGATCAATGAAACGGTGGATGATGGACGAGTCAATGGGTGGATGGATGAGAGAAATGAAGGATGGACTGATGTATATATAAGTGAAAGGGTGAATGAATGAATAGATAGATGGATAGATGAATGAAAGGGTGGATGTAAGGATGGATGAGTGAGTGAGGAGGGTAGATGGACAAAAGGATGGATAGAAGAGTGAAAGGGTGGATGAGTGCTCAATGGATGGATTCATGAGTGGATGAGTAAATGGATGAGTGGGTGGATAGGTGAAGGGTGGATAGAAGGATGGGTGGCTAAGTGAAAGGGGAATTGAGAGAGAAAGGGAGGATGGATAGATGGATGAGGGAAAACATGGATGAATGATTGGCAGAATGGATGGGCAAATGTGTGCATGGATGAGTGAAAAGAAGAACATAAAGATGGATGAGTCAAAGAGTGCATACATGAGTGAAAGGGAGGGTGGAGAGCAGGAAGAAAGGATGGATGGATGGATGAGTGAAAGGTTGAATGGGTGTACAGATGAGTGACTGGGTGGATGGATGAGTAAGTGAAAGGATGGCTGGATGGGTGAAAGGGTAAATGGTTGGATGGATGGGTGGGAGTGAATGGATGGATGGGTGGAAGAATGGATGGATTAGTAAAAGGATGGATTGGGTGAAAGGATGGATGGATGATGGATGGATGAGTGAAAGGGTGGATGGCGGGATGGATGAGTGAAATAATGGATGGAAGGATAGATGATAGATAGGTTTGCAAACGGTTGAAAAGGTTTGGATACGGATGGGACACAGATGGAAGGACAGAATGAATGGTGAAAGAATTAATAGATGACAGAATGTACAAGATAAATAGGGAGGGTTGTGATGACTTACTTTGCTTTCTTGGTGCCATGAGAGCTGTAGTTCAGAGTGGGAGGTATTTAAATTGTCTGGCTACTCCCTTGCCTATGTGTTACTATTCGGTATTCTATGTGTGCTCATGTGTAGGATCTATACATCATGCATATGACATTTTGTGTGACATCCAACTGCTACTTGAATGCAAAGCCCACATAAGCAAAGTCAGGTTTCATATTCAGGCTCCACCGCTGCCGGCACACCTGTAGCACCGCCAAGAACACAGATCCAGCACAACCCGCCCACAAGAACACAACCGAACCAAAGACCCTGCAATGCACCCTCCTCAACGTCCGATCCCTCCACAAACACGCCACAGAAATCTGGGACCTCCTTGACAGCACCACCCCAGACGTAGCATTCTTCACCGAAACCTGGACCAACACCACCTCGGGACCGGACATCGCCATCGCCATCCCCCAAGGATACAAGATCTCCAGGAAGGACCGCCCCACCCACCCAGGAGGAGGAATCGCCATCGTCCACAAATCCAGCCTCCGCCTGAGCACACTCCCTGACGTGTCCACAGAACTGATGGAACACCTTCACTTCAAGATACTGGTCAGCCCCACTGCCGCCCTCAGAGGAACCCTCATCTACCGACCCCCTGGACCCCGTGGACCCTTCGCCAACTCCATCACGGACATTATCTCCCCACAGGCCATCGCATCCACCAACTACACCCTGCTGGGAGACCTCAACTTCCACCTCGACAATCAACTGGACCCCAACACCACATGCCTCCTGGACAACCTCCACAACATTGGACTCCGCCAGATCGTGACCAAGCCCACGCACCCAGCAGGACACACCCTCGACTCCTCTTCACTACAGGAAACTCCATCACCTTCAGCCACACCACCGAACTCCCATGGACCGACCATCGTTGCGTCCACTTCACCTTTAGAACACCCACCATCCACAGACACCAGCACCCGCTTCCACAAAGAAACTCGACCAAAATCACTGATGACCAGCTCACCTCCTCACTCAACAACTCCACCCCAACCATCGCGGAAAACGACAACCCCAACACCGCAGCCCGAACCCTGCATAGATGGATCTCGGACAGCACCAACACCGTAGCCCCCCTCAAGAAAAACAACAATACCCGTGCCAAGAAAGCCAGATGGTTTACCACCGAACTTCGAGAGTCCAGGCGCACATGCCGCCACCTCGAAAAGGCCTGGAGAAACACCAAATCCACAGAAGCCCACAACAACTTCAGAGCCACCACCAGCGCCCACCATCAACTCATCAGAGAAACGAGGAAAAAAGCGATTGAAGACAGAATCTCCACCCACGCACACAACAGCAAGGAACTCTTCAGCATCATCAAGGAGTTCGCCAACCTACCAGCGAGTCTACCGACATCCTTCCCTCACAAGACCTCTGCGACAAACTCAGCATATTTTTCCACCACAAAATCAAGAGCATCTACGACAACTTCGAAAAAGACAACCAACACACTGAACCCTAACCAACCACCCCGACACCCGAAAACCAGCGATTAATGACTGGACAGCCCTCACCACCGAAGACACACTGAAGACAATGAAGTCAATCCACTCAGGGGCCCCCACGGATCCCTGCCCCCACCACATCTTCAACAGAGCCGCCAACACCATCGCACCCATGCTCCGCCAAACCATCAACCGCTCCCTGGCGACCGCCTCGTTCCCCGACGACTGGAAACATGCCGAGGTCAACCCCCTCCTAAAGAAACCCTCAGCAGACCCCACCGACCTCAAAAACTACAGACCCATCTCCCTGCTCCCGTTCCCAGCGAAAGTCAGTGAGAAAGCCATCAACAGCCAACTCGCCACATTCATTGAAGAACACAACATCCTCGACTTCTCCCAATCCGGCTTCAGAAAAAAACCACAGTACGGAAACCGCCCTCCTCGCCGCAACAGACGACATCCGCACTTTACTGGACAAAGGAGAAACAGTAGCCCTCATCCTCCTCGACCTATCAGCGGCGTTCAACACAGTCTCCCACCGCAACCTAATACGCAGACTCTACAATGCAGGAATCCAGGACAAGGCCCTCGACTGGATCTGCTCCTTCCTCTCCGGCAGGACGCAGCGGGTCAGACTCCCCCCTTTCCTCTCGGACCCCACACCTACCACCTGCGGAGTCCCCCAGGGCTCCTCCCTCAGCCCGACGCTCTTCAACGTCTACATGGCTCCACTTGCCCCATCGTCAGAACCTATGGACTCAACATTGTGTCATATGCAGACGACACCCAGCTCATCCTCTCCCTATCCAACGAGCTCAACACCGCCGGATGCAACTTTCGAGAAGGCATGGAAGCCGTCGCCAAATGGATGAAAAACAGCTGCCTACAACTAAACACCAACAAAACAGAAGTACTCATCATGGGCCCAAACCCCGATGCCTGGAGCAACACCTGGTGGCCCACCGCCCTCGGAAACCCGCCAACCCCCACAGACCACGCACGCAACCTGGGAATCATCCTGGACTCCGAGCTCAAAATGGACCGCCAGATCAACTCTGTCTCATGTTCCTGCTTCCACACCCTCCGCCTCCTTTCTAACACCTTCAAATGGATCCCCCTCGAACACCGAAAGACAGTCACTCACGCCCTGGTCACCAGCAGACTCGACTACGGCAACGCACTCTACGCCGGAATAAACAAAAACCTCATCCGCAAGCTACAGAACATCCAGAACGCCGCCGCAAGACTGGTCCTCAACGTGCCAAAACACTGCCACATCTCCCAGCACCTGCGCACACTCCACTGGCTCCCCATCGAGGCGAGAATCACCTTTAAGATGCTCACCCACGCACACAAGGCCCTCCACGGCACCGGACCAGCATACCTGAACAGCCGACTCAAATTCCACGCACCCCAAAGGACCCTACGATCAGCCCAGCTTTCCTACGCCGTGGTCCCCCGCACCAGAAAGACCAGATTGGTAGGCCGCTCCTTCTCCTTCCTCGCGGCCAAAGCATGGAACGCCCTTCCGCTCCACCTCAGACAGACAACATCGCTCCCCATCTTCGCAAGAAACCTCAAAACCTAGCTCTTCGACAGACCCCCTCCTTGATGGAATGGAACCTGCACCGTCCCCCCCACCCCACCCCTAGCGCCTTGAGACCCTACGGGTGAGTAGTCGCGCTTTAACAAACTCCTGATTGATTGATTGATATTTTAAGTTCCACTTAATGAAACACCCATAATGTGTTCCCTATAGTGGGTTCATCACAGCAATCCTCCCTTTAGTTCACTTATGCATGGTGCTTTACATCTTACAATTTATTTATTTATTTATTAAGGAGTTTGTGAGATTGGGTTCTCAGCACTTGCGGTATTAAAGACTAAGTACCGTTCAAGACTGGATGTGGAGCACAACCTGAGGATGGCAGTAGCAAAAATCCATGCAGAACTTTCATCACCCAGCCACACCATATCAGTTTGATGCTATTCTGTCTGTTTTTTATATATGTTGTCATTACACATGTATATGTCTTAGTATGATTTATTTATCTTTTTGTGAATAACCACTCACCTATCGTTACTCATGGTGATTACATTGTATCAAATGTATCATACATCAATGTGGTTGAATACATGTATTGTGTGTTTTTTATTATGTGCTCATTTTTAGAAAAAAAATCCCAATAAAAGAACTTTGATGTTTTAAAAATGTGTCCGCACTGAGTTTGGGTTATCCCCCATTCATCTAGCTATGTTACGATTAATGTATATTGAATTCCAGTAACTGCCTAGGAATTTTTCCGCATTGTAGTATTACCCTGTCCTAGGAGTTCCACAAACTTTACAGGGGGTCCTTTATAATTTCATGAAGTAGCAAAAATCCACCCACAGATTGATAGTCTAAATGTGGCTAAACACCGGCACACCCGTCACATTCATGTTGGTGGTGTTATTATTAATCTATGTCCTGTGTAAAACAAAGCATCCTAGTAAAAAGAATTTGCGCATATTTTATCTTGGAAAATTATGTTTTGAGCTGTGTAATACGCCTCTGTCATTTCACCACACCCACTCACAAACCTGCAGTTTACTAAACACTCTTGTTGTGTTGAACATTATTTGCCGGATATGGTCCGTAATATGCGTGTGGCAGTCGATCATGTAGTGTACCAGATTCCAGAAATTTCTGTCAGGTGGTGGGGGGGCCCAACATCTAAAAAAATTCAGCTGGGGGGGCTCAACCTAAAAAAGTTTGAAGACCTCTGATCTAGAGTATTTAGAAACAGAGAAAGAAGCGCTATAAACAAGTATGCTTTGTATTATTTTTATTACATCTCCGTGTTTGCATAGAAATCTCCCTGATTAGTTTTGGTCTTCAATTATTCACAACTATGCCAAATCTCTCTAACATTGCACAAAAATAAATATTGTAAATTTAGATCCAGAGTTCGAAAAATTCACGCAACAGAGTGCAGCAACTGAAGTAGCTGTGCTGCTTTGTTTGAAAGGAAGAGAGCAGAACATTATCTTGTCTACCAAGATGAGGTGCTATTTTTCTCTCTCCCTGCCTGGTGCACTTTAGGGTGCCATGTGCTAACACACAGACCTTCGCACCATAGTGCAAGGGTATGTGTAACCTATAAGGAATCTTTTTTGTACTGGAAGGGAACCCTTCCAGTATTAAAACTATCCTTTAACCTTTTTTCTGCTTTGTACGTCTGCTGTAGAATGCAGCATGCATGCAAAGTAGGAGGAACAAAAACATTTCTTCTTGTTATAACTGTCTTGAGATGGCATATTGTTTTGGCACAAATCCCTGTCCATGAATGTTTGTAGATAGGGTTTTGGCATAAAAACCCATAGGTGGTTGCATAGGAACGTCCATATGCGAACCATGGAACATCCCCTTGTTGAAAAGTAACGCAAAGCAGAGCATAGCACAACTTTGTGTTACTCTGGTAACTGTTCGAGATTGTAAATCCAGGTACAACACTTTGGGGAGATTTACTAAGATTTTACACTGTGTTTGCAGCACAAAAGTGATGCAGATTGGTGCATATTGTTTTTTCCAATTTACTTTCTAGCACTAAACTTGTTTTGCACTGGAAATAATGTGAAAGTAATGAAAAGCAGCATACAGCATTACGGTGCATTACTTAGTACTTACCATGGGTGGAGCATGGGCGTTCCCATGCAACGACCCAAAGTTTCTGACGCTAAATTCAATTTATTAAATAAAGTAGACCGGGTTTAGCAACAGAAAAATGCACCCTTTTGAAGTAGGCGCAAGGAAGGAGAAATACTTTCATTTCCCCCTCCTTTTTTACTTTGTACTTTTGCTGCACTGCACAGCACACATACAGAGAGGGAAAATGGTTTAAGTACCCTTCCAGTTCAAAAGCTATGCTAGTGTCACGGAGACACCCTTGCACCATGGCGCAAAGGTGTCTCTGTGGTGCACGGCAGCTGATTTTAGCGCCGGCGCTAAGGCAAGGGGATGACAGTGCCACATTTCAGTAAATTTGGTGCCCTCCTCCTCTCTCCTTTTCATGCAGTGCAGCATTTGGGGCTGCTGCACTGCTCTGAGTGAAAAAGGGGTAAACCTGGTGCCTTGTGTTGGATTTGCGATACAAAAGAAACACAAACCTGGTGCAAAGTGTTATTAAATTTAGGCCAGAGTCTTGTGTGAATAAATGAGGCAATGACATCAACTCCCCACTTTTCTCTTCCTTAAACTTTTTCTCCAGAATGGACTCTCTCAAACAGTTAATACATGAAATAAAATAATGACATATAATTGAGGTCAAAGGCCAACACATTTTCTTTTCTGATGCCTGTATATGATACACATTTTGCTAATACATGTTATTGAAATTAGCCCTTTACACATCATTTACCCACTCTACATACAGCTTAATTATGGCTGGAGCTCTTTTGCCCCGTTCCACTTGCCTTAAAAGCCCTTGACCACATGGACACTGTTGTGTTGCATATAAATTGATCTTAAATCCAAGTCAACATTGTTGACTGGATCTGCAGTTAATAATAAATTGTTCTTTTTAAATGGCTCTCATTGCTGTCATGTTTGTATTTTTTTTATACTTCAAATACGAGGTACATTTTTGAGAAAATGTAATGGTACACAGTTCATTCAGTGGAGTAACGAAGATTGAGGGGGTCCCCCTCCAAGGTACTTGGAGGGGACCCCTCCGGACTCTATCAGGTGCTCTCCGGCCGAGGTGAAGTGCTGTGGAGGCCTGGAACGACCGCAACACCACCACCCTGCTGGACAACCTCGCCAACCTCGGTCTCAAGCAGCTGGTGACCACCCCCACCCACTATGCCGGACACACTCTCGACCCCGTGTTCTCATCCAGCAAGGACATCGCCTTCAGCCACGCCACCGGACTCCACTGGACGGACCACAGCTGCGTCCACTTCAGCTTCAGAAGGACCACGATCCACCACCGCCAGCAACAGGTTGCACGCAGAAGCTGGAACAAGATCACAGCCGACCAGCTCGCGACTTCCCCGAGCATGAACCCTCCCACCGGCACAACGAACCCAAGCCAGGCGGCCACCAACCTCGCAAAGTGGATCAGCGACTGCGCAGACGACCTCGCCCCTCTGAAGACCCCGCCTAGCAGACCCTGCAGCAAGAAAGCCCCATGGTTCACCGACGAACTCAAGAGCTCCAAGAAGAACTGCCGAGACCTCAAGAAAGCCTGGCGCAGAGACCCAACACCGAACAACATGGCTGCCCTCAAGCTCGCCACCCGAAAACACCACCAACTGATCCACGCCACCAAGAAGTCTGCATTCAAGGAACGACTGGACAACAACGCACACAACAGCAAGGAACTCTTCAACATCGTCAAAGAGCTCTCCAACCCCAACGCCGGAAACAACAACATCACCCCTTCACAAGACCTCTGCAACTCCCTGGCCTCCTACTTCCACAACAAGATCACGGACATACACAACAGCTTCAGCACCCAACCGCCGCACGTCACGACTGAACCACCGCCCCCCACCACCACCCTCCACGCCTGGACCCCGATCAGCACCGACGACACCATCCGCACGATGAACTCCATCCACTCCGGATCTCTGACCGACCCCTGCCCTCACCACGTCTTCAACAAAGCCGACGCTGTCATCGCACCCCACCTGCGGGACATCATCAACACCTCCTTCGACACCGCTACCTTCCCGGAGAGCTGGAAGCACGCCGAACTCAGCGCCCTACTAAAGAAGCCATCAGCCAACCCCACCGACCTCAAGAACTACCGCCCCATCTCGCTGCTCCCGTTTCCTGCAAAAGTCATCGAGAAGACCGTCAACAAGCAGCTGGCCGCCTTCCTCGAGACGAACGGATCCCTCGACCTCTCGCAGTCTGGCTTCCGGGCCAACCACAGCACCGAGACCGCCCTGATCGCAGCCACCGACGACATCCGAGCCCTGCTCGACAACGGAGAAACAGCGGCCCTCATCCTCCTGGACCTCTCCGCGGCCTTCAACACTGTCTGCCACCGCACCCTAGTGCAGCGCCTCAGCAACGTCGGAATCTAGGAGAAGGCACTGGAATGAATCATCTCATTCCTCGCCGGAAGGACACAGAAAGTCCGCCTCCCCCGTTCAGATTGGAAGCCACCGAAGTCATCTGCGGCGTTCCTCAAGGCTTATCGCTCAGCCCAACCCTCTTCAACGTCTACATGAGCCCCCTTGCGGCCATCGCACGCCAACACAACCTCAACATCATCTCTTACGCCGACGACACCCAGCTGATCCTCTCCCTCACCAACGACCCCGCAACCGCCAGAGCCAACCTGCACGAAGGGATGACAGAAGTAGCCAAGTGGATGATGAACAGCCGCCTGAAACTGAACTCGGACAAGACAGAAGTCCTCATCCTGGGATCCTCACCCTCCGCCTGGGACGACTCCTGGTGGCCCCCCGCCCTGGGCAGCGCACCCAAACCAACAGACCACGCACGCAACCTGGGCTTCATCCTGGACTCCTCCCTCTCCATGTCCAGACAAGTCAACGCCGTCTCCTCATCGTGCTTCAACATCCTGCGCATGCTACGTAAGATCTTCCGGTGGATCCCCACCGAGACCAGGAAGACGGTCACCCAGGCCCTCGTCACCAGCCGTCTGGACTACGGCAACTCCCTCTATGCGTGAACCACCACCAAACTCCAGAAGAGACTCCAGCGGATCCAGAACGCCTCAGCACGACTCATCCTGGACATCCCCCGTCACAGCCACATCTCCGGACACCTGAGAGATCTGCACTGGCTCCCGGTCAACAAGAGAATCACCTTCCGTCTCCTCACCCACGCACACAAAACCCTGCACAACCAAGGACCAGCATACCTCAACAGCCGCCTCAACTTCTACGCTCCCACACGCCAGCTTCGATCGTCCAGCCACGCCCTCGCCGCCGTCCCCCGGATCCGAAGAGCCACCACAGGAGGAAGGTCCTTCTCCTACCTGGCCGCCAAGACTTGGAACTCCCTCCAGACCCACCTCCGCCTGACCCAGGACCACCTTGCCTTCAGGAAACAGCTCAAGACCTGGCTGTTCGAGCAGTAGCCGACCCCCCCTCCCCTAGCGCATTGAGACCCTCCGGGTGAGTAGTGCGCTATATAAATGCATTGATTGATTGATTGATTGATTGATTGATTGGAGCTTGGGGGAGCCCCTGCACTGCAGGGCCTGTGTTACGCCCCTGCATTCCACCCTGCCAATGAGGGTACCTTGGGTCTACCTTAGGGGTGACTTATATGTAAGAAAAAGGAAGGTTAGGGCATGGCAAGTGAGTGCACTTACCAGGTTGACATGGCAGTTAAAAACTGCACGTGCAGACACTGCAGTGGTAGATCTGAGACAAATGTTAAGGTCTACTGGTGTGGGGGATACAATTGGTGCTGCAGGCCTACTTATAGCATTTGATTTACAGGCCCTGAGCACATACAGTGCACTTTACTATGGACTTACCAGTAAATCATACATGCCAATCATGGATAACCAATCAGAATTACAGTTTACACAGGGAGCACTTGCACTTTGGCACTGATCAGCAGTGGTAAAGAGCCCAGAGTACCTAAACCAGCAAACCCGAAATCCAGTGCACAGTCAAAAATACAGGAGGTAGAGGCAAAAAGTCAGGGGAAATCAGGCCAAGGATGCCAGGTCTAACAGCCAATTGAAAAAAATATTGACCCAACTAAAACACTTTGGATGTGTAAGCATGATCTTGCATCTTCCTTACATCTCAGTAGACAAAGCATTGCCCGTCTGTGACACTTACACTCAGATGAACTCAAAAGGAAAGATGCTGTGAATAAAGTAAACCACATGTATCTGTTACACCTGGTAGTACAAGGATTCAAGTTTCCTAAACTGTCTTTTCCCCTGATTCCAACATGCATCAATGGCGAAGGCAGTAACATTCATGGTCACAACCAGCAAGAGCATGAGTGGTCTTTGATCAGGTGTATACAACATAGGTCCAGGAGGTCTCATCTATGCAGATTTCTTTTTCAGGCAAATAAGTTTCACTGATTAGATCATGCAAATCTATGAGAATTATTAGGAAAGGATCCGTCCCTCTACGACCTAACTAGATACCCATGTCCTAGGCTGTACTTGCATCACACATCTCAGGTTGTACATGTCTCAATGGCAAATTCATCAGTGCCCACAGGCAAAAAGTGTACCTTAATAGTCACTCACATGAACTAGCATTAACTGTCCAATTCAGTAATGGTATTTAACGGCCCACTCAATAACCCAATTTAATGTCCTAGCACAGTAACTAAAATGAATACCTCACCTTTTAAAGGCCTTACCATGTAACTAGCTTTATAGGCCCACGGTGTAATTAGCTGTAATGGTCTCACAGAGTAAGTGGCATTAACAATCTCACTCAGTAAGGAGACTTAAAGCCCACATCAATGCCCCCACACAGTAAATACTTTTTGATGGCTCCCCATATTAACATGAACTATTGATCTCACATCGTAATGAGCACACCCTTCCGAGCTTTCTTGGCTCCACGAAATGAACCCGCACAGCAAGCAGCGTTCACACGTCTCAGATCTGTTTATGGCCCCATCACAGAATTCAGTATTGAAAGGCCATGTGGGCCCTGGGCGCCACAAGATGGTGCGGGGGCACACTGCATGCGAACGGTGGTCTTGTCATGAGAAGTTGTGTGGCTGCACCGCATACGGTTGTTCTGTGCTAGGTGATGCTCTATAACTATATTAATCTATCTCCCTGACTGTTTTCCTATATCCTCGTTTCCACCCTCTCAACAATGTAAGTTTCACATTTCTTTTTCCAGTTTTATGTACAGTGCTTGGATGCCCCGAGGGCTAGGTCGGCGCTATATAACTACTGCAAATAAATAAATACATATATCACTGGCAAACTAGAAGGTTCAATGGCATCACAGCTGTAGCAAGGATTCATTCAAACTATGTGAATCATTTTTAGAAAACGAACAACTGTGCAGGTGTTACTTTTCTTGCAATGGCGACGAGGAAACGTCTTCTCGAGTTGCCATGCATGCAGCCACAGGCATTTGTGGTGCAGCCTCTAGATGCGTATTGTGGATACCGAGGCACGTAAGGTGGTAGGAAGGCTCTGTGAGTTGAACACTGGTCGATGACATATGAAGGGGTCCACAGGTCATGAGTTTGAATCCCTGCCAGCCGATGTGGTCTGCTGTCCTTCCGAGGTCGGCGAGTTGGGTATGATTAAATGTGGCACTGGCGAGACGAGTTCCCTACAGTGTTTAAACGCAGCAGTAGTGAGGTGTGGGGAACAACTTACAACGAGTAATATTACCTGTTGCAACACGCAAATGCAATTGGTGCAGTGCCATCTCGTAGAGCCCGCAAATGCACGTTTGTGTGTGTGACTTGTACCCCAAACGAGGTAGTGCACCTGCTTCACGTGATCCAGTTGCGATTCTGTCAAACCTCTTCAAGGGATCCAGTGATCCCACTGTGGCGCACCTGCTTCAAATGATCCAGGGACAGTTACATAATGTACTGGCGAAGCATGTTTCACCCACACCAGCTCCCAACTGTAACGGGGGCAAAAGGAACACCACTTTCGACTGCAATATGAACTGGGAGACGAGATACACTAGCCTTAAAACACACGTGTGTGGCAGGAAGGAACGCCCGTGCCTCAGTTTCAAGGTGCATTGTAGGCCCTTGTGCACTGATTCCAATGTCCAAAGGCACTGCACACTCGCATGTACCTGCCCAAACTCCTCGAGTCCAGTCCTCCCTGCGCCCAATGACCCTGAAAGCAGGCAGCATCTCCATGTCAGTCATCAGCCTGCATCCTGAGACGGCGGGCGCTTAGCGCATCTGCAATGTACAGGGAGGGCCCCGCTCCGGACTTTCTCCGGAGCGCTCGGGCCTGAGTTCTGTGCTGTGGAGGGCACCTTGCAGCTCGGCCCCCCTGCAGCTCGGGGTCCCCCCGGACTGCGGGGGATGCGGGGCCTGTGATACGCCCCTGAGTTCATTGACCTCAGAAGGTGATAGGCTGCTGATCTTGCTTGAATTCCAACACATGACCTTCAGAGTATACGAGATATTATTAGCAGATAAATAACCCACCGATCCACTGTGATAGTTTGCCAGAGCTGCTGACTTTGGAGCTGGAGAACCAGGTTCGAGCCTCGGAGTTAGCTCAACATTCCGTATTCTGGGCAAATCACTTAATCTATCCGTGCCTACCAAAAATGAACGGGCCTCATTTATGAGGCCTTGCGTCAGTTTTGCGCTGCGGATGCGTCACTTTTTGTGACGCATCGGCGGCGTAAAACATGCGCCTTGTTGCGCCATATTTAAAAAGTGACGCATCTAGGTAGATGCGTCACTTTTTAAACCCCTGCGCCACATTATACCTGCGTCAGGTATAATGTATGCAGAGGGGGCGTTCCCCCGCAAAAAGCCTCGTAATAGTGACGCAGTGAAATCTATGAGATTTCACTGCGTCACTTTTAGGACGCTGTTGCGTCAAAATCTTGCGCCTGCCTCACAGCAGGCGTAAGACTGACGCAAGCCCTTTCACATGGGGCTTTCCCCATGTGAAAGGACGCATTGCTGGAGTTGCGTCACTTTTGTGACACACTCCAGCAATGCGTCACTTTTGCGCTTACAGATACGTCAGAAATACTGACGTATCTGTAACTCCTTGCGACATGATGCGACATACATTAAATATGACGCATCATTGGTGTCGCAAGGAGTGCGCAGTGAAAAGTGACGCATCGCTGTTTTCACGCAGCGATGCGTCACTTTTCATAAATAAGGCCCAACGTGTCCTTGTGTAACGTAACTGATGCTCATGTAAAGGGCTCCAATACCTTTGGGTCGAGTTAACACTACATAAAACCACCAAAAAATAAAAAATATATTATGTTATGTTTTATCAACAGAGACTTGAATGGTGCTGCATTACCATTAGTAAGGCCTCACAGCTCTTTTGGGCTCGAGTACCTTCACAAAGCTCAAGGATTGTTATGACAAAGCTGAATCTACTTTCTGTGTTGAGCATCATCATCAGTAGTGTGGGTGCAGAGTACATTAAGCATATATGTTTGCTGGTGGTGTGTTTTAATGTGTGTAGGTCACTGGTACTCTTTTATGGATAGAGAGTTATTTTTCATCAACAGACTTTGATCCAGAGTAAATGAAAGAAATGCCAAACAGGGGTGAAAAAACAACTGCACAAGTGTGAACATTCGACAGGAAGTGTGGATTGTGGTAGTACAAAGAAGAATGAGTTGGAATCACAGATAGTCATCCTTGGTATTTCACAACTCTGGCATTCGTCGACTGTGAGCTCTTGAGAAAATATTTGGGCCTCTGCACTTTTTGAGTTAAAAAAAATATTTGTGTGTGTGTGCGCGGCGTGTGGGTACTAGGATGAATTCACCAATTCCATTTAATAGACACAATTTTAAAAAGTGACTGTCTTACAGAGTTACATTTAAAGAGATATTTTCTCTCTAAAATAACACTGATCTGAGCCTTTTCCAGAAATCATTGGAGCTCAAAAATGGATCTTCTTCAGCGACCATCTGCATACTTTCAACCTCTGTATATCGATTGCTGGACAACGCTCCTTTAAAGGAAAGGAGGAGTGTTATAACCTATGGGGCATATTATGAACAACTAGAGATATTTATCGCTAAATAAGCTTAGCGAAATTTTTTTTATCGCCGCGCATCGCCGGATTTTATCACAGAGATAACGTGCTATTAGCAACGTTTATGTCCAATGCGATAAAATATCCGGCGATAGCGGCGAAATGCGTGAATATCGCTGGGAATCCAGAGATATTCAGGCATTAACGCCAATAGGGTCTTAACCTGAATATCCTACTCGCATTGGATATACAGGTTAAGAAGTGGTCTGAGCAGGCGCTAGTGTTCAGAGATATTTGCGCTTAGTGCAAATGTTTTAATCGCTACGCTTGCGTTGATTATAGGCGATAGCGATGTTAGCGACTGCTTTCAGTCGCTAACAGGTTGGCTACGCCCACTTTGCATGTCATTAGCGATAAATATCGCTGACATTCAAAGCGGGCCCCAAACCGCTCGCTATTACCTAAAAGCTGTCGCTAACTGATTTTAGCGACAGCTTGCTAATAGGGCGATGAAATTATCGCCGCTTTGCGGCTGAAAGCGGCGATAATTTCATTTCGCCTGCCTTGGTAATATGCCCCTATATGTTTATTTTTAGTATACCTATGCTATGTAAGTGACCTTGCCTCACCTATTTGGTTTTCCTGAGAAGGCGTCTTTTGAGGGAATCTACTGGGCAGTCCACATCAGTGAACATCTTTTTTCTATGTTCAGTGTTAATTAACTGAACACCTCATGTTTCTTTCTGTTGTATTTATCACAGTTTAATCTCTATTTCTGCCCAGGTTTAACAATATTTCCTCCTGCCGGCCTTAGATCCTACAATGTGAGCAAAAAGGGGCGTCATTTGGTTGTTCCATTTTCCGCAGAGATTAGCAAATTTGTTCCTATAGGGAATAGTCTGCATAGCTGAAAATAGTAATTTTGTGGAATTGCGAAGGTTTCATAATGTTTGCTAAAAGTCAAATTGGTTTGAATTGCTACTGACACCTGCTGCAAAGTTTTCTGCAAAGTGGTAACATCAGAAAGTTTTCCAAAATGGTAAATATTTTAAACAATAATAACAATGTGTCCTGCACCTTCTGCTCAAATATTGTCCTAAATGCATCAACAGCAGTTGTGAAAAATTCCTTATGCATTCACGTTTTGTCAGATACACAGATGCTATGCAGTCAAAATCAAACAACAGGCCCGTAAATAATCTTCTCACTGTCCAATTTACCGTCAGCTCCTTCTCCCTAAATTCTATTGATAGTCCACATGAGCCTGCATCGACATCGCGGATAGGTTTGGGGAATGATGTGGGCGGGATTGGTGCATATAACTGCTTACTCCAAGTCGCACAATGACATTTTGATTTCAATTAAGCCATGCTTCCTCAGCGACTGCTTTTGATGAAGAAGTGTTAACACAACACAAAAGTAGATCAATTATTGTTGGCAACTGCCTAACAGCTCTTTCCACCCCTTGCACTGAGCCCTGCCTAGGTGCCGCTTGTAGGGATACAGAAATATGATACAACAGGACTCTCTCAAAGTCATCTCCACCCCTGTGATTGCCTCGATTATTTTTTATTGCAGCGTTACTTACCTTCTGGGACAAGTAAAATGCAGCAATTCCTAAGGGCCAGAAGCAGCAGAGCATGGAGAAGACAGACAATCCCAGGTAATCCTGAGGGATTATCATAGAAAAATTGCTCTCGCTGTCGGTGTCACTCTCGCTTGATGAGTCGTTCTGGGATGCGGCGGCACGAGGAACCATGGAAAAAGGGAAAAAGACACATGTTATTCAATAATGTATCATAAGAATGTTCTTTCATGACACTAATGAGATCCTCTTTTTATGTAGAAAATACTTTGGTTTTGAAACAGAAAATGACTGATCCAACTGTTGTCTGTACTAAACGTGTTCATTTGTGGTTATAAACATTGAAACACATATTTAAAGGGAGCCTATTTTCTGGCATGCTTTACAAATCCATATTTAACAATTACTACTTTTATTTATTATTCATTTACTTTCTGACTATTCTGGGGCTCTCCTACAGGTACACAACAAACACAACTTTGCCTACTTTCAGCATTTCTCCCGTCCAATTGCTTGTCTCGAATTTTATAGAAGTGATAGAGATGTGTACATTTACAGCAACACACTAAAGTCAAGAGTACAAGGGCAAATCAGCAAAGTACACATCGTTATTTACCACCCCCGTCCCACAATTGAATGTCCCATGTAATTTTATCAGTCGCTGCTATGGTGCTCTACTGGATTTAAAGTGTCATCTGGTGAATGGTGTCACAAAAGATCTCAGAATCCCAACTGACAACATCCAAGAACTGAACATTTTAGAATGCCAACTGTTGGTGACTGTTAGTGATGCAGGACTAAGCAAAGAGATTTGATTTTTTTCTCGTCTCTGCATGGCTCCTTTAAGAGAAATGTCCTACCTCATTTGAAAAATTTGCCACCTCACATGAGGATCTCAAATCTATTATTTAGGAGGAGCTCATACACCTCCTACTCTTACATGGCTCAGAGCAGTAAGAAGTATTTTATCTATATATACCTCAGATCTTGATAACAGGAATAACTTTATGCTATTTCTCTCAGGCGAGTTTTAGTAATCTCTATCGCCCAGGCTTGGCTCTGTAATTTTTCTTTACATGGGTGATTGCCTAACATATTCAACAAGTTCTACATTACAGCAGCTGATTAGGACTTTGAGAGGGTAAATAGAATTTCTCGGAGCTAATAACTTCCAACTGTGTTAGGCATGGACAATTATTACCCAAGGAAATATCTTAATGGGTTGGGCAACATTGCTTTGATTCAATTGACCAGCGTTTTTCTCTGGAATGATCATTTCAAGCTGGCTGGTCGTAGTAGTGGCCTGCCTTCGGGAACAGTGGCAGGGCGGGTTGGGCGCAGGGGTGGGGCCGACAAAGAAAGAAGAAAAAAATAGAACTTACCTGCCGACTGCAGCCCGCCGCTTTGCCAGTCTTTTGCTCCTCTATTGGCTCCACTGCAGGCAGAGGCTCCCAGCCTCCTTGCGGCCAACCCTTGATCTGCTCTCATGCATGTGGATTGGCCTGAGCGCCAATAATTTGCGCTCCCAGTGAGACTGGGAGCCTCTGCCTGTTGTCTCCAACCCAGAAACACAGCTGGGTTGGAGACAGCTCAGTGTGCATGTATGTTTGGTGAGCCTGAGACGGCCGGTCAAACACACATGAGCACTGATAGCAGTGCTGCCCACTACTCCCTCTTCTGACTGCCCCACGATGGCCCTGCCCCCAGGACAAAGCATGTAGAAGTTGAAAAATAAAACGATAATAAACTTATTTTATTACCGTTTTATTTTTCAACTTTTGAAGATGCTGGCAGGGGGGTAGCTCATCCGCCATAGCGGAGGAGCCACCGCTGGCTGGTCGTCTTCTGAAAACTTTGTCAGCTTCTACAGCTCCACCCCAACCATTGCGGAAGACGACGACCCCAACACCGCAGCCCAGACACAGATGGATCTCCGACAAAGCAAACACCATAGCCCCCCTCGAGAAAAACAACAACGCTCATGCCTAGAAAGCCAGATGGTTTACCACCGAACTTCAAGAGTCCAGATGCACATGCCGCTGCCTCCAAAAGACCTGGAGGAACTCCAAATCCACAGACGCCCACAACGACTTAAAACGCACCACCAATGCCCACCACCAACTCATCAGAAAATGAGATAAAAAGCAATTAAAGAAAAATCTCCACACACGCACACAACAGCAAAGAACTCTTTAGCATTATCAAGGGGATCGTCCAACCCACCAGCGAGTCCACCGACATCCCTCCATCTCAAGACCTCTGCGACAAACTCAGGAACTTCTTCCACCTCAAAATCAAGAACATTTATGACAACTTTGATGAAGACAACCAACACACTGAACCCTCACCAGTCACCCCCAACACCCTGAAGCCAACGATTGACAACTAGACAGCCCTCACCTCTTAAGACAATCAAGTAAATCCACTCCGGTCCCCCAAGGACCCCTGCCCCCACCACATCTTCAACAGAGCCGCCAACACCATCGCACCCATGCTCCGCCACACCATCAACCGCTTCCCAACCAACGCCTCGTTCCCCGATGACTGGAAACATGCCAAGATCAACCCCCTCTGAAGAAGCCCATGGCTGACCCCACCGACCTCAAAAACTACAGACCAATCGTTCTGCTCCCATTCCCAGTGAAAGTAATTGAGAACGCCATCAACAGCCAACTCGCCAACTTCACTGAAGAGCACAACATCCTCGGCTCCTTACAATCTGACTTCAGAAAAAAACACAGCACAGAAACCGCCCTCCCCGCCGCAACAGATGACAACCGCTCCCTACTGGACAGAAGAGAAACAGTAGTCCTCATCCTCCTCGACCTCTCAGCGGTGTTTGACACAGTCTCTTTCCGCACTCTAATACGCAGACTCCACGAAGCAGGGATCCAGGACAAGGCCCTTGACCGGATCCACTCCTTCCTGTGTGGCAGAACGCAGCGGGTCAGACTCCCCCCTTTCCTCGCGGACCCCACACCCACCACCTGCGGACTCTCTCAGGGGTCCTCCCTCAGCCCCACACTCTTGAACGTCTACATGGCTCTGCTCACACCCATCGTCAGACCCTATAGACTCAACATTGTGTCGTACGCAGAGGACACCCAGCTCATCCTCTCCCTATCCAACAAACCCAACACCTCCAGACACAACTTCCAAGAAGGCATGGAAGCCGTCACCAAATGGATGAAAAACAGCTGCCTACAATTCAACACTGACAAACCAGAAGTACTCATCTTGGGCCCGACACCTGGTGGCCCCCGCGCTCGGAAGCCCACCCACACCCACGGACCACGAACGCATCCGCCTGCTTCCACACCCTACACCTCTTACGTAAGACCTTCAAATGGATCCCCCTTGAGCACATAAAGACCGTCACTCATGCCCTCGTCACTAGCAGACTCGACTACGGCAACGCACTCTACGCCGGAATAAACAAAAACCTCACCCACAAACTAAAAAACATTCAGAACGCCGCCGCAAGACTGGTCCTCAACCTGCCAAGACACTGCCACATCTCCCAGCACCTGTGCACACTCCACTGGCTCCCCATTGAGGCTAGAATCACCTTCAAGATTCTCAACCACGCACACAAGGCACTCCACGACACGGGATCAGCATAACTGAACAGCAGACTCAAATTCCACGCATCCCAAAGGAGCCTACGATCAACCCAGCTCTCCTACGCCGTGGTTCCCCGCACCAGAAAGACCAGATCTGGAGGCCGCTCCTTCTCCTTCCTTGCGGCCAGAGCCTGGAACGCTTTTCCGCTCCACCTCAGACAGACAACATGGCTCCCCATCTTCGCGAGAAACCTCAAAACCTGGATCTTCGACAGACCCCCTCCTTGATGGACTGGAACCTGCACCCCCCCTCCCCCCAGCCCCTTGAGACCCTCACGGGTGAGTAGTTTCGCTTAACAAACACCTGATTGATTGATTGATTATATAAGGCAAAATATGTATGTATTTCCACATTATGTTTACACACACACATATATTCTCGTAAAAACAGTTTGTTTTCATTACAATATCCAGGTAAGTAAGGTATTAGCAATGGAGACAGCTGGTCCTTTTGCTTCGGCTGATCTAACTTTTGATACATAGGACACAGTGTGGCCTTCTGAGCAGTCAGTGTTCCATTGCGGTTAACGGTTACACTATTGCTAGCAGCGGCGGTGGTATTGTGGGTATCAGATGTGGCATTGTGGACATCAAGAGTTACATTGTGGGCAGCAGGTGTGTCACTAGGTGGGCTATGATGGTAGGTATCAGTTGTCATGGGTAGCAGGTAAGGTATTCTCAGCAGAAGGTACAAACTGTGGGTGGATGGTACAACATTGTAGATTGCAGGTGTAATCTTGTGGGTAGTATACAAATCATTGCTGGACGAAGTAATGCCTTGTGGGCAGGAGCAGCACGGGCAGTTAAGAACAGTGGGGCTGTGATGGGAGGGGATTCGACAGATGACCATGAGGGAAAATTAAATAAAGAATACATTTTCCCTCGTCGCCGTCTGCTGAAATCTCCCCCACCCGGCCTCACCATCCTACCGCTCCTACCTGAACGGGCCGGGCTGCTTATGGGTACAATTTGTGACAGTGCTGGTGACTGGTGTGCCATTGTGGGTTACAGGTGTCCACTTTGTGTGATGAAATTGGCTTATGGGTAGATGGTGTTGCATTGTGAGTAGGGGTTTCATTTTAGGGTGAAGGCGAGTTATTTTATTCAGCACAACAGAGGAGGCATTATATGTATCAGCTCTATCATCGTTGGTGGCAATTTTGCTTTTGTATTTTTGCAGTGATTTGGCCAAAATCGTAGGATGTTAAGCCAACGCCGGGACTCAAACCTTGTTCTCCACTTCCGAAGTTGGCAGTGGAACGCTGGTGTTACAGTTAGAGTCGCGTTTTTGCACGTAGGAGGTGCAGTTTTCGGGTTAGCAAAGACTTGTCAAATCGTTGCAATGTGGTTAGCTGTCTGACATTGTGAGCAGGAGTTGTGACATTGTGGCCAGCCAATGGTAATATGGTTACCAAATCACTTCATGGGTCTGGTCTTCCATTTACAATCTTGAGGTTTAGTCGAAGGCAGTCCACGAGGTCTGGATCCATGTCAGATCTTTTAAATCACTACTGACTATTTCATTGATTTTCATCTCAATCCATTGCATGTAAATAGGTCATTGGGAGCAAGTGGGGTCCATCAAGGTGAGACTTTTGTGTATGAAATGTCCTGGCCCGGCATTGTGGGACCATCCATGGACATTCCTGGTCCGTGTTGGTCTACAGAAGTTTAAGAAGTCTTCACGTCCTTGAACACGTTTCGTTATTAAATGGCTTGCTGCTCCATGTCACCCGGTGTCACCTCATCAACCTGCTGAAATAGTTGGGCGCTCTGTGTGCAGTGCTTAATTTAGGCCAGTGGTTGCAAGGGCCAGGAGCCAGCACTCGTTTTGGGGGAATGGCACTTATTTTTCATCATTAGACTTCCAGTGAAAGAAACAAAGGAAGAAAGGGGAGTAAGAAGGAGGGTTAGATGGATAGGAAAACAGTGACAAAGAAAGCGCCAAGACGCCTGAGGGTATAAGTTGCGCTTTACAAATACCAAAAATAAATAAATAAATAAATAAATAAAGAAAGAAGAGATAAAAAGATCCTTCAAGTCTGGAATAAAGAGACAGGAAATGTAGGGTGATGGATCAAAATGGCCAGGAGCAAGAGAAAAAAAAACTATGCATCCCTAGCATTAGGCAACTGTGGTATTTGACAGCACTGGAGGTGGGCTCCTAAGAAGTACTTTGGGCTGCTGCACTTATTTTACAAATTAAAAACACTGATGTGGTGATCCTGCTCACCTGCGGGTGTGTCTCGCAGATGACTCGTTGTTAGGGTTATCGCCTCTTCCACACTTCACTGCAGTTACTTTCCTTCCTGTGCCATTCCCCAGGAGACTTTATATTCTGGGCTCGTTTTCCCCAGCATCGCAGGCGGCTTTAGATTCTGCACGTGCTGCAATAGCAGCAGGTGCAGACCACTTTGTGGGATTGACGTTCAATGGGATATTGAAGATGCTGAAATAGTTGCTGATTGCGGAAACGTGTCTTCCGCGCGTTTTTGAGAAAGGGATGGAAGAAATCATGCTGCACGTATTTGTCTACATTTTTTTATCCTTCCGCAGGCTCCTAGGGTACCGTGTCCAACCTCTGCAGCCCCATACACAATTACTACCAGCTGGGCATTCTGGCATATATTGTGGGTTCAAGATATGAGCCCTAACCCAAAAAGCCATTTTGGTGTGTACGCCCAATCTATAAATACAAAGAACTCATATAAAAATACAATTTGTTCACAAGAGATGGCATGGCACTCGCAAACATGTTTACTCATAAACAATATTATGTCACGATGGTGTAATACTGCAAGTGAGTAAATCGCATTTAAGGCTCGGGGGAATGACCATTCCATGGCTGGGTTTCCTTTGAAGGTTTGTGTATTCCCATATACCCAGGAATTTCTGGGTAGTCCAGACCGGACAACTTGAGAACAAAATTAGCTGTGGGATGAGGGGGCGTGGCCTTGAATGGGGCTGGGCTTTACGCCCGAACTTCTTCAGAGGGCTTTCTGCTTCTGTTCCCTGCCCCCATCCACCTCCTCCTTCCAAAAAAAACAACAAGATCAGAAGGTTGTTGAGGCTCCTGGGGATGTCCTGGGATGGTTTGCACCCTTTAATGGACATTGCCTCCCTGCAGCCTCAAAACACGAACCAGAAATCCACTCTCAGCAGTGGTTCCAGTGTGCCTTGCCTGCCATCGTGTGATTTCAGCTCCTCACCGGGGGACCGTGTGAAGGGAGCCGAAATTGTGTGACACATGGTGGCACAGTGTGATTTGGCAGGGCTGGTATTCTCAAACTTTTCTCTGACGTGGACTCATATGGAGTTGTGTTTGCAGAAGTGAGAAGCAGAAGCCTATGGGAGAAGATGTGATGGCTGCTGAAGGAGGTGGGGGTCACAGATTCACACTGTGCCAGGAGTAAATCACTTTCCAGAGGGGAGTGGAGGGAACACTCATAAACTTGTTGGGGATATAGGTGAAGGCAGTGCTTAATTTGTGCCGGTGCTTTCCGGTGCTTAGCACCGGCACTTATTCGTCAGGGCCGGGTCTACACCATACTAGTCTGCCAACTTGAACTCACATTAAGCAGGACGCTTCCAAACTCACTACATGTGGCGTCATACAAAGTAAATAACTGACTCACTTCAGTGTTCAAACTAGTCTTCCCTCTTCCTGTTGAAGAAGAGTGTTGCTATGTTGCTCATTCTGAGAGAGCCGACAGTGCCGATCATAAATTTTCCACGTCGTCTGTTCGTATTTGCCTGGTCTGCTTCGGTTCAGTGTTGCTGGGGGGCGGGCCAGGGCTGCATTTGGTCCTGTGGGGGTAGGGGCAATCTACAGCAGCCTGCGTAACCTTTTTTTTCCAAAATAAATTCCACGTGACCACGCCCCGGCACACGCACCGCAAGAGTCACTGCCGCCAGAGTTCAGCACGACGTGGAGGCGGGCACTGTTCTTGGAGCAGCAGCAGTATTTAGCAGGCCTCTTATAAAGGCAATGCCACCAGCAAAGTAAACCTGTGAGTAAAAATGAAAAACCAAACCATTCTACGCAATTGTATGTATGTTAATGAGGAAGTTCTGAATTGAGGCCCGAGCAAGAATGCAACTGGCGTCGGGCAAGACAAGAAACATTGTGGATGCCGCGTTACTTCAGGATTGTTGTTAAAATGAACCCTTTCGTGTTTACCTGCTGACACATGCGCCTTTCCATTCGGAGCTTCAAGCGCAGCGGGCAGCTTTTGAAATGTGTTAGGACTAGCAGTGCACATATAGCGCTTTACCGAGACCCCAGTGTTAAGTGCGAGTGCAAAAACTCCCTGGCACAAATCACATTTACAGCAGGTACCAGGTGGTCAGCGATTTGCTGCCTATTAGGTGTCAAGGCTAATAATGGGGAATATGCCCATTAGTGGTACCGGCACTGTTTTAATTGTCTTTTTTCAAAAGTTTTACTCTCACTGTTTGATCACCTGATCAAAGTTGGTGGGAGCAGAGCACCAAAAAGACAAGCGAACACCATTTCAGCTTGGTTTCTAGTCAGGAGTAGTGCAAAAAAAAACGGGAACTACTAACTATCATAACCCGTAGAGTCTAAATGACCGATGTTAACTCTCTCCCTTGTGGAAATAGCTTGCTGCTGCTAAATGTCTCTGTAGGAAGTTACTTTGATTTCTTGCATCAAATGGTGCCAGTACAGATGCCAGTCTCATGTCTGTCCGTTCCATGGTTTGCCATGCACCACCAGGCTAGAGAGCCCCCCCCATCCCACCCCGTTTTGCACTTTTATAGAAATGTGGCACCACTTAATGGTGCGCAGTAAGGATGCTGCCTTAGCCTCACTTTAGTCTATATGTATGCACTGGCCCTCAGCAGTGAACAGAATATTCGTCGGGTGGTAAGAGGGAAAGAAGGCCTCTCTCTCCAAGTTGACCTGAACCTTCACAGTCACAGACGCCTCCTCAGAGGCGGAACTTCTGTGTAGTGGCACTAGAAGAAGTGCGTATTTTTCTCTGTGAAATTAATGGCATGGTAAGTGTGTGAGCACTTTTGAGAAATTGCATTTTACAACTGAGTTTTAAAATGACGTTCAGAAGCCCCCCCACCTTTCACTTCTGAAAGATATTGAGTCATTTGACTTACAAAAATACTGACTGTAGCACAGAAGTGTGTTTTCACAACAAAGAACAGACGTTAATTGTTACAGCACTGTAGTTTTGCAGCAAAATTGAGTTTGCGATGCACTCGCTATTTTGGAGAGTTGCACTACAAAAGCAGAAAAGCTATGTTAGTGCAGAAACTGTAGCTGTAAAATTACCGTGTTGTTCACCCCACTCACCCACACTGTACTAGAAACCATTCCTCATTAAAACATGAACTCCAACAAGCAATGTGGCGGCAGAAGGCAAGGCAAGGTGTGGATTACAAGATTACTGGCATGGCAGGCACAAATGATGCGTAAGTCTTTGAGTCTTTGCACATACATACCTAGCAGATCATTTCACCCTACATTTGAAACTAGTGTTGGCGGAGAATTCCAAATGATAGCGAATCAGAAAAAGACTGTCATCATCCTTAAGTGCTGGCTTTAAAAAATAGAGAAAAGACTGGGTTGAAAAAAGTAAAGCAATAATTCTTGTCAGACAAGCAGCTTTTTGGGGTGTCATAAGCAGTTGTGTGTGTGCAATAGTTAGCCTTGGTTCCATTTTAATGCTGGGGACTGGATTAGGTTTAGCACTGGTCAAGTTAGGGGAGAGTGGCTGAAATATGTTTTCAGTGTAAAGGAATTAGTTGGAGCAATTTTGCTTTAGGGATCTTTCTGATGTTACCAAATTGTTTAGGTTTCTATTCAGATTTTTATCTGTGACAGTATTTCTCTAACCAGTTTTTTCTCTATGGTAGTGTCTCTCAGAAAGTATTTTTTATAGTGACAGTAAGTGAGCCATATGGCTAGGCTGGGCCATGAGCGAATTAGGCTGCCCTGCAGAAGGTGGGTGGACAGGTGACAACATTTAACATTGCTTTGAAATTATTCATAATAAAAAAACACTCTAGCAAGAGCTTGGCTTAGCTAAGTCTTAGAACTTCCTATCTGTTACAGAGCAGAAAAGCATGCCGGATGCAAGTTTGTCGCACCAATGTTATGGTTCCTCCTGGTTGGTGTTTAGTCTGTCAAGCTTTTCAGTCTTTTTATTTTTTTGGGCAGAGTTTTAAATAGCGCAGATTTGACCCGAATCGGGTATCAGAGAGCTTTACATAGCACCAGTTACGTTACATGAGAACAAACATTCATTTTTTGTTAGGCACAGTGATATTAAGTGATTTGCCCAGTATCACAGGATGTGCAGCGTCATTGCAGAGACTCGAACCCAGTTCCCCAGATTTGAGGTCGAACACCCTAGCCGTTAGGCCAACTCCTCTCCCCATTCTTGAGCGTCTTTAGTGAACTGTTGTATAAAGCATTGTCAGGGCACTTTTCTCCTGCATTGGACCAACTCAGCTGGTGCTCTTATGAAGAGTTTTAACTTTTTATGGACTTGCAGTATAATTAAACATAAGCAGAATGAGTTGGAGAAGGAGTCTGAGAAAGGTGTACCTATATCATGCTTAACCTCATCGCTGCGGCGGTCATTTTTGCGCTGCGCGGCTTTTTTTACAAAAGCTGCGTTACATGACGAGCTCAGCTCGTCATCCGCACACGCCCCCCGTGGCTGATGACGAGCTGAGCTCGTCATCAGCATCGAAGGGGTTAACTGCCTTGAGTAGGTACTTCATATAGGCCAACATGCTTCACTCCTGTTGGGGTTAGTGGACCTGTCCTGCAATAAACATCTCGAAAATGGAGATGAGGCGCAGGCAGAATTAAACACCCATCCAACCCTAAAGGCAGATGCGATGATAAAATAGGGGGATGGCAGTGATAATCAAATGCTCAGACTGTTGCACCCTCTCCACAGATTTACATTGACTATAAATTGAGCTTGAGCTCCCAGTTTCATCCGACCACCCTTCTGCATTTGATGATATTGGTGTAAACTGAGCTCGACTCCATGCCGATGCATCTGCACTGTTAAACAGTTCAGCATTTTTAATAAAGTGAGCGTGATCACCTGGCCCCTACTGCACTCTCTCTGCAGTTTAGGGTTTGTCTAAACTGAGATTAAACCTCCAGATGCACCTGTGCTTGTCACTGAGGCTGGTATTGACCATTAGCTGACCTTGTGCTCCCACATTCATGTGTATTCCTCGCTTTGCTTTGACCATCGGGTCTTCTTGACCCCTAGATGCATCCACACCTGTTTGACCTTTAGCTCCTCTTGCTCCTCAGATGCCTCCAGATCTCTTGTTTAGGGCTAGCATTAAATACTGTTTGATTAGTACAGACCATAAGCTGATCTTGAGCCCCTGATGGGTGTGTATTCCTTGGTATGGGCTAGCACTGATCATACGCTGATCTTAAAACCCAGAAACTTCTGAAGCCCCACCAGTAGGCTAGCATTGACATTAACTGTGATTTGGCCTTACTTGCAGCTGTTGACAGAGATGGCTGATCCAGGGATGAAGGGACAATCTAGGAGAAAGTCTTGAGACACTGCAGGAACTGCGAGGAACATGTAGTACTCTGTGGGATCGGGTGATTCTTGAACTTAACACTGCTACAGATCCTCATGTCCAGTTCTCCCATCCACAGGAGGGATATTGGGCTAGCCAATATATCTAGAGTGTACAATATAGAGCTGATGCTCAGGTAATGCACAATACAAGGAACAGACACACAAGAGAGAACCAAGCTGTTCCAAACAGAACCAAAAAAACAAAAATCTGTACATCTGAGGGAATGGGACAAAAAACCGGATATTTTTCCATAAAGAAATGTTTTCCTGGGTTTAGGGGAGGCCCCATTACAATCATGGGGGCATATGAACACTCCCCGGCTATATGTGACATTTCCACGGTTTATGGCCTGGATCATGGATGCCTATGCTATGTGTGACATTTCCACGGTGTATGGCCTAGCCCTAGCCTGGATGCTTATGTGTGAGATTTCCGCAGATTATTGTATGGGTGCTTAAGTGTGACATTTCAATGCTTTCTGGCCTATGTGCTTATGTGTGATATTTCCATGCTTTCTTGCCTGAGGGCTTTTGTGTGACATTTCTCGGTTTAGGGCTTGAGTGCTTGCTTAACTCATGACACACAATTGGACTAATTAGACTAGATTAGTTAAAAATTGGCATACCCCAGAATTGTTCTTTCCCCCAAATTGGCACATAGAGCACTGGAATATTTCACGTGTCCCATTTCAATGCATTAGTAATTTTAGCTAATTTATTCCAAAATTGTGCTTAAAATGCACTTTTGATTTACTCTTTCCCCCAAAATTTACAGGGCAGGGGAAAGCTCCCTTGCTGTAATTCAGATTGGGTATTACATCTGACTTTCAGCAGTGCCAGTTGAGGGTGTGGGTGGAGCTAGTGAAGGAAGTGGGTGGAGCTGGAGGAAGTGGGTGTGGCCTCCGACAAACATTTGAGCACCTGGACTTCATATTTTACAAATTAAGCACTGGGTGAAGGTGCTTCATCCCAGGGAAAAGCATTTTGCACATGAAGTAAACATAACATAGCACGACTGATTTTCCCCACACATATTTAGGCACTGTGTACAACTGTGCATATGGGAAATGCCTATGTGTAGTTGGAATTGCGAATTTACAATTTGTATCCGGTAATATATCCTTGAAACCAGGCAGCAGGTTTCCAGGTGTGATCTTGGAAATCTTAGAAAATGGTCAAGATGAGTCAATAGACCCTTGTGAGGTCATAACTGCCAGGTGTGATTTATTTTTTGTTTAGAATTCGGTCCATGATATTTACAGAAAGCTGTCACTCTGTGCTGACTACATGTCAAACTTCCACCTTGCAGCCGACTATGCAATCACCATTCTGTGATATTGCAGGAGATATTGAAACATAACCCCAGACAATGCCATACCTTGACTTTCCACAGGGTGTCACTGCTGGAACCTTGCACAAGGCCACCTTGAGGATTTCAGCAAGTACCACTAGATGTCACTGTTGCACCAGGATCTGTATGTTCTCATCAGGATATCAGCCAATGTCATATTTTACTTGGCCGGTAGCCATGTCATAGCCCCAACAAATTCACAGTTTGCAAGGATTAGATGCTACACTTGAAATAAAATCAGATATTGTTATATACATGTTGATAAAACTGTACTACTTATTTCATTTGTTTGAGTGAAGCTCCTAGAAAATCACGTTTGATTTATTCACTACAGCTCCGTCTGATATGCAGTCCCTTTGAGCAAGAGCTGGTGGTCTGTCTCCAGGTAGAACTCAAAAAATAGGTGGTCTTCTTATTCCTGGATCATTTGAATATTGTCTGGCCCTACAGGATCTTTAAAGAAGCAGGACTAAAACTGATTTATAAATGGATTGACTCTGTGGTACTGTGAGTGAAAAACGGTGAACTAAAATGCAGCCTCAGTGATGGCCAGTGGCTAAGATTAATTGAAGCAGTCAATCATTTTTTATAGAGTCCCCAGCTTTGTCTAGGGAAGGTATTGCACACACTTACATGTCGGACTATGTTCAGTGTTTCTACACACTCCTACCTGCCTGCCGTTGTATTCACACCATTTTTTATTTGTATAGCGCAACTAATACCCTAGGGCGTCTAGGCGCTTGGCATCAAACCACATGATAACACTGAGATAACACTGAGAAACTTAAGACCTGAAATAAGAGACGCTATAAGGTAAATAACCAAGTATTTAGACCTTTTCTAAAAAGAGAGCAGGTCTGGCGAATTTTTAAGCTTAACAGGAAAACGGTTACACAATCTGGCTGTGATGTTTACAAAGCTTTTACCACCCCAGTTTGAGAGTCGGGGGTTGAACACCTCCACAAGCTTTTGTGATGAAGACTGAAGGTTTCTGGAAGGAGCATACGAGCAAAATCGATTAATCAGTTAGTGTGGCGCATGTTTATGAAGGGGTTTGAAGGCAATGCATAGTGTCTCGAAATTGATACGTTTTTCCACAGGTAGGCAGTGCAAATCCTAAAGGGCCTGCTTATCTGAAGAATATTTAAGAATGCCAAAAAGCAGATGAGCTGCAGAATTTTGAAGAACCTGCAGCTTGGCAAGGAGTCCCTTATGTATACCGACCAGAAGGACGTTACAATAGTCCAACCTGGAAAAAACAAGTGCCGAAACCACAGTTTTTTGCATTTCTGGAGGTATAAAAGGAAAAGATTTTCTCAAAATTTTCAGTGTGGAAAACGTAGATGATGTGAGCACCTTCACATGATGGGAAAAAGACAGAGTTGTATCAAAAATGACTCCCAATTCTTTTGCCTTAGTGGCGGAGTGGGAAGGGGACCTAATTCATGAGGCCACAATCAGAGGACCAAAAGGACGGATCTCTGCCAAAAAGTAAAACTTCAGTTCTATTTGAGTTTACCTTGAGGCAGTTCTCTAGCATCCATCTGCTCACAGGATGTATGCAGGCTTGAAAGTTATGGGCAGTGTCCTGGATATTATTTGAAATGGAGACAATGATCTGTGTATCATCGGCATATGATACCATAGCAGAGCTGTATGATTTATTCAGTCTGGCCAGTGAGCTAACATACACGTTAAAAAGGGTGGTACTCAAAGAAGGGACCTGTGGGACCCCGAATAGGAGCTGGTTGGTGTGTGACACAGAGCCATCCAATTCCACTACTTGCTCTCGATCGGTCAGAAAAGATTTGAAACGTGAGAGAGCTACACCTGCTATGCCTATTTCTTGGAAGCGATTTATCCAGAGGCTGTGATCTACAGTATTGAACGCCACCAAGAGATCCAAAAGAATCAAGGCGGCCATACCTATATTGTCTACTGAGCATCTAATTTTTTCTGACACAGTAATCAGAACAAGTTTACACATAAAAGGTTACCAACACATAGGTGGAAAGTCTGATATTTGCGGAAGATCGGAAACTGGGAGAATGTTGGAAGCTTTTGGTTCTGCTATCTCTACATCACTTTGTATAAGGGGAGTGCTTCCATCCTGTAGGGGCCGCAGAGCAAATGCACCATAAATGCTGGATACCGTTCCACAGAAGGAAGATGCTAGGGCTACTGCAGTATTCCTAGACTCGCGGGTACAGCTAAGTTTCTGGACCATAACAAACAGTTCTTTAGTATTGTTCTTAGCTGCTTTAATTTTCTCAGAGAAATAGTCGATTTTAGTTTTATGAATCATTTCTTTGTATTGTGTTAGTAATTACTCCATGGTATCATAGGACTGCCTCCAACGTCCCTCTTGTCTACAGCATTGCCTCTTAAAGGGCCATATGTATGAAGCTAATTTTCTGTCGCAAACGCTGCGAATCGGTAAAAAATAGCGTTTGCGACAGAAAAGTAGCAATTTCCAATGTATCAATGAAAAACAAGGAATCGCTATTTAGCGAGTTCCAAAAATTACGAGAATCAGAAATCTGCGAATCCCATTGCGATTTCCAAATTTGCGATGAAACCGCTTAGCAAAAATCGCAAATATGGAAATCGCATTTAAGGAATTCGCAATGAAATGTATCTGACATTCGCAAATTGCGAATTTCGGAAAATCGCTTTTTTGGGAATCGCAAATACCACCAAGTGGGAGCAGGTGGTAACCAGGTGCAAAGTATATTAGGAATCCCAGAATGCAACACATTCTTTTTCACAATGTCTGGGCTCTACATGATAGCGAGGAGGCGAAGACTGAGAGCTGTGGCGCAGAGGAGGAGACGGCAGGAGAGGATATTCCGTGCGCGCACCACCATCTTCCAGCACACTGAGGAGGACATCTACACCCACTACAGACTGGAGGAAGAGAGCATACTTGATTTAATAGAGGAACTCAGACCCTACCTATAACACCCCACCCGCAGGACACAAGCCATAGCCACACACATCCAGGTCCTGTGTTCACTACACCTGCTGGCCTCAGGTAGTTTTCAGGGGGTCACAGCCTCAGCAGGAGGGGTGTCACAAAGTGCCCTGTCGCGCTTCTTCCATGCGTTCCTTGATGCCATGACACAGAGGATGCAACACCACATACACTTCCCCAGCACCCCACAGGAACTAGCACAGACCAAGCAGGAGTTTTACAACATTGCCCAATTCCCCCACGTCATAGGATGCATTGATGGGACACATGTTGCAATATCCCCCCCATCAAACGTCGAGTACGTATTCAGGAACAGGAAATGCTACCACTCACTCAACATACAGGTGGTGTGTGATGCCAAAAACATCATCACAGACATAGTGGCAAAGTATCCGGGAAGCACACATGACGCCTTTATCTTCCGTCACAGTGGGCTATACCGTAGACTCGCAAGAGGTGATTTTGGCGAGGGATACCTACTAGGTAAATGCCCACATACATAGGCCACATTTCCACTGACTAGCATGTGCATTACAGTGACTAACCGTAAACATTTCCAACCACAGGTGACAGTGCTTATGCAGTCTGGGATTTCATCCTGACACCCTACCTCAATCCTGCTACTGCTGGGGAGTGGCGCTACAACCGGGCACATATTTCAACAAGAGGCACCATTGAGAAAACATTTGGCATATTGAAGAGCAGATTCAGGTGCATTCGTAAAAGTGGAGGAGCACTCCAATACAGCCCCGAAACGTGCTTCAAAATTGTTGTAGCTTGTGCCATGCAGCACAACATCGCTACCAGGAAAGGGACACCAATGGAGTTGAGTGAATCTGAATCCTCCGACGTGGAGGGACCTGGACCTGTAGGCATAGTAGCTGGCGTAGCTGGTGCTGCAGCTGGGCGACAGAGGCGTGATGAGATCATGCGCAACTACTTCTAGGTGAGTAATAATGACACAATGACAACTTCGTTCTTAGCAAATGTGTTTTTATTGCTACAGCAACAATGTCACACATTCTCATAGGCAACATCAAACACTCTCAATGTGATGCACATGTTCAAATCACAGTTCAACAATTTGACTTGAATGACTGCAAAGTCAACAATGTAGTGGGCCAGATTTTGCCCCTAGAAGTCATTGTCATTTGGCTGCACATCCTACTGGTGTGCAGCAGGCCTGTTGCTTCTGCCACCACGGCGACTCTCAACAGTGGGTGGTGGGGTGGTGGAGCTCCGCACGGACTGGGAGTCCTCCTCACTAGGAGTCAGCACTCCTGGTCCTGCGGTACGTAGTGCACGCAGTTCATCTAGGGCAGAAGTGGACTGCACGACCACTGTGGCGATGTCCTGAATGCCGTGAGAGAACTCCCGCTGGGTTTCTATGGTACGCCTGGACAGTATATTTGTAGATGAGGCCAGGCGGTTTATTGCCCGCGTGTAGTGGTCCATGCGGGTCAGCTCTTTGTGCCTGGCAGCGCGTTCTGACCGCAACTCAGCAGTTAGCTCTTGCACAGCACCCCTAATTTCTTCACGCATATCCCTGAACCCTGCCCTCATCTCACGCTGTTTTGCCTTCATGTGTTTTGCCTGTAGGCGGTGCACTTGGAGCATGTGCACTTCCAGCCCAGCAAAAACCAATTCATCCTGATGATGAATGGAGCTGTCGCCCGTGCGGGGTCTATGCCTGCCTGTGACCTGATGAACCTGGCTGCGTTGTGGCCTTGACTCCTGCTGCTGGGAACCTGGGGCATCAGACTGCACAAGGTTATTGTTCTCCTCATCCTCGTCCTCCATGACATGTAATGGCCTCACGATCCTCCTCCTGTGTCCCTTTGGTGGAATGACAGGACTGTCCTCCACATCTGTGTCCTGAACCTGGCTAGCATATCCAGAGGCTTGGGGTCCTGTGTCTCTTCCACTGCCTGTGGGCTTATTAGTTGCAGGTGCTGTGGATAGAACAGCACACATTAATTATTTTTGCAGAAGTATGATGTGAAAATAAATTATTTCACAGTTTTCCCTTACTTTACTTTTGTCATTCCCCTTTCCTGACCTGCACATGTGAAAATTGCATGAGATGGATGCTACTTCAAACATTACTGTCTATTGTGACTACATCTCCCACAATGCATTGCTGTGACTGCCTGTGTACTTGCTCTAGCGTGACATGTGGTTCCCCTAATCCCTAGGTTGCTGCAGGGGGTGGGGGGGGGGTGGTTTAGGGTGGAAAGGCATGCTTCTTACCTGGTCTTGCAGATGGTTGGTCGGAGCTCTCTAGCATGGACACGCCCGCAACACTCTCTGGAGCCAGTGTGCCCTTACCAGTTCCTCAAGCGGTGTTGAATCAGGCACATTAGAGGTTCCCCCACCGGTGAGCTGAGACTGCTCCAGCCTTGCTGCCAGTTTTTCTTTGGAGCGCTGGCGCAGGTCGTACCAGCGCTTGCGCAACACTTCAACACTCCTGTGTGTTACTCCAAGGGCATTGACGTTTGCCTGTATGCCTTCCCAGATGCGTCTCTTTCTGGCTTCTGGCACCTTATGTGAGCTCCTCCCAAATAAAAAGTCATGGTTTGGCACCATCTCTGTGATTAATGTTTCAAGTTCTGCTTGTGAGAACTTCAGCTTTCTCTTCCTAGATGTTTCCCCTTCTTGCTGCTCCTGCTGGGTTGCAGGCAAATCCTTGTTCCTACTCTCAGCCATGGCTCCTCAGTAGCAATCCATACTCTCACACTCTCTCACAATAAATGTACCATGGGTACTCAATCACTTCCTGGATGGTGATGTCATCAAACTGCATCAGGATTGCGATTGGATGATTCTCGAAAATCGCAATTTAGCGTTTTTTTCCGGCGGGAACTCGCAATTTTGCAATTTTCCCCGGTGAAAATTCGCAATTTAGCGAAATTTTACCTTTAAGGAATCGCTATTGATTTCCTCACAATTATTTACTGATTTTGGCCGAAACGCTAAATATTTGCGAATGTGTTGATACATTCCGATTTGCGATTCAGAATCTGTGATTCGGTAAAAATAGCAAATTCCGAATCGCAAATCAACTTCTTCATACATATGGCCCAAAAAGCCATAGCTCCCCGAGAGCCATGGCTCAGTAAGAGACGTTCTGCTGATTTTCCCTGCTTTCTGGGGGATTGTTGCTTGTACCGATGACACAATTCAGATGTGATAATCTAGTGATGCTGTCTGTGGGTCTTGAGATAAAAGGGGGCCTGCTATTGACCAGTTGGGTATTGAACAAAGTTCTATCTAAGCGATGCCATTGATATTGTCTCTGCCTTTTACGGGAAAAATGCTATTGCCAGCAATAAAAGGCATTGTAAGAGTTAGCAGTTACTCTTACAATGCCTTTTATTGCTGGCAATAGCTGAATTGTCCGACCAGTGTATATGAAGAGTATTGTTTAATTTCAAAAAAGGGCCATTGGTAAAGACGGCGTCCAGGAGGAGATCAGCTTTATGAGTGGGGCCTCCTGTAATCTGTTCTAAACCTACAAGATCCACAAGGGCGCTAGAATCTTTGTTTTGATAATTCTCAAGGTGAAAATTAAGATCACTGAGAATGGTGTAGTCCTGAGAGTTCACTTTATGTTCAAATAGCTGCCCATAGTATGTATAAAATTAGCCCTTGGACGGGGAGGCCGATAAACAAGAAGACCATTGAAGGAATAGGTGTGATTGACAGCAATCTTGAAGGATAGCACTTTACAGTCAAAACCTGTAGAGATCCCTGTAAAGAATGCTTTCAGATAGTCCCGATAGACTATGGCTAGTCCTTCCCCTTTTTTTTCTATACAATCTTTCCTAACAACGTATAAAACCTGACGGGATGGCCACCACCAGGTCGGTGCCAGAGGAGTCATCTGCCCAAGTTTTGATGACAAATATTATGTCACGAGTGTGCGCTTCTAAGAAGTCAGCAAATTTGTGCTTGTGTTTGATTAACAAACTTGTGTTTATGAGTGCACAGTGTAGCCCTTGTGGGGCCTTATGTACCAAAGGTTCGGGTGTGTCATTCACCTTTGCTTTTGTGGGCTTACTGGGGTAGATATTAGTAGTTAGTGTCGCCTTAACATCTGTAAGCATGAGTTCACAAATGAGGCAACTCTGTGTCCCAGCGCTGTTACACCAATTAAGAACAGGACCAGAACAGCACAAGCTAATATTAAATAGCTCAAGTAGCTTGCTTCGTGAAAAGGAGATCATGCTTTCTGGATAAAGCCCAGAGCTGGCAGAGTGGTGAACCGGAGACCGGGCTACGAGTAATGAGGAGATCACAATAAAAAGATAAAAGACTGGTTGACAATGTTAAAAGTGTTTAAAACCGGTCCCCGTAAAAAACTAGCAACATGAACAAATTAATTTATATTTTACTAACTAGGTTTTAATTTACCAATTGGCTCAGCTCAGCTAACCTGAGTGTATGGGTATGCTCGTCTAAAACCCTGTTAGGCTGCACGTTCGCCTCAGGGCCTGGCTTAAATTGCTATGTCAGAGTCTGGTAACACGGGTAGTGGGGGTGGGCTAATGAGGAGATCCCAATAAAAAGGTAAAAGACTGTCTGACAATGTTAAAAGTGTTCAAAAGCGGTTCCCTGTACAAACTAGCAATATGAACAAATTAACTTTTTTACTAATTAGGCTCTAATTTACCAATTGTCTCCATTCAGTTAACCTCAGTGTTAGATTTGGGAGTCTTTAGTTGGCAGAGGTAGGTACCAAATAGGGTCCCTTGCATCTAGTCAGGGTAAGGGGGTACACTCCTAAAATAACCCCTGCTCACCCCCCAGGTAGCATGGCACAAGCAGACAGGCTTATCTCAGAGGCAGTGTGTAAAGCATTTGTGAACACATACAGTAACCCAGTGACAACACACAAGTTGTAGTATAAAAGTAACTATTTTTATATAGACTTAACAGAACACTACAAACGACAAAAATCCACAATAATGTACTTTAAAAATGGTAGAATTTGCTTAGTTCTCTTTAGATGTAAAATGCGACACTTTAATTTCAATGTACCTTTGGATGCGTAATGCTATACAATGAAAGTGTTGCAGGGAAAATGATGTGTTGGTTCTTTACACGCAAGAACGGTGATGTGTCGGGTCCCTACTGATGCGTAGGGGATGCGTTGGTTCGTCTCGGTGTGGGGAGGTGATGCGTCGGTTTTTTATTGCGCTTCCGTGGCGATGCGGCCCGCAACACCGTGATGCAAAGAAGATCTGGTGCAATGAAACAAAAATGGCATCTTCTCCTTGATGCGACACAATGCATGCACGCACGATGGCCATGCGGTGACTCAGCGATTCTTCTGAGCCGCTGCAGGCCCTGCGACACATTTCCTGGTGATGTGGCGGCTTCTGATGAGACGTTGATCATCTTCTCCGGCAATGCCATGTGCTTCGGCAATGATGCAACAGCGGCGGCACGCTTTCCTAGTGATGCAACGATGGCGGCTGCAGCGGCGACACGCTTCTCCGATGATGCGGCGGTGTCTGCTGCGACGTCGATCCTCTTCTCCGGAGATGCGAGGCATTGTTAAGCGGCAGCTGCAGCTACATGCTTCTTCTTTGTGAGTTGTGCTTCCAGCTCCTTGCAACACGCAGTCCCTCAGAAAGCCCAATACAACTGCAGGCACTTAAAAAGAACTCTTGGGGAGCTGGTGGGTGTAGTCTGTTGTCCCTGAGACTTCAGCAGGAGGCAATCTCTATCTCAAGCCCTCGGAGATACTTCACAAGTTTAATGAAAGTAGCACAAAGTCCTTTCTCATCTCTTTGGCAGTCAGGCAACCACTGCAGGCCAATCCCTCACGCTTAGGGATAGCCTCTCCTCAGTTTCTCTGGTTCCTCTCCTCAGCAAAGGTATCTTCTTGTTTCCCAAAAGTGATCTAAAGTTCTGGGGTCTGGGTCCCCACCTTTATACTAATTTTCTCTTTGTTCTCTGAAGGCAGAGAGGCCTTTACCTAGTCCAAACCAGTTCTGGTCAGTCCTGGAGCACTTTGTTGACAAGACTCCTTTTTTCCTTTCACAGTGTAGGCCAGGGATCTCAGAAGCACCACAGGAGGTGGAGCCAGCATTGTGGAGGGAAGGCACTGTCATATTCAGGTCTTAGGTGCAACTCCTCCCTCCCATCTGCATGCAGATCTCTCTATTCAGCCCTGTGCTGACTCACCCTGTCTCCTGGAATCACCCAGCCCCTGTCACTCACACTCCAGACAAGGAATACACAACCTAGCAGAGGCAGGCTTGGATGGTTAGACAAGAAAATACCTACTTTCTAAAAGTGGTATTTTCAAACACAGAATGTTAAAACCAACTACACTAAAAGATGTTTTTATCATTCTGAGTTCAGGCATACTAAACTTGAAATACTACCTAGTTCCCTGAGTCAGTTAGGATTATAAGATGTAATATTCAAACTGTCCATTCTGTCCTATGGGGAACAGGTAGCCTTGCTATAGTGAAAAACGAAAATGGCTCTAATTCACTATTAGGGCATGCCACACACATCAGGGCATGCCCTTCCTTTTACCTACAATGCACCTAGCCCTTGGGTCTACCATAGGGGTGACTAATATGTAGAAAGGGGAAGGTTAAGGGACTGGCAAGTGGGTGCACTTGCCCAGTCAGCATGGCAGTACCAGACTGCACACAGGCTCTGCAATGGCAGACCTGAGACACACTTTTACAGGCTGCTTCTGTGGGTGGCACAACCAGTTCTGCAAGCCAACCAGCAGCATTTGGGTTACTAGACCTGGGCACCCTCAGTGCACTGTAATAGGGTCTGACAAGTAAACTAAACCAGCCAATCATGGAGTCACTAACCCATACATTAATTTATCATAGGGAGCACCTGCACTGTGGCACTGGACAGCAGTGGCACAGTGCCTAAAGCATCTATAACGAGCAAAAACACATGAGGCAACAGCAAAAAGTGGAAGGGAGACCCACGCCATGGTCCCGGGTCTAACACTCAGTGTATGGTTATGCTCGTATTAAGCCCTGATAGGGAACACAGGTCCACATGGTCAAAACAAGCAGCCTCCCACAGAGGCACCATGTTCCAATTGAATAACATGCCCTGGAAAAAGGTAAATCTGCATTTCAAATGTAGACAAAAGAAAGAACTTCATTTAGACAATCAACCATGAAACAGAAGCAAAATGTCCTCCTTTGTGGGAACTTCTTAAGATTCCACAAAACTGTAACCAACAATTCCCTGCAAGACAAATGTTACCCCAACACTTCAAAATGACCCAAGATAGAACTACTGTACAACTTCACTTTCAACAAAATAACTCTACACTCCCCAAACACACACCACAAATATTTTTTAAGACAAAAAAAGCGAATCAAATGAAGTTCAAAACTTGACAAGCACCAACTCACTGCAGTATCACTTGACAAAACAAGCAATGGCAAAGCCAATAGGCCTGGGGTGTGTTTTGACTCCAGACTAAAACAATAGAAAATATATTTGTGAGTAAAAAGAGAAAAAGCAAAAATAACTTCTTATGTACACAACATTTCTATTAGATAAAGAACTCTGAGTGAACTTTTGAGATGTTTAATAGTCCCGGGTGCATTTCAATCCAAGCACTCCAGATGAGGCAGAATAGCATGAGGCGAAAAAGAAATACTCCCCTTTTCTGAGCCAAAGCCAATTCTGTGTATAGTTTAAAGAACTGGCTGTGCTGTCAAGTCAGACCTAAAAAGGAGCACCCAAGACCGCTATCATGACCAAAATTGTTCTGTATGCAGTCACCTCTTGGAGAAACGGAGATGGAGTGGAAACCAACATCAGGACCCTATAATCATGGCGACTGGAATTATGTGATTCTGCAGCCTTGTTTTTTACGCATAATTATGGGTTTGCCACATTTGCCACATAATCCGCAGAATGTAACAAAAAATGTGTTCTACCTAATACGGATCAAAAGTTGCTACAAAGGCATTTGTTCATGTGCAGTGGAAGGATGTTTGCCTAGGTTAACTGGTCTTCTTTCAGTTGCTTATTTCTATATTTGCTCAATGAACTGACACGAATGAGATGACATATTTACCCAGACAATAGTACTATGCATAAAAATAGCAGAAATAATGAAGTAATGCTACAAAAGTATGTGCCGTATTATGCTGCATAATTTGACTTTTCTTTCCACATAATTTAGTCAACCCTGCCACGTAATTTACTAATATGCTAAAGATTGCTGCAATGTGTTTATTATTCGTATAGTTAATGTATGGTGCATATAATTTGCATAAACTGTAACAATACTTTATAGTTCTGAATACACTGCTGTGGTAGGTGTATAGGTGGGGTCTCTGAGGGGTGTTCGCAAATTGTGCAATTGTGGGTAGTGGAATGTGCTTATGTGTGTCACTGCTTGACAGAAAAGGGGTCGACAAGCACTGGGTTTCTTTTTTCACTGTGTGAAGTATCTGTATCATCTCTTATGTGCCTCTAAAAATATTGTTTAAGCTACACCCATTAGGAGCATAATTCAAAAGTTTCTTTCAACAGGTTTACATCCATAAATTGCATGTGAAAAATCTCATTGTTCAAGAAAAATTAACCTTGAGTGAAACTTAAACTTACTTCAAATCTTTATTTTTTAAATACACCTCTTCTTCTACCTTCTGCCCACTATATAAATACCTCTAAATCACACGGCTATCCATTTCAAGCTCTTTTTGGAAACCATAACAATAACTATAAACTCCAGCAAGCAATTGCTTCTCACTTAGCTCCCTCTAATGATCTGATCTATGTTGATAATGTATGACAAAGAAAATGTATGAGTGCATAAATGAGCATGCAAAAGTAACCCCAATAACTAATGGACTGACTACTAACTTTGGGTTCCCGGGCAACGTGCTATTCACTGTACAACACATCAACGCCTTGTCTGGGATAGTAGGCGCTATATAAAGGTGTTTTTAATATAATTTGGTGCTCCTTACCACATCATTTTAGTGGCTCCACCTACGATACCATACAATGCAGGAACTCTTATGACCAAGGTTGTTAAGGCATGTGGTTCCTCCCACATACATGTCTGGAGGGATCGCATAGGTATTGTTTTGTAGAGACACATTTATTTTCTCTAGGGACAGCATTGCTGTTACAAAAGCAGGTGTTAGGGGAAGCATGTACAGCATGCTGAACGTTTTTGTTGGCTGATTAAAGAGTGCGTCCACATCCTTGTGAATGTTTGGGCGAGCATGGCACACTGTTCATCTTGTTTGCAAATTAATGTTTGCCTCGAGTGCCTTGTTCATTACTGTGAATTAAACAAATGGCAGCTCCCATTACAGACTGCTAGAGCAGGCAATCACAAAATGTATCGTTCTTACAAACAAGTCTTCTGAATTCTCAGTATTTGAATAAATAGCATGAATTATTATAATGTGGCTTAACGCCCACAGCTGCCGGCTTTGGAACTTGGGGACCAGATTCGAGGACCGACGTCGACTCAGCATTCTGTGACTCTGAGCAAATTACCTAGGGGCATATATATTAAAAAATCACACACCAACTCATCTTGCTGTGCTGCGTGATAGGGAAAGGGCAGGAATGCACCATATCTAACATTACTTGGTGCCTTAATGTCTTTTCCCAGCACTGGGACACAATATGCTGCCTAGTGCCAATACAGGCACCCTTGCATTGTGGTGCAAGAGTACGTTCGTTTAAGCCTGATTGTGTTTGTGCAGGAAGGGATACCTCGCTGCACACAAACAATCTCAGGAGTCATTTTTCTCTTTCTATGTGTGCTGCTGAATACAGCTTAAATAGAAAGAGGAAGTAACTAGGAGAAATAAAGATATTTCTCATTGTTACACCTTCCCTAGGGGGCGTAGCATTTTGACGCATTCCCAGGTCCACCAGTAGTTATAAATCTAGAAATGCTGCAAAATCCATGGGTGGATGCATGGGAACACCCAAGCTCCTCCCATGAAACATCACCCTGGGGCAGAGTAACGTAACGATTTGCTCTGTATTGCGTTACTCTATATTTATCTAGCCACGCAGGCCCATGCAAGGTGGCCTTGTGTGGCTTGTTTAATCTAACTTAAGATTTGCGTTGCTCCTCTGCCCCATTGTGTTGCGCAAGGGCGGCACAACTCTTTAATGAATATATGCCCCTTAATCTCCTTGTGCCTACAATTCCCAAAAATGTGATTCTGACCCTATTTAATGCTATCTGGGGCTCATGTAAAGCTCTCTAATGCCCCTGGGCCAAGTTAGCACTATATAAAAAAGATAAAAAATTAGTATGGTATCCCGTGCAGACTAGAGTCTACATAGGGTGATGGTGTTTGGTTCCAAGAGTAACCCGGTCCTGACAATCCACCTGCTCTCACAAGTGCTGCCTTGGGTCAGGCATCCACGCAGTGTTGATCGGTCTATAGTATGGTCTCTGCTGACTATTAACTTAGAAACATTTATATTAGTTCCAAATGTGCAAGAGCAACTCTCAGGCAGAGAGTAAAGAAACATTCTAAGCACTGTAAAAGCTGAGGTTCTGTTCTGCATGGAAGCACCTAGAAGAGATCGAGGATATATTATTTCATTATTCAAATTCCCTCGAGCTCTGTCTGAGCCCCAAAACTACCTTATCATCTACATTTCTATTGATAATCCTTCAATTTCTCTTTCGACAAAGTGTGGTCATCTTGTTGTTGTCTTCAAAACACTCAATATCCTATTTTTATAAAGTAAAATACAGAATTTGGGTAATCCAGGTAAAAATGGCCCAGCACTATGGAGTGCTAGGGCATGTAGTCCAAAGATGAAGGCTTTCTTCTAGAATTCAGCGTTCCTTTTATAAAGATTATATAGGTTCATCATCAATAATTTACAAAAGACTCATCCGATATATCCCATCAATAGATATAAAAATTCACAAGGTGTTATCAAACAGCCAGCATGTTTACTAATAGCCGACATCTGTTTAGTAGCACAGAATGTTGCTTTTTCAAGATATTTAATCAAGTCAATTGGTCAATTATTGATAACGCTCAAATTAAACATTTGAAAATCAAGACTTTCAGTTGGATAATATCCAGAAGCAATACCGTTGAGAAAGTGTTGAGTACAGTGGGGGCAAATTTGACCACCAATTAAATCCTAAAGGTTGCTAACTACTTCTCCATCAAAATCAGTAAAGCCAGTGATTAGGCCAAAAGGCTGTGAAATAGACCTCCCATCCTTATGATCACCAGGTAATCAGGAAAATGGGTGGGCTGTTGCTTTATCTTATATATTTTATAAAGCAGGAAGGCAGAATGTGACACTTGATTTCTCCCATTTGGTTGTACATTGTTAATTCTATTTTTTCACAGCAAATGAACATCAAACTTAAAAATTGCATCACTTGGTAACTGAATTGTGCTCCCTTGAAAGGAACTAAGTGCAGTTTTACTGTGCAAAGCAACACTTTGATTTTTTTTCTCATATCACATAAAAATAATTCCAATACTCCTCAATACACCTTAAATTAAACACATTTAAAAATGTGACATTAAACAAATATAATATGGGTTAGCCCTGTACTGTTAACTCTATACTCCAACCCCTTATCCCAATATACTAACCTCAACAATCAAACCCTATCTCAGTACAACCCAAACCCTTTATCACTATATCTTTAGCCCTTTACTACATACTCTTAACTCTGTACTCTTAACTATGTTTTCTTTATCCCTTTATAAGTCCGGCCCTGTATATGCTCTTAAACCTCATTCTCAAAGTCCTTAAAATTATACCTTTAGCCGCAAACTCTACCCCATACCCTTAAATTTATACTCTTAACCCATAAACCCCTAATTACTACAGTACATACTGTTAACCCTGTTTCCTAAACCCGCAAATTATACTTGCAAAATTCTAACCTTATATTCCAAACTCTTAATCTTTACAACTTACTCAATACCTATGACTCCCATACCTCTAAATCCCAAGCCCCTATACTCAACCCCTATATATTATACTATTGATCCTGTACCTCAAAACCTTAAACCTATAGCCCAAATCTCTTACTCTATACCTTTAACCTTAAATCCTTATCCATTAACCTCATATATTTACACCCTTTACCCTTTACTCAATACCCCGGCAATTCATTCTTAACTCATAACCCTTAACCTCTATTCCTCAAACCCTTAACCCTGCACATTAAACCACACACCCATAAACCTATAAAACCCACCCATAACCCAAATACCTTTAATTAATTGAACACAAACTCTAGGAACTGTTCCTTTTCCAAAGCATGTGTTTCTATACCTATGAATAGTAAAATTCTATATTCAGAAGTATTTCTTTTGAAGTTTAGAGGCAATACCTCCCATTTCCGGCCGTTTTGACATAAATCGCAATTGTATGTTGCAGCTGTTTCACCTTTTCCTTTTGAGTTCCTCTGTTTTAAATCTATCTGGTGGCCACTAATCACTTGGAATCATCAGGACACCAACTATGTTGATCCCCAGGTGAGCCCTAAAAAATTTGGGGCTGAAGAAGAGTCCTACATTTTTTCAAAAGAGCACTCATTGGCTCCAGGCCAACTTGCATGTAGCTATCCAGCCTCACCTTTACCAAATTTGCACCCACCTCCATTCCCAAATGAAACCCATGTAAGTCTTTGTAATTCTGGCTCTGTTCTCCTCACCTCTAGTATTTAATGAAAATGCAAAACTGAGGCCCTGGTTATAAATGTGTCAGGTTTACTGATGTGGTAATTTTACACCTGGTATTAGCAAAATCAGGGCATGAGTAACTCTGTGATACAGAATTAGGTGCCATTAGAAGTTGGGCCCTGAGAAATAGGGAATGATCTGGAAAAGCAGTGTTACCTCAGTGGTTCTGATGGAAATTACTGATTCTTGGCTCGTTTTCAACCTCAGTATTTCAGGTGTTTTTGTTGCTGCAAGATTTGTACCGAAAATATCAGGGAGCAGTGGAATGAAGTGAAAGTTGCACATCCGATCATCTCCCCATGCCGCTGTTGTGTATCTAGCCATGGTGATCTCTGAGGGGCTCTACACAGAATACCCATCACCTTAACTGGTTCAAACTCATGTGGCTTATGACTCCTAGCTCTAAAGGTTAGGATTGTTTGACACCAAGAAGACAATGCAAAATCTTTAGTTGGGGGAGCTTTTGAGAATTTGAAAATGGCCTAATTTGTTTGAGCTCTGTTTTCCCACCTTGGTCACCAAAGGAGGATAAATATTGGACCCTTTCAGTCAATACCTTGTACAATATTCGGACTTCCAGATATCTTGGCTTACCATTGTAGAGCAAGCATGTTGGTATTATCTCATCTCTGATGGGTTGCTGCTGTCGCTTAATAAATTCAGGGGCAGATTTGTAAGCAAAATCATCCCCGGCAAAATGTTTAAACCTGCCCCACTCTGCAGTTTAGCATAACTAAAAGGGGACAAAGGGGCATGGTTGCTTACAGCTAGCCCACCTGCTGTGAAAGCAGATTCCTAGCTTGCAGCCTTCTGGGATAATGCAAAATGATGGAATAGCCAATCCTCCCCTGGAAGTAGTAGACAGACACCCAGACATGAAACATCAGGATAGACATCTAACTGTTTCGAATAGTTTTTAGAACTGTAACACCTTCCTGCACAACCAGTGAGATAGCCGACTGCTCACCAAAATCAATTTTGTGCCTATATTCCCTCTACAGAAGTTGATTTTTTAAGTAAACGTCTTACAAAACACAGTCAATGCAGTGTTTTTTTTAAACTACTCTACATTATTTGTATTGTTCAATTAACTGCGATGTTAACAAGATTCACATTGAATAAACTCAAAGTTCGGACGCCACTTGCCAACTGTCTTCAAAAGCCTGCTTGATTCAAGATATCTAAATGCAAACCTTTCCCTTTTCTATCCCTCCACTATCCTTTTCAATTCAAATAACAGACTAACATGTCCACCGCTCAAATTAGTTTTTTTTATTTCACTATACTAATTCACTACTAATCCTTTTTGGGTTCAGGAGTAGCGTGCTACTCACCTAAAAAGTGCTCCTCATCAGGGTTAGTAAGCGCCATATGAATGTAATTACAAATACAACACTTCTCCTCCCATGTGAACCAATGTCCGCCTCAGATCACCTACCTCTAATTCCGGGAGGTCCGTGTCCCCCACGTTGTAGGAGACTGTGTGAATGTCCTTATCAGCCAACAGTTTTTTGGAGAGGTCCCCGTTTTCCACTACCCCGCTGTCCGTGTCCACAAATGTGGTTTCAATATAGTCTTTCTTCTTCCAGTTCTGGGGCTCCCCAGATTTCCAGAGCGCTAAATCGGGGTAGAGCCCCGGTTCAGGAGAGCAGTAGGGCTCCACTGTCCTCTGCAAGGTACCAGCGTCCAGCAGTTGCTGGGTCAGTTTGCCGTTGAGCTCAGCACCGGGGTAGGCCGTGTGCGGGAAGTATTTCCAGACATGCCCTGACAAAAAGCCTGCCTTGTCTGGGAACGAGTCACTCTCCTGGATCAACAGGGCTTTCGAGCCCGTGGAGTTGCTTTTCTTATCCAGCAGGGGGTGCTGAAGTTCATGGATGCTTTCCATTACGGCACCAGCACAGAGCCAGATCTGTACCAAATGCCTTACGGAGAATCAACTGTGCCAACCACTTGCCAAGGGACGTCCTCTGCTCCAACGTTGAGAACCACACGCCTCATCTATGGATTAAAATAAAAACAAAAGTTAATCCTGTGTGGAAACATGTTTTACCATTTGTACCAAAATTAGATACTTTGGTACATAATCTTTCTGTTGCTGTGATTCATGTTATCACTATAGTGTTCATCATTACAGTAAACAGTTGACGTATACAAACAATGACCCTAAGAGCAAACCAGCAGCCCCAAATACACTGGCCATCTCTTTTTCTTCTGGAGCATTATAAACTCTCCTTGGTCTTAATGACTATTTTTGGTCATACACTTTCATAATTCTTTTTCTTATGTCTTTTCATCTTTTGTTTCAATTTATGTCACCCTCATTTTTACTGGATGACAGCTTTAAGCATTTACCTCCCCTTCCTTAAAGAAAATTCCACTATTACACTTCAGACGCAAACCAAATAAATGTTTTATTTAAATTCATTATTCTTGAGCCACATTTCTGCAGGAAAGGTCTTGCTTCTCACTGTTTCTGCCATTTTCTCCACTCAGATCTCTCCTTTAGACTACATGGATCGAGTCCTTTTATCGATCTACTGATTTTCAGAACAGAAATTGCCCTATTACGAGTTTCGGCGGTGTGGGCGGTACTCCACCGCCGCACCCCCGAAAAGCAGAGACTCACGACACCCGCCATATTACAAAATATTTGTAGTCTGGCGGATGGGTGGCGTGGTGTTCCCAAGACGGTGACTCTTTCAAAGGCCCTGGTGCCTTTTAAAAAGACACAGCTATGGGAACGCCTCACAAGGTTCCTGCATGGCATGGATTTGAAAGTCTATGCTGTGCAGGAACATTTGTGCATGCACAAGTGGGGGAGGCACATAGGGCCCTGTCAGACCTCCTTCGTTTCCTCTCATCCAAGGTTTACATGGAGGAGGATCCTCCATGAAAACCCTAGAGGAGAAGAAACTCGTAATATGCTTGGTGAGACCGCGATTGACGAGCTAAGCTTATTGCGGCCTCCTGACATCCATGCCACCTCCAGTGAATGACGGTTCCCAAATCATAATGGGGCTCTCAGACCGCCGGTGCGGCAGTGGCTGAACCTCCACCACCGCTCCACCATGAGTTTGGCGGTCCTCTGACTGCCAGACTTGTAATCAGGCACTAATTGTCTAGTCCTACTTTGGTCTATCTATATTGTACTTCAATCAGTTTATAAATGTGGCCTGTAGAATTTGCCCAATGCACCAGAGCAACCGCGGACGGTAGTGGGAGTACCTGCCGGGCGGTGACGGTGGGAGGGGCAGGGTGGGGTGCAGTAATCTATGGATTATGAAGGTTTACAGATAAGTAACCATATTACTACCACCCACCCTGCCCCTCCCCCTCCCCACGTCACCACCCGGCAGGTACTCCATGAAAGATCAAAATTGTACTTATTTGGATAAATATCCGTTCTTTCAAATTGTCATATAGAAGACAGAACTACTTCAAGTTGCAGTGTGACATCTTTATTATTTTGTTGTGAGACATGGACAGCCGACACGTGTTTCGCTCCCTATTGGCGAGTTGCGCCGGGGCTTTCTCAAGGCTATTTACACATATACAGCGTATATTGTAACTGTTTCCAAATTGTCAAAATCCATTTTACTTTAACTTCCGGTTGGCAATAGACAACGGGAAAATCGGGATTCAACCCATACACCTACTCGTATACCGAGAGCCGCGAGCAGGGACCGAACTGCACTCGTCAGCCTTTTGAAAACTTACAGAAGAATTTTGTTCTACGAGTATTGAAACTCTTGTCTTTTGGATTTTGACAATTTGGAAACAGTTACAATATACGCTATATATGTGTAAATAGCCTTGAGAAAGCCCCAGCGCAACTCGCCAATAGGGGGCGAAACACGTGTCGGCTGTCCATGTCTCACAACAAAATAACAAAGATGTCACACTGCAACTTGAAGTAGTTCTGTCTTCTATATGACAATTTGAAAGAACGGATATTTATCCAAATAAGTACAATTTTGATCTTTCATGGAATACACACTCTCTATTTCTCAAACTTGCCTTCCTTTATGAAGCTCAAGAGGTCCAGAGCTTCGAGTGTGTCTCCATCTACTTATAAAAGCAGTTTATTAAGCGTTGTTTAGCCTTGGAATCCTTGGACCTTCCTTGTCTTGTTGGTAACCCGGCAGGTACTCCCACTGCCGTCCGCGGCTGCACCAGAGGAAGCCTTATTGATGATGTATACAACAGTAACATAACTTGTTTCTTTAAGATAGTAAAACGGCTGCTTCTGTGCCCTATTTCTTTCCTGATTTTTGACACTGATTTATTGCAGTGTTTGGAAATTGAAGTCTTTTGATAAGCTAGCCAAATGAAATGGCCTACATTTTTTATTCGTAAGCAGTACCCTGCTTAGGGCCTCTTTGAAGAGGTTTGCATGTTTTGTATCATTTTTGTTTTAACATAACATGTATTTCTAAAGAGCATGTGCACCACTACGGGTATCTTGGCGCTGAATAACAGATGTTTGTTGTTACCCAATGGTCCTCATTTTATCGACCTCAGATGGATGAAAGGCTGAGTTGACTCGCCAGGATTTGAACCTGTGACCATGAGGTTGAACACAGGCCCCTGCAGTAGACACATTAGTCCACTGAGCCACCAGACCCGGTTTTTCTTCTGGTTCTACTTTTCTGTATACATTTTGCTGGCTGGAGGCTGGTCAAGACAAACATGCCTCCCAGGAGCAGTGAAAATGATGTATACCGTGAGAACCTTTCTGTTTGAATCAGTCTCCGATTGAGGTTGCATGTGATATTTGTATGTGGAGCACGTCCTTGCTTCTAATTTTTATGCAGAAATGTATTTGAATTAATACGAATTGTTTACTCAAAACGAAAAGCATTTTGCAATTTTGCCGAACCATGTCTAATTTGCTGGCTCCAAGCCCCTCTCACAAATGTTGTACTGTTACGAGACACCCCTACTACAGGTAAGACTTTAAACACACCTGCCTTAAGTCTTAGGTTCCACCTTTCTGACCACTCATCAAGTTCACCTCCCTATGACCCACACTGAGGTTGCTTTGTTTGCGTAAGGACCTGTGCGGAACAGCTTAGAAGCCCTTGTTGAGAGTCAAGTAACCTTTCCTCATGATTCTTCCTTGATCCAAGATCACACTTATCTAATCAAGAAACCTTCCAGTTTTGACTGACACCAGCTTCCCCTTTGAAAAGTATGCTGCCACCAAGCCTCTATCCTTCTGCTTTAGATCTTATTCCATCACTACTTCTTGCATGAAGATTTTCTTTAAAATCTCGGCTACCAATGTCGGGCTTACGTGCCTCTAGTTGTAAGCCTCTTCATCATTGGCGTGTTGGTAAAAAGGGACAACACATGCTCTTTTTGAGTCCTCCTGGAGCAGTTGAAGGAAACTGCTTATTGCTGTGCCAAACCACTCCAGCATTCGTTGGATGCCTGAGGAAGTTAGTCTTCTCATCAACCATGGTCTTTACTAATTCCATCTTGACCACCGTACATGGGTTTCAAACTACCCTCATGTTCCTACTGCAAATAAAGTCACAAATCATGTTTTCAGTAGTGAACACTTAAAAACCATTATGCAAATTCCAATGTCATATTCTATCCACTAGGTGTCACTGGTGAGCAGATATCGGTTGCTCATACCAGGTCCTCATCAATACAATGCTTGGTCTGACTAATAGTTGGTACTGTTTATAGTTAGTTCATTAAATTCATACATACCACCAATATCGCATTGAGTAAATCAAATGAACCATCCACTACCATTCAAATTGTCAACCCCATTGAAATAGCGGGCAGTCCATGGCGTACCAAAGGAAAGATATTTGCACAAGGATGAAACAAGAATATATGATTATATGCATATTTATAAGTCCACACACCTAAGCACCACCACCACTAGAGTATTTGAAGAGGCGGCATAAGGAAGCAATTTATCTGTAGGAAAGGATAATTGTGTGTTGTACTGAGACTGCCAATCTGCGCTTGGGATCTGGTGGAAGGTGGTCATAGTGGAGAGATATTTCCTTATTATTTATTTTTACATTGCTTATCCTTACCCACAAAGATCAAATAAATTAGTAAAATCTCCTTACATGCCAAATGCAATAGGATAACAGGAAAAGCTTGAGGAATCATCAGTACAAACGTGGAGGGATCAGTTGATGACTAAGCTTGTAGAGTTTGTCAGGGGATGTTGAAGTGAATGTGACAGAAAAGAGTAAGTGGGATAGAGATAGCAGAGAAGTATGAAAAAAAGCAGAAGTAAATCCTCTCCAGGACTAGACAGTGAAAAAGGTGGTTACATGGCGAGGTAATGCTAAAAAAACCTAGGACCTGTTTTAGAGTTTGGCAGTTGGCCAGCCATCTGCCAGGACACTGGAGGTCATTAGCTCCACCACTCTGGCAGTGTACCTACCAGTCACCATATTTGCAGATGTACGTCAGCCCGGTGAGGATCTCTGTGCCTGAATATTTCGTGAGGGACTACTCTGTTATAGGCAGCTGCTCAGCAATCCTCTTGTTTTCCAAAAATAAATCCTCCCTAAAGTACCTATTTTAAAAAATGAATGACACCCTGGGATCTTTTTCTAAATCAGGCTCTTAGTTGTCAGTATTATCACAAAATTGTTTTGTATTATTTCAAAATGCTTCAGACCCTTAAATGGCCCCAATACACTTTCTAGGTGATCAAGTCAGCTGTGCATTGTTATGCTGGGCTGGCAGAGGGCTTGATCATAGTGTATCCTAAGAGTAGTATATTTGGTATTGTTTGAGGTTCGGAGGTGTGTTAGAATTGTGTCAAGGCAAGCATGTTGCAGTGTTTATGCATGAAAGTGAATGTGAAAGTGGGTAGCTTATGGGACTGCAGTTCCTGAATGCTTACAGACACTTTTTGTAAACTAGGCGAGATGCATCATGTTTAAGGCAACAGCTACATTACTAGTGCCTTCCTGAATTCTAGATGATTGTTGGACACCCTTATTACTATAGGAACGGTGTTCCACATGTTTGATGGGTTCCCCCAAAAAACTCTTGCCATCGCAGGTTTGTCATAAGCGAGGGTGTGTGCTCCACTTGCATTTTAGTCATTCATCATTGAGATTCTCTTTGGGCAACTTTATCTGCTCCTCCACTTTAGTTTATCCCTCACTCAGTCAACTTCTCTGGATTACTGCCAGGTTCTCTTCATTGGCAGCTCATGCTGTGGTAGTATTGTCTATTGCAGACATGTATTCAGCAAATAGACAGGTGTGCAGGCGGGCAGCCCTATGTTATGTTATTATGTTCGGTTGATTTGTTGAATGCACTATCACCTGGGGCTGAGCAGGTGTGGGTTTAGGCACACCTAGGGAGACTACTCGAAAAGCCAGGTCTTCAGCTTCCTAGGGAATGCAAGAAGGGAGGTATTTAACTTTGTGTTAATTTGACCTTTCAATCTAGACTGCAGCAAATCATGTTATTCCCCTCAATCAGGGTGAGGTTGAGAGGTGAAACGGCTATGAAGACCTTTCAGAAGAAGTGAAGAGAACAATGTACACCAAAGAGCTTCCCTGATGCAGCCATGGCAACATAACCTAAACAACACACAGAAACACACTTGAATGGGAATGGTTGCTTTGTAGAGTATAAACACAGCCATGCACCCAGCCCACTAGTCATGGGTCTTAGACATGCCCGTGCCTCTTGCACAAAATATACATAAACACACACTCACAGGCCCCCACACACATACCCTCTCTCTCTTTGTCTCATGGGTAACGGTTGAGCTGTGGATACCATTGTGGGATTTCACATGAAGAGCAAGAGACCTCAACATCCAGCATATGGAACAATACTTTATCCCTATTATCAACTCAATTTTCACCTACAGATTCCAGCAGGGAGAATTCTCCCCGAGGGTGAAATGAAGCCTACTTCTGGAGGTACTTAACACCATTGCTGCTTGACATATATTTCTTCTGTGCTGAGGACCAATATAAATGGGTGTAGTCATAATGAGCAGAGCTCGTCATGAGCATACGAGCGCTGTGCCTCATGACAAGCTGAGCTCGTCATCAGCATGAAAGGGGTTAATGGGCCAGACTATCATTTTTCATTCACGAAGCCTCACAGCTGAGAACTTGAGGGGCTAAAATAATGCTGAAAAGAAAACTTACTGGGGTACATCTAGGGGCATACCTATCAACAGCACAGGAGTTGCACCTGAATCAGGTCCTAGGAGCCCGAGATTCCCATTCCTTTCCAATTATGACTGTTTTTACTACTCAACCAGGATGTGGAGGTCCATTTTCCTATCGTGCTTTAGACCCCATGGTAGCCTTTGTATGCCAATTTCAAAAAGACAGCCAGCAGTGGTGTTTTCTCTTATTCCCACTTCCACAAAACTCAATCCTTGGTAAATGCTTTCACAATAATAGGAGGGAAAAATAATTTCCTAGTTCACATTGAACTTTCCAATTCGATTGATGGTATACAACGTTTACAACGGAATTTTTACAACGCACTACCATTAGAACGCAGGCATTACCACGCATACCATTACAACGCATTGCGCTGGGGGGCGCTCTAGGGTAGGGAATAAGTATAATTTTATTTCCAACACCTTCCCTAGTGTCCACGGGACTGGAGTTGGAATATAAAATTATACTTACCACTATCCAGCACCTCTAAGCGCTATGCGTTGTAACGGTATGCGTTGTAAATACCGCGTTGTAATGGTATGCGTGGTAAAAGTATGCGTTGTAACGTCATACATCCTCGATTGATAGTATAGGACTAGGACAGACACATCGAAATGCTGCTTGAAAGGAGCCCAGACGATTAAACGGGAATGAATAGAAAAGAAGAATTTTGAGAAGGAGGATAAATCAAATTGTTCTGATGAAGTTCCTATAATGGATGAAACGCATTGACTGGGTCTATATTACATGTGATGTAAATGGATACCTAATAAAAAAGAATGTAATGGAAAAAGATGCCAACATCTGGAAATTAATTGAAAAACGAGATATGGGAAGTAATTGAAAACAAAAGAGTGGCTACAGATACATGCAATTCGAATTGGAAAGTTCAATATGAACAAGGAAATTAGGTTGCCCTCCTAATATTGTGAAAGCCCTTCTATGCCACTAGATATTGAAAATGTTGCATGGTATATCTGCGAAAAAGAGTTTGGGGCTGTTGTGCTTCCACCTAGGATAGGACAACCTACACTACGGCCTGCACAAAGACCTCAATTCCAGGCTCTAAATGAACAATAGATGTAACCTTTGCATCGGTTTTCTCCCTGCTAGCTCCAGACACTCAGTCTATGACCTGCTCTGATCGGACACTAGGCAGGCCCAGCTGGTACAGGTAAGAGCAGTGGGACGGGGCACAGGCGAGGTGGGGGTTGAGTCGACAGATGACAGGATAGGGAAAATAAATAAATAAAACCAGTTACCTTGCCAGTGAGCGCAAGGTAAGTGGTTTTATTTCCCTTATCCCATCGTCTTTTGACTCCCTTCCCTCTGCGCCGCCTCACCACTCTTACCTGTACCGGCTATGCCTGCCTCTACGGCTCAGTTAGACTTGTATTACAAAACCTTATTAGAGTTTGTTTACGGATTAGTTGCATGCAGTTTCCAATCTACTGATGAGAAGGCAGTGGGAGTGGTGCAACAAAAATACACAAAGAGATCTGTTTCACTTTTGAAATGCTGCTACACTAAGTTCACCTGCCAGAGAATGGAGTTTCTCCCAATTCGTTTGGCCCCACTATGTCACCAAATCACCTAAACCTCCCCACATGCCTACCATACAACCCTTCCCCAAGCCAGAAAGCTCGCCAAAACTGTACTAAATCTAGTAATTCTTTAAAATGACATATTTTACACAGCTTACCCGTATGTGTCTTTGCTTATAATTTTGTACCGAAGGTTGTATTTCGAGTAGAAATCTCATGATACAGGCAGTTGCCTTGCCTCTGCACTAGCTTACCATAAAATGTCTCAGTGGAGGCTCCTCCGCTATGGCAGAGGAGCGTCCCCCCCCCCTCCCGTGCCAGCAGCAGCAGCTGAAAAACTTGAAAAATAAAATAATAATAAAGCGTGCTTATTCTTGTATTATCTTTCTTCATACCAGGCAGTCCAGTGGGCGGAGCCATGGGTATTACATGCACAAGGGGGAGAAGTAGGTGCACTGCTGTCAGTGCGCATGAAGTTTTGGCTCGCCATATCAGGCAGGCCAAACAGTCATGTGCACTGAGCAATTTCGAACCCTAGCTGCATTGCTGGGTTGGAGACAGCAGGTACGGGCTCCCAGTCTCTTTGGGAGCTCAAATCAAGGGTGCTCAGGCCATTCCTGACGCTGCTCACATGCTGTGAGAGCAGCATCAGGATTGGCCGCAGGGCAGTCTGGGAGCTTGTGCCTGCAATGGAGCCAGACGTGCAGTGATGCAGCGGGATCAGGTGTGTTTTTTCTCTCATTTGTTAGGTCTCGACTGGCGTTCACTGCCCAGCAGTGTCGCGCAGCCGAGATTTTTTGATTTCCAGTACTGGGGCTTTAACCCGCCTCTCTCTTCCATTGGCTAGCTCCATAAATGGAGGCTAGCCATTGGAAGAGAGATGTGTCAATCATTCTGGGAGCAGATTTGTGGGCATTTCTGTTTTTTTTAAGCTCCGCCCCTTTTTCTGCGTCATGCAGAGTTGGGCGTTTCCTTTTTTTTTTTAAACAGGGCTGTATTTTCTACATTACTAACGTGTCTGTTGCCGGGATGGGCTGCACGATTTCTGTTGCCTTGAAAGACCTCACTGTGCCGACCCAATGGTTATTGCTAGGTGTTTTTGGGGGGCGAGGTCACTTTCCCAGAAGTTCAGACTGGGACCCGACCCTCCAGACTTCAGAGACAAACTTCAGTGGGGTGCAAGCGGTGTTGACCGAGTCCATTTGCTGGGTGATCCGCCATCCGTTCGCCAAGGAGCAGCAGCAGCACAGGCGTCCATTTGCGGACACAAATTCACAAAGACCGCATGCCTACAGAACGCCGCTGATTCTGCAGTGGACCCCCGCTGTCCGGAGACAGTTGGCGCCTGGGGATATATTTATATCTGTGCCTGTGTTGGATTGTGCCCGTTGAGTGGGATGTGGCGACTTCTGGCACCCTGCGCCATCCTGGCGGCTGCGGGCGCCGAATCGGTAGGTGGAAGTGAAATTGGGATTGTTTATATATACCGCGATTATGTCTCATGGAAAATGTGCTTGGTGGGCTATGTGGTCTGTATTCGGTTACCAGATATATTAAACTTTCCGTAGTGTTTTTAACCTAGTGGTTGTGTTGTTGTTGAGTATCGAAGCTTTAGCCCGGATGGCATTAACGTATAATTCGCTTTTGGTTTCTTTGTTTAGTTTTAAAACGTGTAACATGTCTGTTTTTCAGTTCTCTGTGGTTGAGCTTTTCTGTACTCTGCTGCTGTTTTAAACTAGCTCCTTGTGGGTGTTTGATTTTAACTGGTTCGGGGATACTTGTGAGATATCTGCGATATCTGCGTCCATGCAGTTGTAGTTTGTTATGTTTAGGACTGTGGGAACGGAGAATCTCCACCTTCCTTATGGTCGAGTGTTGTGTGAATACGCTTCAGAATCAGAAGTCCAGTAGTGCTACGTGCAGTTCCTCAACGAACTAAATGGCCCCAGTGTTTGATTCCTTAAGGTCGTCGATGCCTTCATGTGCTTGTTAGATTTGTCTATTTGTTGCTCTTTACAGCTGAACTTAAGTGGGTGCGTTCTCAATGAATGGTGGTTGGTTTAGTAGTTTGTGGGATCCTCAAAGCTAGAATTAGTCTGCCTGCTGGACTTTAGTTCCCGTGGTTATGTTCCTCTAATTTATAAAGTCTTGTGGTAGTTTCCTAGTTCTATTCGGGTCTATTTGTGTTTCTGGAGTGTGCGCATGTGTAGTTACAGGTACCGTGAGCTCCTCACCCCCTCCCCCCTCGTTGCTTGTGGGTGCGTGAGCTCCTCCTCCCCCTCCCCCTCATGGCTTCTGCAAGCATGAGCTTCTCACCCCCTCCCCCCCCTCGTTGCTTGTGTGCGTGAGCTCATCACCCCCCTCCCCCCTCATTGCTTGTGTGTGCGTGAACTCCTCACACCCTCCCCCCCTCGTTGCTTGTGTGCGTGAGCTCCTCACCCCCCTCCCCCTCATGGCTTCTCCGTGCGTGAGCTCCTCACCCCCCTCTCCTCTTGTTGCTTGTGTGCGTGAGCTCTTCACCCCACTCCCCCCTCTCGTTGCTTGTGTGCATGAGCTCCACACCCCCTCCCCCCTCATTGCTTCTGCATGCGTGAGCTCCTCACCCCCCTCCCCCCTCGTTGCTTGTGTGTGTGAGCTCCTCACCCCCTTCTCCCCCTCATTGCTTGTGTGTGCGTGAGCTCCTCACCCCTCCCCCCTCATTGCTTGTGTGTGCGTGAGCTCCTCCCCCTCGTTGCATGTGTGTGCGTGAGCTCCTCACTCCCCTCGTTGCATGTGTGTGCGTGAGCTCCTCACCCCTCTCCCCCCTCGTTGCTTGTTATCATTATTATTATTATTAATATACATAATGTTAATAGTAATAATAATATGAAGGGGGCAGATGTTATACAGTTTCTTTCTTTTTTTCAGTAAGGGTTAGAGAAACGTAGTTCAGTACTTTTTTCCACATGTACAAACATGTGGAATCCCTCCAATATTTAAGTGTAGTGTGAGGGAGACCATTTTAATCAATATTCCCCTGCTGACCGTTTGACCCGGGGAGAGTTCTGATTAAAAATAATGTGCCCGTCTGAACCTTACTGTAGATTGGCGAGGGAGGGTGCGGGGGGGGGGGCTGATCTGGGGGTGGGGGTGCACGTACTTAAAAATGCAGGTGGAAAGATGGAACGTTCACTTCAGCATCCTGCTTAATTCGCTTGAAATGTACTTTGCAGCAGTGTCATTCCCCTTTCATTGTCCTAACATTATTGGAGCTGCCGAGCCAGTAGTCTTTCCTCGGCTTCTATTGCGCGGCGCAGGTTGTCCCCCCGCCAAGAGTCGGTGTTTGGGCGACACTATTTACGCGTCGTCAGTCTTATGGCTCCGACGGACCTCCAGTGTTTCCACACAATACTCGTGGCCGTTCCTGTTTAGTGGTTATTGTGTTTGTTTAATTGTTCGATTGTTAATGGTTGTGTTACTTGGAGTTGCGGAGATGATGTGTTTTTGTTTTGTGGATTTGGTTTGTGTATGTTTGCGTGTGTGTGGCTCTGTGTGTGTGTGTGTGGCTCTGTGAGCGTGTGTGGCTCAGCGTGTGTGTGTGGCTCTGTGTGTGTGTGGCTCTGTGTGTGTTGCTCTGTGTGTGTGTATGTGGCTGTGTGTGTGTGTGTGTGTGGCTGTGTGTGTGGGTGTGTGTGTGTGTGTGTGTATGTGGAGCTGTGTGTGTGTGTGTGTGTGGCTCTGTGTGTGTGCGTGTGTGGCTCTGTGTGTGTTTGTGGCTCTGTGTGTGTGGCTCTGTGTGTGTGGCTCTGTGTGTGTGGCTCTGTGTGTATGTGGCTCTGTGTGTGTGTGTGTGTGTGTGGCTCTGTGTGTGTGTGTGGCTCTGTTTGTGTTGCTCTGTGTGTGTGTATGTGGCTGTGTGTGTGTGTGTGGTTGTGTGTGTGTGTGTGTGGCTGTGTGTGTGTGTGTGGCGCTGTGTGTGTGTGTGGCTGTGTGTGTGTGTGTGTGGCTCTGTGTGTGTTTGTGGCTCTGTGTGTGTGTGGCTCTGTGTGTGTGTGTGTGTCTCTGTGTGTGTGTGGCTCTGTGTGTGTGGCTCTGTGTGGGTGCAAATGCAATAGGTCTTGCATTTATCAGAGATTAAGCTATTGGCATTGTAAATAACAATGCCATTTATTTATCTGTTTTCAAAACCAACACATAAATAAAAAGTTTGTCATTTACAATGCCAATATCTCTAACTTTTGCAAAGGCGAGACCGTTGCATTGTAAATGCTTGTTTTTTGTTTTGTCCTCCCGTCACTTCTCCCCCACTTTGCCCCGACACCAGCTGCGACTGCAATGTCTATCAGTCCCTCTTATTTCCTGTCCATTCCCTCTGACAGGAAGTGATGTTCATTGACTGGGCTGAAGATTCTCCAACATCCAACATCCAGGGCTGCAGGGACCTGTCTGCCCTTTCTCTCAACGACACCGACACGGGCAGGAAATTTATTTTCGATGCAATTCTTAACATCTAATTCTACTTACTATCGGAATAAAATATCACTAGAGAGGAGAGTGCACAGAAATACTCCTGTCAAAGGCATTAGTCATTGTCCTTTTAATAAGATTCAGTATATTTAAAAACTCAAATGAGCTATGTGAAATAAAAAACACGAAAAGGAAAAGTTTCATAAAAGCATATTCACTTTTATACAGATAATTTGGCACAGTGGGAACGGGCTTTAACTCTGCTGTGCCTCCATCAAAAGCATTAGTCATTGTTCTTAAAATAATTGTAAGTACATTAAACAACACTATTAACCAGTGCTTCATTTGTAAAATAACGAGTGCTGATGCTTAAAGCTTTACTCAAAAGCCTGCATCCAGCACAATTAAATTCATAGTCTTAAATCCACCTCATAGCTCTTAAATCTACTACTAGACACCCCCTTCCCCTTTCTTGCAGGTACCTGCTTTCTACTTTCCTGGCAAGTTTTCTGTCTTTTTCTTCTTCCCTATTTCCTCTTTCTCAGTTTTTCTCTCTCTTGCACTTAGGAAATGTTTAATAAGGAAAAATAAGTGTGGGGTCCAAAAAATGAGTACTCATGGCCCCCACCGGCAACCATGGGCTCAAATTAAGCACTGTAAATAGCATCGCTTTCAAAATAACAGTTCCTCAAATAGTCCTTTGTCCCATTTTCAGGCCTGAAAAAACCGATAGTACACATTAGAAATTGACTGATACACAGTAGGCTATATTAGGTGTGGCCTCGGTACCTGTGAAGGCTCCACGTTGGTAAATTGCATTTGAAAGGCTAACTTAGTGTGCGAGGTCAGCGGCCAGCTGGACTGTCATCAGAGAAACCTGGTGAAGGTAACTCCTGAAAAGATATGTTTCAGGGACTTTCTAAGTGTATGATACTTATGAGACTTGTCCATGCAGGTCCAAAGAGAGAGAAGTCCGTAGTCGGCTCAACAGGACCGCAGAGAATGCCCACTATTGTGCGTAAATAGTCCGGCCCGCGTCTGACTCAGGTGCAGATTTACAAGCCCCTTGCGCCACTTTTGTGTCACTTTTTGCTTGTAAATCTGCCCTTTAGTGTTTAGTTTGTGCTGGTGGTGCACTCATTTTTGATGATTGGTACTTATTTTTCATCATCAGACTGTAACCCAGAGCAAGAGAGAGAAAGTCAGAAAAGAGAGAAAGAAGAACAAAAAAGAAGACGCAAAACAGCAACAAATGGAGAAACAGGGGTGAAATTAACTTGCAATATTTATTTATTTATTTATTTATTTATTTATTTCGATTTATATAGCGCTATATAACCCCGGGGTCTCTAAGCGCAATAGTCAGACAAAGAGACAGGAAGTAGAGGGTGGTGGAAGAAAGAGACCTAAGGTAGAACCAGGGAGGATATATGGCTCAATGGCCAGATCTGCTCAATTTTAGCAGTGAGAAACCAGATTCGAGTCCTCGTTTTTCATCAACATCCCGTGGTCCAGGGAAAATCACTTGATCTCCGGATGCCTAAAAATGTATAATCTCATCTGGTGCTGATGTAAAATTCTCTAATGCCTTCGGGCACCGTTTGCTGTATCTAAAACGCATATATATATATATATTTTAAATCAAGATTGGTCAGTATAGGATTTGAGTCGACCCAACTATTCGGTAGCGCAAACAGTTGCTTGTTGTAAAAAATTGACTAGGAGAACCCTGTAAAAATGCACAGAACATGACAAGCGAGAGTAGCGCAATTATCCATCACATGCTATTATAGAATTAATGTAATTAGGAGGAGCTCCACATGTCACCCTTCAGTGGTGGACACGGCTACATCATTATCCTTCTCCACGGTTCAACGGGATTCCGTATCCATGACACAGTTGGTCTATGTTCATTTGTGCTAGACTAATGATTTGGCTAGTGAAGACTTCATAAAGCGCTGCAGCAGGCCTTACCTGCTTCTTGGGACTAAACCAGCTAAGGTCTTCCAGGCCACCTCACAGAATGCCTGAGTTTTCAGGAGTGGGTGAGAGTTCTTTTCCTGAGGTTTTATTGTGTCCGGGGAAAAAAATCTACGGTCAATGCAGGAGGGGGGAGAGAGCGGGAGGAAGACGTGTGAGCATGTCTATCATCTGAGCTCGGGCTACAGAATGCATACAAAAATGCAACTTGGGGCTTGACTCACAGAGAAAGCCAGAAAGCTGACATCGCAGTACTACGATCCTGCAAGGGGCAGATTTACAAGTCGCATGGCTAAAGACTTATCACTTTTGAGCTTTACCTTGATTCGCCTGGGAATCTGTGACAGTTGCAGCGTTTCAACCTTAAACAGTAATCTTTAAATCGTTTTTGCGAATTCCTGCAGTTATTTTTTTGCTTTGCCTGAGGTATTTTGTCGTTCGGTAGAGGATGCATTGTACACTCACATTTTAGGTCAAGCCTGCCCGTTTGGTTGCAAAAACAAAATGCTGTGAACTTACCAACATCTTTCAGATGGTATAAAACATGTCTGCTGCTTACCATAGCGCCATGAAACCTCTGGGTGACCGTGCGCTTGACAAATTCAGAATAACATAACATAACCATTGGTCGGCTTTATTGTCACTCTCATATACTTGCTTGGTATTAGTCGGTTTACCATGACCCTCTTTTTTGTGTCCTTCTCCTGGTACAGAGTCCCTTTACGTGTGCTCTTCCACTGCTCATTTGTAAAGAAATACTTTTTTTCTTTGTGTTTAAGCACACCACAGAGTGCAAGAGTTTCCTATCTGCCTCTCTCATGTGCTTCTCACCAGGCCCTGCTCCATGTTGCTTTCTCTTGTCTGTTTGCTTTTCTTCCCTCTCTCAGGTTTCTTTCCTCTTACGCACTGCATCAGGTAATGTTTTTTCCATATTTCTCCCGTATATGCTTCTCTGTCATTCCCACTCTATGTTGCTTTTCTTCTCTGTTTTTCTGTCTCTTGTCCGTTTGCTTCTTTCGTCTACCACACGCTATGTGTTGCTCCTAACACCAAAGTCCTTCTATGGCGTTCTCTTCCTCTTGTAATTGTAATTGCATTTATTTTGGGGCAGATTTACGAGCCCCTTCCGACACTTTTACGCTGCCGTTGCGTCACTTTTGTGACGCAGCGGCGGCGTAAACAATGCGCCATGTTGCGACTTATTTACAACGTGACACATCTAGGCAGATGCGTCACGCTGTAAAGCCCTGCGTCACATGAAACCTGCGTCAGGTTTCATGTGGGCGTTCTGTCGCAGGGTGGGCGTTCCCTCTTAGGAAAGCCCCGTAAAACTGACCCAGTGAAATCTACAAGATTTCACTGAGTCAGTTTTAGGACGCTGCTGCGTCAAATCCTTACGCCTGCTTGAAGCAGGCGTAAGGAGTGATGCACCACGTTATGTATGGGTAGCCCCTGTGCATTGCAGGAGTTGCGTCGCGCTTGCGACGTGACTCCAGCAATGCGCCGCCTGTACGCCACAAGATGTGTCACGCATCTGTCCTTCCTTGCACCATCGTGCGCCGCATTGTAAATGCGGCGCATCTGTGGTGGCGCAAGGAGGGAATTGCATGACGCATCAGTTCTGGCGCATCCCTGCTGATATGCAGAGATGCGCCAGAACTTGTAAATATGCCCCATTGTGTTTACTAACCCAGACAAGTAGGTACGTAATACTATATTGTACATGGTTATTTAAAACCTTAACAATATAGAAAAGAGTTCAGTTGATAAAACATAGGTCAAATTCATACGTATTAAGACAATAATTCCTTCAGTAGAAACATACTAAGACAGCAACATCAAAGCAGAAAACTGCCTTAAATTAAACTCCGATAAGACGGAGGTGATGATTTTTGGTAATCTTCTCCCAGCCTGGCCCCCCACTTGGTGGCCAGCAGATTTGGGATTACCACTAACCCCTATTGCTAAGGTACGAATCCTGGGAGTGATTTTTGACACTAAACTGTCATTTCTGCACCATGCAAATGCGGTTGTCTCATCTTCTTTCTATATCATTAGAATGATAAAGAAACTCCTCCCTTATCTTCCTACCGCTGCGGCAAAGACGCTTGTCATTTCACTAGTCATGACTCGTATTGACTATTGTAACGGGCTTTTTATTAATGCTCAGGAAAGAGTACTAAACAAGTTGCAGCTAGTGCAAAATGCTGCAGCTCGACTGCTCACAGGGACTCCTAAATTTAAACCTATCTCCAACGTCATTCGACAGCTACACTGGCTTCCTGTAAGAAATAGAGCAAAATTTAAAGCACTATGTATCGCCTTTAAAGCAATACATGCCTCTGGACCAGCATTCTTAAAACAATCACTATGTCCCTAGACCCCTGCAAGAACCTTACGCTCATCTACAGCAAGCCTCCTGAAGGTACCGCAAACAAAAAAAGTCACATGGGGTGACAGATCTTTCTCAGTTTCCGCGATTAAGCTTTGGAATAGCCTTCCACCCCAAATCAAGACAATCACATCCTTGCTTACATTCAGGAAGCATATAAAAACATGGCTCTTTAATCAATAACTATTCTTTTCCCTGCTAGCATGATCCACAGTGCCAAGACACCCATGGGTATTTGTGCGTTTAAAAAGTCTCTAAAATAAATAAATGAAGTTAAAATAAAGTATGAGTTCAATTAGACAGCCGATTTATCATGATAAGATGTGCAGTAAGTTCATCCTTGTTGCCGGCCGAGGGGTAATATAGTAAAGTGCCAGTCCAATAAGAACATTTTTGAAAGTGCCATTTCAATAAAAACCTATTTGCGTTAAAAAAGCAAAAGCGATTAATTATGATGGCAGTTCGGGCTATCCCTGTTATATGGTCAGTGTTATTCAGTATAGTTGAAAGAGGCTGTTTGCTTTCAGCCTTGTCCTCCACCTAGTGAGAATCATGGCTTGGTGGATGGCCACACGAGGTTTAGGTGAAATTCTGGGCCCTTGGACAAGGTTTCAAATGACTTTTCAGCAAGTAGCAGGCTACTCTGGAACCCAAATAAAATTAGATGTGAACTAGTATAGGGAAATATGACATTAATTTGAACAGTGTACATGTGAGTCTGTTAATTTGGGTTGAAAATGCTAGTGGAGGGCCAAACGAGAGAGGGGCTTGCATTTATATAGCACTTGGTACCCTTGAAAAGGCATCTAAAGTGTTTTTTGAGGAGTAGTACGCAACCCTTGACCCCAAACAGAATTAATGTGAGTTGACCCGTGTGAGGCTTTGTCAGCTGTTAACCACACAATGCCTTGAAGATGATGTCTGACCTTTAGGAGATATATATCGAATTTAGTGGTATTATAAACATGCCCAGAATCAGGTTATTGACATTTTCACAGCTCTTTCACATTATGCATTACCGCTAAAATGGAAAGACAGTGCTTGACTTTTCACCAATAATATCAAAGAACTAAAACCTACTTGCAAACACTCCTGTGACGATGCACAATATACAAACGGTAGCCAGCAAACGGATCTGTGTATAATATGCTGGTCACACGCTTGAACCATCCGAAGAGGGTTTAATAAGCTTGCTGTAGATCAGTACATGTAACCAGCAAGTCTCAGGTGCCTATTCGGGTAAGATTGCTCAGTGGATTGATGTGTTTAGTGCAGAAATACTTTTCATAGCAAACACAATAAGATGATGGATGGAGCCCTGAAACTTTTCAGACACTCACCTCCAATCAGTATTAGACCTGGGTTGAATCCATCATCGTTCCTTAGCTCGCTTCGCCACAACAGTTCAGACACAGTCATATGCAAATCAGACTTGACCCTGCTCCTCATGCCTAAACTGCAAAACCAGGACCTCCCTGGACAAGAAACAAGCATCCTAGGGTCAGTTTTGGAGTAACATGCCTCTTTAGCCAGGTCTGAAAAGGTGTGGCCAAGTGAGCTAAATAACGGTGATGGACTCAGCCCAGATCTGTGACTGGGGGTGAGTGTCTGAAAAGTTCAGCACTCCGTCTAATATCATGTTGTGTTTGCTTTGGTTGACCTAAGTTGGCAGGGTATACCCAGATGTAGGTCCCTCACTCACTTTGCCAGTGGATTCAAGCTAGCCTGGCTGATGAGGGGTGAACCCTCGAAGCTGGTCCCAGGATGCTTGTTTCCAGTCCAGGTAGGACCTGATTTGGCAGTTCAAGCTGTACTGTTCTTATAAGGACCTGGGTCAAGACTAAAGTGAGCTAAATAACTATGATGGATTCAACCCAGATTTAATAGTGACTGAGGGGTGAGTGTCTGAAAAGTTTCAGCGCCCTGTCCATAATCTACTTATGTTTACGAAATACTTTTCATAATCTACAGGTCAGAAATGTTGTCCTTAATGTGTAAAAGAATAAGTTTCAGGCTCAAAGTTTGGTTCAGAAGAGTGTGCCAGGCCCACAATTTGGTTCAGAAGATCGTAGCCGGTGCTATTGAAGGTCAGGTGCTGGATACCCAGGCTGCATAGTCGTGATTCCACCTCATGCATCTTTAATGTATCACTACACACTGCCTGCATCTTTATCTCATTCTTGCATACATTTTTTTTTATCCCTGTTTCTCTCGTTGTCGCTGTTTTTCCATCTTTCGTTTCTTCTTTCATTTCATCGTTTGTGTTTTTCTTTCTCTTGCTGTGAATCAATGCTGTTGAGGAATAAAAGCACTGGTTCCTCAAAATGAGTGCTGGTGGGTTACACCTGAAACTAACAGCTCAAATTAAGCACTACATAAATTCCACTCCTGGTGAAATAACTTAGTTGGATATACTCCTCCTGCAAACAGCTGCATACAATCTGCAGAAGAATATGATTGAATCCTTGTATGTTTTAACTCAATCTTTCCTTCTTCTGAGGTTGATAAAGTGGGTACCAAATTCATATTGTTAAGTTCTAAAAACAAATCAAGTTTGTATTGTGTGCCATATAAATTGTCATAATTAAAACAAATATGCACTTGGAACTATGGGGCCAATTAAGATGGGGGAAGGACTTTGTCCGTCCGCCATCCTGTCGTGGCAAGGGACCGTCCGCCATAATGGCCGAGGTCCCGTGCTCCGAATTAGGATGCACCCACCACAGTGGCGGGTGCATCCCGCATTTTTAACATTGCTGTGGGCGGTGCTGAAAGCACCACCTGCTGCACTGCTAAAAATGCATGTTGTGCGTTTCAAAGCACAACATGACAAACACCGCGCGGTGTCTGCCATGTTGTACTTTGAAACGCAGGGGGGTACCATAGGTACCCCCCATGGGCACCCCCACCCCCCTTCCCCCTGGGGGCCCGCAACAGGCCCCCAAAGCAAAGACCGTATGCCTTTCCGTGGTGGCTTAGCCGCCACGGAAAGGCATTCTCCAAAGCCCATCCTAATATGGCTGGCGGTGTCTGAAAGACCGCCTTCATATTAGACTTTTTCCGCCACGGTCGCAAGGCGACCGCGGCGGAAAAGCGGCGGACGGTCATTCCGTCTGCCGCGGTCCCCCCGCCATTGTAATATGGCGGGGGAAATAGATGGCGGACGGGCACGGATGGTGAACGGATGGCCACCGCCTGCATGGCGGTGGCTATCCGTCCACCATCCTAATCGGCCCCTATCTATCTTAAATACATACGGAGCTTGAGAAAGTAAAACACTTACATGTGTCAGTTTGTATCGTGGCCAACTTGCACTGCAGTATACACAGAGAAAGCCTCTTTGCTGTGGGGCTCCTGAGCCTTAAAGTGACGGGTTGTGCTATCTTTTACTCCCCACTCAGCCAGGGCACAACCAGCACAAAAGCAAGAGGATTTGCTGATGGACACACTGGTGGAGGGGAGGGGGCATCTTCAATCTCCATGCCCTGCCCCCTTGCAGGCTACTGCTCAGCCTGAAAACATAACACATGGACTGTAAGCCCCTATGTCTTGTAGCATCGGCGGGCGCACCAGTACATGGGCAAAATAATTCTCCAGCATGTCTAGACAGTTCCCACACTTTCTTTACCAGCACCATTACTGGCACCCTTCCAAACAAGCAGGGGCTATGAAAGGAACAGGCCTGTAAGGTAGTCTCCAGTTCAACCGAAAGGCTAACACTGCATCTGCTGACTACCAGGTAGGACCTTGCATAGACATGGCTAAGATCAGGCCTTGGAATGAAATTTCGCTCCACTTGCGGAGTTTGTGGAGTTTTTTCCACTCTGCGCTCCATTTAGCATGAGTTTTTTCCTTGTTCGCGCTCGTCAACATTAAGTTGATGAGCGTGAGCAAGGAATATCTTACTCCAGACCACCTCCCGGTGATATTTCTCAATATGGACGGTCATGGATGGCCACTACCGCTCGCGTTGAGAAACCTTCCATTTGCGTACAGGAAGTTGTCGCTCAAGTAGAAAATGTACTTGACCGGCAGAATGAAGCAGCGCCCTCTTGCGCTTCGCATGGTGCCATCGTGCTGAGTTTTCCAGCATGGGACAAACATGCAGCGTTAAAATCAGTCCGGGCTGCACCACCCAACCCACTCCGCCACTTGCGGAACCCCGCGTAGCACAGCAGAGTTTTTGGTCACCTCGTAGAGTTCCGCGGAAATCCTCAAATTCTGCCCAGGCCTAGCTAAGATTGGACATTTAGGGGCTGATTATGATGGAGGATTTTCCGCATCCTCCGGGCCAGTGGAAGCTACCGCCGGCCCAGAGGATGCGGAAAATCCTCTGCGGACCCACCAAGGACCCACCGCCACATTAGGATGGCTGGTGAGTCCTGGTTTCAGTCCGCCGCTTTTCCGCCGTGGTCGATTTACAACCGCGGCGGAAAAGCTGTAACGTGGCTGGCGGTGTCTATCAGACACCGCCAGCCACATTAGGATGGTGTAAAAGAGATGCCTTTCCAGGGCGGCTTTTCCGCCGTGGAAAAGCATGTGTAACTTCACTGCGGGGGCCCGTTGCGGGCCCCCGCAGTGAAGGGGGGGTGGGGGTGCACATGGGGGGTACTTATGGTACCCCCCTGCATTTGTATGCAGTAATCGGCAGGCACTGCACGGTGCCTGCCGCTTTCTGCATACAAATGCAATGTATGCATTTTTACCATTGCGGAGGGTGCAGCTTGAAGCCGCACCCGCAGCAATGGTAAAAATAGAGGATGTGACCGCTAGGGTGGCGGTCACATCCTAATTTGACAGAAGGGAACTCCGCAGGCCATGCGGAGGTTCCCTCCTCCTCTATGGTCGCGGACGGACTCAAGTCCGTCCGCGATCATAATGAGCCCCTTAATTCAATCCATTCATGATTTATCTTGGATAGAAATCCATAAACCCCAGCAAAATAAGTTATACAATTATAAAACAATTGTTTTCCATTGAAAATAAAAAACATAACATCACAATTCATCAAGACAAGCATACGTTGTATTTCTCTTCCACTAATACAAGCAGCACAGTTGTGAACAATCTTCACTTGAGCAGCAGTCCTTTACAGGGTCCACAGCTGAGGTGGCTGGAGTAATACTGTCTGGCTTGTACCAGGGCCTCCAATATTTATAAATCCTTATCTCCGGCAGCGCACGATGCCAAATTGAAAGCCAATCTTCCAAATGGGCTTGGCAAATCGTCAGAGGGGGCTGCGCATTTTTAATTCCATTAGAAAGAAATGCGCTTGCCAAGAGCCGAGCAATAACCAAGACTATTTGCATTATAAATATAACCTCAGCAGAGAGTCACTGTGGCTCCGAGCAGAGTTCTCCTCTGTCTCCAGAGATTTGCGCTTGAGGTCACAGCAGTGGGGCAAAAACATATTTTTCTAAATTAGTTTTTCGTCACAGGGACAAAACCGGAATTGAGCAGCGCAACATGCTCCAAGGGAACACACTGCACTGCTGTGATATATAGCTTTTTTTTAACTCACTTAACCATCTTACGTCCTGATTGCGTAAATGAAATCACAGGAGACCATTTTCAAGTGGTTGGATACAATTTTGTACCAATTTTTGTGTTCGTCATGTTCCTTCGATTTTTGCCTTTGAAGTGATTAGCCAGAGGAACTTGTATTTGTGCACTAGTCAAGCCAAGCAAATTTCCGTTCAAAATGTAACCAGCAATCTGCTACATGGCTAGGCCCATTCGGGATCCGCACAGCGCAGTGTCAGTTTCATGCAGTGCCCGTTTCATGCAGTGTCAGTTTCAGTTGTATTCCTGCTTCTTCTTTATCATGTTGAACATCTGCACAAGCAGCGGATGAACTAAGAGGAGAAAATGGGGGTGTAACATGAGAATTGCATGAAGAGTTAAGCATGCGTACTGAATAGTGGTGCGCAATATTTGCGTGATTTGTTTTCGAATAATTATGTGAAAATATGTCAAAATGACCCGAAAATACGCTTAATTATGCGAAATGCGAAACTGGCATTTGATGCTGGGCTCGAATCAGAAGAGGATTTTGTCTTGTGGCACAAGGGATAAGTTGTTGCACTTAACCCAATAGCACTCATTTAGCAACCTAGGAAGCATGAAAGTCTGAGATGGAAGCCCCAAATCCGAAGCAAACCCTTGCATGTTACAGCAGGTCAATCACAACCCCATGAGTTACTGGATCCTGTGACTTTATGGTTCACCCAAATCCATGTAGCCGGCACATTAATCCACTGAGCTATCTTACGGAGAAAGAAACTTGCAGAATGGAACCTGCAGGTCCCATGCAGATATCTGATACATGCGCATTTACCCAATGTGTTCCGTGAGAAACATAATTTCGTTCTCTGACCTTACCAGGAGCTGGTTACAGGGAGGTTAAGTAGAATGGGTGCCAAAAAACACAGTCTATGAGGAAGGCCTTAAGGATGGAGCGTTTCATTCAGAGAAGTGTCTGAGGGGCACCTTTACCCAGCCCTTGCCCATAACATATCCAGTGCTTAATTTGTAAACCCCTTGTATGCTGGTGACGAACCCCAGCCGTCACGCTCCGCGGTGCTCGTGTGCTGATGACGACTGGGGTTCGTCACGGCCCGCCCTGTTCGTTTGTTTACCGCACAGCGGCGGAAACGGGCCAGCAGTGAAGGGGTTAAAAATAAGATTGGGGGCCCTCGTCAAGAGACCACTGCAGCTTGCATCAGCACATTGCTCCTGTCAGAGTCGCCTATGACTGAAGCAACACAACTACTAATCATAAAACCCTACAAATGTGACAATTCGGCTATTCAAGGCCTCCAAAGCTGTAGGAATGGCTTGGAAGGCAGGTTATAACCATTTTAAGGTAAATTGAATCAATAACCAACTGTTGCTGTGATCGTCTCTATATCAGACAAACAGCACCACCAGGTGGCAGACTACCAGAACCCCTTGGCTCAAATTAAACACTGAACATATCCCTTTCTCTATCAAAATATACAAAAGCTTGCTGAGGCTGCCACCAATGTCCTGGGTAGTTTTCAGACCCCTTAGTGGCATTGATCGATCAGGGCATCCAAAGAGGAGCTAGAGATCCACTCAGTGCAGGGGTGCCAGCTCACTTTTCCTGTTACTGGGTGATACTTACTTTTCACCAGCTGACTTTGAGAATAGTGTCAAAATCATGTGACACACAGTTTCACCATATGAGTTGGAAAGTCCGTGTCTCAGTCCATGTGAGAATCTTGCTGTTAGACCAGGCCTTTTTGACAGGTTTATCCCCAAACTTTTTGCCTTTTGCCTCTTATTTTTCTGGCCCTGTTTTCTTTGACTATAGGATTCTGGGCACTTTACCACTGCTGATCAGTGCCAAAGTGCATATGCTGTCTGCATAAATTGTGACATGATTAGTATCCATTATTGGCATATTTGATGTACTTTTAAGTTCCTGGTAAAGTTCACGGTGTGTGCCAGGGCCTGTAAATCCAATGCTACTGGTGGGCTTGCAGCATTGTTTGTGCCACCCACATGAGTAGCCCTGTAAATGTATCTCAGACCTACCACTGTAGTGTCTGCCTGCGCAGCTGCGAACTGCCAGGTTGTCCTGGCAGGTGCACCCACTTGCCAGGCCCAAACCTTCCCTTTTCGTACATGCCAGGCACTTCTAAGGTAGGCCCAAGGTACCCCCATGGGCAGGGTGCAGTGTATGTGAAAAGTAGGACATATACTAGTGTGTGTGACATGTCCTGATAGTGAAATACTGAGTATTTCGTTTTTTTACTGCTGAAAGGCTATCTGTCCCATAGGCTTATTATTAGAGTTGCACTGTAACACTTTTACATGTGTAACTTGCAATAGGGACACGATGGGAAAATTAAGTTTAGACTCTCTGAAATCATAATTTTTATGCACTTTTTGGTGAAGGTGTTTTTCAAATTCTGGGTTTGAAAATGCCACTTTTAGAAAGTGGCCATTTTCTTACTTAACCATTCTGTGTGCCTCTGGCTGTTTGTGTATTCAACGTTTGGTGTGTGAATGACAGAAGCTGAGATGTGCCTTCACTTTAGAGAGTCACCTGGGGGAGGGGTTGAGGTGTGCCCTGCCTTGCCGACTCATCACAGGCCTGAATAGGCCTGGTTTACATTTAGAGTAGTGGAAGGAGTTTTAATTACACCTGAATAGTCTGTGTCTCCTTTTGCACAATGCTGTCTCCACCCCCTGTGGTCATGCTGCAGCAGTGAATGCAGAACTGGGTTCAGAGACCCTTGCCGCAAAGAGAACGAAGACATTTTGGAGTATAAGTATGTGACCTAAAACCCCAGTAAATTGGATTACTTCAAGGAACAAGAGGAACCTGCCAAGAAGAAGAGCAGAAGTACTGCCCCTTTGCTTTGTGCTGTGTGGGGTTGGCCTGCAGTTGCTGCTTCTGGCTGTGGTGGAGGAAAAAGACGGACTCTTTTTGCCCTGTTAGGGTATCCTGCTTGCGAATAATCTCCAAGAACTTGTGTGTGCTGGCACCCTTACTCCCCTGATATCCAGTTGGGGGATATCTTGGACACTTCTGTGTCCCCCAACAAAACCACAAAGGGAGAACTGGCTCAGGGAGTCAGGAGGAACAGCATTTGGAGGACTGCACCAAGTTAGAGGTGAGGAAGGTAGGAAAATGCCCCTGGTAGATAGAGGTGGTCGCCAGGAGTAGAACGAGCGCAAGGTCGTCCAAATCAGACCAACAGGGCCCAAGGTATGCTCTTTTCAAGCATGGCAACCTTTTGGCCTTTCCTCGCCAGGAATGCGTTGAGGTCCGCTGCTGGTCAATCAGATTCCCCTGGTGTGGGCGAAGGCCCAGGGGAGATCTGCTGAGGTGATTTGTTACATTAGGAGGGGGCATGCGTGTTCCCTCCATGCCTCCATCTCGCCGGAGACCCCATCCCTTGGGGGACTTATGTTAAAAAGGGGTCTGGGATCCTATTGCTGGGCCCCCCTGTGCTTCCTGATGTGAGGAAGCGCCAACGCGCTTCCCCGAGAGTAAGGATAGAGGGAGGGCCACTGCCTTCCCTGCGTGATCCACTCTCCCTGCTCCCCGTGCCCCTGTCTGGGGGAGCAGGAGGTGACCACTGAGGACAGACGTCTGACTGCATCAGGTCATGAGCACTCACGACCTGACGCAGTCAAACGTCCGTCTTGCACGCTAGAGCAATCGCCAAGGCAAAGCAGACCCCTAAACACTTTTCACCGGCTGGTGCAGAATTACTACCATGAAAGAACGAGAACCAGAGAGTGCCACAGGTGCTTGTCGGCTGACATGCACCGTCCACATTAGAAGACCAGACGAATCATATACCTATTAAAAGGCTGTCCTACCACTATCCAGTCCTAATGAAGACCCACCTTAGATGCGCATAAATCAGCACATCGCTTCCAGGGTCGAAATGTCGATGTTCCATGTCATATATCCATTTGCACAAAGTCCAACTGGACAAAAGGAACATTTTAAACCTCCTGTTACTATTGTGCTGTATATATTGGATATTCTGAAAAAGTTTTTCCATCTATGTTTTTATGTTTTGTCACCTGTAACACCCAGTCACCAGTCACAACCTAGAAACTTTGTTTAATCACATCCCATGTGTGTTTTTTATGTATATGGGACAGCATATCTGATTCATTACAGAAACAAAACGTTTGAATATATCAATTACTAAAGACAAATGGTTTTTCTTTTGTTTGTGGTCAGTTTACAATCATTGCACATATCCTTCATGGGATATATGGCTATATCCATTTATTAAGTACTTTGTTCAATTGTGTTGTCCGACAGAACCATTGTTTTTGTTTCATAACTTTGCTTTGGGCTGGTCCTAGGAGGATGGGACTACCACCGAATCATTCAGCAGGATGTGGTCTTTCTGTTGAAGTCATCTGCTTGGTCCTTGTCCTAGGTTAGGGGGGACCCCAAAAATATCACCTCCCTCATTGTTTAATGTATTTCCAAGCTCACTTTTTTTGGGGCTATATGTTCTTCAGCATGTTAGGATAGATTTGTTTTACCAAAGGTGAGGGAGATGTTTATAGAATATTGTATTTAATTTGGTAGAATGTTCTCTTATTGGGGTATAGGTCATTGAAGAGTTATATTGTCAATCCCTAAGTGGTTAAAGCAAAGTTATTTTAAAATAACATATTGGTTAATGTGATAACAAGTACCTAGTGTGTGATTACAGTCCTATGTGGTTTACATGCATCTTTATGACAAGAGCATAGTGGCACAGTGATTTATGTTATGTGGTCTAAAAGTGCTTTACATGCAACACAGTGATTTATGGTCTAATGTGTTTTAATTTGTATATAATACAAAGGCTATTTTTATATAACCTTTTGTGGAGTCTCTTTTTGCAGTGTGCCTAGTGTGTCACTAGTATGTGTTTGTGTGTGTTGCGCAAACGCTTTACACATTGCCTCTGATAAGCCTGACTGCTCTGCCAAGCTACCAAGGGGTGAGCAGGGGTTCTCTTCAGCGTGGAACTCCCTTGCGCTGACTAGAGTGGTGGGTTCTACCTGGCTTAGATGCATACCCTAGCCAACTGAAAACCCAATTTCTAACACTTGCTCATTGGTGTAGGCATCATCGATATAGTGCACACCAGCATGCAGATGAACCCTTTGTTATCAGAAGCTGTCACGCTTCTCTCACCAGCCTTGAGAGATTATCCCACGTGGAGTAACTAATCTACTTGCACACGTCTGTCTCTGGGATGTGATAGCTCTTTTGTCAGTGCCTGGAAATGGGCGCATCTTTCAAGACGCAGGTAGTGTCAGGGAGCCTCAGACACTTCTGTTCTCCTCTTCACATCCCTTTCTTCTGCTGTCTCTCACTGTGTTATACACTTATGCCCTTTTAATCCTCACATATTTGTCTAATCCTCCATCTGCATATCTCACACTTTTGCCCAATTACCATTGGAACATTCATGATAATTGCTCTGTGCGCTCTATAGAGAGGCCAAAGACTTGATGTGCATGTTGGTGTTACACACACTGACAGTCACTGTGAGAAAGAAGCACTGCAATCTGCCTCCACTTTAGAGCTCTCAACTGTGATCTGTCATAAACACCTGCCCACTACATAAACTTACTCGAACAGCTAGAGGCAACTCTTAAAAGTATGCTCTATGCAAAAGTTATATGCTGCATGAAAAAACTACAGAAACACAACACATTGAAAACAAGCATTGGCATAGCCAATAGGTCGCGCTTTTGAGACCGTATAAGTATTTAGTTATGCAGCACAATATACTTGGTGCAACAACAACTGTTGCATGGCTAAACACTTATAAGGTCCCAAAGGTGAGACCTATTGGCTATGCCAATGCTTGTTATTTCATGGTGCCGGGCATAATTCAGGGATTACCCAAAAGTAATCACAAGCCCTCAGATTAGACCTCATTCATGAAGGACTGGGACGAGGAAGAGTTGGGGGTGTTATGCCCTGACATTTTAGGTACAGAGAGGTGGGAATAGGTGAAGTAGATTGAGTCTGAAAATTATGAGACAAATTTGGAAAGCAATGCATGTGAGGGAGAAAAAATATTTGGTTTATGTCAATACAATAACGCAAGGGTGAGCATGTTGTGTCGTGTTTATGCACGGTTAGATGGTGTTATGAATCCCCAGGGTATAAGCCTTTCAAACCTTGCCCATGCTGAGTTCCTATATTGTATTTTTGTGGTTAAAAACCTTTTAACAGTAATATTCAGGTATGTGTCAGTGAAATGATAAGACGTTTACAGGCTTAAATGTGAATTCTGCTAGTTTCCTGCTGCACAGTTTATGACGAGAAATTAACCTAAGCTGCCTCATCTGTGCAATATCCACCAAAAAGGAAAATGCGCAACGGGCAGCTTTTGAACAATAACACAGTTTGATTGAAACAGCCCTGCCGGTACGTTTGGTGAGAAATGCCTCACTAGAAGTTCTTATTCAAGGGAAAACAATTAACTGTGCAATGTTTTATCGCAACGCTAATCCTGAGCCTCGATAACATGGAATGAGCATGGGATAAGGCAAAATGTCTTCTGGTGTTACCAGGACCACTAGGCGTCCATTTTCAGAGAAAGAGGACTTTACTTACAGAGTCTGAGAATTTCCCACAAAGTCATGAAATTAAAACAGAGTTTCCCATCACCCCTCCTGCATTATGAATGTGGTTCACTAACCCCGTGAGTGCATGCCCCGTGTTTATCAACACTTGAAAGGAGCGTGACTTGGGAAATAATCAGAGCGGTGTTGCAACATGGCAACTGCTACCGGCTAATTGTGCAATTGTCCAGCGGTGAAAGGAAAGAGAACAAGCAGCGCGCCTCGCGCTGACAGTAAAAAAAAAAGTTTGACGAGGAGAGGAGGAGGCAACAGGGGGAGGGAAGAAAGGAGGGGGCCTGCGCCTGTTTCCCTTGTGGGAGTGAGCAGGAACCATCTGTTAATTACAAACAGATGGTTTCAAAGCTCGCTCCTGCAAGGGAATCGCCAAACGTGCACAGGTTGCCATTCAAAGCAAAGTAATGCATGCACGTTTTGCCTGAAGAACAGAATCGATTTCTAAAGGTCTCCTTCTATTCAGCACATGCGCACTGCGTAGACGAGACCTAAAAACAAGTACACCTAGGGATTACAAGAGGAAGTAAAATATATGACAAGTAAACAGGGATTGCATCGCTGACATGAAATCCCATAATTGTTTTAACAGTCATTGTTAATAAATCAAACAGTCTTTTTGCCAGGAAAGGTAAGAAAATGAACAAAAAGTCCTATAGGACCGCATTTCAAAGTCAGTTTTTTATTTACTGCCGGGTCTAAAATGCTGCCCCCTTTAAATCCTGGAGACATACTTTCAAAAGCATACTTTTCAACTCGTCTTATGATCAGTAACGATTGTGGCACATGTCAGGAGTTTACTCGAATACACAGGCCACAATGACAGTGATGAAAGTGGACATTTAAAGACTACATGTACTAGAATGCAGTAGGACCACATTAGTGCCCACATCTGTTACTTGCTTTAGTGTTGTAAGGTGAGAGTAATGGACCCCTTCAAACAGACTTAACACACAGGCAGACTGACCAATGTGGACATTATGGGTATTGCTCACAGACTGGTGCTTCAGAATGTCCAGCGGCAGGACTTAAGCAGTAGGGCCACATTAGTGCCCACATCTGTGACTTGCTTTAGTGTTGTAAGGTGAGAGTAATGGACCCCTTTAAACAGACTTGACAAAAAGGCAGACTGACCAATGTGGACATTATGGGTATTGCTCACAGACTGGTGCTTCTGAATGTCCAGTGGCAGGACTTTAAGTGGGCTGGGTCCTGCCGGTGCTCGGCACTGGTATTTCTAAAAAAGCAGGTGCTGAGACGGGTCCCCATTGGGCTCTCTATTTTTGCTCTCCCCATCAGAGTGAAAAAAAAATCTTAACTCTGCAGCAGGACCACTGCTCAAAGCCTTTGATGTAACTTCAAAGAGACTCATTATAGTTCTTGCAGGGTCTCATCATTTCAGCACTGAAGCATTTTTAATGGTATATACAAAGAAACCGTACTTGGTGCTTATTTATCATATGCAACTAACATCAATTGACAATGCCCGTAGTCCTGGCTTGTTGTAGGTGTAATGTTACTTGTTGTATTATATCTAGATGCAATGACAGACGCAGCAAAATACTGGTCGGGCGGTACACTTTGCTAAATTCAGATTTTTAGCTTATGTGTTTTTAAACCATGCCCTTAATTACATCGGTCACACCGCTTTGAGAGAACCCCCAGGTTTTTCTAGTGACAGACGATGACAAGGGAGGGGGGTGCTGGCGACAGATGACGACGATCGGGGAGTTGCACTCGCCGCCCAAAAAAGAGCCGCACGGGCCGAACCGCCCCCTCCGCCCCCCCACTAGCTACGCCACTGTTCAAAGCAAAGTGTTGGATGCTAAAGGCCCTGCCATCCTAGTGATAATGGTGCACCCAGTAAAATCTCGATGCTGCTCAACCAACCGACAGGCACGATCAAACTGAGATAATCAGCCTCGGTTGTCCAGATAAGCAGCATATTTTCAGAGCTTCCCTGTTTTTAGACGGTCTGTGTGCTTACAAAGACATGCCCACGGGTCGAATGGCTTTTGTAAACACTCTGGCAGCTCTGCCAGCTTTGCCAGAGTGTTGGGCATCCGAGGGGCCCGCTGAGGCGTAGGCCTGCCTGCTGCAGGCTGATAGCACTGGGCTGCATTGAAGATAAGCCGAGCTGGTTCCACAGAGAGGTTTATGTGCGATGCATGACGACTTGAAAGAGATTCTGGCCTTCATCAGTACACAGAGCAGGCCCAGATCACCAATCATCTCTGATAGACAGTAGTGCTGTTGGAGGCGGAGTGGGATTTCTGCAGATGACGTGTCAGGCAGATCTGTAAGCCTGTGAAATCCACATACTAGAGAGAGACCTAAAAAAAGCACACCATCAACCGCCTCTAAGGGAGGGGGGAATGCAAAATTATTTAGGGGTATAAAATAAATCAACAAGTTGTCAACATGAATGTTTTCTCAGTACTTGATTGACAGCACAACCAATTTTTTAAAATATCCATACGGGGCGGGGGGGGGGGGGGGGGGGGGGGTTGGCTCTGCCCACAGTAGTAGTATTCTCACCTTGCTCTTTCTATCGGTTATTTAGTGCCATTTTCCGCCTTTCATGAAGTACATCCGTTGGAATGTATGAGGGACTATTTTACATCTTAAAAGTACACTGCTTCATTTTACCATTTGTCACATTCAGTTCTGTAGCTCCTATAAGCATTCCATAGAGAAAACAATCATTTTTGCTACTTTTTCCTAAACTCTAGCAAGGCCTATAAGGCAAGATTAATGTATTAAAAAGCATTTTTGCATGCAAAACAAGGATAACACATTTGTGAATGCCTGTGTTTACATGCATTGGGCCATTAAAGTCAGACCTATTGATTTTGTCAATGCTGGTTCTATCATGGGAACGAAAATGGGACAATTGTCAAGCGACAGAAGACAGACAATAAAAGTTAAGGAATCAATGCAACAATGGGTATAAAGAAACATCCTTTGGTTGAACCATGTCGAGAAATGAGTAGTCACAAGCCTAGAAATGGGTAGGATCTCTGCTTTAAGACATAGTCAAACAAAATGGGGGAATGCCACTGGATGCAATAGGCAAATAATGACGTTAGAACAATGACAAATTCCAGGCCAACACGAGATCTTGAGGGGAAATTTGTACCTGGAATGGAGAGTTTGCTTAATCAATTGTCACCACTAGAGCTAAGGAAGTTACATTTAAATATGTCTGTTAAAGAAGAGTGCTGCCAGAGCATGATAACTGGAGAGTGCAAGGACTCTGACCCTGCAATGCAGGCACACATGTGCGGGGTGTCTCAAAAGGGTACACTACCAGACTATCGACCTCTAAATATTGTGCTAACAATATACTGTAACCAGTATATGGACGACCAAAATATTGTGACGATAAGTATATATATATATATATATATATATATATATATATATATATATATATATATATATATATATATATATATATATATATATATATATATATATATATATATATATATATATATATATATATATATATATATTTCCGCACTTGCGCCTTTACTGCGACAGACTTCAATCCTTGGGCATCTGACAGAAAGAACACGGAAGACCCAGAGTGCAGGTGAGTTTCTTTATTTCTCAGCACACCACGCCAGCATAACGTTTCGGCCTACACAGAGGCCTTGGTCACATGACGATATATATATATATATATATATCCAACAATAGCAGTTTTCCCAATTCAGAAAGAGCCAGGGGAGACCACTTGGTGTGCAGCAGAGCTTTATTGTTCAAATGACAGCCTGCCAGCAGAGGTTCCTTCAATGTGCAAAAAATCACCCCTTATTCAAAGCCAGACGCGTTTCAGATCAGTCTCTTCATCAGTGGCTTGTCGGAAGACGAAGGGAAAGCGCATCAACAGGCACTTCTGGTTTAAAACTTCTCCCGCCCTGTTGGGCGTAGTGACACGGCCTTCTGGGAGAGGTAGTCCATGCCGTATCAAAACTTCTGGTTTAAACTTCTCCCGCCCTGTTGGGCGTGGTCACACGGCCTTCTGGGAGAAGTAGTCCATGCCATATCAGCATCCCGCTGAATCCGCGATCCCCAGTCACAATGTCCTTATTAAATCTTGGTGCCACATTTTTGGGTCCCTGCCCCGCTTTGATGCTGTCATTTCTACCGTGTGCACACACCTTACTGTTACGTTGCATGCTCATTCTCCTCCGTAAGTTGGAAGCATCACCTGACGCCACCACGGACCCGCAAAAGCAGTCGGCTCTTTCCAACGACATGGGAGGGCCGTTACAAATCCAACAATAGCAGTTTCCCAATTCGGAAAGAGCCAGGGGAGACCACTTGGTGTGCAGCAGAGCTTTTTTGTTCAAATGACAGCCTGCCAGCAGAGGTTCCTTCAATGTGCAAAAAATCACCCCTTATTCAAAGCCAGACGCGTTTCAGATCAGTCTCTTCATCAGTGGCTTGTCGGAAGACGAAGGGAAAGCGCATCAACAGGCACTTCTGGTTTAAAACTTCTCCCGCCCTGTTGGGCGTAGTCACACGGCCTTCTGGGAGAGGTAGTCCATGCCGTATCAAAACTTCTGGTTTAAACTTCTCCCGCCCTGTTGGGCGTGGTCACACGGCCTTCTGGGAGAAGTAGTCCATGCCATATCAGCATCCCGCTGAATCCGCGATCCCCAGTCACAATGTCCTTATTAAATCTTGGTGCCACATTTTCGGGTCCCTGCCCCGCTTTGATGCTGTCATTTTTACCGTGTGCACACACCTTACTGCTACGTTGCATGCTCATTCTCCTCCGTAAGTTGGAAGCATCACCTGACGCCACCACGGACCCGCAAAAGCAGTCAGCTCTTTCCAACGACCTGGGAGGGCCATTACAAATCCAACAATAGCAGTTTTCCCAATTCGGAAAGAGCCAGGGGAGACCACTTGGTGTGCAGCAGAGCTTTATTGTTCAAATGACAGCCTGCAAGCAGAGGTTCCTTCAATGTGCAAAAAAATCACCCCTTATTCAAAGCCAGGCGCGTTTCAGATCAGTCTCTTCATCAGTGGCTTGTCGGAAGACGAAGGGAAAGCGCATCAACAGGCACTTCTGGTTTAAAACTTCTCCCGCCCTGGATTTGTTGGATATATATATATATATATATATATATATATATATATATATATATATATATATATATATATATTCCAAAGTTTCAAGACAATACCGGTGCTCTCAGATCACAAACAACGCGACTCCAACTGCAACTCCAAGGGTGTTTATTCACCTAACAACATGTTTCGGCTGCGGACAGCCTTGATCACGTTAGGATGTGAGTCAGTTTCAAACCTACATAAAGGCATCAAGTGAACATAGAAATGGGACTTCCACATGTAGTACAAATCATGAGACAAATCGCTCAGAAACCAATGTAAAATTGAAATCAAATGCAAGAAGAATGTCTAGCAGGCTACCATATGGTATTGTGCAAATAATAAGGTAAACATTGCATTAAATGCCGAATTTGCGAACATTTTGTAAATAGACAAAATTGCGTGTCTAAAATTGATGTTTATCCACAGTGCAACAAAGGTACCAACAACTCATGAAATATCGAGTTAACAGGGGAATACAAGGCTTAATACACGGAGCAACAGTGTAGTCGGCGCCATGATTGTAGTTTTTTACGCGTTAGCTGTACAGCACTCAGAAGCATGATAGAGCGCTGGAATTATGCGAGTCAATCAACACATGGCATTAATTCATGCAATATGATGCGTCAGGTGGACACCGTAGGGTCTGGTTGACACCATGGTCGCAATTGCTTACGCGCCGGCAGAGGGACCCCAAAGAGCTACATGGCGCTGGAAATTGTGCACATCATTCACAAAGCAGCATTAATATGACAGTAAAATACACGTAAAGTAAAAATCATAAATTGGAGGCAACAGAGACAGCATTATGTCATGGTATGTCCTGATAAGAGCAACATAGCGCTTGAATTGTGCAGCAAGCAGCATTAGTTCATGCACATCATTCACAAAGCAGCATTAATATGTGCAGCATGACAGTAAAATACACGTAAAGTAAAATCATAAATTGAAGGCAACAGAGACAGCATTACGTCATGGTATGTCCTGATAAGAGCAACATAGCCCTTGAAATGTGCAGCAAGCAGCATTAGTTCATGCATCATGGTTGTGAAATACACATGGAGTCCTGCGCAAAAGTGCAAAAGTGACTGACTTGGCCATGTAACTGGGTGGATGTTAAGTACATTGCCACTGCGTTCTAAAAACCTGGTAAAGGGTGACCCAGGGTGGCACAAAAGGGGCCTGCTAAAGACACATCATATCTGGAAGTCCAAAAGAGACAAAACCCCATATGAGGGCTTACTGTGCTCATAATGAAACTGACGTGCTGGCGGGGGAGTGAGTGGCCGTGCTCGTGAATGAAGTCAATAGAATCCAAGTGACTGGAAAAACCTCAAATTAGTGCAGTGGTGATGAGATCCGGTACATAGTGCCAATCTATAAAAAACATGAGAGAACAGGGTCAGAACTCCACATGTTACATAAAAACTCACTACGAGCATCAAAAGAGTGCCAGGGAGTGGGTCAATCTCTAAGATGTACTGCCAATTCCTCATCCTGGTTCAAACCTCCCGGGGCCTTGCTTTGAAATTCTATGATATACTTAGACTCTTTTTGTCTAAAGAGTCTAAGTATATCATAGAATTTCAAAGCAAGGCCCCGGGAGGTTTGAACCAGGATGAGGAATTGGCAGTACATCTTAGAGATTGACCCACTCCCTGGCACTCTTTGTGCCCTGCTAGTACTCTGTGTAACTGGTTGCAAACTGACTTAAACAGTATGTTTTTCCTCTGTGTTCTCATCATGTAATGCATTGTTTATTCTCGTTTTGATGCTCGTAGTGAGTTTTTATGTAACATGTGGTGTTCTGACCCTGTTCTCTCATGTTTTTTATAGATTGGCACTATGTACCGGATCTCATAACCACTGCACTAATTTGAGGTTTTTCCAGTCACTTGGATTCTATTGACTTCATTCACGAGCACGGCCACTCACTCCCCCGCCAGCACGTCAGTTTCATTATGAGCACAGTAAGCCCTCATATGGGGTTTTGTCTCTTTTGGACTTCCAGATATGATGTGTCTTTAGCAGGCCCCTTTTGTGCCACCCTGGGTCACCCTTTACCAGGTTTTTAGAACGCAGTGGCAATGTACTTAACATCCACCCAGTTACATGGCCAAGTCAGTCACTTTTGCACTTTTGCGCAGGACTCCATGTGTATTTCACAACCATGATGCATGAACTAATGCTGCTTGCTGCACATTTCAAGGGCTATGTTGCTCTTATCAGGACATACCATGACGTAATGCTGTCTCTGTTGCCTTCAATTTATGATTTTACTTTACGTGTATTTTACTGTCATGCTGCACATATTAATGCTGCTTTGTGAATGATGTGCATGAACTAATGCTGCTTGCTGCACAATTCAAGCGCTATGTTGCTCTTATCAGGAAATACCATGACGTAATGCTGTCTCTGTTGCCTCCAATTTATGATTTTTACTTTACGTGTATTTTACTGTCATATTAATGCTGCTTTGTGAATGATGTGCACAATTTCCAGCGCCATGTAGCTCTTTGGGGTCCCTCTGCCGGCGCGTAAGCAATTGCGACCATGGTGTCAACCAGACCCTACGGTGTCCACCTGACGCATCATATTGCATGAATTAATGCCATGTGTTGATTGACTCGCATAATTCCAGCGCTCTATCATGCTTCTGAGTGCTGTACAGCTAACGCGTAAAAAACTACAATCATGGCGCCGACTACACTGTTGCTCCGTGTATTAAGCCTTGTATTCCCCTGTTAACTCGATATTTCATGAGTTGTTGGTACCTTTGTTGCACTGTGGATAAACATCAATTTTAGACACGCAATTTTGTCTATTTACAAAATGTTCGCAAATTCGGCATTTAATGCAATGTTTACCTTATTATTTGCACAATACCATATGGTAGCCTGCTAGACATTCTTCTTGCATTTGATTTCAATTTTACATTGGTTTCTGAGCGATTTGTCTCATGATTTGTACTACATGTGGAAGTCCCATTTCTATGTTCACTTGATGCCTTTATGTAGGTTTGAAACTGACTCACATCCTAACGTGATCAAGGCTGTCCGCAGCCGAAACATGTTGTTAGGTGAATAAACACCCTTGGAGTTGCAGTTGGAGTCGCGTTGTTTGTGATCTGAGAGCACCGGTATTGTCTTGAAACTTTGGAATTACTATTACCGGCGTGCTCGGCCGGCATTGGTGCCACCTCCCTCGGGGCCTCAGGCAGCACATCTGAGCGGACTTGGAAAACATATATATATATATATATATATCTATATATATATATATATATATATATATATATATCTATATATATATATATATATATATATATATATATATACAGATAAATATACATTTACTATACTTAACTCTATATGTACCTTGAAGACATAGCTATATTTTCAAAGTAAGTAAATGTGAAGTTAGGAACTATAAATCTCTACTTACCTTCGCAATACGAGAGAGACAGAGAGATAAAGTATGTTTATTAAAAATTGTTTCTGTTTTTTGTATCTTAATTGGACTTTTTTAATATTTGATTGATGTTTACATACTTATTCTAAATTGTGTAATGTTAATTATTACTGATACTGCTTACGTCACTGATTTGACTTTTTTGTGTTATTTAGTACTATGTTTATACATAACGGGCCCGATTCACAGAATGAACTTAAGACTCAATCCTAAACTTACTACTATTTTGGAATTCACAGAATGCACTTACTCATTTCGGTATTCACAGAAGGCACTTACTCCTTTTGGTATTCACAGAAGTTCGTAGTCCTAACTTTAGGACTCCTAAATGCCTTCTGTGAATACTGAAAGTCTTAAAATTAGGATTTTTCTCAATTTAGTAGTAGTAAAGTTAGGACTCCTAACTTTAGGACTCCTAAATGCCATCTGTGAATACCGAATGTTTTAAAGTTAGGATTTTTCTCAGTTTAGGAGTAGAAAAGTAGAAAAGTTAGGACTCCTAAAGTTAGGAGTCCTAACTTTACTACTACTAAATTGAGAAAAATCCTAATTTTAAGACTTTCGGTATTCACAGAAAGGATTTAGGAGTCCTAAAGTTAGGACTACTAACTTCTGTGAATACCGAAATGAGTAAGTGCCTTCTGTGAATACCGAAATGAGTAAGTGCATTCTGTGAATACCAAAATAGTAGTAAGTTTAGGATTGAGTCTTAAGTTCATTCTGTGAATCGGGCCCAGAATCCCCCCCCGCCCCCTCACACACACACACATAAACGCTCTTTGAATGTGCAACTTTTCTTTAGGTAATCTCACTTTTTTGCCGCATTGGTTTCCAGTAAAATACTTCAAATAACATTTTCAAGAGTAAATGGGAGTGATAGACGTGGAAGTGAATTGCCATTCACACTATGGAGAATCCAATCTATGTATGTAATCGGTTATTGTGACTAAGGATCACGCTGCATGAATCCGGTTTTAATTTTTTTCATTTGAGTAAGCAGAGGTGTCTCTAGCATGGACTTCCATTCACCAAATGCCAGGAGCAGCGGAAGTGACATCACAAATTATTTGACCATAGAGGCACCTAGAAAGTGATTTCATATGACTGTTGACTTTGTATCTTCCCAGGAAGTGATGCCACGTGCCCTTAAACCTGACAACATTGCGCTAATTGACATTGACTGAAGCTTCGTAATTACAGCAAGCTTAATATAACAACAGAAACATGGACACATACTTTTTTTTGATATCACCTATATTATCATGCTCACATGATATGCCAGGGTAATTACTCATTTCTTTTTGTATTACATGAAAAAATATGTGTGCGTCTGAAGAGGATATAGTTGTACAGAACAGCACTGGGAACCTACATTATTTATACCACAACCTGTCATGAATTAATAGTTTCCCTAGTAAATATCATTAAGAGAAATGTACTCATTAATCAAAGAGAGAGTGAAAAAAGAGACTTTAAACAGCACAATCGTGTTTAGGCGCACATGTATTAATTTATAGAGTCTATATTTTGAATATGAGCTGTGTTATTGGCTTAAATTATTGCTTGGTATTACTACATTTGATTTATGAGCACTTGCAAGCCAATATCACGTGTACATAGAACAGATGTGAAGGGTTTATTCAAACAAAATATATCAGGGGAGAGGATGTAGCCTTATGACCAAAGCAGTCGACCTCGAAGCTGAGGAACTGAGTTTGAGTCTTGGCAACGACATTCTGTGATTCTGGGCAAATCACTTAATCTCCACGTGCCGAACAAAGAGGTAAGGCTACCTCTTGCTCACGTGAGCAAGAGGTAGGCTTACCTCGAAACGCATAAGGGTTGTTTTTTGCCAATAAACCTGAGCACTGCAAAACCGATTTGGGCCTCGACTCTGGTGTCTTTGTATAAGAGGACTACGCCAGGAATTTGATGCATTTTGGGGTTTGGCAATCCCGCTGAGTGCCCTGTGAAAGCGGCAGAAGCACGCCACCTTTTTGTTTGGATATATATATGTATATATGTATATATATATTCACTGAAAAAACCATAGGTTATAGACCATATATAGTTAGGGATTAGCATTTACAAAACCTTATTTTACTCACACAAAACCATTGAAATTCGCATATATAGTTAGTTGCACTAACTATATATCGCGCACCCGCAATCCACTGCTGATGATGTCACATATTACATCATTCATGACATGGTCAGTGACATCACTGATGACATCACTGATGACATCATCCAGTGACTGTATGTTTCTGTAAAGTTAAAATATGTCTTACATATTGAAGAATGAGTGGATGTATAAGTGTCTGGATGAAGGATTTAGTAGGTGCATGACTGACTGTATGAGAGAGTGATTAAATGTGTCTCACTGAGAGCATGGGTTAGTGACTAAACTGTCTTAATTTGTGCATCATTATATCTGTTGTTCTGTAAACTGCTGCATGTGTTGATCAGTAGCTATATGATTAACTACATGGGTTATTGATTGGTTGCCCTAGTATTTGTATGGGAGAGTGAGTGTGTGTGTGGGTGGCTGGGAGGTGTGTGACTCTGTGCATAGATGTGTGAACAGTTGATTCACTAGATGTATGGGTTCAAAACTGCATGTGGAAACAGCTTTATGGGTGGTTGACTGTGTGCATGAGTGTATTGGTGAGTGAATGGATATCTCAGTGCTACATGTCAAAGTAAGTACATATGTAAAACACAGTACATGTGAGAGTTGACATATATAAATTACTGTGTATAAGAGCCAGTGAATGTGTGAGTGGCTGCATGGATCATTGAAAACTTGTATCAGTGATTGTATAAGAGAGTAAATATGTGTTAGAATATGTTCGAATAAGTAAGGTGTGTATAACTGTATAGTTGAGGAAATGGAGGTGTGATTGATTCTTTGCATGACTGACTAGGTGTATGAGTAACTCCATGGATGAGTGACAATCTGTGAGTGTCTGTTTACACTGAGTGTATCTAAGGTTCTATTAGAGTCTGAAGAGGTTCATCGTATTATCACATGAATGATGTCATCAGTGATGTTGTCAGTGATGTCATTTGAGTTGTCATCAGTGATGTCATCAGTGATGTCACTGACCATGTCATGAATGATGTAATATGTGACATCATCAGCAGTAGATTGCGGGTGCGCGATATATAGTTAGTGCAACTAACTATATATGCGAATTTCAATGGTTTTGTGTGAGTAAAATAAGGTTTTGTAAATGCTAATCCCTAACTATATATAGTCTATAACCTATGGTTTTTTCAGTGAATTTTCAAGGTTTTGTAAATGCTAATTCCTAACTATATATGGTCTATAACCTATGGTTTTTTCAGTGAATTTCAATGGTTTTTTAATAGCAAATATCAAAAGTTGTAAAATGTATTCTTCTTTTAAAGGAAAAATATATTTTATATCTTTTTAATATAATTTTTTTATGCATCTGCCAAACCCTGACCTCTTAATAGTGCACTGTGGTGGTAATGATTTTGGGACTATGACTGGGGTTGGTCTGGAAATGCTTTTAAAGGACACCTTTCATCAAGTGATGACACTTTTTCCCCAAACTGCCTAGGTATATTCCAATATATGCCAAAGACAGAAATGTAACTGGTCCAACCAATTTTGTCCACAATTTGAGAAAGCACGGAAACATGTGAATAAATCTGTTTCTGCTTACATGAGAGACTTTAGAATGGGTTTAATATACAACAATAACTTGCGTTACAACATGCAAGACATCTACAGAGGAGATGGTGTGCACTTCTCCGATGAGGGAAATAGAATATTCCTCCTGAATTTAAAACTGTGCATTGGAACCTACTTGTAGGTACTTCAATTAGCCACAGAACCCAATAGCTCTTTTCAGAGCTACCCTACCTCTGATCATTCAAAATGTTTATCTTTTTCTAACTTTTTTCACTATTTTTCACCAAAGTACGCTCCCCGGTTCGCTTACCGGTGCGCGTACCGGGCGCTCCCCACGCAATTTTTTTTTTTTTTTGCCTATATGAGCGTCCTAAGCCCCCCTCAGAAAACCTAGAGGGTCAGGAAGTGTCTACCGTGCCCCCTTCTACCCATTCCGAACATTGTTTCCCCTCCATCTTGTGTCTCAATGCTACCGATACACAAAATGGAGGACTCCCGTAACGCTGCCGGTACGCGTACCGGGGCGCGCACCGGTGAGCGCTCGCTAAAAAAAGGTGGGAAAGTAATTTACAGAAAAACCACTGGAGACACTTTCATCAAATATAGAATAGGCCCTACTACATAGCAGTCTCTACCATTTACCCAAATTTGATGGAATTCCATTGAGAAAAGTATGCTGTAGACCTAACTAAATATCCTGAGGTAAATTACATGACAAAAACACATATGAAGTGTTAGAATTGACAACCAATTAAAATGTTTCTTTCATTTTGTACTATTATTTCAAGACATTTGATTGGTTATGTACCTGAATATATATAAAGAAAGAGAGAGAAACACAGCCATTTTGACTACTACTTCCTGAAGTACATTTCAAGAGCATTTTCACTGACAACTTTAACTTCTTTTTCAAAGGTAAGATATCATTAAAAAAAAATTGAAAGGAGAACTATGTTATGCACTTAAATTAATTTAGGAAAACGTTTTCAGATAGTTACATACTGTCCCTCTATAAGAGTTAGTCATTGAGAAAGACTTAATTATTTAAATTATTGATTGAGTTAGGCTTCTGTGGTATAATTATGAATTTACTTAGGCTTCATCACAGGCACTTTTTAATAGTTCTACTTTGTGCCTGAAACCATGCACTGCCCAAAGATAACTTCACTGTTAAAAACTCACAAGTACCTGTCTGAACTTAAACCCAACAGTGCCCTATCTCCACTGATATATTTATTTTTTATGCAATTTACAGCAAGAAAATGGAAGCACAGCAAAAAGAAAATACAATTTCATTTCAAATTAAGATTGAAAACAATCCTAACGAAGAAAAAGAAGAAGTAGACTTTATGGATGAAACAGTAGACCAAGAATTACTAAAATGTGCTGAAGAATGTGATTCTTGGAATGAAAAGGAGGACATACCTGATGATTTTATGTTACAAATTCTCTTAAATTTTGAAAAATCAGAACAATAAATTTAAATTTTAAAAGTTAAAATTGTTTGAGACATTATTCTTTTTAATATGAAAATTATGAAATAGTACCCAAAAAGATAACATATAAAGTGAGACTTAAAATATACTGTGCAACTTTTTTGTGTTACATAGTAAGTTTGCTCATAGTTACTTCCTTTCTCCCACTATATTATCTCCAATGTGTATTTAACATCTCTTTATCATCTCCTGCCTCCATGTTCTTTCTGCTTTCCTGACAGACTATGCTATGAATTCCATATACCACAATAACTTCTGAAACAACATGCAAGATATCTACAAAGGAGACGGTGTATATTTATTTTTAGACTCTGCATTGGTACCTACATGTTGGTACTTAAATAAAAAAAAAAAAAAAATACAACAAAAAGAACAATCAATAAACATACAATATTTGAAAATTCTTTCATTCTTTTTTCCCTATATTACGCTCCCCGGACCGCTTCCCGGTGCGCGTACCGGGAGCTCCCCTCGCAAAAAAAACGATAATAAAAATTATTTTTTTTTGCCCCGCGGGGCCCTTTTAAACCCCCCTCATCAAACCTAGGGGGTCAGGGAGGATGTACTCTGCCCCCTTATGCTCATTTCCCCCTTTGTTTTTGCAACCTCTTGTGTCTCGATCCTACCGAGACACAAGATGGCGGCCGCTCCGGACTGTTTAGAATGTTCTCAGTCACGGGGGAGCCAATCCGCTTCTCCTCGCGAAGTTCCGTTACGCGTCAGGTACGCGAACCGGGGCGCTAACCGGGACGCTGTCACAGATATATATTTTTTTTGAACGTTAATTGCTCAAAATCCACTGGAGCACATATCTTGAGACCTAGCAAAGGCACATCGGGCTACCAGTCCCTACAATTTTGTCAAGTTTCATAGAAATCTATTCAGCCGTTCGAGCTAAAAGTGAGTCCAACCGCCCTATGGAAAACTCAATGTTAAAAACACGTTTTGGGACCCCCCTTTTTTCTCGGCCCCCACTTCACGAAATCCCCCCAAACTTTTAGGGGACGCTCAGAAACAAAATGTGCCATTTTCCTGAAATTTTCTGCCAATTCCGTCCTTCAACGCCAAAGTTATTCAACATAGAATTTTCAGAAATCCCTATTCAAAAAAATCCTAACTATATATACCTACTGGCGACCGCCAGTAGGTAATATATATATATGTATATATATATATATATATATATAGTGAATCTCAACTCCCTACCAACTAACGAATTCCTCAAGACTCCAAACCACCCTCTTTATCTCCCATTTACTTTCTCATCAACCACAAGGGGCAGCATGACCTCATTTCACTTTCTCTTCACAAAATCTAGTTGCCTTTCCCTGCCACTCGGGCCGTTTTTAAAGAAGTGGCTCTCCCACCTGTAACCAATCAAGCCTTTTTGCGCTTTCTTTCAAATTGAGCTGTGATTAGGGGCGTTTTCACGGCTTCTGTTCGCACACAATTCATTCCGTGAGTTGGATTACAAGTGCAATGATTAAAGGGAAAGAGTGCAGTCGCTCACAAAATGAATCATTTGCTTAGCAATAGCATTTGTCCACAGGTGCCCCTAAATCAAGAATTACCTCCAGTATGCCAGTTCCAGAATTTTCCATGGGCATCCCATATGCCAAGTATTATTTCTAGTATGCCAGTGCCAGGATTTTGGCACAAGTGCCTCTCGAGCTAAGACTGTATAAAGTAAATAAGTATGACAGTGCTACCATTTTGCCATGAGTGTCTCTATAAATCAAGAATTACCTTCAGTATGCCAGGACCAAGAGCTGACTTTTAGGTTATGTTATGTTTTCCTTCTCGAATAATATTCCCCTGCTTCAGATAGCTGTCCAGGGATTTGAACAGTAATGCAGGAGCCACCCTACACATGGCCTTACTTCCGTCAGCCCCCTACTCCGTGACACACAATTTGACCTTCCACCTACCCCACCACCCTCTGATCATCCTTACTCTTCCCCACCCAAAATTAGGAAACAGAGATCTAGCATCCTGCTAAGCTTCCATACCACCCTCAGCATTAACTGGCCAATTCCCTCCCAAATTACATAAAAGTATCTGGGCTCCTACCACCCACCCCACAAACCTCTGCAGATACTTTGAAAAAATGCCAGGCCTCCCACCACCCAATTTTATCACCCTCTATGCTTTCCATCCCCCTCCCTATCCATAGCTACACTCTCCGCACTCACACTGAGAGTGGAAATCCAGCAATGCACTGACAGTGGCTCTTTGGCATGGCAGACTCAGTGTGGGTCAAGAAAAACCCAATGCTGACAGGGAATGTTGCAGTTGGCCCAGGAAGAGTGCCTCTCTGTTTTTCCAACATGCATTGGATGTGTGTTGAGCGGAGAGAAGAGTTAGAAAGTGGTTGAGAACGCAAACCATGATTCGCTGCTTCATTCCTGTGTCTGGAGAACTGTGCAAGGGGGAGGATCATAGCTGAAGAGAACGTTTTCCCTAATGGCGCAGCAACATTGTGAGACAACTTTTTCCCATTGTTGCTATGTCATAGCAATAAATAACCGGATTTCAAAACCTGTTACACAGTTTGTGTGTCCCATGAGAGCCATGCATAGAAAAAGCATTGGAAAAGGCAATAGGTCTCGCCTATGTAAGAGCTATTGGCTTTGCCAATGTATTTTAGCCATGTAGTACACCAACATGGCTGCTGTTCAGCATGGCTAAAAGTTAGTAGCATAGAAGAAAGTGGTTAGGAGTGTCATAAAGTGACATGGCAAAGAGTGTAGTAGAGTGTTGTAGAGCAGAGTGGAATAGAGTGTCATGCATTGGAGTGGCATAGAGTGGAGTCGCGTAGAGTGGTATACAGTGGAGTGACCTAGAGTAGAGTGGACTGATGTAGAGTGGACTGATGTAGGGTGGATTGATGTAGAGTGCATTGGCATAGAGTGCAGCAGCATAGAATTCAGTAGTGATCAATGCAGCATCGTAGAATGTAGTGGAGGAAATTAGAGTGTTGCATAATAGAGTGCAGTGGCATGGAGTACAGTGGTGTAGACCAGCGTGGTGTAGAGTAGAGTGGCAAGGAATGCAGTAGTGCAGAGTAGAGTGACAGAGTTAAATGGTGTAAAGTGCAGTGTTGCAGAGTAGAGAATCGTATAGTGCAGTGGCGTAGAGAGCATTGGCATAGGGTGGTGTTGAGTAGAGTGACATAGAGCGCTGCAGAGTAGAGTAGAATTCAGTGGTGTAGAGTGGCATAGAGTGGAGTGCAGTGGTGTAGATTGCATTGGTGTAGAGTGCTGCAGAGGATAGTGATGTAGAGTGGAGTGGCATAGAGTGCAGCAGCGTACAATGCAGCGTTGTAGAATGCATTGTCATGGACTAAAAGGGTGCAAAGTAGAGTGAAGTGATGCAGAGTAGAGTGATATGAAGTGCAGCAGCATAGAGTACAGTGGCATAGAGTGAAGTGGTGTAGAGTAGTGTGGCATTGAATAGAATGGGAGAGCGTGCAGGGGCATACAGTGGTGCTGGGTGGAGTGGTGCAGAGTGCAGTGGCATCGAGTGGATTGAAGCATACAGTGCAGTGATGTAGAGCAAAGTGGCATAGAGTGCAATTAGCACAGAGTGCAGTAGTGCAGAGAAGAGGAGAGTAGAGCTTAGTGGCCAACAGTGCTGTGCTGCAGAGTGGAGTGGAGTAGAGTGGCATATATAACAGTGGGGCACAGTAGAGTGTAGTGGTTTGGAGTAGAATGGTGTAGAGAGAAGTGGCATAGAGTGGAGTGGTGCCGGGTAGAGTGCATTGGTGCAGGATGGAGCACAGTGGTGTAGAGTATAGTGGCATAGAGTGTAATGGCATAGGATAAAGAGGTGTAGAGTGCAGCAGCACAGAATGCATTGGTGAAGAGTAGATTTGAGTAATGTACAGTGGATTGGCATAGAGTTGAGTGTTACAGAGTAAAGTGCATTGGCATAGAGTGCAGTAGCATTGTGTGCAGTGTTGCAGAGTGATGTAAAGTCGAGATGTGCTGAGTAGCTTGGAGTGGCCAAGACAGGAGTGCAGTGGGGAAAAGTGTAGTGGCATAGAATAGAGTGGCATAGAGTGCATTAACAAAAAGTAGAATGGTGTAGAGTAGAGAGAATAGAGTGCAGTGGCATAGAGTGGACCGGTGCAGAGAGGACTGGAGAGCGGTGTGCAGTGGCGTGGGGCGGGGTGGTGTAAAGAGGAGTAGTGCAGAGTAGAGTGCAGAGGCATGGAGTGGTGCAGAGTACAGTGGAGCAAGCCTGGTGTGGTAGCACACTGCCATTATAGACAAAACATTTTCAATTGAACCAACCATTACTTTTGCAGATACGTACAGTTTTACTAATAAAACCTAGCAGGGCACAAATGATAATGTGTGGAAATAGGATCACCTAGTTTATTGATGTGTTTTAATCATATTAAGTATTTGTTTACAACACACTTCAAAATTAGCAAAAACTATGCTTCATTTGTGTGGTCCCAATTCTGATACGTTCTGAAATACTTGTACAGTTCATTGATATGCAGTTGCTGCTAGAAATAAACCATTTCCTACCCCTTGTATCCAGCAAGTTTGACACATAAATCCACATTGAAGTCAGAGAAAGAGAAGAAAACACCAAGCTCCTTCAGAAGACAGAGCCTGACATATGGCCTCTGTCTTGGAATGTCACTCTAAGAAAAACAACAATTCCCTTTTCTTAAATGTTATAGGGGTATAAACCCCTCTCAAAGCTTTTTATCACCCATATCAAGGATGAACCGTATGTTGTAACCAGAGTTGCATCAAGATCGACAAATTTACAAATCCAACCGTTTTGTGTAACAAAATTTAAAAAAAACAAAAAGGTTTTTCCTTGTCTATGTCCCCTCAGACCTAAACGGTATAGCAGAGTATATTTATAGTTTTACACACCTCTACACTAATGGCAATATGCATGTACACAGGAAAGTTTTGTTAAAAACAATTTCTTTATTTGATCAAGATACTGACCATATAGATTTAAAAACAAAGTCTGTCACATTTATGCAATCATCATAATTACAATTTAAAAGATACAAAAACCATGAAAAAGTGTCGACGCGGCGTTTCGGTGATGTGGTTTTTCACCTTCTTCAGGACAAGGATTTTCAAAATTAAAATCACTATAGAATTAAAAAATACAAAGTTTACAATTACTTTCTGTTTAAAATGCAAACAGGCATGTATTTAAAAACATATTTTACCAACATTTTCCTCCAAACATGGTACAGTCTTCCCTGTGTCACTCTGTCTCATTCACATATGATCCATTAGTTTCATTTACATGAGCGTATTAAGGTCAACTATTTCTCAAACAAAGTTGTACGTTCTAAAAAAACATTAATTCAATGGTCTGGGAGACATATACATTCTAAGGGGCAATCTCCTTACATCATGGACATGTTACAATATCTAAAATATTTGACAATCTTGCAACCTGTTACGGTGTTACCTTGTGTGGTGTACCTCTACTAAACACCCATTGACACCTGTAAAGCTCGTCTCTTAAAAACAGGAGAAACCCCTATATTAATTGGGTTTTTATTGGCTGGAAAGAGTGCTGTGTCCACTGTTTATGTCGAAGGACCCTGCATCTTCCTTGAGATTATAGAGGGTTCTTTTATCCCCCAACTCTGAATGTTATTATACCTACCTACTTGGTAGTTCAGTGAATCGCTTTTGTCAATGGGCGATTTCCGTAATTCTTTGAAATGAATACTGGTTCTGCAATTAAAACATAAAATCTCATGTACCTTTCTTTTTTAACCAAAGATATAATTAATTGATCAGTATTAATAGCTACCTTATTATTCTATCTTTCAAACAGGGTAGCGTTTATGTTTATTGTACCCCTTCGAGTTCTTTACATCAGCAAATCATGTTTTCTGTGTAGAGAAAGGATATTTTATAGGCATTATTGTTTTATAAAATCCTTTTATTTCAGCTCGTTTGCAGTTCTTTAAACAAACAGTTTAAGTGAGGCTCCCAACATTTTATTAGATTTTTGGTTCCCCATTTAGAAAGAATTCCTTTCACAATCTATTACTCCCTAGCTTCTCTAGGTTACCCCTGTAAACCAAGTTTTGTTCGTCTTGGAATGCACAGCAAATGTGACAAGATCAAGATTTACGGAAAGGAGCACTCCTGGAATAATACAAGGGGAGTTGGTGTGAAAAGGCATTGCTCATTGTGAGGGACAAATTCAACCAGGACAGTGTAAAACAAATTAATCCAGCAAATAGAAAGCCAGAAAATGTGAATTACAAATCACAAAGCCAATGGCAAGCAACAGGCAGAATGTATTTGCGAGAAGCTTTCTGAATGTCCCCAGAATGTCTTTAGCAAACCAGACATCTGCGCTGTCTGGTAGGCTGTGACCCAAAAAGGCTTGTAAGTGCTTGATCAGCTTTACCGATGAGTATGGACATTGCATCTCACAGATAAGTCAAGTATGACATCTGGGCCAGAAATGCCTGTCCTTAGACTCTTGTGGCCAGCACTTCTGTAAAGATTTGTTGATCTATATATGTGCAGAGAGAGGAGTGAACCCTCTCTTTATTACAGGAGATGGTCAGAAAAATGCAAGAGCAGAGAATGAACTCTATCTAGATCCTGTTGATGTTCCAATGAGCTTACTTCACCTGTGTGTGACCTTCAAGACTTGAGGAGTCCGAGAAAGGTCACTTCCAGACATAACAGCTACTATGAACTGCATGGCAGAAACCCACTCTCTGCAGCAAGGCCAGTGCTTAAATTGCAAAACAAATATTAGTACAGGGGCCTAATGTTTTTCTTAGAAGCCCGCCACAAGAGCTGCCACTCTACACTTCCTGTAGCATTAAGTCACAATTACAGGTTAATTTCATTCCTGCTTTCTCCCTTTACCACTGTTTTACTATCCTTAGCTTCATCCTTCTATCTCTTTTCTGTCTTTCTCTCTTTTACTCTGGTCAAAGTCTGTTTATTAAAAAATAAGTCCCAGTCCATAAAAGAAGCTAGGCAGTTTTAAGACTTCGAAGCTAGTATAGTTACCCGGCCCTTCCGGTCAACTGTGAGGCAGAATTTCCTTCATAATAATGTCCAATGAGCGAAAGATCATGCAGCTGGAAGCAATGTGGCACCATGCAAATACCTCCTCCAGTGCAAGCGCGCAGTACAGTGGAGGCAGATGTAGAAAGGGGTTACCTCTGTGCAACCAGCCCTATTTTCACATTACGTCCTTGCCTCCTGTGTCTTTTCACCTCAAGGGTAGAGGTGGACATGCCTTTGAAGGCTTGAAAGAGATGCTTAGATCTGGCTCATCTTGAGGTCAACTTGGACCTGTGAGTCCAAAACAAGTCAAGTTTTCTACCCACACTGTAACCTCAGGCACCAAAAATGAAATACAAACTATTATTCTTTGATGTGAAACAGGAAAGAGAGACCCATTTAATGGCTCAAATGCACAATGAGAGACTAGAGAAACTAGGATCAATCCTGGCTTCCCCACTTGACCAGGCTGTGTGTTCTTAGACAAACATTTTATTTCACCTGCCTCATTTTTCTTCATTGTTAAATGAGAGCACCTTAAAATACTTGCTCTCACATCTGATTTAATAGAATACAATGTCAATACACAGATCGGGTACACATGACAACTAATTTGCCTTTAATTCACTAATGGCATTTTCATCATTGGCTGTCGGATGGCAGGACTGTTTTAATAAATGCTTCTCAATGCAGTGATATATTCAGATGCACTAAGGTGAAACGCTTCCATATGTTAGAGAAATTCATGTACGCCCACCAGTTCCTGTCTTTCTCTTCCCCGATGTTTGAAATACTATTTATATACGTGTTTTAGCATCACTGCACACCCTGCTGTGGATTATTGTAGACATTTCTCTCTGGTACCCACCCCTTCCTCCTTTAGGATGTAGATATATGCATTAATGCTCCATGGGGATCTGTGAGAAACATGATATAATTTATGCCTGGGTAATTAGGGCGGCAACATACATTTTGCGCTCTGCATCAGCCCCCTCGGCCCCCGCCCACTCCCATATCCTCTTGTCATCTTAAAACTCTATGATAAGTGTGGTGTGCTGTAGAGCAATGAATTCTTTGTGGTTGTTTATTGCTTGCTTCAGATCACAATAAATAATGTATCATACAAAAACAATAATGAATCCAAAATAGAGGAATCTGAAAATTGATATTTTTCGGTAATAATGAAGAAACAATAAAGAACATTAAAGCAATTAGGATGTCAATATTTAAAAAAAGAAATAGCATTGTTGCATCAACGTAAAATGTTGAAATAGCGGCTAGAGTAAGGGTTGCAAAAAGGTTTTGCTCTAATCAGTTTAAAGCAACGGTTTATGTCTTATCAAGTGTAAGATTAAGATTTAAGGTTATGGCTATGGTAAGTGTTAGGTTTCGAGGAAAATCTAGAATTAGGGTAAGTAATGAGGTTACTTTTTTTTCTTGCTGGTGGTCATTATTCAAGGCTTCCTAACCACCTAGTGATTGACTGTGAGAGTCAGGCACACAACGCCCATTGAACCCAGTCTGTCGGTATGAGATGGACTGATTGGGCTGGGGTTGCAGGTCCAATAGCTCAGTTAAAGTGTTGCTGCACTGGGGGCATGGCTTGATGCCCAAAGTAAATGGCAGCATCTGAGTGACTCTCCTCGGGACAGCACAGGATGGAGTTGGCGCACTGACAGTATACTCACCGGGAGGATGGCATGTTTGTGCTATAACTTCATAGCGGACACTAGGTAGCATATTGCAGCCGCTTGCAACTTCGGAGACCAGCGCGGTTAATAAGTATAGTCGGAGGCGCGGTTCTCCTCACTGTAGCATCTGACAGTTTGAGACAGTGAACAGCTGAGGAAACTAGGAGGCACCTCTGCAGGTATGCGCTGTAGTTTTTTTTTCATCAGTGTATACTGTTAGGGGCCAAAAAGTGTTGCAGAAGTTCTGCTGCTCAATGGATAGACTTTACATTTCTATTTTAAAATGCTTTACCCTCAAATAAGCTCACAGTAATATGTGAAGTTCAATACTCTTATATGAAGCTGCAGTGTTTTTGAGGCCTATTTTTTCCTTTTAAGTCTAGTGGTGTTTTGTCATTGAGGAGTGAGTGTACTCAGATTGTTTTATCACATGTATCACTATTCATGTGGCATTCCCTGCCTTGGGACTCTTGCTCATATGCACCACTCTAGAAGACATTTGTTTTTTCTCTTTAAGAGTTGTGCCTGCTTCCTCACTCTTTTGTTGTGATGCAGGGAAGGAACATATACCAAGCATAATACTGCTGACATGGTTCATGCTATTACAGAGCCAGTCACTGAGTGACCCGAAATTGTAGACATAAATATCCTGCTTATGAGTTTACACCTGCAATATTTGCTGTCGCCATAGGATATCTGACTTTTACAGGTACACTGTAACCTGGCTCGGTAAAGCCCTGTTTTTCATTAACTGCAATTTCACTAAAGCTTTTTTTGCTACAATACATAAAGTACTGGGGAGTGACTTTCATTGTCCTTATATTTTATCCTATGTATTGAAAGACTGAAAAAAGCAAAATGACCTTGATTGTGCTTAGCACACAAATTTGTCAAAGACATCTGACAGTTCTCAAAGATGGAAGACTATAGTTTCTTTTCATAAAGGCAACTCCTCCTCAAGCTTCGCTACAGTTTTTTCCCCTAATGACTGGGAAAGCATCCACCAAACATCTAAAAAAAGACCCAACCTCTCTTACAAAATCTCATCCTATTGTGTCAATGGAATTTCTACTGGGGGAGATTTGTGCCTTGCCTCCTTATATGGAGGAACCAATGCCAAACTATAAGACCTCACTGATAGATGTTCTCAGATAGAAGAAAGACTTATTATGGCTGAGCAGCATATTACATCATTTGGAATAACCAGCCTTAAAGTAAATGACCTTCAAACTCAGGTTTCCTCTCTTCAGAAGCAAGTTGAAGACCTTGAAAACAGGAATAGGAGAAACAATTTATGGATTTAAGGCCTACCTGAGGGCGCTGAGGGTAATGAACCTCTCATTTTCTTTAAATTCTTTCCTCCTAAATTATTGAACATGCCATAAGTAACTTCACTTAATATCCAACATGCTCATAGGTTAGGCAATCAACCTGCTGTTGCTTCCACTTCAAGATGACCAAGAGGAATTATTTTGTATTTTCTGGGGTATACTGACCTTCTCAATGTTCTTGCAGTGGCCAGGGTAATGAAATATATTTCATGGTCTAGTCATGCTCTGCATTTCTCTGAAGACTATGCCAGGAGTTGCCAAGAGTTCTGATGAAAGACTTCTTTAATATGAGACTGGCACTTTGTTCCCATGGTGCTCGATTTAGTCTATTCCATCCTTGCTTGTTTAAAGTCACTTATAAAAAATAATCCAACCTCCTATGAAGATCCTGCCAGATTGAAGATTTTTATTGACACCTGCAGGATAGAGATATGGATACAAGTAGAGCATCTAGTTCTAGTTCTTAGACTATTTTTAAATGTATTTACTCTCTTTGTTGATCTTGATTATTTAATATGAGCCTTACATGTTACTTTGTTGATATGTAGTTCCGAAATTTTATATTTTGTAGTTATGCATTATTATAGATATTGCTCTACTAACGATATTTTCTTCCCTACGGGTACTGTCCTCTTATTTGTGACTGTTCTCGTACCTTGTCTCATGTAGTTTGGATGTGTCATCTGTTTTATGTGGTCTCACCCCTGTCTTTACAAACTTTTTTAGGTTTGTTTTATTCTTTCTTCAATATCCTATTTCTGTTCTTCGTCTCATCTTAATTTATATCTCACGTCCTTCCTTATCATCTTATACCTTTCTCCTTTCATTGTCCTTTTTTAATTCATTACCCTTCTCTACTCTTTACTTTTTATTCACTGTATTTTAAAGCCGTCTTGAATATAATGGCTGCTACATGGGTAGTATTTAGCTTCTTATATGATATGTCTGGTCCGATCCTTTTCTTTGAAATGTTTTCATGTCTTTGAAAATTGTGTCCTGGAACATCAGAGGTTTAAATTCACCCATTAAGAGGCAATATGTATTGATGCATTTGTTAAACTTCGGGCCAATTTAGCACTAATTCAAGAATTGCACCTCACAGAAAATCAATTTTTAAAATTAAGAAGGGGTTTGGGTGAACTTTTCTTTTCACTGGGTGATGGTAAATGAAATGGAAATAGAGTCTCCATCCACCGCTTTGCTTACTCCAATAGCCCTACTTAAGGTCATTGTCATTTGTGTTGTTCAATTCCCCCCTTTTTTCTTTTTGTGGTTTAGTATGTTTTCATATATCTTTTGAAATATAAAATGTATGTGATTGTCTTTTTAATGAAATATATGTATTTATATATAAGAAATATTTAACAAAAATCAAGAAAATATCTGAAATAAAATTCAAAAAATCAATTTCACAAACAATATGTTAAGTTTTTTACATGTCACAATACTTAATTAATTAATTGTATGGTTTCCTTGGGTTTTTTGGCTTATTAATTAAGTTTACTACTGTTTGCTTTACAAAATAAAGGTAAATGAAATGGAGTAATAAAAAATGTTCATAAATCACTTTGTACTCAGTTTATATCTCAAGAGTCTGAAGATAATGGTCGATGGCTATTCACAAAGCTATTAATAGGAAAAGTTCCAATCTAGTTATTCAATGTATTCGGCCCTACCACTGTTGATTGTTCATTTTTGTCTCATCTCACCCACAAACTCAAGCAATAGCCTGATGATAATTGTGTTCTTGCAAACGATTATAATCAAATTGTTGATCCATTCATTGAGCAGAACTCAACAGTTGCATAGATCCCAAACAAAGCTCAAAAACTTTTTGTTCAAACTCTTAAACAGAAGAATTTAAAAGATGCATGGAGGTTTTGTGATCCCACTTTAAGAGAATATACATATTTTTCCTGTGCTCATCAAATCCAATCATGAATAGATCATATTTTCATATCCCGCCATATATCCCAATCATTACACTCTGCTGATTTAGTCTCCATCTTAATCTCTGACCATGCCCCTTTACCTATACAACTAGATATCCATCCTACATCTTAATTTACCAAAACTTTGGCATTTCAATACCAATTTCTCCTCATCTTTTGCTTCTTTTTTTCATGAGTATTTTCACATTAATCAAACAAACAATTTACCTATTCACATAATTTGGGACACATTCAAGGCTACAGCATGTGACTTCATCATTGAATTTGTGTCTAGGAAAAGGAAAAAACACGCACTTCTGCTATCGAACTTCTGTCAAACATTAAAAGGCTGGAACATTCGTTTTATACCTTTAAATCGAAAGAGTGTTTATCAGAACTTATTAATACTGAACCTCAATTTAATAAAGTATCTATGGATAGTGCTTCACTGTATTTCTACAAATCCAGTGCTAAATTTTATTGTGGTCAAAACAAGTTGGGCAAACTGTTAGCAAATTATCTTAAAATCAAAAATAATAAAATCAAAATTGATTCAATCATAGATACACAGCAAATACCAAAACATAAGGATTCCACAATTTTAGATGAGTTTATCCAATGTTATTAATCATTGTATATGCCAGAATATTTACCTTCCAATCCTGCCATAATTAAAAACCTTTCTGCGATCCAAAAGCCTTCTGATACTCAACTTGATTTTGAGATATTAGAGTCTGGTATGACACAAACAGAACTTCACACTGCATTGAAAGTACTTAAAAAAGATAAAGTCCGGGTCTGGATGGATTCACAGTTGAATTTTTTACACATTTTGCTCAGTTACTCCTCCCAAAATTACATACTCTAATAACCTCATTTTCACATTCACGTAAATCTTCGGGGTCTTTTATGGATGCTTTAATTGACCTTATGCCAAAGGAAGAGATGGACCCTCACTACTGCAAGAATTATAGACTTATTTCACTAGCCCATATTGATTTTTTGTGTGTTGATCTGTTTTATTGAATTTTGACATTAGCACAACATAGATCATATGAAATAGCAAGCCGTGTTGGGCTCCACAGTCAACATACAAGGCACAAAAATAACATATAGCATTGTAACAGCTCACGTTTGGAGTTATGTACAAAGCGGTCAGGCATGTGATCGACAGATATATTTGCGGCCAGCCCCCGAAGACAGGTGACGAGTGAGGGACAGGAAAAGGAGAGTAGTAAGGCAGAATGATCACATCATTGTCCAGATTTTGGGTACCTTCTAGGGCACAAATGTTGGCGAATGTCCTTTGCCGCACATATGTGCAGGTACTGTCCCATGAAGCCAGTGAGTGCCAACAACAGATTAATTGTTAACCACTGAAACTAGGAACTGTACATGCAAGAGAAAAGGGGTAAAACCAATAAAAAGGAGGAGTGCCATGCGTAAACAACAAACATTCAACATTGAGCCCGTAGCCCCCCCTCTTTGTGTATCTGTACACTACTTGGTTCATAGCTCACATGTTCAACAACGATTGACTGTTACCCAAGGCCTAGAGTGTGTGTCGACTGAGTCCCACAGGTAGTGTGTGTCAACAAGTAGGAGATCAATGAGGCTCATACACTGCTAATACTCACGTGGCTAAGCACTGCCAAAGGCTGGCGTGTCAGAGAGGTTCGCAGTCAGCTTCCTCTGGCTGTGTTGTTGTGCAAGGTAGATTGTATCCCAGTATATAGCAATAGGGACTCTAAGTATTTCTAGCGTCTCCTCACGATTAATAGCGAGGCTCTCCGCTTTGGCCCACGCAAGCATAGAATAGCGTCAAGCTTGTATGTGTGGAGGGTCTGGCACTTTCCATCTTTTACTAATCAGTCGCTTGGCCACTATCATTCCCAGAATTATAAATCCATATGTGACCTTCGTACTAGGGGTTCTGCGGAATTTGTGTAGTAAATATGTGGGCCAATTGAAGGGCAGCTCCCTGTCAGTACTCTTGTGTAGCAGAGTGGCTACATACCTCCAGTATTCCCCCACTCTGGGGCAGGCCCAAAACATGTGTAGTAGATCGGCTCCTACCTCTCTACACCTTGGGCATGCTGCATCTCCGTAGGGAAAGTATTGATTGATTTTCGCAGGCGTGAGGTATGCTCTGTGGATAATGTAAAGCTGTATCTGACGAAAGCGCATGTTCCTGGGGATGTGGGTGGAGCTCTCAAGCACTCCAGCCCATTCCCTATCTGTGAGTTGGCTACCCAGGTCCTCTTCCCATTTGTGACGGAGTGTGGCAAGGCTGCGTGCTGCTTGAGCTCAGAGTGAGGCCTTAAACCAGCACTTCAAATGCCTGCCACGTCCCATAATGTGTAGATATTGTATGGTGAGGTGGGTTTGCAGCTCTGTCTTGATATCTCCCCATTTTGCCGTGAGTGAGGCCACCAGTGTGCGGTGAGCAAGGAACTGCCCAGGCGTTAGCCCTTCCTCTTCCACCAGGGTTGCGTAGGGTGTGAGTGTCCCATCTTGGTATAGGTCCCCCAGTGTATGGATGCTTTTGTCAAGCCATTCACGAAGTATGGGTGCCGTCAGTACCGAGTTCACGCTGGGGGTGCCCTCATCACTAGCCCATATTGATTATAAGAATTTTTCTAAGGCTCTAGCTTTACGATTGGAATCATATCTCTCTAAATTACTTGGTAAGGAACAATCAGGCTTTGGGAAAGAAAGATACATTTTGAATAACATGCGTCCATTTTTTTACATCCTAACAAAATCTGCACATCTCTCTGAACCCCTTGCAGCTTTTGCCCTAGATGCAGAGAAAGCGTTTGTTTGAGTTTACTGGCCTTTTATTTTTCATATGCTTAAATGGTTTGGATTTAGACCAAAAATAATATCTCTCTAATCTCTTCTTTATTCATTCTCATTTATGCAAATGGCCTCACCGCTTCATATTTTACTTTAGGCAGAGGCATTTGCCAAGGATGTGCTCTGTCACCTTTTCTTTTTAATTTAACGTTAGAATGTTTTATCTAAAATACTTCAAAATCAAGATATTCATGGATATGCTTTTAACAGTCATCATGTTAAATTAGCAGCATATGCTGATGATCTTTTACTATTTCTTTCACAGCCTCATTGTTCAGTCCCAGATTTTTATGTGTACTAGCCTCATTCAGGTCGGTATCATGTTATAAGCTGAAGAATGATACATGTGAGATACTACCCCTGCCTAAATATAAATATAAAAATAATTATCTTTTAACCTAGAATTTTATGTGGAGTCCTCAACATATCAAATACCTTGGTTTATAGTTCACTCAATCAATTAAAACTCCAATCTCCTTGAACATAGAAAAATGCATTCATAAGCTAGCTACATTAGCTGTTAGATGGCACCCTTTACATCTCTCTTAGTGGGGCTGCCTTGACACCATTAAATTGATGCCATCATATTATATACACCCCTAATATACTATTATCTATACCACTTAAATAATTCGAAAAGTATAATTCTGTGCCTTCCTCATTCCTTTGGAGTTATAAAAAACCTAGTATGTCACTGTTAAAACAAATGCGTCCAAAATAGGAAAGTGGTGCAAATTTTCCTGATTTTTATAAATACTGCAAGGCTTTTTTACTACGCCAAGCTTTCTATTGGGTTCCATATTCTCCAATGGAGTGTCCACTATGGGTTGGCATTGAAAAATGCTTTATTACTTCTTTCAAGAATACTTTATTTTACTCACAAACCACAAAGTCTTACCACCCCTATTCTTAAATACTCATGTAAGTTGTTGGAATCTATATATCCTACTCCCATGGATCTAAAAACTTTTCCTAATACCACCATTTGGCACAATAGATTCTTACTAATAAAAAATAAACCCATATATTGGAAGTCCTGGAGAAAAAGGGGCTTAATCTGTGTCAATCAGCTTTTTTTAACATGTTTCTTATTTTAATATGATATTGTGCAGTGTACCTCTTGTTTGGTCTGCTCTCTGTGAAGCACATCCTTCCCTGGGTTAAACTGTGCCATTTAATATGCTAATAAAATAAAAATAAAAATCTCTACGACTAAATGTGCGACTAAACAAATTCATAAGGAACTTCATGGAAGTCCAAAATCTAGTGCACTGGTCAAAGGTAAAAGCCTCCCAGAGATCTGAGCACATGTTGAATTAGTAAAACCCTAATTTCAACTCCTATTAACCTGATGGTAGAAGCCATTGAAGGCACAATGACATTGTGGTCCTCATTAAGAGTTAAGGACTAAGGGGCCGATTAGGATGGAGGATTTTCCGCCTCCTCCGGGCCGGCGGAAGCCACCTCCGGCCCGGAGGAGGCGGAAAATCCATTGCGGGCTCACCAAAGACCCACCGCCACATTACGATGGCTGGTGGGTCTTGGTTTCTGTCCGCTGCTTTTCCGCCGCGGTCGGATTACAACCGCGGCGGAAAAGCTCTCATTTGGCTGGCAGTGTCTATCAGACACCGCCGGCCAAATTAGGAAGCATTTGAAAACATGCTTTTCCGCTGCGGTTTTTCCGCCGTGGAAAAGCATGTGTACTTTTGATTTTGGGGACCCGTTGCGGGCCCCCAGGGTGTTGGTGGGTGGGGGGTGCACATGGGGGGTACCTATGGTACCCCCCAGCATTTACATGCACAATGCGGCAGGCACCGCGCGGTGCCTGCCGCTTTGTGCATGTAAATGTTACACAGGCACTTTTAACATTGCGGCGGGTGCTGCTTGAAGCAGCACCCGCCGCAATGTTAAATATCCAGGATGTGACCGCCAGGGTGGCGGTCACATCCTAATCGCACATGAGGGAACGCCGCAGCCCATGCGGACGTTCCCTCATACTCTGGGGTCGCGGACGGACTCAAGTCCGTCCGCGATCCTAATCGACCCCTAAGTTATGTTCCCTGTGCTCCGAGATGTATGATAACTATGACACCCTGATGTTTACCCTTGACAAATTCTGGCAAGTCAAACCTGATTAAATCTATTGGCGGAAAAGGGAGAGAAAAAAAGTCAAAAATATGCAGAATTCAGTATGTTAAAAACCGCTTCTCATGTTATGCCTTGTTTAACTGTTGAAAATTCTGAATTAGAGGTATTTACCGCAAGCAAAGAATACCTCGCTTTGGGTTATGGTATTTACCACCTTGTTATTGTAAGCCCATTGTGAAACCATGCTTGCTATTTACCTGTAAGTTTAAAGTATAATTATCACTGCTTTAGCTCCCTGTCTGGAATTATGTCTCGTGTGTAGAGAGAACCTTTTTTCCACAAAGAACTAACTGGTCATTGATTTATTAAATGCTATTTTGTGAATCATTGTGTTGTGAATGCCTAACTTTCACCATCGTCCTGTTTAAACTTTGCACTGCTCTGTCTCACTATCCTCATGGGTGTATTTGGTGTTCAGTTTTGGATGTAATAGTAGGAAGAGATGAATAGACACAACTGATTCAAATGGAGCACAGTAGACCTTTTTGCTCTGTGGCTTACGAGTAGTATCCATACAGGGACTCATAACTGAAGTCCTAACTGTAAAATGCACCCTTCAGCTGTCTAGAGTGAGATGATCCATAGGAGTCAGCATACTGCCCTCCAACTCTCCAGGGTCTGCAGTCAAACCTTTCATGAGACACTCACTGGTATTTAGATGTCTACTGAAAGATGTAAATGGAGACGGATTGAGAGAGGATCACTTGGAGGACAGACACCTTAAGTTTTAGAAATATTTGATCTTAAACCTCAGTTCCAGAGTTAGCAGGAATGGCAGTGCATGAAATTGAAAATTTCCAATGCAGGTTTTTCTGTCGTTGAGTATCCACTTTGTACTCGACTTCTGAAAATCAAAAAAGTTTGGGATTAAGATTTCCAAGGCTGTACTTTTAGCCTTCCTTGCTGCCAGCTACAAAACAGAAGACATCCGAATGTTGCAAAGCACGCCTTTCCTCATATTACAATTATTCCTGTTTGCCAAAAACATTTAAAATGATGTTATTGTTCGGCCCACCACTCCTCCTAGTAGCCAAATTCACAAGTTACCATTCTTCTGCAAGAGCTTTGTAATGCTATTATTTTGCCTTACTCATTCTACCATCATGAAAGATTCTAGAGTCTATTCACAGCTGAGTTTTATTTCATGCAATGTTGCTAAATATTTTCACAAACTATGTTACATTTCTGTAATCAGCTGTTACCAATGTTCATGTGTATGCTGAGAATCTTTATGAACCTGTAGTTTGAAGAGAATACCCAAAGAAATGTGCTCAGCTAGCTCTATTTAACGCCGTTTTTCCAAGACTTCACCTGGGAACGGACACCTAAATATCTTTTAAAATCTGTTTTTATTAAGCCCTATTAAGGTTAGAACTATGCGGCTGTTTCAGTGTGTTTTGGAATGCACCATTTCCCACTACTTGCCCAGAATCTAAAACCTAAAATTCTATGTTCCCGTTAGGTGTACAAACTAAATGTATCTCAGAACGCACCAATTGCAATTTCTTCTGCTAAAATGTCTTAAACAAGAACCCTAAACCCACTGTACAGGATGTTAAATCTCCCATGCTGCGAACAATGTGCTACAAAATTCAATGTATCACACATATTGTCAAGAAAAATGACAACCAACTGTACACAATGTACCAAAACAGTGAAGAGAGTGCCCACAAATACTTTTGACTTGGGCCCTAAATATGTCTCTGCAACTACTGGATGAAGTGATAGTCCTGGACCCCCCGAAGTTTGGGGCTGTTGGTGCCCTTGGTGTGAGGCATTGTCCTACAACCTGTGAGCTATGATTGACAGCCTGTTTAAGGTTGACAATCATCTAGGAGATTGTCCAACTTGTTGTAACAGGACTGGTTCAAGAAAAGAAGGAGGATCTGATGGATTTCAAAGGGACGGTGCAATAAATTGCTAGAGGCATGGGAAGCAAAAAACGCTTCAAATATGTGAATTGGGGCGGTGGATCTTTTAGGCTTCAGGTATCTAAACTATGGAACTAAGTAGCAATGGAAATCAGAGCTCTGCCAACAATGCTAGCCATCAGGAAAGCTCTAAAAACGTGGCTTTTTACTCTCTAAGCTCATGTTAACCACATGGGTGCAGGTACAAGTGACAACAGACTCTTTAGAGCATTTGTGCACTCTGCAAAGTCCCATAAATTAAATAACTTAAGAAAGTTAAATAGGAAAATGATATAAATTGGACACAACCTTATAGAAATGAGAAGGTTAAACCCTTGTCTTAGATGCCTCTTACAGAGAGGGAATTAAGTCGAGTGGGCTAGTGTACCATTTTAAACATGGCACCTGCATCTAAAAGGTGGGGTTGGCAGCTCCAATGCCATCCATTTGTGATGGGAGGTCATCCTAGCTAGAGAGAGGGAGGATTCCATCCCAGGGAGGCTGTAAACTCACTACAGAGTCTGCCAGGGGTGTTATCGTGTGATTTGTATGGTAAGCAATGTCTATGATTTCATCTGGAGATGGTAAGCTCTATGGTAAGAGTTTCCCCTTGCTGATCTCAACTATGGTGGGAGAGTGGTAATATATCTACATGCAGTACTACTTGCTGTACTCTGAACCAGAGAACAAGTTCATATTTCATCCCACTGCTAGTTTATCAAATAATTTTTATTTATTTATTTGTGGCTTTATATAGCACAGACTTCACCCATCAAGGTTTCAGAGTGCTGTAAATAGGTACAAATATTATTTACAATACAACATTTGGTGTTGGAAGACATATGATTTTGGTACAGTGATATAAAGGTAGGTATCCCCCTGGTGACCCTGTTCCTTTTGTTGAGGAATTGTTTGACCTACTCTCACAAGCCTTGATTTCCAATTCCAAAAACATTTTCCTCAGAGACTTCAATATTCACTGGAACAACAAGACTGATCCCTCGGTTAACACCCTCAATGACCTCCTTGAGGTTACAGACTTGATTCTACTTTGCCATTCACCAACACGTTCTAAAGGGGCTACCCGTGACGCTATCATTACTGGTAAAGATCTGGCTTCCCTTTTGCACATTGTCCCTATTGACTGGTCAGATCATCATCTTATCCTCTTCACGATTAACAGCACTGCTCCTCCCCCTTCCCCCCAAAAAAGCAAACAAGAAATTAACCAGAAATCTTCAACTTATTCCTCCTGGGGAATTGGAGTATACGATCAAAGCTAAACTTCAACTTCAACCTCCTTCACAAAATGCTAATGATCTGACTGATCACTACAACAAATCCATCATTGAGGTTCTTGACCTAATTGCTCCAGCCAAATTAAAATCACAAAAAAAATCCCCGCCAAATCTTGGTTAAATTCTGATCTCAATATTTAGAGACGCGCCCTCAGGATGACCGAACGCTCGTGGAGACAACATCCATCCCACCAAACCTTGCCCTTTTCAGAGCTGCTAGGGTTAATTATAAAAAGCACATCCTCAATGAAAAGGCCTCCTTCTTCTGCACACAACTCGACTGAGCTAAGAAGAGACCTAGAGAACTATTTAGCATTATCAAAAATCAAACAGCCTCTGCCCCGCCCAAATTGACGGCCTCGACTGAAAGTTGCGAAGAAATTGCGAACTTCTTCTCTGATAAAATTGCTAAGATTGCTCTTTCCTTTGCCGCCACACCCTCCCCACCGAGCTCATCAACCCTTGCTGTCCTTCCTTCCAAGTCTCCTGTTACATCGTCGCCCGCTCCTAACTCTGTCCATCTCCACCACACCACCACCCCCCTTGAACATTCCCTCTCCAGTCAACAGTTAAAAAATAATGCATCTTGGCGTTATTTTAACCCAGTTTCTGAGTGTGATGTTCTGAACAGCATCTCTAAACTTAAGCCCTCTTCTCATACCTGTGACCCTCTCCCCGCCAACCTTGTCCAAGATTTAAAACATATAATTGCCCCTTATTGGACTATTATCATCAACTCCTCCTTGACCTCAGGGTGTGTTCCTGCTTCCCTCCAACTAGGCCAAATCTCTCCCATCCTCAAAAATCCCACTGCTGATCCCAACGACCTTAACAATTTGCGCCCTATCTCTAATCTGCATCTTCTTTCCAAGGCCCTTGAAAAGTGTGCCTTGCTACAACTGGATAAACACATTGACTCATTTAGCCTTCTGGACACTTTACAGTCAGGCTTCCGCAAAAAGGCTGCAGGGTTGAAACGGCAATTCCCAACATTGTTGATGATATCCACCACTCCCTCGACAAGGGGGAGGCCTCCCTTCTCATTCTTCTTGACCTCTTGGCTGCTTTCAATACTGTAAACCACTCTGCCATACTCAACACCCTCAAGGATCGGTTCTGCTTCAATGGCCCTGTTCTCAACTGGTTCACCTGCTTCTTCCAGTTCAGAACCCAACAGATTGAAATCAATAATTGTCTTTCTAAACCTAAACCAGTCTCCTTGGCTGTTCCCCAGGGCTCTATCCTCTCTCCTTCTTTATTTAACCTCTTTATGGAATCCCTCACACTCATTCTCAAGCAAGCTGGAATCAACTATCACCTCTATGCCGATGATACCCTGCTCTACTATAAAATCAATTCCTATTCAGACATTCTTCACCTTAATGATACCAATGGTTCCATCACAATCACCTTAACCTTAACCCTAAAAAAACAGAAGTCATCCTCTTTGCTCCTAAAAAATAATCGACTTCCAATACATCATTGGATCTCTGATTTTAAAGCCCTGAACTGCTCCTTGTTCACCTCCAGCTCAGTTAAATCTCTCGGAATAAGTATTGATTAAAACATCAGCCTTTTGCCCCACATAAAAAACGCAGCAAAAGGTGCTCTCTTTTCTCTTCATCCCCTTAAGAAAATCCAACCCTTCATTCCTGTTGACAACTTCAAATCTGTTGTCCAATCATTAGTACTCTCCAGATTGGACTATGGAGACGCCATTCTCGCCGGAACACCTAAAGTCCACCTAGCCCCAATCAAGTCAGTCTTTAATCTCGCGGCTAGCTTATCTCTGATTGCAAGAGGTTTGATCACATCTCTCCTGTCCTTAAAGAATTCAAATGGCTCCCTATTGATGGAAGATCCCTTTACAAGAATGCGTGCATTACACATAAAGCCTTACATCTTCAAGCCCCACTGTACCTCTCACAAAAACTCCACAAAGCGGGCTGTGCCAGAGAATTGAGGAACACTAATTCTCTCATGCTGGTACCTCCCTTGGTTAACAAAAAGTCAACCCAATCTCGCGCTTACTCCGGAAACACGCCTACTATCTGGAACTCACTCACCAAAGATCTTCGTTGCAACCCCTCCTACTTCCGCTTCAAAAAAGGCATCAAACAACATCTTCTCCAGAAATTCTGGGGTCTTTAATCCCTCCACTTTACATGGTCTCTCAACCTGCCCATTTGAGTGCTACACTTCTCTCCACATTATACTTGACTTACGTCCTCCCGCCTCTCTTCCTCACATATACTCCCACCCTCCTACGACTAACCCTCATACTACCTCCACCTACTCCTTCATGCTATGTATCATCTAGGTTCTGCCTTACCCTCATACTTTTCCCCTATCATCCCTTGCTACCTACGCTTGCACTATTATTCAAATGATAGTGATGGACTTCCGGTACTTCTGATCTTCCTGTCAATGTATTTACTGTTCTTCGAATTCTGATTATATTGTATTTTACACCCTTTTCCTTTTTGTTTGAATATAATACTGTAATCTATTTCGACTTCAAGCCCTTGTAAAGCGCTCTGATACCTCTGGGTCTAGCCAGTGCTATATAAAACTGTTTAAATAAAACAAATAAAATAAATAAATAAATAGTAGAGCATTCGATTAATTAAATGCAGTTTTTAAGGAATTAGCGGGTATATTGGGGGGAAATTATTCTACCTCCTTGGAGGAATTCCACAGCTGCATGCCAGCCACTGCGGAATGGCTGGAAGCAAACTCGCTGCAATTTAACTCAGGGAAGACCGAGGTGCTGTATTGCCCTCGGGCTAGGATAAATTCTTCACCACCTTGTAACTTCTGGCCAAGGGACTTTTCCCCATTGGTCCAGCCGGTGAAGGTAGTCCAGAACCTGGGTGTTATGTTCAACAGTGACCTTTCCATGGAGGCGCAGGTCTCTAAGGTGGCAGCTAGCTGCATGACCATAATCCGACTCTTGAGAGAAATCTTGCCCCTGTTACCGCCCACTGCTCGGATAGAGGTGGTGCGCTGCACCGTGCTCAGTAGGTTAGACTACTACAACGCTTTATTGCTGGGGTCCCCGAGCTACCTTATGGATAGGCTTCAGAGACTCCAGTCTGCAGCAGCTAAACTAGCCTTAGGCTGGCCAACGAGATCTTCTTCCGTAGCGGCATTGGCTCAGTTGCAATGGCTCCCTGTAAGGGAGAGGGTGACCTTTAAGTCCCTATGTCTGACCTTCAAAGCCCTTCACGGGTTGGGCCCGGTGTGTCTACAAAGGATGTTTTCGTGGTATGTACCGGCCCGTAACCTGCGCTCCTCTTCGGCCAGGGTAGTGGCCGTACCCAGGTTTAAAAGATCTAGAGAGGGAGGCAGACCATTTAGTGTGGCTGCGGCTAAGCTTTGGAATTCTCTGCCCATTGAACTCAGGCAGATTAACTGCCTTCTTGCCTTTAGAAGGCAGCTAAAAATGTGGCTCCCCCCCCCCTCTTAAATTTTCAGCCTGCCACTAGCCGCCTGTTTCTCGCTTTTTGATGCTGCTAGCGCCAGGATGCCTTTCGAGGTGATAGTGCGCTTTATAAGTGTAATAAATAAAATAAAAATAAATATATAAGTACAAATGGATAGCAATAAGGTAATTGTGAATTAATCAGTAAATGTGGCATAGAAGATCAAATTTAGCAGATAGAGATATGTGTAAGTGATGTAGAGTCTAGGATGTATCCTTGATTACCAAGTAAGGCTATCAAAAAAATACGGGTTTAGAATAAAGCAGAGATTTGCGAGAGGCAAATTTGATTATAAAGTGGAGCTAATCAGCAAGAGAGAGCCGGATTGCAAATAACCAAGAATAGAATCACAAAAACACCGGAATATGGACAATATGACAACAACTGTGGCTTCTTCATCTGCAACTTCAGAGGTGGAAGTGCTCTATCGGAGGTCGCTGGATGGCAGATGTGCCAAAGGCAGCTCCTTTGGATCAGCCACCGGGTCTACCGGGATCCAGAGCTAAACCACCTATAAATCGTGATGGATCTAGAGTGGTGGGTTGGGCGTAATTTAAGGAAGGTTTAGCATGTGAATGATAGGAATTTGAGAAAAAGGTAAACATTATTACCCTTAAATCCTTGTAAACACACCTCGCATGCTAGAGGGACCAGAAACGTGAGCAGTGACAATGTATCAAGATTGAAATTCACATTAGGAATGCCTGTTCCGAATAATGAAAGCAGACAATTGGAAAATAGTTTTCGTTTCAAACAAAATGTTTTGCATTTATTTCCACTGGCGCTGTATAGTTATTAAAATTCACATCAGGACTACCTGTTCTGAAGAGGAAGAGCACAACACTGGAAAATGCTTTTCATTTCAAAGCAATTTTCCTTCATTTGTTCCAGTTTATTTAGGATGTTTCCAGTTAAACCTGTTTTGTTTCAAGTTGAAATTCAATGATTCATTTAAATAAAAACGGTTTTTGCCAGTCCCTTCATATGCGGTTTTAAATCGTTACCTCATCTATAATGTGAGACACAAATAAACATCACATTACTAACATATGCGCAAAAATCATTATACAATGTATTTATGCCTCATCTTAAAAATCTTATTCTGCAGCCACAGATAACTGTTTGTAACCTATTTCTATATGTTCCCCATCAAAACTGGAGTTCATCCCCCTAGTGTTACACTGCATTCAGCACTACAAAGTTGCTGTTGCCATTAACTACAGGGTCGTAGTTTTATCTTTTACCACTTCTGCTAGTTTTTCTTCTGATTGCAGACTTTATTCTAACTCTTTCCACCATATTATATACTTTTTCTCACACAGCTACCATGGCACTCTGATCAAATGGCTCACACAAGCTTCAGATCCACCTTGTCATCAAATAATGTTCATAAAAACATGAAAGCCTAGAAGCTCGTTTAAACCGGTTGTATGTTCTTACTTCGATTTCCGTTGTAACGCATGCCTTTACCACGCATGCGTTACAACGTAATGGTATTTTCACGCTTATCCTTCTCCACGTATTTTTCCGTGGTGACGTCATACTTCGTAAAGAGGAAGCGGAAGTTTCTTTCCGTTTCCTCTTCCGTTTCCTCTTACACGACACCGATTGCCTACACATCGCGACTTCAGGTTAGGTTATTTTTTAATTGTACCCTTTACCGCACATGCCTTTACTACGTACCTCGTAGTAAACATATGCGTGGTAAAGGCTTTTGTTGTAACCACGCATGCGTTGTAATGCATGCGTGGTTAAGGTTTTCGTGGAAACGGCCACGTTGTAGTGGCCGTTTCCCGTTTAAACCATGAGGTTACATAATCAAAAACAATTACATTCACCATAACACGGTCTTGTAAATATCTAGTAATGTTTCTTGCCTGTGCTTGGCACTGCTGATCTTATTAACCAGCCACTAAGAAGGTTATTCCTTGTATAAATAAAAAGCGGTGTGTTCTTACATGTGGTTGCAAAGTATGTATGCAAAGATTTTTATCAAACAGAACATTCCAGTTGTTCAAATGATTTTCCAAAATTATGGGCTTATTAGCTGTTTAGGAAAATCATTGCAGTGCAGGATGCTTGTGGCTGTACTTGTTCAATAGTCTGGCTAGTAGTATGTGTCTCTCGATTGCCCATTCTCTGTCTCGACGTGCCATCATCAAAGTTTCTTTTAAGGCCCTTTGTCAAAATATCTTAATAATTTGTGACACTCTATGAGGTCAAACCTCAGTCACAATGGCTTGTGAGGGTCTTCCTCTGCTGCTTTAAACAACCAAACAACATGTGTTTCCTCAAGCATACAAGACTTGCATTTGGCACATTTCTTAATGATAATTGTTTAGTATCTTGAGAAACCTCATTTCCAGTAGCAGCTTGTGTTGTCGAAGAGTAGCGGAGCAGGGGGGCAGGAGGGAAGGGTTCGGGGTATTATGGACAACCAAATAAAAAACTAAAATAACGTTCCTGGAGCCGGCCATGTCAAGATCTTCTGCTCCTCTCCTCTGCAGGCACAGGCTCCCAGACTCCACTGCAGCCAATCCTCACTCTGCTCTCATGCTGCTGTAACCAGCATCAGGACTGAGCGCTCTCAATTTGCACTCCCAGTGAGACTGGGAGCCTGTGCCTGCTGTCTCCAACCTGGCAATGCAGCTTGTGTTGGAGACAGCTTCAGTACGCATGACGGTCTGGCCGGCCTGAGAGGGCTGGCCAAACCGTTGTGCGCACTGACAACAGTGCCCACCACTCCTCCTACAGACTGTCATCCCCATGGCCCCGCCTCCAAACACTCGGCAGGAAAGGAAAAATAAAATAATAATAAAACGTGTTTATTATTTTTTTATTTTTCCTTCCCTGCCGTTTTGAGGCAGCTGGTTGGTGGGGAGTTTTGACGCTCCTCTGCTATAACCGCTGCTCGTTGCCCATTTCTTTCTGCAAGGATAGCACCTAAAGGCCGTACTGTATACACTTGCTGCTCCTGATGCACCAGTGAGTGTCTGTCTCACCTCACTTAATGGCTTCAGTGGATGCTGCAGATTTACTGGCCACAAAGGTTAACTGTTTCACTGCGCTTTTTTTCTGTAAGGAAATGTTTGCTTCACCTTGAAATTTTGCATGAAGTCATGCCTTAAAAAGAAGTCAGACACAACTATTGCCAGAAAAAAAGGCTTAAAAATGTGCTTTGTTTGATGCCTTTCCAAATGTCATAAGGCTTGGGAGTGATTAATTTTATATATAAAATCTTATGTATATTGTTCCATAAGATGGTTCTCCGTGCTCTGGAAACTCTGTAGCCAAAATAAGTGTATCTATAGGTTGGAAGTCTAAAGGTAGCCTATTTCTGCTTGATCTCTGGCAGCATGAAGGAATGTTTCTCTGAAATTTACTAGAGGACACTTTGGGCTAGACCGCAAAATATTTTAAGCATTATACACAGAGTTTTAAAGTGTATTTGGTTTCGGATTGGGAGCCAATGGAGTTGGCATAAATATGATTTAACCGGCTCAAATTTCCTGAGATTTAAAAATATTTCGACTAAAGGATTTTGATTTTTTTTGTAGTCTCTGGGCAATTGTTTTGGCAGTCTTAGATATGCAGAGTTTTCATAGTTGATGCGTGAGTAAGTAAAAGTTTTGTCTACAGTAATTTTATCGCCAAAGGAAAGAAAATATGTTCTACGTGTAAGGGCCTAGATGTGAAAAGTGCACATCTCAATTACTACGGAGATTTATTTCAGAAGGTTTAGCTCTGAGACTAAAATGAGCCCTATGCCCCGCGTTAGTTCAACTGGTACAGGGCGGTCCCCGATTGAAGAGGGCCATAAGGCTGTTTCCAATCAGTTTAAGTTCATAAAGAATAGTAAAGTTTTAGGCTTTGCCAGATTCATTGCTAGACACTGCGTAGTTTGGAAAAGAATGAGTGGCAGTGCCCAAAGCTCTGCTCAGAAGCCCACATCTGTTGCAATTAACCATTTAACAGCTGAGGCTTTTTCACTGCAGTGCTGAGCACTTTTTTAGGTTTTGCCTGGGGCCGGAGCTCCTAGCTCCGCCCAGGAGAAATCTTATGTCCCTACAGTGTGAGGCTTAGTCCCGCCTCTGCTTCCATTGGCTAGCTCCATAAATGGAGGCTAGCCATTGGAACAGAGATCTGTCCGTCATGGCCGGACCAGATTCGTGGGCGTTCCTGCAATTGTTTCCCTCTCCACCCTTTTCGCATCGTCATCGCGGCTGTGGGCGGGGTTTTTTTTTTTTTGCTCGTCGAGGTTTCATTTAGTTATTCTGCGGCCGCCCGCCGCCCGAGGAAGTCCAGGTGAGTGCCTTTCCCTCCCCCCTCCCGCTGGCCGTTCCTTTCCCGCCCCCCCTCTCCCGCTGTCCGTTCCTTTCCCGCCCCCCCTCCCGCTGTCTGTTCCTTTCCCGCCCCCCCTCCCGCTGTCCGTTCCTTTCCCGCCCCCCTCCCGCTGTCCGTGCCTGTCCATGCATTGTCAAAATGCGTGTGTAAATATATGTTAGAGTGTCGCGAACCGAGGCGCTAGCAGCTGGCGCCAAAAATACCCCGCCTCCAGTGCAGACTTTGAGGACGAATCCGAACCAAATTGGCTATTTCCTGGTTTGTTTAATTTGGCATGGGTGAAATCGGCCTCCCGCTGGGTTGAGCGTCCTTTAAAAAGTAAAACGGGGGGAATTTGGAGCATTTTTGTTTTGTCTAAAATATTTATCAACGGAAACGTGCCCCAGGACAGCTAGGAATACGTGTTCATTTGGATGCGCGATCGCTGGAGTGAGCAGTTTAACCTCTTTTCCTAATTTTCGCTTATTCAAAAATGCTTTTGTGTATTTCCAGTATATGCGTTGACATGAATATGGCACGCTGGCATCTGATTTGTACACATCACATACACTGTGGTAGATAAAAAAAAATACAGGAAGGTTGCTCATACTGGGAATAATATATGTTATTGTTAAAATCAACTGAAACGTGAAATTTAGATTTGGAACGTTAGGAGTTATTTTTACCCGCGGATGTATTTGTGATGCAGAGGGCACATAAGTATAAGACTGCATTTGAACATAAGCTGTGCCTGTCGTATATGTGTGGTGATATGCGCAGCTATCAAATGGTTTGTGTGTGTGTTTTCACAGAAAGCCTACAGATACAAACATGTTTGCACTTACACAAGTCCTATTAATGCCCCGGCATGTTCTCCCTTGATATGTACGTGCACGTTGGTAGATATAGTCATGTGTATTTGCATACATCGGATCGGTTTTAAAGCTGCGTGTGAACACGTGTGCAGATCAAGCCACGTGTTTTTTTCACGCGCACTGGTACTATC